>NW_026967541.1:1528666-2834833 GCF_028390025.1 Pseudophryne corroboree
CATGTCACCTCTAATAATCCCACATGATCTGTCAGTGTTAACTAAATTTATGCACAGGCGATGTTATATTACTGCACAGCCCATGTCACCTCTAGTAATCCCACATGTTCTCTCAGTGTTACCTAAATGTATGCACAGGCGATGTTATATTACTACACAGCCCATGTCACCTCTAGTAATCCCACATGATCTCAGTGATACCTAAATGTATGCACAGGCGATGTTATATTACTGCACAGCCCGTGTCACCTCTAGTAATACCACATGATCTCTCAGTGTTACCTAAATGTATACACAGGCGATGTTATATTACTGCACAGCCCATGTCACCTCTAGTAATCCCACATGATCTCAGTGTTATCTAAATGTATGCACAGGTGATGTTATACTACACAGCCCATGTCACCTCTAGTAATCCCACATGATCTCTCAGTGTTACCTAAATGTATGCACAGGCGATGTTATATTACTGCACAGCCCATGTCACCTCTGGTAATCCCACATGATCTCAGTGTTACCTAAATGTATGCACATGCAATGTTATATTACTGCACAGCCCATGTCACCTCTGGTAATACCACATGATCTCAGTGTTACCTAAATGTATGCACAGGCTATGTTATATTACTGCATAGCCCATGTCACCTCTAGTAATCCCACATGATCTCAGTGTTACCTAAATGTATGCAAAGGCGATGTTATATTACTAGACAGCCCATGTCACCTCTAGTAATCCCACATGATATCTCAATGTTACCCAAATGTATGCACAGGTGATGTTATATTACTGCACAGCCCATGTCACCTCTAGTAATCCCACATGATCTCTCGGTGTTACCTAAATGTATGCACAGGTGATGTTATATTACTACACAGCCCATGTCACCTCTAGTAATCCCACATGTTCTCTCAGTGTTACCTAAATGTATGCACATGCGATGTTATATTACTGCACAGCCCATGTCACCTCTAGTAATCCCACATGATCTCAGTGTTACCTAAATGTATGCTCAGGCGATGTTATATTACTGCAGAGCCCATGTCACCTCTAGTAATCCCACATGAACTCAGTGTTACCTAAATGTATGCACAGGCGATGTTATATTACTGCACAGGCCATGTCACCTCTAATAATCCCACATGATCTGTCAGTGTTAACTAAATTTATGCACAGGCGATGTTATATTACTGCACAGCCCATGTCACCTCTAGTAATCCCACATGTTCTCTCAGTGTTACCTAAATGTATGCACAGGCGATGTTATATTACTACACAGCCCATGTCACCTCTAGTAATCCCACATGATCTCAGTGATACCTAAATGTATGCACAGGCGATGTTATATTACTGCACAGCCCGTGTCACCTCTAGTAATACCACATGATCTCTCAGTGTTACCTAAATGTATACACAGGCGATGTTATATTACTGCACAGCCCATGTCACCTCTAGTAATCCCACATGATCTCAGTGTTATCTAAATGTATGCACAGGTGATGTTATACTACACAGCCCATGTCACCTCTAGTAATCCCACATGATCTCTCAGTGTTACCTAAATGTATGCACAGGCGATGTTATATTACTGCACAGCCCATGTCACCTCTGGTAATCCCACATGATCTCAGTGTTACCTAAATGTATGCACATGCAATGTTATATTACTGCACAGCCCATGTCACCTCTGGTAATACCACATGATCTCAGTGTTACCTAAATGTATGCACAGGCTATGTTATATTACTGCATAGCCCATGTCACCTCTAGTAATCCCACATGATCTCAGTGTTACCTAAATGTATGCAAAGGCGATGTTATATTACTAGACAGCCCATGTCACCTCTAGTAATCCCACATGATATCTCAATGTTACCCAAATGTATGCACAGGTGATGTTATATTACTGCACAGCCCATGTCACCTCTAGTAATCCCACATGATCTCTCGGTGTTACCTAAATGTATGCACAGGTGATGTTATATTACTACACAGCCCATGTCACCTCTAGTAATCCCACATGTTCTCTCAGTGTTACCTAAATGTATACACAGGCGATGTTATATTACTACACAGCCCATGTCATCTCTAGTAATCCCACATGATCTCTCAGTGTTACCTAAATGTATGCACAGGCGATGTTATATTACTGCACAGCCCATGTCACCTCTAGTAATCCCACATGTTCTCTCAGTGTTACCTAAATGTATACACAGGCGATGTTATATTACTACACAGCCCATGTCACCTCTAGTAATCCCACATGATCTCAGTGATACCTAAATGTATGCACAGGCGATGTTATATTACTGCACAGCCCATGTCACCTCTAGTAATACCACATGATCTCTCAGTGTTACCTAAATGTATACACAGGCGATGTTATATTACTGCACAGCCCATGTCACCTCTAGTAATCCCACATGATCTCCGTGTTACCTAAATGTATGCACAGGTGATGTTATATTACTGCACAGCCCATTTCACCTCTAGTAATCCCACATGATCTCTGTGTTATCTAAATGTATGCACAGACGATGTTATATTACTGCACAGCCCATGTCACCTCTAGTAGTCCCACATGATCTCTCAGTGTTACCTAAATGTATGCACAGGTGATGTTATATTACTGCACAGCCCATGTCACCTCTAGTAATCCCACATGATCTCAGTGTTACCTAAATGTATGCACAGGCGATGTTATATTACTGCACAGCCCATTTCACCTCTAGTAATCCCACATGATCTCTGTGTTATCTAAATGTATGCACAGGCGATGTTATATTACTGCACAGCCCATGTCACCTCTAGTAGTCCCACATGATCTCTGTGTTATCTAAATGTATGCACAGGCGATGTTATATTACTGCACAGCCCATGTCACCTCTAGTAATCACACATGATCTCTGTGTTATCTAAATGTATGCACAGGCGATGTTGTATTACTGCACAGTCCATGTCACCTCTAGTAATCCCACATGATCTCTCAGTGTTACCTAAATGTATGCACAGGCGATGTTATATTACTGCACAGCCCATGTCACCTCTAGTAATTCCACATGATCTCAGTGTTACCTAAATGTATGCACAGGCGATGTTATATTACTGCACAGCCCATGTCACCTCTAGTAATACCACATGATCTCTCAGTGTTATCTAAATGTATGCACAGGCGATGTTATATTACTAGACAGCCCATGTCACCTCTAGTGATCCCACATGATCTCTGTGTTATCTAAATGTATACACAGGCGATGTTATATTACTGCACAGCCCATATCACCTCTAGTAATCCCACATGATCTCTGTGTTACCTAAATGTATGCACAGGCGATGTTATATTACTGCACAGCCCATGTCACCTCTAGTAATCCCACATGATCTCTCAGTGTTACCTAAATGTATGCACAGGCGATGTTATATTACTGCACAGTCCATGTCACCACTAGTAATCTCACATGGTCTCTCAGTGTTACCTAAGTGTATGCACAGGCGATGTTATATTACTGCACAGCCCATGTCATCTCTAGTAATCCGACATGATCTCAGTGTTACCTAAATGTATGCACAGGCGATGTTATATTACTGCACAGCCCATGTCACCTCTAGTAATCCCACATGATCTCTCAGTGTTACCTAAATGTATGCACAGGTGATGTTATATTACTGCACAGCCCATGTCACCTCTAGTAATCCCACATGATCTCTCAGTGTTATCTAAATGTATGCACAGGCGATGTTATATTACTGCACAGCCCATGTCACCTCTAGTAATCCCACATGATCTCAGTGTTACCTAGATGTATGCACAGGTGGTGTTATATTACTGCACAGCCCATGTCACCTCCAGTAATCCCACATGGTCTCTCAGTGTTACCTAAATGTATGCACAGGCGATGTTATATTACTGCACAGCCCATTTCACCTCTAGTAATCCCACATGATCTCTGTATTATCTAAATGTATGCACAGGCGATGTTATATTACTGCACAACCCATGTCACCTCTAGTAGTCCCACATGATCTCTCAGTGTTACCTAAATGTATGCATAGGTGATGTTATATTACTGCACAGCCCATGTCACCTCTAGTAATCCCACATGATCTCTCAGTGTTATCTAAATGTATGCACAGGCGATGTTATATTACTGCACAGCCCATGTCGCCTCTAGTAATCCCACATGATCTCTCAGTGTTATCTAAATGTATGCACAGGCGATGTTATATTACTGCACAGCCCATGTCACCTCTAGTAATCCTACATGATCTCTCAGTGTTACCTAAATGTATGCACAGGCGATGTTATATTACTGCACAGTCCATGTCACCTCTAGTAATCCCACATGGTCTCTCAGTGTTACCTAAATGTATGCACAGGCGATGTTATATTACTGCACAGCCCATGTCACCTCTAGTAATACCACATGATCTCTCAGTGTTATCTAAATGTATGCACAGGCGATGTTATATTACTGCACAGCCCATATCACCTCTAGTTATCCCACATGATCTCAGTGTAACCTAAATGTATGCACATGTGATGTTATATTACTGCACAGCCCATTTCACCTCTAGTAATCCCACATGATCTCTGTGTTATCTAAATGTATGCACAGGCGATGTTATATTACTGCACTGCCCATGTCACCTCTAGTAATCCCACATGATCTCTGTGTTATCTAAATGTATGCACATGCGATGTTATATTACTGCACAGCCCATATCACCTCTAGTAATCCCACATAATCTCTCAGTGTTACCTAAATGTATGCACAGGCGATGTTATATTACTGCACAGCCCATGTCACCTCTGGTAATACCACATGATCTCAGTGTTACCTAAATGTATGCACAGGCGATGTTATATTACTGCACAGTCCATGTCACCTCTAGTAATCCCACATGTTCTCTCAGTGTTACCTAAATGTATGCACATGGCAATGTTATATTACTGCACAGCCCATGTCACCTCTAGTAATCCCACATGATCTCAGTGTTACCTAAATGTATGCACAGGCGATGTTATATTACTGCACAGCCCATGTCACCTCTAGTAATCCCACATGATCTCAGTGTTACCTAAATGTATGCTCAGGCGATGTTATATTACTGCAGAGCCCATGTCACCTCTAGTAATCCCACATGAACTCAGTGTTAACTAAATGTATGCACAGGCGATGTTATATTACTGCACAGCCCATGTCACCTCTAATAATCCCACATGATCTGTCAGTGTTAACTAAATTTATGCACAGGCGATGTTATATTACTGCACAGCCCATGTCACCTCTAGTAATCCCATATGTTCTCTCAGTGTTACCTAAATGTATGCACAGGTGATGTTATATTACTGCACAGCCCATGTCACCTCTAGTAATCCCACATGATCTCAGTGTTATCTAAATGTATGCACAGGTGATGTTATACTACACAGCCCATGTCACCTCTAGTAATCCCACATGATCTCTCAGTGTTACCTAAATGTATGCACAGGCGATGTTATATTACTGCACAGCCCATGTCACCTCTGGTAATCCCACATGATCTCAGTGTTACCTAAATGTATGCACATGCGATGTTATATTACTGCACAGCCCATGTCACCTCTGGTAATACCACATGATCTCAGTGTTACCTAAATGTATGCACAGGCTATGTTATATTACTGCATAGCCCATGTCATCTCTAGTAATCCCACATGATCTCAGTGTTACCTAAATGTATGCAGAGGCGATGTTATATTACTAGACAGCCCATGTCACCTCTAGTAATCCCACATGATATCTCAATGTTACCCAAATGTATGCACAGGTGATGTTATATTACTGCACAGCCCATGTCGCCTCTGGTAATCCCACATGATCTCAGTGTTACCTAAATGTATGCACATGCGATGTTATATTACTGCACAGCCCATGTCACCTCTGGTAATACCACATGATCTCAGTGTTACCTAAATGTATGCACAGGCGATGTTATATTACTGCATAGCCCATGTCACCTCTAGTAATCCCACATGATCTCAGTGTTACCTAAATGTATGCACAGGCGATGTTATATTACTGCACAGCCCATGTCACCTCTAGTAATCCCACATGATCTCAGTGTTACCTAAATGTATGCTCAGGCGATGTTATATTACTGCAGAGCCCATGTCACCTCTAGTAATCCCACATGATCTCAGTGATACCTAAATGTATGCACAGGCGATGTTATATTACTGCACAGCCCGTGTCACCTCTAGTAATACCACATGATCTCTCAGTGTTACCTAAATGTATACACAGGCGATGTTATATTACTGCACAGCCCATGTCACCTCTAGTAATCCCACATGATCTCAGTGTTACCTAAATGTATGCACAGGTGATGTTATATTACTGCACAGCCCATGTCACCTCTAGTAATCCCACATGATCTCAGTGTTATCTAAATGTATGCACAGGTGATGTTATACTACACAGCCCATGTCACCTCTAGTAATCCCAAATGATCTCTCAGTGTTACCTAAATGTATGCACAGGCGATGTTATATTACTGCACAGCCCATGTCACCTCTGGTAATCCCACATGATCTCAGTGTTACCTAAATGTATGCACATGCGATGTTATATTACTGCACAGCCCATGTCACCTCTGGTAATACCACATGATCTCAGTGTTACCTAAATGTATGCACAGGCTATATTATATTACTGCATAGCCCATGTCACCTCTAGTAATCCCACATGATCTCAGTGTTACCTAAATGTATGCAAAGGCGATGTTATATTACTAGACAGCCCATGTCACCTCTAGTAATCCCACATGATATCTCAATGTTACCCAAATGTATGCACAGGTGATGTTATATTACTGCACATCCCATGTCACCTCTAGTAATCCCACATGATCTCTCGGTGTTACCTAAATGTATGCACAGGCGATTTTATATTACTACACAGCCCATGTCAGCTCTAGTAATCCCACATGATCTCTCAGTGTTACCTAAATGTATGCACAGGCGATGTTATATTATTACACAGCCCATGTCACCTCTAGTAATCCCACATGATCTCTCAGTGTTACCTAAATGTATGCACAGGTGATGTTATATTACTACACAGCCCATGTCACCTCTAGTAATCCCACATGATCTCAGTGATACCTAAATGTATGCACAGGCGATGTTATATTACTGCACAGCCCATGTCACCTCTAGTAATCCCACCTTTTCTCTCAGTGTTACCTAAATGTATGCACAGGCGATGTTATATTACTACACAGCCCATGTCACCTCTAGTAATCCCACATGATCTCAGTGATACCTAAATGTATGCACAGGCGATGTTATATTACTGCACAGCCCATGTCACCTCTAGTAATACCACATGATCTCTCAGTGTTACCTAAATGTATACACAGGCGATGTTATATTACTGCACAGCCCATGTCACCTCTAGTAATCCCACATGATCTCAGTGTTACCTAAATGTATGCACAGGTGATGTTATATTACTGCACAGCCCATGTCACCTCTAGTAATCCCACATGATCTCAGTGTTATCTAAATGTATGCACAGGTGATGTTATAATACTACACAGCCCATGTCACCTCTTGTAATCCCACATGATCTCTCAGTGTTACCTAAATGTATGCACAGGCGATGTTATATTACTGCACAGCCCATGTCACCTCTGGTAATACCACATGATCTCAGTGTTACCTAAATGTATGCACATGCGATGTTATATTACTGCACAGCCCATGGCACCTCTGGTAATACCACATGATCTCAGTGTTACCTAAATGTATGCACATGCGATGTTATATTACTACACAGCCCATGTCACCTCTAGTAATCCCACATGATATCTCAATGTTACCAAAATGTATGCACAGGTGATGTTATATTACTGCACAGCCCATGTCACCTCTAGTAATCCCACATGATCTCTCGGTGTTTCCTAAATGTATGCACAGGCGATGTTATATTACTACACAGCCCATGTCAGTTCTAGTAATCCCACATGATCTCTCAGTGTTACCTAAATGTATGCACAGGCGATGTTATATTACTACACAGCCCATGTCAGTTCTAGTAATCCCACATGATCTCTCAGTGTTACCTAAATGTATGCACAGGCGATGTTATATTACTACACAGCCCATGTCACCTCTAGTAATCCCACATGATCTCTGTGTTACCTAAATGTATGCACAGGCGATGTTATATTACTGCACAGCCCATGTCACCTCTAGTAATCCCACATGATCTCAGTGTTACCTAAATGTATGCACAGGCGATGTTATATTACTGCACAGCCCATGTCACCTCTAGTAATCCCACCTGTTCTCTGTGTTACCTAAATGTATGCACAGGCGATGTTATATTACTGCACAGCCCCTGTAACCTCTAGTAATCCCACATGGTCTCTCAGTGTTACCTAAATGTATGCACAGGCGATGTTATATTACTGCACAGCCCATGTCACCTCTAGTAATCCCACATGATCTCTCAGTGTTACCTAAATGTATGCACAGGCGATGTTATATTACTGCACAGCCCATGTCACCTCTAGTAATCCCACATGATCTCTCAGTGTTACCTAAATGTATGCACAGGCTATGTTATATTACTGCACAGCCCACGTCACCTCTAGTAATCCCACATGATCTCTCAGTGTTACCTAAATGTATGCACAGGCGATGTTATATTACTGCACAGCCCATGTCACTTCTAGTAATCCTACATGATCTCTCAGTGTTACCTAAATGTATGCACAGGCGATGTTATATTAATGCACAGCTCATGTCACCTCTAGTAATCCCACATGATCTCTCAGTGTTACCTAAATGTATGCACAGGCAATGTTATATTACTGCACAGCCCATGTCACCTCTAGTAATCCCACATGATCTCATTGTTACCTAAATGTATGCACAGGCGATGTTATATTACTGCACAGCCCATGTCACCTCTAGTAATCCCACATGATCTCAGTGTTATCTAAATGTATGCACAGGTGATGTTATATTACTACACAGCCCATGTCACCTCTAGTAATCCCACATGATCTCTCAGTGTTACCTAAATGTATGCACAGGCGATGTTATATTACTGCACAGCCCATGTCACCTCTAGTAATCCCACATGATCTCTCAGTGTTACCTAAATGTATGCACAGGCGATGTTATATTACTACACAGCCCATGTCATCTCTAGTAATCCCACATGATCTCTCAGTGTTACCTAAATGTATGCACAGGCGATGTTATATTACTGCACAGCCCATGTCATCTCTAGTAATCCGACATGATCTCAGTGTTACCTAAATGTATGCACAGGCGATGTTATATTACTGCACAGCCCATGTCACCTCTAGTAATCCCACATGATCTCTCAGTGTTATCTAAATGTATGCACAGGCAATGTTATATTACTGCACAGCCCATGTCACCTCTAGTAATCCCACATGATCTCAGTGTTACCTAGATGTATGCACAGGTGATGTTATATTACTGCACAGCCCATGTCACCTCTAGTAATCCCACATGGTCTCTCAGTGTTACCTAAATGTATGCACAGGTGATATTATATTACTGCACAGCCCATGTCACCTCTAGTAATCCCACATGATCTCTCAGTGTTATCTAAATGTATGCACAGGCGATGTTATATTACTGCACAGCCCATGTCGCCTCTAGTAATCCCACATGATCTCTCAGTGTTATCTAAATGTATGCACAGGCGATGTTATATTACTGCACAGCCCATGTCACCTCTAGTAATCCTACATGATCTCTCAGTGTTACCTAAATGTATGCACAGGCGATGTTATATTACTGCACAGTCCATGTCACCTCTAGTAATCCCACATGGTCTCTCAGTGTTACCTATATGTATGCACAGGCGATGTTATATTAATGCACAGCCCATGTCACCTCTAGTAATACCACATGATCTCTCAGTGTTATCTAAATGTATGCACAGGCGATGTTATATTACTGCACAGCCCATGTCACCTCTAGTAATCCCACATGATCTCTGTGTTATCTAAATGTATGCACATGCGATGTTATATTACTGCACAGCCCATATCACCTCTAGTAATCCCACATGATCTCTGTGTTATCTAAATGTATGCACAGGCGATGTTATATTACTGCACAGCCCATGTCACCTCTAGTAATCCCACATAATCTCTCAGTGTTACCTAAATGTATGCACAGGCGATGTTATATTACTGCACAGCCCATGTCACCTCTGGTAATACCACATGATCTCAGTGTTACCTTAATGTATGCACAGGCGATGTTATATTACTGCACAGTCCATGTCACCTCTAGTAATCCCACATGTTCTCTCAGTGTTACATAAATGTATGCACATGGCAATGTTATATTACTGCACAGCCCATGTCACCTCTAGTAATCCCACATGATCTCAGTGTTACCTAAATGTATGCACAGGCGATGTTATATTACTGCACAGCCCATGTCACCTCTAGTAATCCCACATGATCTCAGTGTTATCTAAATGTATGCACAGGCGATGTTATATTACTGCACAGCCCATGTCACCTCTAGTAATCCCACCTGTTCTCTGTGTTACCTAAATGTATGCACAGGCGATGTTATATTACTGCACAGCCCCTGTAACCTCTAGTAATCCCACATGGTCTCAGTGTTACCTAAATGTATGCACAGGCGATGTTATATTACTGCACAGCCCATGTCACCTCTAATAATCCCACATGATCTGTCAGTGTTAACTAAATTTATGCACAGGCGATGTTATATTACTGCACAGCCCATGTCACCTCTAGTAATCCCACATGTTCTCTCAGTGTTACCTAAATGTATGCACAGGCGATGTTATATTACTACATAGCCCATGTCACCTCTAGTAATCCCACATGATCTCAGTGATACCTAAATGTATGCACAGGCGATGTTATATTACTGCACAGCCCGTGTCACCTCTAGTAATACCACATGATCTCTCAGTGTTACCTAAATGTATACACAGGCGATGTTATATTACTGCACAGCCCATGTCACCTCTAGTAATCCCACATGATCTCAGTGTTACCTAAATGTATGCACAGGTGATGTTATATTACTGCACAGCCCATGTCACCTCTAGTAATCCCACATGATCTCAGTGTTATCTAAATGTATGCACAGGCGATGTTATATTACTGCACAGCCCATGTCACCTCTGGTAATCCCACATGATCTCAGTGTTACCTAAATGTATGCACATGCGATGTTATATTACTGCACAGCCCATGTCACCTCTGGTAATACCACATGATCTCAGTGTTACCTAAATGTATGCAAAGGCGATGTTATATTACTACACAGCCCATGTCACCTCTAGTAATCCCACATGATATCTCAATGTTACCCAAATGTATGCACAGGTGATGTTATATTACTGCACAGCCCATGTCACCTCTAGTAATCCCACATGATCTCTCGGTGTTACCTAATTGTATGCACAGGCGATGTTATATTACTACACAGCCCATGTCAGCTCTAGTAATCCCACATGATCTCTCAGTGTTACCTAAATGTATGCACAGGCGATGTTATATTATTACACAGCCCATGTCACCTCTAGTAATCCCACATGATCTCAGTGTTACCTAAATGTATGCACAGGCGATGTTATATTACTGCACAGCCCATGTCACCTCTAGTAATCCCACATGATCTCAGTGTTACCTAAATGTATGCTCAGGCGATGTTATATTACTGCACAGCCCATGTCACCTCTAGTAATCCCACATGATCTCAGTGTTACCTAAATGTATGCACAGGCGATGTTATATTACTGCACAGCCCATATCACCTCTAATAGTCCCACATGATCTGTCAGTGTTACCTAAATTTATGCACAGGCGATGTTATATTACTGCACAGCCCATGTCACCTCTAGTAATCCCACATGTTCTCTCAGTGTTACCTAAATGTATGCACAGGCGATGTTATATTACTACACAGCCCATGTCACCTCTAGTAATCCAACATGATCTCAGTGATATCTAAATGTATGCACAGGCGATGTTATATTACTGCACAGCCCGTGTCACCTCTAGTAATCCCACATGATCTCAGTGTTACCTAAATGTATGCACAGGCGATGTTATATTACTGCACAGCCCATGTCACCTCTAGTAATCCCACATGATCTCAGTGTTACCTAAATGTATGCTCAGGCGATGTTATATTACTGCAGAGCCCATGTCACCTCTAGTAATCCCACATGATCTCAGTGATACCTAAATGTATGCACAGGCGATGTTATATTACTGCACAGCCCGTGTCACCTCTAGTAATACCACATGATCTCTCAGTGTTACCTAAATGTATACACAGGCGATGTTATATTACTGCACAGCCCATGTCACCTCTAGTAATCCCACATGATCTCAGTGTTACCTAAATGTATGCACAGGTGATGTTATATTACTGCACAGCCCATGTCACCTCTAGTAATCCCACATGATCTCAGTGTTATCTAAATGTATGCACAGGTGATGTTATACTACACAGCCCATGTCACCTCTAGTAATCCCAAATGATCTCTCAGTGTTACCTAAATGTATGCACAGGCGATGTTATATTACTGCACAGCCCATGTCACCTCTGGTAATCCCACATGATCTCAGTGTTACCTAAATGTATGCACATGCGATGTTATATTACTGCACAGCCCATGTCACCTCTGGTAATACCACATGATCTCAGTGTTACCTAAATGTATGCACAGGCTATATTATATTACTGCATAGCCCATGTCACCTCTAGTAATCCCACATGATCTCAGTGTTACCTAAATGTATGCAAAGGCGATGTTATATTACTAGACAGCCCATGTCACCTCTAGTAATCCCACATGATATCTCAATGTTACCCAAATGTATGCACAGGTGATGTTATATTACTGCACATCCCATGTCACCTCTAGTAATCCCACATGATCTCTCGGTGTTACCTAAATGTATGCACAGGCGATTTTATATTACTACACAGCCCATGTCAGCTCTAGTAATCCCACATGATCTCTCAGTGTTACCTAAATGTATGCACAGGCGATGTTATATTATTACACAGCCCATGTCACCTCTAGTAATCCCACATGATCTCTCAGTGTTACCTAAATGTATGCACAGGTGATGTTATATTACTACACAGCCCATGTCACCTCTAGTAATCCCACATGATCTCAGTGATACCTAAATGTATGCACAGGCGATGTTATATTACTGCACAGCCCATGTCACCTCTAGTAATCCCACCTTTTCTCTCAGTGTTACCTAAATGTATGCACAGGCGATGTTATATTACTACACAGCCCATGTCACCTCTAGTAATCCCACATGATCTCAGTGATACCTAAATGTATGCACAGGCGATGTTATATTACTGCACAGCCCATGTCACCTCTAGTAATACCACATGATCTCTCAGTGTTACCTAAATGTATACACAGGCGATGTTATATTACTGCACAGCCCATGTCACCTCTAGTAATCCCACATGATCTCAGTGTTACCTAAATGTATGCACAGGTGATGTTATATTACTGCACAGCCCATGTCACCTCTAGTAATCCCACATGATCTCAGTGTTATCTAAATGTATGCACAGGTGATGTTATAATACTACACAGCCCATGTCACCTCTTGTAATCCCACATGATCTCTCAGTGTTACCTAAATGTATGCACAGGCGATGTTATATTACTGCACAGCCCATGTCACCTCTGGTAATACCACATGATCTCAGTGTTACCTAAATGTATGCACATGCGATGTTATATTACTGCACAGCCCATGGCACCTCTGGTAATACCACATGATCTCAGTGTTACCTAAATGTATGCACATGCGATGTTATATTACTACACAGCCCATGTCACCTCTAGTAATCCCACATGATATCTCAATGTTACCAAAATGTATGCACAGGTGATGTTATATTACTGCACAGCCCATGTCACCTCTAGTAATCCCACATGATCTCTCGGTGTTTCCTAAATGTATGCACAGGCGATGTTATATTACTACACAGCCCATGTCAGTTCTAGTAATCCCACATGATCTCTCAGTGTTACCTAAATGTATGCACAGGCGATGTTATATTACTACACAGCCCATGTCAGTTCTAGTAATCCCACATGATCTCTCAGTGTTACCTAAATGTATGCACAGGCGATGTTATATTACTACACAGCCCATGTCACCTCTAGTAATCCCACATGATCTCTGTGTTACCTAAATGTATGCACAGGCGATGTTATATTACTGCACAGCCCATGTCACCTCTAGTAATCCCACATGATCTCAGTGTTACCTAAATGTATGCACAGGCGATGTTATATTACTGCACAGCCCATGTCACCTCTAGTAATCCCACCTGTTCTCTGTGTTACCTAAATGTATGCACAGGCGATGTTATATTACTGCACAGCCCCTGTAACCTCTAGTAATCCCACATGGTCTCTCAGTGTTACCTAAATGTATGCACAGGCGATGTTATATTACTGCACAGCCCATGTCACCTCTAGTAATCCCACATGATCTCTCAGTGTTACCTAAATGTATGCACAGGCGATGTTATATTACTGCACAGCCCATGTCACCTCTAGTAATCCCACATGATCTCTCAGTGTTACCTAAATGTATGCACAGGCTATGTTATATTACTGCACAGCCCACGTCACCTCTAGTAATCCCACATGATCTCTCAGTGTTACCTAAATGTATGCACAGGCGATGTTATATTACTGCACAGCCCATGTCACTTCTAGTAATCCTACATGATCTCTCAGTGTTACCTAAATGTATGCACAGGCGATGTTATATTAATGCACAGCTCATGTCACCTCTAGTAATCCCACATGATCTCTCAGTGTTACCTAAATGTATGCACAGGCAATGTTATATTACTGCACAGCCCATGTCACCTCTAGTAATCCCACATGATCTCATTGTTACCTAAATGTATGCACAGGCGATGTTATATTACTGCACAGCCCATGTCACCTCTAGTAATCCCACATGATCTCAGTGTTATCTAAATGTATGCACAGGTGATGTTATATTACTACACAGCCCATGTCACCTCTAGTAATCCCACATGATCTCTCAGTGTTACCTAAATGTATGCACAGGCGATGTTATATTACTGCACAGCCCATGTCACCTCTAGTAATCCCACATGATCTCTCAGTGTTACCTAAATGTATGCACAGGCGATGTTATATTACTACACAGCCCATGTCATCTCTAGTAATCCCACATGATCTCTCAGTGTTACCTAAATGTATGCACAGGCGATGTTATATTACTGCACAGCCCATGTCATCTCTAGTAATCCGACATGATCTCAGTGTTACCTAAATGTATGCACAGGCGATGTTATATTACTGCACAGCCCATGTCACCTCTAGTAATCCCACATGATCTCTCAGTGTTATCTAAATGTATGCACAGGCAATGTTATATTACTGCACAGCCCATGTCACCTCTAGTAATCCCACATGATCTCAGTGTTACCTAGATGTATGCACAGGTGATGTTATATTACTGCACAGCCCATGTCACCTCTAGTAATCCCACATGGTCTCTCAGTGTTACCTAAATGTATGCACAGGTGATATTATATTACTGCACAGCCCATGTCACCTCTAGTAATCCCACATGATCTCTCAGTGTTATCTAAATGTATGCACAGGCGATGTTATATTACTGCACAGCCCATGTCGCCTCTAGTAATCCCACATGATCTCTCAGTGTTATCTAAATGTATGCACAGGCGATGTTATATTACTGCACAGCCCATGTCACCTCTAGTAATCCTACATGATCTCTCAGTGTTACCTAAATGTATGCACAGGCGATGTTATATTACTGCACAGTCCATGTCACCTCTAGTAATCCCACATGGTCTCTCAGTGTTACCTATATGTATGCACAGGCGATGTTATATTAATGCACAGCCCATGTCACCTCTAGTAATACCACATGATCTCTCAGTGTTATCTAAATGTATGCACAGGCGATGTTATATTACTGCACAGCCCATGTCACCTCTAGTAATCCCACATGATCTCTGTGTTATCTAAATGTATGCACATGCGATGTTATATTACTGCACAGCCCATATCACCTCTAGTAATCCCACATGATCTCTGTGTTATCTAAATGTATGCACAGGCGATGTTATATTACTGCACAGCCCATGTCACCTCTAGTAATCCCACATAATCTCTCAGTGTTACCTAAATGTATGCACAGGCGATGTTATATTACTGCACAGCCCATGTCACCTCTGGTAATACCACATGATCTCAGTGTTACCTTAATGTATGCACAGGCGATGTTATATTACTGCACAGTCCATGTCACCTCTAGTAATCCCACATGTTCTCTCAGTGTTACATAAATGTATGCACATGGCAATGTTATATTACTGCACAGCCCATGTCACCTCTAGTAATCCCACATGATCTCAGTGTTACCTAAATGTATGCACAGGCGATGTTATATTACTGCACAGCCCATGTCACCTCTAGTAATCCCACATGATCTCAGTGTTATCTAAATGTATGCACAGGCGATGTTATATTACTGCACAGCCCATGTCACCTCTAGTAATCCCACCTGTTCTCTGTGTTACCTAAATGTATGCACAGGCGATGTTATATTACTGCACAGCCCCTGTAACCTCTAGTAATCCCACATGGTCTCAGTGTTACCTAAATGTATGCACAGGCGATGTTATATTACTGCACAGCCCATGTCACCTCTAATAATCCCACATGATCTGTCAGTGTTAACTAAATTTATGCACAGGCGATGTTATATTACTGCACAGCCCATGTCACCTCTAGTAATCCCACATGTTCTCTCAGTGTTACCTAAATGTATGCACAGGCGATGTTATATTACTACATAGCCCATGTCACCTCTAGTAATCCCACATGATCTCAGTGATACCTAAATGTATGCACAGGCGATGTTATATTACTGCACAGCCCGTGTCACCTCTAGTAATACCACATGATCTCTCAGTGTTACCTAAATGTATACACAGGCGATGTTATATTACTGCACAGCCCATGTCACCTCTAGTAATCCCACATGATCTCAGTGTTACCTAAATGTATGCACAGGTGATGTTATATTACTGCACAGCCCATGTCACCTCTAGTAATCCCACATGATCTCAGTGTTATCTAAATGTATGCACAGGCGATGTTATATTACTGCACAGCCCATGTCACCTCTGGTAATCCCACATGATCTCAGTGTTACCTAAATGTATGCACATGCGATGTTATATTACTGCACAGCCCATGTCACCTCTGGTAATACCACATGATCTCAGTGTTACCTAAATGTATGCAAAGGCGATGTTATATTACTACACAGCCCATGTCACCTCTAGTAATCCCACATGATATCTCAATGTTACCCAAATGTATGCACAGGTGATGTTATATTACTGCACAGCCCATGTCACCTCTAGTAATCCCACATGATCTCTCGGTGTTACCTAATTGTATGCACAGGCGATGTTATATTACTACACAGCCCATGTCAGCTCTAGTAATCCCACATGATCTCTCAGTGTTACCTAAATGTATGCACAGGCGATGTTATATTATTACACAGCCCATGTCACCTCTAGTAATCCCACATGATCTCAGTGTTACCTAAATGTATGCACAGGCGATGTTATATTACTGCACAGCCCATGTCACCTCTAGTAATCCCACATGATCTCAGTGTTACCTAAATGTATGCTCAGGCGATGTTATATTACTGCACAGCCCATGTCACCTCTAGTAATCCCACATGATCTCAGTGTTACCTAAATGTATGCACAGGCGATGTTATATTACTGCACAGCCCATATCACCTCTAATATTCCCACATGATCTGTCAGTGTTACCTAAATTTATGCACAGGCGATGTTATATTACTGCACAGCCCATGTCACCTCTAGTAATCCCACATGTTCTCTCAGTGTTACCTAAATGTATGCACAGGCGATGTTATATTACTACACAGCCCATGTCACCTCTAGTAATCCAACATGATCTCAGTGATATCTAAATGTATGCACAGGCGATGTTATATTACTGCACAGCCCGTGTCACCTCTAGTAATACCACATGATCTCTCAGTGTTACCTAAATGTATACACAGGCGATGTTATATTACTGCACAGCCCATGTCACCTCTAGTAATCCCACATGATCTCAGTGTTACCTAAATGTATGCACAGGCGATGTTATATTACTGCACAGCCCATGTCACCTCTGGTAATACCACATGATCTCAGTGTTACCTAAATGTATACACAGGCGATGTTATATTACTACACAGCCCATGTCACCTCTAGTAATCCCACATGATCTCTCAGTGTTACCTAAATGTATGCACAGGCGATGTTATATTACTGCACAGTCCATGTCACCTCTAGTAATCCCACATGTTCTCTCAGTGTTACCTAAATGTATGCACAGGCGATGTTATATTACTACACAGCCCATGTCACCTCTAGTAATCCAACATGATCTCAGTGATATCTAAATGTATGCACAGGCGATGTTATATTACTGCACAGCCCGTGTCACCTCTAGTAATACCACATGATCTCTCAGTGTTACCTAAATGTATACACAGGCGATGTTATGTTACTGCACAGCCCATGTCACCTCTAGTAATCCCACATGATCTCAGTGTTACCTAAATGTATGCACAGGCGATGTTATATTACTGCACAGCCCATGTCACCTCTAATAATCCCACATGATCTGTCAGTGTTACCTAAATTTATGCACAGGCGATGTTATATTACTGCACAGCCCATGTCACCTCTAGTAATCCCACATGTTCTCTCAGTGTTACCTAAATGTATGCACAGGCGATGTTATATTACTACACAGCCCATGTCACCTCTAGTAATCCCACATGATCTCAGTGATACCTAAATGTATGCACAGGTAATGTTATATTACTGCACAGCCCATGTCACCTCTAGTAATCCCACATGATCTCTCAGTGTTACCTAAATGTATGCACAGGCGATGTTATATTACTACACAGCCCATGTCACCTCTAGTAATCCCACATGATCTCAGTGATACCTAAATGTATGCACAGGTAATGTTATATTACTGCACAGCCCATGTCACCTCTAGTAATCCCACATGTTCTCTCAGTGTTACCTAAATGTATGCACAGGCGATGTTATATTACTACACAGCCCATGTCACCTCTAGTAATCCCACATGATCTCAGTGATACCTAAATGTATGCACAGGTAATGTTATATTACTGCACAGCCCATGTCACCTCTAGTAATCCCACATGGTCTCAGTGTTACCTAAATGTATGCACAGGCGATGTTATATTACTGCACAGTCCATGTCACCTCTAGTAATCTCACATGATCTCAGTGTTACCTAAATGTATGCACAGGCGATGTTATATTACTGCACAGCCCATGTCACCTCTAGTAATACCACATGATCTCTCAGTGTTACCTAAATGTATACACAGGCGATGTTATATTACTGCACAGCCCATGTCACCTCTAGTAATCCCACATGATCTCAGTGTTACCTAAATGTATGCACAGGTGATGTTATATTACTGCACAACCCATGTCACCTCTAGTAATCCCACATAATCTCAGTGTTATCTAAATGTATGCACAGGTGATGTTATATTACTACACAGCCCATGTCACCTCTAGTAATCCCACATGATCTCTCAGTGTTACCTAAATGTATGCACAGGCGATGTTATATTACTGCACAGCCCATGTCACCTCTGGTAATCCCACATGATCTCAGTGTTACCTAAATGTTTGTACATGCGATGTTATATTACTGCACAGCCCATGTCACCTCTGGTAATAACACATGATCTCAGTGTTACCTAAATGTATGCACAGGCTATGTTATATTACTGCATAGCCCATGTCACCTCTAGTAATCCTACATGATCTCAGTGTTACCTAAATGTATGCAAAGGCGATGTTATATTACTACACAGCCCATGTCACCTCTAGTAATCCCACATGATATCTCAATGTTACCCAAATGTATGCACAGGTGATGTTCTATTACTGCACATCCCATGTCACCTCTAGTAATCCCACATGATCTCTCGGTGTTACCTAAATGTATGCACAGGCGATGTTATATTACTACACAGCCCATGTCAGCTCTAGTAATCCCACATGATCTCTCAGTGTTACCTAAATGTATGCACAGGCTATGTTATATTACTGCACAGCCCACGTCACCTCTAGTAATCCCACATGATCTCTCAGTGTTACCTAAATGTATGCACAGGCGATGTTATATTACTGCACAGCCCATGTCACTTCTAGTAATCCCACATGATCTCTCAGTGTTACCTAAATGTATGCACAGGCGATGTCTATATTAATGCACAGCTCATGTCACCTCTAGTAATCCCACATGATCTCTCAGTGTTACCTAAATGTATGCACAGGCGATGTTATATTACTGCACAGCCCCTGTCACCTCTAGTAATCCCACATGATCTCTCAGTGTTACCTAAATGTATGCACAGGCTATGTTATATTACTGCACAGCCCATGTCACCTCTAGTAATCCCACATGATCTCATTGTTACCTAAATGTATGCACAGGCGATGTTATATTACTGCACAGCCCATGTCACCTCTAGTAATCCCACATGATCTCAGTGTTATCTAAATGTATGCACAGGTGATGTTATATTACTACACAGCCCATGTCACCTCTGGTAATCCCACATGATCTCTCAGTGTTACCTAAATGTATGCACAGGCGATGTTATATTACTGCACAGCCCATGTCACCTCTAGTAATCCCACATGATCTCTCAGTGTTACCTAAATGTATGCACAGGCGATGTTATATTACTACACAGCCCATGTCATCTCTAGTAATCCCACATGATCTCTCAGTGTTACCTAAATGTATGCACAGGCGATGTTATATTACTGCACAGCCCATGTCATCTCTAGTAATCCGACATGATCTCAGTGTTACCTAAATGTATGCACAGGCGATGTTATATTACTGCACAGCCCATGTCACCTCTAGTAATCCCACATGATCTCTCAGTGTTATCTAAATGTATGCACAGGCGATGTTATATTACTGCACAGCCCATGTCACCTCTAGTAATCCCACATGATCTCAGTGTTACCTAGATGTATGCACAGGTGATGTTATATTACTGCACAGCCCATGTCACCTCTAGTAATCCCACATGATCTCTGTGTTATCTAAATGTATGCACATGCGATGTTATATTACTGCACAGCCCATATCACCTCTAGTAATCCCACATGATCTCTGTGTTATCTAAATGTATGCACAGGCGATGTTATATTACTGCACAGCCCATGTCACCTCTAGTAATCCCACATAATCTCTCAGTGTTACCTAAATGTATGCACAGGCGATGTTATATTACTGCACAGCCCATGTCACCTCTGGTAATACCACATGATCTCAGTGTTACCTTAATGTATGCACAGGCGATGTTATATTACTGCACAGTCCATGTCACCTCTAGTAATCCCACATGTTCTCTCAGTGTTACGTAAATGTATGCACATGGCAATGTTATATTACTGCACAGCCCATGTCACCTCTAGTAATCCCACATGATCTCAGTGTTACCTAAATGTATGCAGAGGCGATGTTATATTACTGCACAGCCCATGTCACCTCTAGTAATCCCACATGATCTCAGTGTTACCTAAATGTATGCTGAGGCGATGTTATATTACTGCAGAGCCCATGACACCTCTAGTAATCCCACATGATCTCAGTGTTACCTAAATGTATGCACAGGCGATGTTATATTACTGCACAGCCCATGTCACCTCTAATAATCCCACATGATCTGTCAGTGTTAACTAAATTTATGCACAGGCGATGTTATATTACTGCACAGCCCATGTCACCTCTAGTAATCCCACATGTTCTCTCAGTGTTACCTAAATGTATGCACAGGCGATGTTATATTACTACACAGCCCATGTCACCTCTAGTAATCCCACATGATCTCAGTGATACCTAAATGTATGCACAGGCGATGTTATATTACTGCACAGCCCGTGTCACCTCTAGTAATACCACATGATCTCTCAGTGTTACCTAAATGTATACACAGGCGATGTTATATTACTGCACAGCCCATGTCACCTCTAGTAATCCCACATGATCTCTGTGTTACCTAAATGTATGCACAGGTGATGTTATATTACTGCACAGCCCATGTCACCTCTAGTAATCCCACATGATCTCAGTGTTATCTAAATGTATGCACAGGTGATGTTATATTACTACACAGCCCATGTCACCTCTAGTAATCCCACATGATCTCTCAGTGTTACCTAAATGTATGCACAGGCGATGTTATATTACTGCACAGCCCATGTCACCTCTGGTAATCCCACATGATCTCAGTGTTACCTAAATGTATGCACATGCGATGTTATATTACTGCACAGCCCATGTCACCTCTGGTAATACCACATGATCTCAGTGTTACCTAAATGTATGCACAGGCTATGTTATATTACTGCATAGCCCATGTCACCTCTAGTAATCCCACATGATCTCAGTGTTACCTAAATGTATGCAAAGGCGATGTTATATTACTACACAGCCCATGTCACCTCTAGTAATCCCACATGATATCTCAATGTTACCCAAATGTATGCACAGGTGATGTTATATTACTGCACAGCCCATGTCACCTCTAGTAATCCCACATGATCTCTCGGTGTTACCTAAATGTATGCACAGGCGATGTTATATTACTACACAGCCCATGTCAGCTCTAGTAATCCCACATGATCTCTCAGTGTTACCTAAATGTATGCACAGGCGATGTTATATTATTACACAACCCATGTCACCTCTAGTAATCCCACATGATCTCTCAGTGTTACCTAAATGTATGCACAGGTGATGTTATATTACTACACAGCCCATGTCACCTCTAGTAATCCCACATGATCTCAGTGTTACCTAAATGTATGCACAGGCGATGTTATATTACTGCACAGCCCATGTCACCTCTAGTAATCCCACATGATCTCAGTGTTACCTAAATGTATGCTCAGGCGATGTTATATTACTGCACAGCCCATGTCACCTCTAGTAATCCCACATGATCTCAGTGTTACCTAAATGTATGCACAGGCGATGTTATATTACTGCACAGCCCATGTCACCTCTAATAGTCCCACATGATCTGTCAGTGTTACCTAAATTTATGCACAGGCGATGTTATATTACTGCACAGCCCATGTCACCTCTAGTAATCCCACATGTTCTCTCAGTGTTACCTAAATGTATGCACAGGCGATGTTATATTACTACACAGCCCATGTCACCTCTAGTAATCCCACATGATCTCAGTGATATCTAAATGTATGCACAGGCGATGTTATATTACTGCACAGCCCGTGTCACCTCTAGTAATACCACATGATCTCTCAGTGTTACCTAAATGTATACACAGGCGATGTTATATTACTGCACAGCCCATGTCACCTCTAGTAATCCCACATGATCTCAGTGTTACCTAAATGTATGCACAGGCAATGTTATATTACTGCACAGCCCATGTCACCTCTAATAATCCCACATGATCTGTCAGTGTTACCTCAATTTATGCACAGGCGATGTTATATTACTGCACAGCCCATGTCATCTCTAGTAATCCCACATGTTCTCTCAGTGTTACCTAAATGTATGCACAGGCGATGTTATATTACTACACAGCCCATGTCACCTCTAGTAATCCCACATGATCTCAGTGATACCTAAATATATGCACAGGCGATGTTATATTACTGCACAGCCCATGTCACCTCTAGTAATACCACATGATCTCTCAGTGTTACCTAAATGTATACACAGGCGATGTTATATTACTGCACAGCCCATGTCACCTCTAGTAATCCCACATGATCTCAGTGTTACCTAAATGTATGCACAGGTGATGTTATATTACTGCACAGCCCATGTCACCTCTAGTAATCCCACATGATCTCAGTGTTATCTAAATGTATGCACAGGTGATGTTATATTACTACACAGCCCATGTCACCTCTAGTAATCCCACATGATCTCTCAGTGTTACCTAAATGTATGCACAGGCGATGTTATATTACTGCACAGCCCATGTCACCTCTGGTAATCCCACATGATCTCAGTGTTACCTAAATGTATGCACATGCGATGTTATATTACTGCACAGCCCATGTCATCTCTAGTAATCCCACATGATCTGTCAGTGTTACCTAAATTTATGCACAGGCGATGTTATATTACTGCACAGCCCATGTCACCTCTAGTAATCCCACATGTTCTCTCAGTGTTACCTAAATGTATGCACAGGCGATGTTATATTACTGCACAGCCCATGTCACCTCTAATAGTCCCACATGATCTGTCAGTGTTACCTAAATTTATGCACAGGCGATGTTATATTACTGCACAGCCCATGTCACCTCTAGTAATTCCACATGTTCTCTCAGTGTTACCTAAATGTATGCACAGGCGATGTAATATTACTACACAGCCCATGTCACCTCTAGTAATCCCACATGATCTCAGTGATACCTAAATATATGCACAGGCGATGTTATATTACTGCACAGCCCATGTCACCTCTAGTAATACCACATGATCTCTCAGTGTTACCTAAATATATGCACAGGCGATGTTATATTATTACACAGCCCATGTCACCTCTGGTAATACCACATGATCTCAGTGTTACCTAAATGTATGCACAGGCTATGTTATATTACTGCACAGCCCATGTCACCTCTAGTAATCCCACATGATCTCAGTGTTACCTAAATGTATGCACAGGCGATGTTATATTACTACACAGCCCATGTCCCCTCTAGTAATCCCACATGATATCTCAATGTTACCAAAATGTATGCACAGGTGATGTTATATTACTGCACAGCCCATGTCACCTCTAGTAATCCCACATGATCTCTCGGTGTTACCTAAATGTATGCACAGGCGATGTTATATTACTACACAGCCCATGTCACCTCTAGTAATCCCACATGATCTCTCAGTGTTACCTAAATGTATGCACAGGCGATGTTATATTATTACACAGCCCATGTCACCTCTAGTAATCCCACATGATCTCTCAGTGTTACCTAAATGTATGCACAGGTGATGTTATATTACTACACAGCCCATGTCACCTCTAGTAATCCCACATGATCTCAGTGTTACCTAAATGTATGCACAGGCGATGTTATATTACTGCACAGCCCATGTCACCTCTAGTAATCCCACATGATCTCAGTGTTACCTAAATGTATGCTCAGGCGATGTTATATTACTGCACAGCCCATGTCACCTCTAGTAATCCCACATGATCTCAGTGTTACCTAAATGTATGTACAGGTGATGTTATATTACTGCACAGCCCATGTCACCTCTAGTAATCCCACATGATCTCAGTGTTATCTAAATGTATGCACAGGTGATGTTATATTACTACACAGCCCATGTCACCTCTAGTAATCCCACATGATCTCTCAGTGTTACCTAAATGTATGCACAGGCGATGTTATATTACTGCACAGCCCATGTCACCTCTGGTAATCCCACATGATCTCAGTGTTACCTAAATGTATGCACATGCGATGTTATATTACTGCACAGCCCATGTCACCTCTGGTAATACCACATGATCTCAGTGTTACCTAAATGTATGCACAGGCTATGTTATATTACTGCATAGCCCATGTCACCTCTAGTAATCCCACATGATCTCTCAGTGTTACCTAAATGTATGCACAGGCGATGTTATATTACTACACAGCCCATGTCATCTCTAGTAATCCCACATGATCTCTCAGTGTTACCTAAATGTATGCACAGGCGATGTTATATTACTGCACAGCCCATGTCATCTCTAGTAATCCGACATGATCTCAGTGTTACCTAAATGTATGCACAGGCGATGTTATATTACTGCACAGCCCATGTCACCTCTAGTAATCCCACATGATCTCTCAGTGTTATCTAAATGTATGCACAGGCGATGTTATATTACTGCACAGCCCATGTCACCTCTAGTAATCCCACATGATCTCAGTGTTACCTAGATGTATGCACAGGTGATGTTATATTACTGCACAGCCCATGTCACCTCTAGTAATCCCACATGATCTCTGTGTTATCTAAATGTATGCACATGCGATGTTATATTACTGCACAGCCCATATCACCTCTAGTAATCCCACATGATCTCTGTGTTATCTAAATGTATGCACAGGCGATGTTATATTACTGCACAGCCCATGTCACCTCTAGTAATCCCACATAATCTCTCAGTGTTACCTAAATGTATGCACAGGCGATGTTATATTACTGCACAGCCCATGTCACCTCTGGTAATACCACATGATCTCAGTGTTACCTTAATGTATGCACAGGCGATGTTATATTACTGCACAGTCCATGTCACCTCTAGTAATCCCACATGTTCTCTCAGTGTTACGTAAATGTATGCACATGGCAATGTTATATTACTGCACAGCCCATGTCACCTCTAGTAATCCCACATGATCTCAGTGTTACCTAAATGTATGCACAGGCGATGTTATATTACTGCACAGCCCATGTCACCTCTAGTAATCCCACATGATCTCAGTGTTACCTAAATGTATGCTGAGGCGATGTTATATTACTGCAGAGCCCATGACACCTCTAGTAATCCCACATGATCTCAGTGTTACCTAAATGTATGCACAGGCGATGTTATATTACTGCACAGCCCATGTCACCTCTAATAATCCCACATGATCTGTCAGTGTTAACTAAATTTATGCACAGGCGATGTTATATTACTGCACAGCCCATGTCACCTCTAGTAATCCCACATGTTCTCTCAGTGTTACCTAAATGTATGCACAGGCGATGTTATATTACTACACAGCCCATGTCACCTCTAGTAATCCCACATGATCTCAGTGATACCTAAATGTATGCACAGGCGATGTTATATTACTGCACAGCCCGTGTCACCTCTAGTAATACCACATGATCTCTCAGTGTTACCTAAATGTATACACAGGCGATGTTATATTACTGCACAGCCCATGTCACCTCTAGTAATCCCACATGATCTCTGTGTTACCTAAATGTATGCACAGGCGATGTTATATTACTGCACAGCCCATGTCACCTCTAGTAATCCCACATGATCTCAGTGTTATCTAAATGTATGCACAGGTGATGTTATATTACTACACAGCCCATGTCACCTCTAGTAATCCCACATGATCTCTCAGTGTTACCTAAATGTATGCACAGGCGATGTTATATTACTGCACAGCCCATGTCACCTCTGGTAATCCCACATGATCTCAGTGTTACCTAAATGTATGCACATGCGATGTTATATTACTGCACAGCCCATGTCACCTCTGGTAATACCACATGATCTCAGTGTTACCTAAATGTATGCACAGGCTATGTTATATTACTGCATAGCCCATGTCACCTCTAGTAATCCCACATGATCTCAGTGTTACCTAAATGTATGCAAAGGCGATGTTATATTACTACACAGCCCATGTCACCTCTAGTAATCCCACATGATATCTCAATGTTACCCAAATGTATGCACAGGTGATGTTATATTACTGCACAGCCCATGTCACCTCTAGTAATCCCACATGATCTCTCGGTGTTACCTAAATGTATGCACAGGCGATGTTATATTACTACACAGCCCATGTCAGCTCTAGTAATCCCACATGATCTCTCAGTGTTACCTAAATGTATGCACAGGCGATGTTATATTATTACACAACCCATGTCACCTCTAGTAATCCCACATGATCTCTCAGTGTTACCTAAATGTATGCACAGGTGATGTTATATTACTACACAGCCCATGTCACCTCTAGTAATCCCACATGATCTCAGTGTTACCTAAATGTATGCACAGGCGATGTTATATTACTGCACAGCCCATGTCACCTCTAGTAATCCCACATGATCTCAGTGTTACCTAAATGTATGCTCAGGCGATGTTATATTACTGCACAGCCCATGTCACCTCTAGTAATCCCACATGATCTCAGTGTTACCTAAATGTATGCACAGGCGATGTTATATTACTGCACAGCCCATGTCACCTCTAATAGTCCCACATGATCTGTCAGTGTTACCTAAATTTATGCACAGGCGATGTTATATTACTGCACAGCCCATGTCACCTCTAGTAATCCCACATGTTCTCTCAGTGTTACCTAAATGTATGCACAGGCGATGTTATATTACTACACAGCCCATGTCTCCTCTAGTAATCCCACATGATCTCAGTGATATCTAAATGTATGCACAGGCGATGTTATATTACTGCACAGCCCGTGTCACCTCTAGTAATACCACATGATCTCTCAGTGTTACCTAAATGTATACACAGGCGATGTTATATTACTGCACAGCCCATGTCACCTCTAGTAATCCCACATGATCTCAGTGTTACCTAAATGTATGCACAGGCAATGTTATATTACTGCACAGCCCATGTCACCTCTAATAATCAGACATGATCTGTCAGTGTTACCTCAATTTATGCACAGGCGATGTTATATTACTGCACAGCCCATGTCACCTCTAGTAATCCCACATGTTCTCTCAGTGTTACCTAAATGTATGCACAGGCGATGTTATATTACTACACAGCCCATGTCACCTCTAGTAATCCCACATGATCTCAGTGATACCTAAATATATGCACAGGCGATGTTATATTACTGCACAGCCCATGTCACCTCTAGTAATACCACATGATCTCTCAGTGTTACCTAAATGTATACACAGGCGATGTTATATTACTGCACAGCCCATGTCACCTCTAGTAATCCCACATGATCTCAGTGTTACCTAAATGTATGCACAGGTAATGTTATATTACTGCACAGCCCATGTCACCTCTAGTAATCCCACATGATCTCAGTGTTATCTAAATGTATGCACAGGTGATGTTATATTACTACACAGCCCATGTCACCTCTAGTAATCCCACATGATCTCTCAGTGTTACCTAAATGTATGCACAGGCGATGTTATATTACTGCACAGCCCATGTCACCTCTGGTAATCCCACATGATCTCAGTGTTACCTAAATGTATGCACATGCGATGTTATATTACTGCACAGCCCATGTCATCTCTAGTAATCCCACATGATCTGTCAGTGTTACCTAAATTTATGCACAGGCGATGTTATATTACTGCACAGCCCATGTCACCTCTAGTAATCCCACATGTTCTCTCAGTGTTACCTAAATGTATGCACAGGCGATGTTATATTACTGCACAGCCCATGTCACCTCTAATAGTCCCACATGATCTGTCAGTGTTACCTAAATTTATGCACAGGCGATGTTATATTACTGCACAGCCCATGTCACCTCTAGTAATCCCACATGTTCTCTCAGTGTTACCTAAATGTATGCACAGGCGATGTTATATTACTACACAGCCCATGTCACCTCTAGTAATCCCACATGATCTCAGTGATATCTAAATGTATGCACAGGCGATGTTATATTACTGCACAGCCCGTGTCACCTCTAGTAATACCACATGATCTCTCAGTGTTACCTAAATGTATACACAGGCGATGTTATATTACTGCACAGCCCATGTCACCTCTAGTAATCCCACATGATCTCAGTGTTACCTAAATGTATGCACAGGCGATGTTATATTACTGCACAGCCCATGTCACCTCTAATAATCCCACATGATCTGTCAGTGTTACCTAAATTTATGCACAGGCGATGTTATATTACTGCACAGCCCATGTCACCTCTAGTAATCCCACATGTTCTCTCAGTGTTACCTAAATGTATGCACAGGCGATGTAATATTACTACACA
This sequence comes from Pseudophryne corroboree, assembly GCF_028390025.1. Classification (NCBI taxonomy): domain Eukaryota; kingdom Metazoa; phylum Chordata; class Amphibia; order Anura; family Myobatrachidae; genus Pseudophryne; species Pseudophryne corroboree. The sequence continues at coordinate 1,558,660 of NW_026967541.1, forward strand.
GCCCATGTCACCTCTAGTAATCCCACATGATCTCAGTGATACCTAAATATATGCACAGGCGATGTTATATTACTGCACAGCCCATGTCACCTCTAGTAATACCACATGATCTCTCAGTGTTACCTAAATATATGCACAGGCGATGTTATATTATTACACAGCCCATGTCACCTCTGGTAATACCACATGATCTCAGTGTTACCTAAATGTATGCACAGGCTATGTTATATTACTGCACAGCCCATGTCACCTCTAGTAATCCCACATGATCTCAGTGTTACCTAAATGTATGCACAGGCAATGTTATATTACTACACAGCCCATGTCCCCTCTAGTAATCCCACATGATATCTCAATGTTACCAAAATGTATGCACAGGTGATGTTATATTACTGCACAGCCCATGTCACCTCTAGTAATCCCACATGATCTCTCGGTGTTACCTAAATGTATGCACAGGCGATGTTATATTACTACACAGCCCATGTCACCTCTAGTAATCCCACATGATCTCTCAGTGTTACCTAAATGTATGCACAGGCGATGTTATATTATTACACAGCCCATGTCACCTCTAGTAATCCCACATGATCTCTCAGTGTTACCTAAATGTATGCACAGGTGATGTTATATTACTACACAGCCCATGTCACCTCTAGTAATCCCACATGATCTCAGTGTTACCTAAATGTATGCACAGGCGATGTTATATTACTGCACAGCCCATGTCACCTCTAGTAATCCCACATGATCTCAGTGTTACCTAAATGTATGCTCAGGCGATGTTATATTACTGCACAGCCCATGTCACCTCTAGTAATCCCACATGATCTCAGTGTTACCTAAATGTATGTACAGGTGATGTTATATTACTGCACAGCCCATGTCACCTCTAGTAATCCCACATGATCTCAGTGTTATCTAAATGTATGCACAGGTGATGTTATATTACTACACAGCCCATGTCACCTCTAGTAATCCCACATGATCTCTCAGTGTTACCTAAATGTATGCACAGGCGATGTTATATTACTGCACAGCCCATGTCACCTCTGGTAATCCCACATGATCTCAGTGTTACCTAAATGTATGCACATGCGATGTTATATTACTGCACAGCCCATGTCACCTCTGGTAATACCACATGATCTCAGTGTTACCTAAATGTATGCACAGGCTATGTTATATTACTGCATAGCCCATGTCACCTCTAGTAATCCCACATGATCTCAGTGTTACCTAAATGTATGCAAAGGCGATGTTATATTACTACACAGCCCATGTCACCTCTAGTAATCCCACATGATATCTCAATGTTACCCAAATGTATGCACAGGTGATGTTATATTACTGCACAGCCCATGTCACCTCTAGTAATCCCACATGATCTCTCGGTGTTACCTAAATGTATGCACAGGCGATGTTATATTACTACACAGCCCATGTCAGCTCTAGTAATCCCACATGATCTCTCAGTGTTACCTAAATGTATGCACAGGCGATGTTATATTATTACACAGCCCATGTCACCTCTAGTAATCCCACATGATCTCTCAGTGTTACCTAAATGTATGCACAGGTGATGTTATATTACTACACAGCCCATGTCACCTCTAGTAATCCCACATGATCTCAGTGTTACCTAAATGTATGCACAGGCGATGTTATATTACTGCACAGCCCATGTCACCTCTAGTAATCCCACATGATCTCAGTGTTACCTAAATGTATGCTCAGGCGATGTTATATTACTGCACAGCCCATGTCACCTCTAGTAATCCCACATGATCTCAGTGTTACCTAAATGTATGCACAGGCGATGTTATATTACTGCACAGCCCATGTCACCTCTAATAGTCCCACATGATCTGTCAGTGTTACCTAAATTTATGCACAGGCGATGTTATATTACTGCACAGCCCATGTTACCTCTAGTAATCCCACATGTTCTCTCAGTGTTACCTAAATGTATGCACAGGCGATGTTATATTACTACACAGCCCATGTCACCTCTAGTAATCCCACATGATCTCAGTGATATCTAAATGTATGCACAGGCGATGTTATATTACTGCACAGCCCGTGTCACCTCTAGTAATACCACATGATCTCTCAGTGTTACCTAAATGTATACACAGGCGATGTTATATTACTGCACAGCCCATGTCACCTCTAGTAATCCCACATGATCTCAGTGTTACCTAAATGTATGCACAGGCGATGTTATATTACTGCACAGCCCATGTCACCTCTAATAATCCCACATGATCTGTCAGTGTTACCTCAATTTATGCACAGGCGATGTTATATTACTGCACAGCCCATGTCACCTCTAGTAATCCCACATGTTCTCTCAGTGTTACCTAAATGTATGCACAGGCGATGTTATATTACTACACAGCCCATGTCACCTCTAGTAATCCCACATGATCTCAGTGATACCTAAATATATGCACAGGCGATGTTATATTACTGCACAGCCCATGTCACCTCTAGTAATACCACATGATCTCTCAGTGTTACCTAAATGTATACACAGGCGATGTTATATTACTGCACAGCCCATGTCACCTCTAGTAATCCCACATCATCTCAGTGTTACCTAAATGTATGCACAGGTGATGTTATATTACTGCACAGCCCATGTCACCTCTAGTAATCCCACATGATCTCAGTGTTATCTAAATGTATGCACAGGTGATGTTATATTACTACACAGCCCATGTCACCTCTAGTAATCCCACATGATCTCTCAGTGTTACCTAAATGTATGCACAGGCGATGTTATATTACTGCACAGCCCATGTCACCTCTGGTAATCCCACATGATCTCAGTGTTACCTAAATGTATGCACATGCGATGTTATATTACTGCACAGCCCATGTCATCTCTATTAATCCCACATGATCTGTCAGTGTTACCTAAATTTATGCACAGGCGATGTTATATTACTGCACAGCCCATGTCACCTCTAGTAATCCCACATGTTCTCTCAGTGTTACCTAAATGTATGCACAGGCGATGTTATATTACTGCACAGCCCATGTCACCTCTAATAGTCCCACATGATCTGTCAGTGTTACCTAAATTTATGCACAGGCGATGTTATATTACTGCACAGCCCATGTCACCTCTAGTAATCCCACATGTTCTCTCAGTGTTACCTAAATGTATGCACAGGCGATGTTATATTACTACACAGCCCATGTCACCTCTAGTAATCCCACATGATCTCAGTGATATCTAAATGTATGCACAGGCGATGTTATATTACTGCACAGCCCGTGTCACCTCTAGTAATACCACATGATCTCTCAGTGTTACCTAAATGTATACACAGGCGATGTTATATTACTGCACAGCCCATGTCACCTCTAGTAATCCCACATGATCTCAGTGTTACCTAAATGTATGCACAGGCGATGTTATATTACTGCACAGCCCATGTCACCTCTAATAATCCCACATGATCTGTCAGTGTTACCTAAATTTATGCACAGGCGATGTTATATTACTGCACAGCCCATGTCACCTCTAGTAATCCCACATGTTCTCTCAGTGTTACCTAAATGTATGCACAGGCGATGTAATATTACTACACAGCCCATGTCACCTCTAGTAATCCCACATGATCTCAGTGATACCTAAATATATGCACAGGCGATGTTATATTACTGCACAGCCCATGTCACCTCTAGTAATACCACATGATCTCTCAGTGTTACCTAAATGTATACACAGGCGATGTTATATTACTGCACAGCCCATGTCACCTCTAGTAATCCCACATGATCTCAGTGTTACCTAAATGTATGCACAGGCGATGTTATATTACTACACAGCCCATGTCACCTCTAGTAATCCCACATGATCTCAGTGATATCTAAATGTATGCACAGGCGATGTTATATTACTGCACAGCCCGTGTCACCTCTAGTAATACCACATGATCTCTCAGTGTTACCTAAATATATGCACAGGCGATGTTATATTATTACACAGCCCATGTCACCTCTAGTAATCCCACATGTTCTCTCAGTGTTACCTAAATGTATGCACAGGCGATGTTATATTACTACACAGCCCATGTCACCTCTAGTAATCCCACATGATCTCAGTGATACCTAAATATATGCACAGGCGATGTTATATTACTGCACAGCCCATGTCACCTCTAGTAATACCACATGATCTCTCAGTGTTACCTAAATATATGCACAGGCGATGTTATATTATTACACAGCCCATGTCACCTCTGGTAATACCACATGATCTCAGTGTTACCTAAATGTATGCACAGGCTATGTTATATTACTACACAGCCCATGTCCCCTCTAGTAATCCCACATGATATCTCAATGTTACCAAAATGTATGCACAGGTGATGTTATATTACTGCACAGCCCATGTCACCTCTAGTAATCCCACATGATCTCTCGGTGTTACCTAAATGTATGCACAGGCGATGTTATATTACTACACAGCCCATGTCAGCTCTAGTAATCCCACATGATCTCTCAGTGTTACCTAAATGTATGCACAGGCGATGTTATATTACTACACAGCCCATGTCACCTCTAGTAATCCCACATGATCTCTGTGTTACCTAAATGTATGCACAGGCGATGTTATATTACTGCACAGCCCATGTCACCTCTAGTAATCCCACCTGTTCTCTGTGTTACCTAAATGTATGCACAGGCGATGTTATATTACTGCACAGCCGATGTCACCTCTAGTAATCGCACATGATCTCTCAGTGTTACCTAAATGTATGCACAGGCGATGTTATATTACTACACAGCCCATGTCACCTCTAGTAATCCCACATGATCTCAGTGATATCTAAATGTATGCACAGGCGATGTTATATTACTGCACAGCCCATGTCACCTCTAGTAATCCCACATGATCTCTCAGTGTTACCTAAATGTATGCACAGGCGATGTTATATTACTACACAGCCCATGTCACCTCTAGTAATCCCACATGATCTCAGTGATATCTAAATGTATGCACAGGCGATGTTATATTACTGCACAGCCCATGTCACCTCTAGTAATACCACATGATCTCTCAGTGTTACCTAAATGTATGCACAGGCTATGTTATATTACTGCACAGCCCACGTCACCTCTAGTAATCCCACATGATCTCTCAGTGTTACCTAAATGTATGCACAGGCAATGTTATATTACTGCACAACCCATGTCACCTCTAGTAATCCCACATGATCTCTCAGTGTTACCTAAATGTATGCACAGGCGATGTCTATATTAATGCACAGCTCATGTCACCTCTAGTAATCCCACATGATCTCTCAGTGCTACCTAAATGTATGCACAGGCGATGTTATATTACTGCACAGCCCATGTCACCTCTAGTAATCCCACATGATCTCTCAGTGTTACCTAAATGTATGCACAGGCGATGTTATATTACTACACAGTCCATGTCACCTCTAGTAATCCCACATGATCTCAGTGATATCTAAATGTATGCACAGGCGATGTTATATTACTGCACAGCCCATGTCACCTCTAGTAATACCACATGATCTCTCAGTGTTACCTAAATGTATGCACAGGCTATGTTATATTACTGCACAGCCCACGTCACCTCTAGTAATCCCACATGATCTCTCAGTGTTACCTAAATGTATGCACAGGCGATGTTATATTACTGCACAGCCCATGTCACCTCTAGTAATCCCACATGATCTCTCAGTGTTACCTAAATGTATGCACAGGCGATGTCTATATTAATGCACAGCTCATGTCACCTCTAGTAATCCCACATGATCTCTCAGTGTTACCTAAATGTATGCACAGGCGATGTTATATTACTGCACAGCCCCTGTCACCTCTAGTAATCCCACATGATCTCTCAGTGTTACCTAAATGTATGCACAGGCGATGTTATATTACTGCACAGCCCATGTCACCTCTAGTAATCCCACATGATCTCATTGTTACCTAAATGTATGTACAGGCGATGTTATATTACTGCACAGCCCATGTCACCTCTAGTAATCCCACATGATCTCAGTGTTATCTAAATGTATGCACAGGTGATGTTATATTACTACACAGCCCATGTCACCTCTAGTATTCCCACATGATCTCTCAGTGTTACCTAAATGTATGCACAGGCGATGTTATATTACTGCACAGCCCATGTCACCTCTGGTAATCCCACATGATCTCAGTGTTACCTAAATGTATGCACAGGCGATGTTATATTACTGCACAGCCCATGTCACCTCTAGTAATCCCACATGATCTCATTGTTACCTAAATGTATGCACAGGCGATGTTATATTACTGCACAGCCCATGTCACCTCTAGTAATCCCACATGATCTCAGTGTTATCTAAATGTATGCACAGGTGATGTTATATTACTACACAGCCCATGTCACCTCTAGTAATCCCACATGATCTCTCAGTGTTACCTAAATGTATGCACAGGCGATGTTATATTACTGCACAGCCCATGTCACCTCTAGTAATCCCACATGATCTCAGTGTTACCTAAATGTATGCACAGGAGATATTATATTACTGCACAGCCCATGTCACCTCTAGTAATCGCACATGATCTCTCAGTGTTACCTAAATGTATGCACAGGCGATGTTATATTACTGCACAGCCTATGTCACCTCTAGTAATCCCACATGATCTCTCTGTTACCTAAATGTATGCATAGGCGATGTTATATTACTGCACAGCCCATGTCACCTCTAGTAATCCAACATGATCTCTCAGTGTTACCTAAATGTATGCACAGGTGATGTTCTATTACTGCACAGCCCATGTCACCTCTAATAATACCACATGATCTCAGTGTTACCTAAATGTATGCACAGGTGATGTTATTTTAGTGCACTGCCCATGTCACCTCTAGTAATCCCACATGATCTCTCAGTGTTACCTAAATGTATGCACAAGTGATGTTATATTACTGCACAGCCCATGTCACCTCTAGTAATCCCACATGATCTCAGTGTTACCTACATGTATGCACAGGCGATGTTATATTACTGCACAGCCCTTGTCACCTCTAGTAATCCCACATGATCTCTCAGTGTTACCTAAATATATGCACAGGTGATGTTATATTACTGCACAGCCCATGTCACCTCTAGTAGTCCCGCATGATCTCAGTGTTACCTAAATGTATGCACAGGTGATGTTATATTACTGCACAGCCCATGTCACCTCTAGTAATCCCACATGATCTCTCAGTGTTACCTAAATGTATGCACAGGCGATGTTATATTACTGCACAGCCCATGTCACCTCTAGTAATCCCACATGATCTCAGTGTTACCTAAATGTATGCACTGGAGATGTTATATTACTGCACAGCCCATGTCACCTCTAGTAATCCCACATGATCTCTCAGTGTTACCTAAATGTATGCTCAGGCGATGTTATATTACTGCACAGCCCATGTCACCTCTAGTAATCCCACATGATCTCTCTGTTACCTAAATGTATGCATAGACGATGTTATATTACTGCACAGCCCATGTCACCTCTAGTAATCCAACATGATCTCTCAGTGTTACCTAAATGTATGCACAGGTGATGTTCTATTACTGCACAGCCCATGTCACCTCTAATAATACCACATGATCTCAGTGTTACCTAAATGTATGCACAGGTGATGTTATTTTAGTGCACTGCCCATGTCACCTCTAGTAATCCCACATGATCTCTCAGTGTTACCTAAATGTATGCACAGGTGATGTTATATTACTGCACAGCGCATGTCACCTCTAGTAATCCCACATGATCTCAGTGTTACCTACATGTATGCACAGGCGATGTTATATTACTGCACAGCCCATGTCACCTCTAGTAATCCCACATGATCTCTCAGTGTTACCTAAATATATGCACAGGTGATGTTATATTACTGCACAGCCCATGTCACCTCTAGTAGTCCCGCATGATCTCAGTGTTACCTAAATGTATGCACAGGTGATGTTATATTACTGCACAGCCCATGTCACCTCTAGTAATCCCACATGATCTCAGTGTTACCTAAATGTATGCAGAGGCGATGTTATATTACTACACAGCCCAAGTCACCTCTAGTAATCCCACATTCTCTCAGTGTTACCTAAATGTATGCACAGGTGATGTTATATTACTGCACAGCCCATGTCACCTCTAGTAATCCCACATGATCTCAGTGTTACCTAAATGTATGCACAGGCGATGTTATATTACTGCACAGCCCATGTCACCTCTAATAATACCACATGATCTCAGTGTTACCTAAATGTATGCACAGGCGATGTTATATAACTGCACAGCCCATGTCACCTCTAGTAATCCCACATGATCTCAGTGTTACCTAAATGTATGCACAGGTGATGTTATATTACTGCACAGCCCATGTCACCTCTAGTAATCCCACATGATCTCTCAGTGTTACCTAAATGTATGCACAGGCGATGTTATATTACTGCACAGCCCATGCCACCTCTAGTAATCCCACATGATCTCTCAGTGTTACCTAAATATATGCACAGGCGATGTTATATTATTACACAGCCCATGTCACCTCTAGTAATCCCACATGATCTCTCAGTGTTACCTAAATGTATGCACAGGCGATGTTATATTACTGCACAGCCCATGTCACCTCTAGTAATCCCACATGATCTCAGTGTTACCTAAATGTATGCACAGGCGATGTTATATTACTGCACAGCCCATGTCACCTCTAATAATACCACATGATCTCAGTGTTACCTAAATGTATGCACAGGCGATGTTATATTACTGCACAGCCCATGTCACCTCTAGTAATCCCACATGATGTCAGTGTTACCTAAATGTATGCACAGGTAATGTTATATTACTGCACAGCCCATGTCACCTCTAGTAATCCCACATGATCTCTCAGTGTTACCTAAATGTATGCACAGGCGATGTTATATTACTGCACAGCCCATGTCACCTCTAGTAATCCCACATGATCTCTCAGTGTTACCTAAATATATGCACAGGCGATGTTATATTATTACACAGCCCATGTCACCTCTAGTAATCCCACATGATCTCTCAGTGTTACCTAAATGTATGCACAGGCGATGTTATATTACTGCACAGCCCATGTCACCTCTAGTAATCCCACATGTTCTCTCAGTGTTACCTAAATGTATGCACAGGCGATGTTATATTACTGCACAGCCCATGTCACCTCTAGTAATCCCACATGATCTCAGTGTTACCTAAATGTATGCACAGGCGATGTTATATTACTGCACAGCCCATGTCACCTCTAGTAATCCCACATGTTCTCTCAGTGTTACCTAAATGTATGCACATGGCAATGTTATATTACTGCGCAGCCCATGTCACCTCTAGTAATCCCACATGATCTCAGTGTTACCTAAATGTATGCACAGGCGATGTTATATTACTGCACAGTCCATGTCACCTCTAGTAATCCCACATGATCTCAGTGTTACCTAAATGTATGCACAGGCGATGTTATATTACTGCACAGCCCATGTCACCTCTAGTAATCCCACATGATGTCAGTGTTACCTAAATGTATGCACAGGTAATGTTATATTACTGCACAGCCCATGTCACCTCTAGTAATCCCACATGATCTCTCAGTGTTACCTAAATGTATGCACAGGCGATGTTATATTACTGCACAGCCCATGTCACCTCTAGTAATCCCACATGTTCTCTCAGTGTTACCTAAATGTATGCACAGGCGATGTTATATTACTGCACAGCCCATGTCACCTCTAGTAATCCCACATGATCTCAGTGTTACCTAAATGTATGCACAGGCGATGTTATACTACTGCACAGTCCATGTCACCTCTAGTAATCCCACATGTTCTCTCAGTGTTACCTAAATGTATGCACATGGCAATGTTATATTACTGCGCAGCCCATGTCACCTCTAGTAATCCCACATGATCTCAGTGTCACCTAAATGTATGCACAGGCGATGTTATATTACTGCACAGCCCATGTCACCTCTAGTAATCCCACATGATCTCTCAGTGTTACCTATATGTATGCACAGGCGATGTTATATTACTGCACAGCCCATGTCACCTCTAGTAATCCCACATGATCTCTCAGTGTTACCTAAATGTATGCACAGGCGATGTTATATTACTGCACAGTCCATGTCACCTCTAGTAATCCCACATGTTCTCTCAGTGTTACCTAAATGTATGCACATGGCAATGTTATATTACTGCGCAGCCCATGTCACCTCTAGTAATCCCACATGATCTCAGTGTTACCTAAATGTATGCACAGGCGATGTTATATTACTGCACAGTCCATGTCACCTCTAGTAATCCCACATGATCTCAGTGTTACCTAAATGTATGCAGAGGAGATGTTATATTACTACACAGCCCATGTCACCTCTAGTAATCCCACATTCTCTCAGTGTTACCTAAATGTATGCACAGGCGGTGTTATATTACTGCACAGCCCATGTCACCTCTAGTAATCCCACATGATCTCTCAGTGTTACCTACATGTATGCACAGGCGATGTTATATTACTGCACAGCCCATGTCACCTCTAGTAATCCCACATGATCTCTCAGTGTTACCTAAATGTATGCACAGGCGATGTTATATTACTGCACAGCCCATGTCATCTCTAGTAATCCCACATGATCTCTCAGTGATACCTAAATGTATGCTCAGGCGATGTTATATTACTGCACAGCCCATGTCACCTCTAGTAATCCCACATGTTCTCTCAGTGTTACCTAAATGTATGCACATGGCAATGTTATATTACTGCGCAGCCCATGTCACCTCTAGTAATCCCACATGATCTCTCAATGTTACCTAAATGTATGCACAGGCGATGTTATATTACTGCACAGCCCATGTCACCTCTAGTAATCCCACATGATCTCTCAGTGTTACCTAAATGTATGCACAGGCGATGTTATATTACTGCACAGTCCATGTCACCTCTAGTAATCCCACATGTTCTCTCAGTGTTACCTAAATGTATGCACATGGTAATGTTATATTACTGCGCAGCCCATGTCACCTCTAGTAATCCCATATGATCTCAGTGTTACCTAAATGTATGCACAGGCAATGTTATATTACTGCACAGCCCATGTCACCGCTAGTAATCCCACATGATCTCAGTGTTACCTAAATGTATGCTCAGGCGATGTTATATTACTGCACAGCCCATGTCATCTCTAGTAATCCCACATGATCTCTCAGTGTTAACTAAATGTATGCAAAGTCGATGTTATATTACTGCACAGTCCATGTCACCACTAGTAATCCCACATGGTCTCTCAGTGTTACCTAAATGTATGCACAGGCGATGTTATATTACTGCACAGCCCATGTCACCTCTAGTAATCCCACATGATCTCTCAGTGTTACCTAAATGTATGCACAGGCGATGTTATATTACTGCACAGTCATGTCACCACTAGTAATCCCACATCGTCTCTCTGTGTTACCTAAATGTATGCACAGGCGATGTTATATTACTGCACAGCCCATGTCACCTCTAGTAATCCCACATGATCTCTCAGTGTTACCTAAATGTATGCACAGGCGATGTTATATTACTGCAGAGCCCATGTCACCTCTAGTAATACCACATGATCTCAGTGTTACCTAAATGTATGCACAGGCGATGTTATATTACTGCATAGCCCATGTCACCTCTAGTAATCCCACATGATCTCTCAGTGTTATCTAAATGTATGCACAGGCGATGTTGTATTACTGCACAGCCCATGTCACCGCTAGTAATCACACATGATTTCTCAGTGTTACCTAAATGTATGCACAGGCGATGTTATATTACTGCACAGCCCATGTCATCTCTAGTAATCCCACATGATCTCAGTGTTACCTAAATGTATGCACAGGCGATGTTATATTACTGCACAGCCCATGTCACCCCTAGTAATCCCACATGATCTCTCAGTGTTATCTAAATGTATGCACAGGCAATGTTATATTACTGCACAGCCCATGTCACCTCTAGTAATCCCACATGATCTCTCAGTGTTACCTAAATGTATGCACAGGTGATGTTATATTACTGCACAGCCCATGTCACCTCTCGTAATCCCACATGAACTCTCAGTGTTATCTAAATGTATGCACAGGCGATGTTATATTACTGCACAGCCCATGTCTCCTCTAGTAATCCCACATGATCTATCAGTGTTATCTAAATGTATGCACAGGCGATGTTATATTACTGCACAGCCCATGTCACCTCTAGTAATCCTACATGATCTCTCAGTGTTACCTAAATGTATGCACAGGCGATGTTATATTACTGAACAGTCCATGTCACCTCTAGTAATCCCACATGGTCTCTCAGTGTTACCTAAATGTATGCACAGGCTATGTTATATTACTGCACAGCCCATGTCACCTCTAGTAATACCACATGATCTCAGTGTTACCTAAATGTATGCACAGGCGATGTTATATTACTGCACAGCCCATGTCACCTCTAGTAATCCCACATGATCTCTCAGTGTTATCTAAATGTATGCACAGGCGATGTTATATTACTGCACAGCCCATGTCACCTCTAGTAATCCCACATGATCTCTCAGTGTTAGCTAAATGTATGCACAGGCGATGTTATATTACTGCACAGCCCATGTCATCTCTAGTAATCCCACATGATCTCAGTGTTACCTAAATGTATGCACAGGCGATGTTATATTACTGCACAGCCCATTTCACCTCTAGTAATCCCACATGATCTCTCAGTGTTATCTAAATGTATGCACAGGCGATGTTATATTACTGCACAGCCCATGTCACCTCTAGTAATCCCACATGATCTCTCAGTGTTACCTAAATGTATGCACAGGCAATGTTATATTACTGCACAGCCCATGTCACCTCTAGTAATCCCACATGATCTCTCAGTGTTACCTAAATGTATGCACAGGCGATGTTATATTACTGCACAGCCCATGTCGCCTCTAGTAATCCCACATGTTCTCTCAGTGTTATCTAAATGTATGCACAGGCAATGTTATATTACTGCACAGCCCATGTCGCCTCTAGTAATCCCACATGATCTCTCAGTGTTATCTAAATGTATGCACAGGCGATGTTATATTACTGCACAGCCCATGTCACCTCTAGTAATCCTACATGATCTCTCAGTGTTATCTAAATGTATGCACAGGCGATGTTATATTACTGCACAGCCCATGTCACCGCTAGTAATCACACATGATTTCTCAGTGTTACCTAAATGTATGCACAGGCGATGTTATATTACTGCACAGCCCATGTCATCTCTAGTAATCCCACATGATCTCAGTGTTACCTAAATGTATGCACAGGCGATGTTATATTACTGCACAGCCCATGTCACCTCTAGTAATCCCACATGATCTCTCAGTGTTATCTAAATGTATGCACAGGCGATGTTATATTACTGCACAGCCCATGTCACCTCTAGTAATCCCACATGATCTCTCAGTGTTACCTAAATGTATGCACAGGTGATGTTATATTACTGCACAGCCCATGTCACCTCTAGTAATCCCACATGAACTCTCAGTGTTATCTAAATGTATGCACAGGCGATGTTATATTACTGCACAGCCCATGTCTCCTCTAGTAATCCCACATGATCTATCAGTGTTATCTAAATGTATGCACAGGCGATGTTATATTACTGCACAGCCCATGTCACCTCTAGTAATCCTACATGATCTCTCAGTGTTACCTAAATGTATGCACAGGCGATGTTATATTACTGCACAGTCCATGTCACCTCTAGTAATCCCACATGATCTCTGTGTTATCTAAATGTATGCACAGGCGATGTTATATTACTGCACAGCCCATGTCACCTCTAGTAATCCCACATGGTCTCCCAGTGTTACCTAAATGTATGCACAGGCGATGTTATATTACTGCACAGTACATGTCACCTCTAGTAATCCCACATGGTCTCTCAGTGTTACGTAAATGTATGCACAGGCGATGTTATATTACTGCACAGCCCATGTCACCTCTAGTAATCCCACATGATCTCTCAGTGTTACCTAAATGTATGCACAGGCGATGTTATATTACTGCACAGCCCATGTCACCTCTAGTAATCCCAAATGATCTCAGTGTTACCTAAATGTATGCACAGGCGATGTTATATTACTGCACAGCCCATGTCACCTCTAGTAAAACCACATGATCTCTCAGTGTTATCTAAATGTATGCACAGGCGATGTTATATTACTGCACAGCCCATGTCACCTCTAGTAATCCCACATGATCTCTCAGTGTTATCTAAATGTATGCACAGGCGATGTTATATTACTGCACAGCCCATGTCACCTCTAGTAATCCCACATGATCTCTCAGTGTTACCTAAATGTATGCACAGGCGATGTTATATTACTGCACAGCCCATGTCATCTCTAGTAATCCCACATGATCTCAGTGTTACCTAAATGTATGCACAGGCGATGTTATATTACTGCACAGCCCATTTCACCTCTAGTAATCCCACATGATCTCTCAGTGTTATCTAAATGTATGCACAGGCGATGTTATATTACTGCACAGCCCATGTCACCTCTAGTAATCCCACATGATCTCTCAGTGTTACCTAAATGTATGCACAGGCGATGTTATATTACTGCACAGCCCATGTAACCTCTAGTAATCCCACATGTTCTCTCAGTGTTATCTAAATGTATGCACAGGCGATGTTATATTACTGCACAGCCCATGTCGCCTCTAGTAATCCCACATGATCTCTCAGTGTTATCTAAATGTATGCACAGGCGATGTTATATTACTGCACAGCCCATGTCACCTCTAGTAATCCTACATGATCTCTCAGTGTTACCTAAATGTATGCACAGGCGATGTTATATTACTGCACAGTCCATGTCACCTCTAGTAATCCCACATGGTCTCTCAGTGTTACCTAAATGTATGCACAGGCGATGTTATATTACTGCACAGCCCATGTCACCTCTAGTAATCCCAAATGATCTCAGTTTTACCTAAATGTATGCACAGGCAATGTTTTATTACTGCACAGCCCATGTCACCTCTAGTAAAACCACATGATCTCTCAGTGTTATCTAAATGTATGCACAGGCGATGTTATATTACTGCACAGCCTATGTCACCTCTAGTAATCCCACATGATCTCAGTGTTACCTAAATGTATGCACATGCGATGTTATATTACTGCACAGCCCATTTCACCTCTAGTAATCCCACATGATCTCTGTGTTATCTAAATGTATGCACAGGCGATGTTATATTACTGCACAGCCCATGTCACCTCTAGTAATCCCACATGATCTCTGTGTTATCTAAATGTATGCACAGGCGATGTTATATTACTGCACAGCCCATGTCACCTCTAGTAATCCCACATGGTCTCCCAGTGTTACCTAAATGTATGCACAGGCGATGTTATATTACTGCACAGTCCATGTCACCTCTAGTAATCCCACATGGTCTCTCAGTGTTACGTAAATGTATGCACAGGCGATGTTATATTACTGCACAGCCCATGTCACCTCTAGTAATCCCACATGATCTCTCAGTGTTACCTAAATGTATGCACAGGCGATGTTATATTACTGCACAGCCCATGTCACCTCTAGTAATCCCACATGATCTCTCAGTGTTATCTAAATGTATGCACAGGCGATGTTATATTACTGCACAGCCCATGTCGCCTCTAGTAATCCCACATGATCTCTCAGTGTTATCTAAATGTATGCACAGGCGATGTTATATTACTGCACAGCCCATGTCACCTCTAGTAATCCCACATGGTCTCTCAGTGTTACCTAAATGTATGCACAGGCGATGTTATATTACTGCACAGCCCAAGTCACCTCTAGTAATCCCAAATGATCTCAGTGTTACCTAAATGTATGCACAGGCGATGTTATATTACTGCACAGCCCATGTCACCTCTAGTAATACCACATGATCTCTCAGTGTTATCTAAATGTATGCACAGGCGATGTTATATTACTGCACAGCCCATGTCACCTCTAGTAATCCCACATGATCTCAGTGTTACCTAAATGTATGCACAGGCGATGTTATATTACTGCACAGCCCATTTCACCTCTAGTAATCCCACATGATCTCTGTGTTATCTAAATGTATGCACAGGCGATGTTATATTACTGCACAGCCCATGTCACCTCTAGTAATCCCACATGATCTCTATGTTATCTAAATGTATGCACAGGCGATGTTATATTACTGCACAGCCCATGTCACCTCTAGTAATCCCACATGATCTCTCAGTGTTACCTAAATGTATGCACAGGCGATGTTATATTACTGCACAGTCCATGTCACCTCTAGTAATCCCACATGGTCTCTCAGTGTTACCTAAATGTATGCACAGGCGATGTTATATTACTGCACAGCCCATGTCACCTCTAGTAATCCCACATGATCTCTCAGTGTTACCTAAATGTATGCACAGGCGATGTTATATTACTGCACAGCCCCTGTCACCTCTAGTAATCCCACATGATCTTAGTGTTGCCTAAATGTATGCACAGGCGATGTTATATTACTGCACAGCCCATATCACCTCTAGTAATCCCACATGATCTCTGTGTTATCTAAATGTAAGCACAGGCGATGTTATATTACTGCACAGCCCATATCACCTCTAGTAATCCCACATGATCTCTGTGTTATCTAAATGTATGCACAGGCGATGTTATATTACTGCACAGCCCATGTCACCTCTAGTAATCCCACATGATCTCTCAGTGTTACCTAAATGTATGCACAGGCGATGTTATATTACTGCACAGTCCATGTCACCACTAGTAATCCCACATGGTCTCTCAGTGTTACCTAAATGTATGCACAGGCGATGTTATATTACTGCACAGCCCATGTCACCTCTAGTAATCCCACATTATCTCTCAGTGTTACCTAAATGTATGCACAGGCGATGTTATATTACTGCACAGCCCATGTCACCTCTAGTAATCCCACATGATCTCTCAGTGTTACCTTCATGTATGCACAGCCGATGTTATATTACTGCACAGCCCATTTCACCTCTAGTAATCCCAAATGATCTCTGTGTTATCTAAATGTATGCACAGGCGATGTTATATTACTTCACAGCCCATGTCACCTCTAGTAATCCCACATGATATCTCAGTGTTACCTAAATGTATGCACAGGTGATGTTATATTTCTGCACAGCCCATGTCACCTCTAGTAATCCCACATGATCTCTGTGTTATCTAAATGTATGCACAGGCGATGTTATATTACTGCACAGCCCATGTCACCTCTAGTAATCCCACATGGTCTCCCAGTGTTACCTAAATGTATGCACAGGCGATGTTATATTACTGCACAGTCCATGTCACCTCTAGTAATCCCACATGGTCTCTCAGTGTTACGTAAATGTATGCACAGGCGATGTTATATTACTGCACAGCCCATGTCACCTCTAGTAATCCCACATGATCTCTCAGTGTTACCTAGATGTATGCACAGGCGATGTTATATTACTGCACAGCCTATGTCACCTCTAGTAATACCACATGATCTCTCAGTGTTACCTAAATGTATGCACAGGCGATGTTATATTACTGCACAGCCCATGTCGCCTCTTGTAATCCCACATGATCTCTCAGTGTTACCTAAATGTATGCACAGGCGATGTTATATTACTACACAGCATATGTCACCTCTAGTAATCCCACATGATCTCAGTGTTACCTAAATGTATGCACAGGCGATGTTATATTACTGCACAGCCCATGTCACCTCTAGTAATCCCACATGATCTCTGTGTTATCTAAATGTATGCACAGGCCATGTTATATTACTGCACATCCCATATCACCTCTAGTAATCCCACATGATCTCTGTGTTATCTAAATGTATGCACAGGCGATGTTATATTACTGCACAGCCCATGTCATCTCTAGTAATCCCAAATGATCTCTCAGTGTTACCTAAATGTATGCACAGGCGATGTTATATTACTGCACAGCTCATGTCACCTCTAGTAATCCCGCATGATCTCTGTGTTATCTAAATGTATGCACAGGCGATGTTATATTACTACACAGCATATGTCACCTCTAGTAATCCCACATGATCTCAGTGTTACCTAAATGTATGCACAGGTGATGTTATATTACTGCACAGTCCATGTCACCTCTAGTAATCCCACATGGTCTCTCAGTGTTACCTAAATGTATGCAGAGGCGATGTTATATTACTGCACAGCCCATGTCACCTCTAGTAATCCCACATGATCTCTCAGTGTTACCTAAATGTATGCACAGGCGATGTTATATTACTGCACAGCCCATGTCACCTGTAGTAATCCCACATGATCTCTCAGTGTTACCTAAATGTATGCACAGGCGATGTTATATTACTACACAGCCCATGTCGCCTCTAGTAATCCCACATGATCTCTCAGTGTTATCTAAATGTATGCACAGGCGATGTTATATTACTGCACAGCCCATTTCACCTCTAGTAATCCCACATGATCGCTGTGTTATCTAAATGTATGCACAGGCGATGTTATATTACTGCACAGCCCATGTCACCTCTAGTAATCCCACATGATCTCTGTGTTAACTAAATGTATGCACAGGCGATGTTATATTACTGCACAGCCCATATCACCTCTAGTAATCCCACATGGTCTCTCAGTGTTACCTAAATGTATGCAGAGGCGATGTTATATTACTGCACAGCCCATGTCACCTCTAGTAATCCCACATGATCTCTCAGTGTTACCTAAATGTATGCACAGGCGATGTTATATTACTGCACAGCCCATGTCACCTGTAGTAATCCCACATGATCTCTCAGTGTTACCTAAATGTATGCACAGGCGATGTTATATTACTACACAGCCCATGTCGCCTCTAGTAATCCCACATGATCTCTCAGTGTTAACTAAATGTATGCACAGGCGATGTTATATTACTGCACAGCCCATGTCACCTCTAGTAATCCCACATGATCTCTCAGTGTTACCTAAATGTATGCACAGGCGATGTTATATTACTGCACAGCCCCTGTCACCTCTAGTAATCCCACATGATTTTAGTGTTGCCTAAATGTATGCACAGGCGATGTTATATTACTGCATAGCCCATATCACCTCTAGTAATCCCACATGATCTCTGTGTTATCTAAATGTAAGCACAGGCGATGTTATATTACTGCACAGCCCATATCACCTCTAGTAATCCCACATGATCTCTGTGTTATCTAAATGTATGCACAGGCGATGTTATATTACTGCACAGCCCATGTCACCTCTAGTAATCCCACATGATCTCTCAGTGTTACCTAAATGTATGCACAGGCGATGTTATATTACTGCACAGTCCATGTCACCACTAGTAATCCCACATGGTCTCTCAGTGTTACCTAAATGTATGCACAGGCGATGTTATATTACTGCACAGCCCATGTCACCTCTAGTAATCCCACATGATCTCTCAGTGTTACCTAAATGTATGCACAGGCGATGTTATATTACTGCACAGCCCATGTCACCTCTAGTAATCCCACATGATCTCTCAGTGTTACCTTCATGTATGCACAGCCGATGTTATATTACTGCACAGCCCATTTCACCTCTAGTAATCCCAAATGATCTCTGTGTTATCTAAATGTATGCACAGGCGATGTTATATTACTTCACAGCCCATGTCACCTCTAGTAATCCCACATGATATCTCAGTGTTACCTAAATGTATGCACAGGCGATGTTATATTACTGCACAGCCCATGTCACCTCTAGTAATCCCACATGATCTCTGTGTTATCTAAATGTATGCACAGGCGATGTTATATTACTGCACAGCCCATGTCACCTCTAGTAATCCCACATGGTCTCCCAGTGTTACCTAAATGTATGCACAGGCGATGTTATATTACTGCACAGTCCATGTCACCTCTAGTATTCCCACATGGTCTCTCAGTGTTACGTAAATGTATGCACAGGCGATGTTATATTACTGCACAGCCCATGTCACCTCTAGTAATCCCACATGATCTCTCAGTGTTACCTAAATGTATGCACAGGCGATGTTATATTACTGCACAGCCCATGTCACCTCTAGTAATCCCACATGATCTCTCAGTGTTATCTAAATGTATGCACAGGCGATGTTATATTACTGCACAGCCCATGTCGCCTCTAGTAATCCCACATGATCTCTCAGTGTTATCTAAATGTATGCACAGGCGATGTTATATTACTGCACAGCCCATGTCACCTCTAGTAATCCCACATGGTCTCTCAGTGTTACCTAAATGTATGCACAGGCGATGTTATATTACTGCACAGCCCAAGTCACCTCTAGTAATCCCAAATGATCTCAGTGTTACCTAAATGTATGCACAGGCGATGTTATATTACTGCACAGCCCATGTCACCTCTAGTAATACCACATGATCTCTCAGTGTTATCTAAATGTATGCACAGGCGATGTTATATTACTGCACAGCCCATGTCACCTCTAGTAATCCCACATGATCTCAGTGTTAGCTAAATGTATGCACAGGCGATGTTATATTACTGCACAGCCCATTTCACCTCTAGTAATCCCACATGATCTCTGTGTTATCTAAATGTATGCACAGGCGATGTTATATTACTGCACAGCCCATGTCACCTCTAGTAATCCCACATGATCTCTGTGTTATCTAAATGTATGCACAGGCGATGTTATATTACTGCACAGCCCATATCACCTCTAGTAATCCCACATGATCTCTATGTTATCTAAATGTATGCACAGGCGATGTTATATTACTGCACAGCCCATGTCACCTCTAGTAATCCCACATGATCTCTCAGTGTTACCTAAATGTATGCACAGGCGATGTTATATTACTGCACAGTCCATGTCACCTCTAGTAATCCCACATGGTCTCTCAGTGTTACCTAAATGTATGCACAGGCGATGTTATATTACTGCACAGCCCATGTCACCTCTAGTAATCCCACATGATCTCTCAGTGTTACCTAAATGTATGCACAGGCGATGTTATATTACTGCACAGCCCCTGTCACCTCTAGTAATCCCACATGATCTTAGTGTTGCCTAAATGTATGCACATGCGATGTTATATTACTGCACAGCCCATATCACCTCTAGTAATCCCACATGATCTCTGTGTTATCTAAATGTAAGCACAGGCGATGTTATATTACTGCACAGCCCATATCACCTCTAGTAATCCCACATGATCTCTGTGTTATCTAAATGTATGCACAGGCGATGTTATATTACTGCACAGCCCATGTCACCTCTAGTAATCCCACATGATCTCTCAGTGTTACCTAAATGTATGCACAGGCGATGTTATATTACTGCACAGTCCATGTCACCACTAGTAATCCCACATGGTCTCTCAGTGTTACCTAAATGTATGCACAGGCGATGTTATATTACTGCACAGCCCATGTCACCTCTAGTAATCCCACATGATCTCTCAGTGTTACCTAAATGTATGCACAGGCGATGTTATATTACTGCACAGCCCATGTCACCTCTAGTAATCCCACATGATCTCTCAGTGTTACCTTCATGTATGCACAGCCGATGTTATATTACTGCACAGCCCATTTCACCTCTAGTAATCCCAAATGATCTCTGTGTTATCTAAATGTATGCACAGGCGATGTTATATTACTTCACAGCCCATGTCACCTCTAGTAATCCCACATGATATCTCAGTGTTACCTAAATGTATGCACAGGTGATGTTATATTTCTGCACAGCCCATGTCACCTCTAGTAATCCCACATGATCTCTGTGTTATCTAAATGTATGCACAGGCGATGTTATATTACTGCACAGCCCATGTCACCTCTAGTAATCCCACATGGTCTCCCAGTGTTACCTAAATGTATGCACAGGCGATGTTATATTACTGCACAGTCCATGTCACCTCTAGTAATCCCACATGGTCTCTCAGTGTTACGTAAATGTATGCACAGGCAATGTTATATTACTGCACAGCCCATGTCACCTCTAGTAATCCCACATGATCTCTCAGTGTTACCTAGATGTATGCACAGGCGATGTTATATTACTGCACAGCCTATGTCACCTCTAGTAATACCACATGATCTCTCAGTGTTACCTAAATGTATGCACAGGCGATGTTATATTACTGCACAGCCCATGTCGCCTCTTGTAATCCCACATGATCTCTCAGTGTTACCTAAATGTATGCACAGGCGATGTTATATTACTACACAGCATATGTCACCTCTAGTAATCCCACATGATCTCAGTGTTACCTAAATGTATGCACAGGCGATGTTATATTACTGCACAGCCCATGTCACCTCTAGTAATCCCACATGATCTCTGTGTTATCTAAATGTATGCACAGGCCATGTTATATTACTGCACATCCCATATCACCTCTAGTAATCCCACATGATCTCTGTGTTATCTAAATGTATGCACAGGCGATGTTATATTACTGCACAGCCCATGTCATCTCTAGTAATCCCAAATGATCTCTCAGTGTTACCTAAATGTATGCACAGGCGATGTTATATTACTGCACAGCTCATGTCACCTCTAGTAATCCCGCATGATCTCTGTGTTATCTAAATGTATGCACAGGCGATGTTATATTACTACACAGCATATGTCACCTCTAGTAATCCCACATGATCTCAGTGTTACCTAAATGTATGCACAGGTGATGTTATATTACTGCACAGTCCATGTCACCTCTAGTAATCCCACATGGTCTCTCAGTGTTACCTAAATGTATGCAGAGGCGATGTTATATTACTGCACAGCCCATGTCACCTCTAGTAATCCCACATGATCTCTCAGTGTTACCTAAATGTATGCACAGGCGATGTTATATTACTGCACAGCCCATGTCACCTGTAGTAATCCCACATGATCTCTCAGTGTTACCTAAATGTATGCACAGGCGATGTTATATTACTACACAGCCCATGTCGCCTCTAGTAATCCCACATGATCTCTCAGTGTTATCTAAATGTATGCACAGGCGATGTTATATTACTGCACAGCCCATTTCACCTCTAGTAATCCCACATGATCGCTGTGTTATCTAAATGTATGCACAGGCGATGTTATATTACTGCACAGCCCATGTCACCTCTAGTAATCCCACATGATCTCTGTGTTAACTAAATGTATGCACAGGCGATGTTATATTACTGCACAGCCCATATCACCTCTAGTAATCCCACATGGTCTCTCAGTGTTACCTAAATGTATGCAGAGGCGATGTTATATTACTGCACAGCCCATGTCACCTCTAGTAATCCCACATGATCTCTCAGTGTTACCTAAATGTATGCACAGGCGATGTTATATTACTGCACAGCCCATGTCACCTGTAGTAATCCCACATGATCTCTCAGTGTTACCTAAATGTATGCACAGGCGATGTTATATTACTACACAGCCCATGTCGCCTCTAGTAATCCCACATGATCTCTCAGTGTTAACTAAATGTATGCACAGGCGATGTTATATTACTGCACAGCCCATGTCACCTCTAGTAATCCCACATGATCTCTCAGTGTTACCTAAATGTATGCACAGGCGATGTTATATTACTGCACAGCCCCTGTCACCTCTAGTAATCCCACATGATTTTAGTGTTGCCTAAATGTATGCACAGGCGATGTTATATTACTGCACAGCCCATATCACCTCTAGTAATCCCACATGATCTCTGTGTTATCTAAATGTAAGCACAGGCGATGTTATATTACTGCACAGCCCATATCACCTCTAGTAATCCCACATGATCTCTGTGTTATCTAAATGTATGCACAGGCGATGTTATATTACTGCACAGCCCATGTCACCTCTAGTAATCCCACATGATCTCTCAGTGTTACCTAAATGTATGCACAGGCGATGTTATATTACTGCACAGTCCATGTCACCACTAGTAATCCCACATGGTCTCTCAGTGTTACCTAAATGTATGCACAGGCGATGTTATATTACTGCACAGCCCATGTCACCTCTAG
This sequence comes from Pseudophryne corroboree, assembly GCF_028390025.1. Taxonomy (NCBI): domain Eukaryota; kingdom Metazoa; phylum Chordata; class Amphibia; order Anura; family Myobatrachidae; genus Pseudophryne; species Pseudophryne corroboree. The sequence goes on from NW_026967541.1 coordinate 1,582,747, forward strand.
TAATCCCACATGATCTCTCAGTGTTACCTAAATGTATGCACAGGCGATGTTATATTACTGCACAGCCCATGTCACCTCTAGTAATCCCACATGATCTCTCAGTGTTACCTTCATGTATGCACAGCCGATGTTATATTACTGCACAGCCCATTTCACCTCTAGTAATCCCAAATGATCTCTGTGTTATCTAAATGTATGCACAGGCGATGTTATATTACTTCACAGCCCATGTCACCTCTAGTAATCCCACATGATATCTCAGTGTTACCTAAATGTATGCACAGGCGATGTTATATTACTGCACAGCCCATGTCACCTCTAGTAATCCCACATGATCTCTGTGTTATCTAAATGTATGCACAGGCGATGTTATATTACTGCACAGCCCATGTCACCTCTAGTAATCCCACATGGTCTCCCAGTGTTACCTAAATGTATGCACAGGCGATGTTATATTACTGCACAGTCCATGTCACCTCTAGTAATCCCACATGGTCTCTCAGTGTTACGTAAATGTATGCACAGGCGATGTTATATTACTGCACAGCCCATGTCACCTCTAGTAATCCCACATGATCTCTCAGTGTTACCTAAATGTATGCACAGGCGATGTTATATTACTGCACAGCCCATGTCACCTCTAGTAATCCCACATGATCTCTCAGTGTTATCTAAATGTATGCACAGGCGATGTTATATTACTGCACAGCCCATGTCGCCTCTAGTAATCCCACATGATCTCTCAGTGTTATCTAAATGTATGCACAGGCGATGTTATATTACTGCACAGCCCATGTCACCTCTAGTAATCCCACATGGTCTCTCAGTGTTACCTAAATGTATGCACAGGCGATGTTATATTACTGCACAGCCCAAGTCACCTCTAGTAATCCCAAATGATCTCAGTGTTACCTAAATGTATGCACAGGCGATGTTATATTACTGCACAGCCCATGTCACCTCTAGTAATACCACATGATCTCTCAGTGTTATCTAAATGTATGCACAGGCGATGTTATATTACTGCACAGCCCATGTCACCTCTAGTAATCCCACATGATCTCAGTGTTACCTAAATGTATGCACAGGCGATGTTATATTACTGCACAGCCCATTTCACCTCTAGTAATCCCACATGATCTCTGTGTTATCTAAATGTATGCACAGGCGATGTTATATTACTGCACAGCCCATGTCACCTCTAGTAAAATCCCACATGATCTCTGTGTTATCTAAATGTATGCACAGGCGATGTTATATTACTGCACAGCCCATGTCACCTCTAGTAATCCCACATGATCTCTGTGTTATCTAAATGTATGCACAGGCGATGTTATATTACTGCACAGCCCATATCACCTCTAGTAATCCCACATGATCTCTATGTTATCTAAATGTATGCACAGGCGATGTTATATTACTGCACAGCCCATGTCACCTCTAGTAATCCCACATGATCTCTCAGTGTTACCTAAATGTATGCACAGGCGATGTTATATTACTGCACAGTCCATGTCACCTCTAGTAATCCCACATGGTCTCTCAGTGTTACCTAAATGTATGCACAGGCGATGTTATATTACTGCACAGCCCATGTCACCTCTAGTAATCCCACATGATCTCTCAGTGTTACCTAAATGTATGCACAGGCGATGTTATATTACTGCACAGCCCCTGTCACCTCTAGTAATCCCACATGATCTTAGTGTTGCCTAAATGTATGCACATGCGATGTTATATTACTGCACAGCCCATATCACCTCTAGTAATCCCACATGATCTCTGTGTTATCTAAATGTAAGCACAGGCGATGTTATATTACTGCACAGCCCATATCACCTCTAGTAATCCCACATGATCTCTGTGTTATCTAAATGTATGCACAGGCGATGTTATATTACTGCACAGCCCATGTCACCTCTAGTAATCCCACATGATCTCTCAGTGTTACCTAAATGTATGCACAGGCGATGTTATATTACTGCACAGTCCATGTCACCACTAGTAATCCCACATGGTCTCTCAGTGTTACCTAAATGTATGCACAGGCGATGTTATATTACTGCACAGCCCATGTCACCTCTAGTAATCCCACATGATCTCTCAGTGTTACCTAAATGTATGCACAGGCGATGTTATATTACTGCACAGCCCATGTCACCTCTAGTAATCCCACATGATCTCTCAGTGTTACCTTCATGTATGCACAGCCGATGTTATATTACTGCACAGCCCATTTCACCTCTAGTAATCCCAAATGATCTCTGTGTTATCTAAATGTATGCACAGGCGATGTTATATTACTTCACAGCCCATGTCACCTCTAGTAATCCCACATGATATCTCAGTGTTACCTAAATGTATGCACAGGTGATGTTATATTTCTGCACAGCCCATGTCACCTCTAGTAATCCCACATGATCTCTGTGTTATCTAAATGTATGCACAGGCGATGTTATATTACTGCACAGCCCATGTCACCTCTAGTAATCCCACATGGTCTCCCAGTGTTACCTAAATGTATGCACAGGCGATGTTATATTACTGCACAGTCCATGTCACCTCTAGTAATCCCACATGGTCTCTCAGTGTTACGTAAATGTATGCACAGGCGATGTTATATTACTGCACAGCCCATGTCACCTCTAGTAATCCCACATGATCTCTCAGTGTTACCTAGATGTATGCACAGGCGATGTTATATTACTGCACAGCCTATGTCACCTCTAGTAATACCACATGATCTCTCAGTGTTACCTAAATGTATGCACAGGCGATGTTATATTACTGCACAGCCCATGTCGCCTCTTGTAATCCCACATGATCTCTCAGTGTTACCTAAATGTATGCACAGGCGATGTTATATTACTACACAGCATATGTCACCTCTAGTAATCCCACATGATCTCAGTGTTACCTAAATGTATGCACAGGCGATGTTATATTACTGCACAGCCCATGTCACCTCTAGTAATCCCACATGATCTCTGTGTTATCTAAATGTATGCACAGGCCATGTTATATTACTGCACATCCCATATCACCTCTAGTAATCCCACATGATCTCTGTGTTATCTAAATGTATGCACAGGCGATGTTATATTACTGCACAGCCCATGTCACCTCTAGTAATCCCAAATGATCTCTCAGTGTTACCTAAATGTATGCACAGGCGATGTTATATTACTGCACAGCTCATGTCACCTCTAGTAATCCCGCATGATCTCTGTGTTATCTAAATGTATGCACAGGCGATGTTATATTACTACACAGCATATGTCACCTCTAGTAATCCCACATGATCTCAGTGTTACCTAAATGTATGCACAGGCGATGTTATATTACTGCACAGTCCATGTCACCACTAGTAATCCCACATGGTCTCTCAGTGTTACCTAAATGTATGCACAGGCGATGTTATATTACTGCACAGCCCATGTCACCTCTAGTAATCCCACATGATCTCTCAGTGTTACCTAAATGTATGCACAGGCGATGTTATATTACTGCACAGCCCATGTCACCTCTAGTAATCCCACATGATCTCTCAGTGTTACCTTCATGTATGCACAGCCGATGTTATATTACTGCACAGCCCATTTCACCTCTAGTAATCCCAAATGATCTCTGTGTTATCTAAATGTATGCACAGGCGATGTTATATTACTGCACAGCCCATGTCACCTCTAGTAATCCCACATGATCTCTCAGTGTTACCTAAATGTATGCACAGGCGATGTTATATTACTGCACAGCCCATGTCACCTCTAGTAATCCCACATGATCTCTCAGTGTTATCTAAATGTATGCACAGGCGATGTTATATTACTGCACAGCCCATGTCGCCTCTAGTAATCCCACATGATCTCTCAGTGTTATCTAAATGTATGCACAGGCGATGTTATATTACTGCACAGCCCATGTCACCTCTAGTAATCCCACATGGTCTCTCAGTGTTACCTAAATGTATGCACAGGCGATGTTATATTACTGCACAGCCCAAGTCACCTCTAGTAATCCCAAATGATCTCAGTGTTACCTAAATGTATGCACAGGCGATGTTATATTACTGCACAGCCCATGTCACCTCTAGTAATCCCACATGATCTCAGTGTTACCTAAATGTATGCACAGGCGATGTTATATTACTGCACAGCCCATTTCACCTCTAGTAATCCCACATGATCTCTGTGTTATCTAAATGTATGCACAGGCGATGTTATATTACTGCACAGCCCATGTCACCTCTAGTAATCCCACATGATCTCTGTGTTATCTAAATGTATGCACAGGCGATGTTATATTACTGCACAGCCCATATCACCTCTAGTAATCCCACATGATCTCTATGTTATCTAAATGTATGCACAGGCGATGTTATATTACTGCACAGCCCATGTCACCTCTAGTAATCCCACATGGTCTCTCAGTGTTACCTAAATGTATGCACAGGCGATGTTATATTACTGCACAGCCCAAGTCACCTCTAGTAATCCCAAATGATCTCAGTGTTACCTAAATGTATGCACAGGCGATGTTATATTACTGCACAGCCCATGTCACCTCTAGTAATACCACATGATCTCTCAGTGTTATCTAAATGTATGCACAGGCGATGTTATATTACTGCACAGCCCATGTCACCTCTAGTAATCCCACATGATCTCAGTGTTACCTAAATGTATGCACAGGCGATGTTATATTACTGCACAGCCCATTTCACCTCTAGTAATCCCACATGATCTCTGTGTTATCTAAATGTATGCACAGGCGATGTTATATTACTGCACAGCCCATGTCACCTCTAGTAATCCCACATGATCTCTGTGTTATCTAAATGTATGCACAGGCGATGTTATATTACTGCACAGCCCATATCACCTCTAGTAATCCCACATGATCTCTATGTTATCTAAATGTATGCACAGGCGATGTTATATTACTGCAGAGCCCATGTCACCTCTAGTAATCCCACATGATCTCTCAGTGTTACCTAAATGTATGCACAGGCGATGTTATATTACTGCACAGTCCATGTCACCTCTAGTAATCCCACATGGTCTCTCAGTGTTACCTAAATGTATGCACAGGCGATGTTATATTACTGCACAGCCCATGTCACCTCTAGTAATCCCACATGATCTCTCAGTGTTACCTAAATGTATGCACAGGCGATGTTATATTACTGCACAGCCCCTGTCACCTCTAGTAATCCCACATGATCTTAGTGTTGCCTAAATGTATGCACATGCGATGTTATATTACTGCACAGCCCATATCACCTCTAGTAATCCCACATGATCTCTGTGTTATCTAAATGTAAGCACAGGCGATGTTATATTACTGCACAGCCCATATCACCTCTAGTAATCCCACATGATCTCTGTGTTATCTAAATGTATGCACAGGCGATGTTATATTACTGCACAGCCCATGTCACCTCTAGTAATCCCACATGATCTCTCAGTGTTACCTAAATGTATGCACAGGCGATGTTATATTACTGCACAGTCCATGTCACCACTAGTAATCCCACATGGTCTCTCAGTGTTACCTAAATGTATGCACAGGCGATGTTATATTACTGCACAGCCCATGTCACCTCTAGTAATCCCACATGATCTCTCAGTGTTACCTAAATGTATGCACAGGCGATGTTATATTACTGCACAGCCCATGTCACCTCTAGTAATCCCACATGATCTCTCAGTGTTACCTTCATGTATGCACAGCCGATGTTATATTACTGCACAGCCCATTTCACCTCTAGTAATCCCAAATGATCTCTGTGTTATCTAAATGTATGCACAGGCGATGTTATATTACTTCACAGCCCATGTCACCTCTAGTAATCCCACATGATATCTCAGTGTTACCTAAATGTATGCACAGGTGATGTTATATTTCTGCACAGCCCATGTCACCTCTAGTAATCCCACATGATCTCTGTGTTATCTAAATGTATGCACAGGCGATGTTATATTACTGCACAGCCCATGTCACCTCTAGTAATCCCACATGGTCTCCCAGTGTTACCTAAATGTATGCACAGGCGATGTTATATTACTGCACAGTCCATGTCACCTCTAGTAATCCCACATGGTCTCTCAGTGTTACGTAAATGTATGCACAGGCGATGTTATATTACTGCACAGCCCATGTCACCTCTAGTAATCCCACATGATCTCTCAGTGTTACCTAGATGTATGCACAGGCGATGTTATATTACTGCACAGCCTATGTCACCTCTAGTAATACCACATGATCTCTCAGTGTTACCTAAATGTATGCACAGGCGATGTTATATTACTGCACAGCCCATGTCACCTCTAGTAATCCCACATGATCTCAGTGTTACCTAAATGTATGCACAGGCGATGTTATATTACTGCACAGCCCATTTCACCTCTAGTAATCCCACATGATCTCTGTGTTATCTAAATGTATGCACAGGCGATGTTATATTACTGCACAGCCCATGTCACCTCTAGTAATCCCACATGATCTCTGTGTTATCTAAATGTATGCACAGGCGATGTTATATTACTGCACAGCCCATATCACCTCTAGTAATCCCACATGATCTCTATGTTATCTAAATGTATGCACAGGCGATGTTATATTACTGCACAGCCCATGTCACCTCTAGTAATCCCACATGATCTCTCAGTGTTACCTAAATGTATGCACAGGCGATGTTATATTACTGCACAGTCCATGTCACCTCTAGTAATCCCACATGGTCTCTCAGTGTTACCTAAATGTATGCACAGGCGATGTTATATTACTGCACAGCCCATGTCACCTCTAGTAATCCCACATGATCTCTCAGTGTTACCTAAATGTATGCACAGGCGATGTTATATTACTGCACAGCCCCTGTCACCTCTAGTAATCCCACATGATCTTAGTGTTGCCTAAATGTATGCACATGCGATGTTATATTACTGCACAGCCCATATCACCTCTAGTAATCCCACATGATCTCTGTGTTATCTAAATGTAAGCACAGGCGATGTTATATTACTGCACAGCCCATATCACCTCTAGTAATCCCACATGATCTCTGTGTTATCTAAATGTATGCACAGGCGATGTTATATTACTGCACAGCCCATGTCACCTCTAGTAATCCCACATGATCTCTCAGTGTTACCTAAATGTATGCACAGGCGATGTTATATTACTGCACAGTCCATGTCACCACTAGTAATCCCACATGGTCTCTCAGTGTTACCTAAATGTATGCACAGGCGATGTTATATTACTGCACAGCCCATGTCACCTCTAGTAATCCCACATGATCTCTCAGTGTTACCTAAATGTATGCACAGGCGATGTTATATTACTGCACAGCCCATGTCACCTCTAGTAATCCCACATGATCTCTCAGTGTTACCTTCATGTATGCACAGCCGATGTTATATTACTGCACAGCCCATTTCACCTCTAGTAATCCCAAATGATCTCTGTGTTATCTAAATGTATGCACAGGCGATGTTATATTACTTCACAGCCCATGTCACCTCTAGTAATCCCACATGATATCTCAGTGTTACCTAAATGTATGCACAGGTGATGTTATATTTCTGCACAGCCCATGTCACCTCTAGTAATCCCACATGATCTCTGTGTTATCTAAATGTATGCACAGGCGATGTTATATTACTGCACAGCCCATGTCACCTCTAGTAATCCCACATGGTCTCCCAGTGTTACCTAAATGTATGCACAGGCGATGTTATATTACTGCACAGTCCATGTCACCTCTAGTAATCCCACATGGTCTCTCAGTGTTACGTAAATGTATGCACAGGCGATGTTATATTACTGCACAGCCCATGTCACCTCTAGTAATCCCACATGATCTCTCAGTGTTACCTAGATGTATGCACAGGCGATGTTATATTACTGCACAGCCTATGTCACCTCTAGTAATACCACATGATCTCTCAGTGTTACCTAAATGTATGCACAGGCGATGTTATATTACTGCACAGCCCATGTCGCCTCTTGTAATCCCACATGATCTCTCAGTGTTACCTAAATGTATGCACAGGCGATGTTATATTACTACACAGCATATGTCACCTCTAGTAATCCCACATGATCTCAGTGTTACCTAAATGTATGCACAGGCGATGTTATATTACTGCACAGCCCATGTCACCTCTAGTAATCCCACATGATCTCTGTGTTATCTAAATGTATGCACAGGCCATGTTATATTACTGCACATCCCATATCACCTCTAGTAATCCCACATGATCTCTGTGTTATCTAAATGTATGCACAGGCGATGTTATATTACTGCACAGCCCATGTCACCTCTAGTAATCCCAAATGATCTCTCAGTGTTACCTAAATGTATGCACAGGCGATGTTATATTACTGCACAGCTCATGTCACCTCTAGTAATCCCGCATGATCTCTGTGTTATCTAAATGTATGCACAGGCGATGTTATATTACTACACAGCATATGTCACCTCTAGTAATCCCACATGATCTCAGTGTTACCTAAATGTATGCACAGGCGATGTTATATTACTGCACAGTCCATGTCACCACTAGTAATCCCACATGGTCTCTCAGTGTTACCTAAATGTATGCACAGGCGATGTTATATTACTGCACAGCCCATGTCACCTCTAGTAATCCCACATGATCTCTCAGTGTTACCTAAATGTATGCACAGGCGATGTTATATTACTGCACAGCCCATGTCACCTCTAGTAATCCCACATGATCTCTCAGTGTTACCTTCATGTATGCACAGCCGATGTTATATTACTGCACAGCCCATTTCACCTCTAGTAATCCCAAATGATCTCTGTGTTATCTAAATGTATGCACAGGCGATGTTATATTACTTCACAGCCCATGTCACCTCTAGTAATCCCACATGATATCTCAGTGTTACCTAAATGTATGCACAGGCGATGTTATATTACTGCACAGCCCATGTCACCTCTAGTAATCCCACATGATCTCTGTGTTATCTAAATGTATGCACAGGCGATGTTATATTACTGCACAGCCCATGTCAGCTCTAGTAATCCCACATGGTCTCCCAGTGTTACCTAAATGTATGCACAGGCGATGTTATATTACTGCACAGTCCATGTCACCTCTAGTAATCCCACATGGTCTCTCAGTGTTACGTAAATGTATGCACAGGCGATGTTATATTACTGCACAGCCCATGTCACCTCTAGTAATCCCACATGATCTCTCAGTGTTACCTAAATGTATGCACAGGCGATGTTATATTACTGCACAGCCCATGTCACCTCTAGTAATCCCACATGATCTCTCAGTGTTATCTAAATGTATGCACAGGCGATGTTATATTACTGCACAGCCCATGTCGCCTCTAGTAATCCCACATGATCTCTCAGTGTTATCTAAATGTATGCACAGGCGATGTTATATTACTGCACAGCCCATGTCACCTCTAGTAATCCCACATGGTCTCTCAGTGTTACCTAAATGTATGCACAGGCGATGTTATATTACTGCACAGCCCAAGTCACCTCTAGTAATCCCAAATGATCTCAGTGTTACCTAAATGTATGCACAGGCGATGTTATATTACTGCACAGCCCATGTCACCTCTAGTAATACCACATGATCTCTCAGTGTTATCTAAATGTATGCACAGGCGATGTTATATTACTGCACAGCCCATGTCACCTCTAGTAATCCCACATGATCTCAGTGTTACCTAAATGTATGCACAGGCGATGTTATATTACTGCACAGCCCATTTCACCTCTAGTAATCCCACATGATCTCTGTGTTATCTAAATGTATGCACAGGCGATGTTATATTACTGCACAGCCCATGTCACCTCTAGTAATCCCACATGATCTCTGTGTTATCTAAATGTATGCACAGGCGATGTTATATTACTGCACAGCCCATATCACCTCTAGTAATCCCACATGATCTCTATGTTATCTAAATGTATGCACAGGCGATGTTATATTACTGCACAGCCCATGTCACCTCTAGTAATCCCACATGATCTCTCAGTGTTACCTAAATGTATGCACAGGCGATGTTATATTACTGCACAGTCCATGTCACCTCTAGTAATCCCACATGGTCTCTCAGTGTTACCTAAATGTATGCACAGGCGATGTTATATTACTGCACAGCCCATGTCACCTCTAGTAATCCCACATGATCTCTCAGTGTTACCTAAATGTATGCACAGGCGATGTTATATTACTGCACAGCCCCTGTCACCTCTAGTAATCCCACATGATCTTAGTGTTGCCTAAATGTATGCACATGCGATGTTATATTACTGCACAGCCCATATCACCTCTAGTAATCCCACATGATCTCTGTGTTATCTAAATGTAAGCACAGGCGATGTTATATTACTGCACAGCCCATATCACCTCTAGTAATCCCACATGATCTCTGTGTTATCTAAATGTATGCACAGGCGATGTTATATTACTGCACAGCCCATGTCACCTCTAGTAATCCCACATGATCTCTCAGTGTTACCTAAATGTATGCACAGGCGATGTTATATTACTGCACAGTCCATGTCACCACTAGTAATCCCACATGGTCTCTCAGTGTTACCTAAATGTATGCACAGGCGATGTTATATTACTGCACAGCCCATGTCACCTCTAGTAATCCCACATGATCTCTCAGTGTTACCTAAATGTATGCACAGGCGATGTTATATTACTGCACAGCCCATGTCACCTCTAGTAATCCCACATGATCTCTCAGTGTTACCTTCATGTATGCACAGCCGATGTTATATTACTGCACAGCCCATTTCACCTCTAGTAATCCGAAATGATCTCTGTGTTATCTAAATGTATGCACAGGCGATGTTATATTACTTCACAGCCCATGTCACCTCTAGTAATCCCACATGATATCTCAGTGTTACCTAAATGTATGCACAGGTGATGTTATATTTCTGCACAGCCCATGTCACCTCTAGTAATCCCACATGATCTCTGTGTTATCTAAATGTATGCACAGGCGATGTTATATTACTGCACAGCCCATGTCACCTTTAGTAATCCCACATGGTCTCCCAGTGTTACCTAAATGTATGCACAGGCGATGTTATATTACTGCACAGTCCATGTCACCTCTAGTAATCCCACATGGTCTCTCAGTGTTACGTAAATGTATGCACAGGCGATGTTATATTACTGCACAGCCCATGTCACCTCTAGTAATCCCACATGATCTCTCAGTGTTACCTAGATGTATGCACAGGCGATGTTATATTACTGCACAGCCTATGTCACCTCTAGTAATACCACATGATCTCTCAGTGTTACCTAAATGTATGCACAGGCGATGTTATATTACTGCACAGCCCATGTCGCCTCTTGTAATCCCACATGATCTCTCAGTGTTACCTAAATGTATGCACAGGCGATGTTATATTACTACACAGCATATGTCACCTCTAGTAATCCCACATGATCTCAGTGTTACCTAAATGTATGCACAGGCGATGTTATATTACTGCACAGCCCATGTCACCTCTAGTAATCCCACATGATCTCTGTGTTATCTAAATGTATGCACAGGCCATGTTATATTACTGCACATCCCATATCACCTCTAGTAATCCCACATGATCTCTGTGTTATCTAAATGTATGCACAGGCGATGTTATATTACTGCACAGCCCATGTCACCTCTAGTAATCCCAAATGATCTCTCAGTGTTACCTAAATGTATGCACAGGCGATGTTATATTACTGCACAGCTCATGTCACCTCTAGTAATCCCGCATGATCTCTGTGTTATCTAAATGTATGCACAGGCGATGTTATATTACTACACAGCATATGTCACCTCTAGTAATCCCACATGATCTCAGTGTTACCTAAATGTATGCACAGGCGATGTTATATTACTGCACAGTCCATGTCACCTCTAGTAATCCCACATGGTCTCTCAGTGTTACCTAAATGTATGCAGAGGCGATGTTATATTACTGCACAGCCCATGTCACCTCTAGTAATCCCACATGATCTCTCAGTGTTACCTAAATGTATGCACAGGCGATGTTATATTACTGCACAGCCCATGTCACCTGTAGTAATCCCACATGATCTCTCAGTGTTACCTAAATGTATGCACAGGCGATGTTATATTACTACACAGCCCATGTCGCCTCTAGTAATCCCACATGATCTCTCAGTGTTATCTAAATGTATGCACAGGCGATGTTATATTACTGCACAGCCCATTTCACCTCTAGTAATCCCACATGATCGCTGTGTTATCTAAATGTATGCACAGGCGATGTTATATTACTGCACAGCCCATGTCACCTCTAGTAATCCCACATGATCTCTGTGTTAACTAAATGTATGCACAGGCGATGTTATATTACTGCACAGCCCATATCACCTCTAGTAATCCCACATGATCTCTATGTTATCTAAATGTATGCACAGGCGATGTTATATTACTGCACAGCCCATGTCACCTCTAGTAATCCCACATGATCTCTCAGTGTTAACTAAATGTATGCACAGGCGATGTTATATTACTGCACAGTCCATGTCACCTCTAGTAATCCCACATGGTCTCTCAGTGTTACCTAAATGTATGCACAGGCGATGTTATATTACTGCACAGCCCATGTCACCTCTAGTAATCCCACATGATCTCTCAGTGTTACCTAAATGTATGCACAGGCGATGTTATATTACTGCACAGCCCCTGTCACCTCTAGTAATCCCACATGATTTTAGTGTTGCCTAAATGTATGCACAGGCGATGTTATATTACTGCACAGCCCATATCACCTCTAGTAATCCCACATGATCTCTGTGTTATCTAAATGTAAGCACAGGCGATGTTATATTACTGCACAGCCCATATCACCTCTAGTAATCCCACATGATCTCTGTGTTATCTAAATGTATGCACAGGCGATGTTATATTACTGCACAGCCCATGTCACCTCTAGTAATCCCACATGATCTCTCAGTGTTACCTAAATGTATGCACAGGCGATGTTATATTACTGCACAGTCCATGTCACCACTAGTAATCCCACATGGTCTCTCAGTGTTACCTAAATGTATGCACAGGCGATGTTATATTACTGCACAGCCCATGTCACCTCTAGTAATCCCACATGATCTCTCAGTGTTACCTAAATGTATGCACAGGCGATGTTATATTACTGCACAGCCCATGTCACCTCTAGTAATCCCACATGATCTCTCAGTGTTACCTTCATGTATGCACAGCCGATGTTATATTACTGCACAGCCCATTTCACCTCTAGTAATCCCAAATGATCTCTGTGTTATCTAAATGTATGCACAGGCGATGTTATATTACTTCACAGCCCATGTCACCTCTAGTAATCCCACATGATATCTCAGTGTTACCTAAATGTATGCACAGGTGATGTTATATTTCTGCACAGCCCATGTCACCTCTAGTAATCCCACATGATCTCTGTGTTATCTAAATGTATGCACAGGCGATGTTATATTACTGCACAGCCCATGTCACCTCTAGTAATCCCACATGGTCTCCCAGTGTTACCTAAATGTATGCACAGGCGATGTTATATTACTGCACAGTCCATGTCACCTCTAGTAATCCCACATGGTCTCTCAGTGTTACGTAAATGTATGCACAGGCGATGTTATATTACTGCACAGCCCATGTCACCTCTAGTAATCCCACATGATCTCTCAGTGTTACCTAGATGTATGCACAGGCGATGTTATATTACTGCACAGCCTATGTCACCTCTAGTAATACCACATGATCTCTCAGTGTTACCTAAATGTATGCACAGGCGATGTTATATTACTGCACAGCCCATGTCGCCTCTAGTAATCCCACATGATCTCTCAGTGTTACCTAAATGTATGCACAGGCGATGTTATATTACTACACAGCATATGTCACCTCTAGTAATCCCACATGATCTCAGTGTTACCTAAATGTATGCACAGGCGATGTTATATTACTGCACAGCCCATGTCACCTCTAGTAATCCCACATGATCTCTGTGTTATCTAAATGTATGCACAGGCCATGTTATATTACTGCACAGCCCATATCACCTCTAGTAATCCCACATGATCTCTGTGTTATCTAAATGTATGCACAGGCGATGTTATATTACTGCACAGCCCATGTCACCTCTAGTAATCCCACATGATCTCTCAGTGTTACCTAAATGTATGCACAGGCGATGTTATATTAATGCACAGCTCATGTCACCTCTAGTAATCCCGCATGATCTCTGTGTTATCTAAATGTATGCACAGGCGATGTTATATTAGTACACAGCATATGTCACCTCTAGTAATCCCACATGATCTCAGTGTTACCTAAATGTATGCACAGGCGATGTTATATTACTGCACAACCCATGTCACCTCTAGTAATCCCACATGATCTCTCAGTGTTACCTAAATGTATGCACAGGCGATGTCTATATTAATGCACAGCTCATGTCACCTCTAGTAATCCCACATGATCTCTCAGTGTTACCTAAATGTATGCACAGGCGATGTTATATTACTGCACAGCCCATGTCACCTCTAGTAATCCCACATGATCTCTCAGTGTTACCTAAATGTATGCACAGGCGATGTTATATTACTACACAGCCCATGTCACCTCTAGTAATCCCACATGATCTCAGTGATATCTAAATGTATGCACAGGCGATGTTATATTACTGCACAGCCCATGTCACCTCTAGTAATACCACATGATCTCTCAGTGTTACCTAAATGTATGCACAGGCTATGTTATATTACTGCACAGCCCACGTCACCTCTAGTAATCCCACATGATCTCTCAGTGTTACCTAAATGTATGCACAGGCGATGTTATATTACTGCACAGCCCATGTCACCTCTAGTAATCCCACATGATCTCTCAGTGTTACCTAAATGTATGCACAGGCGATGTCTATATTAATGCACAGCTCATGTCACCTCTAGTAATCCCACATGATCTCTCAGTGTTACCTAAATGTATGCACAGGCGATGTTATATTACTGCACAGCCCCTGTCACCTCTAGTAATCCCACATGATCTCTCAGTGTTACCTAAATGTATGCACAGGCGATGTTATATTACTGCACAGCCCATGTCACCTCTAGTAATCCCACATGATCTCATTGTTACCTAAATGTATGTACAGGCGATGTTATATTACTGCACAGCCCATGTCACCTCTAGTAATCCCACATGATCTCAGTGTTATCTAAATGTATGCACAGGTGATGTTATATTACTACACAGCCCATGTCACCTCTAGTATTCCCACATGATCTCTCAGTGTTACCTAAATGTATGCACAGGCGATGTTATATTACTGCACAGCCCATGTCACCTCTGGTAATCCCACATGATCTCAGTGTTACCTAAATGTATGCACAGGCGATGTTATATTACTGCACAGCCCATGTCACCTCTAGTAATCCCACATGATCTCATTGTTACCTAAATGTATGCACAGGCGATGTTATATTACTGCACAGCCCATGTCACCTCTAGTAATCCCACATGATCTCAGTGTTATCTAAATGTATGCACAGGTGATGTTATATTACTACACAGCCCATGTCACCTCTAGTAATCCCACATGATCTCTCAGTGTTACCTAAATGTATGCACAGGCGATGTTATATTACTGCACAGCCCATGTCACCTCTAGTAATCCCACATGATCTCAGTGTTATCTAAATGTATGCACAGGTGATGTTATATTACTACACAGCCCATGTCACCTCTAGTAATCCCACATGATCTCTCAGTGTTACCTAAATGTATGCACAGGCGATGTTATATTACTGCACAGCCCCTGTCACCTCTAGTAATCCCACATGATTTTAGTGTTGCCTAAATGTATGCACAGGCGATGTTATATTACTGCACAGCCCATATCACCTCTAGTAATCCCACATGATCTCTGTGTTATCTAAATGTAAGCACAGGCGATGTTATATTACTGCACAGCCCATATCACCTCTAGTAATCCCACATGATCTCTGTGTTATCTAAATGTATGCACAGGCGATGTTATATTACTGCACAGCCCATGTCACCTCTAGTAATCCCACATGATCTCTCAGTGTTACCTAAATGTATGCACAGGCGATGTTATATTACTGCACAGTCCATGTCACCACTAGTAATCCCACATGGTCTCTCAGTGTTACCTAAATGTATGCACAGGCGATGTTATATTACTGCACAGCCCATGTCACCTCTAGTAATCCCACATGATCTCTCAGTGTTACCTAAATGTATGCACAGGCGATGTTATATTACTGCACAGCCCATGTCACCTCTAGTAATCCCACATGATCTCTCAGTGTTACCTTCATGTATGCACAGCCGATGTTATATTACTGCACAGCCCATTTCACCTCTAGTAATCCCAAATTATCTCTGTGTTATCTAAATGTATGCACAGGCGATGTTATATTACTTCACAGCCCATGTCACCTCTAGTAATCCCACATGATATCTCAGTGTTACCTAAATGTATGCACAGGTGATGTTATATTTCTGCACAGCCCATGTCACCTCTAGTAATCCCACATGATCTCTGTGTTATCTAAATGTATGCACAGGCGATGTTATATTACTGCACAGCCCATGTCACCTCTAGTAATCCCACATGGTCTCCCAGTGTTACCTAAATGTATGCACAGGCGATGTTATATTACTGCACAGTCCATGTCACCTCTAGTAATCCCACATGGTCTCTCAGTGTTACGTAAATGTATGCACAGGCGATGTTATATTACTGCACAGCCCATGTCACCTCTAGTAATCCCACATGATCTCTCAGTGTTACCTAGATGTATGCACAGGCGATGTTATATTACTGCACAGCCTATGTCACCTCTAGTAATACCACATGATCTCTCAGTGTTACCTAAATGTATGCACAGGCGATGTTATATTACTGCACAGCCCATGTCGCCTCTAGTAATCCCACATGATCTCTCAGTGTTACCTAAATGTATGCACAGGCGATGTTATATTACTACACAGCATATGTCACCTCTAGTAATCCCACATGATCTCAGTGTTACCTAAATGTATGCACAGGCGATGTTATATTACTGCACAGCCCATGTCACCTCTAGTAATCCCACATGATCTCTGTGTTATCTAAATGTATGCACAGGCCATGTTATATTACTGCACAGCCCATATCACCTCTAGTAATCCCACATGATCTCTGTGTTATCTAAATGTATGCACAGGCGATGTTATATTACTGCACAGCCCATGTCACCTCTAGTAATCCCACATGATCTCTCAGTGTTACCTAAATGTATGCACAGGCGATGTTATATTAATGCACAGCTCATGTCACCTCTAGTAATCCCGCATGATCTCTGTGTTATCTAAATGTATGCACAGGCGATGTTATATTACTACACAGCATATGTCACCTCTAGTAATCCCACATGATCTCAGTGTTACCTAAATGTATGCACAGGCGATGTTATATTACTGCACAACCCATGTCACCTCTAGTAATCCCACATGATCTCTCAGTGTTACCTAAATGTATGCACAGGCGATGTCTATATTAATGCACAGCTCATGTCACCTCTAGTAATCCCACATGATCTCTCAGTGTTACCTAAATGTATGCACAGGCGATGTTATATTACTGCACAGCCCATGTCACCTCTAGTAATCCCACATGATCTCTCAGTGTTACCTAAATGTATGCACAGGCGATGTTATATTACTACACAGCCCATGTCACCTCTAGTAATCCCACATGATCTCAGTGATATCTAAATGTATGCACAGGCGATGTTATATTACTGCACAGCCCATGTCACCTCTAGTAATACCACATGATCTCTCAGTGTTACCTAAATGTATGCACAGGCTATGTTATATTACTGCACAGCCCACGTCACCTCTAGTAATCCCACATGATCTCTCAGTGTTACCTAAATGTATGCACAGGCGATGTTATATTACTGCACAGCCCATGTCACCTCTAGTAATCCCACATGATCTCTCAGTGTTACCTAAATGTATGCACAGGCGATGTCTATATTAATGCACAGCTCATGTCACCTCTAGTAATCCCACATGATCTCTCAGTGTTACCTAAATGTATGCACAGGCGATGTTATATTACTGCACAGCCCCTGTCACCTCTAGTAATCCCACATGATCTCTCAGTGTTACCTAAATGTATGCACAGGCGATGTTATATTACTGCACAGCCCATGTCACCTCTAGTAATCCCACATGATCTCATTGTTACCTAAATGTATGTACAGGCGATGTTATATTACTGCACAGCCCATGTCACCTCTAGTAATCCCACATGATCTCAGTGTTATCTAAATGTATGCACAGGTGATGTTATATTACTACACAGCCCATGTCACCTCTAGTATTCCCACATGATCTCTCAGTGTTACCTAAATGTATGCACAGGCGATGTTATATTACTGCACAGCCCATGTCACCTCTGGTAATCCCACATGATCTCAGTGTTACCTAAATGTATGCACAGGCGATGTTATATTACTGCACAGCCCATGTCACCTCTAGTAATCCAACATGATCTCTCAGTGTTACCTAAATGTATGCACAGGTGATGTTCTATTACTGCACAGCCCATGTCACCTCTAATAATACCACATGATCTCAGTGTTACCTAAATGTATGCACAGGTGATGTTATTTTAGTGCACTGCCCATGTCACCTCTAGTAATCCCACATGATCTCTCAGTGTTACCTAAATGTATGCACAAGTGATGTTATATTACTGCACAGCCCATGTCACCTCTAGTAATCCCACATGATCTCAGTGTTACCTACATGTATGCACAGGCGATGTTATATTACTGCACAGCCCTTGTCACCTCTAGTAATCCCACATGATCTCTCAGTGTTACCTAAATATATGCACAGGTGATGTTATATTACTGCACAGCCCATGTCACCTCTAGTAGTCCCGCATGATCTCAGTGTTACCTAAATGTATGCACAGGTGATGTTATATTACTGCACAGCCCATGTCACCTCTAGTAATCCCACATGATCTCTCAGTGTTACCTAAATGTATGCACAGGCGATGTTATATTACTGCAGAGCCCATGTCACCTCTAGTAATCCCACATGATCTCAGTGTTACCTAAATGTATGCACTGGAGATGTTATATTACTGCACAGCCCATGTCACCTCTAGTAATCCCACATGATCTCTCAGTGTTACCTAAATGTATGCTCAGGCGATGTTATATTACTGCACAGCCCATGTCACCTCTAGTAATCCCACATGATCTCTCTGTTACCTAAATGTATGCATAGACGATGTTATATTACTGCACAGCCCATGTCACCTCTAGTAATCCAACATGATCTCTCAGTGTTACCTAAATGTATGCACAGGTGATGTTCTATTACTGCACAGCCCATGTCACCTCTAATAATACCACATGATCTCAGTGTTACCTAAATGTATGCACAGGTGATGTTATTTTAGTGCACTGCCCATGTCACCTCTAGTAATCCCACATGATCTCTCAGTGTTACCTAAATGTATGCACAGGTGATGTTATATTACTGCACAGCGCATGTCACCTCTAGTAATCCCACATGATCTCAGTGTTACCTACATGTATGCACAGGCGATGTTATATTACTGCACAGCCCATGTCACCTCTAGTAATCCCACATGATCTCTCAGTGTTACCTAAATATATGCACAGGTGATGTTATATTACTGCACAGCCCATGTCACCTCTAGTAGTCCCGCATGATCTCAGTGTTACCTAAATGTATGCACAGGTGATGTTATATTACTGCACAGCCCATGTCACCTCTAGTAATCCCACATGATCTCAGTGTTACCTAAATGTATGCAGAGGCGATGTTATATTACTACACAGCCCAAGTCACCTCTAGTAATCCCACATTCTCTCAGTGTTACCTAAATGTATGCACAGGTGATGTTATATTACTGCACAGCCCATGTCACCTCTAGTAATCCCACATGATCTCAGTGTTACCTAAATGTATGCACAGGCGATGTTATATTACTGCACAGCCCATGTCACCTCTAATAATACCACATGATCTCAGTGTTACCTAAATGTATGCACAGGCGATGTTATATAACTGCACAGCCCATGTCACCTCTAGTAATCCCACATGATCTCAGTGTTACCTAAATGTATGCACAGGTGATGTTATATTACTGCACAGCCCATGTCACCTCTAGTAATCCCACATGATCTCTCAGTGTTACCTAAATGTATGCACAGGCGATGTTATATTACTGCACAGCCCATGCCACCTCTAGTAATCCCACATGATCTCTCAGTGTTACCTAAATATATGCACAGGCGATGTTATATTATTACACAGCCCATGTCACCTCTAGTAATCCCACATGATCTCTCAGTGTTACCTAAATGTATGCACAGGCGATGTTATATTACTGCACAGCCCATGTCACCTCTAGTAATCCCACATGATCTCAGTGTTTCCTAAATGTATGCACAGGCGATGTTATATTACTGCACAGCCCATGTCACCTCTAATAATACCACATGATCTCAGTGTTACCTAAATGTATGCACAGGCGATGTTATATTACTGCACAGCCCATGTCACCTCTAGTAATCCCACATGATGTCAGTGTTACCTAAATGTATGCACAGGTAATGTTATATTACTGCACAGCCCATGTCACCTCTAGTAATCCCACATGATCTCTCAGTGTTACCTAAATGTATGCACAGGCGATGTTATATTACTGCACAGCCCATGTCACCTCTAGTAATCCCACATGATCTCTCAGTGTTACCTAAATATATGCACAGGCGATGTTATATTATTACACAGCCCATGTCACCTCTAGTAATCCCACATGATCTCTCAGTGTTACCTAAATGTATGCACAGGCGATGTTATATTACTGCACAGCCCATGTCACCTCTAGTAATCCCACATGTTCTCTCAGTGTTACCTAAATGTATGCACAGGCGATGTTATATTACTGCACAGCCCATGTCACCTCTAGTAATCCCACATGATCTCAGTGTTACCTAAATGTATGCACAGGCAATGTTATATTACTGCACAGCCCATGTCACCTCTAATAATACCACATGATCTCAGTGTTACCTAAATGTATGCACAGGCGATGTTATATTACTGCACAGCCCATGTCACCTCTAGTAATCCCACATGATGTCAGTGTTACCTAAATGTATGCACAGGTAATGTTATATTACTGCACAGCCCATGTCACCTCTAGTAATCCCACATGATCTCTCAGTGTTACCTAAATGTATGCACAGGCGATGTTATATTACTGCACAGCCCATGTCACCTCTAGTAATCCCACATGTTCTCTCAGTGTTACCTAAATGTATGCACAGGCGATGTTATATTACTGCACAGCCCATGTCACCTCTAGTAATCCCACATGATCTCAGTGTTACCTAAATGTATGCACAGGCGATGTTATACTACTGCACAGTCCATGTCACCTCTAGTAATCCCACATGTTCTCTCAGTGTTACCTAAATGTATGCACATGGCAATGTTATATTACTGCGCAGCCCATGTCACCTCTAGTAATCCCACATGATCTCAGTGTCACCTAAATGTATGCACAGGCGATGTTATATTACTGCACAGCCCATGTCACCTCTAGTAATCCCACATGATCTCTCAGTGTTACCTATATGTATGCACAGGCGATGTTATATTACTGCACAGCCCATGTCACCTCTAGTAATCCCACATGATCTCTCAGTGTTACCTAAATGTATGCACAGGCGATGTTATATTACTGCACAGTCCATGTCACCTCTAGTAATCCCACATGTTCTCTCAGTGTTACCTAAATGTATGCACATGGCAATGTTATATTACTGCGCAGCCCATGTCACCTCTAGTAATCCCACATGATCTCAGTGTTACCTAAATGTATGCACAGGCGATGTTATATTACTGCACAGTCCATGTCACCTCTAGTAATCCCACATGATCTCAGTGTTACCTAAATGTATGCAGAGGAGATGTTATATTACTACACAGCCCATGTCACCTCTAGTAATCCCACATTCTCTCAGTGTTACCTAAATGTATGCACAGGCGGTGTTATATTACTGCACAGCCCATGTCACCTCTAGTAATCCCACATGATCTCTCAGTGTTACCTACATGTATGCACAGGCGATGTTATATTACTGCACAGCCCATGTCACCTCTAGTAATCCCACATGATCTCTCAGTGTTACCTAAATGTATGCACAGGCGATGTTATATTACTGCACAGCCCATGTCATCTCTAGTAATCCCACATGATCTCTCAGTGATACCTAAATGTATGCTCAGGCGATGTTATATTACTGCACAGCCCATGTCACCTCTAGTAATCCCACATGTTCTCTCAGTGTTACCTAAATGTATGCACATGGCAATGTTATATTACTGCGCAGCCCATGTCACCTCTAGTAATCCCACATGATCTCTCAATGTTACCTAAATGTATGCACAGGCGATGTTATATTACTGCACAGCCCATGTCACCTCTAGTAATCCCACATGATCTCTCAGTGTTACCTAAATGTATGCACAGGCGATGTTATATTACTGCACAGTCCATGTCACCTCTAGTAATCCCACATGATCTCAGTGTTACCTAAATGTATGCACAGGCGATGTTATATTACTGCACAGCCCATGTCACCTCTAATAATACCACATGATCTCAGTGTTACCTAAATATATGCACAGGCGATGTTATATTATTACACAGCCCATGTCACCTCTAGTAATCCCACATGATCTCTCAGTGTTACCTAAATGTATGCACAGGCGATGTTATATTACTGCACAGCCCATGTCACCTCTAGTAATCCCACATGTTCTCTCAGTGTTACCTAAATGTATGCACAGGCGATGTTATATTACTGCACAGCCCATGTCACCTCTAGTAATCCCACATGATCTCAGTGTTACCTAAATGTATGCACAGGCGATGTTATATTACTGCACAGCCCATGTCACCTCTAATAATACCACATGATCTCAGTGTTACCTAAATGTATGCACAGGCGATGTTATATTACTGCACAGCCCATGTCACCTCTAGTAATCCCACATGATGTCAGTGTTACCTAAATGTATGCACAGGTAATGTTATATTACTGCACAGCCCATGTCACCTCTAGTAATCCCACATGATCTCTCAGTGTTACCTAAATGTATGCACAGGCGATGTTATATTACTGCACAGCCCATGTCACCTCTAGTAATCCCACATGTTCTCTCAGTGTTACCTAAATGTATGCACAGGCGATGTTATATTACTGCACAGCCCATGTCACCTCTAGTAATCCCACATGATCTCAGTGTTACCTAAATGTATGCACAGGCGATGTTATACTACTGCACAGTCCATGTCACCTCTAGTAATCCCACATGTTCTCTCAGTGTTACCTAAATGTATGCACATGGCAATGTTATATTACTGCGCAGCCCATGTCACCTCTAGTAATCCCACATGATCTCAGTGTCACCTAAATGTATGCACAGGCGATGTTATATTACTGCACAGCCCATGTCACCTCTAGTAATCCCACATGATCTCTCAGTGTTACCTATATGTATGCACAGGCGATGTTATATTACTGCACAGCCCATGTCACCTCTAGTAATCCCACATGATCTCTCAGTGTTACCTAAATGTATGCACAGGCGATGTTATATTACTGCACAGTCCATGTCACCTCTAGTAATCCCACATGTTCTCTCAGTGTTACCTAAATGTATGCACATGGCAATGTTATATTACTGCGCAGCCCATGTCACCTCTAGTAATCCCACATGATCTCAGTGTTACCTAAATGTATGCACAGGCGATGTTATATTACTGCACAGTCCATGTCACCTCTAGTAATCCCACATGATCTCAGTGTTACCTAAATGTATGCAGAGGAGATGTTATATTACTACACAGCCCATGTCACCTCTAGTAATCCCACATTCTCTCAGTGTTACCTAAATGTATGCACAGGCGGTGTTATATTACTGCACAGCCCATGTCACCTCTAGTAATCCCACATGATCTCTCAGTGTTACCTACATGTATGCACAGGCGATGTTATATTACTGCACAGCCCATGTCACCTCTAGTAATCCCACATGATCTCTCAGTGTTACCTAAATGTATGCACAGGCGATGTTATATTACTGCACAGCCCATGTCATCTCTAGTAATCCCACATGATCTCTCAGTGATACCTAAATGTATGCTCAGGCGATGTTATATTACTGCACAGCCCATGTCACCTCTAGTAATCCCACATGTTCTCTCAGTGTTACCTAAATGTATGCACATGGCAATGTTATATTACTGCGCAGCCCATGTCACCTCTAGTAATCCCACATGATCTCTCAATGTTACCTAAATGTATGCACAGGCGATGTTATATTACTGCACAGCCCATGTCACCTCTAGTAATCCCACATGATCTCTCAGTGTTACCTAAATGTATGCACAGGCGATGTTATATTACTGCACAGTCCATGTCACCTCTAGTAATCCCACATGTTCTCTCAGTGTTACCTAAATGTATGCACATGGTAATGTTATATTACTGCGCAGCCCATGTCACCTCTAGTAATCCCATATGATCTCAGTGTTACCTAAATGTATGCACAGGCAATGTTATATTACTGCACAGCCCATGTCACCGCTAGTATTCCCACATGATCTCAGTGTTACCTAAATGTATGCTCAGGCGATGTTATATTACTGCACAGCCCATGTCATCTCTAGTAATCCCACATGATCTCTCAGTGTTAACTAAATGTATGCAAAGGCGATGTTATATTACTGCACAGTCCATGTCACCACTAGTAATCCCACATGGTCTCTCAGTGTTACCTAAATGTATGCACAGGCGATGTTATATTACTGCACAGCCCATGTCACCTCTAGTAATCCCACATGATCTCTCAGTGTTACCTAAATGTATGCACAGGCGATGTTATATTACTGCACAGTAATGTCACCACTAGTAATCCCACATCGTCTCTCTGTGTTACCTAAATGTATGCACAGGCGATGTTATATTACTGCACAGCCCATGTCACCTCTAGTAATCCCACATGATCTCTCAGTGTTACCTAAATGTATGCACAGGCGATGTTATATTACTGCAGAGCCCATGTCACCTCTAGTAATACCACATGATCTCAGTGTTACCTAAATGTATGCACAGGCGATGTTATATTACTGCATAGCCCATGTCACCTCTAGTAATCCCACATGATCTCTCAGTGTTATCTAAATGTATGCACAGGCGATGTTGTATTACTGCACAGCCCATGTCACCGCTAGTAATCACACATGATTTCTCAGTGTTACCTAAATGTATGCACAGGCGATGTTATATTACTGCACAGCCCATGTCATCTCTAGTAATCCCACATGATCTCAGTGTTACCTAAATGTATGCACAGGCGATGTTATATTACTGCACAGCCCATGTCACCCCTAGTAATCCCACATGATCTCTCAGTGTTATCTAAATGTATGCACAGGCAATGTTATATTACTGCACAGCCCATGTCACCTCTAGTAATCCCACATGATCTCTCAGTGTTACCTAAATGTATGCACAGGTGATGTTATATTACTGCACAGCCCATGTCACCTCTCGTAATCCCACATGAACTCTCAGTGTTATCTAAATGTATGCACAGGCGATGTTATATTACTGCACAGCCCATGTCTCCTCTAGTAATCCCACATGATCTATCAGTGTTATCTAAATGTATGCACAGGCGATGTTATATTACTGCACAGCCCATGTCACCTCTAGTAATCCTACATGATCTCTCAGTGTTACCTAAATGTATGCACAGGCGATGTTATATTACTGAACAGTCCATGTCACCTCTAGTAATCCCACATGGTCTCTCAGTGTTACCTAAATGTATGCACAGGCGATGTTATATTACTGCACAGCCCATGTCACCTCTAGTAATACCACATGATCTCAGTGTTACCTAAATGTATGCACAGGCGATGTTATATTACTGCACAGCCCATGTCACCTCTAGTAATCCCACATGATCTCTCAGTGTTATCTAAATGTATGCACAGGCGATGTTATATTACTGCACAGCCCATGTCACCTCTAGTAATCCCACATGATCTCTCAGTGTTACCTAAATGTATGCACAGGCGATGTTATATTACTGCACAGCCCATGTCATCTCTAGTAATCCCACATGATCTCAGTGTTACCTAAATGTATGCACAGGCGATGTTATATTACTGCACAGCCCATTTCACCTCTAGTAATCCCACATGATCTCTCAGTGTTATCTAAATGTATGCACAGGCGATGTTATATTACTGCACAGCCCATGTCACCTCTAGTAATCCCACATGATCTCTCAGTGTTACCTAAATGTATGCACAGGCAATGTTATATTACTGCACAGCCCATGTCACCTCTAGTAATCCCACATGATCTCTCAGTGTTACCTAAATGTATGCACAGGCGATGTTATATTACTGCACAGCCCATGTCGCCTCTAGTAATCCCACATGTTCTCTCAGTGTTATCTAAATGTATGCACAGGCAATGTTATATTACTGCACAGCCCATGTCGCCTCTAGTAATCCCACATGATCTCTCA
Organism: Pseudophryne corroboree; assembly: GCF_028390025.1. Classification (NCBI taxonomy): domain Eukaryota; kingdom Metazoa; phylum Chordata; class Amphibia; order Anura; family Myobatrachidae; genus Pseudophryne; species Pseudophryne corroboree. The sequence continues at coordinate 1,609,474 of NW_026967541.1, forward strand.
GTGTTATCTAAATGTATGCACAGGCGATGTTATATTACTGCACAGCCCATGTCACCTCTAGTAATCCTACATGATCTCTCAGTGTTATCTAAATGTATGCACAGGCGATGTTATATTACTGCACAGCCCATGTCACCGCTAGTAATCACACATGATTTCTCAGTGTTACCTAAATGTATGCACAGGCGATGTTATATTACTGCACAGCCCATGTCATCTCTAGTAATCCCACATGATCTCAGTGTTACCTAAATGTATGCACAGGCGATGTTATATTACTGCACAGCCCATGTCACCTCTAGTAATCCCACATGATCTCTCAGTGTTATCTAAATGTATGCACAGGCGATGTTATATTACTGCACAGCCCATGTCACCTCTAGTAATCCCACATGATCTCTCAGTGTTACCTAAATGTATGCACAGGTGATGTTATATTACTGCACAGCCCATGTCACCTCTAGTAATCCCACATGAACTCTCAGTGTTATCTAAATGTATGCACAGGCGATGTTATATTACTGCACAGCCCATGTCTCCTCTAGTAATCCCACATGATCTATCAGTGTTATCTAAATGTATGCACAGGCGATGTTATATTACTGCACAGCCCATGTCACCTCTAGTAATCCTACATGATCTCTCAGTGTTACCTAAATGTATGCACAGGCGATGTTATATTACTGCACAGTCCATGTCACCTCTAGTAATCCCACATGATCTCTGTGTTATCTAAATGTATGCACAGGCGATGTTATATTACTGCACAGCCCATGTCACCTCTAGTAATCCCACATGGTCTCCCAGTGTTACCTAAATGTATGCACAGGCGATGTTATATTACTGCACAGTCCATGTCACCTCTAGTAATCCCACATGGTCTCTCAGTGTAACGTAAATGTATGCACAGGCGATGTTATATTACTGCACAGCCCATGTCACCTCTAGTAATCCCACATGATCTCTCAGTGTTACCTAAATGTATGCACAGGCGATGTTATATTACTGCACAGCCCATGTCACCTCTAGTAATCCCAAATGATCTCAGTGTTACCTAAATGTATGCACAGGCGATGTTATATTACTGCACAGCCCATGTCACCTCTAGTAAAACCACATGATCTCTCAGTGTTATCTAAATGTATGCACAGGCGATGTTATATTACTGCACAGCCCATGTCACCTCTAGTAATCCCACATGATCTCTCAGTGTTATCTAAATGTATGCACAGGCGATGTTATATTACTGCACAGCCCATGTCACCTCTAGTAATCCCACATGATCTCTCAGTGTTACCTAAATGTATGCACAGGCGATGTTATATTACTGCACAGCCCATGTCATCTCTAGTAATCCCACATGATCTCAGTGTTACCTAAATGTATGCACAGGCGATGTTATATTACTGCACAGCCCATTTCACCTCTAGTAATCCCACATGATCTCTCAGTGTTATCTAAATGTATGCACAGGCGATGTTATATTACTGCACAGCCCATGTCACCTCTAGTAATCCCACATGATCTCTCAGTGTTACCTAAATGTATGCACAGGCGATGTTATATTACTGCACAGCCCATGTAACCTCTAGTAATCCCACATGTTCTCTCAGTGTTATCTAAATGTATGCACAGGCGATGTTATATTACTGCACAGCCCATGTCGCCTCTAGTAATCCCACATGATCTCTCAGTGTTATCTAAATGTATGCACAGGCGATGTTATATTACTGCACAGCCCATGTCACCTCTAGTAATCCTACATGATCTCTCAGTGTTACCTAAATGTATGCACAGGCGATGTTATATTACTGCACAGTCCATGTCACCTCTAGTAATCCCACATGGTCTCTCAGTGTTACCTAAATGTATGCACAGGCGATGTTATATTACTGCACAGCCCATGTCACCTCTAGTAATCCCAAATGATCTCAGTGTTACCTAAATGTATGCACAGGCAATGTTTTATTACTGCACAGCCCATGTCACCTCTAGTAAAACCACATGATCTCTCAGTGTTATCTAAATGTATGCACAGGCGATGTTATATTACTGCACAGCCTATGTCACCTCTAGTAATCCCACATGATCTCAGTGTTACCTAAATGTATGCACATGCGATGTTATATTACTGCACAGCCCATTTCACCTCTAGTAATCCCACATGATCTCTCAGTGTTACCTAAATGTATGCACAGGCGATGTTATATTACTACACAGCATATGTCACCTCTAGTAATCCCACATGATCTCAGTGTTACCTAAATGTATGCACAGGCGATGTTATATTACTGCACAGCCCATGTCACCTCTAGTAATCCCACATGATCTCTGTGTTATCTAAATGTATGCACAGGCCATGTTATATTACTGCACATCCCATATCACCTCTAGTAATCCCACATGATCTCTGTGTTATCTAAATGTATGCACAGGCGATGTTATATTACTGCACAGCCCATGTCATCTCTAGTAATCCCAAATGATCTCTCAGTGTTACCTAAATGTATGCACAGGCGATGTTATATTACTGCACAGCTCATGTCACCTCTAGTAATCCCGCATGATCTCTGTGTTATCTAAATGTATGCACAGGCGATGTTATATTACTACACAGCATATGTCACCTCTAGTAATCCCACATGATCTCAGTGTTACCTAAATGTATGCACAGGTGATGTTATATTACTGCACAGTCCATGTCACCTCTAGTAATCCCACATGGTCTCTCAGTGTTACCTAAATGTATGCAGAGGCGATGTTATATTACTGCACAGCCCATGTCACCTCTAGTAATCCCACATGATCTCTCAGTGTTACCTAAATGTATGCACAGGCGATGTTATATTACTGCACAGCCCATGTCACCTGTAGTAATCCCACATGATCTCTCAGTGTTACCTAAATGTATGCACAGGCGATGTTATATTACTACACAGCCCATGTCGCCTCTAGTAATCCCACATGATCTCTCAGTGTTATCTAAATGTATGCACAGGCGATGTTATATTACTGCACAGCCCATTTCACCTCTAGTAATCCCACATGATCGCTGTGTTATCTAAATGTATGCACAGGCGATGTTATATTACTGCACAGCCCATGTCACCTCTAGTAATCCCACATGATCTCTGTGTTAACTAAATGTATGCACAGGCGATGTTATATTACTGCACAGCCCATATCACCTCTAGTAATCCCACATGGTCTCTCAGTGTTACCTAAATGTATGCAGAGGCGATGTTATATTACTGCACAGCCCATGTCACCTCTAGTAATCCCACATGATCTCTCAGTGTTACCTAAATGTATGCACAGGCGATGTTATATTACTGCACAGCCCATGTCACCTGTAGTAATCCCACATGATCTCTCAGTGTTACCTAAATGTATGCACAGGCGATGTTATATTACTACACAGCCCATGTCGCCTCTAGTAATCCCACATGATCTCTCAGTGTTAACTAAATGTATGCACAGGCGATGTTATATTACTGCACAGTCCATGTCACCTCTAGTAATCCCACATGGTCTCTCAGTGTTACCTAAATGTATGCACAGGCGATGTTATATTACTGCACAGCCCATGTCACCTCTAGTAATCCCACATGATCTCTCAGTGTTACCTAAATGTATGCACAGGCGATGTTATATTACTGCACAGCCCCTGTCACCTCTAGTAATCCCACATGATTTTAGTGTTGCCTAAATGTATGCACAGGCGATGTTATATTACTGCACAGCCCATATCACCTCTAGTAATCCCACATGATCTCTGTGTTATCTAAATGTAAGCACAGGCGATGTTATATTACTGCACAGCCCATATCACCTCTAGTAATCCCACATGATCTCTGTGTTATCTAAATGTATGCAGAGGCGATGTTATATTACTGCACAGCCCATGTCACCTCTAGTAATCCCACATGATCTCTCAGTGTTACCTAAATGTATGCACAGGCGATGTTATATTACTGCACAGTCCATGTCACCACTAGTAATCCCACATGGTCTCTCAGTGTTACCTAAATGTATGCACAGGCGATGTTATATTACTGCACAGCCCATGTCACCTCTAGTAATCCCACATGATCTCTCAGTGTTACCTAAATGTATGCACAGGCGATGTTATATTACTGCACAGCCCATGTCACCTCTAGTAATCCCACATGATCTCTCAGTGTTACCTTCATGTATGCACAGCCGATGTTATATTACTGCACAGCCCATTTCACCTCTAGTAATCCCAAATGATCTCTGTGTTATCTAAATGTATGCACAGGCGATGTTATATTACTTCACAGCCCATGTCACCTCTAGTAATCCCACATGATATCTCAGTGTTACCTAAATGTATGCACAGGCGATGTTATATTACTGCACAGCCCATGTCACCTCTAGTAATCCCACATGATCTCTGTGTTATCTAAATGTATGCACAGGCGATGTTATATTACTGCACAGCCCATGTCACCTCTAGTAATCCCACATGGTCTCCCAGTGTTACCTAAATGTATGCACAGGCGATGTTATATTACTGCACAGTCCATGTCACCTCTAGTAATCCCACATGGTCTCTCAGTGTTACGTAAATGTATGCACAGGCGATGTTATATTACTGCACAGCCCATGTCACCTCTAGTAATCCCACATGATCTCTCAGTGTTACCTAAATGTATGCACAGGCGATGTTATATTACTGCACAGCCCATGTCACCTCTAGTAATCCCACATGATCTCTCAGTGTTATCTAAATGTATGCACAGGCGATGTTATATTACTGCACAGCCCATGTCGCCTCTAGTAATCCCACATGATCTCTCAGTGTTATCTAAATGTATGCACAGGCGATGTTATATTACTGCACAGCCCATGTCACCTCTAGTAATCCCACATGGTCTCTCAGTGTTACCTAAATGTATGCACAGGCGATGTTATATTACTGCACAGCCCAAGTCACCTCTAGTAATCCCAAATGATCTCAGTGTTACCTAAATGTATGCACAGGCGATGTTATATTACTGCACAGCCCATGTCACCTCTAGTAATCCCACATGGTCTCTCAGTGTTACCTAAATGTATGCACAGGCGATGTTATATTACTGCACAGCCCAAGTCACCTCTAGTAATCCCAAATGATCTCAGTGTTACCTAAATGTATGCACAGGCGATGTTATATTACTGCACAGCCCATTTCACCTCTAGTAATCCCACATGATCTCTGTGTTATCTAAATGTATGCACAGGCGATGTTATATTACTGCACAGCCCATGTCACCTCTAGTAATCCCACATGATCTCTGTGTTATCTAAATGTATGCACAGGCGATGTTATATTACTGCACAGCCCATATCACCTCTAGTAATCCCACATGATCTCTATGTTATCTAAATGTATGCACAGGCGATGTTATATTACTGCACAGCCCATGTCACCTCTAGTAATCCCACATGATCTCTCAGTGTTACCTAAATGTATGCACAGGCGATGTTATATTACTGCACAGTCCATGTCACCTCTAGTAATCCCACATGGTCTCTCAGTGTTACCTAAATGTATGCACAGGCGATGTTATATTACTGCACAGCCCATGTCACCTCTAGTAATCCCACATGATCTCTCAGTGTTACCTAAATGTATGCACAGGCGATGTTATATTACTGCACAGCCCCTGTCACCTCTAGTAATCCCACATGATCTTAGTGTTGCCTAAATGTATGCACATGCGATGTTATATTACTGCACAGCCCATATCACCTCTAGTAATCCCACATGATCTCTGTGTTATCTAAATGTAAGCATAGGCGATGTTATATTACTGCACAGCCCATATCACCTCTAGTAATCCCACATGATCTCTGTGTTATCTAAATGTATGCACAGGCGATGTTATATTACTGCACAGCCCATGTCACCTCTAGTAATCCCACATGATCTCTCAGTGTTACCTAAATGTATGCACAGGCGATGTTATATTACTGCACAGTCCATGTCACCACTAGTAATCCCACATGGTCTCTCAGTGTTACCTAAATGTATGCACAGGCGATGTTATATTACTGCACAGCCCATGTCACCTCTAGTAATCCCACATGATCTCTCAGTGTTACCTAAATGTATGCACAGGCGATGTTATATTACTGCACAGCCCATGTCACCTCTAGTAATCCCACATGATCTCTCAGTGTTACCTTCATGTATGCACAGCCGATGTTATATTACTGCACAGCCCATTTCACCTCTAGTAATCCCAAATGATCTCTGTGTTATCTAAATGTATGCACAGGCGATGTTATATTACTTCACAGCCCATGTCACCTCTAGTAATCCCACATGATATCTCAGTGTTACCTAAATGTATGCACAGGTGATGTTATATTTCTGCACAGCCCATGTCACCTCTAGTAATCCCACATGATCTCTGTGTTATCTAAATGTATGCACAGGCGATGTTATATTACTGCACAGCCCATGTCACCTCTAGTAATCCCACATGGTCTCCCAGTGTTACCTAAATGTATGCACAGGCGATGTTATATTACTGCACAGTCCATGTCACCTCTAGTAATCCCACATGGTCTCTCAGTGTTACGTAAATGTATGCACAGGCGATGTTATATTACTGCACAGCCCATGTCACCTCTAGTAATCCCACATGATCTCTCAGTGTTACCTAGATGTATGCACAGGCGATGTTATATTACTGCACAGCCTATGTCACCTCTAGTAATACCACATGATCTCTCAGTGTTACCTAAATGTATGCACAGGCGATGTTATATTACTGCACAGCCCATGTCGCCTCTTGTAATCCCACATGATCTCTCAGTGTTACCTAAATGTATGCACAGGCGATGTTATATTACTACACAGCATATGTCACCTCTAGTAATCCCACATGATCTCAGTGTTACCTAAATGTATGCACAGGCGATGTTATATTACTGCACAGCCCATGTCACCTCTAGTAATCCCACATGATCTCTGTGTTATCTAAATGTATGCACAGGCCATGTTATATTACTGCACATCCCATATCACCTCTAGTAATCCCACATGATCTCTGTGTTATCTAAATGTATGCACAGGCGATGTTATATTACTGCACAGCCCATGTCACCTCTAGTAATCCCAAATGATCTCTCAGTGTTACCTAAATGTATGCACAGGCGATGTTATATTACTGCACAGCTCATGTCACCTCTAGTAATCCCGCATGATCTCTGTGTTATCTAAATGTATGCACAGGCGATGTTATATTACTACACAGCATATGTCACCTCTAGTAATCCCACATGATCTCAGTGTTACCTAAATGTATGCACAGGCGATGTTATATTACTGCACAGTCCATGTCACCACTAGTAATCCCACATGGTCTCTCAGTGTTACCTAAATGTATGCACAGGCGATGTTATATTACTGCACAGCCCATGTCACCTCTAGTAATCCCACATGATCTCTCAGTGTTACCTAAATGTATGCACAGGCGATGTTATATTACTGCACAGCCCATGTCACCTCTAGTAATCCCACATGATCTCTCAGTGTTACCTTCATGTATGCACAGCCGATGTTATATTACTGCACAGCCCATTTCACCTCTAGTAATCCCAAATGATCTCTGTGTTATCTAAATGTATGCACAGGCGATGTTATATTACTTCACAGCCCATGTCACCTCTAGTAATCCCACATGATATCTCAGTGTTACCTAAATGTATGCACAGGCGATGTTATATTACTGCACAGCCCATGTCACCTCTAGTAATCCCACATGATCTCTGTGTTATCTAAATGTATGCACAGGCGATGTTATATTACTGCACAGCCCATGTCAGCTCTAGTAATCCCACATGGTCTCCCAGTGTTACCTAAATGTATGCACAGGCGATGTTATATTACTGCACAGCCCATGTCACCTCTAGTAATCCCACATGATCTCTCAGTGTTACCTAAATGTATGCACAGGCGATGTTATATTACTGCACAGCCCATGTCACCTCTAGTAATCCCACATGATCTCTCAGTGTTATCTAAATGTATGCACAGGCGATGTTATATTACTGCACAGCCCATGTCGCCTCTAGTAATCCCACATGATCTCTCAGTGTTATCTAAATGTATGCACAGGCGATGTTATATTACTGCACAGCCCATGTCACCTCTAGTAATCCCACATGGTCTCTCAGTGTTACCTAAATGTATGCACAGGCGATGTTATATTACTGCACAGCCCAAGTCACCTCTAGTAATCCCAAATGATCTCAGTGTTACCTAAATGTATGCACAGGCGATGTTATATTACTGCACAGCCCATGTCACCTCTAGTAATACCACATGATCTCTCAGTGTTATCTAAATGTATGCACAGGCGATGTTATATTACTGCACAGCCCATGTCACCTCTAGTAATCCCACATGATCTCAGTGTTACCTAAATGTATGCACAGGCGATGTTATATTACTGCACAGCCCATTTCACCTCTAGTAATCCCACATGATCTCTGTGTTATCTAAATGTATGCACAGGCGATGTTATATTACTGCACAGCCCATGTCACCTCTAGTAATCCCACATGATCTCTGTGTTATCTAAATGTATGCACAGGCGATGTTATATTACTGCACAGCCCATATCACCTCTAGTAATCCCACATGATCTCTATGTTATCTAAATGTATGCACAGGCGATGTTATATTACTGCACAGCCCATGTCACCTCTAGTAATCCCACATGATCTCTCAGTGTTACCTAAATGTATGCACAGGCGATGTTATATTACTGCACAGTCCATGTCACCTCTAGTAATCCCACATGGTCTCTCAGTGTTATCTAAATGTATGCACAGGCGATGTTATATTACTGCACAGCCCATGTCACCTCTAGTAATCCCACATGATCTCTCAGTGTTACCTAAATGTATGCACAGGCGATGTTATATTACTGCACAGCCCCTGTCACCTCTAGTAATCCCACATGATCTTAGTGTTGCCTAAATGTATGCACATGCGATGTTATATTACTGCACAGCCCATATCACCTCTAGTAATCCCACATGATCTCTGTGTTATCTAAATGTAAGCACAGGCGATGTTATATTACTGCACAGCCCATATCACCTCTAGTAATCCCACATGATCTCTGTGTTATCTAAATGTATGCACAGGCGATGTTATATTACTGCACAGCCCATGTCACCTCTAGTAATCCCACATGATCTCTCAGTGTTACCTAAATGTATGCACAGGCGATGTTATATTACTGCACAGTCCATGTCACCACTAGTAATCCCACATGGTCTCTCAGTGTTACCTAAATGTATGCACAGGCGATGTTATATTACTGCACAGCCCATGTCACCTCTAGTAATCCCACATGATCTCTCAGTGTTACCTAAATGTATGCACAGGCGATGTTATATTACTGCACAGCCCATGTCACCTCTAGTAATCCCACATGATCTCTCAGTGTTACCTTCATGTATGCACAGCCGATGTTATATTACTGCACAGCCCATTTCACCTCTAGTAATCCCAAATGATCTCTGTGTTATCTAAATGTATGCACAGGCGATGTTATATTACTTCACAGCCCATGTCACCTCTAGTAATCCCACATGATATCTCAGTGTTACCTAAATGTATGCACAGGTGATGTTATATTTCTGCACAGCCCATGTCACCTCTAGTAATCCCACATGATCTCTGTGTTATCTAAATGTATGCACAGGCGATGTTATATTACTGCACAGCCCATGTCACCTCTAGTAATCCCACATGGTCTCCCAGTGTTACCTAAATGTATGCACAGGCGATGTTATATTACTGCACAGTCCATGTCACCTCTAGTAATCCCACATGGTCTCTCAGTGTTACGTAAATGTATGCACAGGCGATGTTATATTACTGCACAGCCCATGTCACCTCTAGTAATCCCACATGATCTCTCAGTGTTACCTAGATGTATGCACAGGCGATGTTATATTACTGCACAGCCTATGTCACCTCTAGTAATACCACATGATCTCTCAGTGTTACCTAAATGTATGCACAGGCGATGTTATATTACTGCACAGCCCATGTCGCCTCTTGTAATCCCACATGATCTCTCAGTGTTACCTAAATGTATGCACAGGCGATGTTATATTACTACACAGCATATGTCACCTCTAGTAATCCCACATGATCTCAGTGTTACCTAAATGTATGCACAGGCGATGTTATATTACTGCACAGCCCATGTCACCTCTAGTAATCCCACATGATCTCTGTGTTATCTAAATGTATGCACAGGCCATGTTATATTACTGCACATCCCATATCACCTCTAGTAATCCCACATGATCTCTGTGTTATCTAAATGTATGCACAGGCGATGTTATATTACTGCACAGCCCATGTCACCTCTAGTAATCCCAAATGATCTCTCAGTGTTACCTAAATGTATGCACAGGCGATGTTATATTACTGCACAGCTCATGTCACCTCTAGTAATCCCGCATGATCTCTGTGTTATCTAAATGTATGCACAGGCGATGTTATATTACTACACAGCATATGTCACCTCTAGTAATCCCACATGATCTCAGTGTTACCTAAATGTATGCACAGGCGATGTTATATTACTGCACAGCCCATGTCACCTGTAGTAATCCCACATGATCTCTCAGTGTTACCTAAATGTATGCACAGGCGATGTTATATTACTACACAGCCCATGTCGCCTCTAGTAATCCCACATGATCTCTCAGTGTTATCTAAATGTATGCACAGGCGATGTTATATTACTGCACAGCCCATTTCACCTCTAGTAATCCCACATGATCGCTGTGTTATCTAAATGTATGCACAGGCGATGTTATATTACTGCACAGCCCATGTCACCTCTAGTAATCCCACATGATCTCTGTGTTAACTAAATGTATGCACAGGCGATGTTATATTACTGCACAGCCCATATCACCTCTAGTAATCCCACATGATCTCTATGTTATCTAAATGTATGCACAGGCGATGTTATATTACTGCACAGCCCATGTCACCTCTAGTAATCCCACATGATCTCTCAGTGTTAACTAAATGTATGCACAGGCGATGTTATATTACTGCACAGTCCATGTCACCTCTAGTAATCCCACATGGTCTCTCAGTGTTACCTAAATGTATGCACAGGCGATCTTATATTACTGCACAGCCCATGTCACCTCTAGTAATCCCACATGATCTCTCAGTGTTACCTAAATGTATGCACAGGCGATGTTATATTACTGCACAGCCCCTGTCACCTCTAGTAATCCCACATGATTTTAGTGTTGCCTAAATGTATGCACAGGCGATGTTATATTACTGCACAGCCCATATCACCTCTAGTAATCCCACATGATCTCTGTGTTATCTAAATGTAAGCACAGGCGATGTTATATTACTGCACAGCCCATATCACCTCTAGTAATCCCACATGATCTCTGTGTTATCTAAATGTATGCACAGGCGATGTTATATTACTGCACAGCCCATGTCACCTCTAGTAATCCCACATGATCTCTCAGTGTTACCTAAATGTATGCACAGGCGATGTTATATTACTGCACAGTCCATGTCACCACTAGTAATCCCACATGGTCTCTCAGTGTTACCTAAATGTATGCACAGGCGATGTTATATTACTGCACAGCCCATGTCACCTCTAGTAATCCCACATGATCTCTCAGTGTTACCTAAATGTATGCACAGGCGATGTTATATTACTGCACAGCCCATGTCACCTCTAGTAATCCCACATGATCTCTCAGTGTTACCTTCATGTATGCACAGCCGATGTTATATTACTGCACAGCCCATTTCACCTCTAGTAATCCCAAATGATCTCTGTGTTATCTAAATGTATGCACAGGCGATGTTATATTACTTCACAGCCCATGTCACCTCTAGTAATCCCACATGATATCTCAGTGTTACCTAAATGTATGCACAGGTGATGTTATATTTCTGCACAGCCCATGTCACCTCTAGTAATCCCACATGATCTCTGTGTTATCTAAATGTATGCACAGGCGATGTTATATTACTGCACAGCCCATGTCACCTCTAGTAATCCCACATGGTCTCCCAGTGTTACCTAAATGTATGCACAGGCGATGTTATATTACTGCACAGTCCATGTCACCTCTAGTAATCCCACATGGTCTCTCAGTGTTACGTAAATGTATGCACAGGCGATGTTATATTACTGCACAGCCCATGTCACCTCTAGTAATCCCACATGATCTCTCAGTGTTACCTAGATGTATGCACAGGCGATGTTATATTACTGCACAGCCTATGTCACCTCTAGTAATACCACATGATCTCTCAGTGTTACCTAAATGTATGCACAGGCGATGTTATATTACTGCACAGCCCATGTCGCCTCTAGTAATCCCACATGATCTCTCAGTGTTACCTAAATGTATGCACAGGCGATGTTATATTACTACACAGCATATGTCACCTCTAGTAATCCCACATGATCTCAGTGTTACCTAAATGTATGCACAGGCGATGTTATATTACTGCACAGCCCATGTCACCTCTAGTAATCCCACATGATCTCTGTGTTATCTAAATGTATGCACAGGCCATGTTATATTACTGCACAGCCCATATCACCTCTAGTAATCCCACATGATCTCTGTGTTATCTAAATGTATGCACAGGCGATGTTATATTACTGCACAGCCCATGTCACCTCTAGTAATCCCACATGATCTCTCAGTGTTACCTAAATGTATGCACAGGCGATGTTATATTAATGCACAGCTCATGTCACCTCTAGTAATCCCGCATGATCTCTGTGTTATCTAAATGTATGCACAGGCGATGTTATATTACTACACAGCATATGTCACCTCTAGTAATCCCACATGATCTCAGTGTTACCTAAATGTATGCACAGGCGATGTTATATTACTGCACAGTCCATGTCACCTCTAGTAATCCCACATGATCTCTCAGTGTTACCTAAATGTATGCACAGGCGATGTTATATTACTGCACAGCCCATGTCACCTGTAGTAATCCCACATGATCTCTCAGTGTTACCTAAATGTATGCACAGGCAATGTTATATTACTACACAGCACATGTCACCTCTAGTAATCCCACATGATCTCTCAGTGTTATCTAAATGTATGCACAGGCGATGTTGTATTACTGCACAGTCCATGTCACGTCTAGTAATCCCACATGATCTCTCAGTGTTACCTAAATGTATGCACAGGCGATGTTATATTACTGCACAGTCCATGTCACCTCTAGTAATCCCACATGATCTCTCAGTGTTACCTAAATGTATGCACAGGCGATGTTGTATTACTGCACAGTCCATGTCACCTCTAGTAATCCCACATGATCTCTCAGTGTTACCTAAATGTATGCACAGGCGATGTTATATTACTGCACAGTCCATGTCACCTCTAGTAATCCCACATGATCTCTCAGTGTTACCTAAATGTATGCACAGGCGATGTTGTATTACTGCACAGTCCATGTCACCTCTAGTAATCCCACATGATCTCTCAGTGTTACCTAAATGTATGCACAGGCGATGTTATATTACTGCACAGCCCATGTCACTTCTAGTAATACCACATGATCTCTCAGTGTTACCTAAATGTATGCACAGGCGATGTTATATTACTGCACAGCCCATGTCATCTCTAGCAATCGACATGATCTCAGTGTTACCTAAATGTATGCACAGGCGATGTTATATTACTGCACAGCCCATGTCACCTCTAGAAATCCCACATGATCTCTCAGTGTTACCTAAATGTATGCACAGGCGATATTATATTACCTCACATCCCATGTCACCTCTAGTAATCCCACATGATCTCTCAGTGTTACCTAAATGTATGCACAGGCGATGTTATATTACTGCACAGCCCATGTCACCTCTAGTAATCCCACATGATCTCAGTGTTACCTAAATGTATGCACATGCAATGTTATATTACTGCACAGCCCATTTCACCTCTAGTAATCCCACATGATCTCTGTGTTATCTAAATGTATGCACAGGCGATGTTATATTACTGCACAGCCCATGTCACCTCTAGTAATCCCACATGATCTCTGTGTTATCTAAATGTATGCACAGGCGATGTTCTATTACTGCACAGCCCATGTCACCTCTAGTAATCCCACATGATCTCTCAGTGTTACCTAAATATATGCACAGGCGATGTTATATTACTGCACAGTCCATGTCACCTCTAGTAATCCCACATGGTCTCTCAGTGTTACCTAAATGTATGCACAGGCGATGTTATATTACTGCACAGCCCATGTCACCTCTAGTAATCCCACATGATCTCTCAGTGTTACCTAAATGTATTGACAATGTAAAATTCCTTTGTCGTATAAAACACCTTATGAAGTCTAAGAACACTGTACGCTGTTTACTTAAGAAGTACCGTAATGGTACGCTATTTGCGTAACGATCGCTCAGCCGTAGGCGAGACGCTCAAGCGTCGCGTTCGCTCACGGCCCAGTGATCACAGGACACGTTATTGTCTAAGGCTAACGTAATGATTCGCTGTAGCGTAGCGGACGCTCGAGACCACGAGGAGGTCACCAGCGATGCAGACGCTCACAGCACTGTACCTTGATATTAATACCTTTTAACAATGATGTATGCTATATACCTTAATGTGAATACAGGGTGTAAGTGCAACCTTGTGTAACCTGACTAACTACAAAGCTGCTTGTGCGTCACCGACGCTCAAGTGAACACTTAACACTATAGAAAATACACAGATACTGGTTTAGGGTCCAAAGCCTATTAACTGTATTATATCTAATATACTTGTAAAAAGGGGATAACAGTACATATGATACACTACAATATAACAGAGACTTCCTAACCAAAATACAATACTATCTAATATAATAAAATACTATACTAGCCTAGTCTAGGGGAGATATGAGAGAAAGGAGAAGGGAGAGAGAGAGAGAGAGAGAGAGAGAGAGAGACGAGAGAAATTGGCTCAATATCACAGGAAGACAAGTATAACTGCGGAGAAACACTTACGCACAAGGGGAAACGATCGCATGCGCCTCGATATCCAGCTCCCGATTATCAGCAGATAACCGTTGATGAGAGAGTGAAGTTGGATATGGTCGGCCTGCCTATTTATGCCCCACACACAATGCAATCTCATAGTCCCTACAATCCCATTGTCCATTGGCCGAAGGAATTCGGCCCTGCATCATAACAAAAGGTCATAGGGTGATTCATACAGGTGGGCTGTGACGATTTCCAACAGCTCAGGTGGGTGGGAAACTGGGTTTCCCGCCGCATACCTGAGTATGAGTAAATAATAGAAATGGACATAAACTTCTTATGTTCATAACTATTCGCACGAGCGATTAATACGCTCCAAACCAACACCGGAATATTGCTGATTAAATACTCTTCCGATGGGTACCAAACACTGCTGTATGATTCCTGTTAGACCCTTTGTACGATGCAAAGAGGGATTCCTCAGCTCTGGGACATTCTATTTTAACCAAACTTTCAGAATCTATCAAAGGGACCATGATCTATAAACTACCTTAATTGTGAACATTTGTAACGACTGAGTCGCACGCTACGACTACATACTCTTTACCGTAAATACACATACCGTGCGAGCGGGTGCACGCACTAGCGGGTATGCGCAGACACGGGAAAGCGCACGCATGCGCAGCATGGACCAGTGTGCGGTGCAAATATGGCAACGTGCATAGAGACATTTTTTTCTGACTTTGACAGTCCACCCTTTGGCAGTCAATAATAACTGCCACTCAAAATATTTAAGGAGAAAAAAATGTAAGTCAGGGGTTAATTGATTTCCATGGTGGGGAGAGGAAGAAGAATGGAGTAGGTGTGAAGAGGGTATGACCTAGTGAGAAAGCAGAAGCATGTGTGTATGAGTCCATGTTTGGAGGGTCATGTATCATCGTGCCGTACGTGTGGTAAATCAAGCTTCGAGGTATTGCGAAGTATACATTTGAATTCCTTCTTATCCCGTACTAAGGGTCTGTGGATGGGCTGTCAAACTCTACCGAGCTCATTTCGGCTGTGGTTGTAACAAAATGGGGATGCACATTTTAGTTGATGATACATGAATGGGGGAGGTATGTGGTTGCTGATATCTGTGCCTGTATTCCCTATCGACTATGTGTGTCATTACCTGAGGGTTGTAGAGATGAAGATAAAGAACACTTATGGAAAATGCAATGATATTCTATGTCAGGGAAATGTACATCTGTCGTCGAAGTTGTGTTCGGTATCTGTTGAAAGTCGTCTTCTTTGCGCTGTATTGCTCCTTGGGCATGAGCAAGTAGCTTTGTCTGAGCCATCAGATTTACAAAAAAATGTTGGGCTAGCGTGATTTTAAAAATTCTAGGGAAACTGGGGATCCTTTGGCAAAGTTCATCAAGTGTCCATATCATAGGTTGTCAAAACTTCATCTTTGGTGCTTGTCTGTTGTCTGTATAGTGTCTCGTCGACTTCCTCGTCCAAGGGGTCTTTGTATCTTGGAGAAAAGCAGAAAAACAGGTGAAAGAAACGGACCGTATAATCACATTTTCATCACATTCTGGTTTCTATCATTGGGTCATAAATCAAATCCAGGTTAATTACAGTTTCCTCACTCCTCAAGCTCATCACTCTCGTACTTTGTTTGCACCTCATTAAAGCCTGCCCGCATCTAAATATCAATCCAATCGATATAACGACACCCAAGATACAAAGTAGAAACTTTCCAACATCCATTATGACTCCTTGAGCCCACTCTCCCAAACCGGAGAACCAATTTCGCGGGTTCAACCATGACACCCAACCAGTCAGCTCATTACCTACAGCAGCAAGGGTGAGATTGTGTTTTCGACGAAATTCCCACTTTAATTGCAGAATATCGTCCATCTTTTGGTCTATGACCTCTACCGGATCCTCGGTGCTATTTGTGATATACGTGCAACACTTTATGCCGTACTGTGTTGCCAAAGTAACACAATATCCGCCTGTTACTGCTGTAAGATAATTAAGAACCATCCTATGCTGAACTAGTTCTGTTTTGTAGGCTTGAAGTTCTCTTCCAGTGTATCTAAACGTATCATCATACATTTCAGTGATATTATCTAACAAATTGGCGAGTGCGGAAATGTATCTATAATTCATCACTCCTCGAGCGGTGCGAGTGAAATCTAACGCTACCAGAACCTGAATCCCGGTGGATTCATGGATAAGATCAGAGGCGGGATGCTCTAACCTTTCTGACAGTTGTCTTTTAACTCGGTGCTCGTAATGAGTGTGAGTATAAGGAGCTTGGGCACCACGGTGTATGTCCTTCATTTTGTCATGTGTAACAGTCATCACTTCAGGCAATACTTTTCCAATATAACACAATCCTTCAGAGTTTGGGGCAAGCCATTTGTACGCCTTTCTCCCGCATATGAAATATGCATCATCGGGGAGAACATAAGGGACGGAGAAGGACATGACCATATTACAAACCTTCCAGGTGAAATCTCCTGACCCTAATTCTTCCATCTGCTTAATGCACGTATCAGTTTGTACGATATGTGCACAGTATCCTGGTGATACCTCTCCAACTCTAGTAATTCTATTTCCTAAGGTATACCGATACCGGAAAGATTTTCCTCTACTGGCTATGTGGCGTACAAGCTCTGTATCTGTAGGCATTCTATCTGCTCTGTGTGAAAAGGTCATGGTGTGGTTACTCCATGACACTTCCCAATTTCCCGGTTTTCTAGGATTGGAGATATTAAAACATAAGAGGGACCTATCCACATGGTATTGGTGGAGCTTCAAACTAGGAGGGCTGGAGATATTAAACCTCCGGTCCACCGGTCTCCCACCACTTAGCTCAAGTACCTCCCCTAACGTTAAAGGAAATGGTACTAGCCCTGATTTGCTGTGACCCTAAGGTACTTGAGAGCATACCCAACAATCTGTTTGGTTTAACACATTACCCACTAAGGAGTGATAGTCACTCAATGGATGCCGGTCCATATGAATATTAAAACTGGATTGGCATTTCTTTATACACCCATCTTCAATGACATTGTTACAAAGCCTACAGATACAGTTTTCTTCAGCTAACAATCCTTCAAAATGTTTACAAATAACATGGTTGTTAGATCGTGTCCGGTACTCGCCTTCGCTTGGTGATTGGGTTGCTATTGGAAATTTACACCTCCGTCTCAGTCATCAGGACCTTTCTGGATCCTTTCTCGACCTCACTGGTACTCTCACCGAAACAGACTGCTCTGGTCAACATCATGGTTAACGGGAAAATCCATATCACAGTCTCTTGGGGCAAGTCCATCTTACAGGAGGAGAAAAGAAGAAATTTGTAAATGGGGTATAAGAAAACAGTTTGAGGGGGAGAGAACTTGTTACGATAATAAGTTCTCTCGTCTTGTCGTTCTTCTTGTTCTGCTGTCCTCTCAAAAGGTGCTGTCTCTTCAGTCTTCCGAATGAACCTTCTGGTGATGTAATCTTTCTTCCTAACTAGCGATCTTTCTGTGTGGAGCAAAAATCTGGCATTACCATTGGTCCAACTGAGGGATGACATACCATCTTTAAATCATGGAAACATGAGTGAGAAGAGAGAGAAAATAAAAAACAAAAGAGATAGAGAACAATTCATGTGCATATATACATTACATAACTCGACAATAACCATCAATAAGAAAAGAGAAACAAAACATTTTTAAACATTGTCAACATTTAAGAAAACATTGTTAGCATTAGAAAAACATTGTATTAGGCTGTCATATCTATGTGTCTAATGGTCTCCTTGAGCAGTCCCTCCCCACCAGCACCTGCATTACTCCATTGTCTGTATCTGGCCAGAAATACATTGTGGCGGAGGTTATGCTGGGGTTTGGTAGACTTCTGCAAGGACCAAGTTGATATGCAATGTGTGAATTCTTACCAATACTCGTCATAGATGGGGATAGAGAGAGAGAGAGAGAAAAAAATTTTTTTTCACAAATACATTTACAACGTTTAACCTGGTAATTCCTGTGTCTTCAGTGAATGACCTCCCACTTTATTAATTGTTACCTCAGGCTTACCATCCGTCGTATGATCACCTTTCTTGACTACTTATCATGGGTGTGGCTCAAAATTCCTCCTATCTGATCTCTGATTATAATGGTGTGTGTTGTAGCTTTTGCTCATTTCTTGGTCTAGGGGGTCTAACTTTATGTGGGCTGTTACAGTTGCTAGCATAATGCCCTTCTCTTCTACAATGGTAACAAATCTTGGGCTTCCTCCACATGTCAATGACCTGAGGTTTTTGTTGATTTGATGCCTCCTCAAACGCTCGGATGCTCATCATCATCAACCGCTTTCCCTGTACTTCCCTGAATCCTTGGATTTCGTGATTATGGTGTTGTCTTTCTCTTGATTTACAATCTCTTGCAAAGTGTCCCTTTTTATGGCAATTGTAACAGACTTTCATATCTGGATTTCTCGCAGGGGTGTGGGGCTTTTGTTGGGGTGGTCTTGTGGTTAGGGCCTGCATTTTTGCTGCCATTAACTTATCTCTTAGTGACTCTCTGTACCTGGTGATATTCTGGTCATGATTAATGACGGCCTCTCTTAGTGCGGCCACCGAGATCTCTCTCCAGTTTGGGTTGGTGGTCTGTACCCTTGTTTTTAATTCATCCTTTAAACCATTCATTAATACCTTAACCGCTATTCCTTTATGTTGTGCATTTGTCTTGATGTCTGCGATCCCAGTGTTTCTAGCCATTATTTGCAGTGCTCGATTGAAATAATTAGAAACATTTTCCTTTTCGTTTTGCCTTATGGAGAAAATGTCATTCCACTTGACAGCAGCTGGGAAATATATTCCTAACTGTCGGTTAATCTGCCTAATACATTCCTGATTGTGTTCTTCCATACAAAGTACCTCCGTGTCTAATTTACAATCAGCAATGAATTTTGCAGGGTCAACACTGGTGGGCAAACATGCCCTCAGCACTGTCCGCCACTCTTTGTTGGTGGGTTCTGTGGCGTTCCCTAGTTCTTTAATAAACCTTTGACATGCTGCTAGATTTTTCCTAGGATCAGGAAATTCTGACACAATTGATCTCAATTCGGTCCGGGACCAGAGACAGCGCATTGCACTGTCCTTGACGGGAATGATTCCCTGATCGTCAGTCTTCCCATTGGGGACTGTGATCACCCTGACCGGATCAGTCTCAACTACATCATCTTGCGTTGATCTTACAATATGTGGTACATCGGCTTGTGTGTGATATAGAACCTTATACGTACCTGTGGACACGACCTTACCTGACCCTCCGTTAGGGGGTTCGATTATGGCCTTTACCAGCTGGGTCGTGTCCACCTGGATGGCTTGTAGGATGGCTTCCGGAAGAGGTGCCGACATTATTCTGGGCTCACTTTCTTGCTTGTATTCCTGAGGGAAGTTTGACATGGGGTGCAACTTGCATAGGTTAATAGCTGTACATTCAACAGTGTTACAATAATCATTGTTACATTTATTACACTTATTATCTATATTACAGTTGCTAAGAGCGTTTATATTGTTCACCCCTGTGCTTTTCTCCGCAATCACAATTCTCTCTGCGGCCATGTCTCCCCTCTCAAGATAAGAGTCAGAAAAGTTAATTGAATCTCTTTGTAATTCACCTTCCTGTTGCCCTAACTGCAAATAATCATAATGTTTACTTCGTCTCTGTGTTGGTTCAATGAGACCTATCCTCCTCCTTAAATTTTGTAACACTTCTGGGCTATAGCTGCCTATATTTGGGAACTTCTCCCCATCATGTACAGTCATTCTTTCCCATTCATCACATAAAACTTGTGTGTGACTTCCGTATTCTTCACACATGATGTATCTTGCCGACCCGACTGGTCGGTTCTCTGAATCAACCTGAACCAAGGTTGATCGCCTCCTACCTGAACAACTGGCCCCCATAATCTGCAGGCGTTGCTTACTACTCCTTTGATCTTTATATCAAGGTCTTCAGTGAACCCTTACAAACAAACCAAGATGTCCTGGGCAGGCCGGCGGTGGTGGTTTACCAAGTACCCCACTTACTTCTCGCCCACGTTGGCCAGTACTGCAATCACTGTAAACCAGAGCTGCTGTACCCAACCCAGGGCCCCTAAGACCTTCTGTTTACTGGAACATATGAGGGTTACCCGAAGGACACTTACTCTTTCCAGTAAAGTTGGGGTTGTTAGATAGTTCCTGAGTGACCAGCGAACTTCCCTTAAAAATAAAAAATTACACAAATCACGTCAGAATGTACAAATAGCGTGTGTGACCCCTGTACTCTAATGGTACTGGATCAGATTACTAACTACTGCACACAATTACGTGCGGTCCAATCGTTCAGTACATAAGCACTACCTGTTATGTACTGAGAGATTAATGGAATCGATGTTTCCGGCCGCGATTCCTTCAGCAAGAGCTTATGGCCTATATGGGTTTTGCACCAACGCCCCAGGCGTTGTGCCACTTGTACCTTTATAGCGGACCTTTTACCTTACGACCTCCTGGTCTTGTTACCTTATGACCTCCTGGTCTGTTACCTTATGACCTCCTAGTCTGTTACCTTATGGTCCGCTATACTCTAATGCTCAAATATTATTTAACCAGGGATGCCTCCCTAGCCACCGTATATGTCACTTACACGTATGTCCCTTGACGAGTACCCGGCTTTCCTTTTGGTTCCACCTTAAAGTTATGTGAACTTATGTATACAAAACCACACTCACTCAACACATGTACACTTTTGCTTCCACTCCTATTTCTGCGCAGAAATTTGTCTTTAGCCCAGCTGTGTTACCAATTAGGAGCAGGATCTGTTAAACTAAATTTCAGACACTAAAAATAGACTTGCGTTATTTACCGCGTCGCGTTATCTACCGCTGTGCGTTAATTATCGCCTTTGCGTTACTTCACTTTATCACAGTTTGAGCTACGTGGGCGTAACCAGACGCTACGTTGCGTAATGTACGCTGCGTGCGTCTGCCTTTGGATTGCGTACGCTAGTCTTTGTCATAGACACGTGTACGCAAAGAAAAGATCCACCGTAACACAATATATTTTTATCAATGTAAATGATCCCTGATCATCTACCGCAATCCACACTGACTGCCTCGTATCTCAGACAAACCGTGTTTGTTCTATACTTTAACTATTACCTCTACTATGAAATAACAGCAAATCTCTTTTAGCACTTCCTATCAACTATAAAATTGGCAAACAGGAATAGTGATATACGAAATTTTGAAAAAGAAATGCAGATATATGTATGCGTGCGTGTGTACGCAAGACAGAAGAGAAATAAACAGTTTTAAAAGACACAAGCGTTTTTGTTCTTACTTCCGGTCCCGGATTCCTTCAGCACTCTTAATCTAAGCGAAAGCAGACGCTTATCCCGTCAGCAACTGCGAGACAACCTCCCACCCTTTGCTGGAGGGATAATGTCTGCTGATCTACCCAGTGCAGATATGAGAAGGATAGGACGCGCCCCCAATTGACAATGCTGAATTCCTTTGTCGTATAAAACACTTTATGAAGTCTAAGAACACTGTACGCTATTTACTTAAGAAGTACCGTAAGGGTACGCTATTTGCGTAACGATCGCTCAGCCGCAGGCAAGACGCTCAAGCGTCACGTTCGCTCACGGCTCAGAGATCACAGGACACGTTATTGGTTATGGCTAGAGTAATGATTCGCTGTAGCGAAGCGTACGCTCGAGACCACGAGGAGGTCACCAGCGGTGCAGACGCACCCAGCACTGTACCTTAATATTAAAACCTTTTAACAATGATGAATGCTATATACCTTAATGTGAATACAGGGTGTAAGTGCAACCTTGTGTAACCTGACTAACTACAAAGCTGCTTGTGCGTCACCGACGCTCAAGTGAACACTTAACACTATAGAAAATACACAGATACTGGTTTAGGGTCCAAAGCCTATTAACTGTATTATATCTAATATACTTGTAAAAAGGGGATAACAGTACATATGATACACTACAATATAACAGAGACTTCCTAACCAAAATACAATACTATCTAATACAAAACAATACTATACTAGTCTAGGGGAGATATGAGAGAAAGGAGAAGGGAGAGAGAGAGAGAGAGAGAGAGAGAGACGGAGAGAGATGAGAGAAATTGGCTCACAGAAAGACAATGATTACGGAGAGAGTACTTACGCACAAAGGGGGAACGATCGCATGCGCCTCGATATCCAGCTCCCGATTATCAGCAGATAACCGTTGATGAGAGAGTCAGTTTGGATATGGTCGGCCTGCCTATTTATGCCCCACACACAATGCAATCTAATGGTCCCTACAGTCTCACTGTCCATTGGACGCAGGAATTCGGCTTCGCATTATAACAAAGGTCATAGGTTGATTCATACAGGTAAACTGTCTTGTATCAGTGGCCTAAGTTATGTAACACAATGGGTGATGACCAGCACATTCCTGTCTTCTGGAGAGCTATTGTTTGGCGAATACAAAACAGAATCCTGTCTGGGTTCTGCTCTATATTCATGATGTCCACTTTCAATTGAGACAATGACGTCTCAGCCCTTATTTTCCTGTATACAAATCCAGCCCCATTTGTAAACACAGGTGTTGGTCTTCTCCATTGAGTCTCAAAGCTCAGTGTAATTAAAGGCTATTGCACTCCGTCTGCGGGAAAGATACTGATTTGGAGTACAATTGATCTTCAATTACTATTCTTGTGATTACCTTATGCATGTGTAGATATGAGGCCCTCTTAACATGCAAACTATTGTTTGGGGGATCTCTGAGGTCAAAGAGCTATTTGAGACCCACTGATGCATGACTAAGTAAGAACAAATGATAATAGAAAATAGACATAACTTGTTATGTCCATAACTATTCGCACGAGCGATTAATCCGCTCCAAACCAACACCGGAATATTGCTATTTAAATACTCTTCCGATAGGTACCAAATACCACTGTCTGACTCCTGTTAGACCCTTCGCACAATACAAAGAGGGATTCCTCCGTTCAGGGACATTCTATATTAACCAAACTTTCAGAATCTATCAAAGGGACCATGATCTATAAACTACATTAATTGTGAACATTTGTAACGACTGAGTCGCACGCTACGACTACATACTCTTTACCGTAAATACACATACCGTGCGAGCGGGTGCACGCACTAGCGGGTATGCGCAGACACGGGAAAGCGCACGCATGCGCAGCATGGACCAGTGTGCGGTGCAAATATGGCAACGTGCATAGAGACATTTTTCTGACTTTGACACATGTCACCTCTAGTAATCCCACATGAGCGTCCATGTCACCTCTAGTAATCCCACATGAGCGTCCATGTCACCTCTAGTAATCACACATGAGCGTCCATGTCACCTCTAGTAATCCCACATGAGCGCCCATGTCACCTCTAGTAATCCCAAATGAGCGTCCGTGTCACCTCTAATAATCCCCCATGAGCGTCCATGTCACCTCCTAGTAATCCCACATGAGCGTCCATGTCACCTCTAATAATCCCCCAAGAGCATCCATGTCACCTCTAGTAATCCCACATGAGCGTCCATGTCACCTCTAATAATCCCCCAAGAGCATCCATGTCACCTCTAGTAACCCCACATGAGCGTCTGTGTCACCTCTAGTAATCCCACATGAGCGTTTGTGTCACCTCTAGTAATCCCACATGAGCGTCCATGTCACCTCTAGTAATCCCAAATGAGCATCCATGTCACCTCCTAGTAATCCCACATGAGCGCCCACGTCACCTCTAGTAATCCCACATGAGCGCCCATGTCACCTCTAATAATCCCACATGAGCACTCGTGTCACCTCTAGTTATCCCACATGAGCGTCCATGTCACCTCTAATAATCCCCTATGAGCTTCCATGTCACCTCTAGTAATCCCATATGAGCGCCCACGTCACCTCTAGTAATCCCACATGAGCGCCCACGTCACCTAGTAATCCCACATGAGCATCTGTGTCACCTCTAGTAATCCCACATAAGCGCCCATGTCACCTCTAATTATCCCCCATGAGCTTCCATGTCACCTCTAGTAATGCCATATGAGCGTCTGTGTCACCTCTAGTAATCCCACTTGAGCCTTCAGTGTTGATCAAGCTCCAGTCTAAGCATCCTATCTTTTGTTTTTTTAATAAACATAAAAGCACTGATTACAGGTAAAAAAAAATGGCAGTTATAGAATTATATATTGTGTCCTGTTACATCCTGGGTCTTGTCTGCTCATTTTATATATATTTTGTATTTTATTTCCAGCAGATGGACCCACAAGCAGGAATATCTCAGAAGTACATCTAATGTTATCCCTGGATTGTGACATAACAGATAATGACAGTAGACAGGATTCTCCAGGAGATAATCCCATTACCCCAATTATACATCCAGCTCTATCAACTAATCCCCCTGATCCTGGGAAATGTTCTCCAAATCACTCTGATATTGGTGCATCTATTACAGCTCTGAGATTAGATACAGAGTTTCCCTGTTCTACAGACGCCAAATGTTTTACACAGAACACAAACCGTATTACTCATCAGCCAGCTAAGGCAGGTGAGAGGCCATTTCCATGTTCTGAGTGTGGGAAATGTTTTACATATAAATCAAATCTTGTTACACATCAGAGAAGTCACACAGGTGAGAAGCCGTATTCCTGTTCTGAGTGTGGGAAATGTTTTACACAGAAATCAGATCTTGTTACACATCAGAGAAGTCACACTGGTGAGAAGCCATTTCCATGTTCTGAGTGTGGGAATTTTTTTACATATAAATCAAATCTTGTTACACATCAGAGAAGTCACACAGGTGAGAAGCCGTATTCCTGTTCTGAGTGTGGGAAATGTTTTGTAGAGAAATCAGGTCTTGTTATACATCAGAGAAGTCACACAGGTGAGAAGCCGTATTCCTGTTCTGAGTGTGGGAAATGTTTTGCACAGAAATCAAATCTTGTTACACATCAGAGAAGTCACACAGGTGAGAAGCCATATACCTGTTCTGAGTGTGGGAAATGTTTTTCATCTAAATCAGTTCTTGTTAGACATCAGAAAAGGCACACAGGTGAGAAGCCGTATTCCTGTTCTGAGTGTGGGAAATGTTTTGCACAGAAATCAGTTCTTGTTAAACATCAGCGATTTCACAGGTGAGAAGCCATTTTCATGCTGTGAGAGAAATAAATCCGCTCTTGTTGAACATATTAGACATTACCCAAGCACGGAACCATTTAAATCTTCTGGAGTATAATTATCACTGTCATGCAATGTTCCTCAAGGGTCAATCCTATCTCCTATGCGTCATGCAATATACAGTCTGGTCCATATATATTGGGACATCGACACAATTCTCATATTTTGGGCTCTATACACCACCACAATGGATTTGAAATTAGACAAACAAGATGTGCTTTAACTGCAGACTTTCCGCTTTAATTTGAGGGTATTTACATACAAATCAGGTGAACTGTGTAGGAATTAAAATGGTTTTTATATGTGCCTCCCACTTTTTAAGGGACCAAAAGTAATGGTACAAACTAAACAATCCTAAATCAAATATTGTAAATCAGATCAGTGCGCTCGTCCAGTTCAACAAAAAATACTTTACTACTTAATGTGGTCGCAGCCCGGATCAGTGTTTCGTGAATTGAGCTTTGACATATTTTCCAAGGGCGATCTGATTACCATCTCCTAGATGAAGACCTGGATACAATATCCATACTGATATGCAAATATTTATTTATCTGGTACGCATATAAATTTTGTGATAACTGAATTTAATCCCACATACGGAAATATACTACGCTATATAGCGATTCTTTGTGTCTCCTAGCAGCATTTAGATCCCAGTAGTAACCTGGACTAAAGAATGGGGGACTGATACGCCATGTGTCAAGCCGTAATCCGTACGCTATAATCTTGTGTGTGACAAAACTAGTGATGAGCGGATTCGGTTTTACTCTGTTCTCAAAACGGCATCTTATTGGCTTACAGATGTCATGTGTTTTGTATAGCCAATAAGATTCTGTTTTGAGATCCGAGTAAAACCGAATCCGCTCATCACTAGACAAAACTGATTGAAAAATACTACACCATAGTCGCTCTCTTGTTTCTTCCTTTGTTTCCAGAATCCTAAATCAAACTTTTACTTTTTAATATTTTGTTGCAAATCCTTTTGTCAGTTACAGCCTGAAGTCTGGAACGCATAGACATCACCAGACGCTGGGTTTCATCCCTGGTGATGCTATGCCAGGCCTCTACTGCAAATGTCTTCAGATCCTGCTTGTTCTTGGGGCATTTTCTCTTCCGTTTTGTCTTCATCAAGTGAAATGCATGCTCAATCGGATTCAGGTCAGGTGATTGACTTGGCCATTGCATAACATTCCACTTATTTGCCTAAAAAAACCCGCTTTGGTTGCTTTCGCAGTATGCGTCGGGTCATTGTCCATCTGCACTGTGAAGCGCCTTCCAGTGAGTTCCGAAGCATTTGACTGAATATGAGCAGATAATATTGCCCAAAACACTTCAGCATTCATCCTGCTGCTTTTATCAGCAGTCACATTATCAATAAATACAAAGGAACCAGTTCCATTGGCATCCATACATGCCCACGCCATGACACTACCACCACCATGCTTCACTGATGAGGTGGTATGTTTTGGATCCTGAGCAGTTCCTTTCCTTCTCCATACTCTTCTCTTCCCATCACTCTGGTACAAGTTGATATTTGTCTCATCTGTCCATAGGATGTTGTTCCAGAACTGTAAAGGCTTTTTTAGATGTTGTTTGCAAACTCTAATCTGGTCTTCCTGTTTTATTGCTCACCAATGGTTTACATCTTGTGGTGAACCCTCTATATTCACTCTTGTGAAGTCTTCTCTTGATTGTTGACTTTGACACATATACACCTATCTCCTGGAGAGTGTTCTTGATCTGGGCAACTGTTGTGATGGGGTTTGTGCTATTTAGTACACTAGTAGTGTACTAAATAGCACGAACAGCTTGTAACGTAGAGTGGCAAGTTTAATCTTTCTATGTATAATGGAGAGAAATAAAAGCTCCTCCCTAAGTTCCTGGATGCCAAATCACTGTCCTTAGTATCTCTGTACAGTTTTTTCTATTAGAGTACTAATTAGCAGGAACAGCTTATAATGTACAACATAGATTCTCTAACGCCGACGATCTACAGTACTGTGTTGCTCGAACAGTTAGTTGCGTCAGAATACACTAATTTATATCTACTGTTATGTCTATACGTGCTCATTACTGCTGTGTATTTTAGATAGTGAATGAGTCACTCCTGCAGATTTACCCCGATTTGTGGGAAACCTGTGTGCACCCTTCTGTTGAATGCTTTACAATGGATTACACAGAAAAAATAATAAAGTGAATGTCACTGGAACACAAAAAAAATTGACACTTTGGGAATCGAACCCGGGACTCTCAGCGTGGCAGACCGGAGCCTTCATCGCTAGCCCACAGCACTGCATGGAAGATTCTCAAGTTCATGTGTAAAAGTACTGCAAAGAGCGATTCCTCCCCATTGGTGTTTGTTTATGCCGTTAGGGGACTCGGACGCTCATTTTATGCACTGTACATACTGTAAAGTCAATGAGCTACATTATTCCTTTCACACATTAGTTGTGTCTGCATACACAAGTGTTTTAAAACGTTAATTTGCATCTGTATAAACTATACACACAGGGATTTGGCATCCAGAAACTTAGGGAGGAGCTTTTATCTCTCCCTATTATACTTAATACTACAGGATTTGGACACTCGCATATCCCTAACATCAATAGACCATACTGTATCTGTAACACGTTCGTTTGCATCTGTATGTGCTGTACTATTTGCACCTGTACTGTATATACTGTTATAGACTTTATGACATACTGTAGCATAATGTAGAGTAATGAGATGCACCAGTAAAGTAGTTCTTACGCTGTAGTTCAGTATTGTATTTTAATGGAGACCACACGCTTGCGCATTGGTGATTTAAAAAAGCGACATCTGGTGGATGATCTTCGGTATTACACTCAAAGGTAACGCCAAACGCTCTGTGTGCCTTCCTACGACTAGGCGCGCCTCCTTGCACCCAGGTACGCTGCGTATGCCTGATCGCGACTAACGCCTCAGCCAGCCAAGATAACGGAGGACCCATCTGTATATTTAGTTCCTAAATAACTCATCCCAAATGCTTAGGTCTTTTTTCTGCTGTTTATTTTGTATCTTGTGCTTTGTGTAAATGTGGATGTCTAATACCAGTTTCCACAATCTGTATTGCTGCACGACAATATGGCGGCCATTGGAACGTGTTTTCACTTCTAGTTTGCCTAACTTGTTGCAGACACTCATCTTGATAAGGAGTGCTGAGTGTTTTCTGATACAAGATCCTATCCATATATACCCTGTACATTATCATGTGCATTAGAGTCACCCGGGTTCCATCTTCAGTGGTTTGTTGTATGTTACATCTATATGGTGCGGATACTCCCCTGTATTTCATAATAAAAGCTTTTGTTTGCATCTAATTATTGCATTAAATCTTTTATTTTTATTCTGTTTTATATTCCCATCTGAGTAATTACGCCATAATGTCTAATCTCGGAGTGGACCCCAGAAGATGTAAAGAAACCGTGTAAGTGTTCCATCATTCTGTTTTGTGTAAGCATACAGGTAAGTGATGGCACGGTGGTCACTGACCGTCACATTCAGGTGGTATAATGGAAGTGGGACTGTCTGGGCTTATTCTAGTCTACTGCAGAAATAAAAAAAATCAGCCTTTATCCTGCTTAAAAAAATGACAAAGCCCATAAATCAAGCTTGGTCGGACAAGACAGTGTCCACATTAATGGTGGCACA
Organism: Pseudophryne corroboree; assembly: GCF_028390025.1. NCBI lineage: Eukaryota > Metazoa > Chordata > Amphibia > Anura > Myobatrachidae > Pseudophryne > Pseudophryne corroboree. The sequence goes on from NW_026967541.1 coordinate 1,639,434, forward strand.
TCATATAGGCTGAGGACCCATGCTTCTGCTATATATGGCATAACCCTCTTTGTCGACAAAAACCTACCCTTCACCATTCACAATGTCCACCATTGCCCTTTCAGAAGGGACACAACTTTGCTTGTTCCACCTACTTCACAGAGCCCAGGACCATCTCCATGACCATGTCATGTTTATCTGGGAGGTTCATGGCCTGAGATGACCACAGAACCACCAGGTAGTTGCCAAGGAGAGAGAGGGGGAGCGCTGTCAATAGCAGCTGGTAAGAGGGGTGGTAAATCCCCTGGTGGATAAATATACAGCCAAAGAAAAGAATTACCAGCGCTGACTGATCATGTATGATTAATAGGTACTATACATCCGAAAGGCTTAGTGAATTAAAACCACAGTTATTCCACATGTAAAAACACACACAAAAAAAAAAAAAAATTAATAACATTGAGAAATAAATTATTAAAAATTAGAATATGCCACAATATGCCTGATGTCCACATGAACTGCTAGTGATGGACATTTCCAGTGACATTGGTCCTCTCTGAGTGTCATTAGCCGTTGATGTGGACATCTAAATCATCAACTCAGGCATATTGTGGCATATTTTAACTTTTAATTTATGTCTCAATTTTTATTTTTTATTTTTTTTACATGTGGAATAAATGTGTTTTTTAATTCGCTAATCCTTTCGGATGTATAGTACCTATTAATCATACATGATCAGCCAGCGCTGGTAATTCTTTTCTTTTGCAGTGGCCAAGAAGAACCCAGACTCCCCAGGAAGTGGAGAGTCCAAAGATCCACCCCGCATGAGGTAAAGAAGGGACAAACACAGGGTCTGGCTCACCTATTTCCTTCCTAAAAGCTGCTCTTTACCCAGTTTGGTACCTGTGGGATCCCACTCCAATTTCCCTTGAGAGTCCTTACCCTCACTAATCCCTTCTGAGCCTACCAGCTCCTTCCCCTTCCAACCACTCCTCATTTTTAAGCTTTTCACTACCTGCTGTGTGAGTCCCATCCAACTACTTCATTCCTTGACTCATTGGTGTAGCAACCCCCTTCTCCCACACCCACCACACTGCTACACTGCAGTTAAGCTGTGAGACTTGCTGCTAGCAGTACTCACTACTCAGCACACACACTCACATCATGATTACACAGCTGTGCCAGAGACACTGTCTCACTGACAACCAGGACGAGACACTCCCAGAAAGGCATGTATGTATGAGTACGGAGAGAGTGGGCGCAGTGGGGCTGCATGACTGACAACCAGGACGAGACACTCCCAGAAAGGCATGTATGTATGAGTACGGAGAGAGTGGGCGCAGTGGGGCTGCATGACTGACATCTGAGCCTGTCACGTCAGTGAGGTGGATGGGGCATCCCATTCCCAGCAGGAACAGCACGGTATATGTAAGAGCCGGAGCGGTGCTGGGCTACTGGCTGACAGCCTAGCATCTCGGTGCAGCGGCAGAAGTCTGTAAATGATGGGAAATAACATCTGGCCCATGGCTACTGTGAGGAAATGAGAGGTCTGTTACAATATAGCTATGCCTCATTTCTCTGACGTCCTAGTGGATGCTGGGAACTCCAAAAGGACCGTGGGGAATAGCGGCTCCACAGGAGACTGGGCACAACTAAAGAAAGCTTTTAGACTACCTGTGGGCACTGGCTCCTCCCACTATGACCCTCCTCCAAGCCTCAGTTAGATTTTTGTGCCCGGCCAAGCTGGATGCACCCTAGGGGCTCTCCTGAGCTCCTAGAAAAGAAAGTATATTTTAGGTTTTTTATTTTACAGTGAGACCTGCTGGCAACAGACTCACTGCAACGAGGGACTAAGGGGAGAAGAAGCGAACCTACCTACTTGCAGCTAGCTTGGGCTTCTTAGGCTACTGGACACCATTAGCTCCACAGGGATCGACCGCAGGACCCGTCCTTGATGTTCGGTCCCGGAGCCGCGCCGCCGTCCCCCTTACAGAGCCAGAAGAGGTCCGGAAAATCGGTGGCAGAAGACTTCAGTCTTCACCAAGGTGTGTGCCATTGCTCATGCACACCTCACACTCCGGTCACTGGTGGGTGCAGGGCACTGGGGGGGGGGGGGCACCCTGAGCAGCAATAAAAACACGCTGTTGTTTGGTGTGTGCTGGCATACTCTCCCTCTGTCTCCCCAAAGGGCTTTGTGGGGTCCTGTCCTCTGTAAGAGCATTCCCTGTGTGTCTGCTGTGTGTCAGTACTGCTGGGTCGACATGTATGAGGAGGACAATGATGTGGAGGCGGAGCAAATGCCTGTGAATGTGATGTCACCCCCTGCGGGGTCGACACCTGTGTGGTTGGACTTATGGAAGGAATTATGTGAAAGTGTCAACTCCTTACACAAAAGGTTTGACGACATAGAACAGCCGGCTACTCAGCTTGTGCCTGTTCCAGCGTCTCAAATGTCATCAGGGGCTTCAAAATGCCCGCTACCTCAGGTGACAGATTCAGACGTCGACACGGATACCAACTCCAGTGTCGACGACGATGAGACTAGTGTAACTTCCAATAGGACCACCCGTTACATGATTGAGGCAATGAAAAATGTTTTACACATTTCTGATAATACCCCAGGTACCACAAAAAAGGGTATTATGTTTGGTGAGAAAAAGCTACCTGTAGTTTTTCCTGCATCTGAGGAATTAAATGAGGTGTGTGAGGAAGCGTAGACTTCCCCCGATAAGAAATTGATAATTTCTAAATGGTTATTGGCAGCGTACCCTTTCCCGCCAGAGGATAGGTCACGTTGGGAAACACCTCCTAGGGTAGATAAGGCGCTGACACGCTTATCAAAGAAGGTGGCACTACCGTCTCCGGATACGGCCGCCCTGAAGGAGCCTGCTGATAGGAAGCAGGAAACTACCCTAAAAGCTATCTACACACACACACAGGCATTATATTGCGACCAGCGATTGCATCAGCTTGGATGTGCAGTGCTGCTGCCGCGTGGTCAGATTCCCTGTCGGATAATATTGATACCATGGATAGGGACAATATTTTGCTGACGATTGAGCATATAAAAGATGCAGTCTTATACATGCGTGATGCACAGATGGATATTTGCCGGCTGGCATCAAAAATAAGCGCTATGCCATTGCCGCCAGAAGGGGGTTATGGACTCGGCAATGGTCTGGCGATGCCGACTCGAAACGGCACATGGAAGTTTTGCCCTATAAGGGGGTGGAACTGTTTGGGGAGGGTCTTTCGGACCTCGTGTCCACAGCTACTGCTGGGAAATCGACCTTTTTGCCACAGGCTACCCCACAGCAAAAGAAATCACTGTATTATCAGGTACAGTCCTTTCGGCCCCAGAATAGCAAGAGGGCTAGAGGCTCATCCTTTCTGCCGAGAGGCAAAGGTAGAGGAAAAAATCTGCAACACACAGCTAGTTCCCAAGAGCAGAAGTCCTCCCCCGCGTCCGGTAAGTCCACAGCATGACGCTGGGGCTGCTCAGGCGGACCCGGGTACGGTGGGGGCCCGTCTCAGGAATTTCAGCGCTCAGTGGGATCTCTCACAAGTGGATCCCTGGGTTTTTCAAGTAATATCTCAGGGGTACAGGCTGGAATTCGAGACGTCTCCCCCCCGCCGTTTCCTAAAATCTGCCTTACCGGTAACTCCCTCTGCCAGGGAGGCGGTGTTGGTGGCTATTCAAAAAGTGTATTCACAGCAAGTGATTGTCAAGGTAACCCTCCTCAAGCAAGGAAAGGGTTACTATTCCACAATGTTTGTGGTACCGAAACCGGATGGTAACACTTATATCAAAAGGTTCACGTTCAAGATGGAATCGCTCAGGGCGGTTATTGCAAGCCTGGACGAGGGGGATTACATGGTCTCTCTGGACATCAAGGATGCGTACCTGCATGTCCCCATTTACCCTCCTCACCAGGAGTACCTCAGATTTGTGGTACAGGACTGTCACTATCAGTTCCATACGCTGCCGTTTGGGTTGTCCACGTCACCGAGGGTCTTTACCAAGGTAATGGCCGAAATGATGATACTACTTCGCAAGAAAGGAGTTTTAATTATCCCGTACTTGGACGATCTCCTGATAAAGGCGAGGTCCAAGGAACAGTTGGTAGTGGGAGTAGCACTTTCTCGGGAAGTGCAACAACAGCACGGCTGGATTCTCAATATTCCAAAGTCACAGCTGGTCCCGACGACACGTCTTCTGTTCCTGGGAATGATTCTGGACACAGACCAGAAAAGAGTGTTTCTTCCAGTGGAAAAAGCCGAGGAGTTGTCATCTCTAGTCAGAGACGTCCTAAAACCGGGACAGGTGTTAGTACATCAATGCATACGAGTCCTGGGAAAAATGTTGGCTTCGTACGAGGCAATTCCATTTGGAATGGTTCCACGCAAGGACTTTCCAGTGGGACCTGTTGGACAAATGGTCCGGGTCCCATCTCCAGATGCAACAGCGGATAACCCTGTCGGCAAGAACCAGGGTGTCGCTGCTGTGGTGGCTGCAGAGGGATCATCTACTAGAGGGCCGCAGATTCGGAATACAGGACTGGGTCCTGGTGACCACGGATGCCAGCCTTCAGGGCTGGGGTGCAGTCACACAGGTAAGAAATTTCCAAGGACTGTGGTCAAATCAGGAGATTTCGCTTCACATAAATATTCTGGAGCTAAGGGCCATTTACAATGCCCTAAGCCAAGCAAGACCACTGCTTCAGAACCGGCCGGTGCTGATCCAATCAGACAACATCATGGCGGTCGCCCATGTAAACAGACAGGGCGGCACAAGAAGCAGGAGGGCAATGGCAGAAGTCACAAGGATTCTCCGATGGGCAGAGAATCATGTGTTAGCACTGACAGCAGTGTTCAGTCCGGGAGTGGACAACTGGGAAGCAGAGTTCCTCAGCAGGCACGACCTCCACCCGGGAGAATGGGGACTTCATCCAGAAGTCTTCCAAATGCTGGTACACCGCTGGGAAAGACTACAGGTGGACGTTATGGCGTCCCGCCTCAACAAAAAGCTAAAAAGATATTGCGCCAGGTCAAGGGACCCTCAGGCGATCGCTGTGGACGCTCAAGTGACACCGTGGGTGTACCAGTCGGTTTATGTGTTTCCTCCTCTGCCTCTCATACCCAAGGTACTGAGAATAATAAGAAGGCGAGGAGTGAAAACTATTCTCGTGGTTCCGGATTGGCCAAGAAGAGCTTGGTACCCGAAACTTCAAGAGATGCTTGCAGAGGACCCTTGGCCTCTGCCGCTCAGACAAGACCTGCTGCAGCAGTGACCCTGTCTGTTCCAAGACATTACCGCGGCTACGTTTGACGGCATGGCGGTTGAACGCCGGATCCTAAAGGAAAAAGGCATTCCGGAGGAAGTCATCCCTACCCTGATCAAGGCCAGGAAGGATGTCACCGCAAAACATTATCACCGCATTTGGCGGAAATATGTTGCTTGGTGTGAGGCCAAGAAGGCCCCAACGGAGGAATTTCAACTGGGTCGATTCCTGCATTTCCTGCAAGCAGCTGTGACATTGGGCCTCAAATTGGGGTCCATTAAGGTCCAGATCTCGGCTCTGTCGATTTTCTTCCAGAAAGAACTGGCTTCACTGCCTGAAGTACAGACATTTGTTAAGGGAGTTCTGCACATTCAGCCTCCTTTTGTGCCCCCAGTGGCACCTTGGGATCTCAATGTGGTTTTGGAGTTCCTAAAATCGCATTGGTTTGAGCCACTTAAGACTGTGCATTTGAAATATCTCACGTGGAAAGTGGTTATGCTGTTGGCTCTGGCTTCGGCCAGGCGTGTGTCAGAATTGGCGGCTTTGTCCTGTAAAAGCCCTTATCTGATTTTCCATATGGATAGGGCAGAATTGAGGACTTGTCCTCAGTTCCTCCCGAAGGTGGTATCAGCTTTTCACTTGAACCAACCTATTGTGGTGCCTGCGGCTACTAGGGACTTGGAGGGTTCCAAGTTACTGGACGTAGTCGGGGCCCTGAAAATGTATGTTTTCAGGATGGCTGGAGTCTGGAAAACTGACTCGCTGTTTATTCTATATGCACCCAACAAGCTGGGTGCACCTGCTTCTAAGCAAACTATCACGCGCTGGATTTGTAGCACTATTCAGCTGGCGCATTCTTCGGTGGGACTACCGCAGCCTAAATCTGTAAAAGCCCATTCCACAAGGAAGGTGGGTTCATCTTGGGCGGCTGCCCGAGGGGTCTCGGCTTTACAACTTTGCCGAGCTGCTACTTGGTCAGGGGCAAACACGTTTGCAAAATTCTACAAATTTGATACCCTGGCTGAGGAGGACCTGGAGTTCTCTCATTCGGTGCTGCAGAGTCATCCACACTCTCCCGCCCGTTTGGGAGCTTTGGTATAATCCCCATGGTCCTTACAGAGTCCCCAGCATCCACTAGGACGTCAGAGAAAATAAGAATTTACTCACCGGTAATTCTATTTCTCATAGTCCGTAGTGGATGCTGGGCGCCCATCCCAAGTGCGGATTGTCTGCAATACTTGTACATAGTTATTGTTACAAAAATCGGGTTGTTATTGCGAGCCATCTATTCAAAGGCTCCTCTGTTAGCATGCTGTTAACCGGGGTTCCTATCACGTGTTATATGGTGTGATTGGTGTGGCTGGTATGAGTCTTACCCGGGATTCAAAATCCTTCCTTATTGTGTCAGCTCTTCCGGCACAGTGTCCTAACTGAGGCTTGGAGGAGGGTCATAGAGGGAGGAGCCAGTGCACACCGGGTAGTCCTAAATCTTTCTTTAGATGTGCCCAGTCTCCTGCGGAGCCCGTCTATTCCCAATGGTCCTTACGGAGTCCCCAGCATCCACTACGGACTACGAGAAATAGAATTACCGGTGAGTAAATTCTTATTTTCTCCTGCAGGGTCCACAGGTTATCCACAGGATAACATTGGGATATGATGATGCGACAGTGGATTTGCACCAAATGGTCAAAGCTTTTGGCCTCCCAGCATGCAGTGGGCCCGTCCATATATCCCCACCTCCTGGCTCAGGCAAATCAGTTTTTTGTTTGGTGTGGCAGGAGCCAGTCCATGGTCAAGAGGGCTTCTGGTTTTTAGCAGCTATAAGCTTTCTTATTTTATTTTTATAGTCTTTTTCTTGAGTGATCTTTCTAAAAAGCGTCTTACACCTACCTTAGAAAGAGTAGCTCCAACAATGCCCCGCCGAGTCATGACAACGCTTACCCACATGTACAGTGCTGTTTTGGCGGGAGTCTGCATCGGATATACTAGCAAGTCCAGCAGAATTTACCTGGCTGTGACCGGAGCATGGGGAGAAGGTAAGGCATCGGTTCTGCTTAGAGGGGGAACACGGACACAGCCGCACTGTTTTGGAGACTACAAGTCACTGACGCAGCTGCCACCTAGGGTGCACCGTGCTAGGCCTTCAGGGTCATAGGCTCCAGAGGTAGTATGAGGCCACCATACCTGGGATTGATGTCAGCTGTGGGGAGACAGACGCTCCCCTGCTCACCCCTCCCATGAACCATTTTCCGGCTTTCATCTGAGACACTGTGTATCTAAAAGGACCCAGTCGCAGCATAGGCGGCTGTGTGACTGGTGCGGCTTTGTTCACTTGGGCGTCTGTGTTCACTGTAGGTTCACGGGGCGAGTGTGTACACTGTTAGTGTCTGGATCCACTCAGCGTTCGCTAACGTATTGATCGGTCCTGGAAGCGAGGTGAGTCTTGTCGTATCCCACTCTACTGAGCCGGGTAATACAGCACTAAGTATCTAACTACCTTGTGAGTATGAATAGTTGGATATGTGCCTAATGCATACGAGTCTAATAATTATTACTGTTGTTTCTTTTGCTATGCGTCTGAATTTGGCTAAACTCCTATATAAGGTAATAGTCCCATAGTTACATAATTAGTGAGGTTGAAAAGAGGCAAAATGCCCATCGGGTTCAACCTGTATTCTGTGATCATATGATCATATTATAATGTACCTGCTGATGTAATGGTTTCGTACCAATTGACAACAATGACTCTTACCACTCCCAGTTTAATGTCACTGTGGTAAATGCTATAACCCTGGATTCCCTTTCCAGTTAGAAATTTGTCTAATCGGTTTTTAAATGCATTTACAGAGTCTGCTATTACTATCTTCTCCGGCAGGGAGATTCACATTTTTATTACCCTTACCATGAAGAATCCTTCCCTACGCTGTATACGGAAGCCTTTCCTCGTACTCCAGTGTCTCTAACCCTTTAATCAGTTTAGTAGCCCGCCTTTGAACCCTTTCTAGTTCTCCTAAATATTTTTTATAATATGGTGCCCAAAATTGAACACAATATGCCAGATACAGACGTACCAATGATTTGTACAGTGGCAGGATTACATCCTTGTCCCTTGTCTCAATGCCCCGTTTTATGCATGCGAGCACTTTACTTGCCTTTTTTGCAGCATTTTGACATTGTGTACTGATAAGCCTATTATCCATGAGCACCCAAAATCTTTTTCCACCACAGTTACCCCTATTATTTCCCCATTTAGAGTGTACGCTGCTTGTGTGTTTTTTGTCCCAAAATGCATCATTTTGCATTTTTCTATATTGAACCTCATTCCCCATTTAGACACCCAGGCTTCAAGTTTAAATAAGTCATTTTGTAGAGACTCCACATCGCTATCTGAATTACCTTACACAGCTTAGTATCATCCACAAAGATTGACACTGTGTTTTCCAAGCGTATTCCTAGATCGTTGATAAATATATTGAACAGTTGCGCGCCAAGTACGGACCCTTGTGGTATTCCACTAACTACTGGTGCCCAGCTGGAGAACATCCTGTTGACCATTTCTCTTTGTACTCTATTATCCAGCCAATTACCTATCCATGTACAAATAGTATATCCTAGACCAAGTTCCCTTAATTTGATGATCAGTCTCCTGTGAGGCAGTGTATCGAAGGCTTTTGCAAAATCTAAATACACCACATTCACTGCTTTTCCCTGATCAAGATTCTCGCTCACTTCCTCGTATAAGCTAATTAAGTTAGTTTGACATGATCTGTCCCTTACAAACCCATGCTGACTTTTGCTAATAATCTTATTAACCTGCAGATAATCCTTTGTGCTATCCCTCAAGAAACCTTCCAATATTTTGCCCACTATAGAGGTTAAGCTAACTTGGCTATAGTTACAAGGATTATTTTTAGTTTCCTTTTTTAATAATGGCACTACCTCCGCTATGCACCAATCCTTAGGTACCTTGCCTGATCTGTTTGAACTGTGGATTATCAAGTATAGGGGTTTTGCTAGCTATGACCTAAGCTCCGTAATAACCCTCAGATGAAAACCATCTGGCCCTGGTGATTTATTAATCTTTATTTTGCTTAGTCTCTCCAGGACAACAAGTATTCAGCCAAGAGTCATTACCATCACTATCTTTATGCACTACTTTCTCCGACTGATCCTCCCTGGTGAATACTGAGGAAAAAAATTGGTCAGTATTTCCGCTTTTATTTTATCATCGTTTATCAAAGCTCCCAATTCATCTTTTAACGGGCCTACATTCTCCTTCTTTAACCTTTTACTGTTTATGTATTTATAAAACTGTTTAGGATTGCTTTTACTCTCTATAGCGATTTGCTTTTCGTTTACAACTTTTGCTGCGATTATTACTTTATTGCATTTTTTTTGCATTCTTTGTAATGCTGGAATGACTCCTCCCCTCCATTAGATTTAAATGTTTTGAAAGCACGCCTCTTTTTAGCCATTGCTTCTTTGACCTCCTTATTAAGCCATATTGGTTTGTTTTTAGTACGCCTGCGTTTACTGTTCATAGGAATGAATTTGTGAATATTGCTATCAAGCAACCCTTTTAAAGCATCCTACATTTCCGTTGTGTCTTTACCATGAAACAAAACTTCCCAATCAATCTCGTTTAGTGCCTATCTCAGCATATTGAAATTAGCTTTTCTAAGGTTAAATGTTTTAGTTGTTCACTTATAGCTATGTTTCTTGAAACTGATGTCAAATGTGATCATATAGTGGTCACTGTTTTCCAAAGTCTCCCCAACTTTAGTGTTTGATATAATGTCCACATTATTGGTAATAACTAGGTCCAGAATAGTTTTACCTCTAGTTGGGTCCTCGACTAATTGAGTTAAGTATTGATCCTTTAATGTATTTAAGAACCTGCTGCTCCTAGTTTTTACACATGAATCGTTACTCCAATTTGTATCAGGATAGTTAAAATCCCCTAACACTAGGATGTCCCCCTTTCCCGCAGCTTTTTCAATTTGGTGTAAGAGTTGTTCCTTGTCATGTACACTAATATCTGGTTACTTGTAGCACGTGCCAATGACTAGTTTCTTTGCCTCTGTGCCTCCACTTGTGATCTCACCCCATAGCGACTCCACGTTATCTCCAGCCTCCCCGAAAATACCCTCTATTAAGTTTGGTTTTAGAGATGGTGTAACAAAGAGACATACCCCTCCTCCCCTTTTTGGTAGCCCTGTCCCTCCTGAAAAGAGAATATTCCTCCAAATTCGCAACCCAGTCGTGAGAGTCGTTCCACCATGTTTCCGTAATATCTATAATATCATACTGAGACTTTGATACAAGCCATTCCAATTATCCCATTTTACCCGATAGGCTTCTTGCCTTCACAAGCATACATTTTAGCTTAGCCTCTCCATTGCCCGTTTGTTTTAGTGGTATCTTATCTATATTTACAAGTGTCTTTCTAGACTTACCCTTACTGACTGTTATTCTCCTCCCTCCCTTTCCACCCCATCATGCTTAATACAGCCTTCCTCACTACTATCTCTATCTGACCTATAAGACTTTGTAAACCCCCTCCCTGATGTTAGTATCCTCCCTTATGCTAAGCACATTACTTTCTATATACCGTATTGCTGAGCCATATCCGTCATTAGGTAATAAATTGGGAATATCTTGGGCAATACCTGTGTCAGTATTTCCGGTGTCAATACCCATGCAAATACCCTTGCCATCTGATCTTACGCTCTCTCCTTCTCCACCCCCAAATTGTTCACTACCCCCATCCTTACTGCTCTCACTAATTAACCCGCAGCTTCTAGCTAAACCCTCCCCCAGGCTCCTAGTTTAAAAGCTCCTCCAACCTTCTAATCCATCATGACAAAGATGCCGCCTGACTGAGAAGTCCACCCAGGGTTCCAGGAACACAAACCCCTCCTTCCTACACCAGTCTCTAAGCCACACATTTACCTCCATGATCTCCCTCTGCCTCCCTGGGCTAGTGCATGGCACTGGTAATATTTCGGAGAATATTACCCTAGATGTCCTTGCGTTAAGTTTCTTGCCTAAGTCCCTATAGTCTTTCTTAAGGACATCCCACCTACCACTAACTTTGTCATTGGTGCCAACATGCACTAAGTCCGCCGGGTCTTTACCAGCCCTTCCCAACAATCTACCCTGTCCGCGATGTACTGTACCCGAGCACCCGGAAGACAACAGACTATGACGATCATGGTCCCTGTAGCAGATTGCCCTGTCGTCCTGATAATAGAATCCCCTACCACCACAATCTGACTAGATACCTATCTTTTTTCCTCCGGTTACATCATTTCCTCACTGCCATCCTCAGAACCTTCATCAAATTGGGCAAATTTATTGGGGTTTGGGGGATCGGAGATGTCCTATCTTCCCCTCCCCCTCTTCTTCCTTCTAACCATGACCCAGCTGTCTACCTGATCTTCCTCATCTACCAATGATCCCCTCTGCAACTCCTCCACCATTTTATCTAAACTTTGCTCAAGATTGTGAATGCTCCTCAGTCGCATAACGGTCCGCTCTAGATCAGTTACCTGGGCTTTCAGGGTGGACATAAGCTCACATTGCGCACAGATGTACCCGCACTCAGACTGTTGTGCCAGGTGCGCATACATCATGCACGACATGCATTGAGTGAGATTCCCAATCTCTGCCACCCCCATTTTTTCATTAGTGCTAACTCCCTGCTACCTTCAGAAAATCAAAAAGAGGGGGACAATCAATATACAAGGAATATATAAGGAACAATAAACAAATAAAATAAAGGAATAAGGGACACTAAATAAATAAATATATATATAAATAAAGGGATAGGATAAGTATACATTTAGTACAAATACAGGGACTCAACAATAAAATGCAGTAATGGACAAAGGAAGACAATCAGTTATACAACACAGTGGGAAAAGCTAATAGGGAAAGTTAATACTCATCTGCTCCACTGATCTGTGCACAGAAGTTGTAAAGAAAAGTTTTTCAAGCCAGCGCTCCAAACCAGCAGTGCTGCAACGTCCGCTGAAGTGGTCACCGCCACTTCCAAAAAACCACCAAACAATGCACAAGATGCAGATGTGCGCACCCACCGGGGTAATACGGGATTAATGCTTGAATATTAACTCCGTAGGAAATAGTCAATTACTTTAATCCTTCCTTAAAAATTAGAACAGAATTCCTCTTTTTTCCCTCAAAAGAACAGAAAATGAAGGAATATATAGTGAAGTACAGTTTTATTAAAAAAAAACTGCCTACAATTTAAAATAGTATTAAAAACAATTCCACCAACATTTGATGGGGCAAATGTGCATGCCAGAATAAGTGGGGTCCCCAGTGATGGTTACCCTATAGCGCTTGTGAGATAGTGAATAAGTACCTCCCAGGAACTCAGCACTGTTTCTCCTCTGGCTATGGCAGTCCTGGGTACCTTCACAGATTCTTTATTCTGCTGCAGTCTGTCCCACAATACCAGCGCGTTTCTGCTCACAAGGAGCCTTTATCAAGGTATGGTGGAATAGAGAACTGGGGATATTTAAACCCAGTGCTGTGGTGTGATTGGTTTAGACTGTGCAGTGCAAGTAAACGTCTCCCTCTATATGTTACCTCATAAGGCTTATTTTAGAGGGTCTTATGTAGATATTTCACAACCCCTTTGGTGGTAAAATCATAAAATAATTATTTTTAAATACTTGAAAACATTAAAAAGAACCGTAATTGGGTGTGCGTTCCAACTTGTGGAACGCACACCTGACTTCCGCTTCCGTCCGCTACTCGTTCCTATTTGTGGCGCGAGCTTGTCAGTTTGTGTTACTCCTCCCGCGGTCTGGAACGCACACGATTTCCATTTCCGCGCGGACCCCGTGCTATTGGCCGTGGTGATGTAGTGTACCTGCATCTAGGATTTCCATTCACGGAGGCCCCGATCGTGGAACGCATTTTTGGTTATTATGCGTTCCACAGACCTGCATTTAGGACGTAATACAAACAAACTTGCTAAAAAGAAATAAAATGGCCCCTTATAGCAATATAATCATGAGTAGTATGAAAAAAAAATTTTAGGTATAAAAAAAGGTTATATGAAAATAACTCTATAAATAGTGCCGGAAAGTAATTTTGAGAATGTCTTCGTAACCCCATGCTTATTGATAATATGTGTACAAATACAGCATTATGAAGGCAGGGATGGAAATGAAAAGTAACCTTAAAGGAACATATAAATAGATTTTCATAAAATATATATATCAATAAATTATTATAAAAACCATTTGAGTCCAAAGTCCAGGTTTAGTCCTTTTGGAGCTAGAGTGCCCATATTATAAATCCACCTCATTTCAGTCTGTGCAAGATTCTCCTCCGGCCACTGGCTCTCCCCGACCGCTGGCTTCCCCCTTGCTGCCGGCTTCTGGCTCTAGCACCTTGCTGCTCAATCCTTGTGTGCGCCTTCGTGTGTGTGCGCCCAATGTCACTTCTGGTTCCGGTCGCTCAATGCTCTGTCTCAGTAATAGGTTTCTCCTACATACTTGAAATGTATTTGTAGTTGATTATGTGCTCATATTGCTTATTATACTAATGTGTAACCTGTGACTGATGAATTTATAATAATTCTGTCAGTTTTTTCTGTGTATTCAAATCTTCAATGCTGGTGCAAAGCAGGGTAGGGTCGGATTTTAGGTCACTTTAACAAAATTTAAAGTGATTACAGTCACAAATTGTGTAGTACACTGTGCAAGTGTCTGATTATTTATCATGTCTAAGGGGGTAATTCCAAGTTGATCGCAGCAGGAAAATTTTTAGCAGTTGGGCAAAACCATGTGCACTGTAGGGGAGGCAGATTTAACATGTGCAGAGAGAGTTAGATTTGGGTGGGGTGTGTTAAATCTGCAATCTCTTTTGCAGTGTAAAAATAAAGCAGCCAGTATTTACCCTGCACAGAAACAAAATAACCCAACCAAATCTAACTCTTTCTGCACATGTTATATCTGCCTCCCCTGCAGTGCACATGGTTTTGCCCAACTGCTAACAAAATTCCTGCTGCAATCAACTTGGAATTACCCCCTAAGAGCGACAAGGGTGAGGAAAATACACTCAAAGCAGCACCAACACTCATATCCTGTTAGTCAAAGCTGAGCTAACCTCTCAGGATCTGGTTCAGAAAAATTGTTTTAGCTTTCACCAAAGTCTCTTGAAAAATCCAAGGAGGACATAGGAGCAAGTCGAACCCCCATGGGCTACCTTTGTACAGACATTATCCAGTATAGCTCAGTGGATAATTCCAACTTCTGTACCAGAGATAGGTTACAGTATTAACCCTTATATGCAGCATTCCTCCTGAGGTTTATCAGCAGGGGAAGCAGCAGCCTCTCAACAAAAAGAGGCTGAAAGGCTAGTGGTAAGTAAATCACATAGACATGAAACAATATCTTTACAGTCTACACATGCTTCAGATGAGGATTCGTTGGAGAATGAAGACTCATTACACTCTGGTTTTGCATACGAAGATGAGGAAGGAAGGTCTCGGCAGTAAATTAATGTGATGAAAGCCATTCTATCCTTAGAAGAATCAGCAGAGCCTGTGTTAAAATCCAAGACATCTGTGTTTAAATGTCCCAAAACAGGACTGTGTTTTCTGGGTCAGAACAGCTGAAGGAAATTATGAAAGAGGCTTGGGCTACTCCCAGTAAGAAATTAAGAATTCCAGTGAAATGGAATTCCAATTAGCCTCTTCCAGCTGAGGACTGTTTAAAGAGGGAGGTGTCCCCTAAAGTAGATACGCATGTCATTCGATTAGCGGGAATATCTATATTACCTCTGCCTCCAACATCATTAAATGTCATGGATAGGAGAGTGGATGGTTATCTAAATAAAACATTTTTTGCCTGTCTGGGGCAATCCTAAGACCAGTTATGGCTTCAGCCTGGCTGGCAAAAGCAGTGGCTGCCTGGGCTGATGCATTGGAAGGGGATCTTTCAATTGAATCTAGAGAGCAAAACTCTCATGTAGCACATATCAAACAGGCTGCAATGTTTTTGGAAGTAGCAGCCTTGAATATGGGTAATATTGCCTCTCAGGCATCAGCTTCAGCAATAGCCGCTCGCAGAGTGGTTTGGCTATGTACATGGAAACTTGATTCAGAATCCAAAAAGGTTTTGGAGTCTTTACCTTTTACTGGAGATATTCTTTTTGGTAAAGAATGAATCAGTATCTTGGAGTCAGAAGCAGACTCCAAAAATGTGAAGTTTCCTTCCACATACAAATTCAAGCCTAAAGTTCTGGCTTTTCAGCCCTTTCCGTCTCAAGGGAAAACAAAAGAAGGAGATGGCAAACAGTCCCGATACAACAAGTCTGGTGTTAGAGCCGAATTATAATAATAATAATTGAGAGTTCTCCATTGTGATGATATTCAGCATATGGAATTTATTATCAAAGAGGGAACCACTCCCAATATTCTGCGCAGAGGAGTGTGGACCAAGACATAATTCATCAATGAGCCTGTGTCTTTAGAACACTGACTTTACATTATTTATACCATGACATTATACAATTATTCAGAGCTTATTTACAAACAAGGCGTACATATAGATTAAATCATGGAGATACATTGGTTGATGAACAATTAGGGGAAATGCCAAATATGGTCAGATTAGCTAATTAAAGAGAGTGGTTTTATCCATAAGATGGCAGACTTGTCCATGAATCTTGAATCTCCTATATATAACAGTTAGGTTCTCTGATAGGCTTTGTTGTCATAAAGGTCATTCTTGTTCATAATAACGTGTTGTCTAAAGTGAAGGTCCATCAGATATTCCATGATATGTCCTTCTTGTTCTGCCACAAAGTCTCATACAATATCATTGAGCACTCGTTATCTACACACAGGCCTTGCTACTAGCCACATAAACACCTAAACAAATGATGCTCAAGGGTTGTGGGAGAATATTATTCTGTGCATAGTAACTCTATACTAAAAGAAGACACTGTTTAAGGGAACATTAGAATACCAAGACTCATAGCACAATTAATGAGACAATACAGGATATTTGATTGAACTTCAACATTCCACCGTTTTGTTTAATCTCTAAACAACTATCATATAATAAATCAAATACTCACCATGTGTAAATGATTTGTCTGGTGATGAGTGGAGTAGTGTGAGATGTGAGATAGAATAAGGAAAACCCGTTCTCTGGATACAATCGCCGGCAATAGTCCACTGAGTATCGATGCGAAAAGCCTCAACCCTCCCGAAAACTTGTATAGATAAGAGAAATGGAAGAGGTAGCGACAGAATATGTTGTTTCTTTACCCTGGCTATAGGTTGAGGTTCTTCTTGCTATGTGTGTGTATGAAGCAAAAGCATGTACGCACCTATTAAGAGTATATTTCTGTTAGTGTGATCATGTGTGGGCTACCGCAGTGTAGGTAACCGGGGTCATCACCATAAGATTAGTTTTTGGCTTTCTTTGGGTTGTTAGTATTTTGCCACACTGTCGACCAAGGGCCGGCAGACATTTGATGCTTACATAGAGTATGAGAATTATAAAAATTATCATCATGACATAATGTAACACTTGATATAGCCACTTAGAAATACTAGCTCCCATCCATCCAAAAAGATCCCAATCAGCCGATTGGTTCATGTGTCCCTGTAAATCTTGTAGTAATTTAAGCTTCTGTTCAATGGGATTGTAATTATCTGAGATATTAAAACAACACATTCCTTTAAATTGTTCCCATCCGCTACCTTCTCTGAGCAGTAACTAATGGATGGCTACTAGATATTGAATCACACCTTCTCTAATGTCTCTCAGTTCTTCATTAATGAGTCCTATAGAGGTGCTTGTAGCCTTTATATTTTTAGCTAGTCCATAAAAGTAAAACTTCCTAGGTCTATCACAAGTCTATATAGCAAGCCAAAAGGCATATCAGTAAGGGAATTTTTTATAGTAAATTAATTGTAAATCATAGTATTTTAGCTCTATAACCACGAGATATAAATAGATACTTTTGGTAGGCATGTCTCAATTGATAAGTGATATATTTCTTCTTCTGCTCAAGTACATATTCATCAGTATCTTATCAAAACATCATTTTGTACATATTCCTGGTGTCATTATATCTTCATATGCCATGGTCAGTGTGGGGAACATACTATATGTTTATGTTATTTTCCTTAAGCCATTATGGCTCATGGTGTAGGGAAAGGTAAGAAAGTAGATTGTCTCTTTGTTGGCGCACTAAGATAGAGAATAAATTATTAATTTGTACAAAATATAACTTTTAATGTTAATCATCCCCAATCGTAGTATATCAACTATCTCAGGTAATACCACCTATACAATTCTAGGTCCAACACATTACTGTGGGATAGATCACAATATTGAGCAAGTTATTCGGATCCCACAATATGTCCTAAATCCCTTACAGTATGTCTGTAATCATTGTTATATAACCTATAGTTGTATTAATGTACTGTAAGTCCAAACCCCTTGAGTAATGATCCCACAATCCCACACTTAATATATGAATTGACACAAGTAGTACCACCTATGCAGTTCTATGTTCAATAGAATATTATGGGATGTGTCACAATATTACATTTACTGATCTATCTCTTCCCTTAGGATTGGATTATTATATATCATTAGTCCCTTGTGGTATACCTGTGGTCATTTTTTTATATATACCAAGGGGTGACAGTCACATTCATGTATGGTGTTTTACAGTATTGAGTGATTAATCCAGCCAAGGAGTTATCTATAGTCTCCTACTATTGGGGTATATTACCATTTCTCATTATGGGGTTCTCAGCCTAATTGGTTGTCTGAACTGTTTAAATAAACAGCTCATAAGTCATTCTTAACGTATCATTTCATTTGTGGATGACTCAAATCGTGAGATAGTTTAAACATAAATGAAGTAGTAGAAGCACATATCATGTAAAAGCCTGTTATTGAAAGGTGGATTGAAAAGAACCTCACTCTAGCAGATTTATTTATACATTGTTTCTTATCCAATTGCTGCATACTCTGACATTGATTGTAGCTGATACGGCTTAAATCCTTCCCTTCACAGAGGGAGAGCAGGCTGCGGTGTAACACATTTGTTACAGTGTTGCTATGCAGTTCTCCTGCTGGCAGTACTGTAATGATGGGGTATATGTAATTGCGGTCAAATTGCCACAAATGTCGAAAAACGGGGCATTTTAAATTCGACAATGCAATACAGTACTTTTCGACACAAAAACGGACATTTCAGATTCGACTTTTTAAAATTCGACAGTTGTCAAATTCGATATGTCTGCAGTGGTAAAAATGCGGCTTTTCGACAAAAGTATATTCAATTGAAGAATGTCGATTCGACAACAGTGCTTTTCGACAGTCATTTCGTCAATTTCATTCCGCCTCACTTTGCTGGCGGAATCTAATAAAAAATTTTAAAACTTTTTTTTTGTTTTTGTTTTATTGCTAATAGCATATCTATTTATATTAGAAGGGATTATGTACCTGGTTTGTCTATTAGGAGCCACAAGTATTATTTATATATTTTTTAAAAGAATATATATTTTTTAACTGACTAAAATAGAGAGAGCATGGTTTTCCCCATGTGATATGTGTCCTTATGGCATGCTATATCACATGTGATCTTACTTATATTTCTGACACTATATAGTCATTAAATTCCGTGATATGGAATATTAATGAAGGAGGCACTAATACATATATTGGTTAGGTCTCATGCCAATTAATATGCATATAGACGAGCTAACACAGGTATATCACCAGGGCCGGCTCAAGGGTTTTGTGCACCGCGGGCAGGCGATGGGGGCGTGGCTTCATACAGGGGGCGTTGTCACTTATGCCCCCTGTACAGTAGTAGCACCGATGAAATGATGTGCGGTGCGCGATGATGGCATTGCGCACCGCACAGCAAAGGTCCTCTCCATGAAGGGAAACTAGAAGCTTCGTGTCTAGTTCCCTTCGTGGAGAGGACCATTGCTGTGCGGTGCGCGATGACGTCATCGCGCACCACACAGTAAAGGTCCTCTCCACGAAGGGAAACTAGACGCTACGCAACTAGTTCCCTTCACGGCGGGAGACAGCGGCAGCGGGGGGCAGACGGCACATCAGCAGCGGATCTTGCCATGGTGCGGCGCCCTCCGGACGGTGACTGTGCCCTCCGGAAGACGGTGACGGTGCCCTCCGGAAGGCGGCGCCCCGGGCAAATGTCCTGCTTGCCCGTGGCAAGATCCGCTACTGTATATCACGCAGAGCTGTAACTAGACTTTTTGGTGCTCTGTGCCAGAGAGAGAATTGGTGCCCCCCCTTTACATTTTTCCAATTGGGACATAAGGCGCATGACTCGTTGGAAAGGGGCATGACAATGCTATGACATCCTTTCCACATTATATATATAATAGACAGAGAAAGCTTGTTGTTATTTAGTTACAATACCCTTTATTAATTAACACATTTCAATATACTGCCATACCCAGGATTCAAACCTATAACCCGTTGAATTCGAATTAAACACCCTACTCATTGAGCTTTTTAATCCTGCATAAAAACTATGTACACTATACGAAGCTACTGTAAGAGGATAAAAACATAATCAGCATTGCAATTGAGCAGATCTATGTAGTGTGCAGCCACACATGCAATCTCTTGCAGCCACACACCACATAGATCTGCTCAGCCGCAATGCTGATCATTTTTTCACAAAGTACAAGGTAAGCTTCAAATAGAATTCTCTAGCTTAGAATTATCTACCTTTCTATGCAAGGGCAGATAGCTCAATGAATAAACTGTCTGACTGCAGTGCCACAGGCAGTGGGTTTGAATTCCGGGTATGTCAGAATTTTGAAATGTAATAAAGGATAGTGTGACTGAATAACAAAGAAATCTCAAGTTGAGTTTATGAATGTTGTTTAGGTGTTAGCGACAGAAGGCGACAAGGTAGGAGACAGGTGGGCTTCAAAAAGAGGGGAAGCTGCAAGTGAAAGTAATTAAAGCAGATAATTGACAAGTGCCACCAACAGTGCCCCCTAGCCTGCAGCGCTATGTGCGGTACCCCCTCCGCACACACCTAGTTATGGCCCTGATATCACGTATTACATTGATTCAATTACACTCATATGTGAGACTCCGTATTTCTGAGAAAGCCTATCATTGGAAATGTTCTCTAGGAGCCATTAAATCACAGATACGCTGTGCAGTGCTAGTTCCACCACATGAAGTTTACTATATATCGCGGTTGTCATTCATTTGGATATTTCTGGTCGTATTGTTACACAGTTCTTTACATCATTAGATTAAATTTAAACATTTTTCACAGTGAATTAAGCAGGCATATCAATGCCGCTTTGAAACGCCAACCGACGTGCACGTTTCACACCAGCTTCGTCAGGACAAACCCGATTGCCCTACCTAGAATGACTATAAAGGAAAGAGGAGCCAATCACGGACGGGTGTGTGAGCATGTGATCGCGCATCACATCGTCCTCTCCAAGGCTCCTATTTACTTCTGCAGCGCTGATTGTCTCACACATGTCATGTGTCTAAAACGTCCAATCCTGGTAGATGATTCTCAGATCATAATAGACCCCGGGGATCAACATGAATTAAATAAAAGGAAAAATTAAATAACACATTCAGCAGATGAGAATCTATACGTAATCGAATCTTAGAGAATTTGTACTACATAAACGGGGGATTTTTTGAGGTATAATTACATATATTATTAAACGTTTAATTGCATATTATGATCTCTAGGATAATATCTCTCTTCATCATAAGATAAGTTAAGAGGGAAGGGGGATCATACATTGATAGAAATCCTAGACTGGTAATTCTGGTGTTGGGATTTATTAGCTAATGCTGAGCATGAATATATTAATGGTCCTGCGGTTTAATGCTTATATAATATGTGTATGAGTGATGGTGATTTGTTTAAGAATTATGTACGTGATAGGTGCAAAACAAAAATTTGGTCAATGACCTTAGAGTGTATACATTTTTACGTGTTAATTAAATTAATTATCAAAATTGAGTGGTGAGAATTATTATATAAATGAATGTGAATGTGCAGATGTGAGAAAAAATAAACAAAGCATGTGAAATGAATGAAGTAAAAGCTATATAAAATAAACGTGCAGAAAAGTGAAGGTGAAAATAATGGCCCTCATTCCGAGTTGTTCGCTCGCAAGGCGAATTTAGCAGAGTTGCTCACCGCCTACTGGGAGTGTATCTTAGCATCTTAAAATTGCGAACGATGTATTCGCAATATTGCGATTACAAACTACTTAGCAGTTTCTGAGTAGCTCCACACTTACTCGGCATCTGCGATCAGTTCAGTGCATGTCGTTCCTGGTTTGACGTCACAAACACACCCAGCGTTCGCCCAGACACTCCCCCGTTTCTCCGGCCACTCCTGCGTTTTTTCCGGAAACGGTAGCGTTTTTATCCACACGCCCATAAAACGCCGTGTTTCCGCCCAGTAACACCCATTTCCTGTCAATCACACTACGATCACCGGAGCGATGAAAAAGCCGTGAGTAAAAATCCTATCTTCATAGCAAAATTACTTGGCGCAGTCGCAGTGCGAACATTGCGCATGCGTACTAAGCAGAAAAACGCTGCGATGCGAAGAAATTTACCGAGCGAACAACTCGGAATGACCTCCTATATATATATATATATATATATATATATTTATTTATATTAGAGTATTTAAACCGATTGTGAAGACTCAATATGATGGTATTTTCAGATTAATTATTTTCCAATAAATTCCCTACACAAATGGATGAATTTATGATAAGGTATGTGCAAAAATCTTCCCTAAATTACCACGTCTGGTGAGTTGTATATTGCTGTATACTCCTTCTATATAGATCTCATCTAAAGATTTGAGTCCTTCTTTATCAATATGGTTATTAATAGTATTTGTAACATATAAGACATATAAGTAAGATTTTGACCTCTGCAAGAAAAAATCTAATGAACGTATGTCATCTACTAGATATGTATAGAATTAGACAGATATCTGCCGACATATAGTAAATGTGGTCCCACAGTACCCTCAATTGAATCCATAAATGTGTGGGCACATCGGGTAAGTGATCAATTTCTCAAATAAGGGAATCCCATGAGAGCTATTGATTAATAAAACGTATCATGGTGTGCGTCGAGATCTTAATTCCCCCATCATTGAAAGGTAAGTGGCTATTGTTATATTGTATCTCTTAAATCTCAGGGTATCATCACTTGGATTTGTGAATAAATGAGTGTAACAGGTAAGTAGTCTATTTCTCAGAAGGGAGAATTCTGGGTACACAGTGGGTCACATGATGGTATGCATCAAAATCACATTTTTACCTAATGTATGTTCAATCTTCAAAAATAAGGTAAGTGACTATTATTTTCCTTTAGCCCTTTTGGATACTGGTATCCCATTAAGGATGCCATTGACCTTCAAACCTGAGAAGATCTCCATCTGTGTCCCCACCTCGGATGTTCATCTCAAAGTGTCTATTACCCAATGCCTGATGGTCTGTGTGGACTTATTTGACTGCTAGCCTCAAATAGGTTACATACTCATGTATTCCCTGCATAGGTGAATAAATTCTATGTTAAAGTATATCCAGGGCTCTTCCCTAAAACACCACATCTAATAATGACTATGTTACTATATACTCCTCCTATATGGATCAAATCTGAAGTTAGCAATACAGGTATTAATAATATGCATAAAATGTGGGACACATGTACAGGAATCTAGCCCCTACAATGGATTTATAAGTACAAATCATCCCCTAAATATATATGAAATAGACATATGTCTATTAATATATAATAATGAATGTGATCTCAAAATACCCTCAACTGAGTCCATGTATATATATGGACACAACAAGTAAGTAATCAATTTCTCAAGAGACAGAATCCTAGAAAGACAAAAAAAACAATAAGTCATATGATGGTATATATCAGAATCATAGTTCCCCCATTATAAAATAGATAGGTAACTGTCATTTACATTTGATCTCTCAAATCCCAGGGGATCATCACTTGAACTTGTGAGTAGGTGGACGTATCCAGCAGGTAATCATTTACTCAAAAGGGAAAACTCCTGGATACACACTGGATCTCATAATGGTATACAACAGGATCATGTTTTCTCCTGATGCACGTTCAATCTCACAAAAAAAGTAAGTAACTGTTGTTTTCATTCAGACCTCTTGGATGTTGACATCCCATTAGGAATATAATTTGGCTCTCAAACCTAAGGAGATTGCCATCTATATCCCCACCTCGAATATTCATCTCAAAGTATCTCATACCAAAGGCCTGAAGGGATCTAATTGTGATGTTGCAGAAAGTGGTTGTAGGGGAAGAGGATAATTGAAATTCCATTTCCTTGGAATTCTAAATTTCTTACTGGGAGAAGCCCAAGCCTCTTCCATAATTTCCTTCAGCTGTTCTGACCTAGGAACCTCAGTACTGACTGTTTTGGAACATTTAAACACAGGTGACTTGGATTTTAACACAGACTCTGTTGATTCTTGTAAGGATAGAATGGCTTTCATTGCCTTAATTAACTCAGGTATGTCCACTGAGCTGAGACCTTCCTCCTCAGCTTCATATGCAGAAATGGAGTGTAATGAGTCTTCATTCTCCAACGAATCCTCATCTGAAGCATGTGTAGACTGTGAAGATGTTGTTTCATGTCTATGTGCTTTACATACCACTGTCCTTTCAGCCTGTTTCTGTTGAGAGGCTGCTGCTTCCACTGCTGGATGTGATAAACCTCAGGTGGAATGCTGTATGTAAGGGTTAATAGTGTAACCTATCCCTGGTACAGAAGTTGGAATTATCCACTGAGCTATACTGGATAATGTCTGTACAAAGGTAGCCCATGGTGGTTCAACTTGCACCTGTGTCCTCCTTGGATTTTTCAAGAGACTTTGATGAAAGCTAAAACAATTTTTCTAAACCAGATCCTGAGAGCTTAACTCAGCTTTGACAAACATGATGAATATTGGTGCTGCTGTGAGTGTATTTTCCTCACCCCTGCCGCTCTTAGACATGATAAATAATCACACACTTGCACAGTGTACTACACAATTTGTGCTGTAATCACTTTCAATTTTGTTAAAGGGACATAAAATCTGACCCTACCCTGCTTAGTACAAGCATTGAAGATCTGACAGAATTATAGTAAATTCAGCAGTCACTGTTTATACATTAGTATAATAAGCAATATGAGCACATAATCAACTACAAATACATTTCAAGTATGTAGGAGAAACCTATTACTGAGAAAAAGCATAGAGCGACTGGAACCGGAAGTGACATTGGGCGCGCACACACAAGGACGCACACAAGGACGGAGCGACAAGGTGCTAGAGCCGTGAGCCGGGGGAGCCAGAAGCCGGCAGCAAGGGGGAAGACAGCAGCCAGGGAGAGACAATAGTCAGGAGGAAGCAGTGGCTGGAGGGAGCCAGCAGCTGGTGGGGAAGGGAGCCTGCAGCCGGGGAGAACAACTTCTGTGCACAGATCAGTGGAGCAGGGAGCAGATAAGTATTAACTTTCCCTATTAGCTTTTCCCACTGTGTTGTATAACTGATTGTCTTCCTTTATCCATTACTGCATTTTATTGTTGAGTCCCTGTATTTGTACTAAATTTATCCTTATCCTATCCATTTATATATTTTTTTTATTTATTGTCCCTTATTCCTTTATTTTATTTATTTATTGTTCCTTATATATTGATTGTCCCCTTCTTTTTGATTTTCTGAAGGTAACAGGGAGTTAGCACTAATAAAAAAAATGGGTGTGGCCGAGATTGGGAATCTCACGCAATGCATGCCGTGCATGATGTATGCGCACCTGACACAACAGTCCGAGTGCGGGTACATCTGTGCGAGATGTGAGCGTACGGCCGCCCTGGAAGCCCAGGTAACTGATCTAGAGCGGACCGTTATGAGACTGAGGAGCATTCACAATCTCGAGCAAAGTTTACGCAGAACGGTGGAGGAGTTGCAGGGGGATCACTGGTAGACGAGGAAGATCAGGTAGACAGCTGGGTCATGGTTAGAAGGAAGTAGAGGGGGAGGGGAAGACAGGACATCTCCGATCTGCCAAACCCCAATAAATTATCCGATTGGATGAAGATTCTGAGGATGGCAGTGAGGAAATGACAGAACCAGAGGAGACAGTTTCCTCTAGCAACCAGAGGAGCGGTCCCCCCAGAACAGATGTGAAAAAAGATAATGAGGTACCTAGTCAGATTGTGGTGGTAGGGGATTCTATTATCAGGAAGACAGGGCAATCTGCTACTGGGACCATGATCGCCGTAGTCTGTTGTCTTCCGGGTGCTCAGGTACGGCACATCGCGGACAGGGTAGATAGATTGTTGGGAAGGGCTGGTAAAGACCCGGCGGTCTTGGTGCATGTTGGCACCAATGACAAAGTTAGTGGCAGTTATGATGTCCTTAATAAAGACTATAGGGACTTAGGCAAGAAACTTAAGGCAAGGACATCTAGGGTAATATTCTCTGAAATATTACCATTGCCACGTGCTAGCCCAGGGAGGCAGAGGGAGATCACGGAGGTAAATGTGTGGCTTAGAGACTGGTGTAGGAAGGAGGGGTTTATGTTCCTGGAACACTGGGTGGACTTCTCAGTCAGGCGTCATCTATTGTCTATTCATTTGGGGGCTGACCTCCCTCATACTGGCTGCCGCTGACAGCGCACTCATACTTTATTCTTCTTGCGATGGATTGCACCTGAATGAAGAGGGGGCTGCGGTGCTGGGGGGGCAGGATGGTTAGAAGATTGGAGGAACTTTTAAACTAGGAGCCTGGGGGGAATATTTAGCTAGAAGCTATGGGTTAATTAGGGAGAGCAGTAAGGATGGGGGTAGTGAACTATTTGGGGGTGGAGAAGGGGGGAGCGTAAGGGATAGATCATGTCAAACTAACGTAATTAGCTTCTACGAGGAAGTGAGCGAGAATCTTGATCAGGGAAAAGCAGTGGATGTGGTGTATTTAGATTTTGCAAAAGCCTTCGATACAGTGCCACATAGGAGACTGATCATCAAATTAAGGGAACTTGGTCTAGGATATACTATTTGTACATGGCTAGGTAATTGGCTGGATAACAGAGTACAACGAGAAATGGTCAACAGGATGTTCTCCAGCTGGGCACCAGTAGTTAGTGGAATACCACAAGGGTCCATACTTGGCGCACAACTGTTCAATATATTTATCAACGATCTAGGAATACGCTTGGAAAGCACAGTGTCAATCTTTGTGGATGATACTAAGCTGTGTAAGGTCATTCAGATAGCGATTTGGAGTCTCTACAAAATTACTTATTTAAACTTGAAGCCTGGGCGTCTAAATGGGGAATGAGGTTCAATATAGAAACAAGCTAAATTATGCATTTTGGGACAAAAAAAAACACACAAACATTGTACACTCTAAATGGGGAAATTATAGGGGTAACTGTGGTGGAAAAAGATTTGGGGGTGCTCATGGATAATAGGCTTACAGTACATAATGTCAAAATGCTGCAAAAAAGGCAAGTAAAGTGCTCACATGCATAAAACGGGGCATTGAGACCAAGGACGAGGATGTAATCCTGCCACTGTACAAATCATTGGTACGTCTGCACCTGGAATATTGTGTTCAGTTCTGGGCACCATATTATAAAACAGATATAGGAGAACTAGAAAGAGTTCAAAGCGGGCTACTAAACTGGTTAAAGGGCTAGAGACACTGGAGTACGAGGAAAGGCTTCCGTATACAGCGTAGGGAAGGGTTCTTCACGGTAAGGGCAATAAAAATGTGAATCTCCCTGCCGGAGAAGATAGTAATGGCAGACTCTGTAAATGTATTTAAAAACCGATTAGACAAATGTCTAACTATAAAGAGTATCCAGGGTTATAGCATTTAACACAGTGACATTAATCTGGGAGTGGTAAGAGTCATTGTTGTCAATTGGTACTAAGACATTACATCAGCAGGTACATTATAATATGATCAGCTGATCACAGAATACAGGTTGAACCCGATGGGCATTTTGCCTCTTTTCAACCTCACTAATTATGTAACTATGTGACTATTACCTTATATAGGAGTTTAGCCATATTCAGACGCATAGCAAAAGAACAACAGTAATAATTATTAGACTCGCATGCATTAGGCACATATCCAACTATTCGTACTCAAAAGGTAGTTAGATACTTAGTGCTGTATTACCCGGCTCAGGAGAGTGGGATACGACGAGACTCACCTCACTTCCAGGACCGATCAATACGTTAGCGAACGCTGAGTGGATCCAGACACTAATAGTGTACACAATCGCCCCGTGAACCTACAGTGAACACAGATGCCCAAGTGAATAAAGCCGCACCAGTCACACAGCTGCCTATGCTGCGACTGGGTCCTTTTAGATACACAGTGTCTCAGATGGAAGCCAGAAAATGGTTCATGGGAGGGGTGAGCAGGGGAGCGTCTGACTCCCCACAGCTGACATCAATCCCAGGGATGGTGGCCTCATACTACCTCTGGAGCCTATGATCCTGAAGGCCTAGCACGGTGCACCATAGGTGGCAGCTGCATCAGTGACCGGTAATCTCCTCCAAAACAGTGTGACTGTGTCCGTGTTCCCCCTCTAAGCAGAACCGATGCCTTACCTTCTCCCCATGCTCCGGTCACAGCCAGGTAACTTCTGCTGGACTTGCTAGTATATCCGATGCAGACTCCCGCCAAAACAGCACTGTACATGTGGGTAAGCGTTGTCATGACTCAGCGGGGCATTGTTGGAGCTACTCTTTCTAAGGTAGGTGTAAGATGCTTTTTAGAAAGATCACTCAAGAAAAAGACTATAAAAATAAAATAAGAAAGCTTATAGCTGCTAAAAACCAGAAGCCCTCTTGACCATGGACTGGCTCCAGCCACACCAAACAAAAAACTGATTTGCCTGAGCCAGGAGGTGGGGATATATGGACGGGCCCACTGCATGCTGGGAGGCCAAAAGCTTTGACCATTTGGTGCAAATCCACTGTCGCATCATCATATCCCAATGTTATCCTGTGGATAACCTGTGGACCCTGCAGGAGAAAAAACTGTTACAGCAGCTGGGAGAGTTACATGAAATGAGGAGCTGGTGCAGCTGGTTAATGAGCTGGATGAAATCACAGGAACTATACAGCAGCTGCAGCAAATAGAGAGTCAAAAGTTATAATGCTGATTCCATGGACCTGTCTGAGGCTGGCCAGGATGCTGATGCAAAGAAGATCCAAGCTGGTGGTGAAGGAAACCTGCAGAGTTCCAGCTTAGATGTGGAAAGCTGTGAAGGTGGCTCTCTAGGAGAAGGTAGATGTGATGGTGGGTGACCAAGTGCCATATGTGGCAGCTTCTAGGTACACATTGCGGATCTGGTGGTGGCTGTGGTCTCTCAGTGTCTGGTCTAGGATTGGCTATCAACCATTGATGATCAGGAATCATTGATGGTTTATACCTGATGATAACTAGTTTTACCATCAAAGGCAGAGAGCCAGGTAGTTACCCGCCATCAATAGTAGCTGTGAAGATACTGGGTTCCAAATCACTCACAGTGGTAGATGAAACACCAACAGTGGTTATTGAACAGAATGGGCTCTAACCAGCTCAGCACACCTCTGTAATCCAATTCCACATGACAATTCCCACCACAAACTCCTGACAGAACATCACTACTTAGTCAAGGAGCATAGAATCTCTCAGCTCTCTGGTTAGCTCTACTTATACCCCCAGAAGCTTCATATAGCAGGGGTGTGTGTGACATATTTGTCTAAGGATCTTACAGCATTGTAATACAATACATATTCTAATCAAGGTGATTACATCAGTCAGAGAACAACCATGTCTGGTCAGCTCACTGTAGGACAATAGGGAGTAAACAAAAATGGGCAATGGTACCTTATATGACTCACCCTTTGAGTGTCCACTGTGGTGGTAGTAAACAATAGAAAACTAGGTCTAACATGAATACATTATCCAAAGGGTAACAGATAACGTAACACAATTGCATATAGTAACAATATTAAGGTTGATTTATACACAATATTGGGTGAGCAGTAATGGACATGTTATGGAGAATGAGGAAACATATGAATTGAATGTATAGGGATATGGGGATAAAAAGTACATATCTGACATGAGAAATGAGGCATAGCTATATTGTCACAGACCTCTCATTTCCTCACAGTAGCCATGGGCCAGATGTTATTTCCCATCATTTACAGACTTCTGCCGCTGCACCGAGATGATAGGCTGTCAGCCAGTAGCCCAGCACCGCTCCGGCTCTTACATATAGTGTGCTGTTCCAGCTGGGAATGGGATGCCCCATCCACCTCACTGACTATCATAATTCTTATCATATAGAACTAAAGAATACTTCGATATAGTGGGCAATATAAACTGCCAGACAACATTTGTGGTTTATGTAATCTCCTGCATTTGCGGTTGCCAATATGTCGGTAGAACAATACGCTCTCTAGGGTTTTTAGAACATAGAAGATTAATTCTTAAAAAGTCAACTAAACACAGTGTACCTGGACATGTTTTCTCACTCCATGGAGGAGATTGTGGGGTTCTGTCCATACAGGGAGTTGAACATATAAAACAGACATTCCCAGGTGGGGATAGATATAACCTCCTCTGTTAGAGGGAAGCATACTGGATTTGTATGATAGATACTTTGTTCCCTCTAGGTCTCAACGAAAACATTGAGCTGAATAATATATGAATCAATGTCTGTATGTTATTCTATTTTATCCTATAGCTTCCTTTTTTTTCTTCTTTCCTCCCCCTTTTTTTCCCTGGCTGTTTTCTTATCCTTCTGTTAAGAAACTTAGGGGCAGATTTATTAAGCTCGGTGAAGTGACAAAGTGGAAGGTGATAAAGAACCAGCCAATCAGATCCTAGCTGTCATGTCACAGGCTGGCTTTTATTATTGGCATAACTGTTTTTATTGTGTTGAACTCTAATAACTATTAGAAATATTTTTATTTATATACCATCAGCGCTCTTTTATGTCTCTATTGAAACTTAAACAATTTATATCGTCTAAGGCATCCAGTTGCCGCATAGGAGCTGCTATCTAATAATCAATATATTTGCTGCTCATTTAATACATGTAACATTGCATTAGTGCCTGATTTAGCTAGGTGATTATGGGCCAGATGTACTAAGCCTTGAAAAGTGATAACTATCACGGTGATAAAGTACCAGCCAATCGACTCCTAACTGTCATTTTTCAAACACAGCCAGTGACATGGTAGTTAGGAGCTGATTGGCTGGTAGTTTATCACTGTGAAATTTATCACTTTTCAGGCTTAGTACATTTCCCCCTATATCTTGCATTTTGTCACCTCACTGATGTGACAGGCTCAGCTGTCAGTCATGCAGCCCCACTGCTCCCAGTCTCTCCGTACTCATACATACATGCCTTTCTGGGAGTGTCTCGTCCTGGGTGTCAGTGATGCAGCCCCACTGCGCCCACTCTCTCCGTACTCATACATACATGCCTTTCTGGGAGTGTCTCGTCCTGGGTGTCAGTCATGCAGCCCCACTGCGCCCACTCTCTCCGTACTCATACATACATGCCTTTCTGGGAGTGTCTCGTCCTGGGTGTCAGTCATGCAACCCCACTGCTCCCACTCTCTCCGTACTCATACATACATGCCTTTCTGGGAGTGTCTCGTCCTGGGTGTCAGTCATGCAGCCCCACTGCACCCACTCTCTCCGTACTCATACATACATGCCTTTCTGGGAGTGTCTCGTCCTGGTTGTCAGTGATGCAGCCCCACTGCTCCCACTCTTTCCGTACTCATACATACATGCCTTTCTGGGAGTGTCTCGTCCTGGTTGTCAGTGATGCAGCCCCACTGCGCCCACTCTCTCCGTACTCATACATACATGACTTTCTGGGAGTGTCTCATCCTGGTTGTCAGTGATGCAGCCCCACTGCGCCCACTCTCTCCGTACTCATACATACATGCCTTTCTGGGAGTGTCTCGTCCTGGTCAGTGATGCAGCCCCACTGCTCCCACTCTCCGTACTCATACATACATGCCTTTCTGGGAGTGTCTCGTCCTGGTTGTCAGTGATACAGTCCCACTGCGCCCACTCTCTCCGTACTCATACATATATGCCTTTCTGGGAGTGTCTCGTCCTGGTTGTCAGTCATGCAGCCCCACTGCGCCCACTCTCTCCGTACTCATACATACATGCCTTTCTGGGTGTGTCTCGTCCTGGTTGTCAGTGAGACAGTGTCTCTGGCACAGCTGTGTAATCATGATGTGAGTGTGTGCTGAGTAGTGAGTACTGCTAGCAGCAAGTCTCACAGCTTAACTGCAGTGTAGAAGTGAGGTGGGGGTGGGGAGAAGGGGGTTGCTACACCAATGAGTCAAGGAATGGAGGAGTTGGATGGGACTCACACAGCAGGTGGTGAAAAGCTTAAAAAGGAGGAGTGGTTGGAAGGGGAAGGAACTAGTAGGTTCAGAAGGGATTAGTGAGGGTAAGGACTCTCAAGGGAAATTGGAGTGGGATCCCACAGGTACCAAACTGGGTAAAGAGCAGCTTTTAGGAAGGAAATTGGTGAGCCAGACCCTGTGGTTGACCCTTCTCTGCCTCATGTGGGGTGGATCCTTGGACTCTCCAGATCCTGGGGATTCTTCTTGCCCTCTACCTGGTGGTTCTGTGGTCATCTCAGGCCATGAACCTCCCAGATGCCTGGCCTCCAGATAAACATGTAATGGTCATGAAGGTGGTCCTGGGCTCTGTACAGGAGGAGGTGGAACAAGCAAAGGAAAGTTGTGTCCCTTCTGAAGGGGCAATGGTGGACATTGTGAATGGTGAAGGGAAGGTTTTGTGGGTGAAGAGGGAGTTATGCCATATATCCCAGAAACATGGGTCCTCAGCCTATATGATGTGCCACCATTAATGTGGCTTCTGTCTTGTGCAACCAAGCTTGATTTATGGGATTTGTCATTTTTTTAAGCAGGATAAATGCTGATTTTTTTATTTCTGCAGTAGACTAGAATAAGCTGAGACAGTCCACTTCCATTATACCACCGGAATGTGACGGTCAGTGACCACCGTGCCATCACTTACCTGTATGCTTACACGAAACAGAATGATGGAACACTTACACGGTTTCTTTACATCTTCTGGGGTCCACTCCGAGATTAGACATTATGGCGTAATTACTCAGACGGGAATATAAAACAGAATAAAAAATAAAAGCTATAATGTAATAATTAGATGCAAACAAAAGCTTTTATTATGAAATCATACAGAGGAGTATCCGCACCATATAGATGTAACATACAACAAACCACCGCAGATGGAACCCGGGTGACTCTAATGCACATGGTAATGTACAGGGTATATATGGATAGGATCTTGTATCAGAAAACACTCAGCACTCCTGATCAAGATGAGTGTCTGCAACAAGTTAGGCAAACTAGAAGTGAAAACACGTTCCAATGGCCGCCATATTGTCGTGCAGCAATACAGATTGTGTAAACTGGTATTAGACATTCACATTTACACAAAGCACAAGATACAAAATAAACAGCAGAAAAAAGACCTAAGCATTTGGGATGTATTATTTAGGAAGTAAAATAGGATTTTGGTACCTACCAGTAAATCCTTTTCTCTTAGTCCGTAGAGGATGCTGGGGATTCCAAAAGGACCATGGGGTATAGACGGATCCGCAGGAGCTTGGGCACACTGTAAAGACTTAAAGTGGGTGTGAACTGGATCCTCCCTCTATGACCCTCCTCCAGACCTCAGTTAGAAAACTGTGCCCAGGAGAGATGGACAATTGCGAGGAAAGAATTTATTGTTATAAACACAGTGAGTGTCATACCAGCTCAGACCTCAAACACACCGTAGAACGTGGCACTCCGTAGAATACCAGTCAACGGCATGAACACAACCCATGTGTCCACAGAAACAAAAATAGGACCCTGCATGCTATGTCATGAACAACGGTAGCAACCACCAGACAGAGAAGACACACCACCAGGGTGTAACCAAAAAGCAATAACTGCAGACACCGTACGCACTGGGACGGGCGCCCAGCATCCTCTACGGACCAAGAGAAAAGGATTTACCAGTAGGTACCAAAATCCTATTTTCTCATACGTCCTAGAGGATGCTGGGGATTTCAAAAGGACCATGGGGTTTATACCAAAGCTCCAAAACGGGCGGGAGAGTGCGGACGACTCTGCAGCACCGAATGAGCAAACACAAGGTCCTCAACAATCCGGGTATCAAACTTGTAAAGCATGGCAAAAACTTTTGACCCCGACCAAGAATCCGCTCGGCAAAGTTGAACCGCCGAGACTCCTCGGGCATTCGCCCAAGAAAATCCCATCTTCCCAAAAGAAGGAACCTCCACCGACTTCGGTGACGGCAAAGCAGCCGTAGAACAAACATGCCAGACCGCATCACAGATTCAGCATGCAACAAACTGCATAACGCAGTCTCCCAAAGTAAGCTGGGAACATACCACATAAACAGGGCCTCTGTTACTCCAAACTAAGCCAAATAGATGACTTGCATACTCAAAACCCTGGCTAGAGCAAGGGGGTTTGAACCAGCTAATGCCTAAGTAACCCCCGGCATCAACAAAAGCCTGATTTCTGCGAAACCCCTCTTGGTAGAACTATCAACCGAGTACTCAATTCCTCTCTATCCACCTGAAAGATCAAACAAGGCTCTTGTGGGACAAGACCACCACTTCCGACACCCGCCTTGCGGACGTCGAAGTCAAAAACCTGACCACTTTCCAAACGAGAAAAATTTCCGCAAAAAAACGTAATAGTCTTGCCTTCACATCGGCTTGTAACGTATGGATAAGCACGACCTAGCTGAAAGTCCTCCATAGGAGCCTTCCTGGATACACACCGAGACACATAATTACTCCAACAACGGTTGTAACGCTGTGCCGTGAGTTCTTTCCAAGCCGGAAGAATTGAAGAAACGACTTCACTGGGGACACCCATTCAGCTTAGGATACGACCTTCAACCGCCCCGCCATTAGACGCAGCCGCGGTAAGTCCTGATACACGCCCTGATCCTGTTGTAACATTACCTCACGTAAAGGAAGAGGGCAGTAATTTTCTATGAGTAAACCATGAAAACTGGATAGCCAACCCTCTCTGGTTAGACCGGAGTTCAGAGGATCATCGATCATCTTACGCTTACCACTGCCAGAAAAGTGAAAGCGGAGAGGCCACCTCGACCGACTAAAAACACCCACGGTGTCACAGGGATGTCCGCTGCTATATCCCGAGTGTCTCTTAACCTGGAACCCTCTCCTCGAGGTCTCACGTTGAGGCGAAACGCCAACATGTCCAATTGCGACACTCCACAAAGACTTGGCACGTCTGGGAAAGCTTCTCAATAATGACAGTATTTTTCCCGGCTGAATATCATGTCCGCAAAGGAAATCTATGTCTCCGTCGTTTACCTCCGGAATGAAGACTGCTAACATAGCGTTTACCAGACTTCCCCCTCAACTGCAAACAGTGCATCTTCTGCCATTTTCGTTTTTTTTTTGTTCCGCCCTAGCGGATTACTTACGCCATTTCTGACAAGGCTTCTGGCAGAATTAACACGGCAGAGCATGAAGAATACGTTCGTCTAAAATAGCTCTTAATTCCAAAGCTTACAGCAGACAAGTTTCCCAACCTGACCTCATCCTCTGGAAATACGTCCCTTGCAAAGGACTGCTCCCCAGCTTCGGAGATTTATATGCACGGACACCAAGATCTAAACCTGGATCCCTAACCTTTATTCCTCTAGAAGGAAAAAATCGAGCAGACACCACAGGAGCGATGTCCTGGCCGTTTTGATTATATTCCGGTGGATGCGCAGGTGAGACCCGGACCACATTTCCAACTGGTCCCATGAAAATCACTCTGGTATTAGACCTGCTCTCCGAAAAAAAAACTCTCTTGCAGCATCTTCTTAATGGAACCTATTGATGAGGTGTCACCTCAAAGTCGATCCAACTCTGGAACCTCAGACCTCTTTCCACAGGAAAACACCAAACCATAACCGGTCAGTATCTACTCTGAAAACCACTTCTGACATCTGCGTCGTTGGGAACAACAGGCCCATTTCTGCGCTGAAGAACCGTCAGAGATAAACAAGGATATGCACCTTTTTACAGGGACAACCAGACAATGTCCTGAACGTGACGCACCTCTGTAAGGCGTTGCGTGTTACCTCCCCTTCCATAGGGGAGTGGCAAAATCTATTAGAAAAAACAGTAAGGGGAAACAACCGTAACTCAGAATGTTCCCCTTTGGCTTCTATAAATAACTCACATGTCGTAGTCTATTCCTAGACTAACTGAAAATTAGTGGACAAGTGGTCACCGAAGTGGGGACCAGCCAGATAGACTCAGCGACAAGTGGTGTATGTAGTGGAAACAGAAACTACGTCCACTTCTGCGAACCTAACAAGGCTGCAGAACACTTACCTTTTCACCTTCCACTGTCTACACAGAAAAGGAAAAATAAAAAGAACGGTCTCGAACCGGTTATAGACTGCATCCCACAAAAGAATGCGTCATCCACCGTTGTGAAGGAGGTTAACTCACGAATTTAGCCTTATCAGCGGATACCGCCGAGATTAACTGAAGAGAGGCCACACCAAACAGCTGTATACCTCCCACCAGCATCTCCTGGAGACGACCTCCGCATTTTTCCGGTCACACCACCTACTGTCACTTGGCAGCCTGCTGTAATGTTATAAGGAAAAATACACATAGGCAAGCCCTACCCACTCTGGGCAGGATAATTCTATCGGATGCTTACCCGACTACCACACTCCCTCAAGTGCATACATTGCAAATAAGGTCAAAGTATAGAAATAAAATTTCACTTAGCTGCCTGTGTATGATCCTTTGCGACCGGGCTCTGCGTCGACCAGGAGTTGACTGTCATAGATTTCTCTCCGCGTTGTGAAGAGATTAATATTCGGACTCCTTGAGAGCATCGAAACCAACTCGATCCCGGCCAATCTAGAGCTTAATCAACAGAGCGACCAGCCCATGAGAAGAATACCATTATTTCAGCGTTCATGTATATACATCATGTAATACACAATATAACACATATATCGTAATCATGCATATATAAAGTCATATCTACACATAAATACATATAGACATAACCTATACGCAAGTGGATTGTCCAGACCCGTCAGGTCCCTAGTGACAGTAATGTGTATGACCATGTACTGACATGCCCCCCATGTGGATCTACCAGGAACTTTACGGCCGACAGAAACTGAGGAAATGTCGACAGCCCGGAATAGTAAGCGGCAGAATAATCACAATCTTGGAAACCCCAAGGGGTCTGAGGGAAGCATACCTCTACAATTGTAATAACACTCCCCCTACTTATATATAAACAAAATATAGAAATACCAATACAGGCACCAGGCAATAACAGCTTGTTAATTCTTTTAGCCAGGCATTACCGTTGATGCCGACAGGGCATCGACCGACCGCCGTGTCTCCCCTAGTGTGTTTACTTGTTTTTTTAAGCACACAAAAGTAACCTGTCAATACTTAGTTGTTTGAATCAAGTACCGGCAAGCGTCGGCGAAACCGACAGTTATCCCCACAGGCCCCTTTGACAAAGCCCTCACACCTGTCGACACACGTCGACTAACCAATAGTGGGTAAACAAAACAGGGAAACAGTGTATTTATGTATTACAACAAGGATTCTGCGTCCATTTATCAATCCTAATGCTGTATGACACCCATACAGCATTAAAACACTCTGTGTCCCCCTTCCTTCTTAGTATACAGCAAGTCCCGGTGGGGAACTTTGGAAAATGGCGCTGACCCCTCTGTGAGGTCTAAGCTCCGCCCCTTCCCGGCGCACTTAAGCCCGCTCGACAAAAAAATAATATATATATATATATATATATAAAACCCTATATTGAGCCGGGGGACCCTATACACAGGGAGATTACACCTCTGGGAGGGCAACACAGTCCAAACATTGCGTTCCCCACTGTTTGTTCTTGGCGGGGACAGCAGGGAAAAATGGCGCTGACTCAGTGTGTGAGGCTAAGCTCCGCCCCTCTCGGCGCGCTATAGCCCCCCTGGATCTGAAAACCAAATAGGCCGAGTACTAAATATAGGGTATATATATATATATATATATATATAGAACGTCCATCCAAATTATGGCACTCTGCGGACTTAATCATCTGCAATAACTCACGATGTAGGCAGCATAGCTTTGCAACGTTTCGGCAACTTTATTTGCCTTTTTCAAGCAGCATAATCGAAAAAGGCAAATAAAGTTGCCGAAACGTTGCAAAGCTATGCTGCCTACATCGTGAGTTATTGCAGATGATTAAGTCCGCAGAGTGCCATAATTTGGATGGACGTTCTGTATCTTTTTGAATGAGCACCGCGGCAAGATTCAGCAAGAAGTGTGAGTGCCGGTTGTACGAAGATATATATATATATATATATATACTCAGCACCATGCTGCTCAGGGCGCCCCCCTGCGCGCCGTGCACCCCAGACAACGTTCGGGAAGCGGGAGTTCCGGCGCATCGCGCACCTGCCGCTCTCAGGTGGGTCCCCGTGTGCGGCGCCCGGGAGATCTAACTATCTATGCTGCCCCGGGCGCCACCACATCCCGGCGCCCTGTACCCCATGGCGGCTGACGGGGTCTGTATATGGAGCCCCCGGCAGCGAGAGTAAGAACTGTTAAAACTGACTCGCTGCCCAGGGCGCCCCCCCCCCCCCGCGCGCCCTGCACCCGTATAAGCGGTGGCGGGGAAATAATTAAAGTATACTGGCGGGGGATGAACCACGGTACCTCGGCAACCTAAATGCTTTTTTTTTTTGCCAGTTGTTCACATTAAGCAGACCAGTAACATGCGCCCAGGGCGCTCCCCCCCCCCCCCCCAGCGCCCTGCACCCTGTGAGTGCCGTTGGTGTGTGGGAGCATGAAGAGCAGCACTACCACTGTACTTCCATTACTGAAGTCTTCTGCCGTCTGAAGTCTTCTTTTCTTCCAATACTCACCCGACTTCTTTCTTCTGGCTTCTGTGAGGGGATTGACGCCGTGGCTCCGGGAACAAGAAGCTAGGCGCACCAAGTGATCGAACCCTCTGGAGCTAATGGTGTCCAGTAGCCGAGAAGCAGAGCCTTGAAACTCACAGAAGTAGGTCCTGCTTCTCTCCCCTCAGTCCCACGCTGCAGGGAGCCTGTAGCCAGCAGGTCTCCCTGAAAATAAAAAACCTAACATAAAGTCTTTCAGAGAAACTCAGTAGAGCTCCCCTAGTGTGTGATCCATCACTCCTGGGCACAAAGGCTAACTGAGGTCTGGAGGAGGGGCATAGAGGGAGGAGCCAGTTCACACCCAGTTTAAGTCTTTACAGTGTGCCCAAGCTCCTGCGGATGCGTCTATACCCCATGGTCCTTTTGGAATCCCCAGCATCCTCTAGGACGTATGAGAAATAGAGGTACATTAATGAAAAGCGTGAGTAACAGTCATCAGTCTGCTTGTGAAGGTCTCTAGAGTGCAGGCCTCTTGGACTGTGCAAGGCAGTGAGTTCCATGGTCAGGGCTACAAAGCTAAACGTTCAACCCATAAATGAATGACAGGAGATTCTTGGTACTGCTGGTAACAGTCCATCTGTAGAAGCAAGCAAGCAGGGCAGTAAGGAGACAGAAGCTGCTTCTAGTACCTTGGACCATGTAATGTTGAGCTGGGAAAGTCAGTTAGCCAATTATGAAATAGATTTGTCATCTTACAGGCAGCCAGTGAAGGGAGTAGAGAATGGGTGTTATGTGGCAGGAATTAGCTGGTTAGGTAACAGCCTGGCTGCTGCATTCTGTACTAGCTGCAAGCTCTGTAATTCTTTTGCTGGTAGACCCAGGTAGATGGCATTGCAGTAGTCTATGAACTTCTGAGGGAATCAAGTGCTTGATTCTGGCTATGGTCCACAGATGGAAGAATGAGGATTTGTATGTGGCAGATACCTGATGTCTGTGTCAGCCACATACCAGGACAACACAAAGATTCAGCACATGTTCAGTATTTTCAATTCTGTACACCAAAGCATAAATCCAGATGGTTGGTAAAGTCTTGTCCTTTGTTCGTGAGCTTCTATTATGTTTCACAAAGACTGAGTCACAGCCAACTGGCATCATCCACCCATGGCGCTCAGCTAGACAACCATTTAGGATTGGTATTAGGTTCTCAGTACATGGAGCAAAAAGCAGGTCATCTGCATAGCAGTGGTAGACCAGGCCAAGACGTCTGATTATATCACCCAGTGGTAGCATTTATATTGCATAAAGCATAGGAGATAAGGTTGACCCTTGAGGAACATTGCATGACAGTGATAATTATACTCCAGAATATGTAAATGGTTCCGTATTTGGGTAATGTCTAATATGTTCAACAAGAGCGGATTTATTTCTCTCACAGCATGAAAATGGCTTTTCACCTGTGTGACTCCTCTGATGTGTAACAAGATTTGATTTATATGCAAAACATTTCCCACACACAGAACAGGAATACGGCTTCTCACCTGTAGGACTTCTCTGATGTAGAACAAGATGTGATTTCCGTGCAAAACATTTCCCACACTCAGAACATGGAAATGGCTTCTCACCTGTGTGAGTATGCTGATGAATATCAAAATGTGATTTGAATGCAAAACATTTCCCACACTCAGAACAGGAATACGGCTTCTCACCTGTGTGACTTCTCTGATGTGTAACAAGATCTGATTTCCGTGCAAAACATTTCCTACCGTCAGAACAGGAATACGGCTTCTCATCTGTGTGAGTATGCTGATGAATATCAAAATGTAATTTGAATGCAAAACATTTCCCACACTCAGAACAGGAATACGGCTTCTCACCTGTGTGACTTCTCTGATGTGTAACAAGATCTGATTTCCGTGCAAAACATTTCCTACACTCAGAACAGGAATACGGCTTCTCATCTGTGTGAGTATGCTGATGAATATCAAAATGTAATTTGAATGCAAAACATTTCCCACACTCAGAACAGGAATACGGCTTCTCACCTGAGTGACTTCTCTGATGTCTAACAAGAACTGATTTAAATGTGAAACATTTCCCACACTCAGAACAGGAATACGGCTTCTCACCTGTGTGACTTCTCTGATGTCTAACAAGAACGGATTTAAATGCGAAACATTTCCTACACTCAGAACAGGAAAATGGCTTCTCACCTGTGTGACTACTCTGATGTGTAACAAGAGCTGATTTCTGTGTAAAACATTTCCCACACTCAGAACAGGAAAACGGCTTCTCACCTGTGTGACGTCTCTGATGTCTAACAAGAACTGATTTACATGCGAAACATTTCCCACACTCAGAACAGGAAAACGGCTTCTCACCTGAGTGACTTCTCTGATGTGCAACAAGAGCTGATTTCCGTGGAAAACATTTCCTACACTCAGAACATGGAAATGCCTTCTCACCTGTGTGACTACTCTGATGTGTAACAAGAGCTGATTTCTGTGTAAAACATTTCCCACACTCAGAACAGGAATACGGCTTCTCACCTGTGTGACTTCTCTGATGTTTAACAAGATCTGATTTCCGTGCAAAACATTTCCCACACTCAGAACATGGAAATGGCTTCTCACCTGTGTGAGTATGCGGATGAATAACAAAATGTGATTTGAATGCAAAACATTTCCCACACTCAGAACAGGAATACGGCTTCTCACCTGTGTGACTACTCTGATGTGTAACAAGAGCTGATTTCTGTGTAAAACATTTCCCACACTCAGAACAGGAAAACGGCTTCTCACCTGTGTGACTTCTCTGATGTGTAACAAGAACTGATTTAAATGCGAAACATTTCCCACATTCAGAACATATCAGTGGCCTCTCACCTGCCTTAGCTGGATGATGGGTAATAAGCTTTGTGTTCTGTGTAAAACATTTGGCATCTACAGAACAGGGAAACTCTGTATCTACTGTCAGAGCTGTAACAGATGCACCAATATCAGAGTGATCAGGAGAACATTCCCCAGGATCAGGGGGATCAGCTGATAGAGCTGGATGTATAATTGGGGTAATGGGGTTATCTCCTGGAGAATCCTGTCTACTGTCATTATCTGTTATTTCAGAATCCTGGGATACCATTAGATGTCCTTCTGAGATATTCCTGCTTGTGTGTCCATCTGCTGTAAATAAAATACATTATGGAAATATAAAATGAGTAGACAAGACCCAGGGTGTTACAGGATACAATATATAATTCTATAACTGACATGTTTTACCTGTAATCATTGCTTTTATGTGTATATAAAAAAAAAAAGTTAGGATGCTTAGACTGGAGCTTGATCAACACTGAACGCTCATGTGGGATTACTAGAGGCGACATGGACGCTCATGTGGGATTACTAGAGGCGACATGGACGCTCATGTGGGATTACTAGAGGTGACATGGACGCTCATGTGGGATTACTAGATGGGACATGGACGCTCATGTGGGATTACTAGAGGTGACAAGGACGCTCATGTGGGATTACTAGAGGTGACATGGACGCTCATGTGGGATTCCTAGAGGCGACATGGACGCTCATGTGGGATTCCTAGAGGTGACACGGACGCTCATCTGGGATTACTAGAGGTGACACTGATGCTCATGTGGGATTACTAGAGGCGACATGGACGCTCATGTGGGATTACCAGAGGTGACATGGACGCTCATGTGGGATTACTAGAGGTGACACTGATGCTCATGTGGGATTACTAGAGGCGACATGGACGCTCATGTGGGATTACTAGAGGCGACATGGACGCTCATGTGGGATTACT
Organism: Pseudophryne corroboree; assembly: GCF_028390025.1. Taxonomy (NCBI): domain Eukaryota; kingdom Metazoa; phylum Chordata; class Amphibia; order Anura; family Myobatrachidae; genus Pseudophryne; species Pseudophryne corroboree. The sequence goes on from NW_026967541.1 coordinate 1,681,623, forward strand.
AGAGGCGACATGGACGCTCATGTGGGATTACTAGAGGCGACATGGACGCTCATGTGGGATTCCTAGAGGTGACACGGACGCTCATGTGGGATTACTAGAGGTGACACTGATGCTCATGTGGGATTACTAGAGGCGACATGGACGCTCATGTGGGATTACTAGAGGTGACACTGATGCTCATGTGGGATTACTAGAGGCGACATGGACGCTCATGTGGGATTACTGGAGGAGACATGGACGCTCATGTGGGATTACCAGGTGACATGGACGCTCATGTGGGATTACTAGGAGGTGACACTGATGCTCATGTGGGATTACTAGAGGCGACATGGACGCTCATGTGGGATTACTAGAGGCGACATGGACGCTCATGTGGGTTTACTAGAGGTGACATGGACGCTCGTGTGGGATTACTGGAGGAGACATGGACGCTCGTGTGGGATTACTAGAGGTGTCATGGACGCTCATGTGGGATTACTAGAGGTGACATGGTTGTAATAATAAAACACCAAAGAAGAGAAAATGCTGTCCTGCTTGCGCACTAATAAATAGGATTTTAATACCTACCAGTAAATCCTTTTCTCTGAGTCCGTAGAGGATGCTGGGGTCATCAATAGAACCATGGGGTATAGACAGGATCCACAGGAGAAATGGGCACTTTAAGACTTTAATAAGGGCGTGAACTGGCTCCTCCCTCTATGCCCCTCTTCCAGACCTCAGTTATAGGAACTGTGCCGAGGGAGACGGACATTAGGTTGGTTTATATGAAAAGTAGAAACCACCTTCGGCAGAAACTGTTGACGAGTTCTCAACTCTGCTCTATCTTCATGGAAGATCAAATAAGGGCTCTTGTGAGACTAGGCCGCCAATTCGGACACCCGCCGTGCAGATGCCAAGGCCAATAAAATTACCACTTTCCAAGTGAGGAATTTCAAATCCACCTTTTGAAAAAGGTTCAAACCAGTGACATTGAAGGAACTGTAACATCATGTTAAGGTCTCAAGGTGCCACAGGAGGCACAAAAGGAGGTTGGATGTGTAAACACCCCTTTTGCAAACGTTTGCACCTCAGGAAGTGAGGCCAATTGTTTCTGAAAGAAAACTGACAATGCAGAAATCTGTACTTTAATGGATCCTAATTTAAGGCCCGCATCCACTCCAGCTTGTAAAAAGTGGAGAAAACGTCCAAGTTAAAAAATATCCGCAGGAGCCTTCTTGGACTCGCACCAGGAAATATATTTCCTCCAAATGTGGTGATAGTGTTTTGCCGTAACATCCTTTCTAGCCTGAATAAGAGTGGGAATGACTTCACTGGGAATTCCCTTCTGGGCTAGAATCTGGCGTTCAACCGCCATGCCGTCAAACGTAGCCGCAGTAAATCTTGATACTGACACGGCCCCTGCTGTAACAGGTCCTCTCGTAGAGGAAGCAGCCAGGGATTTCCTATGCGTAAATCCTGAAGATCGGGATACCAAGCCCTCCTTGGCCAATCTGGAACAATGAGGATCGTCGGAACCTTTCTTCTTCTTATAATTTTGAACACTCTCGGAATGAGAGGAAGTGGAGGGAACACATACCGACTGAAACACCCACGGTGTCACCAGAGCGTCCACCGCTATGGCTTGAGGGTCCCTAATTTTGGAGTTTCTTGTTGAGACGAGACGCCATCATCTCTACTTGGGGAGTACCCCAGCGACTTGTCACTTCTGTGAAGACTTCTGGATGAAGTCCCCACTCTCCTGGATGGAGATCGTGTCTGCTGAGGAAGTCTGCTTTCCAGTTGTCCACTCCTGGAATAAAGATAGCTGACAGAGCGCTTAGATGTTTCTCCGCCCAGCGGAGAATCCTTGTGGCTTCTGCCATTGCTGCTCTGCTTTTTGTTCCGCCCCGGCTGTTGATGTAAGTTACTGCTGTTACATTCTCCGACTGGATGAGGACGGGTCGACTTTGAAGAAGGCGTTCCGTTTGTAGAAGGCCGTTGTAAATCGCCCTTAATTCCAGAACGTTTATGTGGAGACAAGTCTCCTGACTTGACCATCTTCCTTGCACCCCAACCCCGGGGACTTGCATCTGTGGTCATTAGAATCCAATCCTGAATACCGAACCTGCGTCCCTCGATGAGGTGAGAACTGTGCAGCCACCACAGCAGTGATATTCTTGTCTTTGAGGACAGGACTATCGTCCGTTGCATGTGTAGGTGGGAACCGGACCACTTGTCCAACAGGTCCCACTGGAATACTCTGGCATGGAATCTGCCAAACTGAATGGCCTCGTAGGCTGCCACCATCTTTCCCAGCAAGCGAGTGCATTGATGTATTGACACTCTGGTTGGTTTTAAGATTTGTTCCCGAGCTTTTTCTTCCGGAAGAAAAACTCTCTGTAGTTCTGTGTCCAGATTCATCCCCAGAAACGACAGGCGGGTCGTAGGGATCAACTGAGATTTCAGCAGGTTGAGGAGCCAGCCATGCTGTTGCAACACCTTCAGGGACAGTGCAATGTTCTGTAACAACTTGTCCCTGCATCTGGCTTTCATCAGGAGATTGCATGCGAAGAAGAATCATCATCTCCGCCATCACTTTGGTGAAAATCCTCGGAGCCATGGACAGCCCAAACGGCAACGTCTGAAATTGGTAATGACAATCCTGAACCGCAAAGCGCAGGAAGACCTGATGAGGAGGATAAATGGGAACATGTAGGTAGGCATCCTTTATGTCTAAGGAGACCATAAAGTCCCCTTCCTCCAGACTGGATATCACCGCTCTGAGAGACTTTATCTTGAATTTGAATTTCTGCAGAAAGAAATTTAGGTCTTTAAGGTTGAGGATCGGTCTGACCGAGCCGTCCGGCTTCGGAACCACGAATAAGCTGGAATAAAAGCCTTGTCCCTGTTGCGCAGGGGAACCGTGATAATGACCTGGTTCTGACACAATTTTTGTATTGTGTCGCACACTACCTCTCTGCCGGACAGAGAAGCTGGCAAGGCTGATTTTAAAAATCGGCAAGGGGGAACGTCTTAAAATTCTAGTTTGTACCCTTCTGACACAATTTTTAAAATCCAAGGTTCCAGGCCCGAGCAAACCCAGACCTGGCTGAAGAGCTTGAGATGTGCCCCAACCGGCGAGGACTCCCGCAGGGAAACCCCAGCGTCATGCGGTGGACTTGGCAGAAGCCGGGGAGGACTTCTGTTCTTGGGAGGCAGAGAAGCCTGGGTTTCTTTTACCTCTTTCCCTGCCTCTAGCAGCAAGGAAGGCAGAGTCTCTTCCTCTTCGGTATCTATTGGGCCGAATGGACTGCATTTGATGATGCGTTTTCTTATGTTTTGGGGGAACATAAGGTAAAAATGACGATTTTCCAGCAGTAGCTGTAGAGACTCGGTTTGTAACCGGTAGGTATTAAAAATAAGATTTTACTCACCGGTAAATCTATTTCTCGTAGTCCGTAGTGGATGCTGGGACTCCGTAAGGACCATGGGGATTAGCGGCTCCGCAGGAGACTGGGCACAAACTAAAGAAAGCTTTAGGACTAGCTGGTGTGCACTGGCTCCTTCCTCTATGACTCTCCTCCAGACCCCAGTTAGGATACTGTGCCCGGAAGAGCTGACACAATTTAGGAAGGATTTTGAATCCCGGGTAAGACTCATACCAGCCACACCAATCACACCGTACAACTCGTGATACTATACCCAGTTAACAGTATGAAAACAACGAAGCCTCTCAACAGATGGCTTTTAAACAATAACCCGTTAGTTTAACAATAACTATATACAAGTATTGCAGACAATCCGCACTTGGGATGGGCGCCCAGCATCCACTACGGACTACGAGAAATAGATTTACCGGTGAGTAAAATCTTATTTTCTCTGACGTCCTAAGTGGATGCTGGGACTCCGTAAGGACCATGGGGATTATACCAAAGCTCCCAAACGGGCGGGAGAGTGCGGATGACTCTGCAGCACCGAATGAGCGAACTCTAGGTCCTCCTCAGCCAGGGTGTCAAACTTGTAGAATCTTGCAAACGTATTTGACCCCAAACAAGTAGCTGCTCGGCAAAGTTGCAAAGCTGAGACCCCTCGGGCAGCCGCCCAAGAAGAGCCCACCTTCCTCGTGGAATGGGCTTTTACAGATTTAGGATGCGGCAGTCCAGCCGCAGAATGCGCAAGCTGAATTGTGTTACATATCCAGCGAGCAATAGTCTGCTTCGAAGCAGGAGCACCCAGCTTGTTGGGTGCATACAGGATAAATAGCGAGTCAGTTTTCCTGACTCCAGCCGTCCTGGAAACATATATTTTCAAGGCCCTGACTACGTCCAGTAACTTGGAGTCCTCCAAGTCCCTAGTAGCCGCAGGCACCACAATAGGTTGGTTCATGTGAAACGCAGATACCACCTTAGGGAGAAACTGGGGACGAGTCCTCAATTCTGCCCTATCCATATGGAAAATCAGATAAGGGCTTTTACACGACAAAGCCGCCAATTCTGACACACGCCTGGCCGAGGCAAGGCCAACAGCATGACCACTTTCCACGTGAGATATTTTAAATCCACGGTCTTAAGTGGCTCGAACCAATGTGACTTCAGAAAACTCAACACCACGTTGAGATCCCAAGGTGCCACAGGGGGCACAAAAGGGGGCTGAATATGCAGCACTCCCTTAACAAAAGTCTGAACTTCAGGCAGTGAAGCCAGTTCTTTCTGGAAGAAAATCGACAGAGCCGAAATTTGGACCTTAATGGAACCCAATTTTAGGCCCATAGTCACCCCTGACTGTAAGAAGTGCAGGAATCGACCCAGGTGAAATTCCTCCATTGGGGCCTTCCTGGCCTCACACCAAGCCACATATTTTCGCCATATGCGGTGATAATGTTTTACTGTAACATCCTTCCTAGCTTTAATCAGCGTAGGAATGACTTCCTCCGGAATGCCTTCCTCCGGAATGCCCTTTTTCCTTTAGGATCCGGTGTTCAAACGCCATGCCGTCAAACGCAGCCGCGGTAAGTCTTGGAACAGACAGGGCCCCTGCTGCAGCAGGTCCTGTCTGAGCGGCAGAGGCCAAGGGTCCTCTGATATCATCTCTTGCAGTTCTGGGTACCAAGCTCTTCTTGGCCAATCCGGAACCACGAGTATAGTTCTTACTCCTCTCCTTCGTATTATTCTCAGTACCTTTGGTATGAGAGGAAGAGGAGGGAACACATAAACCGACTGGTACACCCACGGTGTCACTAGAGCGTCCACAGCTATCGCCTGAGGGTCCCTTGACCTGGCGCAATATATTTTTAGCTTTTTGTTGAGGCGGGACGCCATCATGTCCACCTGTGGCCTTTACCAACGATTTACAATCATGTGGAAGACTTCTGGATGAAGTCCCCACTCTCCCGGGTGGAGGTCGTGCCTGCTGAGGAAGTCTGCTTCCCAGTTGTCCACTCCCGGAATGAACACTGCTGACAGTGCTAACACGTGATTTTCCGCCCAACGGAGAATCCTTGTGGCTTCTGCCATCGCCATCCTGCTTCTCGTGCCGCCCTGTCGGTTTACATGGGCGACCACCGTGATGTTGTCTGACTGAATCAGTACCGGCTGGTCCTGAAGCAGGGGTCTTGCTTGACTTAGTGCATTGTAGATGGCCCTTAGTTCCAGGATATTTATGTGTAGGGAAGTCTCCTGACTTGACCACAGCCCTTGGAAGTTTCTTCCCTGTGTGACTGCCCCCCAGCCTCGAAGGCTGGCATCCGTGGTTACCAGGATCCAGTCCTGTATGCCGAATCTGCGGCCCTCTAGAAGATGAGCACTCTGCAGCCACCACAGCAGAGACACCCTGGTCCTTGGAGACAGGGTTATCAACTGATGCATCTGAAGATGCGATCCGGACCACTTGTCCAACAGGTCCCACTGAAAAGTTCTTGCATGGAACCTGCCGAATGGAATTGCTTCATAGGAAGCTACCATCTTTCCCAGGACTCGCGTGCAGTGATGCACCGACACCTGTCTTGGTTTCAGGAGGCCTCTGACTAGAGATGACAGCTTCTTGGCTTTCTCCTCCGGGAGAAACACTTTTTTCTGGTCCGTGTCCAGAACCATCCCCAGGAACAGTAGACGTGTCGTAGGTGCCAGCTGTGACTTTGGAATATTGAGAATCCAACCGTGCTGTTGTAGCACTTCCTGAGATAGTGCTACCCCGATCAACAACTGCTCCCTGGACCTCGCCCTTATCAGGAGATCGTCCCAGTACGGGATAATTAAAACTCCCTTTTTTCGAAGGAGTATCATCATTTCGGCCATTACCTTGGTAAATACCCTTGGTGCCGTGGACCGACCGAACGGCAACGTCTGGAATTGGTAATGACAATCCTGTACCACAAATCTGAGGTACTCCTGGTGAGGATGGTAAATGGGGACATGCAGGTAAGCATCCTTGATGTCCAGTGATACCATGTAATCCCCCTATTCCAGGCTTGCAATAACCGCCCTGAGCGATTCCATCTTGAACTTGAATTTTTTTATATATGTGTTCAAGGATTTCAAATTTAAAATGGGTCTCACCGAACCGTCCGGTTTCGGTACCACAAACATTGTGGAATAGTAACCCCGTCCTTGTTGAAGGAGGGGCACCTTGACAATCACCTGCTGGGAATACAGCTTGTGTATTGCCTCTAACACAGCCTCCCTGTCTGAGGGAGTCGTTGGTAAGGCAGATTTTAAGAAACGTCGGGGGGGGGGGGGGAAGACGTCTCGAATTCCAGCTTGTACCCCAGAGATACTACTTGAAAGATCCAGGGATCCACCTGTGAGCGAGCCCACTGATCGCTGAAGCTTCTGAGACGGGCCCCCACCGCACCTGGCTCCGCCTGTGGAGCCCCAGCGTCATGCGGCGGACATGGCGGAAGCGGGGGAGGACTTTTGCTCTTGGGAACTGTATGTTGCAGCTTTTTCCCCCTACCTCTGCCTTTGGGCAGAAAGGACGCGCCCTTAACCCGCTTGCCCTTATGGGGCCGAAAGGACTGTACCTGATAATACGGTGCTTTCTTTGGCTGTGAGGGAACCTGGGGTAAAAATGCTGATTTCCCAGCTGTCGCTGTGGAAACTAGGTCAGAGAGACCATCCCCGAACAACTCCTCACCCTTGTAAGGCAAAACTTCCATGTGCCTTTTTGAATCTGCATCACCTGTCCACTGCCGAGTCCATAAACCCATCCTGGCAGAAATGGACATTGCACTTATTTTAGATGCCAGACGGCAAATATCCCCCTGTGCATCTCTCATGTATAAGACTGCGTCTTTTATATGCTCTATGGTTAGCAATATAGTGTCCCTGTCTAAGGTATCAATATTTTCTGACAGGGAATCTGACCACGCAGCTGCAGCACTGCACATCCATGCTGAAGCAATAGCTGGTCTCAGTATAATACCTGAGTGTGTATATACAGACTTCAGAATCGCCTCCTGCTTCCTATCAGCAGGCTCCTTTAGGGCGGCCGTATCCGGAGACGGTAGTGCCACCTTTTTTGACAAGCGTGTGAGCGCTTTATCCACCCTAGGGTGTGTTTCCCAACGTGACCTATCCTCTGGCGGGAAAGGGTACGTCATTAGTAATCATTTAGAAATTACCAATTTTTTATAAGGCGAAGCCCACGCTTCTTCACACACTTCATTTAATTCCTCAGATGAGGGAAAAACTACTGGTAGTTTCTTCTCCCCAAACATAATACCCTTTTTTGTGGTACCCGGGGTAATATCAGTAATGTGCAACACATTTTTCATTGCCTCAATCATGTAACGTGTGGCCCTATTGGAAGTTACATTTGTCTCATCGTCGTCGACACTGGAGTCAGTATCCGTATCGACATCTGTGTCTGCCATCTGAGGTAGCGGGCGTTTTAGAGCCCCTGATGGCTTTTGAGACGGCTGGGCAGGCACAGGCTGAGAAGCCGGCTGTCCCATGTCGTCAAACCTTTTATGTAAGGAGTTGACACTTTCACGTAATTCCTTCCATAAGTTCATCCACTCAGGTGTCGACCCTGCAGGGGGTGACATCACATTTACAGGCATCTGCTCCGCCTCCACGTAAGCCTCCTCATCATACATGTCGACACAGCCGTACCGACACACCGCACACACAGGGAATGCTCTGACAGAGGACAGGACCCAACAAAGCCCTTTGGGGAGACAGAGAGAGAGTATGCCAGCACACACCAGAGCACTATATAACACAGGGATCCCACTATAAATTAGTGTTTTTCCCTTATAGCTGCTTATATAATATATACTGCGCCTAAATTTAGTGCCCCCCCTCTCTTTTTTACCCTTTTGTATGCAGGACTGCAGGGGAGAGAGCCAGGTAGCGATCCTTCCAGCGGAGCTGTGAGGGAAAAATGGCGCCAGTGTGCTGAGGGAGATAGCCCCGCCCCTTTTTCGGAGGACTTTCTCCCGCTTTTTCTGGAAATCTGGCAGGGGTTAATTTACACCTATATAGCCTTTTGGACTATATATGGTGTATATTTGCCAGCCAAGGTGTCTTATTGCTGCTCAGGGCGTTCCCCCCCAGCGCCCTGCACCCATCAGTGACCGGAGTGTGAGGTGTGCATGAGGAGCAATGGCGCACAGCTGCAGTGCTGTGCGCTACCTTGTTGAAGACTGATGTCTTCTGCCGCCGATTTTCTGGACCACTTCTTGCTTCTGGCTCTGTAAGGGGGAAGGCGGCGCGGCTCCGGGACCGGACGATCGAGGTCGGGCCCTGTGTTCAATCCCTCTGGAGCGAATGGTGTCCAGTAGCCTAAGAAGCCCAAGCTAGCTGCAAGCAGGTAGGTTCGCTTCTTCTCCCCTTAGTCCCTCGTAGCAGTGAGTCTGTTGCCAGCAGATCTCACTGAAAATAAAAAACCTAATTCTAACTTTCTTTCTAGCAGGCTCAGGAGAGCCACCTAGTGTGCATCCAGCTCAGCCGGGCACAAAAATCTAACTGAGGTCTGGAGGAGGGTCATAGTGGGCGGAGCCAGTGCACACCAGTTAGTCCTAAAGCTTTCTTTAGTTTGTGCCCAGTCTCCTGCGGAGCCGCTATTCCCCATGGTCCTTACGGAGTCCCAGCATCCACTTAGGACGTCAGAGAAATCCTATTTTCTCATAAGTCCTAAAGGAATCTGGGGATGCTTCAAAACCATGGGGTTTATACCAATGCTCTAGAAAGGGCGGGAGAGTGCAGATGACTCTGCAGCACCGACTGATCAAACAAGAGGTCCTCCTCGGCCAGGGTATCAAACTTGTAAAACTTCACAAAGGTGTTTGAACCCGACCAAGTAGCAGCTCGCCAAAGTTGTAATGCCGAAACCCCTCGGGCAGCCGCCCAGAATGAGTCCACCTTTCTGGTAGAATGAGCTTTCACCGATTTCGGTAACGGTAACCCTGCCGTGGAATGAATCTGCTGAATCGTATTACAGATCCAGCGTGCAATAGTCTGCTTGGAAGCAGGAGCCCCAATCTTGTTGTGAGCACACAGGACAAACAGAGCCTCTGTTTTCCTAATCTGCACCGTTCTGGCGACATAGATTTTCAAAGCTCTGACCACATTGAGACTTCGATTCCACCAAGGCATCAGTAGCCACTGGCACCACAATAGGCTAGTTTACGTGAAATGAGGAAACCACTTTTGGTAGAAATTGCTGATGAGTTCTCAACTCCGCTCTATCAGCATGGAAGATTAAATAGGGTCTTTTGTGAGACAAAGCCGCCAATTCAGAAACTCACCTTTATGACGCCAAGGCCAACAACATGACTACTTTCCAAGTAAGGAATTTTAACTCAACCTTACGTAAAGGTTCAAACCAAGGAGATTGCAGGAACTGCAACACCACATTAAGATCCCACGGTGCCACTGGGGGCCCAAATGGAGGTTGGATGTGCAGCACACCTGACGAAGGTCTGAACTTCCGGAAGGGAGGGCAATTCTTTCTGAAAGAAAATTGATAAGGCTGAAATTTGTTCCGCCCTGGCGGTTTACGTACGCCACTGCTGTTATGTTGTCTGATTGAATCAAGATGGGCAGACCGCGAAGATGTTCCGCTTGCAGAATACCGTTGTAAATGGCCCTTAGTTCCAGAATGTTTATGTGCAGACAAGCTTCCTGGCTTGACCATTTTCCCTGAAAGTTTCACCCCTGTGTGACTGCTCCCCAGCCTCGGAGACTTGCATCCGTGGTCACCAGGATCCAATCCTGAATCCCGAACCTGCGTCCCTCCAGAAGGTGAGAACTGTGCAGCCACCACAGAAAGAAGATCCTGGTCCTGGAAGATAGGAGTATTTTCCGGTGCATGTCCAGGTGAGACCCGGACCACTTGTCCAGCAGGTCCCACTGAAACACCCCTGGCATGGAACCTGCCATACGGAATGGCCTCGTAGGCCGCCACCATCTTCCCCAGCAATCGAGTGCATTGAAGAACTGACACTTTAGCCGGTTTCAGAATCTGTTTTACCATGTTCTGTATTTCCAGAGCCTTTTCCACTGGAAGAAAAACTCTCCGTAATTCTGTATCCAGAATCATACCCAAGAACGACAGGCGTGTCGTCGGATCCCACTGCCGTCTTCTGCAGTCACTAAAGTCTTCTGATCTTCCTTTACTCATCCGGCTTCTGTCTTCTGGCTCTGTGAGGGGGGTGACGGCGCGGCTCCGGGAACAAGCAGCTAGGCGCACCAAGTGATCTGAACCTCTGGAGCTAATGGTGTCCAGTAGCCTAAGAAGCAGAGCCTTTGAACTCACAGAAGTAGGTCCTGCTTCTCCCCCCTCACTCCCACGATGCAGAGAGCCTGTAGACAGCAGGTCTCCCTGAAAATTATAAACCTAAATAAAGTATTTTTTCTGAGAAACTGTGGAGAGCTCCTAAGTGTATCCAGTATCGCTGGGCACAGAATCTAACTGGAGTCTGGAGGAGGGGCATAGAGGGAGGAGCCAGTTCACACCCCTTTTAAAGTCTTAAAGTGACCATGTCTCCTGCGGATCCCATCTTTACCCCATGGTTCTCAAAGCGTCCCCAGCATCCTCTAGGACGTATGAGAAAACACTCTACATGTGATATTTGTCATGGATAGCCTTGTGTTAGAAACACCCAACTGAGAACAGGGCTGATGACAGAGGAGGGTGTAGGATAAGAGATTGCTGTAGTGATTGAGCAATGAGAATATGTGACTTCTGTAATAAGTGTTTATTACTAACCTGTGCTGATATCTGTAGGGATCTCCTCCTCCTTACACTGCTGATCAACCCTCACATACGTCTCTTCTTCTCCCTCTATATCTTCTGCCTTTATATCAGTCACATACGTCTCTTCTTCTCCCTCTATATCTTCTGTCTTCATATCAGTCACATACGTCTCTTCTTCTCCCTCTGTATCTATTGCCTTTATATCAGTCACATACGTCTCTTCTTCTCCCTCTGTATCTTCTGCCTTTATATCAGTCACATCCGTCTCTTCTTCTCCCTCTATATCTTCTGCCTTTATATCATTCACATACGTCTCTTCTTCTCCCTCTATATCTTCAGCCTTTATATCAGTAACATACATCTCTTCTTCTCCCTCTATATCTTCTGCCTTTATATCAGTCACATACGTCTCTTCTTCCTCTATATCTTCTGCCTTTATATCAGTCACATACGTCTCTTCTTCTACCTCTGTACCTTCTATTTTAATATCAGACAGACATTCTACCTAAAAAAACAAAACACTATAATGACATTTGCATACAGTCAGATTAAACTGAGGTGAAACAGTATAATATCAGTGTATAAGACACAGCTCCTCTACAGATCATATAGTGACAGTCACTTTAGTATATTGGGGAGACCCTAAATCCCACCTACTTGATCCTCCTGTGGGATCCTGTGATTCTCCTCTGTACAATCCTGGGAATACAGAGGACGGGGACATCTCTCTGGGGTATCTCTGTTACTGGGCCCATCTGTAGGAGACACACAGTGACTGAGTACAGTATATATAATAAGAATTTACTTACCGATAATTCTATTTCTCGTAGTCCGTAGTGGATGCTGGGACTCCGTCAGGACCATGGGGAATAGCGGCTCCGCAGGAGACTGGGCACAAAAGTAAAAGCTTTAGGACTACCCGGTGTGCACTGGCTCCTCCCCCTATGACCCTCCTCCAAGCCTCAGTTAGGATACTGTGCCCGGACGAGCGTACACAATAAGGAAGGATTTTTGAATCCGGGTAAGACTCATACCAGCCACACCAATCACACCATATAACTTGTGATCTAAACCCAGTTAACAGTATGATAACATGAGGAGCCTCCAGAACAGATGGCTCACTACAACAAAACCCAATTTTTTTGGCAACAATAACTATGTACAAGTATTGCAGACAATCCGCACTTGGGATGGGCGCCCAGCATCCACTACGGACTACGAGAAATAGATTTATCGGTAAGGAAATTCTTATTTTCTCTGACGTCCTTGTGGATGCTGGGACTCCGTCAGGACCATGGGGATTATACCAAAGCTCCCAAACGGGCGGGAGAGTGCGGATGACTCTGCAGCACCGAATGAGAGAACTCCAGGTCCTCCTTAGCCAGGGTATCAAATTTGTAGAATTTTACAAACGTGTTTTCCCCTGACCACGCAGCTGCTCGGCAAAGTTGTAAAGCCGAGACCCCTAAGGCAGCCGCCCAAGATGAGCCCACCTTCCTTGTGGAATGGGCATTGACAGATTTTGGCTGTGGCAGGCCTGCCACAGAATGTGCAAGCTGAATTGTACTACAAATCCAACGAGCAATAGTCTGCTTAGAAGCAGGAGCACCCAGCTTGTTGGGTGCATATAATATAAACAGCGAGTCAGATTTCCTGACTCCAGCCGTCCTGGAAACATATATTTTCAGGGCCCTGACTACATCCAGTAACTTGGAATCCTCCAAGTCCCCAGTAGCCGCAGGCACCACAATAGGTTGGTTCAGGTGAAACGCTGAAACCACCTTAGGGAGAAATTGAGGGCGAGTCCTCAATTCCGCCCTATCCGAATGAAAAATCAGGTAAGGGCTTTTATAGGATAAAGCCGCCAATTCTGATACGCGCCTGGCTGAAGCCAGGGCCAACAGCATTACCACTTTCCATGTGAGATATTTTAAATCCACTGTGGCAAGTGGTTCGAACCAATGTGATTTTAGGAATCCCAAAACCACTTTGAGATCCCAGGGTGCCACTGGAGGCACAAAGGGAGGCTGTATATGCAGTACCCCCTTTACAAAAGTCTGGACTTCAGGAACTGAAGCCAATTCTTTCTGGAAGAAAATCGACAAGGCCGAAATTTGAACCTTAATGGATCCTAATTTTAGGCCCATGGACAGTCCTGTTTGCAGGAAATGCAGGAAACGACCTAGTTGAAATTCCTCTGTCGGGGCCTTCCTGGCCTCGCACCACGCAACATATTTCCTCCAAATACGGTGATAATGTTGTGCAGTTACATCCTTCCTGGCTTTGATAAGGGTAGGGATGACTTCATCTGGAATGCCTTTTCCTTCAGGATCCGGCGTTCAACCGCCATGCCGTCAAACGCAGCCGCGGTAAGTCTTGGAACAGACAGGGTCCTTGCTGAAGCAGGTCCCTTCTTAGAGGTAGAGGCCACGGATCCTCCGTGAGCATCTCTTGAAGTTCCGGGTACCAAGACCTTCTTGGCCAATCCGGAGCCACGCGTATAGTTCTTACTCCTCTCCGACTTATAATCCTCAGTACCTTTGGTATGAGAGGCAGAGGAGGGAACACATACACTGACTGGTACACCCAAGGTGTTACCAGAGCGTCCACCGCTATTGCCTGAGGGTCCCTTGACCTGGCGCAATACCTGTCTAGTTTTTTGTTGAGGCGGGACGCCATCATGTCCACCTTTGGTTTTTCCCAACGGTTTACAATTACTTGGAAGACTTCTGGATGAAGTCCCCACTCTCCCGGGTGGAGATCGTGTCTGCGGAGAAAATCTGCTTCCCAGTTGTCCACTCCGGGAATGAACACTGCTGACAGTGCTATCACATGATTTTCCGCCCAGCGAAGAATCCTTGCAGCTTCTGCCATCGCTCTCCTGCTTCTTGTGCCGCCCTGTCTGTTTACGTGGGCGACTGCCGTGATGTTGTCCGACTGTATCAACACCGGCTGACCCTGAAGCAGAGGCCTTGCTTGACTTAGGGCATTGTAAATGGCCCTTAGTTCCAGGATATTTATGTGAAATGACTTTTCCATGCTTGACCACAAGCCCTGGAAGTTTCTTCCCTGTGTGACTGCTCCCCAGCCTCTCAGGCTGGCATCCGTGGTCACCAGGACCCAGTCCTGAATGCCGAATCTGCGGCCCTCTAGAAGATGAGCACTCTGCAACCACCACAGGAGAGACACCCTTGTCCTCGGAGATAGGGTTATCCGCTGATGCATCTGAAGATGCGATCCGGACCATTTGTCCAGCAGATCCCACTGAAAGGTTCTTGCGTGGAATCTGCCGAATGGAATCGCTTCGTAAGAAGCCACCATTTTTCCCAGGACCCTTGTGCATTGATGCACTGACACTTGGCCTGGTTTTAGGAGGTTCCTGACTAGCTCGGATAACTCCCTGGCTTTCTCCTCCGGGAGAAAAACATCTTTTTCTGGACTGTGTCCAGTATCATCCCTAAGAACAGCAGACGTGTCGTCGGAATCAGCTGCGATTTTGGGATATTTAGAATCCACCCGTGCTGTCTTAGCACTACTTGAGATAGTGCTACTCCGACCTCTAACTGTTCCCTGGACTTTGCCCTTATCAGGAGATCGTCCAAGTAAGGGATAATTAAGACGCCTTTTCTTCGAAGAAGAATCATCATTTCGGCCATTACCTTGGTAAAGACCCGGGGTGCCGTGGACAATCCAAACGGCAGCGTCTGAAACTGATAATGACAGTTCTGTACCACAAACCTGAGGTACCCTTGGTGAGAAGGGCAAATTGGGACATGGAGGTAAGCATCCTTGATGTCCAGGGACACCATATAGTCCCCTTCTTCCAGGTTCGCTATCACTGCTCTGAGTGACTCCATCTTGAATTTGAACCTTTGTATGTAAGTGTTCAAGGATTTCAGATTTAAAATAGGTCTCACCGAGCCGCCTGGCTTCGGTACCACAAACAGCGTGGAATAGTACCCCTTTCCCTGTTGCAGGAGGGGTACCTTGATTATCACCTGCTGGGAATACAGCTTGTGAATGGCTTCCAATACTGCCTCCCTGTCAGAGGGAGACGTTGGTAAAGCAGACTTCAGGAACCGGCGAGGGGGAGACGCCTCGAATTCCAATTTGTACCCCTGAGATACTACCTGCAGGATCCAGGGGTCCACTTGCGAGTGAGCCCACTGCGCTCTGAAATTCTTGAGACGGCCCCCCACCGTGCCTGAGTCCGCTTGTAAGGCCCCAGCGTCATGCTGAGGACTTGGCAGAAGCGGGGGAGGGCTTCTGTTCCTGGGAAGAGGCTGCCTGATGCAGTCTTTTTCCCCTTCCTCTGCCCCGGGGCAGAAATGAGTGGCCTTTTGCCCGCTTGCCCTTAGGGGGACGAAAGGACTGAGCCTGAAAAGACGGTGTCTTTTTCTGCTGAGAGGTGACCTGGGGTAAAAAGGTGTATTTCCCGGCCGTTGCCGTGGCCACCAGGTCCGATAGACCAACCCCAAATAACTCCTCCCCTTTATACGGCAATACTTCCATATGCCGTTTGGAATCCGCATCACCTGACCACTGTCGCGTCCATAACCCTCTTCTGGCAGAAATGGACAGCGCACTTACTCTTGATGCCAGGGTGCAAATATCCCTCTGTGCATCTCGCATATATAGAAATGCATCCTTTAAATGCTCTATAGTCAATAATATACTGTCCCTATCCAGGGTATCAATATTTTCAGTCAGGGAATCCGACCAAACCACCCCAGCACTGCACATGCAGGCTGAGGCGATTGCTGGTCGCAGTATAACACCAGTATGTGTGTATATACTTTTTAGGATATTTTCCAGCTTCCTATCAGCTGGTTCCTTGAGGGCGGCCGTATCAGGAGACGGTAATGCCACTTGTTTTGATAAGCGTGTGAGCGCTTTATCTACCCTAGGGGGTGTTTCCCAACGCGCCCTAACCTCTGGCGGGAAAGGGTATAATGCCAATAATTTTTTAGGAATTATCAGTTTTTTATCGGGGGAAACCCACGCTTCATCACACACCTCATTTAATTCTTCTGATTCAGGAAAAACTACGGGTAGTTTTTTCACACCCCACATAATACCCTTTTTTGTGGTACTTGTAGTATCAGAAATGTTCAAAACCTCCTTCATTGCCGTGATCATGTAACGTGTGGCCCTACTGGAAATCACGTTTGTTTCCTCACCGTCGACACTGGAGTCAGTGTCCGTGTCTGGGTCTGTGTCGACCATCTGAGGTAACGGGCGCTTTAGAGCCCCTGACGGTGTTTGAGACGCCTGGACAGGCACTAGCTGATTTGCCGGCTGTCTCATGTCGTCAACAGTTTTTTGTAAAGTGCTGACGCTATCACGTAATTCCTTCCATAAGACCATCCACTCAGGTGTCGACTCCCTAGGGGGTGACATCACTATTACAGGCAATTGCTCCGCCTCCACACCATTTTCCTCCTCATACATGTCGACACAAACGTACCGACACACAGCACACACACAGGGAATGCTCTGACAGGACCCCACTAGCCCTTTGGGGAGACAGAGGGAGAGTTTGCCAGCACACACCAGAGCGCTATATATATATAGGGATAACCTTATATAAGTGTATTTCCCTTATATAGCTGCTGTATAGATTTATCTGCCAAATTAGTGCCCCCCCCTCTCTTGTTTTACCCTGTTTCTGTAGTGCAGGACTGCAGGGGAGAGTCAGGGAGACGTCCTTCCAGCGGAGCTGTGAGGGAAAATGGCGCTTGTGTGCTGAGGAGATAGGCTCCGCCCCCTTCTCGGCGGCCTTTCTCCCGCTTTTTTATGGAAAACTGGCAGGGGTTAAATGCATCCATATAGCCCAGGAGCTATATGTGATGTATTTTTTGCCATGTAAAGTGTTTTTATTGCGTCTCAGGGCCCCCCCGGGCCTACCCCCCCCCCCCCCCCCAGCGCCCTCCATCCTCAGTGACCGGAGTGTGAAGTGTGCTGAGAGCAATGGCGCACAGCTGCGATGCTGTGCGCTACCTTATTGAAGACAGGACGTCTTCTGCCGCCGATTTTCCGGACTCTTCTTGTCTTCTGGCTCTGTAAGGGGGCCGGCGGCGCGGCTCTGGGACCCATCCATGGCTGGGCCTGTGATCGGTCCCTCTGGAGCTAATGTCCAGTAGCCTAAGAAGCCCAATCCACTCTGCACGCAGGTGAGTTCGCTTCTTCTCCCCTTAGTCCCTCGATGCAGTGAGCCTGTTGCCAGCAGGACTCACTGAAAATAAAAAACCTAATTTAAACTTTTACTCTAAGCAGCTCAGGAGAGCTACCTAGTATGCATCCTTCTTGTTCGGGCACAAAAATCTAACTGAGGCTTGGTGGAGGGTCATAGGGGGAGGAGCCAGTGCACACCGGGTAGTCCTAAAGCTTTTACTTTTGTGCCCAGTCTCCTGCGGAGCCGCTATTCCCCATGGTCCTGACGGAGTCCCAGCATCCACAAGGACGTCAGAGAAATGTGATTATCAGGTGATGTGTATATAAGGGCCCCCATACCTGTTCTCCCCTGTACAATACATGACAGTCTCCTCTTACCCAGTGATGTGAGGGGCCAGTGATTCTCCATCATCATGTCCTTGTACAGAAACCTGTGTTCCTCTATATACTCCCCCTCCTGCATGGAGACATAGACAGTGACATCCCGACACCTTATAGGAACCTGACACACACAGTGATACAGTCATCACCCAGACACGTCCCCCGATGTTACTGTATAATGTCCCATTCCCAGCAGTCACCTCTCCAGTCATCACCCAGACACGTCCCCCTGGTGTTACTGTATAATGCCCCATTCCCAGCAGTCACCCCTCCAGTCATCACGTAGACACGTCCCCTAGTGTTACTGTACAATGCCCCATTCCCAGCAGTCACCTCTCCAGTCATCACCCAGACACGTCCCCTGGTGTTACTGTATAATGTCCCACTCCCAGCAGTCACCTCTCCAGTCATCACCCAGACACATTCCCTGGTGTTACTGTATAATGCTCCATTCCCAGCAGTCACCTCTCCAGTCATCACCCAGACACGCCCCCCGGTGTTACTGTATAATGCCCCATTCCCAGCAGTCACCTCTCCAGTCATACCCAGACACATCCCCTGATGTTACTGTATAATGCCCCATTCCCAGCAGTCACCTCTCCAGTCATCACCCAGACACATCTCCTGGTGTTACTGTATAATACCCCATTCCCAGCAGTCACCCAGACACATCTGGTGTTACTGTATAATGTCCCATTCTCAGCAGTCACCTCTCAAGTCATCACCCAGACACGTCCCCTGGTGTTACTGTATAATGTCCCATTCCCAGCAGTCACCTCTCCAGTCATCACCCAGACACATCCCCTGGTGTTACTGTATAATGTCCCATTCCCAGCAGTCACCTCTCCAGTCATCACCCAGACACTTCCCCTGGTGTTACTGTATAATGCCCCATTCCCAGCAGTCACCTCTCCAGTCATCACCCAGACACCCCCCCCTGGTGTTACTGTATAATGTCCCATTCCCAGCAGTCACTTCTCCAGTCCTCACCCAGACACATCCCCTGGTGTTACTGTATAATGTAATAATGTATAATATAGTGTGTTATCCGAACAGTTAAATAAACAGTTGAACAAACATTGAGCACCATCAAGGAAAGGCAATTTACTTAAACAACTTATTCCTACACAACTTAACCCAAAATTATCTCACAAACGACCACAGCATGTTCATTAAACTACTGTTTCTTATTTCAATTCATGGAATTCTCACCAAATTGAACACATTCTACACTCACCCTAAAACTCACCCCTCTGTGCACATTACAGCTTCTATTCTCCACTCCCCTCTTCTAACCACTCATGAGCTTTATACTTACTTCTCTGCAAGTACTTTGACAACCACAATTGGCCACCAGAATAAACACTCGCAAACATCCAACAATATTTATCTCACTCTTCTGCTTTTATTAGCTGGTGCCATATCACCAAATCCAGGCCCCAACCACCTGTCCCTCTCACACTCAGCTATCTCATAACAACATAGAAATCCATCTAACCTCATAAATATCACGTGTCTCCCATCCCCCTCCAAGTCACTAAAATGTGGCTTATGGAATGCATGCTCTGCTTGTAACAAATTACCATCCATCCATGACCTCTTTATCTCTCACAACTTAAATCTGCTGACTATAACAGAAACCTGGCTCACACAATCAGACTCGGCCTCCCCTGCAGCACTGTCACACGGTGGTTTCCACTTCACACACACCCCCAGGCCTGGTAATTATAAAGGTGGTGGGGTTGGAATCTTACTGTTCCAATTTTTCACATACACTGTTCTACCTCAGGTTCCATCACTCGCATTCACATCATTTAAAGTTCACTCTATCAGGATTTTTACCTATTCTCTCTGCATTTTGCAGCTATCTATCGCCCTCCTGGGCAACTCGAACAACAATTTCTAGAAGATTTTTCTGCCTGGCTTCTGCACATCTTATCCTCTGACATCTCCACCATCATTATGGGCGATTTCAATTTAGCTCTTGACAGTCCACAATCTGTTCATGCCTCCAAACTCTTCTCTCTAACCTCCTCTCTTGGCCTCACCCAATGGTCTGACTCCTCTACTCATCAGGAGGGCCACTGCCTTGATCTTGTGTTCACCAGGCACTGCTCAGTTTCTGAATTCATTAACACTCCTTTCCCTCTCTCTGATCACATCCTGATCACCTTCACAATCTCTTCTATTACTCTAAATTCTATGACACTAAAACCTAGCAAGCCTCCTCTAACCCGCAGAAATACTAACAATATACATTTTCACCAACTTTCCACTTCTCTGCAAAAACTGCTCTCACCAATCTCTACATTTACCACACCTGACACTGCTGTATCCCACCTGCACAAGACCCTAGAGAGTGCCCTTGATGAAGTGGCTCCAGCTACCCATCACACCCCACGTAGGCTTAGATGTCAACCATGGCACTCTAAATCATCAAGACACCTACAAAAACTGTCACGTAAAGTAGAACGTCAGTGGCGTAAATCTCAGAATCCTCAGATATAAGACCACCTACCACTCCTATCATCAGGCCCTGGACACTGCCAAACATATTTCTAATCTCTCATCTCTTCTCATGCCACCAACCCCAAGCAACTTTTTAATACATTTAAATCACTTCTTTACCCTCCCTCACCTCCCCCACTAGCTACTATCAGTGCCTACAACAGCACAAACCAGTCCAGGTGGTTACTCCATATACCGGCCCTGTTTGAATGTTACCGATCAATCCCATGTAGTTTCTCCTCCATGCCTGGGGTGGCGCTCTCTGCTCTGGTGTTCAGAGTGCTGCTCTGTATCTGCAGCTTGATTAGTGGCTGCTGCCACAGCTGTGAGCAGCACCTGTACTCACTACTTAGGCCAACCACACAGGCTCCCTGTTGCCAATTTATCGAGTCAAGATTGTTATAGCTCCTGGTCCTGGTCATGCTGATCTCTGCTGCTAAATCGACCAAAGAACTGCCAGTGCTCTCGTTCTCGGCGAGTTTCTCCACAGTCTACCCCAGTGTCTCCGGTGCTTCCAGCATTAACTGCTGCACAGCTTCCAGCTTTCTCAAGCAGCTTCTGGACTTTAATGTGTCTCGGTCATCAGCGTGCTGGGAGTCAGTGTCTGCATCAGTCTTTAAGTATCATTTTCAAGTTCCTAGAATCATCAGTGTCTCCAGTCACCGTGTACTACTCTGCAAACCACCAGTGTCTTTAACCATTATTCTCAAGTTCCTGGAATCATCAGCGTCTTCAGTCATCGCTTACAACTTTGCAAATCATCTGTGTTTTCAATCATCATTCACAAGTTCCTTAACTCATCAGCATCTTTAGCATACTTGCCTACCTGACCCTCTCCATGAGGGAGAAAATGCTCTGTTCCTGGACTTTCCTGGTAATGTATGATTGCAACCACCTGTGGTGAAACACCTTTCTTATCAATTACCTGGCTCACCACAGGTGATGGCAATCATACATTACCAGGAAAGTCCAGAAACAGAGCATTTTCTCCCTCATGGAGAGGGCCAGATAGGCATGTATGATCTTCAGTCACCATTTACAAGTCTGCAAATCACCAGTGTCTTTAATCATCATTCACAAGTTCCTTAACTCATCAGCACCTTTGGTCACCGTACACAAGTTTACAAATCATCAGTGCCATCCTGTGTTCCAGTTACAGTGCAATCCTGCAACCCTGGTACGTGCATACTCTACCACAGTCTACATCATTCTCATGTACTCACAGTTTCCTGGCATCCCATGTCTCCTCAGTTTTCCCTTTGTGTTCTCTAGTTATTCCTGCTTTATATTTATTGTTTACAGTTGTACGTTGCTTTAATAAACTAGTTATTATTCCGTGAACCTCAGTCCCTGCTAATATGTTTTCACACTGGGAGATCCAAACGAATTCTGACAATCCACCACGGGACTCTCACCATACGGCCTTATACAGCGGCCTTATCGATCTCGCCGCAACAGCGGTTCACATGCCGACAATACCAACAGCGCCCATATCCCAGGGCCAATCAGCCCAATGGTAAAGCTGTATCGGCAGCACAAACAAGGTACGAGTCACCTCAAGTCCCGTATAAGAGACGGGAATCCAAACTGCCCCCAGTCTGAAAAATTGACTGTGGTTTATATATCCACCACGGAATCTTCACTATTTAGCGGCAATACCATCCCCGCTGTGGACACGGTCCACACGCCGCTTCTATCAACAGTGATAACATCTTGGGACCGTTACCCATACAATCCAGCTATAGTGGAAGAGGTGATTTAATCCTGGAGGAGAATATACATCAAGCGCATAACGGATTTTCCACCACTGGACTTGACGGTTCTCTTCTCATCAGTTCCGCGCCGACACCCACCTGGGCTTGGCATATAAACGTTTTTTTATCTTCCAGCTGTTGTTTTTAAGCCACAACAAATATTTTCTTTCCGGGGACGCCCGGTTGGATATATTGGTCATATTACCACTGAACAATTACATTAATATATGTATTTGGTTTCTAGCTGCTTTTTATATGACTCTGTAAGTACTGTTAATTAATTATACAAGTGTTATAAAATTGCTACACAATTGTACAAGAATAGTTCATATTTAATAGCAATATATACAGATACAAAAGTATTTCTTATTTATAATAAAGTCATTTTAATAACTATTGGGACTCCATGGTTGTTATCTTGTTGGGTACAGTGTTTTGATATATGAGCGCCCCTATTATATTTCTTTCATCTAGTTATTCCTAATAGGAGCAATACACAACTCCTATATATTGGTGAACGTATACCAAGCATTGTCCCCACCATTGCATTTTTTTTAAATATTTTTTCTGATTTTATTTAATTGATGCAGGCGCTGCAAATATTAGTGTCTTGTGTATCAGTGCACAAGAACTTGCCTCCTACTTCAAGGATAAGATTGATAAAATCCGAGATGAAATGGTACGCTCTTCCTCAGCCAGTGACCTGCTCAATTCCCTACCTGAACCCTCTGGCACTTTCTCTTCATTTGATCCCACAAGTGAAGATGAAGTATCATCAGTCTTTCCATCCTCCTACTATACTACCTCTCCTCTTGATCCTATACCCTCACAGGTCAGTAAAACTTTGTCTCCTGTGCTTATCCCAACCTTAACTAAAATCTGTAATCTCTCTCTCTCTACTGGTATCTTTCCTTCTCTGTATAAGCATGCAGTGATTACTCCCATTACTAAACAAACACAACTCTGACCCAAACACACTCTCTAACTACCGTCCATTTCTCAGCTACCCAGTCCCTCCAAGCTACTTGAGAGACTTGCCTACACTCGCCTAACACACATTCTTAACTCCCGCAATTTACTAGACCCGCTTCAGTCAGGCTTTCATGCCCAACACTCCACAGAGACGGCGCTGACCATAGTAGTGAATGATCTAGTCACTGCTAGATCTAAAGCCCATTACACACTACTCATTCTTCTAGATCTCTCTGCTGCTTATGACACTGTTGACCACTCTCTTATCATACAAACACTACAATCCCTAGGTCTTCAGGACACGGCACTCTCCTGGTTCTCATCCTACCTATCTAATCGCTCTTTCAGTGTTCACTTCTCGGATTCTACCTCTTCTTCTCTACCTCTATCAGTTGGAGTACTGCAATGCTCAGTCTTGGGTCCTCTGCTGTTCTCAGTCTGTACCTCATCTCATCGCTGGGTGATCATATCATACAACCCATTAAGAACCTAGCAATCTGGTGGACCATTATGCAACAGGTAGCATCAATCCTTGTGTATCAATGCCTATTTCCCCATAGATTGTAAACTTGCAAGCAGGGCCGTCCTACCTCTATGTCTGTCTGTTTTTACCCTGTTTCGTTCTATTACTGCTGTTCTAATTGTAAAGCGCAACAGAATATGCTGCGCTATATAAGAAACTGCTAATAAATAATAAATACAACACAGGCCGCTCCCCCTGTATGCTATGACAGCACAGAAAGCTACCCCTGTATATTATGACAACATATGCTGCTCCCCCTGTATACTATGACAGGACAGAAAGATACCCCTGTATATTATGACAACACATGCCGCTCCCCCTGTATACTATGACAGCACAGGAAGCTACCCCTGTATATTATGACAACACAGGCCGCTCCCCCTGTATACTATGACAGCACAGAAAGCTACCCCTGTATATTATAACAACACAGGCCGCTCCCCCTGTATACTATGACAGCACAGGAAGCTACCCCTGTATATTATGACAACACAGGCCGCTGCCCCTGTATATTATGACAACACAGGCCACTCCTTCTGTACAGAAAGAAAATACATTCCGCTCACCCTATATAATAATAGTAACAAGACACCACAGGTCCCTCCACTTGTATATTATGACAACACAGGCCACTCCCCCTGTATACTATGACAGTACAGGATGCTACCCCTGTAATATGACAACACAGGCCACTCCTTCTGTATAGAAAGACAATACATGTCGCTCGCCCTATATAATAAAAGTAACAAAACACCACAGGCCACTTACCCTGTATAAAAGGGCAACACAGGCTGCTCCCCCTGTATAGTAGGATGTCATAATCCACTACCCCTGTGTCACGATCCGGGTATCTGGACGCCATTACTTACCCTTCAGATGCCTCCTAAGGCTGGCTCAGCGTTCCAGGACCGGATCCCGCTGTTCCTGAGTTTCCACATGCAGAATGTCAGCATGGTGATTTCATCAGCCGCGGCCTCCGCTGTGCCCGCGTGGTTAAATGTGCGCTTGTCAGTCTGGCGTCCCCTGTCTCCTGTGGCCGGCGTCGCCATTACTGTTTCAATTCTCACATGGATTACAAACCAAACTTCCCTCCAAGTGTCTGCATGGGCGCAGCCATCTTGGATTTTGTCATCTGATCATTTCCACCAATCTGCTGTCTGTATTGTTGATTTGCATAATTGCCTAGCCAACCCCTTCCTTGCTGCAGGTATAAGTAAGCTGTGCCTGAGCAAGGAAGGCGTCAGTGCTTTGGTTGTCTAACCTAGTTCCAGTTTGTCTCTCTCCTGTGGTTGTCTTCCAGGTTCCAGCTCCTGTCTCCAGACTTCTGCTACAGAGACCCGCACCAGCATTCCATCTGCGGTGTAGCCTGACTCTCCGATCCATTCTGGACTCACCTGTTTCCAGCTCAAACAATCACCTGCTTCCAGCCCAGCTTCCAGCAGTGTACAGCTTCTCTTAAAGGGCCGGTGTCCTTTTCTGCAGTTTACCACTCTCCACCGGTATTATTATTTCACCGCTCTCAAACTCCAAACTTCATTATTATTTAATCGCTCTCAAGTTCGTTTATTATTTAACTGGTCCCAGCCAGTATCCACTCCGTATCAACAACAGTCTGGTTCCAGCCAGTATCCACAGCAGCCGTTTTATCTTCAGCAGCCCAGCCTTTCCTGGAACACCGGCTGGTACGATCCTGGGTTCTCTCCATTGCTACAGTCAGGCCTGGTAAGGACTTTCCAACTAGAAGATTATAAGAACTGTCTCACACTACCAGTGCCTGTGGCCCTTGCCACCTTGTAGTACCCAGGAATTGTATTTATCCTCTGTTGACTTTTATGTTTCCTTTTACTGCTGCTGTGTTACGGAGTTTGTCATAATAAACATCATTGACTTTTATCCTGGTTGTCGTGGTCACGCCTTCGGGCACTTATTCTACATGTTACTTACATGTCTAGGGGTCTGATACAACCTCCCAGGTTCCGTTACATCTCAGACCCTACAACTGAGGCTGCCTCCCGTCAGCTCAGGCCCTCAGTTGTGACAGTAAGCACTGACCTAATGAATCCAGCCGGAGACCAGGATCAAGCAGCCAGGCCGATGCAAGAACTGGCAGCCCGACTTGAACATCAGGAGGCTGCACAGGGCCACATCATCCGCTGTCTCCAGGATCTCTCTACACGGCTGGATGGGATTCAAACGACCCTCCGTGGACCTGGCACGTCCGGTGCGTCCACTACAGTGACACCAGCTGTAACCCCACCCACCTTACCCATTTCCAGTCCACATCTTCATCTTCCAACGCCAGCAAAATTTGATGGCTCTCCAAGGTTCTGCAGGGGATTTCTCAATCAATGTGAAATCCACTTTGAGCTTCTACCTGGCAATTTCTTCAGTGACCGTACCAAAATTGCCTATATCATCTCCCTTCTCAGTGGCTCAGCCCTTGACTGGGCATCACCTTTATGGGAGAAGTCTGATCCCCTGCTATCCTCCTATACTGACTTTGTAGCTACATTCAGGCGCATCTTCGACGAGCCAGGCCGGATAACATCTGCTTCATTTGAGATTCTCCGTTTACGCCAGGGAACACGTACTGTGGGACAGTATCTTATACAGTTTAAAATCCTGGCATCCGAACTGGCATGGAACGACGAGGCCCTGTATGCTGCATTCTGGCATGGCTTATCAGAACGCATCAAGGATGAGTTAGCTACCAGAGACTTGCCCTCTAAGTTGGATGAGCTAATTTCTCTTTGCACGAAGGTTGATCTACGTTTTAGAGAGAGAGCAACCGAGCGAGGAAGATCATCTACTCCTAAATCTTCTGCTCCTCCTCCTCGTCAACCATCTCCATCCAAGGATGAGCCTATGCAAATTAGTCGTTCCCGTCTATCTCCCGCTGAGCGCCGAAGACGTCTCTCTGAGTCTCTCTGTCTCTACTGTGCAGCTCCGTCGCACACTATCAATGCCTGTCCCAAACGTCCGGGAAACTCCAGATCCTAGCTCGCCAAGGAGAGGGCCGGCTAGGAGTAATGATCTCCTCTCCATCTCCTCATGACTGTAACCTCCCAGTGTCGCTCCAAATTGCTCAACGTTACAGGAACGTCATTGCCCTCCTTGATTCCGGAGCAGCTGGGAATTTCATAACCGAAGCTTATGTTAAACGGTGGTCCCTACCCACCGAGAGACTGTCCTCGTCCATCTCTTTGACTGCCGTGGATGGCAGCAAGATTTTTGACGCAGTCATTTCCTTAAGGACTCTTCCAGTTCGTCTGAGAGTGGGAGTTCTTCATTCTGAGTATATTTCTTTTTTAGTGATTCCAAGAGCCACACATCCAGTGGTTTTAGGCCTTCCATGGCTCCGTCTCCACAACCCATCAATTGACTGGACGACTACGCAAATACTGGCATGGGGTCCCTCCTGTGCTGAGACTTGTTTAGCCAAAGTTCTTCCTGTTTGTTCTTCCTTCCCCAGGTCAACTGATGTTCCGCCTCCTCCATATCAAGACTTCACGGATGTGTTCAGTAAAGCCTCTGCTGATATCCTTCCTCCTCATAGAGAATGGGACTGCCCAATCGACCTCATTCCAGGGAAGGTTCCACCGCGAGGCCGAACTTATCCGTTGTCTCTGCCCGAGACACACTCCATGGAAGAGTACATCAAAGAGAACCTGGCGAAGGGTTTCATCCGACCATCTTCTTCTCCAGCCGGCGCAGGCTTCTTCTTCGTTAAGAAGAAAGACGGTGGTCTGCGTCCGTGCATCGACTACAGAGGTCTGAACGACATTACCGTCAAGAACCGATACCCTTTACCCCTGATTACCGAGCTCTTTGATAGAGTTAGTGGTGCAACCATTTTCACAAAGCTGGACTTGAGGGGTGCCTACAATCTCATCCGAATCCGTGAGGGTGACGAGTGGAAGACCGCCTTTAACACCCGTGACGGACATTATGAGTACCTCGTCATGCCCTTCAGATTGAGCAACGCTCCAGCAGTCTTCCAGCACTTCGTGAATGAGATCTTCAGGGACATCTTGTACCGCCATGTCGTGGTTTATCTAGACGACATCCTCATCTTTGCTAATAATCTCGAAGATCATCGTTTCTGGGTAAAAGAGGTTCTTTCCCGTCTCCGTGTCAATCACCTCTATTGTAAATTGGAGAAGTGTGTGTTTGAAGTTAAAACCATTCCGTTTCTAGGTTACATTGTGTCCGGTTCCGGACTAGAGATGGATCCTGAGAAACTCCAAGCAATCCAGAATTGGCCTATACCCTTAAGCCTCAAAGGGGTCCAGAGGTTCTTAGGGTTCGCCAATTATTATAGAAAATTTATACGAGACTTTTCCACCATTGTGGCGCCTATCACTGCATTAACCAAGAAAGGTGCTAATCCGTCCAAGTGGTCCGAGGAAGCTACACAGGCCTTTCACCTTCTGAAGCAACGGTTCATCTCTGCACCAGTTCTGAAACAGCCCGACACCGACTCTCCTTTTATCTTAGAGGTAGACGCCTCCTCCGTTGGAGTAGGAGCAGTGTTATCCCAGAGGGCCAAAGATGGACATCTACATCCTTGCAGTTTCTTCTCCCGGAAGTTCTCTCCAGCTGAGCGCAACTATGCCATTGGTGATCAGGAGTTGCTAGCCATCAAGCTCGCTCTGGAGGAGTGGAGATACCTGTTGGAGGGAGCTTCCCACTCAATCACCATACTCACTGACCACAAAAATCTTTTATATCTCAAAGGCGCACAATGTCTGAATCCTCGTCAGGCCAGATGGGCACTTTTCTTCTCTAGGTTTGACTTTAAACTCCAGTTCTGTCCGGGTTCTCAGAATCGTAAGGCCGATGCTCATGGGAGCAAGAAAATGAGTCCGAGTCTGCAGACAAGCATCCTATTATTAATCTGTTGGCATTCTCCACGGTAGGGATGGACTCTACGCCTCCACCAGGGAAAAGTTTTGTTAAGCCAGTTCTAAGGAAGAAGCTCATGCATTGGGCCCATGCTTCCCGTTTTCCTGGACATACAGGCATTCAGAAAACCCTTGAATTTATTTCTAGGTCCTACTGGTGGCCAACTCTGAAGAAGGACGTTATGGAATTTATTGCCTCCTGCCCAAAGTGTGCCCAACACAAAGTCTCCCGCCAGTCGCCTGCGGGGCAACTGGTTCCATTATCTGTTCCCCGTCGACCATGGACCCATTTGTCGATGGACTTTGTTTCCGATCTACCTATCTGCAACAAGTTTAATACCATCTGGGTGGTAGTTGACCGGTTCACCAAGATGGCACATTTCATTCCTCTCACCGGTCTTCCGTCAGCTTCCAAGTTGGCTCAAGTGTTTATACAAGAGATCTTCCGACTTCACGGTCTTCCTGAAGAGATCATCTCGGATCGTGGAGTACAATTTGTAGCCAAATTTTGGCGAAGTTTGTGTCAAGCCCTCCAAGTCAAGTTAAAGTTTTCCACGGCTTACCATCCTCAGACCAATGGTCAAACCGAGAGGGTGAATCAGGACTTGGAGGCCTTCCTCCGTATATATGTGTCTTCCTCTCAAGATGACTGGGTTCAACTCCTTCCTTGGGCCGAGTTCAGCCACAACAATCAATACCATTCCTCATCTTCTTCTACACCATTCTTCATTAATTATGGATTCCACCCTAAAGTCCCAGAATTCCAACCGCTTCCCGCAACTTCTGTTCCAGCAGTGGATGTCACCTTGCGTCAGTTTTCAAATAACTGGAGGAACGTCCGCGCAGCCCTGCTTAAAGCCTCATTCAGGTATAAGAAGTTTGCCGATAGGAAGCGTAGAGCGGTTCCTGCTCTCAAGGTGGATGATCGTGTGTGGTTGTCCACGAAGAATTTGAGGTTGAGAGTTCCCAGCATGAAATTTGCACCTCGCTACATCGGACCCTTCAAGATTGAACAAGTCATCAATCCTGTTGCCTACAGGTTACAGTTACCATCCTTCTTGAAAATACCCAGGACATTTCATGTTTCTTTGTTGAAACCGCTGATCCTGAATCGGTTTCATTCCGCACTTCCTCCAGCTCCCAAAGTTCAGACTCAACGGGGAGTCGAGTACGAGGTGGCCAAGATTTTGGACTCACGTTTCCGTTACGGTCAGTTACAATACCTCATTGACTGGAAGGGCTATGGTCCTGAAGAACGCTCTTGGACCAATGCCTCAGACGTCCATGCTCCTGCCTTGGTCCGAAATTTCCACGCAAAGTTTCCTTTAAAGCCTAAGAAGTGTCCTGGGGCCACTCCTAAAGGGGGGGGTGCTGTCACGATCCGGGTATCTGGACGCCATTACTTACCCCTCAGATGCCTCCTAAGGCTGGCTCAGCGTTCCAGGACCGGATCCCGCTGTTCCTGAGTTTCCACATGCAGAATGTCAGAGTGGTGATTTCATCAGCCGCGGCCTCCGCTGTGCCCGCGTGGTTAAATGTGCGCTTGTCAGTCTGGCGTCCCCTGTCTCCTGTGGCCGGCGTCGCCATTACTGTTTCAATTCTCACATGGATTACAAACCAAACTTCCCTCCAAGTGTCTGCATGGGCGCAGCCATCTTGGATTTTGTCATCTGATCATTTCCACCAATCTGCTGTCTGTATTGTTGACTTGCATAATTGCCTAGCCAACCCCTTCCTTGCTGCAGGTATAAGTAAGCTGTGCCTGAGCAAGGAAGGCGTCAGTGCTTTGGCTGTCTAACCTAGTTCCAGTTTGTCTCTCTCCTGTGGTTGTCTTCCAGGTTCCAGATCCTGTCTCCAGACTTCTGCTACAGAGACCCGCACCAGCATTCCATCTGCGGTGTAGCCTGACTCTCCGATCCATTCTGGACTCACCTGTTTCCAGCTCAAACAATCACCTGCTTCCAGCCCAGCTTCCAGCAGTGTACAGCTTCTCTTAAAGGGCCGGTGTCCTTTTCTGCAGTTTACCACTCTCCACCGGTATTATTATTTCACCGCTCTCAAACTCCAAACTTCATTATTATTTCATCGCTCTCAAGTTTGTTTATTATTTAACTGGTCCCAGCCAGTATCCACTCCGTATCAACAACAGTCTGGTTCCAGCCAGTATCCACAGCAGCCGTTTTATCTTCAGCAGTCCAGCCTTTCCTGGAACACCGGCTGGTACGATCCTGGGTTCTCTCCATTGCTACAGTCAGGCCTGGTAAGGACTTTCCAACTAGAAGATTATAAGAACTGTCTCACACTACCAGTGCCTGTGGCCCTTGCCACCCTGTAGTACCCAGGAATTGTATTTATCCTCTGTTGACTTTTATGTTTCCTTTTACTGCTGCTGTGTTACGGAGTTTGTCATAATAAACATCATTGACTTTTATCCTGGTTGTCGTGGTCACGCCTTCGGGCACTTATTCTACATGTTACTTACATGTCTAGGGGTCTGATACAACCTCCCAGGTTCCGTTACATCTCAGCCCCTACAACTGAGGCTGCCTCCCGTCAGCTCAGGCCCTCAGTTGTGACACCCTGTATAGGAGGATGCCCCAGGTCGCTCCCCCTGTACAGTAGGACAACACATGCCACTCCCCTGTATTTTAATACAGCTCCCCTGAATATTAATACAACATATGCCGCTCCACCTGTATAGTACAATGCCACAGGACACAACACCTGTAATGTCCCGTTTATAGAATTACAGTAACGGCGGGTTCTGCGCCACCTGAATCACGGTAATGGCGGGGACTGCGCCACCTGTATTACGGTAACATCGGGGACTGCGCCACCTGTATTACGGTAACGGTGGGGTCTGCACCACCTGTATTGCGATAACGGCTGGGTCTTGCGCCACCTGTATTACGGTAACAACGGGGTCTGCGCCACCTGTATTACGATAACGGCGGGGTCTGAGCCACCTGTATTACGGTAACGGCGGGGTCTTGCGCAACCTGTATTACGGCAATGGTGGGGTCTGCGCTACCTCTATTATGGTAACGGTGGGGTCTGCGCCACCTGTATTACGGTAACGGCTGGGTCTTGTGCCACCTGTATTACGGTAACGACGGGGTCTGCGCCACCTGTATTACGGCAACGGCGGGGTCTGCACCACCTGTATTACGGTAACGGCGGGGTCTGAGCCACCAGTATTACGGTAATAGGGGGTCTGCTCTACCTTTATTACGGTAATGGGGGGGTCTGCACCACCTGTATTACGGTATCGGCGGGGTCTGCACCACCTGTATTACAGTAACGGCGGAGTCTGCACCACCTGTATTACGGTAACGGTGGGGTCTGCGCCACCTGTATTACGGTAACGGCTGGGTCTTGTGCCACCTGTATTACGGTAACGGTGGGGTCTGCGCCACCTGTATTACGGTATCGGCGGGGTCTGCACCACCTGTATTACGGTAACGGCGGGGTCTGAACCACCAGTATTACGGTAATGGGGGGTCTGCGCTACCTTTATTACGGTAATGGGGGGTCTGCGCCACCTGTATTACGGTAACGGCGGGGTCTGCGACACCTGTATTACGGTAACGGCGGGGTCTGAGCCACCTGTATTACGGTAACGGCGGGGTCTTGTGCCACCTGTCTTACAGTAACGGCGGGGTCTGCGCCACCTGTATTACGGTGACGGCGGGGTCTGCGTCCCCTGTATTACGGTAATGGCGGGGTCTGCGCCACCTGTATTACGGTAACGCTGAGGTCTGTGCCACCTGTATTACAGTAAGAGGACACTAGAGTGTCAGCCACCTGTACAGGGATAATGCAGCACCAGAGGCTGCTCCAGCTGCACTATAACAAGGCACCAGAGGCTGCTCCCCCTGTAGTACAGAACCTGACACCAGAGCTGCTCAGCCTATAGAATAATAATAATAATATCATTACCTGCTGCCAGACACAGCAATGGCTGCTCTCTGCTCCTGCTGCCTTGTGGGAATGATAAAAGGAAGGCGGAGCTCAGACCAGGGGAAAATGGCCGCCGCTCCTGACGTCACTACACGGCCAGGGAACCTATTGTTGCTGCCGGACTGGTCTACAAGAAAATGGCCGCCGGCCTCCTGCACTCAGGACATGTATAGTAATAGTCATTACAGAGGGCGGGAGTGTGGGAGGGGAGGAACCAGTCACTAGGAATCAGCTTGTGCCAATCACTCTTTACTTCCGGCCTGTGCGTTCCACCTTACTTCCGGGCTGTGCGTTCCACATACAGGAAGTGAGTTTTCATCGACAGCTGCAGCCTCCCAGTGTCCGTGGAGATCAGGTAATGGCGTCTTACTATACTACTAGCCTGTGGTGTCCTGTTATTATTACTATACAGGGGGAGCAACCTGTGGTGTCCACTCCTGATATTTTTATTATACAGTGGGAGCAGCCTGTAGTGTCCTGTTATTGTTATACGGGGGAGCAGCCTGTGGTGTCCTGTTGTTATACGGGATCCGGATTGAAAGTCGACAGTAACTAGGTCGACAATGTCTAGGTCGACCACTATTGGTCGACAGTAACTAGGTCGACAGGGTCAAAAGGTCGACAGGGTCAAAAGGTCGACATGTTCTAGATCGACAGGTCAAAAGGTCGACATGAGTTTTTCACAATTTTTTTCTTTTTTTTAACCTTTTCATACTTAACGATCCACGTGGACTACGATTGGAACGGTAATCTGTGCCGAGCGAAGCGGTAGCGGAGCGAAGGCACCATGCCCGAAGCATGGCGAGCGAAGCGAGCCATGCGAGGGGACGCGGTGCACTAATTGGGGTTCCCGGTCACTCTACGAAGAAAACGACACCAAAATAACATTAAAAACTCATGTCGACCTTTTGACCTGTCGATCTAGAACATGTCGACCTTTTGACCCTGTCGACCTTTTGACCCTGTCGACCTAGTTACTGTCGACCAATAGTGGTCGACCTAGACATTGTCGACCTAGTTACTGTCGACTTTCAATACCACACCCTGTTATACGGGGGAGCAGCCTGTGGTGTCTTGTTATTATTAATATACAGGGGGAGCAGCCTGTGGTGTCCTGTTATTGTTATTATACAGTGGGAGCAGCCTGTGGTGTCCTGTTATTGTTATTATACAGTGGGAGCAGCCTGTGGTGTCCTGTTATTGTTATTATACAGGAGGAGCAGCCTGTGGTGTCCTGTTATTATTATTATACAGGCGGAGCGGAGCAGTCTGTGGTTTCATGTTATTATTATACAGGAGGAGCAGCCTGTGGTGTCCTGTTATTATTATTATACAGAAGGAGCAGCCTGTGGTGTCCTGTTATTATTATACAGGGGGAGCAGCTTGTGGTGTCTTGTTATTATTAATATACAGTGGGAGCAGCCTGTGGTGTCCTGTTATTGTTATTATACAAGGGGAGCAGCCTGTGGTGTCCTGTTATTGTTATTATACAGGAGGAGCAGCCTGTGGTGTCCTGTTATTATTATTATGTCAGCTGCAGAGCATTACTACACCACTGGCAGTGTGACCACTGCAGAGCATTACTCCACCACTGGCAGTGTGACAGCTGCAGAGCATTACTCCACCACTGGCAGTGTGACAGCTGCAGAGCATTACTAATAATTGGGGAATACCAGGTAGGCGCTCTATCCAAATGATGCAACAAAACATAAAAACAATATAAACCGTAATATAGACCAAAACATATACTAATGGGTGTTACCCTGAGGTATATGAGATCTCTGGTATACATGATATACACAATGAGTATACACAAAGGTATCACTGATAAAATCAATGTAAAAGGAAAACGCTGATCCTTCTACATCGGAGACTCTCAGAGGTTTTGTCAGTCTCTTATAGTAAATGAGCAGCGCACAGTGTGAGTGAGAAGAAATCCTCCAGCTCTTGAAAAAGCTGCCCGGTGTGCGGAGAAACGCGTTGAGGGCATAGAGAGAGGGATTGCTGATACCTATAGTGCCCACAGAAGAAGATACAACCTCCAATAGCTGATGGTTCACCAATTGCCGGCAAATGTGAAATGAACATCGTGGAGAGACTGCACCATGTGTTCCTCCCTATTCCGGGTAAGTCCAGACACTGTGCTGCTGATACAAACCTCACCCGTGCTGGGAGTACGAGACAGCGGCTCTGCGCATCCACATTGCACCGCACGACAGGGAACAGCTCATAGCAGACCGCGCCGCCCGCAGCTTCTTCACCCGGGCAAAGGGTGATACGGAGCGGGTCTGTAGTATCAACTTTGTGCCGCAAGGACTACCAACACTGGTGCAGTGACTACTAACCACCATCACATCTATACACATGTAACTCACTTTGTTGTTACAACGGAACTAAGCGGATGGACAATTACCATATAAAGGTCACTCTGGTTCAGGACACATTCCTGTATGGACCATATCAGATGGAGGATTTCTTCTCACTCACACTGTGGCTGCTAATTTACTATAAGAGACTGACAAATCCTCTGAGAGTCTCCTATGTAGAAGGATCAGCGTTTTCCTTTTACATTGATTTTATCAGTGATACCTTTGTGTATACTCATTGTGTATATCATTTATACCAGAGATATCATATACCTCAGGGTAACACCCATTAGTATATGTTTTGGTCTATATTATAGTTTATATTGTTTTTATTTTCTTGTGTGTAATAAACAGTGTTTTTAATTATGTTATGGCTGCATCATTTAGATAGAGCGCCTACCTGCTATTCCCCACATTTGTCTCTGTTTGAGGAGGCCGGCTACCCCTCTCCAGGTGGCTGCTAATCCTAAAGTGTATACCATCACAGACCTGCCCAGCGCCAACAGACCTTGTGTTTTCATGCTGTGTGCGCTGCCAACATCTGCACCCATGCAGCAAGTAGGGGAGGGCAGCATCTAGAAGCAGGCACAGAGCGGCACTTACTCCTCCAGGGGGCTCGCAGCAGCTCATCCTTCCTAGGCTGCAGAGGGTGTGGGTAGGAGGCAGGGGGCTGCGGGTCTAGCATGGCAGGAGCCTCTGGTATGGGAGGGCTGGGTTATAGCCTGCAGGCAGCTGGCACTGTACCCCGCTCGTGGCTGCTGCTGCTGATCCCGTCCGAGCCCCATCTCATGTTACTCCATGCGGCTGCTCCCCTTTCTGTCTCCTGCCGCCTTTCCCCTGTCTGTCTCCGGCTGCCTTTCCCCTGTCTGTCTCCGGCTGCCTTTCCCCTATCTGTGTCTTGCTGCCTTTCCCTGTCTGTCTCCTGCCGCCTTTCCCTGTCTGTCTCCGGCCGCCTTTCCCCTGTCTGTCTCCGGCCGCCTTTCCCCTGTCTGTCTCTGGCCGCCTTTCCCCTGTCTGTCTCTGGCCGCCTTTCCCCTGTCTGTCTCTGGCCGCCTTTCCCCTGTCTGTCTCCGGCCGCCTTTCCCCTGTCTGTCTCCAGCCGCCTTTCCCCTGTCTGTCTCTGGCTGCCTTTCCCCTGTCTGTCTCTGGCTGCCTTTCCCCTGCCTGTCTCCTGCCTCCTTTCCCGTGCATGTCTCCTGCCACCACCCACCCTACAGCCTCATGCCAGTTTACTGCCACCCCCACCCTGCCGCCCCCCCCTGCCTGTCTCCAGCCGCCTTCCCCCTGCCTGTCTCCAGCCGCCTTCCCCCTGCCTGTCTCCTGCCACCCCTTGACTGTCTCCGGCCGACATTCCCTTGCCTGTCTCCTGCCGCCTTTCTCCTGCAACCTTTCCCCTGCTTGGCTCCTGACGCTTTTCCAGGAGACCCTGTCCCTTCACAGTGTACTGAACATCAGCTAATTGTGACTCCACCCACAATAGCGCTACACTCTAGATCAGGCCCACTATGCAGTACAGCCTTATGGGGCTGGGTCACAGGAACCTCGGAGACACTGACCAGGACTCTATGGCTGTGGGGAAATAGGAGACTTAATGACCACTCTATTCCATATTTACTATGTTACATGTGCAATATGTTTTATGTATTATATTTATTCCAAAGAACTCCAGCTGTGAGGAACGGAGTCTTTATTACACATCACACCTTCTGTATTCTCTCTAATTCATCAAGGATGGACAAAGACAGGAGTCACAGGACTGAGAGGATAATAAATATCACCCTGGAGATCATTTACCTGCTGACTGGGGAGGTGAGTGGATCTGGGAGCGTCACAGTGAACTCAAATCTATAGTAATAATACAGGGACATGACTGGGGAGGTGAGAGGATCTGGGAGTGTCACAGTGAAATCACTAATATCTATAGTAATAATACAGGGACATGACTGGGGAGGCGAGAGGATCTGGGAGTGTCACAGTGACATCACTTTTATATCTATAGTAATAATAAAGGACATGACTGGGTAGGTGAGGGTAATGACATCACTTATATCTATAGTAATAATACAGGGACATGACTGGGGAGGTGAGAGGATCTGGGAACATCACTGTGACCTTTTATCTATAGCAATAATACAGGGACATGACTGGGGAGGTGAGTGTATCTGGGAGCATTACAGTGAACTCATATCTATAGTAATAATACAGGGACATGCCTGGGGAGGTGAGAGGATCTGGGAGTGTCACAGTAACATCACTTATGTCTATAGTAATACAGGGACATGACTGGGGAGGTGAGAGGATCTGGGAGTGTCACAGTGACATCACTTATATCTATAGTAATAATACAGGGACATGACTAGGGAGGTGACAGGATCTGGGAGCATCACTGTGACCTTATATTTCTAGTAATAATACCGGGACATGACTGGGTAGGTGAGAGGATCTGGGAGCATCATTGTGATCTTATAGCTATAGTAATAATACAGGGACATGACTGGGGAGGTGAGGGGATCTGGAAGCATCACTGTGACATCACTTATGTCTATAGTAATAATACAGGTATATGACTGGGGAGGTGAGGGGATCTGGGAGTGTCACATTGACATCACTTATATCTATAGTAATAATAAAGGGACATGACTGTGGAGGTGAGTGAATCTGGGAGCACCACTGTGACCTTATATCTATATTAATAATACGTATATGACTAGAGAGGTGAGTGGATCTGGGAGTGTCACAGTGACATCACTAATATCTATAGCAATACAGGGACATGACTGGGGAGGTGAGGGGATCTAGGAGACGCACAGTGACGTGACATATATAGTAATAATACAGGGACATGACTGGGGAGGTGAGGGGATCTGGGAGTGTCACTGTGACATCACTTATATCTAAACTAATAATACAGGGACATGACTGGGAAGGTGAGGAGATCTGGGAGCGTCACTGTGACATCACATATCTATCGTACTAATACAGGGACATGACTGGGGAGGTGAGGGGATCTGGGAGCGTCACAGTGACATCACTAATATCTGTAGTCATAATAGAGGGACGTGACTTGGGAGGTGAGGGAATCTGGGAGTGTCTCAGTGACCTAACTTATATCTATAGTAATAATACAGGGACATGACTGGGGAGGGTGAGGGGATCTGGGAGTGTCATAGTGACACACATCTATAGTAATAATACAGGGACATGACTGGGGAGTTGAGGGGATCTGGGATTGTCACTGTGACATCACTTATATCTCCTATATATTTGTCTTAATCTGTGACTCTGTGCTGTAACGCTGGGCGGAGTTACAGTGGTGGGTGGAGTTATTCAAATGAGTCACAGAACTGGGCAAATCTATAGGAGAGCAGCAGCAGAAGCAGATGGTATGGGCATGTGACAGGCAGGGGTGCATACCTCCCAGCTTTCTTCAGACAGGAGGGACACACACACACGCACACACACACACACACACACAAAACACCACACACACACACACACACAAAACACCACACGGCGAAAAGGGGGCGTGGTCAACGAAAGGGGCGTGGCTTCACGGGAGGGTCCCTGTTTTCGTCAGTGAGGGGGCATGCCCAGCGCTCTGTGAGCTGCTGGCATGCCCCCAGGGGCAGATTATGAGTCTGGGGGGCCCAGGGCACTTAAGACAAGGGGCCCTATCTCATTGCTGAGCCTGCTGTGGGATTGGGGCGTGGCCTAATCACGCCCACGAAGCCACGCCCCCTTATGCAAATTCCAGGCTTTTTTTTTTTTTATGGGATTTTGGCCCCTCAGCTAGAGGTAAATCCAGAGGAGGTGGTCGCTCCCCCCTACACACCCGCACAGGCAGAAGAAAGCAGGGAGACTGCTGCCTCCCTGCAACACCACAGACCTGCCGACACGCAGCAGCCTCCCTCCAACACCACAGACCTGCCGACACGTAGCAGCCTCCCTCCAACACCACAGACCTGCCGACACGCAGCAGCCTCCCTCCAACACCACAGACCTGCCGACACGCAGCAGCCTCCCTCCAACACCACAGACCTGCCGACACGCAGCAGCCTCCCTCCAACACCACAGACCTGCCGACACGCAGCAGCCTCCCTCCAACACCACTGACCTGCCGACACGCAGCAGCCTCCCTGCACCACCACAGACCTGCCGACACGCAGCAGCCTCCATGCACCACCACAGACATGCCGACACGCAGCAGCCTCCCTGCACCACCACATACCTGCCGACACGCAGCTGCCTCCCTGTAACACCACAGACCTGTTAAGGGGGCGTAGCCCCTTGCGACGGTGTGAAGAGCGCCCGTAGGGCGCGATGAAGCACCTAGTCTATTGTAATAATATGAGAACATGACTGGGGAGGTGAGGGGATCTGGGAGCGTCACTGTGAAGTCACATATCTATAGTAATAATACAGAGACATGACTGGGGAGGTGAGGGGATCTGGGAGAGGCGCAATGATGTCACATATCTATAGTAATAATACAAGGACATGACTGGGGAGGTAAGGTGACCTGGGAGTGGCACAGTGATGTCACTTTTATCTATTGTAATAATACAGAGATGTGACTGGGGAGGTGAGAGGATCTGGGAGCGTCACAGTGACGTCACTCATATCTATAGTAATAATACAGGGACATGACTGGGGAGGTGAGATCTTGGAGCGTCACAATGACCTCACTTATATCTGTAGCAATAATACAGAGATGTGACTGGGAGGGGCGAGGGGATCTCTGAGTGTCACAGTAATGTCACTTTTATCTTTAGTTATAATACAGGGATATGACTGGGGAGGTGAGGGAATCTGTGAGTGTCACAGTGACATCACTTATATCAATAGCAATAATACAGGGACATGACTGGGGAGGTTAGCGGATCTGGGAGCTATACAGTGACATGACTTTTATCTATATTAGTAATACAGGGACATGACTGAGAAGGTGTGGGGATCCGAGAGCATTACAGTGACGTCACTAATATCCATAGTCATAATACAGGGACATGACTGGGGAGGTGAGATGATTTAGAAGCGTCACTGTGAAGTCACTTATATCTATAGTAATAATACAGGGACATTAATGGGGAGGTGAGGGAGTATAGTAGCATAACTAACATCACTTATTTTTAGTAATACAGGGACATGACTGGGGAGGTGAGGGGATCTGGGAGAGTCACTGTGACATCACTTATATCTATAGTAATAATACAGGGACATGACTGGGGAGGTGAGGGGGATCTGGGAGCGTCACTGTGACTCACATCTATAGTAATAATACAGGGACATGACTGGGGAGTTGAGGGGATCTGGGATTGTCACTGTGACACCAATTATAT
Source organism: Pseudophryne corroboree (assembly GCF_028390025.1). Taxonomy (NCBI): domain Eukaryota; kingdom Metazoa; phylum Chordata; class Amphibia; order Anura; family Myobatrachidae; genus Pseudophryne; species Pseudophryne corroboree. Next base: position 1,721,682 of record NW_026967541.1, read on the forward strand.
CTATTGTAATACGAGAACATGACTGGGAAGGTGAGGGGATCTGGGAGCGTCACTGTGAAGTCACATATCTTTAGTAATAATACAGGGACATGACTGGGGAGGTGAGGGGATCTGGGAGAGGCGCAATTATGTCACATATCTATAGTAATAATACAAGGACATGACTGGGGAGGTAAGGTGATCTGGGTGTGGCACAGTGATGTCACTTATATCTATAGCAATAATACAGGGAGATGACTGGGGAGGTGAGGGAATCTGGGAGTTTCACAGTGACTTCACTTATATCTATAGTAATAATACAGGGACATGACTGGGGAGGTGAGGGAATCTGGGAGTTTCACAGTGACTTCACATATCTATAGTAATAATACAGGGACATGACTGGGGAGGTGAGGGGATCTGGGAGTGTCACAGTGACGTCACTCATATCTATAGTAATACAGGGACATGACTGGGGAGGTGGGGGGATCTGGAAGCATCACTGTGAAGTCACATATCTATAGTAATAATACAATTACATGACTGGGGAGGTGAGGGGATCTGGGAGCGTCACAATGACCTCACTTATATCTGTAGCAATAATACAGAGATGTGACTTGGTGGGGTGAGGGGATCTGGGAGCGTCACAGTAATGTCACTTTTATCTATAGTAATAATACAGGGATATGACTGGGGTGGTGAGGGAATCTGTGAGTGTCAAAGTGACATCACTTCTATCAATAGTAATAATACAGGGACATGACTGGGGAGGTGAGGGGATCTGGGAGCGTCAATGTGACATCACATATCTATAGTAATTATACAGGGCCATGACTGGGGAGGTTAGCGGATCTGGGAGCTATACAGTGACATTGCTTTTATCTATAGTAGTAATACAGGGACATGACTGAGAAGGTGAGGGGATCCGAGAGCATTACAGTGACGTCACTAATATCTATAGTCATAATACAGGGACATGACTGGGGAGGTGAAGGGATTTTGGAGCTTCATAGTGACGTCACTCATATCTATAGAAATAATACAGGGACATGACTGGGGAGGTGAGATGATTTAGAAGCATCACTGTGAAGTCACTTATACCTATAGTAATAATAAAGGGACATGCCTGGGGAGGTGAGGGGGGGGGGTCTGGGAGTGTATATATTGATATTTGATGTCTCCTCCCTTACTCAGGATTACACAGTAGTGAAGAAGACATCCAATGAGTGTGAGATACTCAACAGCCATCCCTGTGTGTCAGGAGGTCTGAGTAGAACCCAGAGCCACATCCCAGTGCCTCCACCTGACTCACTAATACATGAGAGACCCAATGACCAAAAGATCCTGGAACTCACCAACAAGATCATTCAGCTGCTGACTGGAGAGGTGACTGCTGGGAATGGGGCATTATACAGTAACACCAGGGGATGTGTCTGGGTGATGACTGGAGAGGTGACTGCTGGGAATGGGACATTATACAGTAACACCGGGGGATGTGTCTGGGTGATGACTGGAGAGGTGACTGCTGGGAATGGGACATTATACAGTAACACCAGGGGATGTGTCTGGGTGATGACTGGAGAGATGACTGCTGGGAATGGGGCATTTTTCAGTAACACCAGGGGATGTGTCTGGGTGATGACTGGAGAGGTGACTCCTGGGAATGGTACATTATACAGTAACACCAGAGGACGTGTCTGGGTGATGACTGTATCACTCTGTGTCAGGTTCCTATAAGGTGTCATGATGTCACTGTCTATGTCTCCATGCAGGAGGGGGAGTATATAGAGGAACACAGGGGTCTGTACAAGGACGTGATGATGGAGAATCACCGGCCCCTCACATCTCTGGATAAGAGGAGACTGTCATGTATTGTACAGGGGAGAGCAGGTATGGGGGCCCCCTATATACACACATCATCTGATAATCACATATATACACTGTACTCAGTCACTGTGTGTCTCCTACAGAAGGACCCAGTAACCGAGATATCTCAGAGACATGTCCCCGTCCTCTGTATACCCAGGACTGTACAGAGGAGTATCACAGGATCCCACAGGAGGATCAGGTAGGTGGGCTATAGGGTCTCCCCAATAAACCAAAGTGACTGTCACTATATTTGTGTAGAGGAGCTGTGTGTCATTATATTTGTCTTGTTTACATAGGGTGAAGCCCAATTAAATAATATTAAAATCAAAGATACAGAGGGAGAAGAAGAGACGTATGTGACTGATATAAAGGCAGAAGATATAGAGGGAGAAGAAGAGACGTATGTGACTGATATAAAGGCAAAAGACATAGATGGAGAAGAAGAGACATATGTGACTGATATAAAGGCAGAAGATATAGAGGGAGAAGAAGAGACGTATGTGACTGATATAAAGGCAGAAGATATAGAGGGAGAAGAAGAGACGTATGTGACTGATATAAAGGCAGAAGATATAGAGGGAGAAGAAGAGACGTATGTGACTGATATAAAGGCAGAAGATATAGATGGAGAAGAAGAGACGTATGTGACTGATATGAAAGCAGAAGATATAGATGGAGAAGAAGAGACGTATGTGACTGATATGAAGGCAGAAGATACAGAGGGAGAAGAAGAGACGTATGTGACTGATATAAAGGCAGAAGATATAGAAGGAGAAGAGATGTACGTGACTGATATGAAGGCAGAAGATACAGAGGGAGAAGAAGAGACATATGTGACTGATATAGAGACAGAAGATACAGAGGTAGAAGAAGAGACGTATGTGAGGGGTGATCAGCAGTGTAAGGAGGAGGAGATCCCTACAGATATCAGCACAGGTGAGTAATAAACACTTATTATAGAAGAGAGTCACATATTCTCCTTCCTCAGTCACTACATCAATCTCTTATCCTACACCCTCCTCTGTCAGTACAAATTAATGAGGAATTTGTTTTTTCCCAGTATGGAGTCAGGAGCCATCACCTCTATTATACTCCTGCTCTCACCCTCACATCATGTCACTGTGTGTTACCATCCCAGAGATCTGACCAGTCTCTTCCCCACACTCTCTAGGGTATATTGTACATCAGGAGCCATCAGCCCCTATTATACTCCAGCTCTCCGCCTCACATCATGTCACTGTGTGTTAGGTGTATCATACATCAGGAGCCATCAGCCCCTATTATACTCCTGCTCTCCCCCTCACATCATGTCACTGTGTGTTACCAGCCCAGAGATCTGACCAGTCTCCTCCCCACAATCTCTGGTATATCTCATACATCAGGAGCCATCAGCCCCTATTATACTTCTGCTCTCCCACTCACATCATGTCACTGTGTGTTACCAGCCCAGAGATCTGACCAGTCTCCTCCCCACACTCTCTGCTGTATCTCATACATCAGGAGCCATCAGCCCCTATTATACTCCTGCTCTCCTTCTCACATCATGTCACTGTGTTATACCAGCCCAGAGATCTGACCAGTCTCCTCCCCACACTCAAAATTGGGCGCTAATGTTTAAATCAAATGCTAGCTGCACGTTCCTGGGGCCTGGTTCGTAAGCCACCAATTGATTATAACAAGACAAAACGAATTGGAACAGCGCTTAGCATTTAATTAAAGCTTTTTTTTATATTATTTTACTATAAAATTGAATAAAAATAAAAATAAAAGAATTATATAATTTATACAATTACCGGCCGGATTTCTTGTTTTTAGCAATCAATACATGACACAATTAATATATATAAAATACATAACTGTTGTACACAGCGAGAAAATTCCTCCTGAAGATATATATTTTTGTGCACAACAGGATATACTCCACTAATTAAGAGAAAAACTACTTTAATGACAGTTATGACTTGGCAGGCGTCCCTGCACTTATGATTTGCCCAATACTGTCCGTTTGGTTTAAGGAAAAGGATTTGGAAAGATATTGTCCACTTTGTCCTTCCTTTAAACAGCAGAATATAAAGGCAGTCTCTGTGTAAAATGTGGGGGAGTTCAAATAACGGACTGTCCATGTATCAGCATAACGACATATCTCACAGCTATTTGTATTAAGCTGAAATTAAGATACTCTCTTCAGCTTAATACAAATAGCTGTGAGATATGTCGTTATGCTGATACATGGACAGTCCGTTATTTGAACTCCCCCACATTTTACACAGAGACTGCCTTTATATTCTGCTGTTTAAAGGAAGGACAAAGTGGACAATATCTTTCCAAATCCTTTTCCTTAAACCAAACGGACAGTATTGGGCAAATCATAAGTGCAGGGACGCCTGCCAAGTCATAACTGTCATTAAAGTAGTTTTTCTCTTAATTAGTGGAGTATATCCTGTTGTGCACAAAAATATATATCTTCAGGAGGAATTTTCTCGCTGTGTACAACAGTTATGTATTTTATATATATTAATTGTGTCATGTATTGATTGCTAAAAACAAGAAATCCGGCCGGTAATTGTATAAATTATATAATTCTTTTATTTTTATTTTTATTCAATTTTATAGTAAAATAATATAAAAAAAAGCTTTAATTAAATGCTAAGCGCTGTTTCAATTCGTTTTGTCCTCCCCACACTCTCTGGTGTATCTCATACATCAGGAGCCTTCAACCACTATTATACTCCTGCTCTCTCCTTCACATCATGTCACTGTGTTACCAGCCCCGAGATCTGACCAGTCTCCTCCCAACACTCTCTGGTCTAACCCTCCCTCCCCCACAGCCTAACCCTCCCTGGGGGATGCCTAACCCCCCCTACACGCTGCCTAACCATTCCTCCCCCACAGCCTGTTCCTATCCCTACCCAGCGGTGCTAACCCTTCTCCCTGAAGCCTAACCCTAACTCTCCCTCCCCCACAACCGAACCCGCCCTCCCCCATAGCATAACCCTCCCCGGGGGGTGCCTAACCCCCCCTATCCGCAGCCTATCTCCCTCACAGCCTAACCCTCCCCTGGGGATGCCTAACACCCCCTACCTGCAGCCTAATCCTCCCTCCCCAACAGCCTGTCCCTAACCCTCCCCAGTGGTACTAACCCTTCTTCCTGCAGCCTAAACCTAGCCCTCCCTCCCCCACAACCTGTCCCTAACCCTCCCCAGTGGTGCTAAGCCTTACCCTTCTCTCTGCAGCCTAACCCTCCCTCCCCCACAGCCTAGCCCCCCCACCCTAGCAGCCTAACCCTATCCCTCTCTGGGGATGCCTAACTCTAAATCCCCACCTACCCACAGCCTAACCCTAACCATCTCACCCCTGCAGCCAAAAGCACCTCCAAGTCAGGTGACCAGAATACAGCCTGTGGCTTCAGCAGCATTGCTAGGCTGCGGCAGTAAACGCTGCCCGGAGTAAGCGTAGCCAGCGGCTTTAGGGCAGTAGGAGTGGGGTGACTTAATGGATTGGGTCTTGGTCCCAGCGGCGGCTGAGAGCTCTCAGGTAGGGTAGATAAATAGCCACTTAGTGAGGAGAGCTCCAGAAAGCACGTCTGGATGGACCACACCCCTATTATTTATTATTTTATATACTAACAGGGGTGACAGGTGTGGTACATCCCTGCAAAGGCAGATCCAATCTCTTTCTCATCAGACTCTGCTGTCTTCCCTGCACTCTCACTCAGATGTTCACTGCTGCCAGTAGCACACGTATGAGAAGCAGAAGTATGGCGGCAGCTGTATAGATTCTGATATGTAATTCTCTGTATCATACTTACCATACACACATCGTCCTTATTACTATTGAGAGAATAGAGGTAAGACACTGATGATGGGGTGTAACAGTGTATTATAACCTAGCAGATGATGATGATGATTACAGGGTATTATATGGTGTATTGCATGTAAAGTACCTTGTTCCACACCTACTCTGCTGTAGCAATATACCTTATATAAGGGTGAGTAACACATGTTCAGGCTTACCAGCATATGAGCACACACATAAAGGAATACTACCTTACTAATGCTTCCAGGAGTAACGTTAGGAGACATTTCTCTGATCCATCAGCTCATATGACTGATGTTATTGTTCATCTAGAATCTCCAATTCATACGATATGTTCCCCATCCATTGTTTTATATTGGTGCTGACATAGGACTTGGCAAGTGACTACATCTCCATTTATACTTCATGGTTAGTTACCAGTACAAGAGAGAGGTATATCTAAGTCTTATTATAATATTATATTTGTTATTGTGAGTATTCTCAGGAGGGTGGACACAATGATTGAGACACAATATTATAAAGCCTTCATTAAAAGTTATGTTTTATTATACACACACATTTACAATTAAGTGTCTCAGAGAGTCGTCTTTTCCTATTGTTTACAAGATTAATATTGTTACAGAAAATGTCACATTTCCATAATGTATTTTATTTCCAGCAGATGGACCCACAAGCAGGAATATCTCAGAAGGACATCTAATGTTATCCCTGGATTGTGACATAAATGATAATGACAGTAGACAGGATTCTCCAGGAGATAACCCCATTACCCCAATTATACATCCAGCTCGATCAGCTGGTCCCTCTGATCCTGGGAAATGTTCTCCTGATCACTCTGATATTGGTGCATCTGTTACAGCTCTGACAGTAGATACAGTGTTTCCATGTTCTATAGATGCCAAATGTTTTACACAGAACACAAAGCTTATTACCCATCAGGCAGCTAAGGCAGGTGAGAAGCCATTTCCATGTTCTGAGTGTGGGAAATGTTTTGCACGGAAATCGCATCTTGTTATACATCAGAGAAGTCATACAGGTGAGAGGCCACTGATATGTACTGAGTGTGAGAAATGTTTTACATACAAATCAGATCTTTTTATACATCAGAGAAGTCACACAGGTGAGAATCCATTTTCTTGCTCTGAGTGCGGGAAATGTTTTACACAAAAATCACAACTTGTTACACATCAGCAAAGTCACACAGCTGAGAAGGCATTTCCATGTTCTGAGTGTGGAAAATGTTTTGCATACAAATCAGATCTTGTTAGACATCAGAGAAGTCACACAGGTGAGAGGCCATATTCTTGCTCTGAGTGTGGGAAATGTTTTTCCCAGAAATCACATCTTGTTCTACATCAGAGAAGTCACACAGATGAGAGGCCGTTTTCTTGCTCTGAGTGTGGGAAATGTTTTTCCCAGAAATCACATCTTGTTCTACATCAGAGAAGTCACACAGATGAGAGGCCGTTTTCTTGCTCTGAGTGTGGGAAATGTTTTAGATGGAAATCACAACTTGTTACACATCACAGAAGTCACACAGGTGAGAAGCCATTTTCTTGCTCTGAGTGTGGGAAACATTGTTTAAATAAATCACATCTTGTTATACATCAGAGAAGTCACATAGGTGAGAAGCCATTTTCTTGCTCTGAATGCGGGAAATGTTTTTCCCAGAAATCATATCTTGTTATACATCAGAGAAGTCACACAGGTGAGAAGCCATTTTCTTGCTCCGAGTGTGGGAAATGTTTTAGATGGAAATCACAACTTGTTACACATCACAGAAGTCACACAGGTGAGAAGCCATTTTCTTGCTCTGAGTGTGGGAAACATTGTTTAAATAAATCACATCTTGTTATACATCAGAGAAGTCACACAGGTGAGAAGCCATTTTCTTGCTCTGAATGCGGTAAATGTTTTTCCCAGAATTCACCACTTGTTACACATCAGCGAAGTCACACAGGTGAGAAGCCATTTTCTTGCTCTGAGTGCGGGAAATATTTTTCCCAGAAATCATATCTTGTTATACATCAGGGAAGTCACACAGGTGAGAAGCCATTTTCTTGCTCTGAGTGTGGGAAATGTTTTAGATGGAAATCACAACTTGTTACACATCACAGAAGTCACACAGGTGAGAAGCCATTTTCTTGCTCTGAGTGTGGGAAACATTGTTTAAATAAATCACAACTTGTTATACATCAGAGAAGTCACACAGGTGAGAAGCCATTTTCTTGCTCTGAATGCGGGAAATGTTTTTCCCAGAAATCACCACTTGTTACACATCAGCGAAGTCACACAGGTGAGAAGCCATTTTCTTGCCCTGAGTGTGGGAAACGTTTTACACGGAAATTATATCTTGTTAGACATCAGAACTCACACAAGTGAGAATATATTTCCATGTTCTGAGTGTGGGAAATGTTCTGCACACAAATCAGATCTTAGAAACCATGAGAGAAGTTGCACAGGTGAGAAGCCATTTTCTTGCTCTTAGTGCGGGAAATGTTTTACATAGAAATCACAACTTGTTACACATCACAGAAGTCACACAGGTGAGAAGCCATTTCCATACTCTGAGAAATAAATCGGCACTTGTTGCACACATTAGACATCACTCAGGTGAGGAACCATTTTAATCTTCTGGAGTATACTCCTCATTGCCATGCATTGTTCTTCAAAGTTCTTATCCTATCTCCTATGCTTTTTGCAATATACATGTTACCACTGGGTGAAATAATCAGGTGTCATGCCCTCATCTACCACTGCTATGCAGATGACCTGTCTTTTGATCCAGGTACTGAGAAACCAGTACCAATCCTAAATGGTTGTCTAGCTGAGCTCCAGGTGTGGGTGATGCCAGTTGGCTGTGACTCAGTCCTGGTGAAACAGGTCCTTATGATAGAAGCTCACCAATAAACGGCAGGGCTACAACTCAGCTTTACTACCAACCAGACGCCACATAACACCCATTCTCTGTTCCCTCCACCGGCTGCCTGTAAGATGGTGACTGTTACATAATCTTACTGACTCTCCCAGCCCTACATGACCAGGGTCCAAGGTACCAGAAGCAGCTTCTGACTCCTTACTGTCCTACTTGCTTCCATCTGCAGATGGACTGTTACCAGCAATACCAAGAAACCCCAAGCAGTGCTGAGATGTCAGAGGGGAGACAGGGTGGGTGGCACTATTGCTGTATCGGGGGCACTGTCTGGGTAATATTATCCCCAAGCAGAGCTGAGGGGGTACTCAGGGTGGCTGGCAGTAGTGGGGACTGCAGGAGGCAGTGTATGTGTGAGAATCTTGTCCTCAAGCAGAGTTAAGGTGTCAGAGGGGGAGACAAGGTGGTGAAAGTAGTGGAAAGGAGACAGGGCGGATGGCAGTAGTGAGCGGAGACAGGGTGGGTGGCAGTAGTTGGGGGAGACAGGGTGGTGGCAGTAGTGGGGGGAGACAGGGTGAGTGGCAGTAGTGGAAGGAGACAGGGCGGTGACAGTAGTGGGGGAGACAGGGCAGTGGCAGTAGTGGGGGGAGAGGGTGGGTAGCAGTGTGGGGGAGGCAGGGCGAATGGCATTAGTGGAGGGAGGCAGGGCGGTGGCAGTAGTGGGTGTAGACAGGGCGGTGGCAGTAGTGTGGGGGGAGATGGTGGGTAGCAGTAGTGGGGGAGACAGAGCAGTGGCAGTAGTGGGGAAAGACAAGGCGGTGGCAGTAGTGTGGGGGAGTCAGAGCGGTAGCAGTAGTGGGGGGAGACAGGGTGGGTAGCAGTAGTGGGGGAGACAGGGCGGTGGCAGTAGTGGGGGAAGACAGGGCGGTGGCAGTAGTGGGGGGAGACAGGGTGGGTAGCAGTAGTGGGGGAAGACAGGGCGGTGGCAGTAGTGGGGAAATACAGGGTGGGTAGCAGTAGTGGGGGGAGACAGGGCGAGTGGCATTTGTGGAGGAAGGCAGGGTGGTGGTAGTAGTGGGGGAAGACAAGGCGGTGGCAGTAGTGGGGGGGAGATAGGGCGGGTGGCAGTAATGGGGGAGACAGGGCAGGTGGCAGTGGTGGGGGAGACACGTGGTGGATGGCAGTAGTGGGGGGGAGACAGGATGGGTGGGAATAGGTGTTTAAACAAGATGGGTAGCAGTAGTGGGGGGAGACAGGGCAGTGGTAGTAGTGGGGGTAGGCGGGGTGGGTGGCAGTAGTGGGGGGAGACAGGGCGGGTGGCAGTAGTGGGGGTAGACAGGGCAGGTGACAGTAGTTGGAGGAGACAGGGCAGTGGCAGTAGTGGGGGGTGACTGGGCGGATGGTCGCAGTACAGTACCAGGGGCTGCTGGAGACAGTAACGAGGTGTATGGGTCCTGCACAGAACCAGTTGATAATTAGACTTGATGATTATGCTTCCTTATTTCTAATTAATCCCTTGTATGTGTTACTGTTATTTGCTGTGTCAGCCTTTATGTGTGTTCTGTGTAATAATCCTGAAAGTAGTGCTGCTACCAATCTCATATCGTTTGTAGTAACTTGGAAAAGATGAGATAGGAGGTGCACTCTGGAAGCTTATAGGGGGTTAATCTGAGATGAACGCAGATGTGACATCACGTAGCCCCTGGAAAATGGTTCCGGCCCACCCACGTTCACCCCTCAGGGATGCGACCGCAATGTGTTTGTCTGCGTGGCAGCTGCGCATGCATATTTTTCCAACACCAGCAAACTGCTGCAGGCCGCTATTGCGGTTGGGTCTGAATGACCCGCGTAGGCTGTTGTGCAGAGTAAAGTATTTCAGTTTAAAATATAGAGAAAAATCTGTGTATTAAAGATATCAAATAAAGTCGTGTAAAAACAAGATTTCCGTTGAGTCTTTTTATGTGTCTGTGTATTATATTATTATCAGATAATTGTCGCTATGGTGATGGATATAATTTCCTGTTACTGTGTCACTTGTAGTGTTACTTTTGTGTCCACATAATATCAGTGTTGCTGTGTATAAATATGCCGTCTGGTGTGTAAAGGTGGGTACACACGCTGCCATTTTGGCTATGTCCAATTTGACAGCTCATGTGAATATTGAGGTAACATTACAGGGGGGGGGTCTCTTTCTGTGTAAATAAATAGTGGCAGACATTTTATATCAGTGCATTATGTGGAGTGGGGGCAGTGGCCTGTCAGGAAGCTGCAATTACATCATGTGATTTCCTCTCATTTCCAAATTCGTGTGTATATATTTTTTTTATTTAATTATTATTTATGTCTGTTCAAAGTTTTTTTTTTTTGTTTTTGTTTTTTTTTACCTGTAGGGGAATTAGGGTTGTTGTATTTTAAATAAACTTACCTGACCTTGGCCTGGAAATGTCCATGTATGAAGGTATGGGAGATACCTGCTGCAGTCCCTTCTACTTACATTTGGGAGGTCCAGTTGTATTGGGGGAATTAGCAGCACATATTATATGATACATTGGCTCCATAACGTCTCGCTGACCTGTGATTTAAAAAAAAAATACACTCCTATAAGCGCTCTTATTAAATAAGATGATATACTTTCCTTATCTATTGAGCAGTAATGTCCTTCATCTCCGGACTTTCCTTGTATTCACACAAAGTTTCAGAGATGGACTCCCAGTTTCATTATGTATGGAAAAATAGGATTTTAATTACCTACCGGTAAATCCTTTTCTGATAGTCTGTAGAGGATGCTGGGATCCATTTAGTACCATGGGGCATAGGCGGGTTCACTAGGAGCCACTGGCACTTTAAGAGTTTAATAGTGTGGGCTGGCCCCTCCCTCTATGCCCCTCCTACCAGACTCAGTCTAGAAACTGTGCCCGAGGAGACGGACATACTTTGAGAGAAGGAAATACACAGATAGTGGTGAGATTCACACCAGCTCACACAGAATAAAAGGAAAGCCAAACTAACCAACTTGAAAGGATTCAGCAACCAACAATACATTACCAAGTAACAAAGCAGGAATACGAAGCACTGGGCGGGCACCCAGCATCCTCTACGGACTACGAGAAAAGGATTTACCGGTAGGTAATTAAAATCCTATTTTCTGCTGCGGGTACACTGGGTTCCACAGGGAATAACATTGGGGTGTAGAGTAGGATCTTGATTCGAGGCACCAACAGGCTATAAGCTGTGACTGTTCCCAGAATGCATAGCGCCTCCTCCTCTATAACCCCGCCTCTGTGTACAGTTGCTCAGTTTTGTAGTTGGTGCCATGCAGTGCAGGCATACAACAGGGGGGCTGCTCCCTCCCTCAGAAGAGCTTTTATTAAGTGAAATTTGAAGACTTCAACGGCTGTAGCAGAACAACTGAGTGTTAGATGTCAGTTAGACATCTCCTACTGCAGCTCCATCACCTCCAGCGTCGCTGTATACTCCAGCGCCCTGGTCGCCGGGTACTTACAGCGGAGGCTCTGGTTTGCTTCAGTCACACACCCCACCGCAGCTCTCCAGGATCGCGTGACCGCACTTTGGGAGGAGGTAAGAGGGTCCCCCAGGCGGGACCCGCTGGAAACCGCAATCTGGCGCGGCCAGTGGGAAGTGGGCCACATGAGCTGGCGTGGACACTGTGGTAGTACAGGGACCCCACTAGACCACCAGGGCAGGGGCACAGGTCGGTTTTACAAAAAAACATTTGATACATGGCCTGCAGTACCCGGTGGTGAAGTCCAGAAAGGGGGATAAGGCTTTGACCTGTAGCCCCTCCCTCAGCCCAAGGGCACCATTTAGATTAAATGTTCCCACCCTGGAGCTGCATCTCTCTCTCCCTCACCCCCTGTCAGCGTCTGGGCGCCATTTCCACATGCTGTGCTGATCCTGGGACTGTTTGGGAAAATCCTCCTCTGTAAAGCCGCCTGCATGTCAGCACTGTGCATTTTACAGGACACTTACGTATTCTACATGTCTGCTGACAGTGTTAGTTAAGAAACGGTTAGTCGGGGTTATTTAGTACAAGTACCATGTGATATACATCCAGTATTTACTGTGCATTGATATATCTATTGATTGTATAGCTGTACTTAGTATTACTTTGTATTGCTAGTCCAGTGCAGTTTTATTGCATGTCATAAATTCTGCATTGTACATATGACTGTGTGTGCATATAGCTGCTGTGTGATCTCTACTCTGTGTATCTCACTCATACTGCTATCTCTATATTATGTACCCTGAGGGGGCTAAGTGCGTCAGGGTTATTGTTTAATATAGGTGTTTCACAGAATATACTCATTGTGTGTTTTTTCTCTGTGATTTTCAGTCACCATATACCTCTTGAGTTCTCTGTTGGTGTTAATGCACTGCACAGGGGGTTCTTGTTAAGGTATTAGATTGCTGATATTGTACTAGGTTGCCCGTAAATTGAGCTTTCAGATATGTCACCTACACAGGGTGACGGAGCTGGGGCTGATCACACATTGCGTGGTGGTGATGCTGCAGACACATTGGTGGAAAATATAGCAGCAGAGGGTTCAGGTTCTACTTAGTTACAGCAATTAAACCACTCATTGACTAAACAAAAATCTACCTCTTGCCCGCCTAAGACCAAGGGGTCCTCTAAGCAGGCCATTACTTCCTCGCAATCCACCCAGGTCCCAGACACCTCGTTGGATCAGGATGGCGTGTATACTGACCCCACAGACACTGATCCAGATAATTCTGATGGGGAATCTGTCTCACAGGTGGATGCTCCTGACTTATTGGAGGCTATCAGACTAATTCTTCAAGTTACTGATGACCCAGAGCCTGACGCTGCCTCTAAGAAACCGGACAGATTTAAACGTCAGAAGGTTGTTAAACAAGTTTTACCTCATTCTGACCATTTAGTTGACATACATCAGGAATCCTGGGAAAATTTGAGTAAGCAGTTCACACCTCATAAACCTAATTTAGAGAAGTATTGTATAATTAAATTATATAGTGGAGTGGAAAACAACAGGATTAAAATGAAATATGATAATGGTATTAGTGGAAAAATGTGGAAAAATATTAACGAAAAAATATTAATGAAAAAATATGAATGCAGAATGAAAATAAAAATGTTAATAATGGGAAATAAAAATGATGAAAAATATGACAAATATATGTAATAAAAAATATCAAATATATGATAAGATGGGGTATGTGAAAAGAATTGGGAATGAGCAACAAATAATGAAATTGGAATATCTAAATATGGAAATGGATGAGGTGGAAAAGTGTTTGGATATAAAATAATAATAAGGGTCGAGATCTTATGGAATTGGAATGGTTGATGGAGGTAAAGAGAGATGAGAATAATTATATATTTATATGAGGCAATGTACGACTATTATTGATATTTGTGTGTGAAAATGAAACTGGGGGGGGCAGATGTAGTGTGACTGTAGAGTGAGTGGGTGATAGAGCGATGTGTGGTGTGAAAAATCCTGTAGCAACCGTGAAGATGATAAGTGGGAAGTGTTATGGGATATTGGGAAGGGAACTCTGATTGATGTTGAATGTGTGAAGGGTGACGTGAGGAATGGGTGACAAGGAAAGGGTGGATAAAGCAGGGAAGTGAGAGGGGAAGAGAGAATAAATAAGAGGAGCTAGCCTGGGTGAAGGGGGAGCTGACAGTGTTGACAGTGAGGAGGGAAAATGGGGAGGGGCACAGAATTTGAGAAGGACATCTATAATGATGATTTGAGGTAAATAATATTCAAAGTGGTGTGAAAATTGGTTTATTGGTGTTGTAAATGGGAGATTGTGTCAACAACTAGTGAATTGGGCATGTGTATGAGGAGAAAAGGGGAGGGGAGGAGAATGGTGAGAGACCGTGGGGCTTCCAAAGGATTGGAATGGCTTGGGGGAGAGTGGGACCTGTGGTGAATGTATCGTTTGGGCCCTAAAACGGTTCTTTACACTTTGTATTGGGATATGAAGGCATTATAAAAAGACACTGTAGCTGATATATTCATTGAGACCATTCAGGGCTAAGGTATTCAAATTTGAAAGTCCATTCGCTTTCTTTTTTGAGGAGTGTAGCCATAATGTCTCCACCTCTGATTCCCATTTTGACTTGTTCTAAACCGCATATTTTTAAATCCTGCGGGGAGCAGAAATGTTTTTGCAGAAAGTGTCTGGAGACAGTAGTCAGTTGCTTCATCCGTTGTTGTTCTCTACTGGCATTCCTGATGTTACTCATATGTTCGAGGGCCCTGTGCTTCAACATGTGTGTGGTGATTCCTATATATTTGAGATTGCATGGGCACGAGATGCAATAGACTACATTGGTATTCTTGCAGTTAAAGAAATCCTTGATTTTAATGGTGTCCCCATATCTGTCCATTGTTGTTTGCAGATTGACTATATGCTCACAGATTTTACAATTTCCACATGGATAGCTTCCTATTATGACGGGGTCTCGTGCTGGTCTTGATATAGAGTGACTTTTGAGAAAATGGTCTCTCAAATTTGGAGAGCGTCTCCAACTGAGATCTATTGTGTTGTTGAGTTTCTGTGACAAGTCATTATCAGACAGCAAAATAGACCAATGTCGTTGTAAGATGGATTTAATTTCTTTCCATTCGTCACAGAAGTCACCCACGAATTGAATTGTCGTGTTGACATTAGTGGACTTAGACTCCTGGAAAATTAATGACTCTCTTGGGGTGTGAAAGCAGATCTTTTTAGCTTTTTTAATGGACCTGGAACTGTACCCTCGTTCTTTTAATCTGTGTGCCAGATCTTTGCTGCGGGTAGCAAATATTTAATCATTGGAACAGTTTCTTCGTAGGCGTAGGAATTCCCCTTTGGGGATGTTGGTAATTGTGGGGGGGGGGGGGGAGTGGGAACTGGTTTGTTGTAATAGAGTATTGGTAGAGGTACACTTGCGGAAGATTTCAGTTGAAAGGAGGTGACGGTCGTCTCTGTAGATTCGAAGATCCAGGAAGGATATGCTGTTTGAGTTACATTCAAAGGTAAACCTGAGGTTTAAATTGTTATTATTCAGATGATTTATGAAAATACCAAGTTCCTCAGGTGTTCCACTCCAAATCAAAAGAGTGTCGTCAATATAACGAGTCCACAGAACGACATGTTTAGTATGTTCCTCCATGCTATCCGTGAATACAAACTCCCTCTCCCACCACCCCAGGAAGAGGTTCGCATATGTGGGGGCACAGGCTGCCCCCATTGCTGTACCCCTTACCTGGGTGTAGAAGAGGTTGTTAAATCAGGATTTTGGTACTTACAGATAAATCCCTTTCTCCGATTCCACAGGGGCCACTGGAGCGTAGTTACAATGGGGAAATAGTAGGCAGTAATTGGGAGCTGGCACTTTAAAACTCTCACACTGTGGCTAGCTCCTCCCCTACTATCTTCCCTTCAAGCCAGTCTACGTAAAACTGTGCCCGAGGAGAGCTGGAATAAACAAAACCTTAAGGTAGAGGAGGTAAATGACGCCCTGTAAACCAGGATAACACAACCCAAACCTGGAACAGAACCTAACAAACAACAGGCTAGCCCAAACTCAACCAGCAGTCATATGGTGATCTGCAAATTGTTAAGCAAAAAACAAGGAGGAACAGCGCTGGGCGGGCGTCCAGTGGCCCCTGTGGAATCGGAGAAAGGGATTTATTGGTAAGTACCAAAATCCTGATTTCTCCTTCATCCACTAGGGGCCACTGGAGTGTAGTTACAATGGGGACGTCCCAGAGCTCCCAAAATGGGTGGGTGAGTGCTGAGAGTCCTGTAAAATCGCTCAACCAAACTGTGATGCAGAGGCCGCAAACGTGTCAAACTAATAGAATTTGACAAAACAAATGTCGGTCCGATCAAATAGCCGCCCGACAAAGTATTCATGGAGACCCCACGGGCAGCCGCCCACGAAAGTTCCACAATGCGCGTAGAGTGCACTGAAATGGAAAACAGAGGCTCCCGAGCAACCGCCAAGAAGACTGTCTGATGGTTAGATGTATCCAACGGCCCAGGGTATGCTGGGACCCCGGCTATTTAGTACTGGAGCATCATACAGAAGAGGGAAGAAAAACTTTGTCCAATAGCCTAAGATCTCTGTAGAGAGAGTCGGCGAGCCCTGACAACCTTCAAAGAGGGCCGAAAACACTGGGGTCAGATTTATAGGAAAAACGGACATCCCCTCTGGAAGAAACGACCGCTGAGTCTGAAGCTCAGCCGGGGGAGTTGCCAATAGAGTACTCCCTGAAAGAGAGCCCAAACTTACGGCCGGCAGGCTGATCTCTTTTGGAAGAAAACCGAAAGGGCAGAGACCTAGATTTCAGGTCAATGTATTTTGAAGCGCAGCCAAGCAAAACTTCCCAGAGAAACCAAAGATGACAGCTGAATGGTAACTGAAAGAAGGGGAAAACCCCTGTTATCCTCACTATGCCCTATAAAGTTTTCCAAAAGTGGCAAAAGCGAGAAGAGGTAACAGACTTCTGAAATCGGGGCCCAGTAGGCATAACCGAACTAGGGAACTCCTCCCTTCTGAGGTTTGGTGAACAGTCACACGGTTAAACGAAACCAGTTTGAGATGAACAAAGAAAAGGACCCTGTTGAAGTAGACAGTCTAGTTGAGGTAGGAGCCAAGGCTCCTGTACTGACAACAGGTGTAGCTGTATCTTCAAGTCATGCGCGGCCCAACCGGAGCCACCGAGAGGACTAGCGCGCATATTCCCGTCCTGTGTTATCGAAGTGAGGTAGGAACAAACAAAGGAGGCAGGATAGAAAAACCCAAAACTCCAAGGAGCCCTGAGGGTATCCTCGGCTACTACCGCTAGAGCTCACGTCCGAGAGCAGTAAAGGGTTAAAGAGTCAGACAGAACGCCCTGAGGTCGATCCGAAATCTCCACCAACAGCAGACCAGCTGAGAAAACTCTGGGAAATGAACCCTCACCCGGGAGTCTGACCTGGCGGCTTGACCTGGAAAGAAGATTGTTGTCCTTTGCTCAGAGGGGAGTGTAGGCGACCACTCATTGCATCGCAACCTAACTTAAGAAATAGAGTACCTGGTGCCGAGGAAGGAAAAATCCTCTGACGGACCGTGTTGAGAAAAGTCTACGAGGAGCATAAAGTGGATCCGTGTCGAACCAGAAGCTCCTGGATCCTCTGGAAATTCAGAAGCCACCTAATGTACAGAGTTGGATTGTAGCAGTAGATTGTCCCATTAGGGAACAAACCTCACTTCCTGCCCCTGAAAAAGAGTTATTCTGTGATCTTCCTGAACCCTGTGGGAGCGGAAGAGAGACCGAAAGGAAAGGACCGACAGTGAAAATGAGAATCCTGTAATGTGAATCTGAGAAAAGCCCGATGAGGAAACCCAACGGAAATCAGTAAACAGGCATCCCTGAAGACAAGGGATGCGTAAAACCCCCTTTTTTCTGTTTAAAACTAGCAATCACAGACTGAAAGGATTCTAAGGACAGAATAGGCGTGGCCAAGCCATCTGGCTTCGGAACGTGAAAAGAAAACAAAGGCCTGAGAACTGTCCCGATTCAAATGATATGTGAAAAACAGGGATCAACACCCTTTGCGGTTAGAAGCATATGGAGCGCCGCCTGTATTATGACTCTCTTGTCCTTGTAAATCGGCCGCCCCATGCCGAAGGACTCCTGAGATGGCTGTACTCCAAAATCTAATCTGTAACCGCCCAAGCCTTCTCAGTTCTCCCCGTAGGACCACGACCTGCGCCTACCCTGGGACCCTACAGGTGGTAGGAAGGTCTAACCTGTAGTGGGTGTATAGGATGACCTAAAATCAGACTGGACCGAGGATGCTGAGCCTCTGCTTCAGCCTGTTACCCTGAGATCCCCTGGTGACGGAGATATCGCCCGTGTGGAGTGGAAGCCTGAAAGGGCACGGAAAGATCTAAAGGAAAGAACGGTAAAGGTCCGTCTTGGAGCTGAGGCTAGTAGTAGGAGAAAGAAAAGTGGACTTACCTCCGATGGTTCAAGAAATCCTGCAGAAAGTTTCTTCCCCTGAACCATCTGCCCCGTAGGATTTCATGTTCACCTGTCACTGTCGCAGCCCCAGCGGTCTTTGGGTTAAGACAGCCCAAGCGAAAATGCAGGTTCCGAGTCTGCAGACCTCAAAAGAACATAAAAGCAGAATCCTGATTCTGATCTGTCCCAAAGTATCAATTGATCCTGATGCAAAATATCCTGTAACCTAGAGGACAATTGTTCCACAACCTACCTGCTCCGGACAAGGTAGAACCCCGCTGCCATATATGTGTCTTCGATGGATACCTGAGCAATGTTGCCTCAGGAAAATGGCAGCTTGTTGGACCGGTGATACATTGAGGGGTATACCTGGAGATATGTACAAAAAATTGGCGCTCTACAGTACACATACTGTCCAATTAGAGTCAGACAGCTGCTCACCAGTTGTGGGCGGGCTGCCCCAACAATAGATCAAAGTTGATGTGAAAAAAAGAGAGGAATTGGGAGCGCTGGATAAATCTAGTATATATTTTTTATTAAAATATTGTTATATTAAACACATAAAAGAATAATACATAAACTATCCTAAAAATGATGAAAAATTAATATTGTATAAATATATATAAGACTGCCATATCTCCCGAACCGATATGAGTAAGGAAAACTCAAATAAACCTTAATTAAAATCTGCACTGGTGCTTCATAGAAATCAGCCGTGCGTCCACAAGCTGAAATACATATAGGAAGGAGACTAATGAGAGGTACCTCTGTTATAGATCACTGTTGAAATGTACAGTCTCTCTTCTCCTTACACACAAAAGAGCCTCATTGGCAAATAGTGTCCCAGTATTGAGAATGCGGACACCGGCGCTGTATTAATGTGTGACAAGTAGATGGTGATAGTCAAATTCACTTGTAGTATATCACCTGATGTGAGAGCCTCTCCGTCAAAGGCGCTGTACTAAGCCGGGTTTGCAGCGGCTCTGTGCAATGAAGTACAGCTGATCCCGTCGCCAGTGAACCATCCACTCGAACGCTGAAGGGTACTAACCAGTTTGAATGTGCAGCGGTGCAGTAGAAATAAGGCAGCAGATTCTCCAGCCGCTGGTGAAGAGTCCGTTTAGATTGCGGCTATGATCCACTCAATAGATACGGTTCGCAGAGTGTCAGGAGAATACAGCAGTCAGAAGAAGTCCTTCAATGGAGTACCTTAACGCGTTTCTCGGCCTACAACACTGGCCGTTTCATCATTTCCTTCTGACGGAGAGGCTCTTACATCAGGTGATATACTACAAGTGAATTTGACTATCACCATCTACTTGTCACACATTAATACAGCGCCGGTGTCCGCATTCTCAATACTGGGACACTATTTGCCAATGATGCTCTTTTGTGTGTAAGGAGAAGAGAGACTGTACATTTCAACAGTGATCTATAACAGAGGTACCTCTCATTAGTCTCCTTCCTATATGTATTTCAGCTCGTGGACGCACGGCTGATTTCTATGAAGCACCAGTGCAGCTTTTAATTAAGGTTTATTAGAGTTTTTCTTACTCATATCGGTTCAGGAGATATGGCAGTCTTATATATATTTATACAATATTAATTTTTCATCATTTTTAGGATAGTTTATGTATTATTCTTTTATGTGTTTAATATAACAATATTTTAATAAAAAATATATACTAGATTTATCCAGCGCTCCCAATTCCTCTCTTTTTTTCACATCAACTTTGATCTATTGTTGGGGCAGCCCGCCCACAACTGGTGAGCAGCTGTCTGAATCTAATTGGACAGTATGTGTACTGTAGAGCGCCAATTTTTTGTACATATCTCCAGGTATACCCCTCAATGTATCACCGGTCCAACAAGCTGCCATTTTCCTGAGGCAACATTGCTCAGGTATCCATCGAAGACACATATATGGCAGCGGGGTTCTACCTTGTCCGGAGCAGGTAGGTTGTGGAACAATTGTCCTCTAGGTTACAGGATATTTTGCATCAGGATCAATTGATACTTTGGGACAGATCAGAATCAGGATTCTGCTTTTATGTTCTTTTGAGGTCTGCAGACTCGGAACCTGCATTTTCGCTTGGGCTGTCTTAACCCAAAGACCGCTGGGGCTGCGACAGTGACAGGTGAACATGAAATCCTACGGGGCAGATGGTTCAGGGGAAGAAACTTTCTGCAGGATTTCTTGAACCATCGGAGGTAAGTCCACTTTTCTTTCTCCTACTACTAGCCTCAGCTCCAAGACGGACCTTTACCGTTCTTTCCTTTAGATCTTTCCGTGCCCTTTCAGGCTTCCACCCCACACGGGCGATATCTCCGTCACCAGGGGATCTCAGGGTAACAGGCTGAAGCAGAGGCTCAGCATCCTCGGTCCAGTCTGATTTTAGGTCATCCTATACACCCACTACAGGTTAGACCTTCCTACCACCTGTAGGGTCCCAGGGTAGGCGCAGGTCGTGGTCCTACGGGGAGAACTGAGAAGGCTTGGGCGGTTACAGATTAGATTTTGGAGTACAGCCATCTCAGGAGTCCTTCGGCATGGGTCGACCGATTTACAAGGACAAGAGAGTCATAATACAGGCGGCGCTCCATATGCTTCTAACCGCAAAGGGTGTTGATCCCTGTTTTTCACATATCATTTGAATCGGGACAGTTCTCAGGCCTTTGTTTTCTTTTCACGTTCCGAAGCCAGATGGCTTGGCCATGCCTATTCTGTCCTTAGAATCCTTTCAGTCTGTGATTGCTAGTTTTAAACAGAAAAAAGGGGGTTTTACGCATCCCTTGTCTTCAGGGATGCCTGTTTACTGATTTCCGTTGGGTTTCCTCATCGGGCTTTTCTCAGATTCACATTACAGGATTCTCATTTTCACTGTCGGTCCTTTCCTTTCGGTCTCTCTTCCGCTCCCACAGGGTTCAGGAAGATCACAGAATAACTCTTTTTCAGGGGCAGGAAGTGAGGTTTGTTCCCTAATGGGACAATCTACTGCTACAATCCAACTCTGTACATTAGGTGGCTTCTGAATTTCCAGAGGATCCAGGAGCTTCTGGTTCGACACGGATCCACTTTATGCTCCTCGTAGACTTTTCTCAACACGGTCCGTCAGAGGATTTTTCCTTCCTCGGCACCAGGTACTCTATTTCTTAAGTTAGGTTGCGATGCAATGAGTGGTCGCCTACACTCCCCTCTGAGCAAAGGACAACAATCTTCTTTCCACGTCAAGCCGCCAGGTCAGACTCCCGGGTGAGGGTTCATTTCCCAGAGTTTTCTCAGCTGGTCCGCTGTTGGTGGAGATTTCGGATCGACCTCAGGGCGTTCTGTCTGACTCTTTAACCCTTTACTGCTCTCGGACGTGAGCTCTAGCGGTAGTAGCCGAGGATACCCTCAGGGCTCCTTGGAGTTTTGGGTTTTTCTATCCTGCCTCCTTTGTTTGTTCCTACCTCACTTCGATAACACAGGACGGGAATATGCGCGCTAGTCCTCTCGGTGGCTCCGGTTGGGCCGCGCATGACTTGAAGATACAGCTACACCTGTTGTCAGTACAGGAGCCTTGGCTCCTACCTCGACTAGACTGTCTACTTCAACAGGGTCCTTTTCTTTGTTCATCTCAAACTGGTTTCGTTTATCCGTGTGACTGTTCACCAAACCTCAGAAGGGAGGAGTTCCCTAGTTCGGTTATGCCTACTGGGCCCCGATTTCAGAAGTCTGTTACTTCTTCTCGCTTTTGCCACTTTTGGAAAACTTTATAGGGCATAGTGAGGATAACAGGGGTTTTCCCCTTCTTTCAGTTACCATTCAGCTGTCATCTTTGGTTTCTCTGGGAAGTTTTGCTTGGCTGCGCTTCAAAATACATTGACCTGAAATCTAGGTCTCTGCCCTTTCGGTTTTCTTCCAAAAGAGATCAGCCTGCCGGCCGTAAGTTTGGGCTCTCTTTCAGGGAGTACTCTATTGGCAACTCCCCCGGCTGAGCTTCAGACTCAGCGGTCGTTTCTTCCAGAGGGGATGTCCGTTTTTCCTATAAATCTGACCCCAGTGTTTTCGGCCCTCTTTGAAGGTTGTCAGGGCTCGCCGACTCTCTCTACAGAGATCTTAGGCTATTGGACAAAGTTTTTCTTCCCTCTTCTGTATGATGCTCCAGTACTAAATAGCCGGGGTCCCAGCATACCCTGGGCCGTTGGATACATCTAACCATCAGACAGTCTTCTTGGCGGTTGCTCGGGAGCCTCTGTTTTCCATTTCAGTGCACTCTACGCGCATTGTGGAACTTTCGTGGGCGGCTGCCCGTGGGGTCTCCATGAATACTTTGTCGGGCGGCTACTTGATCGGACCGACATTTGTTTTGTCAAATTCTATTAGTTTGACACGTTTGCGGCCTCTGCATCACAGTTTGGTCGAGCGATTTTACAGGACTCTCAGCACTCACCCACCCATTTTGGGAGCTCTGGGACGTCCCCATTGTAACTACACTCCGGTGGCCCCTAGTGGATGAAGGAGAAATCAGGATTTTGGTACTTACCGATAAATCCCTTTCTCCGATTCCACAGGGGCCACTGGACGCCCGCCCAGCGCTGTTCCTCCTTGTTTTTTGCTTAACAATTTGCAGATCACCATATGACTGCTGGTTGAGTTTGGGCTAGCCTGTTGTTTGTTAGGTTCTGTTCCAGGTTTGGGTTGTGTTATCCTGGTTTACAGGGCGTCATTTACCTCCTCTACCTTAAGGTTTTGTTTATTCCAGCTCTCCTCGGGCACAGTTTTACGTAGACTGGCTTGGAGGGAAGATAGTAGGGGAGGAGCTAGCCACAGTGTGAGAGTTTTAAAGTGCCAGCTCCCAATTACTGCCTACTATTTCCCCATTGTAACTACGCTCCAGTGGCCCCTGTGGAATCGGAGAAAGGGATTTATCTGTAAGTACCAAAATCCTGATTTAACAACCTCTTCTACACCCAGGTAAGGGGTACAGCAATGGGGGCAGCCTGTGCCCCCACATATGCGAACCTCTTCCTGGGGTGGTGGGAGAGGGAGTTTGTATTCACGGATAGCATGGAGGAACATACTAAACATGTCGTTCTGTGGACTCGTTATATTGACGACACTCTTTTGATTTGGAGTGGAACACCTGAGGAACTTGGTATTTTCATAAATCATCTGAATAATAACAATTTAAACCTCAGGTTTACCTTTGAATGTAACTCAAACAGCATATCCTTCCTGGATCTTCGAATCTACAGAGACGACCGTCACCTCCTTTCAACTGAAATCTTCCGCAAGTGTACCTCTACCAATACTCTATTACAACAAACCAGTTCCCACTCCCCCCCCCCCCCCACAATTACCAACATCCCCAAAGGGGAATTCCTACGCCTACGAAGAAACTGTTCCAATGATTAAATATTTGCTACCCGCAGCAGAGAACTGGCACACAGATTAAAAGAACGAGGGTACAGTTCCAGGTCCATTAAAAAAGCTAAAAAGATCTGCTTTCACACCCCAAGAGAGTCATTAATTTTCCAGGAGTCTAAGTCCACTAATGTCAACACGACAATTCGATTCGTGGGTGACTTCTGTGACGAATGGAAAGAAATTAAATCCATCTTACAACGACATTGGTCTATTTTGCTGTCTGATAATGACTTGTCACAGAAACTCAACAACACAATAGATCTCAGTTGGAGACGCTCTCCAAATTTGAGAGACCATTTTCTCAAAAGTCACTCTATATCAAGACCAGCACGAGACCCCGTCATAATAGGAAGCTATCCATGTGGAAATTGTAAAATCTGTGAGCATATAGTCAATCTGCAAACAACAATGGACAGATATGGGGACACCATTAAAATCAAGGATTTCTTTAACTGCAAGAATACCAATGTAGTCTATTGCATCTCGTGCCCATGCAATCTCAAATATATAGGAATCACCACACACATGTTGAAGCACAGGGCCCTCGAACATATGAGTAACATCAGGAATGCCAGTAGAGACCAACAACGGATGAAGCAACTGACTACTGTCTCCAGACACTTTCTGCAAAAACATTTCTGCTCCCCACAGGATTTAAAAATATGCGGTTTAGAACAAGTCAAAATGGGAATCAGAGGTGGAGACATTATGGCTACACTCCTCAAAAAAGAAAGCAAATGGACTTTCAAATTTGAATACCTTAGCCCTGAATGGTCTCAATGAATATATCAGCTACAGTGTCTTTTTATAATGCCTTCATATCCCAATACAAAGTGTAAAGAACCGTTTTAGGGCCCAAACGATACATTCACCACAGGTCCCACTCTCCCCCAAGCCATTCCAATCCTTTGGAAGCCCCACGGTCTCTCACCATTCTCCTCCCCTCCCCTTTTCTCCTCATACACATGCCCAATTCACTAGTTGTTGACACAATCTCCCATTTACAACACCAATAAACCAATTTTCACACCACTTTGAATATTATTTACCTCAAATCATCATTATAGATGTCCTTCTCAAATTCTGTGCCCCTCCCCATTTTCCCTCCTCACTGTCAACACTGTCAGCTCCCCCTTCACCCAGGCTAGCTCCTCTTATTTATTCTCTCTCTTCCCCTCTCACTTCCCTGCTTTATCCACCCTTTCCTTGTCACCCATTCCTCACGTCACCCTTCACACCATTCACACATTCAACATCAATCAGAGTTCCCTTCCCAATATCCCATAACACTTCCCACTTATCATCTTCACGGTTGCTACAGGATTTTTCACACCACACATCGCTCTATCACCCACTCACTCTACAGTCACACTACATCTGCCCCCCCCCCCCCCCGAGTTTCATTTTCACACACAAATATCAATAATAGTCGTACATTGCCTCATATAAATATATAATTATTCTCATCTCTCTTTACCTCCATCAACCATTCCAATTCCATAAGATCTCGACCCTTATTATTATTTTATATCCAAACACTTTTCCACCTCATCCATTTCCATATTTAGATATTCCAATTTCATTATTTGTTGCTCATTCCCAATTCTTTTCACATACCCCATCTTATCATATATTTGATATTTTTTATTACATATATTTGTCATATTTTTCATCATTTTTATTTCCCATTATTAACATTTTTATTTTCATTCTGCATTCATATTTTTTCATTAATATTTTTTCGTTAATATTTTTCCACATTTTTCCACTAATACCATTATCATATTTCATTTTAATCCTGTTGTTTTCCACTCCACTATATAATTTAATTATACAATACTTCTATAAATTAGGTTTATGAGGTGTGAACTGCTTACTCAAATTTTCCCAGGATTCCTGACGTATGTCAACTAAATGGTCAGAATGAGGTAAAACTTGTTTAACAACCTTCTGACGTTTAAATCTGTCCGGTTTCTTAGAGGCAGCGTCAGGCTCTGGGTCATCAGTAACTTGAAGAATTAGTCTGATAGCCTCCAATAAGTCAGGAACATCTACCTGTGTGACAGATTTCCCATCAGAATTATCTGGATCAGTGTCTGTGGGGTCAGTATATACGCCATCCTCATCAGACGAGGTGTCTGGGACCTGGGTGGATTGCGAGGAAGTAATGGCCTGCTTAGAGGACCCCTTGGTCTTAGGCGGGCAAGAGGTAGAGTTTTGTTTAGTCAATGAGTGGTTCAATTGCTGTAACTAAGAAGAACCTGAACCCTCTGCTGCTATATTTTCCTCCAATGTGTCTGCAGCATCACCACCACGCAATGTGTGATCAGCCCCAGCTCCGTCACCCTGTGTAGGTGACATATCTGAAAGCTCAATTTACGGGCAACCTAGTACAATATCAGCAATCTAATACCTTAACAAGAACCCCCTGTGCAGTGCATTAACACCAACAGAGAACTCAAGAGGTATATGGTGACTGAAAATCACAGAGAAAAAACACACAATGAGTATATTCTGTGAAACACCTATATTAAACAATAACCCTGACGCACTTAGCCCCCTCAGGGTACAGAATATAGAGATAGCAGTATGAGTGAGATACACAGAGTAGGTACCACACAGCAGCTATATGCACACACAGTCATATGTACAATGCAGAATTTATGACATGCAATAAAACTGCACTGGACTAGCAATACAAAGTAATACTAAGTACAGCTATACAATCAATAGATATATCAATGCACAGTAAATACTGGATGTATATCACATGGTACTTGTGCTAAATAACCCCGACTATTTCTTAACTAACACTGTCAGCAGACATGTAGAATACCTAAGTGTCCTGTAAGATGCACAGTGCTGACATGCAGGTGGCTTTACAGAGGAGGATTTGCCCAAACAGTCCCAGGATCAGCATAGCATGTGGAAATGGCGCCCAGACGCTGACAGGGGGTGAGGGAGAGAGAGATGCAGCTCCAGGGTGGGAACATTTCATCTAAATGGTGCCCTTGGGCTGGGGGAGGGGCTACAGGTCAAAGTCTTATCCCCCTTGCTGGACTTCCCCACCGGGTACTGCAGGCCATGTATCAAATGTTTTTTTGTAAAACCGACATGTGCCCTTGCCCTGGTGGTCTAGTGGGGTCCCTGTACTACCACAGTGTCCACGCCAGATCGTGTGGCCCACTTCCCACCGGCAGCGCCAGATCGCGGTTTCCAGCGGGTCCCGCCTGGGGGACCCTCTTACCTCCTCCCAAAGTGCGGTCACGCGATCCTGGAGAGCTGCGGTGGGGTGTGTGACTGAAGCAAACCAGAGCCTTCACTGTAAGTACCCGGCGACCAGGGAGCGCGGGAGTATACAGCGCTGCTGGGGGAGGTGATGGAGCGGCAGCAGGAGACTAACTGACATCTGACACTCAGTGTTTCTGCTGCAGCCGTTGAAGTCTTCAAATTTCACTTAAGAAAGCTCTTCTGAGGGAGGGAGCAGCCCCCCTGTTGTATGACTGCACTGCATGGCACCAACTACAAAACTGAGCTCCTGTGCACAGAGGCGGGGCTATAGAGGAGGCGGCGCTATGCATTCTGGGAACAGTCACAGCTTTTAGCCTGTTGGTGCCTCGGATCAAGATCCCACTCTACACCCAATGTTATTCCCTGTGGAACCCAGTGTACCCACAGCAGAAAATAGGATTTTAATTACCTACCGGTAAATCCTTTTCTCGTAGTCCGTAGAGGATGCTGGGTGCCCGCCCGGTGCTTCGTATTCCTGCTTTGTTACTTGGTAATGTATTGTTGGTTCAGCCGTTGCTGAATCGTTTCAAGTTGGATAGTTTGGCTTTCCTTTTGTTCTGTGTGAGCTGGTGTGAATCTCACCACTATCTGTGTATTTCCTTCTCTCAAAGTATGTCCGTCTCCTTGGACACAGTTTCTAGACTGAGTCTGGTAGGAGGGGCATAGAGGGAGGGGCCAGCCCAAACTCTTAAAGTGCCAGTGGCTCCTAGTGAACCCGCCTATGCCCCATGGTACTAAATGGACCCCAGCATCCTCTACAGACTACGAGAAAAGGATTTAACGGTAGGTAATTAAAATCCTATTTTTTCCATACATAATGAAACTGGGAGTCCATCTCTGAAACTTTGTGTGAATACAAGGAAGAGTCCGGAGATGAAGGACATTACTGCTCAATAGATAAGGAAAGTATATCATCTTATTTAATAAGAGCGCTTATAGGAGTGTATTTTTGTTCGAATCAGAGGGTCAGCGAGACGTTATGGAGCCAATGTATCATATAATATTTGCTGCTAATTCCCCCAATACAACTGGACCTCCCAAATGTAAGTATAAGGGACTGCAGCAGGTATCTCCCATACCTTCATACATGGACATTTCCAGGAAAGGGTCAGGTATGTTTATTTAAAATACAACAACCCTGGGGGCGTGGCCACGGCAGCACAGGAGTAGGAAGCAGATCCCGGGAGCTCCCTGGATTAAACATCCTCCTGTAATATCCTGGCCCCTTTGGTGTGCCTGAATACCCTGCTTTTCTTCCCTACGCTGCAGGGCACCGGCAGGCAATTTCCCCGCTCTCCCCGGGGTCTGTACAGCCGAGGAGACATACTTCCGGATTTGAGGCCTATACCTCCTCCGGATCCCCGGCCTCAATTTTGGAGATTCCCGGCCACGCTGTGCACGGGGCCTCAGAGACGGGCCGATGTCGCTGCTGGACGACGCGGGGCAGTGTGGGGACGACGGCTGGTCACCCTCCTACTTGTTGGCTGCAGATCGGAGCCCTGACCCTTCGGAACGTACCCAGCAAATCCTGGAGGGAAGAAAAGGGCACTGTGTGTGGTGGCCATTTCGTGGATAGCTGCATGTACGGCCCCACTGCTCTGGACTGCTGCTTCCAGTCATAGAGGGAACACTCTCACTTAAAGGCTGCCTGATATGTAACTGGTGAGTGACTTCTACCTCCTGGGATCAAATTACACTCTGACTTCAGTTGCTGTCTTACTTTACATACTAAATAACTGCATCGCTCCTGCTCTCACCTATATTCTGAGACTCTGCCAGTACTTTCTTTTACATTTGCCTACTACTTTGGAGACCAGCTGCGGATGTGTTTCTGCTTATTACAACCCTAAAATTCACTCATTGCTGAAGTCTCCTTCTACGCTGTCTGTTACTATCTATTGTCCGTCATGGTTCGGGACGGCCAGCGCACAGCTGCGGCGAAGCTGGAGAAATTTGCCAGACAACCTTACCCACTAAACCAACGGGCCTCGCAGGCTGCTTCGCAGGGGGCCTCTCCGTCCCACTCCTACTCCCCATCTGCAACAGCTGCTGAATCCCCTAACACACCCGCAGCTCCATCCCTTCAACAAGTGCTGGAGGCAATAGCTGGATCAGAACAGCGTCTTTCAGATAAGATGGAGAAAGTGCAGAGTGATCTCACTGCTTCGGCAGGACGTCCAGCGCATACGAGAGAGAGTGGGAGAGGCAGAAACACGTGTCTCGAATCTGGAGGATATGTGCGGTCCTATGAAACAATCTATTTCCACGGTAACCCAGCAAGTAACATCCCTTCAATCCAAATTACTAGACAGAGGGTCGGCTACGTAGAAATAATGTGCGATTTGTGGGCCTGCCGGAGAAGGAGGAGGGCTCCCAGCCTGAGGTCTTCCTGGAGTCATGGCTTAAGGAACTGTACGGCGCTGAATCCTTCACGGCACAGTTTACGGTAGAGCGTGCACACCGGATACCATCTCGTCCTCTACCTCCTGGCGCCCCTCCGCACTCCTTCATATCCAAATTTCTGCATTATAAGGACCGTGACTCGGTCCTCCGGTTGGGACGCACAAAAGGCCCCTTACCAGGAATGGGGTTACCGTATCTGCTTTTCCTGATTTTGCCGCGGAAGTCCAGAAGGATCGAGCCCAGTTTATGCCTATCAAGAGGCTCCTCAGAGACCTGAACCTCTCCTACTCTATGCTATTCCCCTCCCGACTCCGGGTGGTAGCGGACAGGGAAACCAAATTCTTCAATTCCCCTAGAGAGGCGGCCCAATGGCTGGACAGATATGCACCGGGAGCGCGCCAGATGGCACCGGATTGAGGCCCTGTACTATCTAATGATCGGTTGGGACCACCAAAGGCATCTACCCATTGTCCAGGGAGCCCCCCCTTGGCGTTGGTGGCTCAGGACTTTTTTCTTTTCTTTCTCTTGATCGCTTGACTTTGGTTAAGGGTTTTGTTTAGTATTTGGCCCTTGAGAGATAGAAACGGTAGTTTGGTATTTAAGTATGCCGAAGTTAGGGGTGGTATACGGGGAGGGGGGGGGGAGAGTTCAGCGAACAGCTTGTTGCTGTGCCTTACACAAGTTTTTTTCTTTCTACAGTTTGTTATTTTTCTCATGCTTAAATTTGTTTTGGAGTACATTCATTTTGATGTGGGAAGTATGTCTGATGCATTGGATACTGTCGATTGAGAGTCAGGGATTGAGTAGTATAGCACTGTTATTACCCTCACTAACAATTTCCAGGAATATTCACTGGACTGTATCTTCAGGTTACTACATAGAATATTACCAGATCTATGGCTAATTTGAAATTGTCCGACATGGAATGTTCGAGGTTTAAATAATAAGATAAAGCGTTCCTTAGTATTAACTACACTTCGGAAATATGGCCCGGATGTTGCATGTCTCTGCGAGACTCACTTGGAGGGGAATAGGTTACTGTCACTTAGAAGACCCTGGGTGGGCTGGGCCTATCACGCTTCTCACTCCTCTTCCTCCAGGGGTGTGTCAATCCTGATAAAGAAATCGGTCCAATTTGAGCTGGTATCGGTCAAGACTGACAAATACGGTCGATTTGTGTTCCCTTGAATGTAGACTAAGTTCCCAACCCTACTACATACTGGCGGTTTATATCCCCCCCCCCCCATTCTCGTACGATATACTACAGCAAGCCGCTTCATTCATAGCCTCCTCTCCGGACACCCCGGTAATCTGCTTGGGTGACTTTAACAATGTCATGAATTTAGCTTTAGACAGATGGCGCTCTCCGCAGGCTGCTGGGGTCCGCTCTAGTCCTACTAAATTTGCTGATTTTCTGAATAATTTGCAGTGGGTGGATGTGTGGAGAGCTCGGCACCCTACAACTAGACAGTTTTCATGCTTCTCTGGCACGCATGGTTCGTTCTCCAGGATCGATATGACCCTACTCTCCCCCGTTCTTCTCCCTAGGGTGGTTGACGTGCAGTACGAGGCCCGGGATATATCTGATCACTCCCCTATGGTGTTGACTCTCGCTATGGTGAGCCAGAGGGGTCAATCTTATTGGAAACTGCAACCATCCTGGCTGCTGCAAATAGGTGACTGCTCTGACCAGGTGACTCAGTGGGAGGGATACTTTACTGACAATGTAGGCTCGGCCCCCGGAACAGTGGTTTAGGATTCATTTAAGGCATTCTTAAGGGGAACGTATATTAGACGTATTTCTGCCCTCAAAATGTCCTGCAGGGAGAGAGAGCGAGCCCTTGAGAGTGACGCCAGGGATTTGGAATCTAGATACTTGGTGGATGGCACCCCTGCGCTGAAGGTACGCTGGCTGGCGGCCCAGTCGGCATGGGTGGCTCATCTGTCTGATAAAAACTCGCGCTCGCTTCTATTTCAGGCTACTAATATTTACATGCAGGGCGATAGGCCAGGTGGCCTGTTGGCTCGATTGGTGCACAGTGACCGCCCAGGTTCTACAATTGCTCAGATGACCGGTAGCGATGGCGCCCTTGTGAACACCACGCCGGAAATTGCGCAGCTATTCCGCTCCTACTATGCTGAGGTCTACAGGTCACAACTGGTAGACTCGACATCCCCTACCCACACTCCCACCGGAGGCCTCTGAGATGCTGGAGGCACCCTTAACTCTGGAAGAGGTAACGGCGGCTATTGGCTTGTCTCCCAGCGGCAAGGCACCGGGCTATGACGGCATCCCCTCAGAGGTATACAAGACCCACATTGATTTCTTCGGTCCTAGGCTTCACACCCTGTATTCTGATATTTTTGTTAATGATCAACTTCCCCCCTCTATGGCGGAGGCGATTATTATAGTTATCCCGAAGCCCGGAAAAGACCCTAGATCCCCAGAATCCTATAGACCGATATCATTGATTCCCACTGACGCTAAGATCCTGGCAAAGATTTTAGCAGTTCGACTCAACACCGTAATTACTTCCATTATCCACTCCGATCAGACCGGCTTTATGCCAGGGATGTCCACTTCTATTAACCTACATAGATTATATACCATCTTACAAATCCCATACGACTTCCCCTCTGACTCGGTAGTGGTCTCGCTGGATGCCGCCAAGGCATTTGACAGTACCGAGTAGTCCTATCTATGGGAGGTCATGACAGCTATGGGTTTCGGGCCTAATTTTATAAAATGGATTAAATTGCTTTATCAGCACCCGACTGCCAGAATCTCAGTGAATGGCTATATCTCTCCCTCGTTCCGCCTGTTTCGCGGGACCAGGCAGGGATGTCCTCTGTCCCCAACCTTGTTTGCCCTGGCCATCGAACCCTTGGCCTGTCTAATAAGGTCCTACCCAGGCGTGGTGGGCATTCATACCGGCCCTCGTGAGGATAGGATTGCCCTTTACGCTGACGACATGCTGTTGTTTCTGCAGGATTACACCAGGTCTATGCCTACAGTGTTGCAATTGATTGAGGAGTTCGGTGTATATTCAGGCCTTCATATTAACTGGTCTAAGTCCTCTATTATGCCTGTGATTGCCCCCCCCCCCCCCCCTGCTGTTCCTAAAATCTCCCTACCGCTATGCTGGACGGCGAAATTTAAATATCTTGGGATTCAGATAGCCAATGACCCCTCTGACTTTACACCTTTGAACCTTGATCCGATCATGCAACAAATTACTTGTAAATCCAAGACTTGGTGTAAGCTTCCATTGACTGTATCTGGCAGGGTCAGACTCGTAAAAATGATACTACTACCTAAGATTCTATATGTGGTTCTCCAATCCCCTGTATATATTCATCCATCCTTCTTTAGAAAATTGAATAGTGTCCTGTCTTCTTTAATATGGGCTAACAAACGTCCTAGAATACAACTGAACACTCTCACCAGGCTGCACAGCGACGGAGGTCTGGCCTTGCCAAACTTTCAGATGTACTACTATGCCGCTCAGCTGTCTCATATTAGTGCATGGGTGCAGGATACTGGCGTCACTTCCCTATACTGGGTATTTGTACAATGCTACTTCCCCGACTTATCCCCCCTGCAGGTGTTGCTGAGTGGGAGCTTGGCCCGGTTCCTCCGTCCTCTTATATACCAAGCCATGAAGGTGTGGCAGGCACTAAAAATTCTTTTGAAATTTGATGGATTGGACCCGGACACCCCCCTCTGGTATTCTAAATGGCTCCCTGAACTATACGCGCTCGAGGGGAGGGAAGTTTGGGCCCCTAAATCAATGATTTCCATAAATCACCTTTATACGGATAATACGCTCAAATCCTTCCAACAACTAAAAGATGAGTTTAATTTGCCTAATTCCTATTTTTTTTAGATATCTCCAACTCAGACATGCCTTGCAGTCCCAATTCCCCCCCTAAAATTATACAATTTCCCATTAAGACCTTTGTAAGTATGCTGGGTCGAGTTAAGATGATTTCCCATGCTTATGGTTATCTACTCGCCAAACTCCATATAGATCCTTTGACACGTCTCCGTGTCAAATGGGAGCAGGATCTGGGCCCCATAGATGAAGAGAACTGGGCCCTTGCTTTGGAAACTCCGTGCACGGTTACCAAATCCATCAGGTATCAACAGATACAATACTTCCTTTTGCATAGAATATATATGACCCCGGCCAGACTAGCCAAATTCGGGACGGGTCGTGTGGGATGACTGCCCTAAGTGTGGGATGACTGCAGGTACTTTTTGGCACCTCATTTGGGATTGTCCGGTGTTGCGGGCTTTCTGGGCGGGGGTCGGATCCATTCTGTGGAACACAGGGGTGGACGAGGCCATGCTTACTCCGCAATTTTGCATCCTGGGAATGGGTGGTTCTGACTTTGTGTCTAGTCCAGAGGGCCTATATGCTCGCAACATATGTGCATTGGCGAAGGTGAGCATTGCGAGGCTATGGATGGCCCCTAAGGGCCCTA
This sequence comes from Pseudophryne corroboree, assembly GCF_028390025.1. Classification (NCBI taxonomy): domain Eukaryota; kingdom Metazoa; phylum Chordata; class Amphibia; order Anura; family Myobatrachidae; genus Pseudophryne; species Pseudophryne corroboree. Next base: position 1,755,823 of record NW_026967541.1, read on the forward strand.
CACTCCCCGCTCTTAAGGCACGAATAAACAACACTGTTTTTAAGGAACGTTACATTTATAGGAAACATAATGCCTCCGCTAAATTTGAAAGAATTTGGTCTCTATGGCTGGAATCCATATACTCCGTCCCAGACCCTACAACTTAATGGTGATAGGGTTACTAACAGGTCCTGTATTTGCCAAGTTATGATCTTCTAGGGCTATAGGCTTCCCTCTCACCCAATGGGTTGTGAATGAGAGAGTGGCTCTGTGCCCAGCTGGACAGGGTAGGAGTTAGAGTGCTAGTATCCCCCAATGTGTCCTCTTCCCCATAATGTTTTTTGTCTTTGTTTCTTTATTTTTTTATTTCTGGGTTTCTCTGTGTTTGGTTTCTGATTGTTTTCTTCTTTTTTAAAGGGTTTTACTCGGACGGGTTGTCCGTAAGTGTTATATTTGAGGGGGGGGGGGGGGAAACAAAATAAAGTATAATGTGATTTCATGAATACTAGAGTGTACGGATTATGCAAAATAATGGTATATATAACTGTACATTCCTATGCGCCTATGAGCAAATTACAGTTTGAAAATAAGTCGAAAGTGAATGCTGTTCCCCGATGAGGACATGTCATTACATGTTTAATGTGTTCCTGTTATGCAATGTCTGTATGCAAACTACTCTCCTTCGAAATAAAAATACTTTGTTTAAAAAAAAAAATACAACAACCCTAATTCCCCTACAATAAAAAAAACAAAAAAAACCTTTGAACAGACAAATAATAATTAATTAAAATATACACACACAAATTAAGAAATAAGAGGAAGTCACATGATGTAATTGCAGCTTCCTGCCAGGCCACTGCCCCCACTCCACAGAAACGCACTGATATAAAACGTCTGCCACTATTTATTTACACAGAAAGAGACCCCCTTCCCCTGTAATGTCACCCACTATTCACATGAGCTGTCACATTGGACATAGCCAAAATGACAGCGTGTGTACACACCAGACGGGATATTTATACACAGCAACACTGATATTATGTGGACACAAAAGTAACACTACAAGTGACACATTAACAGGAAATTGTTTCTGTCACCATAGCGACAATTATCTGATAATAAGATAATACACAGACACATAAAAAGACTCAACGGAAATCTTCTTTTTACACTTTATTTCATATCTTTAATACAGATTTTTCTCTATATTTTAAACTTAAAAAATACTTTACTCTGCACAACAGCCTATGGGGGTCATTCAGACCCAACAGCAATAGCGGCCTGCAGCAGTTTGCTGGTGATGGAAAAATATGCATGCCCAGCGGCCACGCAGACACACACATTGCGGTTGCATCCCTGAGGGGTGAACGCGGGTGGGCTGGAACCATTTTCCAGGGGCTGCGTGATGTCACATCTGCGTTCATCTCTGATTAACCCCCTATAAGCTTCCAGAGTGCACCTCATATCTCATCTTTTCCAAGTTACTACAAATGATATGAGATCGGTAGCAGCACTACTTTCAGGATTATTACACAGAACACACATAAAGGCTGACACAGCAAATAACAGTAACACATACAAGGGATTCATTAGAAATAAGGAAACATAATCATCATTAGGTCTAATTATTAACTGGTTCTGTGCAGGACCCATACACCTCTTTACTGCCTCCAGCAGCCCCTGGTACTGCACTGCGGCCACCCACCCTGTCTCCCCCCACTACTGTCACCCGCCCTGTCTCCCCCCACTACTGTCACCTGTCCTGTCTATCCCCACTGCTGTCAACCACCCTGTCTCCCCCCACTACTGCCACCCACCCTGGCTCCCCCCACTACTGCCACCCACCCTGGCTCCCCCCACTACTGCCACCCTCCACAAATGCCACCGCCCTGTCTCCCTCCACTAATTCCATTCACCCTGTCTCCCCCCACTACTGCTACCCACCCTGTCTCCACCCACACTACTGCCACCGCCCTGCCTCCCTCCACTAATGCCACTCACCCTGCCTCACCCCCACTACTGCCACCCAGCCCGTCCCCTCCCCACTACTGCCACCCGCCCTCTCTCCTTTCCACTACTTCCACCACCTTGTCTCCCCCTCTGACACCTTAACTCTGCTTGAGGACAAGATTCTCACACAGACACTGCCTCCTGCAGTCCCCACTACTGCCAGCCACCCTGAGTACCCCCTCAGCTCTGCTTGGGGATAATATTACCCAGACAGTGCCACCGATACAGCACTAGTGCCACCCACCCTGTCTCCCCCTGACATCTCAGCACTGCTTGGGGTTTCTTGGTATTGCTGGTAACAGTCCATCTGCAGATGAAAGCAAGTAGGACAGTAAGGAGTCAGAAGCTGCTTCTGGTACCTTGGACCCTGGTCATGTAGGGCTGGGAGAGTCAGTAGATTATGTAACAGTCACCATCTTACAGGCAGCCGGTGGAGGGAATAGAGAATGGGTGTTATGTGGCGTCTGGTTGGTAGTAAAGCTGAGTTGTAGCCCTGCCGTTTATTGGTGAGCTTCTATCATAAGGACCTGTTTCACCAGTACTGAGTCACAGCCAACTGGCATCACCAACACCTGGAGCTCAGCTAGACAACCATTTAGGATTGGTACTGGTTTCTCAGTACCCGGAGCAAAAGACAGGTCATCTGCATAGCAGTGGTAGATGAGGACATGACATCTGACTATTTCACCTGGCAGTAGCATGTATATTGCAAAAAGCATAGGAGATAGGATAAGAATCTTGAAGAACAACGCCTGGCAATGATGAGTATACTCCAGAAGATTAAAATGGTTCCTCACCTGAATGATATCTAATGTGTGCAACAAGAGTTGATTTATTTCTCAGAGTATGGAAATGGCTTCTCACCTGTGTGACTTCTGTGATGTGTAACAAGTTGTGATTTCTGTGTAAAACATTTCCCGCACTGAGAGCAAGAAAAATAAGATTTTACTCACCGGTAAATCTATTTCTCGTAGTCCGTAGTGGATGCTGGGGACTCCGTAAGGACCATGGGGAATAGACGGGCTCCGCAGGAGATCGGGCACTCTAGAAAAGAATTAGGGCTACTGGTGTGCACTGGCTCCTCCCACTATGCCCCTCCTCCAGACCTCAGTTAAGGAAACTGTGCCCGGACGAGCTAACATTACAAGGAAAGGATTTTGGAATCCCGGGTAAGACTCATACCAGCCACACCAATCACACCGTATAACTTGTGATACTCAAACCCAGTTAACAGTATGAACAATTACAACCATCAGACAACCTGATGTAACATAACATAACCCTTTATTAAGCAATAACTATATACAAGTATTGCAGAAGAAGTCCGCACTTGGGACGGGCGCCCAGCATCCACTGCGGACTAGGAGAAATAGATTTACCGGTGAGTAAAATCTTATTTTCTCTAACGTCCTAAGTGGATGCTGGGGACTCCGTAAGGACCATGGGGATTATACCAAAGCTCCCAAACGGGTGGGAGAGTGCGGATGAGTCTGCAGCACCGAATGAGCAAACTCAAGGTCCCCTCAGCCAGGGTATAAAACCTGTAGAACTTTGCAAACGTGTTTGCCCCTGACCAAGTAGCTGCTCGGCAAAGCTGTAATGCCGAGACCCCTCGGGCAGCCGCCCAAGAAGAGCCCACCTTCCTTGTGGAATGGGCCTTTACGGATTTTGGCAGCGGCAGTCCAGCCGCAGAATGAGCCTGCTGAATCGTGTTACAGATCCAGCGAGCAATAGTCTGCTTTGAAGCAGGAGCACCCAGCTTGTTGGATGCATACAGGACAAACAGCGACTCCGTTTTCCTGACCTTAGCCGTTCTGGCCACATAAATCTTCAAAGCCCGCACTACATCTAGTAACTCTGAATCCTCCAAGTCCCTTGTAGCCACAGGCACCACAATAGGTTGGTTTATATGAAAAGATGACACCACCTTGGGCAGAAATTGTGGACGCATCCGCAATTCTGCCCTGTCCATATGAAAAACCAGATAGGGGCTTTTATGTGACAAAGCCGCCAATTCCGATACACGCCTGGCTGAAGCCAGAGCTAGAAGCATAACCATCTTCCAGGTGAGATATTTTAACTCCACTGTTCTTCGTGGTTCAAACCAGTGTGATTTTAGGAAACTCAACACCACGTTAAGATCCCAAGGTGCCACTGGAGGCACAAACGGGGGCTGTATATGCAAGCACTCCCTTCACAAAGGTCTGAACTTCAGGAAGAGCTGTCAGTTCTTTTTGAAAGAAAATGGATAGGGCCGAAATCTGGACCTTAATGGATCCCAATTTTAGGCCCAAAGAGACACTCCCGATTGTAGGAAGTGAATGAATCGGCCCAGCTGGAATTCCTCTGTAGGAGCCTTCCGGGCTTCACACCAAGCAACATATTTTCGCCATATACGGTGATAATGCTTAGATGTTACATCCTTCCTAGCCTTAATAAGCGTAGGAATAACCTCATCCGGAATCCCCTTTTCTGCTAGGATCCGGCGTTCAACCGCCATGCCGTCAAACGCAGCCTCGGTAAGTCTTGGAACAAACAGGGCCCCTGTTGTAACAGATCCTGTCTTAAGGGCAGAGGCCATGGGTCCTCTGTGAGCATTTCTTGCAGATCCGGATACCAAACCCTTCTTGGCCAATCTGGAACAATGAGAATTGTTCTCACTCCTCTTTTTCTTATGATTCTCAATACCTTGGGTATGAGAGGAAGAGGGGGAAACACAAAAACCGACTGGAACACCCACGGTGTTACTAATGCGTCCACAGCAATCGCCTGAGGGTCTCTTGACCTGGCGCAGTACCGCTGTCGTTTTTTGTTCAGTCGGGACGCCATCATGTCCACTTGTGGCAGTTCCCACCGGTCTGTGACCTGTGTGAAGACTTCTGGATGAAGTCCCTATTCTCCCGGGTGGAGGTCGTGTCTGCTGAGGAAGTCTGCCTCCCAGTTGTGCACTCCCGGGATGAACACTGCTGATAGTGCTTTTACGCGATTCTCCACCCAACGAAGAATCCTGGTGGCTTCTGTCATCGCCACCCTGCTCCTTGTGCCGCCTTGACGGTTTACATGAGCCACTGCGGTGATGTTGTCTGATTGAATCAGCATCGATTTGTCTTGAAGCAGGTTTACTGCCTGACGTAGGGCGTTGTAAATGGCCCTTAGTTCCAGGATGTTTATGTGCAGACAAGTCTCCTGACTTGACCACAGGCCTTGGAAATTTCTTCCCTGTGTGACTGCTCCCCACCCTCGGAGGCTTGCATCCGTGGTCACCAGGAACCAGTCCTGAATGCCGAATCTTCGGCCCTCGAGAAGGTGAGCACTCTGCAGCCACCACAGCAGAGACACCCTTGCCCTGGGGGATAGAGTGATCAGCCGATGCATCTGTAGATGTGATCCGGACCACTTGTCCAACAGATCCCATTGAAAGGTCCTTGCATGGAACCTTCCAAAGGGAATGGCCTCGTATGATGCCACCATCTTTCCTAGGACTCGTGTGCACTGATGCACCGACACCTGTCTTGGCTTCAATAATTCTCTGACCAGGGTCATGAGTTCCTGTGCCTTCTCCGTTGGGAGATACACCCTCTTCTGGTCTGTGTCCAGAATCATGCCCAGGAAAGGCAGACAAGTCATAGGGATCAACTGCGACTTTGAGAGATTTAGAATCCAGCCGTGTTGCTGCAACACTTCCTGAGAGCGTGCTACACTGATCAGCAACTGTTCCCTGGACCTTGCCTTTATAAGGAGATCATCCAAGTATGGGATAATTGTGATTCCCTGCTTCCGCAGGATCATCATCATTTTTGCCATTACCTTGGTAAATATCCTCGGTGCCGTCGAGAGACCAAACGGCAACGTCTGGAATTGGTAGTGACAATCTTATACCACAAATCTGAGGTACTCTTGATGAGGTGGATAAATCGGGACATGCAGGTAAGCATCCTTTAGTCCAGCGACACCATAAAATACCCTTCTTCCAGGCTCGCAATGACCGCTCTTAGCGATTCCATCTTGAACTTGAACCGTTTCAGGTAAACGTTCAGGGATTTTAAGTTCACAATGGGCCTGACCGAACCGTCCAGTTTCGGTACCACAAATAACGTGGAATAATACCCTCTCCCCGTTGCAGGGGGGGGAACTCCACCACCACCTGCTGGATGTACAATTTCTGGATCGCCGCTAGTACCAACTCCCTTTCTATGGGGGATGTCGGCAGAGCCGATTTTACGAGGCGGTGAGGAGGCGTCTCCTCGAATTCCAGCCTGTACCCCTGAGATACTATCTGCAAAACCCAGGGATCTGCTTGTGAGCAAACCCACTGGTGGCTGAAACTTCAGAGATGCGTCATGCGGTGGACTTAGTTGAAGCCGGGGAGGACTTCTGTTCCTGGGAACTAGCTGTGTTATGCAGCTTCCTTCCTCTACCCTTGCCTCTGGCAAGAAAGGACGCACCTCGGACTTTCTTACCCTTCTGTGAACGAAAGGACTGCATCTGATAATACGGTGCTTTCTTAGGTTGTGATGGAATAAACGGTAAAAAATTTGACTTCCCAGCCGTAGCTGTGGCCACTAGGTCCAACAGACCTTCCCCAAATAATTCCACACCCTTGTAAGGTAAAACCTCCATGTGCCGCTTAGAGTCGGCATCACCTGTCCACTGTCGAGTCCATAGGCCCCTTCTGGCTGAAATCGACATAGCATTTATTCTAGAGCTCAGCATGGCAATATTCCTCTGAGCATCTCTCATATAGAGGACAGTGTCTTTTATATGCCCCAATGTCAGTACTATAGTATCCTTGTCCAGTATATCAATCTCTTCAGATAACATATCAGCCCATGCTGCTACTGCACTACACATCCATGCCGACACAATGGCCGGTCTAAGCACGGTACCAGAATGTGTGTATATGGACCTAAGGATAGCTGCCTGCTTTCTATCTGCAGGATCTTTTAAGGCTGCCGTATCCTGTGACAATAGGGCCACCTTTTTTGACAAGCATGTCAGCGCTTTGTCTACCCTCGGGGCGGATTCCCAGCGTAACCTGTCCGTTGGCGGGAAGGGGTACGCCATTAGCATCCTTTTAGGGATCAGCAGTTTCTTATCTGGTGATTCCCAAGCTCTCTCACATAACTCATTTAATTCATGAGACGGGGGAAAGGTCACCACTTGTCTCTTTTCCCCAAACATATTAACCCTCTTGTCAGGGACAGGGCTTTCCTAGGAGATGTGTAACACTTCCTTCATAGCTATAATCATATATCTTATAGCTTTGGCCATTTTAGGTTGTAACCTGGCCTCCTCATCATCGACGCTGGAGTCGGACTCCGTGTCGATATCTGTGTCAACAACCTGGGATAGTGGACGCTTTTGAGGCCCCGACGGCCCCTGCGTAGTAGAATCAGGCATGGGTTGAGACCCAGACTGTCTCAAGGCTTCTGCTTTATCCAGCCTTTTATGTAAGGAATTAACATTCTCATTTAAAACCTTCCACATATCCATCCAATCCGGTGTCGGCGACACCACACTTGTTTCCTCTCGCTCCGCCTCCAAATAGCCTTCCTCGTCAAACATGTCGACACACGCGTACCGACACACCATACACACAGGGAAAGCTCTTTTGAAGACAATTCCCCCACCAGGCCTTTTGGGGAAACAGAGAGAGAGTTTGCCAGTACACACCCCAGCGCTATATAACCCAGCAACAAACACAGTACCTCAGTGTTTACCCTGTAGCTGCTGTAATATCTGTTTTGCGCATAAATTTGTGTGCCCCCCCTCTTTTTTCACCCCCCTACCGTGATTCTGCAGGGGAGAGTCTGGGGAGCTTCCTTCCAGCAGAGCTTTGAAGAGAAAATGGCGCTGGTGAGTACTGAGGAAGAAGCCCCGCCACTTTCTGCCGGCTTTCTGTCCCGCGTTTTTGTGTGTAAAAAATGGCGGGGGCTCATGCAGACATACAGTGCCTACCTGTACGTCTGCAAAACTTTTGCCAAAGGTACCTTATTGCTGCCCAGGGCACCCCCCCTGCGCCCTGCACCCTACAGTGACTGGAGTGTGTGGTGTGCTGTGGGAGCAATGGCGCACAGCTGCAGTGCTGTGCGCTACCTTATCTGAAGACAGGAGTCTTCTGCCGCCGATTTCAACTCCACGCCGTGCTTCTTGCTTCTGGCTCTGCGAGGGGGACGGCGACGCGGCTCCGGGATCGGACCGCCAATGGTCAGTACCTGAGTTCGATCCCTCTGGAGCTAATGGTGTCCAGTACCCTAAGAAGCGCAATCTATCCAGCAGTTGGTAAGGTTTGTTTCTCTCCACTCAGTCCCACGTAGCAGAGAGTCTGTTGCCAGCAGAATGCTCTCTGAAAATAATAAAACCTAACAAAATACTTTTCTTCTCAGCAAGCTCAGGAGAGCCCACTAAGTTGCACCCTTCTCGTTCGGGCACAGATTCTAACTGAGGTCTGGAGGAGGGACATAGAGGGAGTAGCCAGTGCACACCAGTAGTCCTAATTCTTTTCTAGAGTGCCCTATCTCCTGCGGAGCCCGTCTATTCCCCATGGTCCTTACGGAGTCCCCAGCATCCACTTAGGGTGTTAGAGAAATGCCTTCTCACCTGTGTGACTTCTCTCATGGTTTCTAAGATCTGATTTGTGTGCAGAACATTTCCCACACTCAGAACATGGAAATATATTCTCACCTGTGTGACTTCTGTAATGAGTAACAAGTTGTGATTTCCATCTAACACATTTCCCACACTCAGAGCAAGAAAATGGCTTCTCACCTGTGTGACTTCTCTGATGTAGAACAAGATGTGATTTCTGGGAAAAACATTTCCCACACTCAGAGCAAGAAAATGGCCTCTCACCTGTGTGACTTCTCTGATGTAGAACAAGATGTGATTTCTGGGAAAAACATTTCCCACACTCAGAACATGGAAATATATTCTCACCTGTGTGACTTCTGTAATGAGTAACAAGTTGTGATTTCCATCTAACACATTTCCCACACTCAGAGCAAGAAAATGGCTTCTCACCTGTGTGTCTTCTGTTATGTATAACAAGATATGATTTCTGGGAAAAACATTTCCCGCACTCAGAGCAAGAAAATGGCTTCTCACCTGTGTGACTTCTCTGATGTAGAACAAGATGTGATTTCTGGGAAAAACATTTCCCACACTCAGAGCAAGAAAACGGCCTCTCATCTGTGTGACTTCGCTGATGTAGAACAAGATGTGATTTCTGGGAAAAACATTTCCCACACTCAGAGCAAGAATATGGCCTCTCACCTGTGTGACTTCTCTGATGTATAACAAGATGCGATTTCCGTGCAAAACATTTCCCACACTCAGAACATGGAAATGGCCTCTCACCTGCCTTACCTGCCTGATGGGTAATAAGCTTTGTGTTCTGTGTAAAACATTTGGCATCTATAGAACAGGGAAACACTGTATCTACTGTCAGAGCTGTAACAGATGCACCAATATCAGAGTGATCAGGAGAACATTTCCCAGGATCAGGGGGATCAGCTGATAGAGCTGGATGTATAATTAGGGTAATGGGATTAGCTCCTGGAGAATCCTGTCTACTGTCATTATCTTTTATGTCACAATCCGGAGATAACATTAGATGTCCTTCTGAGATGTTCCTGCTTGTGTGTCCATCTGCTGGAAATAAAATACATTATGGAAATGTGACATTTTCTGTAACAATATTAATCTTGTAAACAATATGAGAAGACGACTCTCTGGGACACTTAATTGTAAATGTGTGTGTATAATAAAACATAACTTTTAATGAAGGCTTTATAATACTGTGTCTCAGACTATCATTGTGTCCACCCTCCTGAGAACACTCACAATAACAAATGTAATATTATAATAAGACTTAGATATATCTCTCTCTTGTACTGGTAACTAACCATGAAGTATAAATGGAGATGTAGTCACTCGCCAAGTCCTATGTCAGCACCAATGTAAAACAATGGATGGGGAACATATCGTATGAATTGGAGATTCTAGATGAACAATAACATCAGACATATGAGCTGATGGATCAGAGAAATGTCTCCTAACGTTACTCCTGGAAGCATTGGTAAGGTAGCATTCCTTTATGTGTGTGCTCATACGCTGGTAAGCCTGTACATGTGTTACTCACCCTTATATAAGGTATATCGCTACAGCAGAGTAGGTGTGGAATAAGGATATTTTACATGAAATACACCATATAATACACTGCAATCATCATCATCACCTGCTAGGTTATAATCCAGTGTTACACCTCCATCATCAGTGTCTTACATCTATACCCTCAATAGTAATAAGGATGATGTGTGTACGGTAAGTATGATATAGAGAATTACATATCAGAATCTATACAGCTGCCGCCATACTTCTGCTTCTCATACGTGTGCTACTGGCAGCAGTGAACATCTGAGTGAGAGTGCAGGGAAGACAGCAGAGTCTGATGAGAAAGAGATTGGATCTGCCTTTGCAGGGATGAACCACACCTGTCACCCCTGTTAGTATATAAACTAATAAATAAGAGGAGTGTGGTCCATCCAGACGTGCTTTCTGGAGCTCTCCTCACTAAGTGGCTATTTATCTACCCTACCTGAGAGCTCTCAGCCGCCGCTGGGACCAAGACCCAATCTATTAATTCCCCCACTCCTATTGCCCTAAAGCTGCTCGCTCTGCTCAGTCCGAGCACTGTTCACTGTCGCAGCCTAGTGACGCCGCTGAAGCCACGGACTGAATTTTGGGGATAAGTGCGCCCAGTCTTTCCTGCACGCTCCAAACACCTGACTTGGGGACAATTTTTCCTCAGGTGGGAGCAAATGCTCTCCCACTCACATGGGTGCGCAGCTCCCACTATTGCTGGGGACAGAACGGTCTACCCACAGTCACCGAGCCCGGCAATGATATTGGAAAGTGAGGTGGCTGCCATTTTGAATCCTGGTACCCGCCCATTGCATGCTTTGCCTTCAATAAGGTTTAAAACTGATATAAGCTGCTAAATAAGTGTCCTGATGGCTGGACCGGGGTCACTACACTAAATTGCAGCATTTGCCTGGAGGTGAAATTACCTTCTATTTATATGGTACCACTATAATCTACTTCCTCTCAGTCTACATGCAGAGCCCAGTATCAAGTATCGTCTGAGTACAGCTCATTACACTCCGATTACAACCTCACAGTATATTATTTTGTGGATTTATTCACTGAATATATTTTGCCATTTGTGTCTCTCTGTGCTGAGTACTTCACGTCTGTGATCACGCTGACCTCTAGTGGAATTTCTCGCTCATTACTGTGTTATTTGAGTTGCATTACATCATGTTTACTTGAAATTTTGGCTCAAAAACCCCCCGTCTCCCCAAGAATGTCATTGTGAACAGAGTCATCTGGATGTAACCTCCTGACAGCGTACTACTGCTCCTTTTATTTATAGATCGTTTGTATTTTCCTATCTCTGAGAGGTCAGTCTCTTTGTAGCCGGCTTTCCATACCTCCAAGAAAGGTTAAAAGATACCCAATCGGCCCCACCTGTCCATCTCTTTGGGGGTGTAGTATGGCTGACCGGCGGTCTCCTGACGACGCCGGGATCCCGGCAGCATACAGACGCCAGGATCCAGGCGGGGAGGGGCGAGTGCAGCAAGCCCATTGTGGGCTCGGTGGCGACCTGCGATCGCCACGGGTTCTATTTCCACTCTATGGGTGTCGTGGACACCCACGAGTGGAAATAGTCCCTGTTGGTAGGCATGCCGACCATCGGGAAAGTGAGCCGTCGGGTTCGTGGAGGAGGTAATGTGACTGTTGCCACCCCTCTTTGGTATCTCGAATTCAGGTGGTCCATCTGAGACCGCTACAACATCGTCTGCTTCTTCTTGTCAGATGCACAGCCCAGCTGTAATGGCTGAAGACATCTTAAGACATCCTAGATGATCCTATTACTCTACGCTCTATACATTCTATGTTATCTACATTTAAGGACTGAAATAACCTCAGAACTTAGCTCTAATATTCAAGCTTTGAGGTCCAGTATCAGTGAGATTGGCACTCGTACAGACTAAAATGAAAGAGATTGTTGCATCTCACAAAGATCTGATTTCAGCACATGACACCCTTCAGGAAGACATGGTCACTATTCATGATAAAGTCATTGATTTAGAAGACAGGTCTCAGAGAAATAATATCAGAATAATGGGCGTTCCGGATTCTGATACAAATGCTGAGCTTTATGATTATGTCACGGTCCTATTTTCAGAAGCTTCCACCAAAGGCTTCTGCCATGGACCTTCTTATTGATAGGATCCATAGACTTCCAAAGTCCAAACAGGCCCCTATCCATGCACCAAGGGACACTCTGCTCAGGGTCCATTTTTCATATTAAAGAATGCATTCTACAAGTCGCTTTGTCTTCCTCATCCACGGCTGAGTGCCTGGATAATCTGCAGCTATTTCTGGATATTTCTCCTGTGACGATGGCCAAAAGGCGTCTATTCCACCCAAGGAAATGTGCAATACAAATGGGGCTTTCCTACTAAGATTATTGTGATGCGAAACGGAGCCTTCACAGTGATACCTTCACCCGAGTATGGCCCTGCTATTCTGAAAAAGTGGGATATTCCTGTTGACAGTCCTTCCTGACACTTTACCTAAACCAATCCCGGAGGAGTTGTCTTTCGTCTCGAAGTAATATGCTAAAGGAGTAAGACTGTTAGAGACACTCAGAGTCTGTTTCCTACTGTAACATGTGCCAACTGGGACTAAGTTACTGGGCATGGATCTATTTTTGGGACAGATTTATTTGTTTATATCATAAACAGTATATTTTTTGCTTTATATCCTTTGTTAATTAATTGCTATATGGTATATGGCCTGACATTCTTCCACTGTTACGTTTCATAATACCTTTCTAGAATGTTTGGGTGTTCAGGCAAAGCATGACTGATTCGTCTAACATCCTGTTGCCCTTAGAGTCTGGAGTGGAGACTGGTCAGACGTCTGGGCTGGTAAAACACACACAGTGACATGATGTAAGGAGAAGAGCAGGAGTATAATAGGGGCTGATGTCTCCTGAGTCCCCAACGGGGAAAATACATATTCCTCATTAGTTTGTACCAACAGAGGCTGTAGTATAAGAAATTGCTGTAGTGACTGAGCAAGGAGAATATGTCACCATGTGACTCTGTCCTGTAATAAGTGTTTATTACTCACCTGTGCTGATATCTTTAGGGATCTCCTCCTCCTTACACTGCTGATCACCCCTCACATACGTCTCTTCTGCTCCCTCTGTGTCTTCTGCCTTTATATCAGTCACATATGTCTCTTATTCTCCCTCTATATCTTCTGCCTTTATATCAGTCACATACGTCTCTTCTTCTCCCTCTGTATCTTCTGCCTTTATATCAGTCACATACGTCTCTTCTTCTCTCCTTATATCTTCTGCCTTCATATCAGTCACATACGTCTCTTCTTCTCCCTCTGTATCTTCTGCCTTTATACCAGTCACATACGTCTCTTCTTCTGCCTCTATATCTTCTGCCTTTATACCAGTCACATACGTCTCTTCTTCTCCCTCTGTATCTTCTGCCTTTATATCAGTCACATACGTCTCTTCTTCTCCCTCTATATCTTCTGCCTTTATATCCGTCACATACGTCTCTTCTTCCTCTTTATTTTCTGCCTTTATATCAGTCACATACGTCTCTTCTTCTCCCTCTATACCTTCTGTCTTTATATCAGTCACATACGTCTCTTCTTCTACCTCTATATCTTCTGCCTTTATATCAGTCACATACGTCTCTTCTTCTCCATCTGTATCTTCTGCCTTTATATCAGTCACATACGTCTCTTCTTCTCCCTCTATACCTTCTGCCTTTATATCAGTCACATACGTCTCTTCTTCTCCCTCTATATCTTCTGCCTTCATATCAGTCACATACGTCTCTTCTCTCTTTATATCTTCTGCCTTTATATCAGTCACATACATCTCTTCTTCTCCCTTCATATCAGTCACATACGTCTCTTCTTCTCCCTCTATATCTTCTGCCTTTAGATCAGTCACATACGTCTCTTCTTCTCCCTCTATATCTTCTGCCTTCATATCAGTCACATACGTCTCTTCTCCCTCTGTATCTTCTGCCTTTATATCAGTCACATACGTCTCTTCTTCTCCCTCTATAACTTCTGCCTTTATATCAGTCACATACGTCTCTTCTTCTCCCTCTGTATCTTCTGCCTTTATATCAGTCACATACGTCTCTTCTTCTCCCTCTATATCTTCTGCCTTTATATCAGTCACATACGTCTCTTCTTCTCCCTCTATATCTTCTGCCTTCATATCAGTCACATACGTCTCTTCTCTCTTTATATCTTCTGCCTTTATATCAGTCACATACATCTCTTCTTCTCCCTTCATATCAGTCACATACGTCTCTTCTTCTCCCTCTATATCTTCTGCCTTTAGATCAGTCACATACGTCTCTTCTTCTCCCTCTATATCTTCTGCCTTCATATCAGTCACATACGTCTCTTCTCCCTCTGTATCTTCTGCCTTTATATCAGTCACATACGTCTCTTCTTCTCCCTCTATAACTTCTGCCTTTATATCAGTCACATACGTCTCTTCTTCTCCCTCTGTATCTTCTGCCTTTATATCAGTCACATACGTCTCTTCTTCTCCCTCTATATCTTCTGCCTTTATATCAGTCACATACGTCTCTTCTTCTCCCTCTATATCTTCTGTCTTTATATCAGTCACATACGTCTCTTCTTCTCCTTCTATATCTTCTGTTTTAATATTAGACAGACGTTCTACCTAAAAAAAAAACAAAAAAACCTATAATGATATTTCAATATAGTCAGATTAAACTGAGGTGAAACAGTATAATATCAGTGTATAAGACACACAGCTCCTCTACAGATCATATAGTGACAGTCACTTTGGTATATTGATGAGACTCTAAATCCCACCTACCTGATCCTCCTGTGGGATCCTGTGATTCTCCTCTGTACAGTCCTGGAAATACAGAGGACGGGGACATCTCTCTGGGGTATCTCTGTTACTGGGCCCATCTGTAGGAGACACACAGTGACTGAGTACAGTGTATATATGTGATTATCAGGTGATGTGTCTATATAGGGGCCCCCATACCTGCTCTCCCCTGTACAATACATGACAGTCTCCTCTGACGCGGTGATGTGAGCGGCCGGTGATTCTCCATCATTACGTCCTTGTACAAACACCTGTGTTCCTCTGTATACTCCCCCTCCTGCATGGAGACATAGACAGTGACATCCTGACACCTTATAGAAACCTGACACACACACAGTGATACAGTCATCACCCAGACACATCCCCTGGTGTTACTGTATAATGTTCCATTACCAGCAGTCACCTCTCCAGTCATCACCCAGACATGAACTCTGGTGTTACTGTATAATGCCCCATTCCCAGCAGTCACCTCTCCAGTAATAACCCAGACACGTCCCCTGGTGTTACTGTATAATGGCCCATTCCCAGCAGTCACCTCTCCAGTCATCACCTAGAGAAGTCCCCTGGTGTTACTGTATAATGTCCCATTCCCGCCAGTCATCACCCAGACACGTCCCCTGGTGTTACTGTATAATGTCCCATTACCAGCAGTCACCTCTTCAGTCATCACCCAGACACGTCCCCTGGTGTTACTATATAATGTCCCATTCCCAGCAGTCACCTCTCCAGTCATCACCCAGACACATCCCCCAGTGTTACTGTATAATGTCCCATTCCCAGCAGTCACCTCTCCAGTCATCACCCAGACACATCCCCTGGTGTTACTGTATAATGTACCATTCCCAGCAGTCACTTCTCCAGTCATCACCCAGACACGTCCCCTGGTGTTACTGTATAATGCCCCATTCCCAGCAGTCACCTCTCCAGTCATCACCCAGACACATCCCCTGGTGTTACTGTATAATGCCCCATTCCCTGCAGTCACCTCTCCAGTCATCACCCAGCCATCGTCCCCTGGTGTTACTGTATAAGCCCCATTCCCGGCACTCACCTCTCCAGTCATCACCCAGACAAGTCCCCTGGTGTTACTGTATAATGTCCCATTCCTGGTAGTCACCTCTCCAGTCATCACCCAGACACATCCCCTAGTGTTACTGTATAATGTCCCATTCCCAGCAGTCACCTCTCCAGTCATCACCCAGACACATCCCCTGGTGTTACTGTATAATGTCCCATTCCCAGCAGTCACCTCTCCAGTCATCACCCAGACACGTCCCCCGGTGTTACTGTATAATGCCCCATTCCCAGCAGTCACCTCTCCAGTCATCACCCAGACACGTCCCCTGGTGTTACTGTATAATGTCCCATTCCCAGCAGTCACCTCTCCAGTCATCACCCAGACACGTCCCCCGATGTTACTGCATAATGCCCCATTCCCAGCAGTCACCTCTCCAGTCATCACCCAGACACGTCCCCTGGTGTTACTGTATAATGCCCCATTCCCAGCAGTCACCTCTCCAGTCATCACTCAGACACGTCCCCCGGTGTTACTGTATAATGTCCCATTCCCAGCAGTCACCTCTCCAGTCATCACACAGACACATCTCCTGGTGTTACTATATATTGTCCCATTCCCAGCAGTCACCTCTCCAGTCATCACCCAGAGATGTCCCCTGGTGTTACTGTATAATGCCCCATTCCCAGCAGTCACCTTTCCAGCCATCACCCAGACATATCCGCTGATGATACTGTATAATGCCACATTCCCAACAGCCACCTCTCCAGTCATCACCCAGACACGACCCCTGGTGTTACTGTATAATGTCCCGTTCCCAGCAGTCACCTCTCCAGTCATCACCCAGACATGAACCCTGGTGTTACTGTATAATGTCCCATTCCCAGCAGTCACCTCTTCAGTCATCGCCCAGACACGACCCCTGGTTTTACTGTATAATGTCCCATTCCCAGCAGTCACCTCTCCAGTCATCACCCAGACACTTACCCTGGTGTTACTCTATAATGCCCCATTCCCAGCAGCCACCTCACCAGACATCACCCAGACATATCCCCTGGTGTTACTGTATAATATCCCATTCCCAGCAGTCATCACCCAGACATGACCCCTGGTGTTACTGTATAATGTCCCATTCCCAGCAGTCACCTCTCCAGTCATCACCCAGACACGTCCCCTTGTGTTACTGTATAATGTCCCATTCCCAGCAGTCACCTCTCCAGTCATCACCCAGACTTATCCCATGGTGTTAATGTATAATGCCCCATTCCCAGGAGTCACCTCTCCAGTCATCACCCAGACACATCCCCTGGTGTTACTGTATAATGCCCCATTCCCAGCAATCACCTCTCCAGTCATCACCCAGACACGTCCCCTGGTGTTACTGTATATAATGTCTTATTCCCAGCAGTCACCTCTCCAGTCATCACCCAGACACGTCCCCCGGTGACACTGTATAATGCCCCATTCCCAGCAGTCACCTCCCCAGTCATCACCCAGACACATCCCCTGGTGTTTCTGTATAATGCCCCATTCTCAGCAGTCACCTCTCCAGTCATTACTCGGACACGTCCCCTGGTGTTACTGTATAATGCCCCATTCCCAGCAGTCATCACCCAGACATGACCCCTGGTGTTACTGTATAATGTCCCATTCCCAGCAGTCACCTCTCCAGTCATCACCCAGACACGTCCCCTTGTGTTGCTGTATAATGTCCCATTCCCAGCAGTCACCTCTCCAGTCATCACCCAGACACATCCCCTGGTGTTACTGTATAATGTCCCATTCCCAGCTGTCACCTCTCCAGTCATCACCCAGACACGTCCCCTGGTGTTACTGTATATAATGTCCTATTCCCAGCAGTCACCTCTCCAGTCATCACCCAGACATGAACCCTGGTGTTACTGTATAATGTCCTATTCCCAGCAGTCACCTCTTCAGTCATCACCCAGACACGACCCCTGGTGTTACTGTATAATGTCCCATTCCCAGCAGCCACCTCACCAGACATCACCCAGACATATCCCCTGGTGTTACTGTATAATATCCCATTCCCAGCAGTCACCTCTCCAGTCATCACCCAGACATGACCCCTGGTGTTACTGTAAAATGTCCCATTCCCTGCAGTCACCTCTCCAGTCATCACCCAGACACGTCCCCTTGTGTTACTGTATAATGTCCCATTCCCAGCAGTCACCTCTCCAGTCATCCCCCAGACACATCCCCTGGTGTTACTGTATAATGCCCCATTCCCAGCAGTCACCTCTCCAGTCATCACCCAGACACATCCCCTGGTGTTACTGTATAATGTCCCATTCCCAGCTGTCACCTCTCCAGTCATCACCCAGACACGTCCCCTGGTGTTACTGTATAATGCCCCATTCCCAGCAGTCATCACCCAGACATGACCCCTGGTGTTACTGTATAATGTCCCATTCCCAGCAGTCACCTCTCCAGTCATCACCCAGACACGTCCCCTTGTGTTGCTGTATAATGTCCCATTCCCAGCTGTCACCTCTCCAGTCATCACCCAGACACATCCCCTGGTGTTACTGTGTAATGTCCCATTCCCAGCTGTCACCTCTCCAGTCATCACCCAGACACGTCCCCTGGTGTTACTGTATATAATGTCCTATTCCCAGCAGTCACCTCTCCAGTCATCACCCAGACATGAACCCTGGTGTTACTGTATAATGTTCCATTCCCAGCAGTCACCTCTTCAGTCATCACCCAGACACGACCCCTGGTGTTACTGTATAATGTCCCATTCCCAGCAGTCACCTCTCCAGTCATCACCCAGACACTTACCCTGGTGTTACTCTATAATGCCCCATTACTAGCAGCCACCTCACCAGTCATCACCCACACATATCCCCTTATGTTACTGTATAATATCCCATTCCCAGCAGTCATCACCCAGACATGACCCCTGGTGTTACTGTATAATGTCCCATTCCCAGCAGTCACCTCTCCAGTCATCACCCACACATATCCCCTGGTGTTACTGTATAATGTCCCATTCCCAGCAGTCATCTCTCCAGTCATCACCCAGACACATCCCCTGGTGTTACTGTATAATGTCCCATTCCCAGCTGTCACCTCTCCAGTCATCACCCAGACACGTCCCCTGGTGTTACTGTATATAATGTCCTATTCCCAGCAGTCACCTCTCCAGTCATCACCCAGACATGTCCCCGGGTGACACTGTATAATGCCCCATTCCCAGCAGTCACCTCTCCAGTCATCACCCAGACACATCCCCTGGTGTTACTGTATAATGCCCCATTCTCAGCAGTCACCTCTCCAGTCATTACTCGGACACATCCCCTGGTGTTACTTTATAATGTCCCATTCCCAGCAGTCACCTCTCCAGTCATCACCCAGACACGTCCCCTTGTGTTGCTGTCTAATGTCCCATTCCCAGCAGTCACCTCTCCAGTCATCACCCAGACACATCCCCTGGTGTTACTGTATAATGTCCCATTCCCAGTTGTCACCTCTCCAGTCATCACCCAGACACGTCCCCTGGTGTTACTGTATAATGCCCCATTCCTAGCAGCCACCTGACCAGTCATCACCCACACATATCCCCTGGTGTTACTGTATAATATCCCATTCCCAGCAGTCATCACCCAGACATGACCCCTGGTGTTACTGTATAATGTCCCATTCCCAGCAGTCACCTCTCCAGTCATCACCCAGACACGTCACATTGTGTTACTGTATAATGTCCCATTCCCAGCAGTCACCTCTCCAGTCATCACCCAGACATATCCCATGGTGTTACTGTATAATGCCCCATTCCCAGCAGTCACCTCTCCAGTCACAACCCAGACACATCCCCTGGTGTTACTGTATAATGCCCCATTACCAGCAGTCACCTCTCCAGTCATCACCCAGACACATCCCCTGGTGTTACTGTATAATGTCCCATTCCCAGCTGTCACCTCTCCAGTCATCACCCAGACACGTCCCCCGGTGACACTGTATAATGCCTCATTCCCAGCAGTCACCTCTCCAGTCATCACCCAGACACGTCCCCTTGTGTTACTGTATAATGTCCCATTCCCAGCAGTCACTTCTCCAGTCATCACCCAGACTTATCCCATGGTGTTACTGTATAATGCCCCATTCCCAGGAGTCATCTCTCCAGTCATCACCCAGACACATCCCCTGGTGTTACTGTATAATGCCCCATTCCCAGCAATCACCTCTCCAGTCATCACCCAGACACATCCCCTGGTGTTACTGTATAATGTCCCATTCCCAGCTGTCACCTCTCCAGTCATCACCCAGACACGTCCCCTGGTGTTACTGTATATAATGTCTTATACCCAGCAGTCACCTCTCCAGTCATCACCCAGACACGTCCCCCGGTGACACTGTATAATGCCCCATTCCCAGCAGTCACCCTCCCCAGACATCACCCAGACACATCCCCTGGTGTTACTGTATAATGCCCCATTCTCAGCAGTCACCTCTCCAGTCATTACTCGGACACGTCCCCTGGTGTTACTGTATAATGCCCCATTCCCAGCAGTCATCACCCAGACATGACCCCTGGTGTTACTGTATAATGTCCCATTCCCAGCAGTCACCTCTCCAGTCATCACCCAGACACGTCCCCTTGTATTGCTGTATAATGTCCCATTCCCAGCTGTCACCTCTCCAGTCATCACACAGACACGTCCCCTGGTGTTACTGTATATAATGTCCTATTCCCAGCAGTCACCTCTCCAGTCATCACCCAGACATGAACCCTGGTGTTACTGTATAATGTCCCATTCCCAGCAGTCACCTCTTCAGTCATCACCCAGACACGACCCCTGGTGTTACTGTATAATGTCCCATTCCCAGCAGTCACCTCTCCAGTCATCACCCAGACACTTACCCTGGTGTTACTCTATAATGCCCCATTCCCAGCAGCCACCTCACCAGACATCACCCAGACATATCCCCTGGTGTTACTGTATAATATCCCATTCCCAGCAGTCATCACCCAGACATGACCCCTGGTGTTACTGTATAATGCCCCATTCCCAGCAGTCACCTCTCCAGTCATCACCCAGACACATCCCCTGGTGTTACTGCATAATGCCCCATTCCCAGCAGTCACCTCTCCAGTCATCACCCAGACACATCCCCTGGTGTTACTGTATAATGCCCCATTCCCAGCAGTCACCTCTCCAGTCATCACCCAGACACGTCCCCTGGTGTTACTGTATAATGCCCCATTCCCAGCAGTCACCTCTCCAGTCATCACTCAGACACGTCCCCCGGTGTTACTGTATAATGTCCCATTCCCAGCAGTCACCTCTCCAGTCATCACACAGACACATCTCCTGGTGTTACTATATATTGTCCCATTCCCAGCAGTCACCTCTCCAGTCATCACCCAGAGATGTCCCCTGGTGTTACTGTATAATGCCCCATTCCCAGCAGTCACCTTTCCAGCCATCACCCAGACATATCCGCTGATGATACTGTATAATGCCACATTCCCAACAGCCACCTCTCCAGTCATCACCCAGACACGACCCCTGGTGTTACTGTATAATGTCCCGTTCCCAGCAGTCACCTCTCCAGTCATCACCCAGACATGAACCCTGGTGTTACTGTATAATGTCCCATTCCCAGCAGTCACCTCTTCAGTCATCGCCCAGACACGACCCCTGGTTTTACTGTATAATGTCCCATTCCCAGCAGTCACCTCTCCAGTCATCACCCAGACACTTACCCTGGTGTTACTCTATAATGCCCCATTCCCAGCAGCCACCTCACCAGACATCACCCAGACATATCCCCTGGTGTTACTGTATAATATCCCATTCCCAGCAGTCATCACCCAGACATGACCCCTGGTGTTACTGTATAATGTCCCATTCCCAGCAGTCACCTCTCCAGTCATCACCCAGACACGTCCCCTTGTGTTACTGTATAATGTCCCATTCCCAGCAGTCACCTCTCCAGTCATCACCCAGACTTATCCCATGGTGTTAATGTATAATGCCCCATTCCCAGGAGTCACCTCTCCAGTCATCACCCAGACACATCCCCTGGTGTTACTGTATAATGCCCCATTCCCAGCAATCACCTCTCCAGTCATCACCCAGACACATCCCCTGGTGTTACTGTATAATGTCCCATTCCCAGCTGTCACCTCTCCAGTCATCACCCAGACACGTCCCCTGGTGTTACTGTATATAATGTCTTATTCCCAGCAGTCACCTCTCCAGTCATCACCCAGACACGTCCCCCGGTGACACTGTATAATGCCCCATTCCCAGCAGTCACCTCCCCAGTCATCACCCAGACACATCCCCTGGTGTTTCTGTATAATGCCCCATTCTCAGCAGTCACCTCTCCAGTCATTACTCGGACACGTCCCCTGGTGTTACTGTATAATGCCCCATTCCCAGCAGTCATCACCCAGACATGACCCCTGGTGTTACTGTATAATGTCCCATTCCCAGCAGTCACCTCTCCAGTCATCACCCAGACACGTCCCCTTGTGTTGCTGTATAATGTCCCATTCCCAGCAGTCACCTCTCCAGTCATCACCCAGACACATCCCCTGGTGTTACTGTATATAATGTCCTATTCCCAGCAGTCACCTCTCCAGTCATCACCCAGACATGAACCCTGGTGTTACTGTATAATGTCCCATTCCCAGCAGTCACCTCTTCAGTCATCACCCAGACACGACCCCTGGTGTTACTGTATAATGTCCCATTCCCAGCAGCCACCTCACCAGACATCACCCAGACATATCCCCTGGTGTTACTGTATAATATCCCATTCCCAGCAGTCACCTCTCCAGTCATCACCCAGACATGACCCCTGGTGTTACTGTAAAATGTCCCATTCCCTGCAGTCACCTCTCCAGTCATCACCCAGACACGTCCCCTTGTGTTACTGTATAATGTCCCATTCCCAGCAGTCACCTCTCCAGTCATCACCCAGACATATCCCATGGTGTTACTGTATAATGCCCCATTCCCAGCAGTCACCTCTCCAGTCATCCCCCAGACACATCCCCTGGTGTTACTGTATAATGCCCCATTCCCAGCAGTCACCTCTCCAGTCATCACCCAGACACATCCCCTGGTGTTACTGTATAATGTCCCATTCCCAGCTGTCACCTCTCCAGTCATCACCCAGACACGTCCCCTGGTGTTACTGTATATAATGTCCTATTCCCAGCAGTCACCTCTCCAGTCATCACCCAGACACGTCCCCCGGTGACACTGTATAATGCCCCATTCCCAGCAGTCACCTCCCCAGTCATCACCCAGACACATCCCCTGGTGTTTCTGTATAATGCCCCATTCTCAGCAGTCACCTCTCCAGTCATTACTCGGACACGTCCCCTGGTGTTACTGTATAATGCCCCATTCCCAGCAGTCATCACCCAGACATGACCCCTGGTGTTACTTTATAATGTCCCATTCCCAGCAGTCACCTCTCCAGTCATCACCCAGACACGTCCCCTTGTGTTGCTGTATAATGTCCCATTCCCAGCAGTCACCTCTCCAGTCATCACCCAGACACATCCCCTGGTGTTACTGTATAATGTCCCATTCCCAGCTGTCACCTCTCCAGTCATCACCCAGACACGTCCCCTGGTGTTACTGTATATAATGTCCTATTCCCAGCAGTCGCCTCTCCAGTCATCACCCAGACATGAACCCTGGTGTTACTGTATAATGTCCTATTCCCAGCAGTCACCTCTTCAGTCATCACCCAGACACGACCCCTGGTGTTACTGTATAATGTCCCATTCCCAGCAGCCACCTCACCAGACATCACCCAGACATATCCCCTGGTGTTACTGTATAATATCCCATTCCCAGCAGTCACCTCTCCAGTCATCACCCAGACATGACCCCTGGTGTTACTGTAAAATGTCCCATTCCCTGCAGTCACCTCTCCAGTCATCACCCAGACACGTCCCCTTGTGTTACTGTATAATGTCCCATTCCCAGCAGTCACCTCTCCAGTCATCCCCCAGACACATCCCCTGGTGTTACTGTATAATGTCCCATTCCCAGCTGTCACCTCTCCAGTCATCACCCAGACACGTCCCCTGGTGTTACTGTATATAATGTCCTATTCCCAGCAGTCACCTCTCCAGTCATCACCCAGACACGTCCCCCGGTGACACTGTATAATGCCCCATTCCCAGCAGTCACCTCCCCAGTCATCACCCAGACACATCCCCTGGTGTTACTGTATAATGCCCCATTCTCAGCAGTCACCTCTCCAGTCATTACTCGGACACGTCCCCTGGTGTTACTGTATAATGCCCCATTCCCAGCAGTCATCACCCAGACATGACCCCTGGTGTTACTGTATAATGTCCCATTCCCAGCAGTCACCTCTCCAGTCATCACCCAGACACGTCCCCTTGTGTTGCTGTATAATGTCCCATTCCCAGCTGTCACCTCTCCAGTCATCACCCAGACACATCCCCTGGTGTTACTGTGTAATGTCCCATTCCCAGCTGTCACCTCTCCAGTCATCACCCAGACACGTCCCCTGGTGTTACTGTATATAATGTCCTATTCCCAGCAGTCACCTCTCCAGTCATCACCCAGACATGAACCCTGGTGTTACTGTATAATGTTCCATTCCCAGCAGTCACCTCTTCAGTCATCACCCAGACACGACCCCTGGTGTTACTGTATAATGTCCCATTCCCAGCAGTCACCTCTCCAGTCATCACCCAGACACTTACCCTGGTGTTACTCTATAATGCCCCATTACTAGCAGCCACCTCACCAGTCATCACCCACACATATCCCCTTATGTTACTGTATAATATCCCATTCCCAGCAGTCATCACCCAGACATGACCCCTGGTGTTACTGTATAATGTCCCATTCCCAGCAGTCACCTCTCCAGTCATCACCCACACATATCCCCTGGTGTTACTGTATAATGTCCCATTCCCAGCAGTCATCTCTCCAGTCATCACCCAGACACATCCCCTGGTGTTACTGTATAATGTCCCATTCCCAGCTGTCACCTCTCCAGTCATCACCCAGACACGTCCCCTGGTGTTACTGTATATAATGTCCTATTCCCAGCAGTCACCTCTCCAGTCATCACCCAGACATGTCCCCGGGTGACACTGTATAATGCCCCATTCCCAGCAGTCACCTCTCCAGTCATCACCCAGACACATCCCCTGGTGTTACTGTATAATGCCCCATTCTCAGCAGTCACCTCTCCAGTCATTACTCGGACACATCCCCTGGTGTTACTTTATAATGTCCCATTCCCAGCAGTCACCTCTCCAGTCATCACCCAGACACGTCCCCTTGTGTTGCTGTCTAATGTCCCATTCCCAGCAGTCACCTCTCCAGTCATCACCCAGACACATCCCCTGGTGTTACTGTATAATGTCCCATTCCCAGTTGTCACCTCTCCAGTCATCACCCAGACACGTCCCCTGGTGTTACTGTATAATGCCCCATTCCTAGCAGCCACCTGACCAGTCATCACCCACACATATCCCCTGGTGTTACTGTATAATATCCCATTCCCAGCAGTCATCACCCAGACATGACCCCTGGTGTTACTGTATAATGTCCCATTCCCAGCAGTCACCTCTCCAGTCATCACCCAGACACGTCACATTGTGTTACTGTATAATGTCCCATTCCCAGCAGTCACCTCTCCAGTCATCACCCAGACATATCCCATGGTGTTACTGTATAATGCCCCATTCCCAGCAGTCACCTCTCCAGTCACAACCCAGACACATCCCCTGGTGTTACTGTATAATGCCCCATTACCAGCAGTCACCTCTCCAGTCATCACCCAGACACATCCCCTGGTGTTACTGTATAATGTCCCATTCCCAGCTGTCACCTCTCCAGTCATCACCCAGACACGTCCCCCGGTGACACTGTATAATGCCTCATTCCCAGCAGTCACCTCTCCAGTCATCACCCAGACACGTCCCTTTGTGTTACTGTATAATGTCCCATTCCCAGCAGTCACTTCTCCAGTCATCACCCAGACTTATCCCATGGTGTTACTGTATAATGCCCCATTCCCAGGAGTCATCTCTCCAGTCATCACCCAGACACATCCCCTGGTGTTACTGTATAATGCCCCATTCCCAGCAATCACCTCTCCAGTCATCACCCAGACACATCCCCTGGTGTTACTGTATAATGTCCCATTCCCAGCTGTCACCTCTCCAGTCATCACCCAGACACGTCCCCTGGTGTTACTGTATATAATGTCTTATTCCCAGCAGTCACCTCTCCAGTCATCACCCAGACACGTCCCCCGGTGACACTGTATAATGCCCCATTCCCAGCAGTCACCCTCCCCAGTCATCACCCAGACACATCCCCTGGTGTTACTGTATAATGCCCCATTCTCAGCAGTCACCTCTCCAGTCATTACTCGGACACGTCCCCTGGTGTTACTGTATAATGCCCCATTCCCAGCAGTCATCACCCAGACATGACCCCTGGTGTTACTGTATAATGTCCCATTCCCAGCAGTCACCTCTCCAGTCATCACCCAGACACGTCCCCTTGTATTGCTGTATAATGTCCCATTCCCAGCTGTCACCTCTCCAGTCATCACACAGACACGTCCCCTGGTGTTACTGTATATAATGTCCTATTCCCAGCAGTCACCTCTCCAGTCATCACCCAGACATGAACCCTGGTGTTACTGTATAATGTCCCATTCCCAGCAGTCACCTCTTCAGTCATCACCCAGACACGACCCCTGGTGTTACTGTATAATGTCCCATTCCCAACAGTCACCTCTCCAGTCATCACCCAGACACTTACCCTGGTGTTACTCTATAATGCCCCATTCCCAGCAGCCACCTCACCAGACATCACCCAGACATATCCCCTGGTGTTACTGTATAATATCCCATTCCCAGCAGTCATCACCCAGACATGACCCCTGGTGTTACTGTATAATGCCCCATTCCCAGCAGTCACCTCTCCAGTCATCACCCAGACACATCCCCTGGTGTTACTGCATAATGCCCCATTCCCAGCAGTCACCTCTCCAGTCATCACCCAGACACATCCCCTGGTGTTACTGTATAATGCCCCATTCCCAGCAGTCACCTCTCCAGTCATCACCCAGACACGTCCCCTGGTGTTACTGTATAATGCCCCATTCCCAGCAGTCACCTCTCCAGTCATCACTCAGACACGTCCCCCGGTGTTACTGTATAATGTCCCATTCCCAGCAGTCACCTCTCCAGTCATCACACAGACACATCTCCTGGTGTTACTATATATTGTCCCATTCCCAGCAGTCACCTCTCCAGTCATCACCCAGAGATGTCCCCTGGTGTTACTGTATAATGCCCCATTCCCAGCAGTCACCTTTCCAGCCATCACCCAGACATATCCGCTGATGATACTGTATAATGCCACATTCCCAACAGCCACCTCTCCAGTCATCACCCAGACACGACCCCTGGTGTTACTGTATAATGTCCCGTTCCCAGCAGTCACCTCTCCAGTCATCACCCAGACATGAACCCTGGTGTTACTGTATAATGTCCCATTCCCAGCAGTCACCTCTTCAGTCATCGCCCAGACACGACCCCTGGTTTTACTGTATAATGTCCCATTCCCAGCAGTCACCTCTCCAGTCATCACCCAGACACTTACCCTGGTGTTACTCTATAATGCCCCATTCCCAGCAGCCACCTCACCAGACATCACCCAGACATATCCCCTGGTGTTACTGTATAATATCCCATTCCCAGCAGTCATCACCCAGACATGACCCCTGGTGTTACTGTATAATGTCCCATTCCCAGCAGTCACCTCTCCAGTCATCACCCAGACACGTCCCCTTGTGTTACTGTATAATGTCCCATTCCCAGCAGTCACCTCTCCAGTCATCACCCAGACTTATCCCATGGTGTTAATGTATAATGCCCCATTCCCAGGAGTCACCTCTCCAGTCATCACCCAGACACATCCCCTGGTGTTACTGTATAATGCCCCATTCCCAGCAATCACCTCTCCAGTCATCACCCAGACACATCCCCTGGTGTTACTGTATAATGTCCCATTCCCAGCTGTCACCTCTCCAGTCATCACCCAGACACGTCCCCTGGTGTTACTGTATATAATGTCTTATTCCCAGCAGTCACCTCTCCAGTCATCACCCAGACACGTCCCCCGGTGACACTGTATAATGCCCCATTCCCAGCAGTCACCTCCCCAGTCATCACCCAGACACATCCCCTGGTGTTTCTGTATAATGCCCCATTCTCAGCAGTCACCTCTCCAGTCATTACTCGGACACGTCCCCTGGTGTTACTGTATAATGCCCCATTCCCAGCAGTCATCACCCAGACATGACCCCTGGTGTTACTGTATAATGTCCCATTCCCAGCAGTCACCTCTCCAGTCATCACCCAGACACGTCCCCTTGTGTTGCTGTATAATGTCCCATTCCCAGCAGTCACCTCTCCAGTCATCACCCAGACACATCCCCTGGTGTTACTGTATATAATGTCCTATTCCCAGCAGTCACCTCTCCAGTCATCACCCAGACATGAACCCTGGTGTTACTGTATAATGTCCCATTCCCAGCAGTCACCTCTTCAGTCATCACCCAGACACGACCCCTGGTGTTACTGTATAATGTCCCATTCCCAGCAGCCACCTCACCAGACATCACCCAGACATATCCCCTGGTGTTACTGTATAATATCCCATTCCCAGCAGTCACCTCTCCAGTCATCACCCAGACATGACCCCTGGTGTTACTGTAAAATGTCCCATTCCCTGCAGTCACCTCTCCAGTCATCACCCAGACACGTCCCCTTGTGTTACTGTATAATGTCCCATTCCCAGCAGTCACCTCTCCAGTCATCACCCAGACATATCCCATGGTGTTACTGTATAATGCCCCATTCCCAGCAGTCACCTCTCCAGTCATCCCCCAGACACATCCCCTGGTGTTACTGTATAATGCCCCATTCCCAGCAGTCACCTCTCCAGTCATCACCCAGACACATCCCCTGGTGTTACTGTATAATGTCCCATTCCCAGCTGTCACCTCTCCAGTCATCACCCAGACACGTCCCCTGGTGTTACTGTATATAATGTCCTATTCCCAGCAGTCACCTCTCCAGTCATCACCCAGACACGTCCCCCGGTGACACTGTATAATGCCCCATTCCCAGCAGTCACCTCCCCAGTCATCACCCAGACACATCCCCTGGTGTTACTGTATAATGCCCCATTCTCAGCAGTCACCTCTCCAGTCATTACTCGGACACGTCCCCTGGTGTTACTGTATAATGCCCCATTCCCAGCAGTCATCACCCAGACATGACCCCTGGTGTTACTGTATAATGTCCCATTCCCAGCAGTCACCTCTCCAGTCATCACCCAGACACGTCCCCTTGTGTTGCTGTATAATGTCCCATTCCCAGCTGTCACCTCTCCAGTCATCACCCAGACACATCCCCTGGTGTTACTCTATAATGCCCCATTACTAGCAGCCAACTCACCAGTCATCACCCACACATATCCCCTTATGTTACTGTATAATATCCCATTCCCAGCAGTCATCACCCAGACATGACCCCTGGTGTTACTGTATAATGTCCCATTCCCAGCAGTCACCTCTCCAGTCATCACCCACACATATCCCCTGGTGTTACTGTATAATGTCCCATTCCCAGCAGTCATCTCTCCAGTCATCACCCAGACACATCCCCTGGTGTTACTGTATAATGTCCCATTCCCAGCTGTCACCTCTCCAGTCATCACCCAGACACGTCCCCTGGTGTTACTGTATATAATGTCCTATTCCCAGCAGTCACCTCTCCAGTCATCACCCAGACATGTCCCCGGGTGACACTGTATAATGCCCCATTCCCAGCAGTCACCTCTCCAGTCATCACCCAGACACATCCCCTGGTGTTACTGTATAATGCCCCATTCTCAGCAGTCACCTCTCCAGTCATTACTCGGACACATCCCCTGGTGTTACTTTATAATGTCCCATTCCCAGCAGTCACCTCTCCAGTCATCACCCAGACACGTCCCCTTGTGTTGCTGTCTAATGTCCCATTCCCAGCAGTCACCTCTCCAGTCATCACCCAGACACATCCCCTGGTGTTACTGTATAATGTCCCATTCCCAGTTGTCACCTCTCCAGTCATCACCCAGACACGTCCCCTGGTGTTACTGTATAATGCCCCATTCCTAGCAGCCACCTGACCAGTCATCACCCACACATATCCCCTGGTGTTACTGTATAATATCCCATTCCCAGCAGTCATCACCCAGACATGACCCCTGGTGTTACTGTATAATGTCCCATTCCCAGCAGTCACCTCTCCAGTCATCACCCAGACACGTCACATTGTGTTACTGTATAATGTCCCATTCCCAGCAGTCACCTCTCCAGTCATCACCCAGACATATCCCATGGTGTTACTGTATAATGCCCCATTCCCAGCAGTCACCTCTCCAGTCACAACCCAGACACATCCCCTGGTGTTACTGTATAATGCCCCATTACCAGCAGTCACCTCTCCAGTCATCACCCAGACACATCCCCTGGTGTTACTGTATAATGTCCCATTCCCAGCTGTCACCTCTCCAGTCATCACCCAGACACGTCCCCCGGTGACACTGTATAATGCCTCATTCCCAGCAGTCACCTCTCCAGTCATCACCCAGACACGTCCCCTTGTGTTACTGTATAATGTCCCATTCCCAGCAGTCACTTCTCCAGTCATCACCCAGACTTATCCCATGGTGTTACTGTATAATGCCCCATTCCCAGGAGTCATCTCTCCAGTCATCACCCAGACACATCCCCTGGTGTTACTGTATAATGCCCCATTCCCAGCAATCACCTCTCCAGTCATCACCCAGACACATCCCCTGGTGTTACTGTATAATGTCCCATTCCCAGCTGTCACCTCTCCAGTCATCACCCAGACACGTCCCCTGGTGTTACTGTATATAATGTCTTATTCCCAGCAGTCACCTCTCCAGTCATCACCCAGACACGTCCCCCGGTGACACTGTATAATGCCCCATTCCCAGCAGTCACCCTCCCCAGACATCACCCAGACACATCCCCTGGTGTTACTGTATAATGCCCCATTCTCAGCAGTCACCTCTCCAGTCATTACTCGGACACGTCCCCTGGTGTTACTGTATAATGCCCCATTCCCAGCAGTCATCACCCAGACATGACCCCTGGTGTTACTGTATAATGTCCCATTCCCAGCAGTCACCTCTCCAGTCATCACCCAGACACGTCCCCTTGTATTGCTGTATAATGTCCCATTCCCAGCTGTCACCTCTCCAGTCATCACACAGACACGTCCCCTGGTGTTACTGTATATAATGTCCTATTCCCAGCAGTCACCTCTCCAGTCATCACCCAGACATGAACCCTGGTGTTACTGTATAATGTCCCATTCCCAGCAGTCACCTCTTCAGTCATCACCCAGACACGACCCCTGGTGTTACTGTATAATGTCCCATTCCCAGCAGTCACCTCTCCAGTCATCACCCAGACACTTACCCTGGTGTTACTCTATAATGCCCCATTCCCAGCAGCCACCTCACCAGACATCACCCAGACATATCCCCTGGTGTTACTGTATAATATCCCATTCCCAGCAGTCATCACCCAGACATGACCCCTGGTGTTACTGTATAATGCCCCATTCCCAGCAGTCACCTCTCCAGTCATCACCCAGACACATCCCCTGGTGTTACTGCATAATGCCCCATTCCCAGCAGTCACCTCTCCAGTCATCACCCAGACACATCCCCTGGTGTTACTGTATAATGCCCCATTCCCAGCAGTCACCTCTCCAGTCATCACCCAGACACGTCCCCTGGTGTTACTGTATAATGCCCCATTCCCAGCAGTCACCTCTCCAGTCATCACTCAGACACGTCCCCCGGTGTTACTGTATAATGTCCCATTCCCAGCAGTCACCTCTCCAGTCATCACACAGACACATCTCCTGGTGTTACTATATATTGTCCCATTCCCAGCAGTCACCTCTCCAGTCATCACCCAGAGATGTCCCCTGGTGTTACTGTATAATGCCCCATTCCCAGCAGTCACCTTTCCAGCCATCACCCAGACATATCCGCTGATGATACTGTATAATGCCACATTCCCAACAGCCACCTCTCCAGTCATCACCCAGACACGACCCCTGGTGTTACTGTATAATGTCCCGTTCCCAGCAGTCACCTCTCCAGTCATCACCCAGACATGAACCCTGGTGTTACTGTATAATGTCCCATTCCCAGCAGTCACCTCTTCAGTCATCGCCCAGACACGACCCCTGGTTTTACTGTATAATGTCCCATTCCCAGCAGTCACCTCTCCAGTCATCACCCAGACACTTACCCTGGTGTTACTCTATAATGCCCCATTCCCAGCAGCCACCTCACCAGACATCACCCAGACATATCCCCTGGTGTTACTGTATAATATCCCATTCCCAGCAGTCATCACCCAGACATGACCCCTGGTGTTACTGTATAATGTCCCATTCCCAGCAGTCACCTCTCCAGTCATCACCCAGACACGTCCCCTTGTGTTACTGTATAATGTCCCATTCCCAGCAGTCACCTCTCCAGTCATCACCCAGACTTATCCCATGGTGTTAATGTATAATGCCCCATTCCCAGGAGTCACCTCTCCAGTCATCACCCAGACACATCCCCTGGTGTTACTGTATAATGCCCCATTCCCAGCAATCACCTCTCCAGTCATCACCCAGACACATCCCCTGGTGTTACTGTATAATGTCCCATTCCCAGCTGTCACCTCTCCAGTCATCACCCAGACACGTCCCCTGGTGTTACTGTATATAATGTCTTATTCCCAGCAGTCACCTCTCCAGTCATCACCCAGACACGTCCCCCGGTGACACTGTATAATGCCCCATTCCCAGCAGTCACCTCCCCAGTCATCACCCAGACACATCCCCTGGTGTTTCTGTATAATGCCCCATTCTCAGCAGTCACCTCTCCAGTCATTACTCGGACACGTCCCCTGGTGTTACTGTATAATGCCCCATTCCCAGCAGTCATCACCCAGACATGACCCCTGGTGTTACTGTATAATGTCCCATTCCCAGCAGTCACCTCTCCAGTCATCACCCAGACACGTCCCCTTGTGTTGCTGTATAATGTCCCATTCCCAGCAGTCACCTCTCCAGTCATCACCCAGACACATCCCCTGGTGTTACTGTATATAATGTCCTATTCCCAGCAGTCACCTCTCCAGTCATCACCCAGACATGAACCCTGGTGTTACTGTATAATGTCCCATTCCCAGCAGTCACCTCTTCAGTCATCACCCAGACACGACCCCTGGTGTTACTGTATAATGTCCCATTCCCAGCAGCCACCTCACCAGACATCACCCAGACATATCCCCTGGTGTTACTGTATAATATCCCATTCCCAGCAGTCACCTCTCCAGTCATCACCCAGACATGACCCCTGGTGTTACTGTAAAATGTCCCATTCCCTGCAGTCACCTCTCCAGTCATCACCCAGACACGTCCCCTTGTGTTACTGTATAATGTCCCATTCCCAGCAGTCACCTCTCCAGTCATCACCCAGACATATCCCATGGTGTTACTGTATAATGCCCCATTCCCAGCAGTCACCTCTCCAGTCATCCCCCAGACACATCCCCTGGTGTTACTGTATAATGCCCCATTCCCAGCAGTCACCTCTCCAGTCATCACCCAGACACATCCCCTGGTGTTACTGTATAATGTCCCATTCCCAGCTGTCACCTCTCCAGTCATCACCCAGACACGTCCCCTGGTGTTACTGTATATAATGTCCTATTCCCAGCAGTCACCTCTCCAGTCATCACCCAGACACGTCCCCCGGTGACACTGTATAATGCCCCATTCCCAGCAGTCACCTCCCCAGTCATCACCCAGACACATCCCCTGGTGTTTCTGTATAATGCCCCATTCTCAGCAGTCACCTCTCCAGTCATTACTCGGACACGTCCCCTGGTGTTACTGTATAATGCCCCATTCCCAGCAGTCATCACCCAGACATGACCCCTGGTGTTACTTTATAATGTCCCATTCCCAGCAGTCACCTCTCCAGTCATCACCCAGACACGTCCCCTTGTGTTGCTGTATAATGTCCCATTCCCAGCAGTCACCTCTCCAGTCATCACCCAGACACATCCCCTGGTGTTACTGTATAATGTCCCATTCCCAGCTGTCACCTCTCCAGTCATCACCCAGACACGTCCCCTGGTGTTACTGTATATAATGTCCTATTCCCAGCAGTCGCCTCTCCAGTCATCACCCAGACATGAACCCTGGTGTTACTGTATAATGTCCTATTCCCAGCAGTCACCTCTTCAGTCATCACCCAGACACGACCCCTGGTGTTACTGTATAATGTCCCATTCCCAGCAGCCACCTTACCAGACATCACCCAGACATATCCCCTGGTGTTACTGTATAATATCCCATTCCCAGCAGTCACCTCTCCAGTCATCACCCAGACATGACCCCTGGTGTTACTGTAAAATGTCCCATTCCCTGCAGTCACCTCTCCAGTCATCACCCAGACACGTCCCCTTGTGTTACTGTATAATGTCCCATTCCCAGCAGTCACCTCTCCAGTCATCCCCCAGACACATCCCCTGGTGTTACTGTATAATGTCCCATTCCCAGCTGTCACCTCTCCAGTCATCACCCAGACACGTCCCCTGGTGTTACTGTATATAATGTCCTATTCCCAGCAGTCACCTCTCCAGTCATCACCCAGACACGTCCCCCGGTGACACTGTATAATGCCCCATTCCCAGCAGTCACCTCCCCAGTCATCACCCAGACACATCCCCTGGTGTTACTGTATAATGCCCCATTCTCAGCAGTCACCTCTCCAGTCATTACTCGGACACGTCCCCTGGTGTTACTGTATAATGCCCCATTCCCAGCAGTCATCACCCAGACATGACCCCTGGTGTTACTGTATAATGTCCCATTCCCAGCAGTCACCTCTCCAGTCATCACCCAGACACGTCCCCTTGTGTTGCTGTATAATGTCCCATTCCCAGCTGTCACCTCTCCAGTCATCACCCAGACACATCCCCTGGTGTTACTGTGTAATGTCCCATTCCCAGCTGTCACCTCTCCAGTCATCACCCAGACACGTCCCCTGGTGTTACTGTATATAATGTCCTATTCCCAGCAGTCACCTCTCCAGTCATCACCCAGACATGAACCCTGGTGTTACTGTATAATGTTCCATTCCCAGCAGTCACCTCTTCAGTCATCACCCAGACACGACCCCTGGTGTTACTGTATAATGTCCCATTCCCAGCAGTCACCTCTCCAGTCATCACCCAGACACTTACCCTGGTGTTACTCTATAATGCCCCATTACTAGCAGCCACCTCACCAGTCATCACCCACACATATCCCCTTATGTTACTGTATAATATCCCATTCCCAGCAGTCATCACCCAGACATGACCCCTGGTGTTACTGTATAATGTCCCATTCCCAGCAGTCACCTCTCCAGTCATCACCCACACATATCCCCTGGTGTTACTGTATAATGTCCCATTCCCAGCAGTCATCTCTCCAGTCATCACCCAGACACATCCCCTGGTGTTACTGTATAATGTCCCATTCCCAGCTGTCACCTCTCCAGTCATCACCCAGACACGTCCCCTGGTGTTACTGTATATAATGTCCTATTCCCAGCAGTCACCTCTCCAGTCATCACCCAGACATGTCCCCGGGTGACACTGTATAATGCCCCATTCCCAGCAGTCACCTCTCCAGTCATCACCCAGACACATCCCCTGGTGTTACTGTATAATGCCCCATTCTCAGCAGTCACCTCTCCAGTCATTACTCGGACACATCCCCTGGTGTTACTTTATAATGTCCCATTCCCAGCAGTCACCTCTCCAGTCATCACCCAGACACGTCCCCTTGTGTTGCTGTCTAATGTCCCATTCCCAGCAGTCACCTCTCCAGTCATCACCCAGACACATCCCCTGGTGTTACTGTATAATGTCCCATTCCCAGTTGTCACCTCTCCAGTCATCACCCAGACACGTCCCCTGGTGTTACTGTATAATGCCCCATTCCTAGCAGCCACCTGACCAGTCATCACCCACACATATCCCCTGGTGTTACTGTATAATATCCCATTCCCAGCAGTCATCACCCAGACATGACCCCTGGTGTTACTGTATAATGTCCCATTCCCAGCAGTCACCTCTCCAGTCATCACCCAGACACGTCACATTGTGTTACTGTATAATGTCCCATTCCCAGCAGTCACCTCTCCAGTCATCACCCAGACATATCCCATGGTGTTACTGTATAATGCCCCATTCCCAGCAGTCACCTCTCCAGTCACAACCCAGACACATCCCCTGGTGTTACTGTATAATGCCCCATTACCAGCAGTCACCTCTCCAGTCATCACCCAGACACATCCCCTGGTGTTACTGTATAATGTCCCAT
Source organism: Pseudophryne corroboree (assembly GCF_028390025.1). Classification (NCBI taxonomy): domain Eukaryota; kingdom Metazoa; phylum Chordata; class Amphibia; order Anura; family Myobatrachidae; genus Pseudophryne; species Pseudophryne corroboree. The sequence continues at coordinate 1,792,345 of NW_026967541.1, forward strand.
TCCCAGCTGTCACCTCTCCAGTCATCACCCAGACACGTCCCCCGGTGACACTGTATAATGCCTCATTCCCAGCAGTCACCTCTCCAGTCATCACCCAGACACGTCCCTTTGTGTTACTGTATAATGTCCCATTCCCAGCAGTCACTTCTCCAGTCATCACCCAGACTTATCCCATGGTGTTACTGTATAATGCCCCATTCCCAGGAGTCATCTCTCCAGTCATCACCCAGACACATCCCCTGGTGTTACTGTATAATGCCCCATTCCCAGCAATCACCTCTCCAGTCATCACCCAGACACATCCCCTGGTGTTACTGTATAATGTCCCATTCCCAGCTGTCACCTCTCCAGTCATCACCCAGACACGTCCCCTGGTGTTACTGTATATAATGTCTTATTCCCAGCAGTCACCTCTCCAGTCATCACCCAGACACGTCCCCCGGTGACACTGTATAATGCCCCATTCCCAGCAGTCACCCTCCCCAGTCATCACCCAGACACATCCCCTGGTGTTACTGTATAATGCCCCATTCTCAGCAGTCACCTCTCCAGTCATTACTCGGACACGTCCCCTGGTGTTACTGTATAATGCCCCATTCCCAGCAGTCATCACCCAGACATGACCCCTGGTGTTACTGTATAATGTCCCATTCCCAGCAGTCACCTCTCCAGTCATCACCCAGACACGTCCCCTTGTATTGCTGTATAATGTCCCATTCCCAGCTGTCACCTCTCCAGTCATCACACAGACACGTCCCCTGGTGTTACTGTATATAATGTCCTATTCCCAGCAGTCACCTCTCCAGTCATCACCCAGACATGAACCCTGGTGTTACTGTATAATGTCCCATTCCCAGCAGTCACCTCTTCAGTCATCACCCAGACACGACCCCTGGTGTTACTGTATAATGTCCCATTCCCAACAGTCACCTCTCCAGTCATCACCCAGACACTTACCCTGGTGTTACTCTATAATGCCCCATTCCCAGCAGCCACCTCACCAGACATCACCCAGACATATCCCCTGGTGTTACTGTATAATATCCCATTCCCAGCAGTCATCACCCAGACATGACCCCTGGTGTTACTGTATAATGCCCCATTCCCAGCAGTCACCTCTCCAGTCATCACCCAGACACATCCCCTGGTGTTACTGCATAATGCCCCATTCCCAGCAGTCACCTCTCCAGTCATCACCCAGACACATCCCCTGGTGTTACTGTATAATGCCCCATTCCCAGCAGTCACCTCTCCAGTCATCACCCAGACACGTCCCCTGGTGTTACTGTATAATGCCCCATTCCCAGCAGTCACCTCTCCAGTCATCACTCAGACACGTCCCCCGGTGTTACTGTATAATGTCCCATTCCCAGCAGTCACCTCTCCAGTCATCACACAGACACATCTCCTGGTGTTACTATATATTGTCCCATTCCCAGCAGTCACCTCTCCAGTCATCACCCAGAGATGTCCCCTGGTGTTACTGTATAATGCCCCATTCCCAGCAGTCACCTTTCCAGCCATCACCCAGACATATCCGCTGATGATACTGTATAATGCCACATTCCCAACAGCCACCTCTCCAGTCATCACCCAGACACGACCCCTGGTGTTACTGTATAATGTCCCGTTCCCAGCAGTCACCTCTCCAGTCATCACCCAGACATGAACCCTGGTGTTACTGTATAATGTCCCATTCCCAGCAGTCACCTCTTCAGTCATCGCCCAGACACGACCCCTGGTTTTACTGTATAATGTCCCATTCCCAGCAGTCACCTCTCCAGTCATCACCCAGACACTTACCCTGGTGTTACTCTATAATGCCCCATTCCCAGCAGCCACCTCACCAGACATCACCCAGACATATCCCCTGGTGTTACTGTATAATATCCCATTCCCAGCAGTCATCACCCAGACATGACCCCTGGTGTTACTGTATAATGTCCCATTCCCAGCAGTCACCTCTCCAGTCATCACCCAGACACGTCCCCTTGTGTTACTGTATAATGTCCCATTCCCAGCAGTCACCTCTCCAGTCATCACCCAGACTTATCCCATGGTGTTAATGTATAATGCCCCATTCCCAGGAGTCACCTCTCCAGTCATCACCCAGACACATCCCCTGGTGTTACTGTATAATGCCCCATTCCCAGCAATCACCTCTCCAGTCATCACCCAGACACATCCCCTGGTGTTACTGTATAATGTCCCATTCCCAGCTGTCACCTCTCCAGTCATCACCCAGACACGTCCCCTGGTGTTACTGTATATAATGTCTTATTCCCAGCAGTCACCTCTCCAGTCATCACCCAGACACGTCCCCCGGTGACACTGTATAATGCCCCATTCCCAGCAGTCACCTCCCCAGTCATCACCCAGACACATCCCCTGGTGTTTCTGTATAATGCCCCATTCTCAGCAGTCACCTCTCCAGTCATTACTCGGACACGTCCCCTGGTGTTACTGTATAATGCCCCATTCCCAGCAGTCATCACCCAGACATGACCCCTGGTGTTACTGTATAATGTCCCATTCCCAGCAGTCACCTCTCCAGTCATCACCCAGACACGTCCCCTTGTGTTGCTGTATAATGTCCCATTCCCAGCAGTCACCTCTCCAGTCATCACCCAGACACATCCCCTGGTGTTACTGTATATAATGTCCTATTCCCAGCAGTCACCTCTCCAGTCATCACCCAGACATGAACCCTGGTGTTACTGTATAATGTCCCATTCCCAGCAGTCACCTCTTCAGTCATCACCCAGACACGACCCCTGGTGTTACTGTATAATGTCCCATTCCCAGCAGCCACCTCACCAGACATCACCCAGACATATCCCCTGGTGTTACTGTATAATATCCCATTCCCAGCAGTCACCTCTCCAGTCATCACCCAGACATGACCCCTGGTGTTACTGTAAAATGTCCCATTCCCTGCAGTCACCTCTCCAGTCATCACCCAGACACGTCCCCTTGTGTTACTGTATAATGTCCCATTCCCAGCAGTCACCTCTCCAGTCATCACCCAGACATATCCCATGGTGTTACTGTATAATGCCCCATTCCCAGCAGTCACCTCTCCAGTCATCCCCCAGACACATCCCCTGGTGTTACTGTATAATGCCCCATTCCCAGCAGTCACCTCTCCAGTCATCACCCAGACACATCCCCTGGTGTTACTGTATAATGTCCCATTCCCAGCTGTCACCTCTCCAGTCATCACCCAGACACGTCCCCTGGTGTTACTGTATATAATGTCCTATTCCCAGCAGTCACCTCTCCAGTCATCACCCAGACACGTCCCCCGGTGACACTGTATAATGCCCCATTCCCAGCAGTCACCTCCCCAGTCATCACCCAGACACATCCCCTGGTGTTACTGTATAATGCCCCATTCTCAGCAGTCACCTCTCCAGTCATTACTCGGACACGTCCCCTGGTGTTACTGTATAATGCCCCATTCCCAGCAGTCATCACCCAGACATGACCCCTGGTGTTACTGTATAATGTCCCATTCCCAGCAGTCACCTCTCCAGTCATCACCCAGACACGTCCCCTTGTGTTGCTGTATAATGTCCCATTCCCAGCTGTCACCTCTCCAGTCATCACCCAGACACATCCCCTGGTGTTACTCTATAATGCCCCATTACTAGCAGCCAACTCACCAGTCATCACCCACACATATCCCCTTATGTTACTGTATAATATCCCATTCCCAGCAGTCATCACCCAGACATGACCCCTGGTGTTACTGTATAATGTCCCATTCCCAGCAGTCACCTCTCCAGTCATCACCCACACATATCCCCTGGTGTTACTGTATAATGTCCCATTCCCAGCAGTCATCTCTCCAGTCATCACCCAGACACATCCCCTGGTGTTACTGTATAATGTCCCATTCCCAGCTGTCACCTCTCCAGTCATCACCCAGACACGTCCCCTGGTGTTACTGTATATAATGTCCTATTCCCAGCAGTCACCTCTCCAGTCATCACCCAGACATGTCCCCGGGTGACACTGTATAATGCCCCATTCCCAGCAGTCACCTCTCCAGTCATCACCCAGACACATCCCCTGGTGTTACTGTATAATGCCCCATTCTCAGCAGTCACCTCTCCAGTCATTACTCGGACACATCCCCTGGTGTTACTTTATAATGTCCCATTCCCAGCAGTCACCTCTCCAGTCATCACCCAGACACGTCCCCTTGTGTTGCTGTATAATGTCCCATTCCCAGCAGTCACCTCTCCAGCCATCACCCAGACACATCCCCTGGTGTTACTGTATAATGCCCCATTCCCAGATGTCACCTCTCCAGTCATCACCCAGACACGTCCCCTGGTGTTACTGTATAATGCCCCATTCCTAGCAGCCACCTGACCAGTCATCACCCACACATATCCCCTGGTGTTACTGTATAATATCCCATTCCCAGCAGTCATCACCCAGACATGACCCCTGGTGTTACTGTATAATGTCCCATTCCCAGCAGTCACCTCTCCAGTCATCACCCAGACACGTCACATTGTGTTACTGTATAATGTCCCATTCCCAGCAGTCACCTCTCCAGTCATCACCCAGACATGTCCCATGGTGTTACTGTATAATGCCCCATTCCCAGCAGTCACCTCTCCAGTCACAACCCACACATCCCCTGGTGTTACTGTATAATGCCCCATTACCAGCAGTCACCTCTCCAGTCATCACCCAGACACATCCCCTGGTGTTACTGTATAATGTCCCATTCCCAGCTGTCACCTCTCCAGTCATCACCCAGACACGTCCCCCGGTGACACTGTATAATGCCCCATTCCCAGCAGTCACCTCCCCAGTCATCACCCAGACACATCCCCTGGTGTTACTGTATAATGCCCCATTCTCAGCAGTCACCTCTCCAGTCATTACTCGGACACGTCCCCTGGTGTTACTGTATAATGCCCCATTCCCAGCAGTCATCACCCAGACATGACCCCTGGTGTTACTGTATAATGTCCCATTCCCAGCAGTCACCTCTCCAGTCATCACCCAGACACGTCCCCTTGTGTTGCTGTATAATGTCCCATTCCCAGCTGTCACCTCTCCAGTCATCACCCAGACACATCCCCTGGTGTTACTCTATAATGCCCCATTACTAGCAGCCAACTCACCAGTCATCACCCACACATATCCCCTTATGTTACTGTATAATATCCCATTCCCAGCAGTCATCACCCAGACATGACCCCTGGTGTTACTGTATAATGTCCCATTCCCAGCAGTCACCTCTCCAGTCATCACCCACACATATCCCCTGGTGTTACTGTATAATGTCCCATTCCCAGCAGTCATCTCTCCAGTCATCACCCAGACACATCCCCTGGTGTTACTGTATAATGTCCCATTCCCAGCTGTCACCTCTCCAGTCATCACCCAGACACGTCCCCTGGTGTTACTGTATATAATGTCCTATTCCCAGCAGTCACCTCTCCAGTCATCACCCAGACATGTCCCCGGGTGACACTGTATAATGCCCCATTCCCAGCAGTCACCTCTCCAGTCATCACCCAGACACATCCCCTGGTGTTACTGTATAATGCCCCATTCTCAGCAGTCACCTCTCCAGTCATTACTCGGACACATCCCCTGGTGTTACTTTATAATGTCCCATTCCCAGCAGTCACCTCTCCAGTCATCACCCAGACACGTCCCCTTGTGTTGCTGTATAATGTCCCATTCCCAGCAGTCACCTCTCCAGCCATCACCCAGACACATCCCCTGGTGTTACTGTATAATGCCCCATTCCCAGCTGTCACCTCTCCAGTCATCACCCAGACACGTCCCCTGGTGTTACTGTATAATGCCCCATTCCTAGCAGCCACCTGACCAGTCATCACCCACACATATCCCCTGGTGTTACTGTATAATATCCCATTCCCAGCAGTCATCACCCAGACATGACCCCTGGTGTTACTGTATAATGTCCCATTCCCAGCAGTCACCTCTCCAGTCATCACCCAGACACGTCACATTGTGTTACTGTATAATGTCCCATTCCCAGCAGTCACCTCTCCAGTCATCACCCAGACATGTCCCATGGTGTTACTGTATAATGCCCCATTCCCAGCCGTCACCTCTCCAGTCACAACCCACACATCCCCTGGTGTTACTGTATAATGCCCCATTACCAGCAGTCACCTCTCCAGTCATCACCCAGACACATCCCCTGGTGTTACTGTATAATGTCTCATTCCCAGCTGTCACCTCTCCAGTCATCACCCAGACACGTCCCCCGGTGACACTGTATAATGCCTCATTCCCAGCAGTCACCTCTCCAGTCATCACCCAGACACGTCCCCTTGTGTTACTGTATAATGTCCCATTCCCAGCAGTCACTTCTCCAGTCATCACCCAGACTTATCCCATGGTGTTACTGTATAATGCCCCATTCCCAGGAGTCATCTCTCCAGTCATCACCCAGACACATCCCCTGGTGTTACTGTATAATGCCCCATTCCCAGCAATCACCTCTCCAGTCATCACCCAGACACATCCCCTGGTGTTACTGTATAATGTCCCATTCCCAGCTGTCACCTCTCCAGTCATCACCCAGACACGTCCCCTGGTGTTACTGTATATAATGTCTTATTCCCAGCAGTCACCTCTCCAGTCATCACCCAGACACGTCCCCCGCTGACACTGTATAATGCCCCATTCCCAGCAGTCACCCTCCCCAGTCATCACCCAGACACATCCCCTGGTGTTACTGTATAATGCCCCATTCTCAGCAGTCACCTCTCCAGTCATTACTCGGACACGTCCCCTGGTGTTACTGTATAATGCCCCATTCCCAGCAGTCATCACCCAGACATGACCCCTGGTGTTACTGTATAATGTCCCATTCCCAGCAGTCACCTCTCCAGTCATCACCCAGACACGTCCCCTTGTATTGCTGTATAATGTCCCATTCCCAGCTGTCACCTCTCCAGTCATCACCCAGACACGTCCCCTGGTGTTACTGTATATAATGTCCTATTCCCAGCAGTCACCTCTCCAGTCATCACCCAGACATGAACCCTGGTGTTACTGTATAATGTCCCATTCCCAGCAGTCACCTCTTCAGTCATCACCCAGACACGACCCCTGGTGTTACTGTATAATGTCCCATTCCCAGCAGTCACCTCTCCAGTCATCACCCAGACACTTACCCTGGTGTTACTCTATAATGCCCCATTCCCAGCAGCCACCTCACCAGACATCACCCAGACATATCCCCTGGTGTTACTGTATAATATCCCATTCCCAGCAGTCATCACCCAGACATGACCCCTGGTGTTACTGTATAATGCCCCATTCCCAGCAGTCACCTCTCCAGTCATCACCCAGACACATCCCCTGGTGTTACTGTATAATGCCCCATTTCCAGCAGTCACCTCTCCAGTCATCCCCCAGACACATCCCCTGGTGTTACTGTATAATGCCCCATTCCCAGCAGTCACCTCTCCAGTCATCACCCAGACACATCCCCTGGTGTTACTGTATAATGTCCCATTCCCAGCTGTCACCTCTCCAGTCATCACCCAGACACATCCCCTGGTATTACTGTATAATGCCCCATTCCCAGCAGTCACCTCTCCAGTCATCACCCAGACACATCCCCTGGTGTTACTGTATAATGTCCCATTCCCAGCAGTCACCCCTCCAGTCATCACCCAGACACATCCCCTGGTGTTACTGTATAATGCCCCATTCCCAGCAGTCACCTCTCCAGTCATCACCAAGACACATCCCCTGGTGTTACTGTATAATGTCCCATTCCCAGCTGTCACCTCTCCAGTCATCACCCAGACACGTCCCCTGGTGTTACTGTATATAATATCCTATTCCCAGCAGTCACCTCTCCAGTCATCACCCAGACACGTCCCCCGGTGACACTGTATAATGCCCCATTCCCAGCAGTCACCTCCCCAGTCATCACCCAGACACATCCCCTGGTGTTACTGTATAATGCCCCATTCTCAGCAGTCACCTCTCCAGTCATTACTCGGACACGTCCCCTGGTGTTACTGTATAATGCCCCATTCCCAGCAGTCATCACCCAGACATGACCCCTGGTGTTACTGTATAATGTCCCATTCCCAGCAGTCACCTCTCCAGTCATCACCCAGACACGTCCCCTTGTGTTGCTGTATAATGTCCCATTCCCAGCAGTCACCTCTCCAGTGATCACCCAGACACATCCCCTGGTGTTACTGTGTAATGTCCCATTCCCAGCAGTCACCTCTCCAGTCATCACCCAGACACATCCCCTGGTGTTACTGTGTAATGTCCCATTCCCAGCTGTCACCTCTCCAGTCATCACCCAGACACGTCCCCTGGTGTTACTGTATATAATGTCCTATTCCCAGCAGTCACCTCTCCAGTCATCACCCAGACATGAACCCTGGTGTTACTGTATAATGTTCCATTCCCAGCAGTCACCTCTCCAGTGATCACCCAGACACATCCCCTGGTGTTACTGTGTAATGTCCCATTCCCAGCAGTCACCTCTCCAGTCATCACCCAGACACATCCCCTGGTGTTACTGTGTAATGTCCCATTCCCAGCTGTCACCTCTCCAGTCATCACCCAGACACGTCCCCTGGTGTTACTGTATATAATGTCCTATTCCCAGCAGTCACCTCTCCAGTCATCACCCAGACATGAACCCTGGTGTTACTGTATAATGTTCCATTCCCAGCAGTCACCTCTTCAGTCATCACCCAGACACGACCCCTGGTGTTACTGTATAATGGCCCTCATTCCGAGTTGTTCGCTCTGTGTTTTTCATCGCATCGCAGTGAAATTCCGCTTAGTACGCATGCGCAATGTTCGCACTGCGACTGCGCCAAGTAACTTTACTATGAAGAAAGTAATTTTACTCACGGCTTTTTCATCACTCCGGCGATCGTAATGTGATTGACAGGAAATGGGTGTTACTGGGCGGAAGCACGGCGTTTTAGGGGCGTGTGGTTGAAAACGCTACCGTTTCCGGAAAAAACACAGGAGTGGCCGGAGAAACGGTGGGAGTGCCTGGGCGAACGCTGGGTGTGTTTGTGACGTCAACCAGGAACGACAAGCACTGAAATGATCGCACAGGCGGAGTAAGTCTGAAGCTACTCTAAAACTGCTAAGTCGTTTGTGATCGCAATATTGCGCATACTTCGGTCGCAATTTTAAGAAGCTAAGATACACTCCCAGTAGGCGTAGGCTTAGCGTGTGTAACTCTGCTACATTCGCCTTGCGAGCGATCAACTCGGAATGAGGGCCAATGTCCCATTCCCAGCAGTCACCTCTCCAGTCATCACCCAGACACTTACCCTGGTGTTACTCTATAATGCCCCATTACTAGCAGCCACCTCACCAGTCATCACCCACACATATCCCCTTATGTTACTGTATAATATCCCATTCCCAGCAGTCATCACCCAGACATGACCCCTGGTGTTACTGTATAATGTCCCATTCCCAGCAGTCATCTCTCCAGTCATCACCCAGACACATCCCCTGGTGTTACTGTATAATGTACCATTCCCAGCTGTCACCTCTCCAGTCATCACCCAGACACGTCCCCTGGTGTTACTGTATATAATGTCCAATTGCCAGCAGTCACCTCTCCAGTCATCACCCAGACACGTCCCCGGGTGACACTGTATAATGCCCCATTCCCAGCAGTCACCTCTCCAGTCATCACCCAGACACATCCCCTGGTGTTACTGTATAATGGCCCATTCTCAGCAGTCACCTCTCCAGTCATTACTCGGACACATCCCCTGGTGTTACTTTATAATGTCCCATTCCCAGCAGTCACCTCTCCAGTCATCACCCAGACACGTCCCCTTGTGTTGCTGTCTAATGTCCCATTCCCAGCAGTCACCTCTCCAGTCATCACCCAGACACATCCCCTGGTGTTACTGTATAATGTCCCATTCCCAGCTGTCACCTCTCCAGTCATCACCCAGACACGTCCCCTGGTGTTACTGTATAATGCCCCATTCCTAGCAGCCACCTGACCAGTCATCACCCACACATATCCCCTGGTGTTACTGTATAATATCCCATTCCCAGCAGTCATCACCCAGACATGACCCCTGGTGTTACTGTATAATGTCCCATTCCCAGCAGTCACCTCTCCAGTCATCACCCAGACACGTCACATTGTGTTACTGTATAATGTCCCATTCCCAGCAGTCACCTCTCCAGTCATCACCCAGACATATCCCATGGTGTTACTGTATAATGCCCCATTCCTAGCAGTCACCTCTCCAGTCACAACCCAGACACATCCCCTGGTGTTACTGTATAATGCCCCATTACCAGCAGTCACCTCTCCAGTCATCACCCAAACACATCCCCTGGTGTTACTGTATAATGTCCCATTCGCAGCTGTCACCTCTCCAGTCATCACCCAGACACGTCCCCTGGTGTTACTGTATAATGCCCCATTCCTAGCAGCCACCTGACCAGTCATCACCCACACATATCCCCTGGTGTTACTGTATAATATCCCATTCCCAGCAGTCATCACCCAGACATGACCCCTGGTGTTACTGTATAATGTCCCATTCCCAGCAGTCACCTCTCCAGTCATCACCCAGACACGTCACATTGTGTTACTGTATAATGTCCCATTCCCAGCAGTCACCTCTCCAGTCATCACCCAGACATATCCCATGGTGTTACTGTATAATGCCCCATTCCCAGCAGTCACCTCTCCAGTCACAACCCAGACACATCCCCTGGTGTTACTGTATAATGCCCCATTACCAGCAGTCACCTCTCCAGTCATCACCCAAACACATCCCCTGGTGTTACTGTATAATGCCCCATTCCCAGCAGTCACCTCTCCAGTCATCACCCAGACACATCCCCTGGTGTTACTGTATAATGCCCCATTCTTAGCAGTCACCTCTCCAGTCATTACTCAGACACGTCTCCTGGTGTTACTGTATAATGCCCCTTTCCTAGCAGTCATCACCCAGACATGACCCCTGGTGTTACTGTATAATGTCCCATTCCCAGCAGTCACCTCTCCAGTCATCACCCAGACACGTCCCCTGGTGTTACTGTATAATGCCCCTTTCCCAGCAGTCATCACCCAGACATGACCCCTGGTGTTACTGTATAATGTCCTATTCCCAGCAGTCACCTCTCCAGTCATCACCCAGACACATCCCCTGGTGTTACTGTATAATGCCCCATTCCCAGCAGTCACCTCTCCAGTCATCACCCAGACACATCCCCTGGTGTTACTGTATAATGCCCCTTTCCCAGCAGTCATCACCCAGACATGACCCCTGGTGTTACTGTATAATGTCCTATTCCCAGCTGTCACCTCTCCAGTCATCACCCAGACACGTCCCCCGGTGACACTGTATAATGCCCCATTCCCAGCAGTCACCTCTCCAGTCATCACCCAGACACATCCCCTGGTGTTACTGTATAATGCCCCATTCTCAGCAGTCACCTCTCCAGTCATTACTCGGACACGTCCCCTGGTGTTACAGTATAATGCCCCTTTCCCAGCAGTCATCATCCAGACATGACCCCTGGTGTTACTGTATAATGTCCTATTCCCAGCAGTCACCTCTCCAGTCATCACCCAGACACGTCCCCTTGTGTTGCTGTATAATGTCCCATTCCCAGCAGTCACCTCTCCAGTCATCACCCAGACACATCCCCTGGTGTTACTGTATAATGTCCCATTCCCAGCTGTCACCTCTCCAGTCATCACCCAGACACGTCCCCTGGTGTTACTGTATATAATGTCCTATTCCCAGCAGTCACCTCTCCAGTCATCACCCAGACACGTCCCCCGGTGTTACTGTATAATGCCCCATTCCCAGCAGTCACCTCTCCAGTCATCACCCAGACACATCCCCTGGTGATACTGTATAATGCCCCATTCCCAGCAGTCACCTCTCCAGTCATTCATCGGACACGTCCCCTGGTGTTACTGTATAATGCCCCATTCCCACCAGTCACCTCTCCAGTCATCACCCAGACATGACCCCTGGTGTTATTCTATAATGCCCCATTCCCAGCAGTCACCTCTCCAGTCATCACCCAGACACGTCCCCTGGTGTTACTGTATATAATGTCCTATTCCCAGCAGTCACCTCTCCAGTCATCACCCAGACACATCCCCTGGTGATACTGTATAATGCCCCATTCCCAGCAGTCACCTCTCCAGTCATTACTCGGACACCTGCCCCGGTGTTACTGTATAATGCCCCATTCCCAGCAGTCACCTCTCCAGTCATTACTCGGACACGTCCCCTGGTGTTATTGTTTAATGTCCCATTCCCAGCAGTCACCTCTCCAGTCATCACCCAGACACGACCCCTGGTGTTATTGTACAATGTCCCATTCCCAGCAGTCACCTCTCCAGTCATCACCCAGAGATGACCCCTGGTGTTACTGTATAATGTCCCATTCCCAGCAGTCACCTCTCCAGTCATCACCCAGACACTAACCCTGGTGTTACTGTATAATGTCCCATTCCCAGCAGTCACCTCTACAGTCATCACCCAGACACGACCCCTGGTGTTACTGTATAATGCCCCATTCCCAGCAGTCACCTCTCCAGTCATCACCCAGACACATCCCCTGGTGTTACTGTATAATGTCCCATTCCCAGCTGTCACCTCTCCAGTCATCACCCAGACACGTCCCCTGGTGTTACTGTATATAATGTCCTATTCCCAGCAGTCACCTCTCCAGTCATCACCCAGACACGTCCCCCGGTGACACTGTATAATGCCCCATTCCCAGCAGTCACCTCCCCAGTCATCACCCAGACACATCCCCTGGTGTTACTGTATAATGCCCCATTCTCAGCAGTCACCTCTCCAGTCATTACTCGGACACGTCCACTGGTGTTACTGTATAATGCCCCATTCCCAGCAGTCATCACCCAGACATGACCCCTGGTGTTACTGTATAATGTCCCATTCCCAGCAGTCACCTCTCCAGTCATCACCCAGACACGTCCCCTTGTGTTGCTGTATAATGTCCCATTCCCAGCAGTCACCTCTCCAGTGATCACCCAGACACATCCCCTGGTGTTACTGTGTAATGTCCCATTCCCAGCTGTCACCTCTCCAGTCATCACCCAGACACGTCCCCTGGTGTTACTGTATATAATGTCCTATTCCCAGCAGTCACCTCTCCAGTCATCACCCAGACACGTCCCCCGGTGACACTGTATAATGCCCCATTCCCAGCAGTCACCTCCCCAGTCATCACCCAGACACATCCCCTGGTGTTACTGTATAATGCCCCATTCTCAGCAGTCACCTCTCCAGTCATTACTCGGACACGTCCCCTGGTGTTACTGTATATAATGTCCTATTCCCAGCAGTCACCTCTCCAGTCATCACCCAGACATGAACCCTGGTGTTACTGTATAATGTTCCATTCCCAGCAGTCACCTCTTCAGTCATCACCCAGACACGACCCCTGGTGTTACTGTATAATGTCCCATTCCCAGCAGTCACCTCTCCAGTCATCACCCAGACACTTACCCTGGTGTTACTCTATAATGCCCCATTACTAGCAGCCACCTCACCAGTCATCACCCACACATATCCCCTTATGTTACTGTATAATATCCCATTCCCAGCAGTCATCACCCAGACATGACCCCTGGTGTTACTGTATAATGTCCCATTCCCAGCAGTCACCTCTCCAGTCATCACCCACACATATCCCCTGGTGTTACTGTATAATGTCCCATTCCCAGCAGTCATCTCTCCAGTCATCACCCAGACACATCCCCTGGTGTTACTGTATAATGTCCCATTCCCAGCTATCACCTCTCCAGTCATCACCCAGACACGTCCCCTGGTGTTACTGTATATAATGTCCTATTCCCAGCAGTCACCTCTCCAGTCATCACCCAGACATGTCCCCGGGTGACACTGTATAATGCCCCATTCCCAGCAGTCACCTCTCCAGTCATCACCCAGACACATCCCCTGGTGTTACTGTATAATGCCCCATTCTCAGCAGTCACCTCTCCAGTCATCACCCAGACACGTCCCCTTGTGTTGCTGTATAATGTCCCATTCCCAGCAGTCACCTCTCCAGTCATCACCCAGACACATCCCCTGGTGTTACTGTATAATGTCCCATTCCCAGCTGTCACCTCTCCAGTCATCACCCAGACACGTCCCCTGGTGTTACTGTATAATGCCCCATTCCTAGCAGCCACCTGACCAGTCATCACCCACACATATCCCCTGGTGTTACTGTATAATATCCCATTCCCAGCAGTCATCACCCAGACATGACCCCTGGTGTTACTGTATAATGTCCCATTCCCAGCAGTCACCTCTCCAGTCATCACCCAGACACGTCACATTGTGTTACTGTATAATGTCCCATTCCCAGCAGTCACCTCTCCGGTCATCACCCAGACATATCCCATGGTATTACTGTATAATGCCCCATTCCCAGCAGTCACCTCTCCAGTCACAACCCAGACACATCCCCTGGTGTTACTGTATAATGCCCCATTACCAGCAGTCACCTCTCCAGTCATCACCCAGACACATCCCCTGGTGTTACTGTATAATGTCCCATTCCCAGCTGTCACCTCTCCAGTCATCACCCAGACACGTCCCCCGGTGACACTGTATAATGCCTCATTCCCAGCAGTCACCTCTCCAGTCATCACCCAGACACGTCCCCTTGTGTTACTGTATAATGTCCCATTCCCAGCAGTCACCTCTCCAGTCATCCCCCAGACACATCCCCTGGTGTTACTGTATAATGCCCCATTTCCAGCAGTCACCTCTCCAGTCATCACCCAGACACATCCCCTGGTGTTACTGTATAATGTCCCATTCCCAGCAATCACCTCTCCAGTCATCACCCAGACACATCCCCTGGTGTTACTGTATAATGTCCCATTCCCAGCTGTCACCTCTCCAGTCATCACCCAGACACATCCCCTGGTGTTAATGTATAATGCCCCATTCCCAGCAGTCACCTCTCCAGTCATCACCCAGACACTAACCCTGGTGTTACTGTATAATGTCCCATTCCCAGCAGTCACCTCTACAGTCATCACCCAGACACGACCCCTGGTGTTACTGTATAATGCCCCATTCCCAGCAGTCACCTCTCCAGTCATCACCCAGACACATCCCCTGGTGTTACTGTATAATGTCCCATTCCCAGCTGTCACCTCTCCAGTCATCACCCAGACACGTCCCCTGGTGTTACTGTATATAATGTCCCATTCCCAGCAGTCACCTCTCCAGTCATCACCCAGACACGTCCCCCGGTGACACTGTATAATGCCCCATTCCCAGCAGTCACCTCCCCAGTCATCACCCAGACACATCCCCTGGTGTTACTGTATAATGCCCCATTCTCAGCAGTCACCTCTCCAGTCATTACTCGGACACGTCCACTGGTGTTACTGTATAATGCCCCATTCCCAGCAGTCATCACCCAGACATGACCCCTGGTGTTACTGTATAATGTCCCATTCCCAGCAGTCACCTCTCCAGTCATCACCCAGACACGTCCCCTTGTGTTGCTGTATAATGTCCCATTCCCAGCAGTCACCTCTCCAGTGATCACCCAGACACATCCCCTGGTGTTACTGTGTAATGTCCCATTCCCAGCTGTCACCTCTCCAGTCATCACCCAGACACGTCCCCTGGTGTTACTGTATATAATGTCCTATTCCCAGCAGTCACCTCTCCAGTCATCACCCAGACACGTCCCCCGGTGACACTGTATAATGCCCCATTCCCAGCAGTCACCTCCCCAGTCATCACCCAGACACATCCCCTGGTGTTACTGTATAATGCCCCATTCTCAGCAGTCACCTCTCCAGTCATTACTCGGACACGTCCCCTGGTGTTACTGTATAATGCCCCATTCCCAGCAGTCATCACCCAGACATGACCCCTGGTGTTACTGTATAATGTCCCATTCCCAGCAGTCACCTCTCCAGTCATCACCCAGACACGTCCCCTTGTGTTGCTGTATAATGTCCCATTCCCAGCTGTCACCTCTCCAGTCATCACCCAGACACATCCCCTGGTGTTACTGTATAATGTCCCATTCCCAGCTGTCACCTCTCCAGTCATCACCCAGACACGTCCCCTGGTGTTACTGTATATAATGTCCTATTCCCAGCAGTCACCTCTCCAGTCATCACCCAGACATGTCCCCGGGTGACACTGTATAATGCCCCATTCCCAGCAGTCACCTCTCCAGTCATCACCCAGACACATCCCCTGGTGTTACTGTATAATGCCCCATTCTCAGCAGTCACCTCTCCAGTCATTACTCGGACACATCCCCTGGTGTTACTTTATAATGTCCCATTCCCAGCAGTCACCTCTCCAGTCATCACCCAGACACGTCCCCTTGTGTTGCTGTATAATGTCCCATTCCCAGCAGTCACCTCTCCAGTCATCACCCAGACACATCCCCTGGTGTTACTGTATAATGTCCCATTCCCAGCTGTCACCTCTCCAGTCATCACCCAGACACGTCCCCTGGTGTTACTGTATAATGTCCCATTCCCAGCAGTCACCTCTCCAGTCATCACCCAGACACGTCCCCTTGTATTGCTGTATAATGTCCCATTCCCAGCAGTCATCACCCAGACATGACCCCTGGTGTTACTGTATAATGTCCCATTCCCAGCAGTCATCTCTCCAGTCATCACCCAGACACGTCCCCGGGTGACACTGTATAATGCCCCATTCCCAGCAGTCACCTCTCCAGTCATCACCCAGACACATCCCCTGGTGTTACTGTATAATGGCCCATTCTCAGCAGTCACCTCTCCAGTCATTACTCGGACACATCCCCTGGTGTTACTTTATTAATGTCCCATTCCCAGCAGTCACCTCTCCAGTCATCACCCAGACACGTCCCCTTGTGTTGCTGTCTAATGTCCCATTCCCAGCAGTCACCTCTCCAGTCATCACCCAGACACATCCCCTGGTGTTACTGTATAATGTCCCATTCCCAGCTGTCACCTCTCCAGTCATCACCCAGACACGTCCCCTGGTGTTACTGTATAATGCCCCATTCCTAGCAGCCACCTGACCAGTCATCACCCACACATATCCCCTGGTGTTACTGTATAATATCCCATTCCCAGCAGTCACCTCTCCAGTCATCACCCAGACATGACCCCTGGTGTTACTGTATAATGTCCCATTCCCAGCAGTCACCTCTCCAGTCATCACCCAGACACGTCACATTGTGTTACTGTATAATGTCCCATTCCCAGCAGTCACCTCTCCAGTCATCACCCAGACATATCCCATGGTGTTACTGTATAATGCCCCATTCCTAGAAGTCACCTCTCCAGTCACAACCCAGACACATCCCCTGGTGTTACTGTATAATGCCCCATTACCAGCAGTCACCTCTCCAGTCATCACCCAAACACATCCCCTGGTGTTACTGTATAATGCCCCATTCTCAGCAGTCACCTCTCCAGTCATTACTCGGACACATCCCCTGGTGTTACTTTATAATGTCCCATTCCCAGCAGTCACCTCTCCAGTCATCACCCAGACACGTCCCCTTGTGTTGCTGTATAATGTCCCATTCCCAGCAGTCACCTCTCCAGTCATCACCCAGACACGTCCCTTTGTGTTGCTGTATAATGTCCCATTCCCAGCAGTCACCTCTCCAGTCATCACCCAGACACATCCCCTGGTGTTACTGTATAATGTCCCATTCCCAGCTGTCACCTCTCCAGTCATCACCCAGACACGTCCCCTGGTGTTACTGTATAATGCCCCATTCCTAGCAGCCACCTGACCAGTCATCACCCACACATATCCCCTGGTGTTACTGTATAATGTCCCATTCCCAGCAGTCACCTCTCCAGTCATCACCCAGACACGTCACATTGTGTTACTGTATAATGTCCCATTCCCAGCAGTCACCTCTCCAGTCATCACCCAGACATATCCCATGGTGTTACTGTATAATGCCCCATTCCCAGCAGTCACCTCTCCAGTCACAACCCAGACACATCCCCTGGTGTTACTGTATAATGCCCCATTACCAGCAGTCACCTCTCCAGTCATCACCCAGACACATCCCCTGGTGTTACTGTATAATGTCCCATTCCCAGCTGTCACCTCTCCAGTCATCACCCAGACACGTCCCCCGGTGACACTGTATAATGCCTCATTCCCAGCAGTCACCTCTCCAGTCATCACCCAGACACGTCCCCTTGTATTACTGTATAATGTCCCATTCCCAGCAGTCACTTCTCCAGTCATCACCCAGACTTATCCCATGGTGTTACTGTATAATGCCCCATTCCCAGCAGTCATCACCCAGACATGACCCCTGGTGTTACTGTATAATGTCCCATTCCCAGCAGTCACCTCTCCAGTCATCACCCAGACACGTCCCCTTGTATTGCTGCATAATGTCCCATTCCCAGCTGTCACCTCTCCAGTCATCACCCAGACACGTCCCCTGGTGTTACTGTATATAATGTCCTATTCCCAGCAGTCACCTCTCCAGTCATCACCCAGACATGAACCCTGGTGTTACTGTATAATGTCCCATTCCCAGCAGTCACCTCTTCAGTCATCTCCCAGACACGACCCCTGGTGTTACTGTATAATGTCCCATTCCCAGCAGTCACCTCTCCAGTCATCACCCAGACACGTCCCCTTGTATTGCTGTATAATGTCCCATTCCCAGCTGTCACCTCTCCAGTCATCACCCAGACACGTCCCCTGGTGTTACTGTATATAATGTCCTATTCCCAGCAGTCACCTCTCCAGTCATCACCCAGACATGAACCCTGGTGTTACTGTATAATGTCCCATTCCCAGCAGTCACCTCTTCAGTCATCACCCAGACACGACCCCTGGTGTTACTGTATAATGTCCCATTCCCAGCAGTCACCTCTCCAGTCATCACCCAGACACTTACCCTGGTGTTACTCTATAATGCCCCATTCCCAGCAGCCACCTCACCAGACATCACCCAGACATATCCCCTGGTGTTACTGTATAATATCCCATTCCCAGCAGTCATCACCCAGACATGACTCCTGGTGTTACTGTATAATGTCCCATTCCCTGCAGTCACCTCTCCAGTCATCACCCAGACACGTCCCCTTGTGTTAATGTATAATGTCCCATTACCAGCAGTCACCTCTCCAGTCATCACCCAGACACATCCCCTGGTGTTACTGTATAATGCCCCATTCCCAGCAGTCACCTCTCCAGTCATCACCCAGACACATCCCCTGGTGTTACTGTATAATGCCCCATTCCCAGCAGTCACCTCTCCAGTCATCCCCCAGACACATCCCCTGGTGTTACTGTATAATGCCCCATTCCCAGCAGTCACCTCTCCAGTCATCACCCAGACACATCCCCTGGTGTTACTGTATAATGTCCCATTCCCAGCTGTCACCTCTCCAGTCATCACCCAGACACATCCCCTGGTGTTACTGTATAATGCCCCATTCCCAGCAGTCACCTCTCCAGTCATCACCCAGACACATCCCCTGGTGTTACTGTATAATGCCCCATTCCCAGCAGTCACCTCTCCAGTCATCACCCAGACACATCCCCTGGTGTTACTGTATAATGTCCCATTCCCAGCAGTCACCCCTCCAGTCATCACCCAGACACATCCCCTGGTGTTACTGTATAATGCCCCATTCCCAGCAGTCACCTCTCCAGTCATCACCCAGACACATCCCCTGGTGTTACTGTATAATGTCCCATTCCCAGCTGTCACCTCTCCAGTCATCACCCAGACACGTCCCCTGGTGTTACTGTATATAATGTCCTATTCCCAGCAGTCACCTCTCCAGTCATCACCCAGACACGTCCCCCGGTGACACTGTATAATGCCCCATTCCCAGCAGTCACCTCCCCAGTCATCACCCAGACACATCCCCTGGTGTTACTGTATAATGCCCCATTCTCAGCAGTCATCACCCAGACATGACCCCTGGTGTTACTGTATAATGTCCCATTCCCAGCAGTCACCTCTCTAGTCATCTCCCAGACACACACCCTGGTGTTACTGTATAATGCCCCATTCTCAGCAGTCACCTCTCCAGTCATTACTCGGACACGTCCCCTGGTGTTACTGTATAATGCCCCATTCCCAGCATTCATCACCCAGACATGACCCCTGGTGTTACTGTATAATGTCCCATTCCCAGCAGTCACCTCTCTAGTCATCTCCCAGACACACACCCTGGTGTTACTGTATAATGCCCCATTCTCAGCAGTCACCTCTCCAGTCATTACTCGGACACGTCCCCTGGTGTTACTGTATAATGCCCCATTCCCAGCAGTCATCACCCAGACATGACCCCTGGTGTTACTGTATAATGTCCCATTCCCAGCAGTCACCTCTCCAGTCATCACCCAGACACGTCCCCTTGTGTTGCTGTATAATGTCCCATTCCCAGCAGTCACCTCTCCAGTCATCACCCAGACACATCCCCTGGTGTTACTGTATAATGCCCCATTCCCAGCAGTCATCACCCAGACATGACCCCTGGTGTTACTGTATAATGTCCCATTCCCAGCAGTCACCTCTCTAGTCATCTCCCAGACACACACCCTGGTGTTACTGTATAATGCCCCATTCTCAGCAGTCACCTCTCCAGTCATTACTCGGACACGTCCCCTGGTGTTACTGTATAATGCCCCATTCCCAGCAGTCATCACCCAGACATGACCCCTGGTGTTACTGTATAATGTCCCATTCCCAGCAGTCACCTCTCCAGTCATCACCCAGACACGTCCCCTTGTGTTGCTGTATAATGTCCCATTCCCAGCAGTCACCTCTCCAGTGATCACCCAGACACATCCCCTGGTGTTACTGTGTAATGTCCCATTCCCAGCAGTCACCTCTCCAGTCATCACCCAGACACATCCCCTGGTGTTACTGTGTAATGTCCCATTCCCAGCTGTCACCTCTCCAGTCATCACCCAGACACGTCCCCTGGTGTTACTGTATATAATGTCCTATTCCCAGCAGTCACCTCTCCAGTCATCACCCAGACATGAACCCTGGTGTTACTGTATAATGTTCCATTCCCAGCAGTCACCTCTTCAGTCATCACCCAGACACGACCCCTGGTGTTACTGTATAATGGCCCTCATTCCGAGTTGTTCGCTCGGTGTTTTTCATCGCATCGCAGTGAAATTCCGCTTAGTACGCATGCGCAATGTTCGCACTGCGACTGCGCCAAGTAACTTTACTATGAAGAAAGTAATTTTACTCACGGCTTTTTCATCACTCCGGCGATCGTAATGTGATTGACAGGAAATGGGTGTTACTGGGCGGAAGCACGGCGTTTTAGGGGCGTGTGGTTGAAAACGCTACCGTTTCCGGAAAAAACGCAGGAGTGGCCGGAGAAACGGTGGGAGTGCCTGGGCGAACGCTGGGTGTGTTTGTGACGTCAACCAGGAACGACAAGCACTGAAATGATCGCACAGGCGGAGTAAGTCTGAAGCTACTCTAAAACTGCTAAGTCGTTTGTGATCGCAATATTGCGCATACTTCGGTCGCAATTTTAAGAAGCTAAGATACACTCCCAGTAGGCGTAGGCTTAGCGTGTGTAACTCTGCTACATTCGCCTTGCGAGCGATCAACTCGGAATGAGGGCCAATGTCCCATTCCCAGCAGTCACCTCTCCAGTCATCACCCAGACACTTACCCTGGTGTTACTCTATAATGCCCCATTCCCAGCAGCCACCTCACCAGACATCACCCAGACATATCCCCTGGTGTTACTGTATAATATCCCATTCCCAGCAGTCATCACCCAGACATGACCCCTGGTGTTACTGTATAATGTCCCATTCCCTGCAGTCACCTCTCCAGTCATCACCCAGACACGTCCCCTTGTGTTACTGTATAATGTCCCATTACCAGCAGTCACCTCTCCAGTCATCACCCAGACACATCCCCTGGTGTTACTGTATAATGCCCCATTCCCAGCAGTCACCTCTCCAGTCATCACCCAGACACATCCCCTGGTGTTACTGTATAATGCCCCATTCCCAGCAGTCACCTCTCCAGTCATCCCCCAGACACATCCCCTGGTGTTACTGTATAATGCCCCATTTCCAGCAGTCACCTCTCCAGTCATCACCCAGACACATCCCCTGGTGTTACTGTATAATGTCCCATTCCCAGCTGTCACCTCTCCAGTCATCACCCAGACACATCCCCTGGTGTTACTGTATAATGCCCCATTCCCAGCAGTCACCTCCCCAGTCATCACCCAGACACATCCCCTGGTGTTACTGTATAATGCCCCATTCCCAGCAGTCACCTCTCCAGTCATCACCCAGACACTAACCCTGGTGTTACTGTATAATGTCCCATTCCCAGCAGTCACCTCTACAGTCATCACCCAGACACGACCCCTGGTGTTACTGTATAATGCCCCATTCCCAGCAGTCACCTCTCCAGTCATCACCCAGACACATCCCCTGGTGTTACTGTATAATGTCCCATTCCCAGCTGTCACCTCTCCAGTCATCACCCAGACACGTCCCCTGGTGTTACTGTATATAATGTCCTATTCCCAGCAGTCACCTCTCCAGTCATCACCCAGACACGTCCCCCGGTGACACTGTATAATGCCCCATTCCCAGCAGTCACCTCCCCAGTCATCACCCAGACACATCCCCTGGTGTTACTGTATAATGCCCCATTCTCAGCAGTCACCTCTCCAGTCATTACTCGGACACGTCCACTGGTGTTACTGTATAATGCCCCATTCCCAGCAGTCATCACCCAGACATGACCCCTGGTGTTACTGTATAATGTCCCATTCCCAGCAGTCACCTCTCCAGTCATCACCCAGACACGTCCCCTTGTGTTGCTGTATAATGTCCCATTCCCAGCAGTCACCTCTCCAGTGATCACCCAGACACATCCCCTGGTGTTACTGTGTAATGTCCCATTCCCAGCTGTCAACTCTCCAGTCATCACCCAGACACGTCCTCTGGTGTTACTGTATATAATGTCCTATTCCCAGCAGTCACCTCTCCAGTCATCACCCAGACACGTCCCCCGGTGACACTGTATAATGCCCCATTCCCAGCAGTCACCTCCCCAGTCATCACCCAGACACATCCCCTGGTGTTACTGTATAATGCCCCATTCTCAGCAGTCACCTCTCCAGTCATTACTCGGACACGTCCCCTGGTGTTACTGTATAATGCCCCATTCCCAGCAGTCATCACCCAGACATGACCCCTGGTGTTACTGTATAATGTCCCATTCCCAGCAGTCACCTCTCCAGTCATCACCCAGACACGTCCCCTTGTGTTGCTGTATAATGTCCCATTCCCAGCTGTCACCTCTCCAGTCATCACCCAGACACATCCCCTGGTGTTACTGTATAATGTCCCATTCCCAGCTGTCACCTCTCCAGTCATCACCCAGACACGTCCCCTGGTGTTACTGTATATAATGTCCTATTCCCAGCAGTCACCTCTCCAGTCATCACCCAGACATGTCCCCGGGTGACACTGTATAATGCCCCATTCCCAGCAGTCACCTCTCCAGTCATCACCCAGACACATCCCCTGGTGTTACTGTATAATGCCCCATTCTCAGCAGTCACCTCTTCAGTCATTACTCGGACACATCCCCTGGTGTTACTTTATAATGTCCCATTCCCAGCAGTCACCTCCCCAGTCATCACCCAGACACGTCCCCTTGTGTTGCTGTATAATGTCCCATTCCCAGCAGTCACCTCTCCAGTCATCACCCAGACACATCCCCTGGTGTTACTGTATAATGTCCCATTCCCAGCTGTCACCTCTCCAGTCATCACCCAGACACGTCCCCTGGTGTTACTGTATAATGCCCCATTCCTAGCAGCCACCTGACCAGTCATCACCCACACATATCCCCTGGTGTTACTGTATAATATCCCATTCCCAGCAGTCATCTCTCCAGTCATCACCCAGACACGTCCCCGGGTGACACTGTATAATGCCCCATTCCCAGCAGTCACCTCTCCAGTCATCACCCAGACACATCCCCTGGTGTTACTGTATAATGGCCCATTCTCAGCAGTCACCTCTCCAGTCATTACTCGGACACATCCCCTGGTGTTACTTTATTAATGTCCCATTCCCAGCAGTCACCTCTCCAGTCATCACCCAGACACGTCCCCTTGTGTTGCTGTCTAATGTCCCATTCCCAGCAGTCACCTCTCCAGTCATCACCCAGACACGTCCCCTGGTGTTACTGTATAATGCCCCATTCCTAGCAGCCACCTGACCAGTCATCACCCACACATATCCCCTGGTGTTACTGTATAATATCCCATTCCCAGCAGTCACCTCTCCAGTCATCACCCAGACATGACCCCTGGTGTTACTGTATAATGTCCCATTCCCAGCAGTCACCTCTCCAGTCATCACCCAGACACGTCACATTGTGTTACTGTATAATGTCCCATTCCCAGCAGTCACCTCTCCAGTCATCACCCAGATATATCCCATGGTGTTACTGTATAATGCCCCATTCCTAGAAGTCACCTCTCCAGTCACAACCCAGACACATCCCCTGGTGTTACTGTATAATGCCCCATTACCAGCAGTCACCTCTCCAGTCATCACCCAAACACATCCCCTGGTGTTACTGTATAATGCCCCATTCTCAGCAGTCACCTCTCCAGTCATTACTCGGACACATCCCCTGGTGTTACTTTATAATGTCCCATTCCCAGCAGTCACCTCTCCAGTCATCACCCAGACACGTCCCCTTGTGTTGCTGTATAATGTCCCATTCCCAGCAGTCACCTCTCCAGTCATCACCCAGACACGTCCCTTTGTGTTGCTGTATAATGTCCCATTCCCAGCAGTCACCTCTCCAGTCATCACCCAGACACATCCCCTGGTGTTACTGTATAATGTCCCATTCCCAGCTGTCACCTCTCCAGTCATCACCCAGACACGTCCCCTGGTGTTACTGTATAATGCCCCATTCCTAGCAGCCACCTGACCAGTCATCACCCACACATATCCCCTGGTGTTACTGTATAATGTCCCATTCCCAGCAGTCACCTCTCCAGTCATCACCCAGACACGTCACATTGTGTTACTGTATAATGTCCCATTCCCAGCAGTCACCTCTCCAGTCATCACCCAGACATATCCCATGGTGTTACTGTATAATGCCCCATTCCCAGCAGTCACCTCTCCAGTCACAACCCAGACACATCCCCTGGTGTTACTGTATAATGCCCCATTACCAGCAGTCACCTCTCCAGTCATCACCCAGACACATCCCCTGGTGTTACTGTATAATGTCCCATTCCCAGCTGTCACCTCTCCAGTCATCACCCAGACACGTCCCCCGGTGACACTGTATAATGCCTCATTCCCAGCAGTCACCTCTCCAGTCATCACCCAGACACGTCCCCTTGTATTACTGTATAATGTCCCATTCCCAGCAGTCACTTCTCCAGTCATCACCCAGACTTATCCCATGGTGTTACTGTATAATGCCCCATTCCCAGCAGTCATCACCCAGACATGACCCCTGGTGTTACTGTATAATGTCCCATTCCCAGCAGTCACCTCTCCAGTCATCACCCAGACACGTCCCCTTGTATTGCTGCATAATGTCCCATTCCCAGCTGTCACCTCTCCAGTCATCACCCAGACACGTCCCCTGGTGTTACTGTATATAATGTCCTATTCCCAGCAGTCACCTCTCCAGTCATCACCCAGACATGAACCCTGGTGTTACTGTATAATGTCCCATTCCCAGCAGTCACCTCTTCAGTCATCTCCCAGACACGACCCCTGGTGTTACTGTATAATGTCCCATTCCCAGCAGTCACCTCTCCAGTCATCACCCAGACACGTCCCCTTGTATTGCTGTATAATGTCCCATTCCCAGCTGTCACCTCTCCAGTCATCACCCAGACACGTCCCCTGGTGTTACTGTATATAATGTCCTATTCCCAGCAGTCACCTCTCCAGTCATCACCCAGACATGAACCCTGGTGTTACTGTATAATGTCCCATTCCCAGCAGTCACCTCTTCAGTCATCACCCAGACACGACCCCTGGTGTTACTGTATAATGTCCCATTCCCAGCAGTCACCTCTCCAGTCATCACCCAGACACTTACCCTGGTGTTACTCTATAATGCCCCATTCCCAGCAGCCACCTCACCAGACATCACCCAGACATATCCCCTGGTGTTACTGTATAATATCCCATTCCCAGCAGTCATCACCCAGACATGACCCCTGGTGTTACTGTATAATGTCCCATTCCCTGCAGTCACCTCTCCAGTCATCACCCAGACACGTCCCCTTGTGTTAATGTATAATGTCCCATTACCAGCAGTCACCTCTCCAGTCATCACCCAGACACATCCCCTGGTGTTACTGTATAATGCCCCATTCCCAGCAGTCACCTCTCCAGTCATCACCCAGACACATCCCCTGGTGTTACTGTATAATGCCCCATTCCCAGCAGTCACCTCTCCAGTCATCCCCCAGACACATCCCCTGGTGTTACTGTATAATGCCCCATTCCCAGCAGTCACCTCTCCAGTCATCACCCAGACACATCCCCTGGTGTTACTGTATAATGTCCCATTCCCAGCTGTCACCTCTCCAGTCATCACCCAGACACATCCCCTGGTGTTACTGTATAATGCCCCATTCCCAGCAGTCACCTCTCCAGTCATCACCCAGACACATCCCCTGGTGTTACTGTATAATGCCCCATTCCCAGCAGTCACCTCTCCAGTCATCACCCAGACACATCCCCTGGTGTTACTGTATAATGTCCCATTCCCAGCAGTCACCCCTCCAGTCATCACCCAGACACATCCCCTGGTGTTACTGTATAATGCCCCATTCCCAGCAGTCACCTCTCCAGTCATCACCCAGACACATCCCCTGGTGTTACTGTATAATGTCCCATTCCCAGCTGTCACCTCTCCAGTCATCACCCAGACACGTCCCCTGGTGTTACTGTATATAATGTCCTATTCCCAGCAGTCACCTCTCCAGTCAT
Organism: Pseudophryne corroboree; assembly: GCF_028390025.1. NCBI lineage: Eukaryota > Metazoa > Chordata > Amphibia > Anura > Myobatrachidae > Pseudophryne > Pseudophryne corroboree. The sequence goes on from NW_026967541.1 coordinate 1,819,416, forward strand.
CACCCAGACACGTCCCCCGGTGACACTGTATAATGCCCCATTCCCAGCAGTCACCTCCCCAGTCATCACCCAGACACATCCCCTGGTGTTACTGTATAATGCCCCATTCTCAGCAGTCATCACCCAGACATGACCCCTGGTGTTACTGTATAATGTCCCATTCCCAGCAGTCACCTCTCTAGTCATCTCCCAGACACACACCCTGGTGTTACTGTATAATGCCCCATTCTCAGCAGTCACCTCTCCAGTCATTACTCGGACACGTCCCCTGGTGTTACTGTATAATGCCCCATTCCCAGCATTCATCACCCAGACATGACCCCTGGTGTTACTGTATAATGTCCCATTCCCAGCAGTCACCTCTCTAGTCATCTCCCAGACACACACCCTGGTGTTACTGTATAATGCCCCATTCTCAGCAGTCACCTCTCCAGTCATTACTCGGACACGTCCCCTGGTGTTACTGTATAATGCCCCATTCCCAGCAGTCATCACCCAGACATGACCCCTGGTGTTACTGTATAATGTCCCATTCCCAGCAGTCATCTCTCCAGTCATCACCCAGACACGTCCCCTTGTGTTGCTGTATAATGTCCCATTCCCAGCAGTCACCTCTCCAGTGATCACCCAGACACATCCCCTGGTGTTACTGTGTAATGTCCCATTCCCAGCAGTCACCTCTCCAGTCATCACCCAGACACATCCCCTGGTGTTACTGTGTAATGTCCCATTCCCAGCTGTCACCTCTCCAGTCATCACCCAGACACGTCCCCTGGTGTTACTGTATATAATGTCCTATTCCCAGCAGTCACCTCTCCAGTCATCACCCAGACATGAACCCTGGTGTTACTGTATAATGTTCCATTCCCAGCAGTCACCTCTTCAGTCATCACCCAGACACGACCCCTGGTGTTACTGTATAATGGCCCTCATTCCGAGTTGTTCGTTCTGTGTTTTTCATCGCATCGCAGTGAAATTCCGCTTAGTACGCATGCGCAATGTTCGCACTGCGACTGCGCCAAGTAACTTTACTATGAAGAAAGTAATTTTACTCACGGCTTTTTCATCACTCCGGCGATCGTAATGTGATTGACAGGAAATGGGTGTTACTGGGCGGAAGCACGGCGTTTTAGGGGCGTGTGGTTGAAAACGCTACCGTTTCCGGAAAAAACGCAGGAGTGGCCGGAGAAACGGTGGGAGTGCCTGGGCGAACGCTGGGTGTGTTTGTGACGTCAACCAGGAACGACAAGCACTGAAATGATCGCACAGGCGGAGTAAGTCTGAAGCTACTCTAAAACTGCTAAGTCGTTTGTGATCGCAATATTGCGCATACTTCGGTCGCAATTTTAAGAAGCTAAGATACACTCCCAGTAGGCGTAGGCTTAGCGTGTGTAACTCTGCTACATTCGCCTTGCGAGCGATCAACTCGGAATGAGGGCCAATGTCCCATTCCCAGCAGTCACCTCTCCAGTCATCACCCAGACACTTACCCTGGTGTTACTCTATAATGCCCCATTACTAGCAGCCACCTCACCAGTCATCACCCACACATATCCCCTTATGTTACTGTATAATATCCCATTCCCAGCAGTCATCACCCAGACATGACCCCTGGTGTTACTGTATAATGTCCCATTCCCAGCAGTCATCTCTCCAGTCATCACCCAGACACATCCCCTGGTGTTACTGTATAATGTCCCATTCCCAGCTGTCACCTCTCCAGTCATCACCCAGACACGTCCCCTGGTGTTACTGTATATAATGTCCAATTGCCAGCAGTCACCTCTCCAGTCATCACCCAGACACGTCCCCGGGTGACACTGTATAATGCCCCATTCCCAGCAGTCACCTCTCCAGTCATCACCCAGACACATCCCCTGGTGTTACTGTATAATGTCCCATTCCCAGCAGTCACCTCTCCAGTCATCACCCAGACACGTCCCCTTGTGTTGCTGTCTAATGTCCCATTCCCAGCAGTCACCTCTCCAGTCATCACCCAGACACATCCCCTGGTGTTACTGTATAATGTCCCATTCCCAGCTGTCACCTCTCCAGTCATCACCCAGACACGTCCCCTGGTGTTACTGTATAATGCCCCTTTCCTAGCAGTCATCACCCAGACATGACCCCTGGTGTTACTGTATAATGTCCCATTCCCAGCAGTCACCTCTCCAGTCATCACCCAGACACATCCCCTGGTGTTACTGTATAATGCCCCATTCCCAGCAGTCACCTCTCCAGTCATCACCCAGACACATCCCCTGGTGTTACTGTATAATGTCCCATTCCCAGCAGTCACCCCTCCAGTCATCACCCAGACACATCCCCTGGTGTTACTGTATAATGCCCCATTCCCAGCAGTCACCTCTCCAGTCATCACCCAGACACATCCCCTGGTGTTACTGTATAATGTCCCATTCCCAGCTGTCACCTCTCCAGTCATCACCCAGACACGTCCCCTGGTGTTACTGTATATAATGTCCTATTCCCAGCAGTCACCTCTCCAGTCATCACCCAGACACGTCCCCCGGTGACACTGTATAATGCCCCATTCCCAGCAGTCACCTCCCCAGTCATCACCCAGACACATCCCCTGGTGTTACTGTATAATGCCCCATTCTCAGCAGTCATCACCCAGACATGACCCCTGGTGTTACTGTATAATGTCCCATTCCCAGCAGTCACCTCTCTAGTCATCTCCCAGACACACACCCTGGTGTTACTGTATAATGCCCCATTCTCAGCAGTCACCTCTCCAGTCATTACTCGGACACGTCCCCTGGTGTTACTGTATAATGCCCCATTCCCAGCAGTCATCACCCAGACATGACCCCTGGTGTTACTGTATAATGTCCCATTCCCAGCAGTCACCTCTCTAGTCATCTCCCAGACACACACCCTGGTGTTACTGTATAATGCCCCATTCTCAGCAGTCACCTCTCCAGTCATTACTCGGACACGTCCCCTGGTGTTACTGTATAATGCCCCATTCCCAGCAGTCATCACCCAGACATGACCCCTGGTGTTACTGTATAATGTCCCATTCCCAGCAGTCACCTCTCCAGTCATCACCCAGACACGTCCCCTTGTGTTGCTGTATAATGTCCCATTCCCAGCAGTCACCTCTCCAGTGATCACCCAGACACATCCCCTGGTGTTACTGTGTAATGTCCCATTCCCAGCAGTCACCTCTCCAGTCATCACCCAGACACATCCCCTGGTGTTACTGTGTAATGTCCCATTCCCAGCTGTCACCTCTCCAGTCATCACCCAGACACGTCCCCTGGTGTTACTGTATATAATGTCCTATTCCCAGCAGTCACCTCTCCAGTCATCACCCAGACATGAACCCTGGTGTTACTGTATAATGTTCCATTCCCAGCAGTCACCTCTTCAGTCATCACCCAGACACGACCCCTGGTGTTACTGTATAATGGCCCTCATTCCGAGTTGTTCGCTCGGTGTTTTTCATCGCATCGCAGTGAAATTCCGCTTAGTACGCATGCGCAATGTTCGCACTGCGACTGCGCCAAGTAACTTTACTATGAAGAAAGTAATTTTACTCACGGCTTTTTCATCACTCCGGCGATCGTAATGTGATTGACAGGAAATGGGTGTTACTGGGCGGAAGCACGGCGTTTTAGGGGCGTGTGGTTGAAAACGCTACCGTTTCCGGAAAAAACGCAGGAGTGGCCGGAGAAACGGTGGGAGTGCCTGGGCGAACGCTGGGTGTGTTTGTGACGTCAACCAGGAACGACAAGCACTGAAATGATCGCACAGGCGGAGTAAGTCTGAAGCTACTCTAAAACTGCTAAGTCGTTTGTGATCGCAATATTGCGCATACTTCGGTCGCAATTTTAAGAAGCTAAGATACACTCCCAGTAGGCGTAGGCTTAGCGTGTGTAACTCTGCTACATTCGCCTTGCGAGCGATCAACTCGGAATGAGGGCCAATGTCCCATTCCCAGCAGTCACCTCTCCAGTCATCACCCAGACACTTACCCTGGTGTTACTCTATAATGCCCCATTCCCAGCAGCCACCTCACCAGACATCACCCAGACATATCCCCTGGTGTTACTGTATAATATCCCATTCCCAGCAGTCATCACCCAGACATGACCCCTGGTGTTACTGTATAATGTCCCATTCCCAGCAGTCACCTCTCCAGTCATCACCCAGACACGTCCCCTTGTGTTGCTGTATAATGTCCCATTCCCAGCTGTCACCTCTCCAGTCATCACCCAGACACATCCCCTGGTGTTACTGTATAATGTCCCATTCCCAGCTGTCACCTCTCCAGTCATCACCCAGACACGTCCCCTGGTGTTACTGTATATAATGTCCTATTCCCAGCAGTCACCTCTCCAGTCATCACCCAGACATGTCCCCGGGTGACACTGTATAATGCCCCATTCCCAGCAGTCACCTCTCCAGTCATCACCCAGACACATCCCCTGGTGTTACTGTATAATGCCCCATTCTCAGCAGTCACCTCTCCAGTCATTACTCGGACACATCCCCTGGTGTTACTTTATAATGTCCCATTCCCAGCAGTCACCTCTCCAGTCATCACCCAGACACGTCCCCTTGTGTTGCTGTATAATGTCCCATTCCCAGCAGTCACCTCTCCAGTCATCACCCAGACACATCCCCTGGTGTTACTGTATAATGTCCCATTCCCAGCTGTCACCTCTCCAGTCATCACCCAGACACGTCCCCTGGTGTTACTGTATAATGCCCCATTCCTAGCAGCCACCTGACCAGTCATCACCCACACATATCCCCTGGTGTTACTGTATAATATCCCATTCCCAGCAGTCATCACCCAGACATGACCCCTGGTGTTACTGTATAATGTCCCATTCCCAGCAGTCATCTCTCCAGTCATCACCCAGACACGTCCCCGGGTGACACTGTATAATGCCCCATTCCCAGCAGTCACCTCTCCAGTCATCACCCAGACACATCCCCTGGTGTTACTGTATAATGGCCCATTCTCAGCAGTCACCTCTCCAGTCATTACTCGGACACATCCCCTGGTGTTACTTTATTAATGTCCCATTCCCAGCAGTCACCTCTCCAGTCATCACCCAGACACGTCCCCTTGTGTTGCTGTCTAATGTCCCATTCCCAGCAGTCACCTCTCCAGTCATCACCCAGACACATCCCCTGGTGTTACTGTATAATGTCCCATTCCCAGCTGTCACCTCTCCAGTCATCACCCAGACACGTCCCCTGGTGTTACTGTATAATGCCCCATTCCTAGCAGCCACCTGACCAGTCATCACCCACACATATCCCCTGGTGTTACTGTATAATATCCCATTCCCAGCAGTCACCTCTCCAGTCATCACCCAGACATGACCCCTGGTGTTACTGTATAATGTCCCATTCCCAGCAGTCACCTCTCCAGTCATCACCCAGACACGTCACATTGTGTTACTGTATAATGTCCCATTCCCAGCAGTCACCTCTCCAGTCATCACCCAGACATATCCCATGGTGTTACTGTATAATGCCCCATTCCTAGAAGTCACCTCTCCAGTCACAACCCAGACACATCCCCTGGTGTTACTGTATAATGCCCCTTTACCAGCAGTCACCTCTCCAGTCATCACCCAAACACATCCCCTGGTGTTACTGTATAATGCCCCATTCTCAGCAGTCACCTCTCCAGTCATTACCCAGACACATCCCCTGGTGTTACTTTATAATGTCCCATTCCCAGCAGTCACCTCTCCAGTCATCACCCAGACACGTCCCCTTGTGTTGCTGTATAATGTCCCATTCCCAGCAGTCACCTCTCCAGTCATCACCCAGACACGTCCCTTTGTGTTGCTGTATAATGTCCCATTCCCAGCAGTCACCTCTCCAGTCATCACCCAGACACATCCCCTGGTGTTACTGTATAATGTCCCATTCCCAGCTGTCACCTCTCCAGTCATCACCCAGACACGTCCCCTGGTGTTACTGTATAATGCCCCATTCCTAGCAGCCACCTGACCAGTCATCACCCACACATATCCCCTGGTGTTACTGTATAATGTCCCATTCCCAGCAGTCACCTCTCCAGTCATCACCCAGACACGTCACATTGTGTTACTGTATAATGTCCCATTCCCAGCAGTCACCTCTCCAGTCATCACCCAGACATATCCCATGGTGTTACTGTATAATGCCCCATTCCCAGCAGTCACCTCTCCAGTCACAACCCAGACACATCCCCTGGTGTTACTGTATAATGCCCCATTACCAGCAGTCACCTCTCCAGTCATCACCCAGACACATCCCCTGGTGTTACTGTATAATGTCCCATTCCCAGCTGTCACCTCTCCAGTCATCACCCAGACACGTCCCCCGGTGACACTGTATAATGCCTCATTCCCAGCAGTCACCTCTCCAGTCATCACCCAGACACGTCCCCTTGTATTACTGTATAATGTCCCATTCCCAGCAGTCACTTCTCCAGTCATCACCCAGACTTATCCCATGGTGTTACTGTATAATGCCCCATTCCCAGCAGTCATCACCCAGACATGACCCCTGGTGTTACTGTATAATGTCCCATTCCCAGCAGTCACCTCTCCAGTCATCACCCAGACACGTCCCCTTGTATTGCTGCATAATGTCCCATTCCCAGCTGTCACCTCTCCAGTCATCACCCAGACACGTCCCCTGGTGTTACTGTATATAATGTCCTATTCCCAGCAGTCACCTCTCCAGTCATCACCCAGACATGAACCCTGGTGTTACTGTATAATGTCCCATTCCCAGCAGTCACCTCTTCAGTCATCTCCCAGACACGACCCCTGGTGTTACTGTATAATGTCCCATTCCCAGCAGTCACCTCTCCAGTCATCACCCAGACACGTCCCCTTGTATTGCTGTATAATGTCCCATTCCCAGCTGTCACCTCTCCAGTCATCACCCAGACACGTCCCCTGGTGTTACTGTATATAATGTCCTATTCCCAGCAGTCACCTCTCCAGTCATCACCCAGACATGAACCCTGGTGTTACTGTATAATGTCCCATTCCCAGCAGTCACCTCTTCAGTCATCACCCAGACACGACCCCTGGTGTTACTGTATAATGTCCCATTCCCAGCAGTCACCTCTCCAGTCATCACCCAGACACTTACCCTGGTGTTACTCTATAATGCCCCATTCCCAGCAGCCACCTCACCAGACATCACCCAGACATATCCCCTGGTGTTACTGTATAATATCCCATTCCCAGCAGTCATCACCCAGACATGACCCCTGGTGTTACTGTATAATGTCCCATTCCCTGCAGTCACCTCTCCAGTCATCACCCAGACACGTCCCCTTGTGTTAATGTATAATGTCCCATTACCAGCAGTCACCTCTCCAGTCATCACCCAGACACATCCCCTGGTGTTACTGTATAATGCCCCATTCCCAGCAGTCACCTCTCCAGTCATCACCCAGACACATCCCCTGGTGTTACTGTATAATGCCCCATTCCCAGCAGTCACCTCTCCAGTCATCCCCCAGACACATCCCCTGGTGTTACTGTATAATGCCCCATTCCCAGCAGTCACCTCTCCAGTCATCACCCAGACACATCCCCTGGTGTTACTGTATAATGTCCCATTCCCAGCTGTCACCTCTCCAGTCATCACCCAGACACATCCCCTGGTGTTACTGTATAATGCCCCATTCCCAGCAGTCACCTCTCCAGTCATCACCCAGACACATCCCCTGGTGTTACTGTATAATGCCCCATTCCCAGCAGTCACCTCTCCAGTCATCACCCAGACACATCCCCTGGTGTTACTGTATAATGTCCCATTCCCAGCAGTCACCCCTCCAGTCATCACCCAGACACATCCCCTGGTGTTACTGTATAATGCCCCATTCCCAGCAGTCACCTCTCCAGTCATCACCCAGACACATCCCCTGGTGTTACTGTATAATGTCCCATTCCCAGCTGTCACCTCTCCAGTCATCACCCAGACACGTCCCCTGGTGTTACTGTATATAATGTCCTATTCCCAGCAGTCACCTCTCCAGTCATCACCCAGACACGTCCCCCGGTGACACTGTATAATGCCCCATTCCCAGCAGTCACCTCCCCAGTCATCACCCAGACACATCCCCTGGTGTTACTGTATAATGCCCCATTCTCAGCAGTCATCACCCAGACATGACCCCTGGTGTTACTGTATAATGTCCCATTCCCAGCAGTCACCTCTCTAGTCATCTCCCAGACACACACCCTGGTGTTACTGTATAATGCCCCATTATCAGCAGTCACCTCTCCAGTCATTACTCGGACACGTCCCCTGGTGTTACTGTATAATGCCCCATTCCCAGCATTCATCACCCAGACATGACCCCTGGTGTTACTGTATAATGTCCCATTCCCAGCAGTCACCTCTCTAGTCATCTCCCAGACACACACCCTGGTGTTACTGTATAATGCCCCATTCTCAGCAGTCACCTCTCCAGTCATTACTCGGACACGTCCCCTGGTGTTACTGTATAATGCCCCATTCCCAGCAGTCATCACCCAGACATGACCCCTGGTGTTACTGTATAATGTCCCATTCCCAGCAGTCACCTCTCCAGTCATCACCCAGACACGTCCCCTTGTGTTGCTGTATAATGTCCCATTCCCAGCAGTCACCTCTCCAGTGATCACCCAGACACATCCCCTGGTGTTACTGTGTAATGTCCCATTCCCAGCAGTCACCTCTCCAGTCATCACCCAGACACATCCCCTGGTGTTACTGTGTAATGTCCCATTCCCAGCTGTCACCTCTCCAGTCATCACCCAGACACGTCCCCTGGTGTTACTGTATATAATGTCCTATTCCCAGCAGTCACCTCTCCAGTCATCACCCAGACATGAACCCTGGTGTTACTGTATAATGTTCCATTCCCAGCAGTCACCTCTTCAGTCATCACCCAGACACGACCCCTGGTGTTACTGTATAATGGCCCTCATTCCGAGTTGTTCGCTCTGTGTTTTTCATCGCATCGCAGTGAAATTCCGCTTAGTACGCATGCGCAATGTTCGCACTGCGACTGCGCCAAGTAACTTTACTATGAAGAAAGTAATTTTACTCACGGCTTTTTCATCACTCCGGCGATCGTAATGTGATTGACAGGAAATGGGTGTTACTGGGCGGAAGCACGGCGTTTTAGGGGCGTGTGGTTGAAAACGCTACCGTTTCCGGAAAAAACGCAGGAGTGGCCGGAGAAACGGTGGGAGTGCCTGGGCGAACGCTGGGTGTGTTTGTGACGTCAACCAGGAACGACAAGCACTGAAATGATCGCACAGGCGGAGTAAGTCTGAAGCTACTCTAAAACTGCTAAGTCGTTTGTGATCGCAATATTGCGCATACTTCGGTCGCAATTTTAAGAAGCTAAGATACACTCCCAGTAGGCGTAGGCTTAGCGTGTGTAACTCTGCTACATTCGCCTTGCGAGCGATCAACTCGGAATGAGGGCCAATGTCCCATTCCCAGCAGTCACCTCTCCAGTCATCACCCAGACACTTACCCTGGTGTTACTCTATAATGCCCCATTACTAGCAGCCACCTCACCAGTCATCACCCACACATATCCCCTTATGTTACTGTATAATATCCCATTCCCAGCAGTCATCACCCAGACATGACCCCTGGTGTTACTGTATAATGTCCCATTCCCAGCAGTCATCTCTCCAGTCATCACCCAGACACATCCCCTGGTGTTACTGTATAATGTCCCATTCCCAGCTGTCACCTCTCCAGTCATCACCCAGACACGTCCCCTGGTGTTACTGTATATAATGTCCAATTGCCAGCAGTCACCTCTCCAGTCATCACCCAGACACGTCCCCGGGTGACACTGTATAATGCCCCATTCCCAGCAGTCACCTCTCCAGTCATCACCCAGACACATCCCCTGGTGTTACTGTATAATGTCCCATTCCCAGCAGTCACCTCTCCAGTCATCACCCAGACACGTCCCCTTGTGTTGCTGTCTAATGTCCCATTCCCAGCAGTCACCTCTCCAGTCATCACCCAGACACATCCCCTGGTGTTACTGTATAATGTCCCATTCCCAGCTGTCACCTCTCCAGTCATCACCCAGACACGTCCCCTGGTGTTACTGTATAATGCCCCTTTCCTAGCAGTCATCACCCAGACATGACCCCTGGTGTTACTGTATAATGTCCCATTCCCAGCAGTCACCTCTCCAGTCATCACCCAGACACATCCCCTGGTGTTACTGTATAATGCCCCATTCCCAGCAGTCACCTCTCCAGTCATCACCCAGACACATCCCCTGGTGTTACTGTATAATGTCCCATTCCCAGCAGTCACCCCTCCAGTCATCACCCAGACACATCCCCTGGTGTTACTGTATAATGCCCCATTCCCAGCAGTCACCTCTCCAGTCATCACCCAGACACATCCCCTGGTGTTACTGTATAATGTCCCATTCCCAGCTGTCACCTCTCCAGTCATCACCCAGACACGTCCCCTGGTGTTACTGTATATAATGTCCTATTCCCAGCAGTCACCTCTCCAGTCATCACCCAGACACGTCCCCCGGTGACACTGTATAATGCCCCATTCCCAGCAGTCACCTCCCCAGTCATCACCCAGACACATCCCCTGGTGTTACTGTATAATGCCCCATTCTCAGCAGTCATCACCCAGACATGACCCCTGGTGTTACTGTATAATGTCCCATTCCCAGCAGTCACCTCTCTAGTCATCTCCCAGACACACACCCTGGTGTTACTGTATAATGCCCCATTCTCAGCAGTCACCTCTCCAGTCATTACTCGGACACGTCCCCTGGTGTTACTGTATAATGCCCCATTCCCAGCAGTCATCACCCAGACATGACCCCTGGTGTTACTGTATAATGTCCCATTCCCAGCAGTCACCTCTCTAGTCATCTCCCAGACACACACCCTGGTGTTACTGTATAATGCCCCATTCTCAGCAGTCACCTCTCCAGTCATTACTCGGACACGTCCCCTGGTGTTACTGTATAATGCCCCATTCCCAGCAGTCATCACCCAGACATGACCCCTGGTGTTACTGTATAATGTCCCATTCCCAGCAGTCACCTCTCCAGTCATCACCCAGACACGTCCCCTTGTGTTGCTGTATAATGTCCCATTCCCAGCAGTCACCTCTCCAGTGATCACCCAGACACATCCCCTGGTGTTACTGTGTAATGTCCCATTCCCAGCAGTCACCTCTCCAGTCATCACCCAGACACATCCCCTGGTGTTACTGTGTAATGTCCCATTCCCAGCTGTCACCTCTCCAGTCATCACCCAGACACGTCCCCTGGTGTTACTGTATATAATGTCCTATTCCCAGCAGTCACCTCTCCAGTCATCACCCAGACATGAACCCTGGTGTTACTGTATAATGTTCCATTCCCAGCAGTCACCTCTTCAGTCATCACCCAGACACGACCCCTGGTGTTACTGTATAATGGCCCTCATTCCGAGTTGTTCGCTCTGTGTTTTTCATCGCATCGCAGTGAAATTCCGCTTAGTACGCATGCGCAATGTTCGCACTGCGACTGCGCCAAGTAACTTTACTATGAAGAAAGTAATTTTACTCACGGCTTTTTCATCACTCCGGCGATCGTAATGTGATTGACAGGAAATGGGTGTTACTGGGCGGAAGCACGGCGTTTTAGGGGCGTGTGGTTGAAAACGCTACCGTTTCCGGAAAAAACGCAGGAGTGGCCGGAGAAACGGTGGGAGTGCCTGGGCGAACGCTGGGTGTGTTTGTGACGTCAACCAGGAACGACAAGCACTGAAATGATCGCACAGGCGGAGTAAGTCTGAAGCTACTCTAAAACTGCTAAGTCGTTTGTGATCGCAATATTGCGCATACTTCGGTCGCAATTTTAAGAAGCTAAGATACACTCCCAGTAGGCGTAGGCTTAGCGTGTGTAACTCTGCTACATTCGCCTTGCGAGCGATCAACTCGGAATGAGGGCCAATGTCCCATTCCCAGCAGTCACCTCTCCAGTCATCACCCAGACACTTACCCTGGTGTTACTCTATAATGCCCCATTCCCAGCAGCCACCTCACCAGACATCACCCAGACATATCCCCTGGTGTTACTGTATAATATCCCATTCCCAGCAGTCATCACCCAGACATGACCCCTGGTGTTACTGTATAATGTCCCATTCCCTGCAGTCACCTCTCCAGTCATCACCCAGACACGTCCCCTTGTGTTACTGTATAATGTCCCATTACCAGCAGTCACCTCTCCAGTCATCACCCAGACACATCCCCTGGTGTTACTGTATAATGCCCCATTCCCAGCAGTCACCTCTCCAGTCATCACCCAGACACATCCCCTGGTGTTACTGTATAATGCCCCATTCCCAGCAGTCACCTCTCCAGTCATCCCCCAGACACATCCCCTGGTGTTACTGTATAATGCCCCATTTCCAGCAGTCACCTCTCCAGTCATCACCCAGACACATCCCCTGGTGTTACTGTATAATGTCCCATTCCCAGCTGTCACCTCTCCAGTCATCACCCAGACACATCCCCTGGTGTTACTGTATAATGCCCCATTCCCAGCAGTCACCTCCCCAGTCATCACCCAGACACATCCCCTGGTGTTACTGTATAATGCCCCATTCCCAGCAGTCACCTCTCCAGTCATCACCCAGACACTAACCCTGGTGTTACTGTATAATGTCCCATTCCCAGCAGTCACCTCTACAGTCATCACCCAGACACGACCCCTGGTGTTACTGTATAATGCCCCATTCCCAGCAGTCACCTCTCCAGTCATCACCCAGACACATCCCCTGGTGTTACTGTATAATGTCCCATTCCCAGCTGTCACCTCTCCAGTCATCACCCAGACACGTCCCCTGGTGTTACTGTATATAATGTCCTATTCCCAGCAGTCACCTCTCCAGTCATCACCCAGACACGTCCCCCGGTGACACTGTATAATGCCCCATTCCCAGCAGTCACCTCCCCAGTCATCACCCAGACACATCCCCTGGTGTTACTGTATAATGCCCCATTCTCAGCAGTCACCTCTCCAGTCATTACTCGGACACGTCCACTGGTGTTACTGTATAATGCCCCATTCCCAGCAGTCATCACCCAGACATGACCCCTGGTGTTACTGTATAATGTCCCATTCCCAGCAGTCACCTCTCCAGTCATCACCCAGACACGTCCCCTTGTGTTGCTGTATAATGTCCCATTCCCAGCAGTCACCTCTCCAGTGATCACCCAGACACATCCCCTGGTGTTACTGTGTAATGTCCCATTCCCAGCTGTCAACTCTCCAGTCATCACCCAGACACGTCCTCTGGTGTTACTGTATATAATGTCCTATTCCCAGCAGTCACCTCTCCAGTCATCACCCAGACACGTCCCCCGGTGACACTGTATAATGCCCCATTCCCAGCAGTCACCTCCCCAGTCATCACCCAGACACATCCCCTGGTGTTACTGTATAATGCCCCATTCTCAGCAGTCACCTCTCCAGTCATTACTCGGACACGTCCCCTGGTGTTACTGTATAATGCCCCATTCCCAGCAGTCATCACCCAGACATGACCCCTGGTGTTACTGTATAATGTCCCATTCCCAGCAGTCACCTCTCCAGTCATCACCCAGACACGTCCCCTTGTGTTGCTGTATAATGTCCCATTCCCAGCTGTCACCTCTCCAGTCATCACCCAGACACATCCCCTGGTGTTACTGTATAATGTCCCATTCCCAGCTGTCACCTCTCCAGTCATCACCCAGACACGTCCCCTGGTGTTACTGTATATAATGTCCTATTCCCAGCAGTCACCTCTCCAGTCATCACCCAGACATGTCCCCGGGTGACACTGTATAATGCCCCATTCCCAGCAGTCACCTCTCCAGTCATCACCCAGACACATCCCCTGGTGTTACTGTATAATGCCCCATTCTCAGCAGTCACCTCTTCAGTCATTACTCGGACACATCCCCTGGTGTTACTTTATAATGTCCCATTCCCAGCAGTCACCTCCCCAGTCATCACCCAGACACGTCCCCTTGTGTTGCTGTATAATGTCCCATTCCCAGCAGTCACCTCTCCAGTCATCACCCAGACACATCCCCTGGTGTTACTGTATAATGTCCCATTCCCAGCTGTCACCTCTCCAGTCATCACCCAGACACGTCCCCTGGTGTTACTGTATAATGCCCCATTCCTAGCAGCCACCTGACCAGTCATCACCCACACATATCCCCTGGTGTTACTGTATAATATCCCATTCCCAGCAGTCATCTCTCCAGTCATCACCCAGACACGTCCCCGGGTGACACTGTATAATGCCCCATTCCCAGCAGTCACCTCTCCAGTCATCACCCAGACACATCCCCTGGTGTTACTGTATAATGGCCCATTCTCAGCAGTCACCTCTCCAGTCATTACTCGGACACATCCCCTGGTGTTACTTTATTAATGTCCCATTCCCAGCAGTCACCTCTCCAGTCATCACCCAGACACGTCCCCTTGTGTTGCTGTCTAATGTCCCATTCCCAGCAGTCACCTCTCCAGTCATCACCCAGACACATCCCCTGGTGTTACTGTATAATGTCCCATTCCCAGCTGTCACCTCTCCAGTCATCACCCAGACACGTCCCCTGGTGTTACTGTATAATGCCCCATTCCTAGCAGCCACCTGACCAGTCATCACCCACACATATCCCCTGGTGTTACTGTATAATATCCCATTCCCAGCAGTCACCTCTCCAGTCATCACCCAGACATGACCCCTGGTGTTACTGTATAATGTCCCATTCCCAGCAGTCACCTCTCCAGTCATCACCCAGACACGTCACATTGTGTTACTGTATAATGTCCCATTCCCAGCAGTCACCTCTCCAGTCATCACCCAGACATATCCCATGGTGTTACTGTATAATGCCCCATTCCTAGAAGTCACCTCTCCAGTCACAACCCAGACACATCCCCTGGTGTTACTGTATAATGCCCCATTACCAGCAGTCACCTCTCCAGTCATCACCCAAACACATCCCCTGGTGTTACTGTATAATGCCCCATTCTCAGCAGTCACCTCTCCAGTCATTACTCGGACACATCCCCTGGTGTTACTTTATAATGTCCCATTCCCAGCAGTCACCTCTCCAGTCATCACCCAGACACGTCCCCTTGTGTTGCTGTATAATGTCCCATTCCCAGCAGTCACCTCTCCAGTCATCACCCAGACACGTCCCTTTGTGTTGCTGTATAATGTCCCATTCCCAGCAGTCACCTCTCCAGTCATCACCCAGACACATCCCCTGGTGTTACTGTATAATGTCCCATTCCCAGCTGTCACCTCTCCAGTCATCACCCAGACACGTCCCCTGGTGTTACTGTATAATGCCCCATTCCTAGCAGCCACCTGACCAGTCATCACCCACACATATCCCCTGGTGTTACTGTATAATGTCCCATTCCCAGCAGTCACCTCTCCAGTCATCACCCAGACACGTCACATTGTGTTACTGTATAATGTCCCATTCCCAGCAGTCACCTCTCCAGTCATCACCCAGACATATCCCATGGTGTTACTGTATAATGCCCCATTCCCAGCAGTCACCTCTCCAGTCACAACCCAGACACATCCCCTGGTGTTACTGTATAATGCCCCATTACCAGCAGTCACCTCTCCAGTCATCACCCAGACACATCCCCTGGTGTTACTGTATAATGTCCCATTCCCAGCTGTCACCTCTCCAGTCATCACCCAGACACGTCCCCCGGTGACACTGTATAATGCCTCATTCCCAGCAGTCACCTCTCCAGTCATCACCCAGACACGTCCCCTTGTATTACTGTATAATGTCCCATTCCCAGCAGTCACTTCTCCAGTCATCACCCAGACTTATCCCATGGTGTTACTGTATAATGCCCCATTCCCAGCAGTCATCACCCAGACATGACCCCTGGTGTTACTGTATAATGTCCCATTCCCAGCAGTCACCTCTCCAGTCATCACCCAGACACGTCCCCTTGTATTGCTGCATAATGTCCCATTCCCAGCTGTCACCTCTCCAGTCATCACCCAGACACGTCCCCTGGTGTTACTGTATATAATGTCCTATTCCCAGCAGTCACCTCTCCAGTCATCACCCAGACATGAACCCTGGTGTTACTGTATAATGTCCCATTCCCAGCAGTCACCTCTTCAGTCATCTCCCAGACACGACCCCTGGTGTTACTGTATAATGTCCCATTCCCAGCAGTCACCTCTCCAGTCATCACCCAGACACGTCCCCTTGTATTGCTGTATAATGTCCCATTCCCAGCTGTCACCTCTCCAGTCATCACCCAGACACGTCCCCTGGTGTTACTGTATATAATGTCCTATTCCCAGCAGTCACCTCTCCAGTCATCACCCAGACATGAACCCTGGTGTTACTGTATAATGTCCCATTCCCAGCAGTCACCTCTTCAGTCATCACCCAGACACGACCCCTGGTGTTACTGTATAATGTCCCATTCCCAGCAGTCACCTCTCCAGTCATCACCCAGACACTTACCCTGGTGTTACTCTATAATGCCCCATTCCCAGCAGCCACCTCACCAGACATCACCCAGACATATCCCCTGGTGTTACTGTATAATATCCCATTCCCAGCAGTCATCACCCAGACATGACCCCTGGTGTTACTGTATAATGTCCCATTCCCTGCAGTCACCTCTCCAGTCATCACCCAGACACGTCCCCTTGTGTTAATGTATAATGTCCCATTCCCAGCAGTCACCTCTCCAGTCATCACCCAGACACATCCCCTGGTGTTACTGTATAATGCCCCATTCCCAGCAGTCACCTCTCCAGTCATCACCCAGACACATCCCCTGGTGTTACTGTATAATGTCCCATTCCCAGCAGTCACCCCTCCAGTCATCACCCAGACACATCCCCTGGTGTTACTGTATAATGCCCCATTCCCAGCAGTCACCTCTCCAGTCATCACCCAGACACATCCCCTGGTGTTACTGTATAATGTCCCATTCCCAGCTGTCACCTCTCCAGTCATCACCCAGACACGTCCCCTGGTGTTACTGTATATAATGTCCTATTCCCAGCAGTCACCTCTCCAGTCATCACCCAGACACGTCCCCCGGTGACACTGTATAATGCCCCATTCCCAGCAGTCACCTCCCCAGTCATCACCCAGACACATCCCCTGGTGTTACTGTATAATGCCCCATTCTCAGCAGTCATCACCCAGACATGACCCCTGGTGTTACTGTATAATGTCCCATTCCCAGCAGTCACCTCTCTAGTCATCTCCCAGACACACACCCTGGTGTTACTGTATAATGCCCCATTCTCAGCAGTCACCTCTCCAGTCATTACTCGGACACGTCCCCTGGTGTTACTGTATAATGCCCCATTCCCAGCAGTCATCACCCAGACATGACCCCTGGTGTTACTGTATAATGTCCCATTCCCAGCAGTCACCTCTCCAGTCATCACCCAGACACGTCCCCTTGTGTTGCTGTATAATGTCCCATTCCCAGCAGTCACCTCTCCAGTGATCACCCAGACACATCCCCTGGTGTTACTGTGTAATGTCCCATTCCCAGCAGTCACCTCTCCAGTCATCACCCAGACACATCCCCTGGTGTTACTGTGTAATGTCCCATTCCCAGCTGTCACCTCTCCAGTCATCACCCAGACACGTCCCCTGGTGTTACTGTATATAATGTCCTATTCCCAGCAGTCACCTCTCCAGTCATCACCCAGACATGAACCCTGGTGTTACTGTATAATGTTCCATTCCCAGCAGTCACCTCTTCAGTCATCACCCAGACACGACCCCTGGTGTTACTGTATAATGGCCCTCATTCCGAGTTGTTCGCTCGGTGTTTTTCATCGCATCGCAGTGAAATTCCGCTTAGTACGCATGCGCAATGTTCGCACTGCGACTGCGCCAAGTAACTTTACTATGAAGAAAGTAATTTTACTCACGGCTTTTTCATCACTCCGGCGATCGTAATGTGATTGACAGGAAATGGGTGTTACTGGGCGGAAGCACGGCGTTTTAGGGGCGTGTGGTTGAAAACGCTACCGTTTCCGGAAAAAACGCAGGAGTGGCCGGAGAAACGGTGGGAGTGCCTGGGCGAACGCTGGGTGTGTTTGTGACGTCAACCAGGAACGACAAGCACTGAAATGATCGCACAGGCGGAGTAAGTCTGAAGCTACTCTAAAACTGCTAAGTCGTTTGTGATCGCAATATTGCGCATACTTCGGTCGCAATTTTAAGAAGCTAAGATACACTCCCAGTAGGCGTAGGCTTAGCGTGTGTAACTCTGCTACATTCGCCTTGCGAGCGATCAACTCGGAATGAGGGCCAATGTCCCATTCCCAGCAGTCACCTCTCCAGTCATCACCCAGACACTTACCCTGGTGTTACTCTATAATGCCCCATTCCCAGCAGCCACCTCACCAGACATCACCCAGACATATCCCCTGGTGTTACTGTATAATATCCCATTCCCAGCAGTCATCACCCAGACATGACCCCTGGTGTTACTGTATAATGTCCCATTCCCTGCAGTCACCTCTCCAGTCATCACCCAGACACGTCCCCTTGTGTTACTGTATAATGTCCCATTACCAGCAGTCACCTCTCCAGTCATCACCCAGACACATCCCCTGGTGTTACTGTATAATGCCCCATTCCCAGCAGTCACCTCTCCAGTCATCACCTAGACACATCCCCTGGTGTTACTGTATAATGCCCCATTCCCAGCAGTCACCTCTCCAGTCATCCCCCAGACACATCCCCTGGTGTTACTGTATAATGCCCCATTTCCAGCAGTCACCTCTCCAGTCATCACCCAGACACATCCCCTGGTGTTACTGTATAATGTCCCATTCCCAGCTGTCACCTCTCCAGTCATCACCCAGACACATCCCCTGGTGTTACTGTATAATGCCCCATTCCCAGCAGTCACCTCTCCAGTCATCACCCAGACACATCCCCTGGTGTTACTGTATAATGCCCCATTCCCAGCAGTCACCTCTCCAGTCATCACCCAGACACTAACCCTGGTGTTACTGTATAATGTCCCATTCCCAGCAGTCACCTCTACAGTCATCACCCAGACACGACCCCTGGTGTTACTGTATAATGCCCCATTCCCAGCAGTCACCTCTCCAGTCATCACCCAGACACATCCCCTGGTGTTACTGTATAATGTCCCATTCCCAGCTGTCACCTCTCCAGTCATCACCCAGACACGTCCCCTGGTGTTACTGTATATAATGTCCTATTCCCAGCAGTCACCTCTCCAGTCATCACCCAGACACGTCCCCCGGTGACACTGTATAATGCCCCATTCCCAGCAGTCACCTCCCCAGTCATCACCCAGACACATCCCCTGGTGTTACTGTATAATGCCCCATTCTCAGCAGTCACCTCTCCAGTCATTACTCGGACACGTCCACTGGTGTTACTGTATAATGCCCCATTCCCAGCAGTCATCACCCAGACATGACCCCTGGTGTTACTGTATAATGTCCCATTCCCAGCAGTCACCTCTCCAGTCATCACCCAGACACGTCCCCTTGTGTTGCTGTATAATGTCCCATTCCCAGCAGTCACCTCTCCAGTGATCACCCAGACACATCCCCTGGTGTTACTGTGTAATGTCCCATTCCCAGCTGTCAACTCTCCAGTCATCACCCAGACACGTCCCCTGGTGTTACTGTATATAATGTCCTATTCCCAGCAGTCACCTCTCCAGTCATCACCCAGACACGTCCCCCGGTGACACTGTATAATGCCCCATTCCCAGCAGTCACCTCCCCAGTCATCACCCAGACACATCCCCTGGTGTTACTGTATAATGCCCCATTCTCAGCAGTCACCTCTCCAGTCATTACTCGGACACGTCCCCTGGTGTTACTGTATAATGCCCCATTCCCAGCAGTCATCACCCAGACATTACCCCTGGTGTTACTGTATAATGTCCCATTCCCAGCAGTCACCTCTCCAGTCATCACCCAGACACGTCCCCTTGTGTTGCTGTATAATGTCCCATTCCCAGCTGTCACCTCTCCAGTCATCACCCAGACACATCCCCTGGTGTTACTGTATAATGTCCCATTCCCAGCTGTCACCTCTCCAGTCATCACCCAGACACGTCCCCTGGTGTTACTGTATATAATGTCCTATTCCCAGCAGTCACCTCTCCAGTCATCACCCAGACATGTCCCCGGGTGACACTGTATAATGCCCCATTCCCAGCAGTCACCTCTCCAGTCATCACCCAGACACATCCCCTGGTGTTACTGTATAATGCCCCATTCTCAGCAGTCACCTCTCCAGTCATTACTCGGACACATCCCCTGGTGTTACTTTATAATGTCCCATTCCCAGCAGTCACCTCTCCAGTCATCACCCAGACATGTCCCCTTGTGTTGCTGTATAATGTCCCATTCCCAGCAGTCACCTCTCCAGTCATCACCCAGACACATCCCCTGGTGTTACTGTATAATGTCCCATTCCCAGCTGTCACCTCTCCAGTCATCACCCAGACACGTCCCCTGGTGTTACTGTATAATGCCCCATTCCTAGCAGCCACCTGACCAGTCATCACCCACACATATCCCCTGGTGTTACTGTATAATATCCCATTCCCAGCAGTCATCACCCAGACATGACCCCTGGTGTTACTGTATAATGTCCCATTCCCAGCAGTCATCTCTCCAGTCATCACCCAGACACGTCCCCGGGTGACACTGTATAATGCCCCATTCCCAGCAGTCACCTCTCCAGTCATCACCCAGACACATCCCCTGGTGTTACTGTATAATGGCCCATTCTCAGCAGTCACCTCTCCAGTCATTACTCGGACACATCCCCTGGTGTTACTTTATTAATGTCCCATTCCCAGCAGTCACCTCTCCAGTCATCACCCAGACACGCCCCCTTGTGTTGCTGTCTAATGTCCCATTCCCAGCAGTCACCTCTCCAGTCATCACCCAGACACATCCCCTGGTGTTACTGTATAATGTCCCATTCCCAGCTGTCACCTCTCCAGTCATCACCCAGACACGTCCCCTGGTGTTACTGTATAATGCCCCATTCCTAGCAGCCACCTGACCAGTCATCACCCACACATATCCCCTGGTGTTACTGTATAATATCCCATTCCCAGCAGTCACCTCTCCAGTCATCACCCAGACATGACCCCTGGTGTTACTGTATAATGTCCCATTCCCAGCAGTCACCTCTCCAGTCATCACCCAGACACGTCACATTGTGTTACTGTATAATGTCCCATTCCCAGCAGTCACCTCTCCAGTCATCACCCAGACATATCCCATGGTGTTACTGTATAATGCCCCATTCCTAGAAGTCACCTCTCCAGTCACAACCCAGACACATCCCCTGGTGTTACTGTATAATGCCCCATTACCAGCAGTCACCTCTCCAGTCATCACCCAAACACATCCCCTGGTGTTACTGTATAATGCCCCATTCTCAGCAGTCACCTCTCCAGTCATTACTCGGACACATCCCCTGGTGTTACTTTATAATGTCCCATTCCCAGCAGTCACCTCTCCAGTCATCACCCAGACACGTCCCCTTGTGTTGCTGTATAATGTCCCATTCCCAGCAGTCACCTCTCCAGTCATCACCCAGACACGTCCCTTTGTGTTGCTGTATAATGTCCCATTCCCAGCAGTCACCTCTCCAGTCATCACCCAGACACATCCCCTGGTGTTACTGTATAATGTCCCATTCCCAGCTGTCACCTCTCCAGTCATCACCCAGACACGTCCCCTGGTGTTACTGTATAATGCCCCATTCCTAGCAGCCACCTGACCAGTCATCACCCACACATATCCCCTGGTGTTACTGTATAATGTCCCATTCCCAGCAGTCACCTCTCCAGTCATCACCCAGACACGTCACATTGTGTTACTGTATAATGTCCCATTCCCAGCAGTCACCTCTCCAGTCATCACCCAGACATATCCCATGGTGTTACTGTATAATGCCCCATTCCCAGCAGTCACCTCTCCAGTCACAACCCAGACACATCCCCTGGTGTTACTGTATAATGCCCCATTACCAGCAGTCACCTCTCCAGTCATCACCCAGACACATCCCCTGGTGTTACTGTATAATGTCCCATTCCCAGCTGTCACCTCTCCAGTCATCACCCAGACACGTCCCCCGGTGACACTGTATAATGCCTCATTCCCAGCAGTCACCTCTCCAGTCATCACCCAGACACGTCCCCTTGTATTACTGTATAATGTCCCATTCCCAGCAGTCACTTCTCCAGTCATCACCCAGACTTATCCCATGGTGTTACTGTATAATGCCCCATTCCCAGCAGTCATCACCCAGACATGACCCCTGGTGTTACTGTATAATGTCCCATTCCCAGCAGTCACCTCTCCAGTCATCACCCAGACACGTCCCCTTGTATTGCTGCATAATGTCCCATTCCCAGCTGTCACCTCTCCAGTCATCACCCAGACACGTCCCCTGGTGTTACTGTATATAATGTCCTATTCCCAGCAGTCACCTCTCCAGTCATCACCCAGACATGAACCCTGGTGTTACTGTATAATGTCCCATTCCCAGCAGTCACCTCTTCAGTCATCTCCCAGACACGACCCCTGGTGTTACTGTATAATGTCCCATTCCCAGCAGTCACCTCTCCAGTCATCACCCAGACACGTCCCCTTGTATTGCTGTATAATGTCCCATTCCCAGCTGTCACCTCTCCAGTCATCACCCAGACACGTCCCCTGGTGTTACTGTATATAATGTCCTATTCCCAGCAGTCACCTCTCCAGTCATCACCCAGACATGAACCCTGGTGTTACTGTATAATGTCCCATTCCCAGCAGTCACCTCTTCAGTCATCACCCAGACACGACCCCTGGTGTTACTGTATAATGTCCCATTCCCAGCAGTCACCTCTCCAGTCATCACCCAGACACTTACCCTGGTGTTACTCTATAATGCCCCATTCCCAGCAGCCACCTCACCAGACATCACCCAGACATATCCCCTGGTGTTACTGTATAATATCCCATTCCCAGCAGTCATCACCCAGACATGACCCCTGGTGTTACTGTATAATGTCCCATTCCCTGCAGTCACCTCTCCAGTCATCACCCAGACACGTCCCCTTGTGTTAATGTATAATGTCCCATTACCAGCAGTCACCTCTCCAGTCATCCCCCAGACACATCCCCTGGTGTTACTGTATAATGCCCCATTCCCAGCAGTCACCTCTCCAGTCATCACCCAGACACATCCCCTGGTGTTACTGTATAATGTCCCATTCCCAGCTGTCACCTCTCCAGTCATCACCCAGACACATCCCCTGGTGTTACTGTATAATGCCCCATTCCCAGCAGTCACCTCTCCAGTCATCACCCAGACACATCCCCTGGTGTTACTGTATAATGCCCCATTCCCAGCAGTCACCTCTCCAGTCATCACCCAGACACATCCCCTGGTGTTACTGTATAATGTCCCATTCCCAGCAGTCACCCCTCCAGTCATCACCCAGACACATCCCCTGGTGTTACTGTATAATGCCCCATTCCCAGCAGTCACCTCTCCAGTCATCACCCAGACACATCCCCTGGTGTTACTGTATAATGTCCCATTCCCAGCTGTCACCTCTCCAGTCATCACCCAGACACGTCCCCTGGTGTTACTGTATATAATGTCCTATTCCCAGCAGTCACCTCTCCAGTCATCACCCAGACACGTCCCCCGGTGACACTGTATAATGCCCCATTCCCAGCAGTCACCTCCCCAGTCATCACCCAGACACATCCCCTGGTGTTACTGTATAATGCCCCATTCTCAGCAGTCATCACCCAGACATGACCCCTGGTGTTACTGTATAATGTCCCATTCCCAGCAGTCACCTCTCTAGTCATCTCCCAGACACACACCCTGGTGTTACTGTATAATGCCCCATTCTCAGCAGTCACCTCTCCAGTCATTACTCGGACACGTCCCCTGGTGTTACTGTATAATGCCCCATTCCCAGCATTCATCACCCAGACATGACCCCTGGTGTTACTGTATAATGTCCCATTCCCAGCAGTCACCTCTCTAGTCATCTCCCAGACACACACCCTGGTGTTACTGTATAATGCCCCATTCTCAGCAGTCACCTCTCCAGTCATTACTCGGACACGTCCCCTGGTGTTACTGTATAATGCCCCATTCCCAGCAGTCATCACCCAGACATGACCCCTGGTGTTACTGTATAATGTCCCATTCCCAGCAGTCACCTCTCCAGTCATCACCCAGACACGTCCCCTTGTGTTGCTGTATAATGTCCCATTCCCAGCAGTCACCTCTCCAGTGATCACCCAGACACATCCCCTGGTGTTACTGTGTAATGTCCCATTCCCAGCAGTCACCTCTCCAGTCATCACCCAGACACATCCCCTGGTGTTACTGTGTAATGTCCCATTCCCAGCTGTCACCTCTCCAGTCATCACCCAGACACGTCCCCTGGTGTTACTGTATATAATGTCCTATTCCCAGCAGTCACCTCTCCAGTCATCACCCAGACATGAACCCTGGTGTTACTGTATAATGTTCCATTCCCAGCAGTCACCTCTTCAGTCATCACCCAGACACGACCCCTGGTGTTACTGTATAATGGCCCTCATTCCGAGTTGTTCGCTCTGTGTTTTTCATCGCATCGCAGTGAAATTCCGCTTAGTACGCATGCGCAATGTTCGCACTGCGACTGCGCCAAGTAACTTTACTATGAAGAAAGTAATTTTACTCACGGCTTTTTCATCACTCCGGCGATCGTAATGTGATTGACAGGAAATGGGTGTTACTGGGCGGAAGCACGGCGTTTTAGGGGCGTGTGGTTGAAAACGCTACCGTTTCCGGAAAAAACGCAGGAGTGGCCGGAGAAACGGTGGGAGTGCCTGGGCGAACGCTGGGTGTGTTTGTGACGTCAACCAGGAACGACAAGCACTGAAATGATTGCACAGGCGGAGTAAGTCTGAAGCTACTCTAAAACTGCTAAGTCGTTTGTGATCGCAATATTGCGCATACTTCGGTCGCAATTTTAAGAAGCTAAGATACACTCCCAGTAGGCGTAGGCTTAGCGTGTGTAACTCTGCTACATTCGCCTTGCGAGCGATCAACTCGGAATGAGGGCCAATGTCCCATTCCCAGCAGTCACCTCTCCAGTCATCACCCAGACACTTACCCTGGTGTTACTCTATAATGCCCCATTACTAGCAGCCACCTCACCAGTCATCACCCACACATATCCCCTTATGTTACTGTATAATATCCCATTCCCAGCAGTCATCACCCAGACATGACCCCTGGTGTTACTGTATAATGTCCCATTCCCAGCAGTCATCTCTCCAGTCATCACCCAGACACATCCCCTGGTGTTACTGTATAAAGTGCCATTCCCAGCTGTCACCTCTCCAGTCATCACCCAGACACGTCCCCTGGTGTTACTGTATATAATGTCCAATTGCCAGCAGTCACCTCTCCAGTCATCACCCAGACACGTCCCCGGGTGACACTGTATAATGCCCCATTCCCAGCAGTCACCTCTCCAGTCATCACCCAGACACATCCCCTGGTGTTACTGTATAATGTCCCATTCCCAGCAGTCACCTCTCCAGTCATCACCCAGACACGTCCCCTTGTGTTGCTGTCTAATGTCCCATTCCCAGCAGTCACCTCTCCAGTCATCACCCAGACACATCCCCTGGTGTTACTGTATAATGTCCCATTCCCAGCTGTCACCTCTCCAGTCATCACCCAGACACGTCCCCTGGTGTTACTGTATAATGCCCCTTTCCTAGCAGTCATCACCCAGACATGACCCCTGGTGTTACTGTATAATGTCCCATTCCCAGCAGTCACCTCTCCAGTCATCACCCAGACACATCCCCTGGTGTTACTGTATAATGCCCCATTCCCAGCAGTCACCTCTCCAGTCATCACCCAGACACATCCCCTGGTGTTACTGTATAATGTCCCATTCCCAGCAGTCACCCCTCCAGTCATCACCCAGACACATCCCCTGGTGTTACTGTATAATGCCCCATTCCCAGCAGTCACCTCTCCAGTCATCACCCAGACACATCCCCTGGTGTTACTGTATAATGTCCCATTCCCAGCAGTCACCTCTCCAGTCATCACCCAGACACGTCCCCTGGTGTTACTGTATAATGCCCCATTCCCAGCAGTCACCTCTCCAGTCATCACCCAGACACATCCCCTGGTGTTACTGTATAATGCCCCATTCCCAGCAGTCACCTCTCCAGTCATCACCCAGACACATCCCCTGGTGTTACTGTATAATGTCCCATTCCCAGCAGTCACCTCTCCAGTCATCACCCAGACACGTCCCCTGGTGTTACTGTATATAATGTCCTATTCCCAGCAGTCACCTCTCCAGTCATCACCCAGACACGTCCCCCGGTGACACTGTATAATGCCCCATTCCCAGCAGTCACCTCCCCAGTCATCACCCAGACACATCCCCTGGTGTTACTGTATAATGCCCCATTCTCAGCAGTCATCACCCAGACATGACCCCTGGTGTTACTGTATAATGTCCCATTCCCAGCAGTCACCTCTCTAGTCATCTCCCAGACACACACCCTGGTGTTACTGTATAATGCCCCATTCTCAGCAGTCACCTCTCCAGTCATTACTCGGACACGTCCCCTGGTGTTACTGTATAATGCCCCATTCCCAGCAGTCATCACCCAGACATGACCCCTGGTGTTACTGTATAATGTCCCATTCCCAGCAGTCACCTCTCCAGTCATCACCCAGACACGTCCCCTTGTGTTGCTGTATAATGTCCCATTCCCAGCAGTCACCTCTCCAGTGATCACCCAGACACATCCCCTGGTGTTACTGTGTAATGTCCCATTCCCAGCAGTCACCTCTCCAGTCATCACCCAGACACATCCCCTGGTGTTACTGTGTAATGTCCCATTCCCAGCTGTCACCTCTCCAGTCATCACCCAGACACGTCCCCTGGTGTTACTGTATATAATGTCCTATTCCCAGCAGTCACCTCTCCAGTCATCACCCAGACATGAACCCTGGTGTTACTGTATAATGTTCCATTCCCAGCAGTCACCTCTTCAGTCATCACCCAGACACGACCCCTGGTGTTACTGTATAATGGCCCTCATTCCGAGTTGTTCGCTCGGTGTTTTTCATCGCATCGCAGTGAAATTCCGCTTAGTACGCATGCGCAATGTTCGCACTGCGACTGTTACGATTCCTGTACTCCAGACTGGAGAAGATCTTATGGCAGAGATCTGAGTACAGGAATGAAATACAGGTTGTGGGAGCTGGAGAGCCTAGTAACCCCTGGCGCCCTAACTCCGTTGTCTCGCCCGTGTTATCAGAAATCCCCTGCGAGACTATGGTTGCTTGAGCCCATGGCAGCCGCGTTCGAAGGGCGGATTATGTCTGCCCAACCCCGATGCCCCCGCAGGTCTTAATGGGAGACAAGGGGAAGTCCGAGACAGGGAGATAACAAGGGGCCCTCTGACTAAGCAACCAAGCCAGGGGTTACAAGCTAACTTAACTAAATCAAAAGGTATGTGCGGACTAGCCGCCAGGGAAAAGGACAACCAAGGATCCACGGATCCGACACTCCTATCCGGCACCGCTGGACACCAGAGTGGATCTTGTGGAAGCGGAATCCTCCGCAAAGCACCAGAACTCAAAATAAACACAATAATAAATAGTAGCGGACAAGCCGCAACACACGGCTGCGCCGCGACTCACGAACACCACCAGATGTTAAAGGTGCTCGGTCAGACTCCAGGAACAGATGGTAACTTCCGAGTACTGGATCACTGAGAACAGGAACAAACGAACAGACCGGGACTGGGAACTCTCTCTGCAGCAAAATCAGGCAAACAGGAAGCTATCACCGGCGTCTGTGAGGAGTCCTGGGAGTGCTTTTAACAGAGAGTCTTCCAATCAGCTGTTTGGAGGCTGATTGGATTAAATGCCATGCAGCTGCATGGCCAGGGAAACAGATGAGTGATAATTACAACATGCCGTGCAGCTGCATGCTACACAGCCAGGAAACCAGTGATGATATAAACTTAGACCCAGCAACGGGGAACACGATCCGACAGTGGCGTCCCCGTTGCTAGGCGCCGGCCGCACTGACGAGCGGACCCTCGGCGCCTAACAGTACCCCCCCCTTGAGGAGGGGTCAAGGAACCCCTAAATCCGGGTTTCTGAGGAAATTCTTGAAAAAATGCCCTTTTGAGCCTTGGGGCATGAAGGTCCTTATCTAGGACCCACGACCTTTCCTCAGGACCATAACCTGTCCAATGCACCAAAAAATAAAGCCGACCCCGGGACAGCTTGGAATCGAGAACCTTCTCAACCACGAACTCCTGCTGACCCTGTACATTAACTGGTGATCTCCCCTGAGGTTTTTTACGAGGAAATCTGCTAGATGAAACATATGGTTTGAGCAAAGAGCAATGGAAGGTATTTCCGATTCGTAACGTTTTTGGTAGCTGTAACCGGAAAGCAACTGGATTGACTTTTTTGATAATGAGAAATGGTCCAATAAATCTAGGACCCAATCTGGCTGAGGTTTGTCGAAGTTTGATATTGCGAGTCGACAGCCACACCCTGTCTCCTACTCTAAAAGTGCACGGCCGCCGGAACCTGTCCGAAAAATCTTTTTCCTTGAAAGCTGCTTTTCTGAGAGCTATGTGCACTTTTTTCCAAATAAGTTTAAGATGAGAGGTCAGGGCCAGAGAGGAGACAGAGGAATGTTGGAAAAATGAATTAGCTCTGGGGTGGAAACCAAAAACTGCAAAAAATGGAGACACATTGGTAGAGGAATGACAGGCATTATTATAAGCAAACTCTGCCAATGGAAGAAACTCAGACCAGTCATTTTGGAGTTTGGCCGAGTACAAACGCAAATATTGTTTTAAGGATTGGTTCACTCGCTCAGTCTGTCCATTTGATTGTGGATGATAACCGGAGGTTAATGATAATTTCATTTTTAACGAAGCACAAAAAGACTTCCAAAACTGTGCAATGAATTGTGGACCCCTGTCAGAAACAATATCAGTGGGTAACCCATGGAGTCTGAAAACATGACGGAGGAACAAGACTGCCAATCCCTGGGCAGATGGCAATCGGGGAAGACCAATAAAATGAGCCATCTTACTAAAACGGTCCACTACCACCCATATGACTGTGCATCCAGCTGACAGAGGGAGATCCACCACAAAATCCATGGAGATATGCGACCATGGTCTAAGAGGAACATTCAATGGCATAAGTTGACCAATAGGCAAAGAACGGGGAACTTTATGCTGTGCACAGACCTGACACGAAAAAACAAACTCTTTAATGTCTTTAGAAAGACCAGGCCACCACACTGCGCGGGATACCAATTCAAAAGTTTTAGCGACTCCCAGATGCCCTGAAACTTTGCTATCATGAAATTCCTCCAAAACAGTTGCTCTCAAAAACTCAGGAACAAAAAGACGACCAGCAGGAGTATTTCCCGGAGCTTGATGTTGAAGCAGCTTCAATTGAGAAAAAACATCCTGTGTGAGACCTGCCTGAATGACTGAAGGCGGAAGTATGAGAGTAACAGGACTGTTGTCTTGAGCGGGAAGAAAACTGCGTGAGAGGGCATCTGCCTTGGTATTCTTGGAACCAGGTCTGAAGGTGATAATGAATTTGAAACGAGTGAAAAATAAAGCCCAACGAGCCTGTCGGGCATTCAGTCGCTTAGCTGATTCAATGTATTGAAGATTTTTGTGATCTGTCAAAACAGAAATGGTATGGGTCGCTCCTTCAAGCCAATGTCTCCACTCCTCAAAAGCCCATTTAATAGCCAGCAACTCCCGATTACCAACATCGTAGTTGGATTCAGCAGATGAGAATTTCCTGGACATAAAGGCACAAGGATGTAACTCAAGGGAATCTGGATCCTTCTGAGAAAGGATAGCCCCTACACCAACCTCCGAGGCATCTACCTCAACGATGAAAGGCAATTCTGGGTTGGGATGTCTAAGGACAGGGGCTGAGACAAAGGCTTGTTTCAAGGCCTGAAAAGATACTTTAGCTTCACATGACCAATTGGTAGGATCTGCTCCCTTCTTAGTGAGTGCCACAATGGGAGCAACTATGTCAGAGAAAGAGTGAATAAACCTTCTGTAGTAGTTCGCAAACCCTAAAAAGCGCTGAATTGCTTTTAAGTTGGTGGGTTGCGCCCAACTCAGGATGGCTTGGAGCTTCTTAGGTTCCATTCGGAATCCCCGAGGGGAAATAATGTACCCTAAAAAGGATACCTCCGTGACGTGAAATTCACACTTCTCCGGTTTGGCATACAAGTGATTTTCACGTAATTTCTTAAGTACCTGACGCACCTGGGTAACATGTTGTTCTATAGAGTCAGAATAAATCAAAATGTCGTCTAAATAGACCACAACGAATCTTCCCAGAAACTCACGGAGCACATCATTAATGAGATCCTGAAAGACTGCCGGAGCGTTAGATAGGCCGAAAGGCATGACCAGATACTCATAGTGACCTGATTGAGTACTGAATGCCGTTTTCCACTCATCCCCCGATCTGATTCTAATGAGATTATATGCTCCTCTCAGGTCAATCTTGGAAAAAATAACAGCCGAACGTAGCTGATCAAAGAGGACAGAGATCAGAGGCAGAGGGTAAGTATTCTTTACTGAGATTTTATTCAGGGCTCGAAAGTCAATGCAGGGTCTGAGGGAACCATCCTTCTTCTCTACGAAGAAAAAACCTGCACTTAAAGGGGATTTAGATGGCCTGATAAACCCTTTCTCAAGACTTTCTTTCACATACTCATTCATGGCCACAGTTTCAGGACCAGACAATGCATATAACCTTCCTTTAGGCAACGTGGCACCAGGAATTAACTCTATGGTACAATCATAAGGCCTATGGGGAGGCAAAATATCCGCATTGCCCTTGGAAAACACATCCAAAAAATCTTGGTACTCTCCAGGAATATGTGCGGGCCTGGCAGCAGCTACTCGGATAGGAAGTGTAATACATTCTTTATCACAGATGGTACTCCATTGTAGAATCTCCCCAGACTGCCAATCTATGATGGGATTATGAAAGGCCAGCCAAGGGTGACCCAGAACCACAGGAACTGCTGGACAATGGGTAAGAAAAAACTCAATCTTTTCAGAATGTAGAGCTCCCACCGAGAGCAAAACAGGAGGTGTACATAGAGAAATAACCCCATTGGATAAGGGACTCCCATCTAAACCATGCATGGTGATACACCTACTTAAGGTTAACTGAGGAATACCTAAGGCCTTGGCCCATGTTAAGTCCATAAAGTTTCCTGCAGCTCCACTGTCCACAAAAGCAGAGACCGAGGAACAGAGGCTGTCATAAGAAACTTTAGCAGGAACCAATAGTGAATTATTTGAGGAGATGAGCTGTAGACCAAAGTGAACCCCCTCACTATTCACTTGGTCAGGAAGTTTCCCGATTTGTTTGGGCAACTACGGGCAAAATGTCCCTTACCTCCGCAGTACAAACACAGACCAGAATTTTGCCTCCTGGTTCTTTCTTCCGGAGACAATTTGGAGAGACCAATCTGCATAGGCTCCTCCATGTCTATCGGAACGGAAGAAACACAGGGAAAAGAAACTACAGATGCCCCTTTCTCAGTCCTCCGCTCTCTGAGCCGACGATCTATTTTAATAGAGAGCTCCATGAGTTTATCAAGGTTCTCAGGAGCGGGATACTGAAGGAGGCTGTCTTTTATAGATTCAGATAAGCCGAGGCGAAACTGACTGCGCAGGGCAGGATCATTCCAGCCACAGTCGTTCGACCAACGGCGAAACTCCGTACAATAATTCTCTGCAGGATTCCTACCCTGTCTTAGAGCACGCAACTGACTTTCTGCGGATGCCTCTCTATCAGGGTCGTCATACAATAGCCCTAAAGATTTCAAAAAAGCGTCTACAGACGATAAGGCCGGATCGTCTGTCTTTAAACCAAAAGCCCAGGTCTGAGGATCCCCCTGAAGCAGAGAAATTATAATTCCAACCCGCTGAGCCTCCGTACCTGAGGAAACTGGTCTTAAACGAAAATACAGTTTACAAGACTCTTTAAAATTAAAAAACTGTTTTCTATCCCCAGAAAAACGGTCAGGCAGATGCATTTTTGGTTCAGGGATGACCCTCGGGGAAGTCCGTAACAGATCTTCCTGTGAGCTCACCCGGAGGGACAGATCCTGAACCATCTGGGTAAGTTCCTGAATCTGACTAACCAAAAACTGGCCAGGATTTGGCCCAACACCGGTGGGATTCATGAGGCCGACAAAATTCTCCCTACTGGATAAGTGAAAAAATTAACTCCTGTTGAAATTTTTTCTTTTGTCTGGCCGGTGATAATGTTACGATTCCTGTACTCCAGACTGGAGAAGATCTTATGGCAGAGATCTGAGTACAGGAATGAAATACAGGTTGTGGGAGCTGGAGAGCCTAGTAACCCCTGGCGCCCTAACTCCGTTGTCTCGCCCGTGTTATCAGAAATCCCCTGCGAGA
This sequence comes from Pseudophryne corroboree, assembly GCF_028390025.1. NCBI lineage: Eukaryota > Metazoa > Chordata > Amphibia > Anura > Myobatrachidae > Pseudophryne > Pseudophryne corroboree. Next base: position 1,852,055 of record NW_026967541.1, read on the forward strand.
CTATGGTTGCTTGAGCCCATGGCAGCCGCGTTCGAAGGGCGGATTATGTCTGCCCAACCCCGATGCCCCCGCAGGTCTTAATGGGAGACAAGGGGAAGTCCGAGACAGGGAGATAACAAGGGGCCCTCTGACTAAGCAACCAAGCCAGGGGTTACAAGCTAACTTAACTAAATCAAAAGGTATGTGCGGACTAGCCGCCAGGGAAAAGGACAACCAAGGATCCACGGATCCGACACTCCTATCCGGCACCGCTGGACACCAGAGTGGATCTTGTGGAAGCGGAATCCTCCGCAAAGCACCAGAACTCAAAATAAACACAATAATAAATAGTAGCGGACAAGCCGCAACACACGGCTGCGCCGCGACTCACGAACACCACCAGATGTTAAAGGTGCTCGGTCAGACTCCAGGAACAGATGGTAACTTCCGAGTACTGGATCACTGAGAACAGGAACAAACGAACAGACCGGGACTGGGAACTCTCTCTGCAGCAAAATCAGGCAAACAGGAAGCTATCACCGGCGTCTGTGAGGAGTCCTGGGAGTGCTTTTAACAGAGAGTCTTCCAATCAGCTGTTTGGAGGCTGATTGGATTAAATGCCATGCAGCTGCATGGCCAGGGAAACAGATGAGTGATAATTACAACATGCCGTGCAGCTGCATGCTACACAGCCAGGAAACCAGTGATGATATAAACTTAGACCCAGCAACGGGGAACACGATCCGACAGTGGCGTCCCCGTTGCTAGGCGCCGGCCGCACTGACGAGCGGACCCTCGGCGCCTAACAGCGACTGCGCCAAGTAACTTTACTATGAAGAAAGTAATTTTACTCACGGCTTTTTCATCACTCCGGCGATCGTAATGTGATTGACAGGAAATGGGTGTTACTGGGCGGAAGCACGGCGTTTTAGGGGCGTGTGGTTGAAAACGCTACCGTTTCCGGAAAAAACGCAGGAGTGGCCGGAGAAACGGTGGGAGTGCCTGGGCGAACGCTGGGTGTGTTTGTGACGTCAACCAGGAACGACAAGCACTGAAATGATCGCACAGGCGGAGTAAGTCTGAAGCTACTCTAAAACTGCTAAGTCGTTTGTGATCGCAATATTGCGCATACTTCGGTCGCAATTTTAAGAAGCTAAGATACACTCCCAGTAGGCGTAGGCTTAGCGTGTGTAACTCTGCTACATTCGCCTTGCGAGCGATCAACTCGGAATGAGGGCCAATGTCCCATTCCCAGCAGTCACCTCTCCAGTCATCACCCAGACACTTACCCTGGTGTTACTCTATAATGCCCCATTACTAGCAGCCACCTCACCAGTCATCACCCACACATATCCCCTTATGTTACTGTATAATATCCCATTCCCAGCAGTCATCACCCAGACACATCCCCTGGTGTTACTGTATAATGTCCCATTCCCAGCTGTCACCTCCCCAGTCATCACCCAGACACGTCCCCTGGTGTTACTGTATATAATGTCCAATTGCCAGCAGTCACCTCTCCAGTCATCACCCAGACACGTTCCCGGGTGACACTGTATAATGCCCCATTCCCAGCAGTCACCTCTCCAGTCATCACCCAGACACATCCCCTGGTGTTACTGTATAATGGCCCATTCTCAGCAGTCACCTCTCCAGTCATTACTCGGACACATCCCCTGGTGTTACTTTATAATGTCCCATTCCCAGCAGTCACCTCTCCAGTCATCACCCAGACACGTCCCCTTGTGTTGCTGTCTAATGTCCCATTCCCAGCAGTCACCTCTCCAGTCATCACCCAGACACATCCCCTGGTGTTACTGTATAATGTCCCATTCCCAGCTGTCACCTCTCCAGTCATCACCCAGACACGTCCCCTGGTGTTACTGTATAATGCCCCATTCCTAGCAGCCACCTGACCAGTCATCACCCACACATATCCCCTGGAGTTACTGTATAATATCCCATTCCCAGCAGTCATCACCCAGACATGACCCCTGGTGTTACTGTATAATGTCCCATTCCCAGCAGTCATCTCTCCAGTCATCACCCAGACACGTCCCCGGGTGACACTGTATAATGCCCCATTCCCAGCAGTCACCTCTCCAGTCATCACCCAGACACATCCCCTGGTGTTACTGTATAATGCCCCATTCTCAGCAGTCACCTCTCCAGTCATTACTCGGACACATCCCCTGGTGTTACTTTATAATGTCCCATTCCCAGCAGTCACCTCTCCAGTCATCACCCAGACATGTCCCCTTGTGTTGCTGTATAATGTCCCATTCCCAGCAGTCACCTCTCCAGTCATCACCCAGACACATCCCCTGGTGTTACTGTATAATGTCCCATTCCCAGCTGTCACCTCTCCAGTCATCACCCAGACACGTCCCCTGGTGTTACTGTATAATGCCCCATTCCTAGCAGCCACCTGACCAGTCATCACCCACACATATCCCCTGGTGTTACTGTATAATATCCCATTCCCAGCAGTCATCACCCAGACATGACCCCTGGTGTTACTGTATAATGTCCCATTCCCAGCAGTCATCTCTCCAGTCATCACCCAGACACGTCCCCGGGTGACACTGTATAATGCCCCATTCCCAGCAGTCACCTCTCCAGTCATCACCCAGACACATCCCCTGGTGTTACTGTATAATGGCCCATTCTCAGCAGTCACCTCTCCAGTCATTACTCGGACACATCCCCTGGTGTTACTTTATTAATGTCCCATTCCCAGCAGTCACCTCTCCAGTCATCACCCAGACACGTCCCCTTGTGTTGCTGTCTAATGTCCCATTCCCAGCAGTCACCTCTCCAGTCATCACCCAGACACATCCCCTGGTGTTACTGTATAATGTCCCATTCCCAGCTGTCACCTCTCCAGTCATCACCCAGACACGTCCCCTGGTGTTACTGTATAATGCCCCATTCCTAGCAGCCACCTGACCAGTCATCACCCACACATATCCCCTGGTGTTACTGTATAATATCCCATTCCCAGCAGTCACCTCTCCAGTCATCACCCAGACATGACCCCTGGTGTTACTGTATAATGTCCCATTCCCAGCAGTCACCTCTCCAGTCATCACCCAGACACGTCACATTGTGTTACTGTATAATGTCCCATTCCCAGCAGTCACCTCTCCAGTCATCACCCAGACATATCCCATGGTGTTACTGTATAATGCCCCATTCCTAGAAGTCACCTCTCCAGTCACAACCCAGACACATCCCCTGGTGTTACTGTATAATGCCCCATTACCAGCAGTCACCTCTCCAGTCATCACCCAAACACATCCCCTGGTGTTACTGTATAATGCCCCATTCTCAGCAGTCACCTCTCCAGTCATTACTCGGACACATCCCCTGGTGTTACTTTATAATGTCCCATTCCCAGCAGTCACCTCTCCAGTCATCACCCAGACACGTCCCCTTGTGTTGCTGTATAATGTCCCATTCCCAGCAGTCACCTCTCCAGTCATCACCCAGACACGTCCCTTTGTGTTGCTGTATAATGTCCCATTCCCAGCAGTCACCTCTCCAGTCATCACCCAGACACATCCCCTGGTGTTACTGTATAATGTCCCATTCCCAGCTGTCACCTCTCCAGTCATCACCCAGACACGTCCCCTGGTGTTACTGTATAATGCCCCATTCCTAGCAGCCACCTGACCAGTCATCACCCACACATATCCCCTGGTGTTACTGTATAATGTCCCATTCCCAGCAGTCACCTCTCCAGTCATCACCCAGACACGTCACATTGTGTTACTGTATAATGTCCCATTCCCAGCAGTCACCTCTCCAGTCATCACCCAGACATATCCCATGGTGTTACTGTATAATGCCCCATTCCCAGCAGTCACCTCTCCAGTCACAACCCAGACACATCCCCTGGTGTTACTGTATAATGCCCCATTACCAGCAGTCACCTCTCCAGTCATCACCCAGACACATCCCCTGGTGTTACTGTATAATGTCCCATTCCCAGCTGTCACCTCTCCAGTCATCACCCAGACACGTCCCCCGGTGACACTGTATAATTCCTCATTCCCAGCAGTCACCTCTCCAGTCATCACCCAGACACGTCCCCTTGTATTACTGTATAATGTCCCATTCCCAGCAGTCACTTCTCCAGTCATCACCCAGACTTATCCCATGGTGTTACTGTATAATGCCCCATTCCCAGCAGTCATCACCCAGACATGACCCCTGGTGTTACTGTATAATGTCCCATTCCCAGCAGTCACCTCTCCAGTCATCACCCAGACACGTCCCCTTGTATTGCTGTATAATGTCCCATTCCCAGCTGTCACCTCTCCAGTCATCACCCAGACACGTCCCCTGGTGTTACTGTATATAATGTCCTATTCCCAGCAGTCACCTCTCCAGTCATCACCCAGACATGAACCCTGGTGTTACTGTATAATGTCCCATTCCCAGCAGTCACCTCTTCAGTCATCTCCCAGACACGACCCCTGGTGTTACTGTATAATGTCCCATTCCCAGCAGTCACCTCTCCAGTCATCACCCAGACACGTCCCCTTGTATTGCTGTATAATGTCCCATTCCCAGCTGTCACCTCTCCAGTCATCACCCAGACACGTCCCCTGGTGTTACTGTATATAATGTCCTATTCCCAGCAGTCACCTCTCCAGTCATCACCCAGACATGAACCCTGGTGTTACTGTATAATGTCCCATTCCCAGCAGTCACCTCTTCAGTCATCACCCAGACACGACCCCTGGTGTTACTGTATAATGTCCCATTCCCAGCAGTCACCTCTCCAGTCATCACCCAGACACTTACCCTGGTGTTACTCTATAATGCCCCATTCCCAGCAGCCACCTCACCAGACATCACCCAGACATATCCCCTGGTGTTACTGTATAATATCCCATTCCCAGCAGTCATCACCCAGACATGACCCCTGGTGTTACTGTATAATGTCCCATTCCCTGCAGTCACCTCTCCAGTCATCACCCAGACACGTCCCCTTGTGTTAATGTATAATGTCCCATTACCAGCAGTCACCTCTCCAGTCATCCCCCAGACACATCCCCTGGTGTTACTGTATAATGCCCCATTCCCAGCAGTCACCTCTCCAGTCATCACCCAGACACATCCCCTGGTGTTACTGTATAATGTCCCATTCCCAGCTGTCACCTCTCCAGTCATCACCCAGACACATCCCCTGGTGTTACTGTATAATGCCCCATTCCCAGCAGTCACCTCTCCAGTCATCACCCAGACACATCCCCTGGTGTTACTGTATAATGCCCCATTCCCAGCAGTCACCTCTCCAGTCATCACCCAGACACATCCCCTGGTGTTACTGTATAATGTCCCATTCCCAGCAGTCACCCCTCCAGTCATCACCCAGACACATCCCCTGGTGTTACTGTATAATGCCCCATTCCCAGCAGTCACCTCTCCAGTCATCACCCAGACACATCCCCTGGTGTTACTGTATAATGTCCCATTCCCAGCTGTCACCTCTCCAGTCATCACCCAGACACGTCCCCTGGTGTTACTGTATATAATGTCCTATTCCCAGCAGTCACCTCTCCAGTCATCACCCAGACACGTCCCCCGGTGACACTGTATAATGCCCCATTCCCAGCAGTCACCTCCCCAGTCATCACCCAGACACATCCCCTGGTGTTACTGTATAATGCCCCATTCTCAGCAGTCATCACCCAGACATGACCCCTGGTGTTACTGTATAATGTCCCATTCCCAGCAGTCACCTCTCTAGTCATCTCCCAGACACACACCCTGGTGTTACTGTATAATGCCCCATTCTCAGCAGTCACCTCTCCAGTCATTACTCGGACACGTCCCCTGGTGTTACTGTATAATGCCCCATTCCCAGCATTCATCACCCAGACATGACCCCTGGTGTTACTGTATAATGTCCCATTCCCAGCAGTCACCTCTCTAGTCATCTCCCAGACACACACCCTGGTGTTACTGTATAATGCCCCATTCTCAGCAGTCACCTCTCCAGTCATTACTCGGACACGTCCCCTGGTGTTACTGTATAATGCCCCATTCCCAGCAGTCATCACCCAGACATGACCCCTGGTGTTACTGTATAATGTCCCATTCCCAGCAGTCACCTCTCCAGTCATCACCCAGACACGTCCCCTTGTGTTGCTGTATAATGTCCCATTCCCAGCAGTCACCTCTCCAGTGATCACCCAGACACATCCCCTGGTGTTACTGTGTAATGTCCCATTCCCAGCAGTCACCTCTCCAGTCATCACCCAGACACATCCCCTGGTGTTACTGTGTAATGTCCCATTCCCAGCTGTCACCTCTCCAGTCATCACCCAGACACGTCCCCTGGTGTTACTGTATATAATGTCCTATTCCCAGCAGTCACCTCTCCAGTCATCACCCAGACATGAACCCTGGTGTTACTGTATAATGTTCCATTCCCAGCAGTCACCTCTTCAGTCATCACCCAGACACGACCCCTGGTGTTACTGTATAATGGCCCTCATTCCGAGTTGTTCGCTCTGTGTTTTTCATCGCATCGCAGTGAAATTCCGCTTAGTACGCATGCGCAATGTTCGCACTGCGACTGCGCCAAGTAACTTTACTATGAAGAAAGTAATTTTACTCACGGCTTTTTCATCACTCCGGCGATCGTAATGTGATTGACAGGAAATGGGTGTTACTGGGCGGAAGCACGGCGTTTTAGGGGCGTGTGGTTGAAAACGCTACCGTTTCCGGAAAAAACGCAGGAGTGGCCGGAGAAACGGTGGGAGTGCCTGGGCGAACGCTGGGTGTGTTTGTGACGTCAACCAGGAACGACAAGCACTGAAATGATCGCACAGGCGGAGTAAGTCTGAAGCTACTCTAAAACTGCTAAGTCGTTTGTGATCGCAATATTGCGCATACTTCGGTCGCAATTTTAAGAAGCTAAGATACACTCCCAGTAGGCGTAGGCTTAGCGTGTGTAACTCTGCTACATTCGCCTTGCGAGCGATCAACTCGGAATGAGGGCCAATGTCCCATTCCCAGCAGTCACCTCTCCAGTCATCACCCAGACACTTACCCTGGTGTTACTCTATAATGCCCCATTACTAGCAGCCACCTCACCAGTCATCACCCACACATATCCCCTTATGTTACTGTATAATATCCCATTCCCAGCAGTCATCACCCAGACATGACCCCTGGTGTTACTGTATAATGTCCCATTCCCAGCAGTCATCTCTCCAGTCATCACCCAGACACATCCCCTGGTGTTACTGTATAAAGTGCCATTCCCAGCTGTCACCTCTCCAGTCATCACCCAGACACGTCCCCTGGTGTTACTGTATATAATGTCCAATTGCCAGCAGTCACCTCTCCAGTCATCACCCAGACACGTCCCCGGGTGACACTGTATAATGCCCCATTCCCAGCAGTCACCTCTCCAGTCATCACCCAGACACATCCCCTGGTGTTACTGTATAATGTCCCATTCCCAGCAGTCACCTCTCCAGTCATCACCCAGACACGTCCCCTTGTGTTGCTGTCTAATGTCCCATTCCCAGCAGTCACCTCTCCAGTCATCACCCAGACACATCCCCTGGTGTTACTGTATAATGTCCCATTCCCAGCTGTCACCTCTCCAGTCATCACCCAGACACGTCCCCTGGTGTTACTGTATAATGCCCCTTTCCTAGCAGTCATCACCCAGACATGACCCCTGGTGTTACTGTATAATGTCCCATTCCCAGCAGTCACCTCTCCAGTCATCACCCAGACACATCCCCTGGTGTTACTGTATAATGCCCCATTCCCAGCAGTCACCTCTCCAGTCATCACCCAGACACATCCCCTGGTGTTACTGTATAATGTCCCATTCCCAGCAGTCACCCCTCCAGTCATCACCCAGACACATCCCCTGGTGTTACTGTATAATGCCCCATTCCCAGCAGTCACCTCTCCAGTCATCACCCAGACACATCCCCTGGTGTTACTGTATAATGTCCCATTCCCAGCTGTCACCTCTCCAGTCATCACCCAGACACGTCCCCTGGTGTTACTGTATATAATGTCCTATTCCCAGCAGTCACCTCTCCAGTCATCACCCAGACACGTCCCCCGGTGACACTGTATAATGCCCCATTCCCAGCAGTCACCTCCCCAGTCATCACCCAGACACATCCCCTGGTGTTACTGTATAATGCCCCATTCTCAGCAGTCATCACCCAGACATGACCCCTGGTGTTACTGTATAATGTCCCATTCCCAGCAGTCACCTCTCTAGTCATCTCCCAGACACACACCCTGGTGTTACTGTATAATGCCCCATTCTCAGCAGTCACCTCTCCAGTCATTACTCGGACACGTCCCCTGGTGTTACTGTATAATGCCCCATTCCCAGCAGTCATCACCCAGACATGACCCCTGGTGTTACTGTATAATGTCCCATTCCCAGCAGTCACCTCTCCAGTCATCACCCAGACACGTCCCCTTGTGTTGCTGTATAATGTCCCATTCCCAGCAGTCACCTCTCCAGTGATCACCCAGACACATCCCCTGGTGTTACTGTGTAATGTCCCATTCCCAGCAGTCACCTCTCCAGTCATCACCCAGACACATCCCCTGGTGTTACTGTGTAATGTCCCATTCCCAGCTGTCACCTCTCCAGTCATCACCCAGACACGTCCCCTGGTGTTACTGTATATAATGTCCTATTCCCAGCAGTCACCTCTCCAGTCATCACCCAGACATGAACCCTGGTGTTACTGTATAATGTTCCATTCCCAGCAGTCACCTCTTCAGTCATCACCCAGACACGACCCCTGGTGTTACTGTATAATGGCCCTCATTCCGAGTTGTTCGCTCGGTGTTTTTCATCGCATCGCAGTGAAATTCCGCTTAGTACGCATGCGCAATGTTCGCACTGCGACTGCGCCAAGTAACTTTACTATGAAGAAAGTAATTTTACTCACGGCTTTTTCATGACTCCGGCGATCGTAATGTGATTGACAGGAAATGGGTGTTACTGGGCGGAAGCACGGCGTTTTAGGGGCGTGTGGTTGAAAACGCTACCGTTTCCGGAAAAAACGCAGGAGTGGCCGGAGAAACGGTGGGAGTGCCTGGGCGAACGCTGGGTGTGTTTGTGACGTCAACCAGGAACGACAAGCACTGAAATGATCGCACAGGCGGAGTAAGTCTGAAGCTACTCTAAAACTGCTAAGTCGTTTGTGATCGCAATATTGCGCATACTTCGGTCGCAATTTTAAGAAGCTAAGATACACTCCCAGTAGGCGTAGGCTTAGCGTGTGTAACTCTGCTACATTCGCCTTGCGAGCGATCAACTCGGAATGAGGGCCAATGTCCCATTCCCAGCAGTCACCTCTCCAGTCATCACCCAGACACTTACCCTGGTGTTACTCTATAATGCCCCATTACTAGCAGCCACCTCACCAGTCATCACCCACACATATCCCCTTATGTTACTGTATAATATCCCATTCCCAGCAGTCATCACCCAGACACATCCCCTGGTGTTACTGTATAATGTCCCATTCCCAGCTGTCACCTCTCCAGTCATCACCCAGACACGTCCCCTGGTGTTACTGTATATAATGTCCAATTGCCAGCAGTCACCTCTCCAGTCATCACCCAGACACGTCCCCGGGTGACACTGTATAATGCCCCATTCCCAGCAGTCACCTCTCCAGTCATCACCCAGACACATCCCCTGGTGTTACTGTATAATGGCCCATTCTCAGCAGTCACCTCTCCAGTCATTACTCGGACACATCCCCTGGTGTTACTTTATAATGTCCCATTCCCAGCAGTCACCTCTCCAGTCATCACCCAGACACGTCCCCTTGTGTTGCTGTCTAATGTCCCATTCCCAGCAGTCACCTCTCCAGTCATCACCCAGACACATCCCCTGGTGTTACTGTATAATGTCCCATTCCCAGCTGTCACCTCTCCAGTCATCACCCAGACACGTCCCCTGGTGTTACTGTATAATGCCCCATTCCTAGCAGCCACCTGACCAGTCATCACCCACACGTATCCCCTGGAGTTACTGTATAATATCCCATTCCCAGCAGTCATCACCCAGACATGACCCCTGGTGTTACTGTATAATGTCCCATTCCCAGCAGTCACCTCTCCAGTCATCACCCAGACACGTCCCCTTGTGTTGCTGTCTAATGTCCCATTCCCAGCAGTCACCTCTCCAGTCATCACCCAGACACGTCCCCTGGTGTTACTGTATAATGCCCCATTCCTAGCAGCCACCTGACCAGTCATCACCCACACGTATCCCCTGGAGTTACTGTATAATATCCCATTCCCAGCAGTCATCACCCAGACATGACCCCTGGTGTTACTGTATAATGTCCCATTCCCAGCAGTCACCTCTCCAGTCATCACCCAGACACGTCACATTGTGTTACTGTATAATGTCCCATTCCCAGCAGTCACCTCTCCAGTCATCACCCAGACATATCCCATGGTGTTACTGTATAATGCCCCATTCCTAGCAGTCACAACCCAGACACATCCCCTGGTGTTACTGTATAATGCCCCATTACCAGCAGTCACCTCTCCAGTCATCACCCAAACACATCCCCTGGTGTTACTGTATAATGTCCCATTCCCAGCTGTCACCTCTCCAGTCATCACCCAGACACGTCCCCTGGTGTTACTGTATAATGCCCCATTCCTAGCAGCCACCTGACCAGTCATCACCCACACATATCCCCTGGTGTTACTGTATAATATCCCATTCCCAGCAGTCATCACCCAGACATGACCCCTGGTGTTACTGTATAATGTCCCATTCCCAGCAGTCACCTCTCCAGTCATCACCCAGACACGTCACATTGTGTTACTGTATAATGTCCCATTCCCAGCAGTCACCTCTCCAGTCATCACCCAGACATATCCCATGGTGTTACTGTATAATGCCCCATTCCCAGCAGTCACCTCTCCAGTCACAACCCAGACACATCCCCTGGTGTTACTGTATAATGCCCCATTACCAGCAGTCACCTCTCCAGTCATCACCCAAACACATCCCCTGGTGTTACTGTATAATGCCCCATTCCCAGCAGTCACCTCTCCAGTCATCACCCAGACACATCCCCTGGTGTTACTGTATAATGCCCCATTCTTAGCAGTCACCTCTCCAGTCATTACTCAGACACGTCTCCTGGTGTTACTGTATAATGCCCCTTTCCTAGCAGTCATCACCCAGACATGACCCCTGGTGTTACTGTATAATGTCCCATTCCCAGCAGTCACCTCTCCAGTCATCACCCAGACACGTCCCCTGGTGTTACTGTATAATGCCCCTTTCCCAGCAGTCATCACCCAGACATGACCCCTGGTGTTACTGTATAATGTCCTATTCCCAGCAGTCACCTCTCCAGTCATCACCCAGACACATCCCCTGGTGTTACTGTATAATGCCCCATTCCCAGCAGTCACCTCTCCAGTCATCACCCAGACACATCCCCTGGTGTTACTGTATAATGCCCCTTTCCCAGCAGTCATCACCCAGACATGACCCCTGGTGTTACTGTATAATGTCCTATTCCCAGCTGTCACCTCTCCCGTCATCACCCAGACACGTCCCCCGGTGACACTGTATAATGCCCCATTCCCAGCAGTCACCTCTCCAGTCATCACCCAGACACATCCCCTGGTGTTACTGTATAATGCCCCATTCTCAGCAGTCACCTCTCCAGTCATTACTCGGACACGTCCCCTGGTGTTACAGTATAATGCCCCTTTCCCAGCAGTCATCATCCAGACATGACCCCTGGTGTTACTGTATAATGTCCTATTCCCAGCAGTCACCTCTCCAGTCATCACCCAGACACGTCCCCTTGTGTTGCTGTATAATGTCCCATTCCCAGCAGTCACCTCTCCAGTCATCACCCAGACACATCCCCTGGTGTTACTGTATAATGTCCCATTCCCAGCTGTCACCTCTCCAGTCATCACCCAGACACGTCAGTAGTAGATAAAGTCAACCTTTCTGTCAAACTTGACAGTTGTTAACGCCCCCTTGCACTAGGACCCGCCCCCTTTTAATATTAAATGATAGTGTTTTATATCGCTTAATATAAAATTAATATAAATTTATAGTGTTCGATATTAAAACGTATTAAAAATTGTCGCGTAACACCAGTCGCAGAGTGTCAAGCAGCACCAGTCGCAGAATGTCACATATGACACACACTTTAAAATACATTTTTTTTTTTTTTTTTTTTGTAACACAAAATGTTCTTACATTCCAGCAGCTGAAACTTCATGAGTCACACATGTTACAGTTTTAAAAAGGATAATCACTAATGACCGTGTCACAAAGGTCATTTTAAATGCTCAGAAACCCCTCAGAAGCCACGATGTACAATTTAACCATGAACATTCTTAGAAGCAAGGGTTCATCACACATGGCACTAATTTAAAAGGTCATTTTAAAATGTCACAAAGGTCATTTTAAATGCTCAGAAACCCTCAGAAGCCACGATGTACAATTTAATCATGAACATTCTTAGAAGCAAGGGTTCATCACACATGGTACTAATTTAAAAGGTCATTTTAAATGTCACAGAAACCCCTCAGAAGCACGATGTGCAAATTTGACACGTTGTACATAAAACGTTTCACGCACAACGCTGTGTGTGACACGTTGTACATAAAACGTTTCACGCACAACGCTGTGTGTGAAGCGTGTTACGCACAACGTTGTATTGTTTGTGTAACTTGTAATCAACATTCTGTTTGATACGTTTTATGTACAACGCATCATACCTATGATGTTTTTCTAATAAACAACGTTGTTTATTAAACTTTATATCGTGTGCTTGAAATTTCTTCCGTTTACAGCAATAGAAACAAAGAACAAAACGTTGTTTTATAAAGCATAAGCATATTTTATTGATATATGTATATATATATATATATATATAACACGGTAAAGATGAGTTTAAAACATTACATAAAATATTATTGACATAAGTTAAACATTGTGGCGCAAAATACCAACACAAAATACAGTGTATAAAAATAATATAAATTAGTTATATGTTATAGTTTCAGCCACTGTGAATCCTGAAATAGATTTACGGATCTTTTCCTAGGCAGTAAGTAACCATGCGGTGTTGTTAAACCTGGGGGACTTAAAACATTTATTCGCCCTTTGTTAAGGGTTTGTAACGACATGGGCGATGTCACAGCGCCATCAGAGTCATCCTGCATCTCAGCTTTTAATCGTTCTAAACACATTCTATTCCCCGCATTGGCTATGACGGTTGAGGGAATATTCAATTCAGACATAGCCCGCATAAATTCAGGCCAACCATTCGGTATATTACGGATCGACACACCGTTACTTTGCGTGATGCTTCTTATTAAATCTAACATGTTGGAACCAGGCACAGTGACGCCTTTGTACAGAAACTCCCCTTTACTGTTCCAGTCTGTGATGTGTTTAGAGCGTGTCATTTTACTCAATAGTATTTCACAGTTTTTCTTATACCGGTCATTAACACCGCTCAAAAGCTCATGATAAACAGCATCGGGGGCAATAGGCTGTGTCGTATTATTTGATTCATCAACAGATTTTGCAACGGGTGATAAAAGAGCTAAAGTTGACATTTCACTATCAGCCTGCTTACTCAACACCAGGTATCTCTGCAACAACATTGTATATCGCTTTGCTTTTTCATATTCTGATAAATCATTATTCTGTAGTATTTTCACGATCTCTACATCTAGACCGTGCGTTGCTGTTTTACGTATGTCGTCGCTGTTCGTTTTATTATGTAAACGTTCTATCTGATTCTGAGGCACCAGATACATTTTCTCAGCGTACTCCATCAGCGATTAGACAATAGTCCTGTAATTAGCGGTATAGCAAAACCAAGCAGCGAGCCGATAAAACCACCCGACTGTTTAACCAGAATCTTCTTTTTTCCAATGGCACATTTCTTATTACAAAGTGATTTTATAAGCGCACGCTTCTTTTTAAGGTAGTTCAGCTGCCGTTGAGACAGCGGTATTTTGCCTTTAAGCGTGTTGAGCGCTATCTCACAAATGGCCGTGACTAAATCGTTTGAAGCGTTGGATAAAATAGCATTTCTTTGGATTGGTGTGGCTTTAATTAACGTTTTTAAAAGCACCCAATTACGTCTTATCCGCCCCGACATGTTCACCGTTGTTAGAATGGCAACAAATGACTAAAGGTTGTACTGTTATAGCTTTATAGAACCACGCTTCTTAATGACAAAAGCGACAGGCTTGTCTGGTGGGAATAAGCCGCTTCGTAAACGATAATCGTCAAGAGCGTTGTTTCTTAAATCAACCAGCAAATACCCATAAGGGGCAGCCGTCGCGGATTCATAGGATTCGAGAAAAAAACGATGTTTCGATGGGTACATTTGTCTAGCCAGAATGCCCACCTGCATTTTATCCCTGGGGTTTTTGAACAGGACCATATATTTTGTGTTTAAATGTATAGTTCTGCTCTTTTTACCTTGACAAAATATGTTTTGGACAAGGTACAGGATACTGAGATTACGATGATGTACATACTTTGTGAAAGCCTTCTCAACCTCAGAATTATTACTTGCCGCGTCCATCAAATCATCAATCACTGTTAAATTAACCTTATCAGGGGGAAAAAGTTGATCATCGCTAAAAGACTCTGGTAACCCCTCTATAAAGCGCGTACAGGGGTAATCACGCAGAAGTTGGTCGTATATAGGTTGCCAACAGGTGTAAAACCAAACAACATTATCAGGTACATGAGTCATATGTGTTGCAGCGTGTTGCAACAGCGTTTTGACAAAATAACTTTTACCCGAATTGGACGGCCCCGCTAAAATACATGAGAAAGGGTGTTGAAATCTGGTGTCCATCTTAATAGCCGAACGGCAGTGTTGTGAAGTTGTCCGTAAGAGACCGTTTAGTATAAACACACCTTTGCGTCTTCTGCAAAGTACGCGTCTCTATCTGCCAGCACTTTTTCACACGTACTATACCGGGTTGACGGATCACAACCTTTTTCTGGTCATCGCCTTCGGGGTTTAAAGGATAATCTAAGACCAGTTCTTTCAGGCTGTCAAAGTTAACGTGCTGCGCATTATCAACATTGAGCGTTATACCTTTAACTTTTAAACAGGTCTTTCCGTTGTTTAGTCGATAGCCGTATGACTTGGGACCGGCTGAGACAAATTCTGTTATATGGGTGCCTGTGGGCAGTTCGCTGGTCAACTCACCTAAATAATCACCCAATGGCGGGCTCCAGTCACCGGGTCTACTGACAAAAATTACAGAATCGGTGTCGTGATAAAGACATCTATCTTGTAATCTATACAGTAGTTTGTACAGTTCAACACGGGCATAAGCCGTTGTAAAGATGGCTATAGTTACATTTGAAATTGCACCCCTGGTGTAATGGTCTTTGGCATACTTCCAATTTACCATAACTGTATCATCGTCAATAAAATCCAAAGCGGACACGTCATAGTACGGTAAGAACGCGTATTCAAAAAGTTTGTCGGGGTCGGTCACTAGACACGTATTGGGCATGTTGCTACGTTGACCAAATTTACCCCATAAGGAATTTAAAAACAATTTTGAAATTTGTCTTTTAGCGGGGTTGATTTCTATGTGTTCGGGTCGTAAAGACAAGCCTTCATTCTTTTGATAGGCGTCTATATACTCTTGGCGTTTCTCGGCGTCTGTACACCATTCGGGATAACCAGAGGCCTCTTGTTTATCCCTGAGGTGCGTTTTAATGTAGCCTGAAAACAATTTGTCAGATCTCTCATCAAAATGCCACACCTCATAGATTTTACATACCTTGTACCCCATTTCTACAGCCAAGTTTAGTTCCACGGTACACCATGTACCGATGAGCGCACGTTTTTCTGAATCATGAACGCACGGCTCAGTCTGTCCAGACTCAGCGCATGTGCGACATAATGGAAACATTAACTTGCCGCCCATTTTAACTGGCAGAACCGGAAAGAATAGGCCACGAGGTGGATAAACTTTAACCCTGGCAAAACCGAAATACTTTGTGACATCACCAAAGTCCTTATAAATAATGCGTGGGTGCTGTATAGGATACGTTTTGGTTTTATTAACATACGGATAGAGACTGGTGAAATCAAAATAGTGTATTTTTTCATCACAGCCTGTTTTGTGATACAGCTTTATGGCGTTTGTGCGCCCGCCATAAAGAGCATCACGTGGCTCCAAGGGTTCGGGTAAATCTTTACCCTTCAGAAAAGCCTGTAGATCCGCATCAGAATCTAGCATAGACTTCCATTCACAACCCCAGATTTCACGTATCTGAAATCCACAACGTTTAAGGTAGTGCAACTTTACCTGCGTCTTGTGGTGTAATTGACCGTAGGTCGTTTTAGTCAGTTTGTTTTTATCATCGGCGTTGTAACAAGCACCACAGCCGTGGTAAAAACAACCTTGGAATTCAAATGCAGTTGGTGTGCCGTTAATCACGGCATAACCATCCAGGCTGTATTTACCAACTTTCTTCTCACCCCCTTGTAAAGCGTGTCTTATACTCACCCCTTCTTTGTGTTCTATGTACATTAACCACTGTATGGCGGGCGTTGAGTAACGCTTCTGCATCTTGTGATAGTTATCACCCGGTACAAGCGCCAGTGTCTTTTCCTGTAAAAATTTACACCGGTACATGGCCATGCATACGCTCGCCAACGTGACTAATTGAAAAGCCTCGATGTGACGTTTAACCACAACCTTTTTTTTTTTCTTTGTTATTAGAAACTCCTGTTCTGTCATGGCTATAACAGCAGATCTGAAAGCATCACAAGCTTTTTGTAATATTTTCACATCGTCTTTACAATATCGCACGAGCTCTTTTTGAAAGTTAAACGGTTTGTGTACACACTGTTTATACCAAGCTGTAAACTCAGATAATTCATCAGGCATCATGTATTGTGGACCAAAATACTCTATTGACGGCATAGTTCCTATGTAATTTTGGTTATCAGCTGTGTTAAAAAAATGTGGGAAATAACCTTTGGTACCGTCAAACCCCATCGCCTTTGGTAACTTGCTAAGCCGCATGGGTAAAAAATTTAAAGAGTCGATAAATCTTATCTTCAAATCTTTTACCGTGATGCACATTATGTTGCCGCCTCTAGATAATAATTCAATCTTTAATTTCTCCTTAATCAGCTGGCGCAGCACAAAATATGCATCATAGCGACCTGCATTATGGGCTATGAATGTGTAATGCTCAAATTTTGGTTTCATGAACGTCTTTACAAAGTCTTCGATACACGCAACACCCTTAAACTCCCAGTCTTTCTCACCCGTTAATGTTAAAGCGTAACAGTAGTTTGGTATGTGCACACCCGTCTCCTGCATACACTCAAAATCATAAAAGATGTATTTCTTTGTGGGCTCTTCCGGCTTGATGGTTTGTATATAGCACAAATGGTTCGAAAACCCATCAACGAACACCTTACAAATGGGGCACTTTAGGCCTCTGCAGTTATGATCTGTTCGCCTGTAGAGACAACACTTGTCACAATATACATGTTCAAGACAGGATATTTTGTGATCAAGAGCTAAAGCTTTGTGTAGCTCTAAACACTCGTTTGATCGACAAAATACCCTACACACCGAACACCTTAAAGCCGTCACACCGTCGTCAATACAAGCCGGCCTGTGACAAGCCTTACAAAAGAAAAGACAATCGTGATTATTTCTATGATGGTAAGCGCTATGACAACGGACGCAGTAATATCGGGCACCAAGAAACGCTTTGATATCGAGTATCCCATAAAAGTGACAATCGTGATATAGCACAAAGATCGTGTCTTTGTAACGACTGTCTGCACTGTAGTATTTCCAAGACCCTTGACTGTAATAGAGGAGATTGATGGATACTTTTAAATAATTTTCAAAAATTGCAACATCGCTAAAGCTGACCGCTTTATCAAGCGGCAGATTCAAAGCTTTATGTAGTTGTATCGCTCTCTCCTGTATTACATGATCATTGGCATTGTTACCTTTATCCAGAAGTTTACAGACGCTAGCGGCCAAACACAGGTTATTACCTACGCGTCTGAAGTCATAGAGATATCTCTTTCTTTTATCTATTATTAAACTTTGGGGCAGGCGTTGTAAACTACGCCCAGTCAAACCAGACCCTGATCTGTTCATAAAAATACTGATCACAAATCTTAAGCCTGTGGATAATAAGAATTCAGCGTTACTTTGAAGCGTGTTTGTAATCTGATTCAAAAAACTGGCAGCGTCTAATGTTTCTTGCGGCTTACGATGCGAATAGATGGCATTGTGTAACCCACCCCCCTCCAATCTAAGCTGAACGCGGTCGGCAGGATCCACGCCCGCAAGGACATCATCGAGCATGGCCTGTATAGCCGTATGAATGGCTCGAACTCCCTCTACAAATGATGTAACCCTATCCAAATTAACAAACCGATAGTGATTGTGGTACTCAACGGCTCTGAAATTCGGTCGTTGTCGTTCATAGCGGTTAATTGCTTCTAAGTATACATGTTGCCGACCTTCGTCATTACCGGGTGACTCAACACGGCCTGCATCATCATATATGAGGCTTGCATCGCGCTCAATATTGTCAGCCTGTGATTCGTCATTCGGTAATGCATGGGGTGGAGATTGATCTAAATCTACATGCCTCGCACTGTGCTGACCTCCTACCACATGTACCCTGTGACGCTTGCGTTTTCTCAATTGACCACCTACCGCATGTTCCCTGTGCCGCTTGCGCTTTCTCGATCTGATTAATGTTGTTACAGCCTGTTTCACCTTTGCGCGTCGGAATAACTGTGAGATCTTGTATGTTAAACAAGGTTTAATTCGTGGTTTTTTTTTACAGTCATTTAAATTTAAAACACGTTTCAAACCATTGCCTAGCATGCCTAGTCACGGATCAGTTTCATTTATTTCTGCAAAATGATGTATGTTGGCTTTAATAAATTCAGTTGTCTTAACCGACCGATCTATGTATTTTGACATGACATTCATATACGTCTCAACAACTTCTTTAACAATGTCTTGTTTACATTTACTACCGTGGCACACACCTTTAATGTGTTTTAACAAATATCCGGCTTTTACGCCCATGTTCTCAACATCTTCCCGTATCTTACCCAACAACGCGTAAAATTGTATTTCAGCGTCTTGGCCTAATTGTTCTGAATTTTGACATTCATCAACTATGTCGGGCGCTAGCCCTCGCGCCGGTACACAAGCATCAGCCGATGCGTGTACCAGGGCTGTCGTTGTAAAAATATTGGGCATTGATGTTACACAATCAACCGTTGTAGTATTACCAGGTATTCCTGCAACGGCTGATAATACTTCATCAGAGCTATTCTGCGGATCTTGTGTCATTGACTCTACACAATTTGTAATAAGCTCTTGCCCATTTATGTCATCAATATCTGATATCACAGGATTACCGGCTATGTGTCTTGTTTCTGTTTCAGAGCAATCCTGTGTATCGGTAATAGTGATGACATCGGATTGCGACAATTGCTTAACATTACTTCTTGAGTCAATATTTGATAACAAACCAATGCCTGCTATGTGCCTTGTTTCTGTTTCAGAACAAACCTGTGTATCTGGAATTGTGATTACAGCGGATTGCGACAATTGCTTAACATTACTTCTTGAGAGACGCGATGCCCTCTTAACCTTTACAGTCTTTGTATTACCAGCGACACCCCGGTCTGCAGTGTTAAACGCTGTGTGTTTTGATGTTACAGCAACATCATTACTTACGCATGATACAGTTTGTAACGCGATCCTTCTCCGTTGTGGCTTATCATTTTCGGAATATGACAATTTTCTTTTCAGATCTGTAAATGTTGAATTATGACTTCTCTCATTCGTTCTTGGTCGAGCCGGCTTTCGTTTGTTCGGTACGATACAGCCGTTATGCACAGCCATAACTGATGACCTAGCAACGTTCTTATGTACAATTGCCGGCGTTACGAATTGATGGTTCTCCGCTTCAGCGGCGGTTGTGCGTTTTGATATTTTCCCGCTTGTACTAGGCCTGTGTATCTGCGAGCATGTATCACTGACTGTTGGTATCAAAGGAGCATAGCGTCTTGCTACAGCGTCATCTGTAATACATATATTATAAAATAAATATAAACGACTCTGCATGTAAATCAGTATTTAAATCACCGCATAACAATATACCATATAACAGCGTTTGATTACACACCTGCTGCTGCGAATTGATGGCTTTCCGTTTCAGCGGCGGTTGTGCGTTTTGATATTTTCCCGCTTGTACTAAGACGGTGTATTTGCGCTACTGAATCACATCCTGATGGTATCGTCGGCGCATAACGCATTGCTACAGCCTCATCTGTAATACCTATATTATAAAATAAATATAAACAAAGCTGCCTGAAAATCAGCATTTAAATCAACGCATAACAATATACCATATAACAGTGCTTGATTACACACCTGCTTTATATTCGAATGTTTTAGCACGACCCCCTGTCGCGTGTGGGAAAAACGGTTGCTCATCAACAACATTGCTGTTCTGTATAGATGTGTTGTGACAATAATCAGGTTTGTTCAATATATCCCGTAGAATAACATCAGCCGTCGCATCATCCATTTTTGTGGCATCTTTAACCGGTGAAAAATGAAAAATAAAAATAAAAAAATAAAAAATATTACATACGGTATAAAATTAGAATAACATGAAAAAGCGATTCATTACTGAGAATATAAAGTGTGTACAGTTGACAACAAATCAGCACAACTGTACAAGGTTTATTTTTAATTCTTTAGCCGTGGAAAAATAAATAAATAAATAAAAAATAAAAATAAAAAATAAAAAATAAAATAAAAAATAAATAAAGATATCATGTTACTCACAATCTGGCGCCAATTCCAAAATATTATTAAAATCCGGTATAGCGCTGAAGTCTAAGCCAAAGGGACTATCAACAGACAAATCGAGATTCTCTGTATTTGTGATTACTGTCAAATCGGGGGAAATAAAAATGAGAAAATAATAATTATTTAATAATTACTATTTAATAATTACTTATCAATGTATCCAGACTGTTGTACGTTCATACTATTTAAACTTTTAAAAATGAACAAATTGTAGACCTTGACTATAATTTCATACTATTTAAACTTGAAATATAAATAAAAACGCGTCAATGTCCTTTATAGACATAGCTTACTTTGAGAGGTTTGATAACTTGGCAAAGCATCATCATCATCAGAAGAAGAAGATCTGTTTCTAACCATGAAAGTGTTTTTGTTGTTGATGTTCTGCATTGTCTGTCTCTGAACCAATAATGAAAATGAGAGACGGTTAATATCTATCAAACGAATTAGTTGAAATATTGTGTTGGCGCATTCCCAAAATGAACCACTAGATGTCGCTATTACCACATATTTAAATAACATTCAGACAGCCACATTATTAAAACTATATGTTCTATGTGTTACAATGCATCGCATTGATGTTGCTGTTTAGCGATGCATTTCACATATGAGTGCATACTGCGATTTGCAACTGTCCAATAGGTTTGAAATATTAACATATTATACATGTATGCCTAAAAACAAAGGATGCAATGACAGGACAGAATCGTGTAACAGTGTGTATATCGCGGCATAGAAACAACATATTTAAACAGCCTTCAGAGCCATATTTGTAAAATAAAATAAAATAAATAAATAAATAAAATAAAAAATGCAATATGTATAAATATAATAATAATAATAATAATTATGATAATAATAATAATAATAATAATAATAATAACACTTACCATAATGTCTTCACGTGTGTATAGCTGTGCAGCTTCAGTTGAAATTTCTTCTTCTCAGTGCTCTGTCCCACTTCAGTGATGTGGTCTGTTCTTATAACACTGGCTGTGAGCCATATGGCCCCCACCAACCTGTGGTACGCCGTCCCACATTTCCAAGATGCTTGGGGCGGGACTTTTAAACATATAATCTTTGGTTTATACATTAGTAAATGTGATAATTATTTTCAGTTACAATAAAGATATAATCTTTTAGCTGTTTCTTAAATGTCATACACAGTGCATCAAACGCATACCAAATACATTTATATTATATATACAGAAGAAAAAAAAAAAAAATAAATAAAAAATAAAAATCCTGAGTGGTCTAAACTACTTGTATAGATTGAATGGAAGTCATTCCAAATGGGTATATCTTATACTGTAGAATATGAGGCTCATAAAAAGCGCATAAATTATTTAATAATAAAATGAATTTATAAAAAGCATTATACAGAAGTTCTTATGAACTAATGTACATGAATACAAAATTATTTTATGATTCCATAAATATACACTGGCTTACTGATTTGTAGCTAAAATTACAAAAAATATTGTCTTTGTACATGAATACAAAATTATTTTATGATTCCATAAATATACACGGACTTACTGATTTGATTAGGACCCATCACCATGATATCTCATTATGGTATGTAATTAATCCAAAAGATGGAAAAATCCGATTTGAGTCAACACATAAACCTGTAGGTGGTGCTAATGTTCCTCTACAGAGATAACAATCGAAAATGGTCATGGTCAAATTATAAGCAATGGTCATGGTCAAATTTGCACATCGTGCTTCTGAGGGGTTTCTGTGACATTTAAAATGACCTTTTAAATTAGTACCATGTGTGATGAACCCTTGCTTCTAAGAATGTTCATGATTAAATTGTACATCGTGGCTTCTGAGGGTTTCTGAGCATTTAAAATGACCTTTGTGACATTTTAAAATGACCTTTTAAATTAGTGCCATGTGTGATGAACCCTTGCTTCTAAGAATGTTCATGGTTAAATTGTACATCGTGGCTTCTGAGGGGTTTCTGAGCATTTAAAATGACCTTTGTGACACGGTCATTAGTGATTATCCTTTTTAAAACTGTAACATGTGTGACTCATGAAGTTTCAGCTGCTGGAATGTAAGAACATTTTGTGTTACAAAAAAAAAAAAAAAATGTATTTTAAAGTGTGTGTCATATGTGACATTCTGCGACTGGTGCTGCTTGACACTCTGCGACTGGTGTTACGCGACAATTTTTAATACGTTTTAATATCGAACACTATAAATTTATATTAATTTTATATTAAGCGATATAAAACACTATCATTTAATATTAAAAGGGGGCGGGTCCTAGTGCAAGGGGGCGTTAACAACTGTCAAGTTTGACAGAAAGGTTGACTTTATCTACTCACGTCCCCTGGTGTTACTGTATATAATGTCCTATTCCCAGCAGTCACCTCTCCAGTCATCACCCAGACACGTCCCCCGGTGTTACTGTATAATGCCCCATTCCCAGCAGTCACCTCTCCAGTCATCACCCAGACACATCCCCTGGTGATACTGTATAATGCCCCATTCCCAGCAGTCACCTCTCCAGTCATTCATCGGACACGTCCCCTGGTGTTACTGTATAATGCCCCATTCCCACCAGTCACCTCTCCAGTCATCACCCAGACATGACCCCTGGTGTTATTCTATAATGCCCCATTCCCAGCAGTCACCTCTCCAGTCATCACCCAGACACGTCCCCTGGTGTTACTGTATATAATGTCCTATTCCCAGCAGTCACCTCTCCAGTCATCACCCAGACACGTCCCCCGGTGTTACTGTATAATGCCCCATTCCCAGCAGTCACCTCTCCAGTCATCACCCAGACACATCCCCTGGTGATACTGTATAATGCCCCATTCCCAGCAGTCACCTCTCCAGTCATTACTCGGACACGTGCCCCGGTGTTACTGTATAATGCCCCATTCCCAGCAGTCACCTCTCCAGTCATTACTCGGACACGTCCCCTGGTGTTATTGTTTAATGTCCCATTCCCAGCAGTCACCTCTCCAGTCATCACCCAGACATGACCCCTGGTGTTATTGTACAATGTCCCATTCCCAGCAGTCACCTCTCCAGTCATCACCCAGAGATGACCCCTGGTGTTACTGTATAATGTCCCATTCCCAGCAGTCACCTCTCCAGTCATCACCCAGACACTAACCCTGGTGTTACTGTATAATGTCCCATTCCCAGCAGTCACCTCTACAGTCATCACCCAGACACGACCCCTGGTGTTACTGTATAATGTCCCGTTCCCAGCAGTCAACTCTCCAGTCATCACCCAGACACATCCCCTGGTGTTACTGTATAATGCCCGATTCTCAGCAGTCACCTCTCCAGTCATCACCCAGACAGTACCCCTGGTGTTACTGTATAATGTCCCATTCCCACTAGTCACCTCTCCAGTCATCACCCAGACACGACCCCTGGTGTTACTGTATAATGCCCCATTCCCAGCAGTCACCTCTCCAGCCATCACCCAGACACATCCCCTGGTGATACTGTATAATGCCCCATTCCCAGCAGTCACCTCTCCAGTCATGACTCGGACACGTCCCCTGGTGTTACTGTATAATGCCCCATTCCCAGCAGTCACCTCTCCAGTCATTACTCGGACACGTCCCCTGGTGTTATTGTATAATGTCCCATTCCCAGCAGTCACCTCTCCAGCCATCACCCAGACACATCCGCTGGTGATCCTGTATAATGCCCCATTCCCAGCAGTCACCTCTCCAGTCATTACTCGGACACGTCCCCTGGTGTTACTGTATAATGTCCCATTCCCAGCAGTCACCTCTCCAGTCATCACCCAGACATGACCCCTGGTGTTACTGTATAATGTCCCATTCCCAGCAGTCACCTCTCCAGTCATCACCCAGACACGACCCCTGGTGTTACTGTATAATGTCCCGTTCCCAGCAGTCACCTCTCCAGTCATCACCCAGACACATCCCCTGGTGTTACTGTATAATGTCCCATTCCCAGCAGTCACCTCTCCAGTCATCACCCAGACACGTCCCCTGGTGTTACTGTATAATGCCCCATTCCTAGCAGCCACCTGACCAGTCATCACCCACACATATCCCCTGGTGTTACTGTATAATATCCCATTCCCAGCAGTCACCTCTCCAGTCATCACCCAGACATGACCCCTGGTGTTACTGTATAATGTCCCATTCCCAGCAGTCACCTCTCCAGTCATCACCCAGACACGTCACATTGTGTTACTGTATAATGTCCCATTCCCAGCAGTCACCTCTCCAGTCATCACCCAGACATATCCCATGGTGTTACTGTATAATGCCCCATTCCTAGAAGTCACCTCTCCAGTCACAACCCAGACACATCCCCTGGTGTTACTGTATAATGCCCCATTACCAGCAGTCACCTCTCCAGTCATCACCCAAACACATCCCCTGGTGTTACTGTATAATGCCCCATTCTCAGCAGTCACCTCTCCAGTCATTACTCGGACACATCCCCTGGTGTTACTTTATAATGTCCCATTCCCAGCAGTCACCTCTCCAGTCATCACCCAGACACGTCCCCTTGTGTTGCTGTATAATGTCCCATTCCCAGCAGTCACCTCTCCAGTCATCACCCAGACACGTCCCTTTGTGTTGCTGTATAATGTCCCATTCCCAGCAGTCACCTCTCCAGTCATCACCCAGACACATCCCCTGGTGTTACTGTATAATGTCCCATTCCCAGCTGTCACCTCTCCAGTCATCACCCAGACACGTCCCCTGGTGTTACTGTATAATGCCCCATTCCTAGCAGCCACCTGACCAGTCATCACCCACACATATCCCCTGGTGTTACTGTATAATGTCCCATTCCCAGCAGTCACCTCTCCAGTCATCACCCAGACACGTCACATTGTGTTACTGTATAATGTCCCATTCCCAGCAGTCACCTCTCCAGTCATCACCCAGACATATCCCATGGTGTTACTGTATAATGCCCCATTCCCAGCAGTCACCTCTCCAGTCACAACCCAGACACATCCCCTGGTGTTACTGTATAATGCCCCATTACCAGCAGTCACCTCTCCAGTCATCACCCAGACACATCCCCTGGTGTTACTGTATAATGTCCCATTCCCAGCTGTGACCTCTCCAGTCATCACCCAGACACGTCCCCCGGTGACACTGTATAATGCCTCATTCCCAGCAGTCACCTCTCCAGTCATCACCCAGACACGTCCCCTTGTATTACTGTATAATGTCCCATTCCCAGCAGTCACTTCTCCAGTCATCACCCAGACTTATCCCATGGTGTTACTGTATAATGCCCCATTCCCAGCAGTCATCACCCAGACATGACCCCTGGTGTTACTGTATAATGTCCCATTCCCAGCAGTCACCTCTCCAGTCATCACCCAGACACGTCCCCTTGTATTGCTGCATAATGTCCCATTCCCAGCTGTCACCTCTCCAGTCATCACCCAGACACGTCCCCTGGTGTTACTGTATATAATGTCCTATTCCCAGCAGTCACCTCTCCAGTCATCACCCAGACATGAACCCTGGTGTTACTGTATAATGTCCCATTCCCAGCAGTCACCTCTTCAGTCATCTCCCAGACACGACCCCTGGTGTTACTGTATAATGTCCCATTCCCAGCAGTCACCTCTCCAGTCATCACCCAGACACGTCCCCTTGTATTGCTGTATAATGTCCCATTCCCAGCTGTCACCTCTCCAGTCATCACCCAGACACGTCCCCTGGTGTTACTGTATATAATGTCCTATTCCCAGCAGTCACCTCTCCAGTCATCACCCAGACATGAACCCTGGTGTTACTGTATAATGTCCCATTCCCAGCAGTCACCTCTTCAGTCATCACCCAGACACGACCCCTGGTGTTACTGTATAATGTCCCATTCCCAGCAGTCACCTCTCCAGTCATCACCCAGACACTTACCCTGGTGTTACTCTATAATGCCCCATTCCCAGCAGCCACCTCACCAGACATCACCCAGACATATCCCCTGGTGTTACTGTATAATATCCCATTCCCAGCAGTCATCACCCAGACATGACCCCTGGTGTTACTGTATAATGTCCCATTCCCTGCAGTCACCTCTCCAGTCATCACCCAGACACGTCCCCTTGTGTTAATGTATAATGTCCCATTACCAGCAGTCACCTCTCCAGTCATCCCCCAGACACATCCCCTGGTGTTACTGTATAATGCCCCATTCCCAGCAGTCACCTCTCCAGTCATCACCCAGACACATCCCCTGGTGTTACTGTATAATGTCCCATTCCCAGCTGTCACCTCTCCAGTCATCACCCAGACACATCCCCTGGTGTTACTGTATAATGCCCCATTCCCAGCAGTCACCTCTCCAGTCATCACCCAGACACATCCCCTGGTGTTACTGTATAATGCCCCATTCCCAGCAGTCACCTCTCCAGTCATCACCCAGACACATCCCCTGGTGTTACTGTATAATGTCCCATTCCCAGCAGTCACCCCTCCAGTCATCACCCAGACACATCCCCTGGTGTTACTGTATAATGCCCCATTCCCAGCAGTCACCTCTCCAGTCATCACCCAGACACATCCCCTGGTGTTACTGTATAATGTCCCATTCCCAGCTGTCACCTCTCCAGTCATCACCCAGACACGTCCCCTGGTGTTACTGTATATAATGTCCTATTCCCAGCAGTCACCTCTCCAGTCATCACCCAGACACGTCCCCCGGTGACACTGTATAATGCCCCATTCCCAGCAGTCACCTCCCCAGTCATCACCCAGACACATCCCCTGGTGTTACTGTATAATGCCCCATTCTCAGCAGTCATCACCCAGACATGACCCCTGGTGTTACTGTATAATGTCCCATTCCCAGCAGTCACCTCTCTAGTCATCTCCCAGACACACACCCTGGTGTTACTGTATAATGCCCCATTCTCAGCAGTCACCTCTCCAGTCATTACTCGGACACGTCCCCTGGTGTTACTGTATAATGCCCCATTCCCAGCATTCATCACCCAGACATGACCCCTGGTGTTACTGTATAATGTCCCATTCCCAGCAGTCACCTCTCTAGTCATCTCCCAGACACACACCCTGGTGTTACTGTATAATGCCCCATTCTCAGCAGTCACCTCTCCAGTCATTACTCGGACACGTCCCCTGGTGTTACTGTATAATGCCCCATTCCCAGCAGTCATCACCCAGACATGACCCCTGGTGTTACTGTATAATGTCCCATTCCCAGCAGTCACCTCTCCAGTCATCACCCAGACACGTCCCCTTGTGTTGCTGTATAATGTCCCATTCCCAGCAGTCACCTCTCCAGTGATCACCCAGACACATCCCCTGGTGTTACTGTGTAATGTCCCATTCCCAGCAGTCACCTCTCCAGTCATCACCCAGACACATCCCCTGGTGTTACTGTGTAATGTCCCATTCCCAGCTGTCACCTCTCCAGTCATCACCCAGACACGTCCCCTGGTGTTACTGTATATAATGTCCTATTCCCAGCAGTCACCTCTCCAGTCATCACCCAGACATGAACCCTGGTGTTACTGTATAATGTTCCATTCCCAGCAGTCACCTCTTCAGTCATCACCCAGACACGACCCCTGGTGTTACTGTATAATGGCCCTCATTCCGAGTTGTTCGCTCTGTGTTTTTCATCGCATCGCAGTGAAATTCCGCTTAGTACGCATGCGCAATGTTCGCACTGCGACTGCGCCAAGTAACTTTACTATGAAGAAAGTAATTTTACTCACGGCTTTTTCATCACTCCGGCGATCGTAATGTGATTGACAGGAAATGGGTGTTACTGGGCGGAAGCACGGCGTTTTAGGGGCGTGTGGTTGAAAACGCTACCGTTTCCGGAAAAAACGCAGGAGTGGCCGGAGAAACGGTGGGAGTGCCTGGGCGAACGCTGGGTGTGTTTGTGACGTCAACCAGGAACGACAAGCACTGAAATGATTGCACAGGCGGAGTAAGTCTGAAGCTACTCTAAAACTGCTAAGTCGTTTGTGATCGCAATATTGCGCATACTTCGGTCGCAATTTTAAGAAGCTAAGATACACTCCCAGTAGGCGTAGGCTTAGCGTGTGTAACTCTGCTACATTCGCCTTGCGAGCGATCAACTCGGAATGAGGGCCAATGTCCCATTCCCAGCAGTCACCTCTCCAGTCATCACCCAGACACTTACCCTGGTGTTACTCTATAATGCCCCATTACTAGCAGCCACCTCACCAGTCATCACCCACACATATCCCCTTATGTTACTGTATAATATCCCATTCCCAGCAGTCATCACCCAGACATGACCCCTGGTGTTACTGTATAATGTCCCATTCCCAGCAGTCATCTCTCCAGTCATCACCCAGACACATCCCCTGGTGTTACTGTATAAAGTGCCATTCCCAGCTGTCACCTCTCCAGTCATCACCCAGACACGTCCCCTGGTGTTACTGTATATAATGTCCAATTGCCAGCAGTCACCTCTCCAGTCATCACCCAGACACGTCCCCGGGTGACACTGTATAATGCCCCATTCCCAGCAGTCACCTCTCCAGTCATCACCCAGACACATCCCCTGGTGTTACTGTATAATGTCCCATTCCCAGCAGTCACCTCTCCAGTCATCACCCAGACACGTCCCCTTGTGTTGCTGTCTAATGTCCCATTCCCAGCAGTCACCTCTCCAGTCATCACCCAGACACATCCCCTGGTGTTACTGTATAATGTCCCATTCCCAGCTGTCACCTCTCCAGTCATCACCCAGACACGTCCCCTGGTGTTACTGTATAATGCCCCTTTCCTAGCAGTCATCACCCAGACATGACCCCTGGTGTTACTGTATAATGTCCCATTCCCAGCAGTCACCTCTCCAGTCATCACCCAGACACATCCCCTGGTGTTACTGTATAATGCCCCATTCCCAGCAGTCACCTCTCCAGTCATCACCCAGACACATCCCCTGGTGTTACTGTATAATGTCCCATTCCCAGCAGTCACCCCTCCAGTCATCACCCAGACACATCCCCTGGTGTTACTGTATAATGCCCCATTCCCAGCAGTCACCTCTCCAGTCATCACCCAGACACATCCCCTGGTGTTACTGTATAATGTCCCATTCCCAGCAGTCACCTCTCCAGTCATCACCCAGACACGTCCCCTGGTGTTACTGTATAATGCCCCATTCCCAGCAGTCACCTCTCCAGTCATCACCCAGACACATCCCCTGGTGTTACTGTATAATGCCCCATTCCCAGCAGTCACCTCTCCAGTCATCACCCAGACACATCCCCTGGTGTTACTGTATAATGTCCCATTCCCAGCAGTCACCTCTCCAGTCATCACCCAGACACGTCCCCTGGTGTTACTGTATATAATGTCCTATTCCCAGCAGTCACCTCTCCAGTCATCACCCAGACACGTCCCCCGGTGACACTGTATAATGCCCCATTCCCAGCAGTCACCTCCCCAGTCATCACCCAGACACATCCCCTGGTGTTACTGTATAATGCCCCATTCTCAGCAGTCATCACCCAGACATGACCCCTGGTGTTACTGTATAATGTCCCATTCCCAGCAGTCACCTCTCTAGTCATCTCCCAGACACACACCCTGGTGTTACTGTATAATGCCCCATTCTCAGCAGTCACCTCTCCAGTCATTACTCGGACACGTCCCCTGGTGTTACTGTATAATGCCCCATTCCCAGCAGTCATCACCCAGACATGACCCCTGGTGTTACTGTATAATGTCCCATTCCCAGCAGTCACCTCTCCAGTCATCACCCAGACACGTCCCCTTGTGTTGCTGTATAATGTCCCATTCCCAGCAGTCACCTCTCCAGTGATCACCCAGACACATCCCCTGGTGTTACTGTGTAATGTCCCATTCCCAGCAGTCACCTCTCCAGTCATCACCCAGACACATCCCCTGGTGTTACTGTGTAATGTCCCATTCCCAGCTGTCACCTCTCCAGTCATCACCCAGACACGTCCCCTGGTGTTACTGTATATAATGTCCTATTCCCAGCAGTCACCTCTCCAGTCATCACCCAGACATGAACCCTGGTGTTACTGTATAATGTTCCATTCCCAGCAGTCACCTCTTCAGTCATCACCCAGACACGACCCCTGGTGTTACTGTATAATGGCCCTCATTCCGAGTTGTTCGCTCGGTGTTTTTCATCGCATCGCAGTGAAATTCCGCTTAGTACGCATGCGCAATGTTCGCACTGCGACTGCGCCAAGTAACTTTACTATGAAGAAAGTAATTTTACTCACGGCTTTTTCATCACTCCGGCGATCGTAATGTGATTGACAGGAAATGGGTGTTACTGGGCGGAAGCACGGCGTTTTAGGGGCGTGTGGTTGAAAACGCTACCGTTTCCGGAAAAAACGCAGGAGTGGCCGGAGAAACGGTGGGAGTGCCTGGGCGAACGCTGGGTGTGTTTGTGACGTCAACCAGGAACGACAAGCACTGAAATGATCGCACAGGCGGAGTAAGTCTGAAGCTACTCTAAAACTGCTAAGTCGTTTGTGATCGCAATATTGCGCATACTTCGGTCGCAATTTTAAGAAGCTAAGATACACTCCCAGTAGGCGTAGGCTTAGCGTGTGTAACTCTGCTACATTCGCCTTGCGAGCGATCAACTCGGAATGAGGGCCAATGTCCCATTCCCAGCAGTCACCTCTCCAGTCATCACCCAGACACTTACCCTGGTGTTACTCTATAATGCCCCATTACTAGCAGCCACCTCACCAGTCATCACCCACACATATCCCCTTATGTTACTGTATAATATCCCATTCCCAGCAGTCATCACCCAGACACATCCCCTGGTGTTACTGTATAATGTCCCATTCCCAGCTGTCACCTCTCCAGTCATCACCCAGACACGTCCCCTGGTGTTACTGTATATAATGTCCAATTGCCAGCAGTCACCTCTCCAGTCATCACCCAGACACGTTCCCGGGTGACACTGTATAATGCCCCATTCCCAGCAGTCACCTCTCCAGTCATCACCCAGACACATCCCCTGGTGTTACTGTATAATGGCCCATTCTCAGCAGTCACCTCTCCAGTCATTACTCGGACACATCCCCTGGTGTTACTTTATAATGTCCCATTCCCAGCAGTCACCTCTCCAGTCATCACCCAGACACGTCCCCTTGTGTTGCTGTCTAATGTCCCATTCCCAGCAGTCACCTCTCCAGTCATCACCCAGACACATCCCCTGGTGTTACTGTATAATGTCCCATTCCCAGCTGTCACCTCTCCAGTCATCACCCAGACACGTCCCCTGGTGTTACTGTATAATGCCCCATTCCTAGCAGCCACCTGACCAGTCATCACCCACACATATCCCCTGGAGTTACTGTATAATATCCCATTCCCAGCAGTCATCACCCAGACATGACCCCTGGTGTTACTGTATAATGTCCCATTCCCAGCAGTCATCTCTCCAGTCATCACCCAGACACGTCCCCGGGTGACACTGTATAATGCCCCATTCCCAGCAGTCACCTCTCCAGTCATCACCCAGACACATCCGCTGGTGTTACTGTATAATGCCCCATTCTCAGCAGTCACCTCTCCAGTCATTACTCGGACACATCCCCTGGTGTTACTTTATAATGTCCCATTCCCAGCAGTCACCTCTCCAGTCATCACCCAGACATGTCCCCTTGTGTTGCTGTATAATGTCCCATTCCCAGCAGTCACCTCTCCAGTCATCACCCAGACACATCCCCTGGTGTTACTGTATAATGTCCCATTCCCAGCTGTCACCTCTCCAGTCATCACCCAGACACGTCCCCTGGTGTTACTGTATAATGCCCCATTCCTAGCAGCCACCTGACCAGTCATCACCCACACATATCCCCTGGTGTTACTGTATAATATCCCATTCCCAGCAGTCATCACCCAGACATGACCCCTGGTGTTACTGTATAATGTCCCATTCCCAGCAGTCATCTCTCCAGTCATCACCCAGACACGTCCCCGGGTGACACTGTATAATGCCCCATTCCCAGCAGTCACCTCTCCAGTCATCACCCAGACACATCCCCTGGTGTTACTGTATAATGGCCCATTCTCAGCAGTCACCTCTCCAGTCATTACTCGGACACATCCCCTGGTGTTACTTTATTAATGTCCCATTCCCAGCAGTCACCTCTCCAGTCATCACCCAGACACGTCCCCTTGTGTTGCTGTCTAATGTCCCATTCCCAGCAGTCACCTCTCCAGTCATCACCCAGACACATCCCCTGGTGTTACTGTATAATGTCCCATTCCCAGCTGTCACCTCTCCAGTCATCACCCAGACACGTCCCCTGGTGTTACTGTATAATGCCCCATTCCTAGCAGCCACCTGACCAGTCATCACCCACACATATCCCCTGGTGTTACTGTATAATATCCCATTCCCAGCAGTCACCTCTCCAGTCATCACCCAGACATGACCCCTGGTGTTACTGTATAATGTCCCATTCCCAGCAGTCACCTCTCCAGTCATCACCCAGACACGTCACATTGTGTTACTGTATAATGTCCCATTCCCAGCAGTCACCTCTCCAGTCATCACCCAGACATATCCCATGGTGTTACTGTATAATGCCCCATTCCTAGAAGTCACCTCTCCAGTCACAACCCAGACACATCCCCTGGTGTTACTGTATAATGCCCCATTACCAGCAGTCACCTCTCCAGTCATCACCCAAACACATCCCCTGGTGTTACTGTATAATGCCCCATTCTCAGCAGTCACCTCTCCAGTCATTACTCGGACACATCCCCTGGTGTTACTTTATAATGTCCCATTCCCAGCAGTCACCTCTCCAGTCATCACCCAGACACGTCCCCTTGTGTTGCTGTATAATGTCCCATTCCCAGCAGTCACCTCTCCAGTCATCACCCAGACACGTCCCTTTGTGTTGCTGTATAATGTCCCATTCCCAGCAGTCACCTCTCCAGTCATCACCCAGACACATCCCCTGGTGTTACTGTATAATGTCCCATTCCCAGCTGTCACCTCTCCAGTCATCACCCAGACACGTCCCCTGGTGTTACTGTATAATGCCCCATTCCTAGCAGCCACCTGACCAGTCATCACCCACACATATCCCCTGGTGTTACTGTATAATGTCCCATTCCCAGCAGTCACCTCTCCAGTCATCACCCAGACACGTCACATTGTGTTACTGTATAATGTCCCATTCCCAGCAGTCACCTCTCCAGTCATCACCCAGACATATCCCATGGTGTTACTGTATAATGCCCCATTCCCAGCAGTCACCTCTCCAGTCACAACCCAGACACATCCCCTGGTGTTACTGTATAATGTCCCATTCCCAGCTGTCACCTCTCCAGTCATCACCCAGACACGTCCCCCGGTGACACTGTATAATGCCTCATTCCCAGCAGTCACCTCTCCAGTCATCACCCAGACACGTCCCCTTGTATTACTGTATAATGTCCCATTCCCAGCAGTCACTTCTCCAGTCATCACCCAGACTTATCCCATGGTGTTACTGTATAATGCCCCATTCCCAGCAGTCATCACCCAGACATGACCCCTGGTGTTACTGTATAATGTCCCATTCCCAGCAGTCACCTCTTCAGTCATCACCCAGACACGTCCCCTTGTATTGCTGCATAATGTCCCATTCCCAGCTGTCACCTCTCCAGTCATCACCCAGACACGTCCCCTGGTGTTACTGTATATAATGTCCTATTCCCAGCAGTCACCTCTCCAGTCATCACCCAGACATGAACCCTGGTGTTACTGTATAATGTCCCATTCCCAGCAGTCACCTCTTCAGTCATCTCCCAGACACGACCCCTGGTGTTACTGTATAATGTCCCATTCCCAGCAGTCACCTCTCCAGTCATCACCCAGACACGTCCCCTTGTATTGCTGTATAATGTCCCATTCCCAGCTGTCACCTCTCCAGTCATCACCCAGACACGTCCCCTGGTGTTACTGTATATAATGTCCTATTCCCAGCAGTCACCTCTCCAGTCATCACCCAGACATGAACCCTGGTGTTACTGTATAATGTCCCATTCCCAGCAGTCACCTCTTCAGTCATCACCCAGACACGACCCCTGGTGTTACTGTATAATGTCCCATTCCCAGCAGTCACCTCTCCAGTCATCACCCAGACACTTACCCTGGTGTTACTCTATAATGCCCCATTCCCAGCAGCCACCTCACCAGACATCACCCAGACATATCCCCTGGTGTTACTGTATAATATCCCATTCCCAGCAGTCATCACCCAGACATGACCCCTGGTGTTACTGTATAATGTCCCATTCCCTGCAGTCACCTCTCCAGTCATCACCCAGACACGTCCCCTTGTGTTAATGTATAATGTCCCATTACCAGCAGTCACCTCTCCAGTCATCCCCCAGACACATCCCCTGGTGTTACTGTATAATGCCCCATTCCCAGCAGTCACCTCTCCAGTCATCACCCAGACACATCCCCTGGTGTTACTGTATAATGTCCCATTCCCAGCTGTCACCTCTCCAGTCATCACCCAGACACATCCCCTGGTGTTACTGTATAATGCCACATTCCCAGCAGTCACCTCTCCAGTCATCACCCAGACACATCCCCTGGTGTTACTGTATAATGCCCCATTCCCAGCAGTCACCTCTCCAGTCATCACCCAGACACATCCCCTGGTGTTACTGTATAATGTCCCATTCCCAGCAGTCACCCCTCCAGTCATCACCCAGACACATCCCCTGGTGTTACTGTATAATGCCCCATTCCCAGCAGTCACCTCTCCAGTCATCACCCAGACACATCCCCTGGTGTTACTGTATAATGTCCCATTCCCAGCTGTCACCTCTCCAGTCATCACCCAGACACGTCCCCTGGTGTTACTGTATATAATGTCCTATTCCCAGCAGTCACCTCTCCAGTCATCACCCAGACACGTCCCCCGGTGACACTGTATAATGCCCCATTCCCAGCAGTCACCTCCCCAGTCATCACCCAGACACATCCCCTGGTGTTACTGTATAATGCCCCATTCTCAGCAGTCATCACCCAGACATGACCCCTGGTGTTACTGTATAATGTCCCATTCCCAGCAGTCACCTCTCTAGTCATCTCCCAGACACACACCCTGGTGTTACTGTATAATGCCCCATTCTCAGCAGTCACCTCTCCAGTCATTACTCGGACACGTCCCCTGGTGTTACTGTATAATGCCCCATTCCCAGCATTCATCACCCAGACATGACCCCTGGTGTTACTGTATAATGTCCCATTCCCAGCAGTCACCTCTCTAGTCATCTCCCAGACACACACCCTGGTGTTACTGTATAATGCCCCATTCTCAGCAGTCACCTCTCCAGTCATTACTCGGACACGTCCCCTGGTGTTACTGTATAATGCCCCATTCCCAGCAGTCATCACCCAGACATGACCCCTGGTGTTACTGTATAATGTCCCATTCCCAGCAGTCACCTCTCCAGTCATCACCCAGACACGTCCCCTTGTGTTGCTGTATAATGTCCCATTCCCAGCAGTCACCTCTCCAGTGATCACCCAGACACATCCCCTGGTGTTACTGTGTAATGTCCCATTCCCAGCAGTCACCTCTCCAGTCATCACCCAGACACATCCCCTGGTGTTACTGTGTAATGTCCCATTCCCAGCTGTCACCTCTCCAGTCATCACCCAGACACGTCCCCTGGTGTTACTGTATATAATGTCCTATTCCCAGCAGTCACCTCTCCAGTCATCACCCAGACATGAACCCTGGTGTTACTGTATAATGTTCCATTCCCAGCAGTCACCTCTTCAGTCATCACCCAGACACGACCCCTGGTGTTACTGTATAATGGCCCTCATTCCGAGTTGTTCGCTCTGTGTTTTTCATCGCATCGCAGTGAAATTCCGCTTAGTACGCATGCGCAATGTTCGCACTGCGACTGCGCCAAGTAACTTTACTATGAAGAAAGTAATTTTACTCACGGCTTTTTCATCACTCCGGCGATCGTAATGTGATTGACAGGAAATGGGTGTTACTGGGCGGAAGCACGGCGTTTTAGGGGCGTGTGGTTGAAAACGCTACCGTTTCCGGAAAAAACGCAGGAGTGGCCGGAGAAACGGTGGGAGTGCCTGGGCGAACGCTGGGTGTGTTTGTGACGTCAACCAGGAACGACAAGCACTGAAATGATTGCACAGGCGGAGTAAGTCTGAAGCTACTCTAAAACTGCTAAGTCGTTTGTGATCGCAATATTGCGCATACTTCGGTCGCAATTTTAAGAAGCTAAGATACACTCCCAGTAGGCGTAGGCTTAGCGTGTGTAACTCTGCTACATTCGCCTTGCGAGCGATCAACTCGGAATGAGGGCCAATGTCCCATTCCCAGCAGTCACCTCTCCAGTCATCACCCAGACACTTACCCTGGTGTTACTCTATAATGCCCCATTACTAGCAGCCACCTCACCAGTCATCACCCACACATATCCCCTTATGTTACTGTATAATATCCCATTCCCAGCAGTCATCACCCAGACATGACCCCTGGTGTTACTGTATAATGTCCCATTCCCAGCAGTCATCTCTCCAGTCATCACCCAGACACATCCCCTGGTGTTACTGTATAAAGTGCCATTCCCAGCTGTCACCTCTCCAGTCATCACCCAGACACGTCCCCTGGTGTTACTGTATATAATGTCCAATTGCCAGCAGTCACCTCTCCAGTCATCACCCAGACACGTCCCCGGGTGACACTGTATAATGCCCCATTCCCAGCAGTCACCTCTCCAGTCATCACCCAGACACATCCCCTGGTGTTACTGTATAATGTCCCATTCCCAGCAGTCACCTCTCCAGTCATCACCCAGACACGTCCCCTTGTGTTGCTGTCTAATGTCCCATTCCCAGCAGTCACCTCTCCAGTCATCACCCAGACACATCCCCTGGTGTTACTGTATAATGTCCCATTCCCAGCTGTCACCTCTCCAGTCATCACCCAGACACGTCCCCTGGTGTTACTGTATAATGCCCCTTTCCTAGCAGTCATCACCCAGACATGACCCCTGGTGTTACTGTATAATGTCCCATTCCCAGCAGTCACCTCTCCAGTCATCACCCAGACACATCCCCTGGTGTTACTGTATAATGCCCCATTCCCAGCAGTCACCTCTCCAGTCATCACCCAGACACATCCCCTGGTGTTACTGTATAATGTCCCATTCCCAGCAGTCACCCCTCCAGTCATCACCCAGACACATCCCCTGGTGTTACTGTATAATGCCCCATTCCCAGCAGTCACCTCTCCAGTCATCACCCAGACACATCCCCTGGTGTTACTGTATAATGTCCCATTCCCAGCAGTCACCTCTCCAGTCATCACCCAGACACGTCCCCTGGTGTTACTGTATAATGCCCCATTCCCAGCAGTCACCTCTCCAGTCATCACCCAGACACATCCCCTGGTGTTACTGTATAATGCCCCATTCCCAGCAGTCACCTCTCCAGTCATCACCCAGACACATCCCCTGGTGTTACTGTATAATGTCCCATTCCCAGCAGTCACCTCTCCAGTCATCACCCAGACACGTCCCCTGGTGTTACTGTATATAATGTCCTATTCCCAGCAGTCACCTCTCCAGTCATCACCCAGACACGTCCCCCGGTGACACTGTATAATGCCCCATTCCCAGCAGTCACCTCCCCAGTCATCACCCAGACACATCCCCTGGTGTTACTGTATAATGCCCCATTCTCAGCAGTCATCACCCAGACATGACCCCTGGTGTTACTGTATAATGTCCCATTCCCAGCAGTCACCTCTCTAGTCATCTCCCAGACACACACCCTGGTGTTACTGTATAATGCCCCATTCTCAGCAGTCACCTCTCCAGTCATTACTCGGACACGTCCCCTGGTGTTACTGTATAATGCCCCATTCCCAGCAGTCATCACCCAGACATGACCCCTGGTGTTACTGTATAATGTCCCATTCCCAGCAGTCACCTCTCCAGTCATCACCCAGACACGTCCCCTTGTGTTGCTGTATAATGTCCCATTCCCAGCAGTCACCTCTCCAGTGATCACCCAGACACATCCCCTGGTGTTACTGTGTAATGTCCCATTCCCAGCAGTCACCTCTCCAGTCATCACCCAGACACATCCCCTGGTGTTACTGTGTAATGTCCCATTCCCAGCTGTCACCTCTCCAGTCATCACCCAGACACGTCCCCTGGTGTTACTGTATATAATGTCCTATTCCCAGCAGTCACCTCTCCAGTCATCACCCAGACATGAACCCTGGTGTTACTGTATAATGTTCCATTCCCAGCAGTCACCTCTTCAGTCATCACCCAGACACGACCCCTGGTGTTACTGTATAATGGCCCTCATTCCGAGTTGTTCGCTCGGTGTTTTTCATCGCATCGCAGTGAAATTCCGCTTAGTACGCATGCGCAATGTTCGCACTGCGACTGCGCCAAGTAACTTTACTATGAAGAAAGTAATTTTACTCACGGCTTTTTCATCACTCCGGCGATCGTAATGTGATTGACAGGAAATGGGTGTTACTGGGCGGAAGCACGGCGTTTTAGGGGCGTGTGGTTGAAAACGCTACCGTTTCCGGAAAAAACGCAGGAGTGGCCGGAGAAACGGTGGGAGTGCCTGGGCGAACGCTGGGTGTGTTTGTGACGTCAACCAGGAACGACAAGCACTGAAATGATCGCACAGGCGGAGTAAGTCTGAAGCTACTCTAAAACTGCTAAGTCGTTTGTGATCGCAATATTGCGCATACTTCGGTCGCAATTTTAAGAAGCTAAGATACACTCCCAGTAGGCGTAGGCTTAGCGTGTGTAACTCTGCTACATTCGCCTTGCGAGCGATCAACTCGGAATGAGGGCCAATGTCCCATTCCCAGCAGTCACCTCTCCAGTCATCACCCAGACACTTACCCTGGTGTTACTCTATAATGCCCCATTACTAGCAGCCACCTCACCAGTCATCACCCACACATATCCCCTTATGTTACTGTATAATATCCCATTCCCAGCAGTCATCACCCAGACACATCCCCTGGTGTTACTGTATAATGTCCCATTCCCAGCTGTCACCTCTCCAGTCATCACCCAGACACGTCCCCTGGTGTTACTGTATATAATGTCCAATTGCCAGCAGTCACCTCTCCAGTCATCACCCAGACACGTTCCCGGGTGACACTGTATAATGCCCCATTCCCAGCAGTCACCTCTCCAGTCATCACCCAGACACATCCCCTGGTGTTACTGTATAATGGCCCATTCTCAGCAGTCACCTCTCCAGTCATTACTCGGACACATCCCCTGGTGTTACTTTATAATGTCCCATTCCCAGCAGTCACCTCTCCAGTCATCACCCAGACACGTCCCCTTGTGTTGCTGTCTAATGTCCCATTCCCAGCAGTCACCTCTCCAGTCATCACCCAGACACATCCCCTGGTGTTACTGTATAATGTCCCATTCCCAGCTGTCACCTCTCCAGTCATCACCCAGACACGTCCCCTGGTGTTACTGTATAATGCCCCATTCCTAGCAGCCACCTGACCAGTCATCACCCACACATATCCCCTGGAGTT
Organism: Pseudophryne corroboree; assembly: GCF_028390025.1. Lineage (NCBI taxonomy): Eukaryota > Metazoa > Chordata > Amphibia > Anura > Myobatrachidae > Pseudophryne > Pseudophryne corroboree. Next base: position 1,892,571 of record NW_026967541.1, read on the forward strand.
ACTGTATAATATCCCATTCCCAGCAGTCATCACCCAGACATGACCCCTGGTGTTACTGTATAATGTCCCATTCCCAGCAGTCATCTCTCCAGTCATCACCCAGACACGTCCCCGGGTGACACTGTATAATGCCCCATTCCCAGCAGTCACCTCTCCAGTCATCACCCAGACACATCCCCTGGTGTTACTGTATAATGCCCCATTCTCAGCAGTCACCTCTCCAGTCATTACTCGGACACATCCCCTGGTGTTACTTTATAATGTCCCATTCCCAGCAGTCACCTCTCCAGTCATCACCCAGACATGTCCCCTTGTGTTGCTGTATAATGTCCCATTCCCAGCAGTCACCTCTCCAGTCATCACCCAGACACATCCCCTGGTGTTACTGTATAATGTCCCATTCCCAGCTGTCACCTCTCCAGTCATCACCCAGACACGTCCCCTGGTGTTACTGTATAATGCCCCATTCCTAGCAGCCACCTGACCAGTCATCACCCACACATATCCCCTGGTGTTACTGTATAATATCCCATTCCCAGCAGTCATCACCCAGACATGACCCCTGGTGTTACTGTATAATGTCCCATTCCCAGCAGTCATCTCTCCAGTCATCACCCAGACACGTCCCCGGGTGACACTGTATAATGCCCCATTCCCAGCAGTCACCTCTCCAGTCATCACCCAGACACATCCCCTGGTGTTACTGTATAATGTCCCATTCCCAGCTGTCACCTCTCCAGTCATCACCCAGACACATCCCCTGGTGTTACTGTATAATGCCACATTCCCAGCAGTCACCTCTCCAGTCATCACCCAGACACATCCCCTGGTGTTACTGTATAATGCCCCATTCCCAGCAGTCACCTCTCCAGTCATCACCCAGACACATCCCCTGGTGTTACTGTATAATGTCCCATTCCCAGCAGTCACCCCTCCAGTCATCACCCAGACACATCCCCTGGTGTTACTGTATAATGCCCCATTCCCAGCAGTCACCTCTCCAGTCATCACCCAGACACATCCCCTGGTGTTACTGTATAATGTCCCATTCCCAGCTGTCACCTCTCCAGTCATCACCCAGACACGTCCCCTGGTGTTACTGTATATAATGTCCTATTCCCAGCAGTCACCTCTCCAGTCATCACCCAGACACGTCCCCCGGTGACACTGTATAATGCCCCATTCCCAGCAGTCACCTCCCCAGTCATCACCCAGACACATCCCCTGGTGTTACTGTATAATGCCCCATTCTCAGCAGTCATCACCCAGACATGACCCCTGGTGTTACTGTATAATGTCCCATTCCCAGCAGTCACCTCTCTAGTCATCTCCCAGACACACACCCTGGTGTTACTGTATAATGCCCCATTCTCAGCAGTCACCTCTCCAGTCATTACTCGGACACGTCCCCTGGTGTTACTGTATAATGCCCCATTCCCAGCATTCATCACCCAGACATGACCCCTGGTGTTACTGTATAATGTCCCATTCCCAGCAGTCACCTCTCTAGTCATCTCCCAGACACACACCCTGGTGTTACTGTATAATGCCCCATTCTCAGCAGTCACCTCTCCAGTCATTACTCGGACACGTCCCCTGGTGTTACTGTATAATGCCCCATTCCCAGCAGTCATCACCCAGACATGACCCCTGGTGTTACTGTATAATGTCCCATTCCCAGCAGTCACCTCTCCAGTCATCACCCAGACACGTCCCCTTGTGTTGCTGTATAATGTCCCATTCCCAGCAGTCACCTCTCCAGTGATCACCCAGACACATCCCCTGGTGTTACTGTGTAATGTCCCATTCCCAGCAGTCACCTCTCCAGTCATCACCCAGACACATCCCCTGGTGTTACTGTGTAATGTCCCATTCCCAGCTGTCACCTCTCCAGTCATCACCCAGACACGTCCCCTGGTGTTACTGTATATAATGTCCTATTCCCAGCAGTCACCTCTCCAGTCATCACCCAGACATGAACCCTGGTGTTACTGTATAATGTTCCATTCCCAGCAGTCACCTCTTCAGTCATCACCCAGACACGACCCCTGGTGTTACTGTATAATGGCCCTCATTCCGAGTTGTTCGCTCTGTGTTTTTCATCGCATCGCAGTGAAATTCCGCTTAGTACGCATGCGCAATGTTCGCACTGCGACTGCGCCAAGTAACTTTACTATGAAGAAAGTAATTTTACTCACGGCTTTTTCATCACTCCGGCGATCGTAATGTGATTGACAGGAAATGGGTGTTACTGGGCGGAAGCACGGCGTTTTAGGGGCGTGTGGTTGAAAACGCTACCGTTTCCGGAAAAAACGCAGGAGTGGCCGGAGAAACGGTGGGAGTGCCTGGGCGAACGCTGGGTGTGTTTGTGACGTCAACCAGGAACGACAAGCACTGAAATGATTGCACAGGCGGAGTAAGTCTGAAGCTACTCTAAAACTGCTAAGTCGTTTGTGATCGCAATATTGCGCATACTTCGGTCGCAATTTTAAGAAGCTAAGATACACTCCCAGTAGGCGTAGGCTTAGCGTGTGTAACTCTGCTACATTCGCCTTGCGAGCGATCAACTCGGAATGAGGGCCAATGTCCCATTCCCAGCAGTCACCTCTCCAGTCATCACCCAGACACTTACCCTGGTGTTACTCTATAATGCCCCATTACTAGCAGCCACCTCACCAGTCATCACCCACACATATCCCCTTATGTTACTGTATAATATCCCATTCCCAGCAGTCATCACCCAGACATGACCCCTGGTGTTACTGTATAATGTCCCATTCCCAGCAGTCATCTCTCCAGTCATCACCCAGACACATCCCCTGGTGTTACTGTATAAAGTGCCATTCCCAGCTGTCACCTCTCCAGTCATCACCCAGACACGTCCCCTGGTGTTACTGTATATAATGTCCAATTGCCAGCAGTCACCTCTCCAGTCATCACCCAGACACGTCCCCGGGTGACACTGTATAATGCCCCATTCCCAGCAGTCACCTCTCCAGTCATCACCCAGACACATCCCCTGGTGTTACTGTATAATGTCCCATTCCCAGCAGTCACCTCTCCAGTCATCACCCAGACACGTCCCCTTGTGTTGCTGTCTAATGTCCCATTCCCAGCAGTCACCTCTCCAGTCATCACCCAGACACATCCCCTGGTGTTACTGTATAATGTCCCATTCCCAGCTGTCACCTCTCCAGTCATCACCCAGACACGTCCCCTGGTGTTACTGTATAATGCCCCTTTCCTAGCAGTCATCACCCAGACATGACCCCTGGTGTTACTGTATAATGTCCCATTCCCAGCAGTCACCTCTCCAGTCATCACCCAGACACATCCCCTGGTGTTACTGTATAATGCCCCATTCCCAGCAGTCACCTCTCCAGTCATCACCCAGACACATCCCCTGGTGTTACTGTATAATGTCCCATTCCCAGCAGTCACCCCTCCAGTCATCACCCAGACACATCCCCTGGTGTTACTGTATAATGCCCCATTCCCAGCAGTCACCTCTCCAGTCATCACCCAGACACATCCCCTGGTGTTACTGTATAATGTCCCATTCCCAGCAGTCACCTCTCCAGTCATCACCCAGACACGTCCCCTGGTGTTACTGTATAATGCCCCATTCCCAGCAGTCACCTCTCCAGTCATCACCCAGACACATCCCCTGGTGTTACTGTATAATGCCCCATTCCCAGCAGTCACCTCTCCAGTCATCACCCAGACACATCCCCTGGTGTTACTGTATAATGTCCCATTCCCAGCAGTCACCTCTCCAGTCATCACCCAGACACGTCCCCTGGTGTTACTGTATATAATGTCCTATTCCCAGCAGTCACCTCTCCAGTCATCACCCAGACACGTCCCCCGGTGACACTGTATAATGCCCCATTCCCAGCAGTCACCTCCCCAGTCATCACCCAGACACATCCCCTGGTGTTACTGTATAATGCCCCATTCTCAGCAGTCATCACCCAGACATGACCCCTGGTGTTACTGTATAATGTCCCATTCCCAGCAGTCACCTCTCTAGTCATCTCCCAGACACACACCCTGGTGTTACTGTATAATGCCCCATTCTCAGCAGTCACCTCTCCAGTCATTACTCGGACACGTCCCCTGGTGTTACTGTATAATGCCCCATTCCCAGCAGTCATCACCCAGACATGACCCCTGGTGTTACTGTATAATGTCCCATTCCCAGCAGTCACCTCTCCAGTCATCACCCAGACACGTCCCCTTGTGTTGCTGTATAATGTCCCATTCCCAGCAGTCACCTCTCCAGTGATCACCCAGACACATCCCCTGGTGTTACTGTGTAATGTCCCATTCCCAGCAGTCACCTCTCCAGTCATCACCCAGACACATCCCCTGGTGTTACTGTGTAATGTCCCATTCCCAGCTGTCACCTCTCCAGTCATCACCCAGACACGTCCCCTGGTGTTACTGTATATAATGTCCTATTCCCAGCAGTCACCTCTCCAGTCATCACCCAGACATGAACCCTGGTGTTACTGTATAATGTTCCATTCCCAGCAGTCACCTCTTCAGTCATCACCCAGACACGACCCCTGGTGTTACTGTATAATGGCCCTCATTCCGAGTTGTTCGCTCGGTGTTTTTCATCGCATCGCAGTGAAATTCCGCTTAGTACGCATGCGCAATGTTCGCACTGCGACTGCGCCAAGTAACTTTACTATGAAGAAAGTAATTTTACTCACGGCTTTTTCATCACTCCGGCGATCGTAATGTGATTGACAGGAAATGGGTGTTACTGGGCGGAAGCACGGCGTTTTAGGGGCGTGTGGTTGAAAACGCTACCGTTTCCGGAAAAAACGCAGGAGTGGCCGGAGAAACGGTGGGAGTGCCTGGGCGAACGCTGGGTGTGTTTGTGACGTCAACCAGGAACGACAAGCACTGAAATGATCGCACAGGCGGAGTAAGTCTGAAGCTACTCTAAAACTGCTAAGTCGTTTGTGATCGCAATATTGCGCATACTTCGGTCGCAATTTTAAGAAGCTAAGATACACTCCCAGTAGGCGTAGGCTTAGCGTGTGTAACTCTGCTACATTCGCCTTGCGAGCGATCAACTCGGAATGAGGGCCAATGTCCCATTCCCAGCAGTCACCTCTCCAGTCATCACCCAGACACTTACCCTGGTGTTACTCTATAATGCCCCATTACTAGCAGCCACCTCACCAGTCATCACCCACACATATCCCCTTATGTTACTGTATAATATCCCATTCCCAGCAGTCATCACCCAGACACATCCCCTGGTGTTACTGTATAATGTCCCATTCCCAGCTGTCACCTCTCCAGTCATCACCCAGACACGTCCCCTGGTGTTACTGTATATAATGTCCAATTGCCAGCAGTCACCTCTCCAGTCATCACCCAGACACGTTCCCGGGTGACACTGTATAATGCCCCATTCCCAGCAGTCACCTCTCCAGTCATCACCCAGACACATCCCCTGGTGTTACTGTATAATGGCCCATTCTCAGCAGTCACCTCTCCAGTCATTACTCGGACACATCCCCTGGTGTTACTTTATAATGTCCCATTCCCAGCAGTCACCTCTCCAGTCATCACCCAGACACGTCCCCTTGTGTTGCTGTCTAATGTCCCATTCCCAGCAGTCACCTCTCCAGTCATCACCCAGACACATCCCCTGGTGTTACTGTATAATGTCCCATTCCCAGCTGTCACCTCTCCAGTCATCACCCAGACACGTCCCCTGGTGTTACTGTATAATGCCCCATTCCTAGCAGCCACCTGACCAGTCATCACCCACACATATCCCCTGGAGTTACTGTATAATATCCCATTCCCAGCAGTCATCACCCAGACATGACCCCTGGTGTTACTGTATAATGTCCCATTCCCAGCAGTCATCTCTCCAGTCATCACCCAGACACGTCCCCGGGTGACACTGTATAATGCCCCATTCCCAGCAGTCACCTCTCCAGTCATCACCCAGACACATCCCCTGGTGTTACTGTATAATGCCCCATTCTCAGCAGTCACCTCTCCAGTCATTACTCGGACACATCCCCTGGTGTTACTTTATAATGTCCCATTCCCAGCAGTCACCTCTCCAGTCATCACCCAGACATGTCCCCTTGTGTTGCTGTATAATGTCCCATTCCCAGCAGTCACCTCTCCAGTCATCACCCAGACACATCCCCTGGTGTTACTGTATAATGTCCCATTCCCAGCTGTCACCTCTCCAGTCATCACCCAGACACGTCCCCTGGTGTTACTGTATAATGCCCCATTCCTAGCAGCCACCTGACCAGTCATCACCCACACATATCCCCTGGTGTTACTGTATAATATCCCATTCCCAGCAGTAATCACCCAGACATGACCCCTGGTGTTACTGTATAATGTCCCATTCCCAGCAGTCATCTCTCCAGTCATCACCCAGACACGTCCCCGGGTGACACTGTATAATGCCCCATTCCCAGCAGTCACCTCTCCAGTCATCACCCAGACACATCCCCTGGTGTTACTGTATAATGGCCCATTCTCAGCAGTCACCTCTCCAGTCATTACTCGGACACATCCCCTGGTGTTACTTTATTAATGTCCCATTCCCAGCAGTCACCTCTCCAGTCATCACCCAGACACGTCCCCTTGTGTTGCTGTCTAATGTCCCATTCCCAGCAGTCACCTCTCCAGTCATCACCCAGACACATCCCCTGGTGTTACTGTATAATGTCCCATTCCCAGCTGTCACCTCTCCAGTCATCACCCAGACACGTCCCCTGGTGTTACTGTATAATGCCCCATTCCTAGCAGCCACCTGACCAGTCATCACCCACACATATCCCCTGGTGTTACTGTATAATATCCCATTCCCAGCAGTCACCTCTCCAGTCATCACCCAGACATGACCCCTGGTGTTACTGTATAATGTCCCATTCCCAGCAGTCACCTCTCCAGTCATCACCCAGACACGTCACATTGTGTTACTGTATAATGTCCCATTCCCAGCAGTCACCTCTCCAGTCATCACCCAGACATATCCCATGGTGTTACTGTATAATGCCCCATTCCTAGAAGTCACCTCTCCAGTCACAACCCAGACACATCCCCTGGTGTTACTGTATAATGCCCCATTACCAGCAGTCACCTCTCCAGTCATCACCCAAACACATCCCCTGGTGTTACTGTATAATGCCCCATTCTCAGCAGTCACCTCTCCAGTCATTACTCGGACACATCCCCTGGTGTTACTTTATAATGTCCCATTCCCAGCAGTCACCTCTCCAGTCATCACCCAGACACGTCCCCTTGTGTTGCTGTATAATGTCCCATTCCCAGCAGTCACCTCTCCAGTCATCACCCAGACACGTCCCTTTGTGTTGCTGTATAATGTCCCATTCCCAGCAGTCACCTCTCCAGTCATCACCCAGACACATCCCCTGGTGTTACTGTATAATGTCCCATTCCCAGCTGTCACCTCTCCAGTCATCACCCAGACACGTCCCCTGGTGTTACTGTATAATGCCCCATTCCTAGCAGCCACCTGACCAGTCATCACCCACACATATCCCCTGGTGTTACTGTATAATGTCCCATTCCCAGCAGTCACCTCTCCAGTCATCACCCAGACACGTCACATTGTGTTACTGTATAATGTCCCATTCCCAGCAGTCACCTCTCCAGTCATCACCCAGACATATCCCATGGTGTTACTGTATAATGCCCCATTCCCAGCAGTCACCTCTCCAGTCACAACCCAGACACATCCCCTGGTGTTACTGTATAATGCCCCATTACCAGCAGTCACCTCTCCAGTCATCACCCAGACACATCCCCTGGTGTTACTGTATAATGTCCCATTCCCAGCTGTCACCTCTCCAGTCATCACCCAGACACGTCCCCCGGTGACACTGTATAATGCCTCATTCCCAGCAGTCACCTCTCCAGTCATCACCCAGACACGTCCCCTTGTATTACTGTATAATGTCCCATTCCCAGCAGTCACTTCTCCAGTCATCACCCAGACTTATCCCATGGTGTTACTGTATAATGCCCCATTCCCAGCAGTCATCACCCAGACATGACCCCTGGTGTTACTGTATAATGTCCCATTCCCAGCAGTCACCTCTCCAGTCATCACCCAGACACGTCCCCTTGTATTGCTGCATAATGTCCCATTCCCAGCTGTCACCTCTCCAGTCATCACCCAGACACGTCCCCTGGTGTTACTGTATATAATGTCCTATTCCCAGCAGTCACCTCTCCAGTCATCACCCAGACATGAACCCTGGTGTTACTGTATAATGTCCCATTCCCAGCAGTCACCTCTTCAGTCATCTCCCAGACACGACCCCTGGTGTTACTGTATAATGTCCCATTCCCAGCAGTCACCTCTCCAGTCATCACCCAGACACGTCCCCTTGTATTGCTGTATAATGTCCCATTCCCAGCTGTCACCTCTCCAGTCATCACCCAGACACGTCCCCTGGTGTTACTGTATATAATGTCCTATTCCCAGCAGTCACCTCTCCAGTCATCACCCAGACATGAACCCTGGTGTTACTGTATAATGTCCCATTCCCAGCAGTCACCTCTTCAGTCATCACCCAGACACGACCCCTGGTGTTACTGTATAATGTCCCATTCCCAGCAGTCACCTCTCCAGTCATCACCCAGACACTTACCCTGGTGTTACTCTATAATGCCCCATTCCCAGCAGCCACCTCACCAGACATCACCCAGACATATCCCCTGGTGTTACTGTATAATATCCCATTCCCAGCAGTCATCACCCAGACATGACCCCTGGTGTTACTGTATAATGTCCCATTCCCTGCAGTCACCTCTCCAGTCATCACCCAGACACGTCCCCTTGTGTTAATGTATAATGTCCCATTACCAGCAGTCACCTCTCCAGTCATCCCCCAGACACATCCCCTGGTGTTACTGTATAATGCCCCATTCCCAGCAGTCACCTCTCCAGTCATCACCCAGACACATCCCCTGGTGTTACTGTATAATGTCCCATTCCCAGCTGTCACCTCTCCAGTCATCACCCAGACACATCCCCTGGTGTTACTGTATAATGCCCCATTCCCAGCAGTCACCTCTCCAGTCATCACCCAGACACATCCCCTGGTGTTACTGTATAATGCCCCATTCCCAGCAGTCACCTCTCCAGTCATCACCCAGACACATCCCCTGGTGTTACTGTATAATGTCCCATTCCCAGCAGTCACCCCTCCAGTCATCACCCAGACACATCCCCTGGTGTTACTGTATAATGCCCCATTCCCAGCAGTCACCTCTCCAGTCATCACCCAGACACATCCCCTGGTGTTACTGTATAATGTCCCATTCCCAGCTGTCACCTCTCCAGTCATCACCCAGACACGTCCCCTGGTGTTACTGTATATAATGTCCTATTCCCAGCAGTCACCTCTCCAGTCATCACCCAGACACGTCCCCCGGTGACACTGTATAATGCCCCATTCCCAGCAGTCACCTCCCCAGTCATCACCCAGACACATCCCCTGGTGTTACTGTATAATGCCCCATTCTCAGCAGTCATCACCCAGACATGACCCCTGGTGTTACTGTATAATGTCCCATTCCCAGCAGTCACCTCTCTAGTCATCTCCCAGACACACACCCTGGTGTTACTGTATAATGCCCCATTCTCAGCAGTCACCTCTCCAGTCATTACTCGGACACGTCCCCTGGTGTTACTGTATAATGCCCCATTCCCAGCATTCATCACCCAGACATGACCCCTGGTGTTACTGTATAATGTCCCATTCCCAGCAGTCACCTCTCTAGTCATCTCCCAGACACACACCCTGGTGTTACTGTATAATGCCCCATTCTCAGCAGTCACCTCTCCAGTCATTACTCGGACACGTCCCCTGGTGTTACTGTATAATGCCCCATTCCCAGCAGTCATCACCCAGACATGACCCCTGGTGTTACTGTATAATGTCCCATTCCCAGCAGTCACCTCTCCAGTCATCACCCAGACACGTCCCCTTGTGTTGCTGTATAATGTCCCATTCCCAGCAGTCACCTCTCCAGTGATCACCCAGACACATCCCCTGGTGTTACTGTGTAATGTCCCATTCCCAGCAGTCACCTCTCCAGTCATCACCCAGACACATCCCCTGGTGTTACTGTGTAATGTCCCATTCCCAGCTGTCACCTCTCCAGTCATCACCCAGACACGTCCCCTGGTGTTACTGTATATAATGTCCTATTCCCAGCAGTCACCTCTCCAGTCATCACCCAGACATGAACCCTGGTGTTACTGTATAATGTTCCATTCCCAGCAGTCACCTCTTCAGTCATCACCCAGACACGACCCCTGGTGTTACTGTATAATGGCCCTCATTCCGAGTTGTTCGCTCTGTGTTTTTCATCGCATCGCAGTGAAATTCCGCTTAGTACGCATGCGCAATGTTCGCACTGCGACTGCGCCAAGTAACTTTACTATGAAGAAAGTAATTTTACTCACGGCTTTTTCATCACTCCGGCGATCGTAATGTGATTGACAGGAAATGGGTGTTACTGGGCGGAAGCACGGCGTTTTAGGGGCGTGTGGTTGAAAACGCTACCGTTTCCGGAAAAAACGCAGGAGTGGCCGGAGAAACGGTGGGAGTGCCTGGGCGAACGCTGGGTGTGTTTGTGACGTCAACCAGGAACGACAAGCACTGAAATGATCGCACAGGCGGAGTAAGTCTGAAGCTACTCTAAAACTGCTAAGTCGTTTGTGATCGCAATATTGCGCATACTTCGGTCGCAATTTTAAGAAGCTAAGATACACTCCCAGTAGGCGTAGGCTTAGCGTGTGTAACTCTGCTACATTCGCCTTGCGAGCGATCAACTCGGAATGAGGGCCAATGTCCCATTCCCAGCAGTCACCTCTCCAGTCATCACCCAGACACTTACCCTGGTGTTACTCTATAATGCCCCATTACTAGCAGCCACCTCACCAGTCATCACCCACACATATCCCCTTATGTTACTGTATAATATCCCATTCCCAGCAGTCATCACCCAGACATGACCCCTGGTGTTACTGTATAATGTCCCATTCCCAGCAGTCATCTCTCCAGTCATCACCCAGACACATCCCCTGGTGTTACTGTATAAAGTGCCATTCCCAGCTGTCACCTCTCCAGTCATCACCCAGACACGTCCCCTGGTGTTACTGTATATAATGTCCAATTGCCAGCAGTCACCTCTCCAGTCATCACCCAGACACGTCCCCGGGTGACACTGTATAATGCCCCATTCCCAGCAGTCACCTCTCCAGTCATCACCCAGACACATCCCCTGGTGTTACTGTATAATGTCCCATTCCCAGCAGTCACCTCTCCAGTCATCACCCAGACACGTCCCCTTGTGTTGCTGTCTAATGTCCCATTCCCAGCAGTCACCTCTCCAGTCATCACCCAGACACATCCCCTGGTGTTACTGTATAATGTCCCATTCCCAGCTGTCACCTCTCCAGTCATCACCCAGACACGTCCCCTGGTGTTACTGTATAATGCCCCTTTCCTAGCAGTCATCACCCAGACATGACCCCTGGTGTTACTGTATAATGTCCCATTCCCAGCAGTCACCTCTCCAGTCATCACCCAGACACATCCCCTGGTGTTACTGTATAATGCCCCATTCCCAGCAGTCACCTCTCCAGTCATCACCCAGACACATCCCCTGGTGTTACTGTATAATGTCCCATTCCCAGCAGTCACCCCTCCAGTCATCACCCAGACACATCCCCTGGTGTTACTGTATAATGCCCCATTCCCAGCAGTCACCTCTCCAGTCATCACCCAGACACATCCCCTGGTGTTACTGTATAATGTCCCATTCCCAGCTGTCACCTCTCCAGTCATCACCCAGACACGTCCCCTGGTGTTACTGTATATAATGTCCTATTCCCAGCAGTCACCTCTCCAGTCATCACCCAGACACGTCCCCCGGTGACACTGTATAATGCCCCATTCCCAGCAGTCACCTCCCCAGTCATCACCCAGACACATCCCCTGGTGTTACTGTATAATGCCCCATTCTCAGCAGTCATCACCCAGACATGACCCCTGGTGTTACTGTATAATGTCCCATTCCCAGCAGTCACCTCTCTAGTCATCTCCCAGACACACACCCTGGTGTTACTGTATAATGCCCCATTCTCAGCAGTCACCTCTCCAGTCATTACTCGGACACGTCCCCTGGTGTTACTGTATAATGCCCCATTCCCAGCAGTCATCACCCAGACATGACCCCTGGTGTTACTGTATAATGTCCCATTCCCAGCAGTCACCTCTCCAGTCATCACCCAGACACGTCCCCTTGTGTTGCTGTATAATGTCCCATTCCCAGCAGTCACCTCTCCAGTGATCACCCAGACACATCCCCTGGTGTTACTGTGTAATGTCCCATTCCCAGCAGTCACCTCTCCAGTCATCACCCAGACACATCCCCTGGTGTTACTGTGTAATGTCCCATTCCCAGCTGTCACCTCTCCAGTCATCACCCAGACACGTCCCCTGGTGTTACTGTATATAATGTCCTATTCCCAGCAGTCACCTCTCCAGTCATCACCCAGACATGAACCCTGGTGTTACTGTATAATGTTCCATTCCCAGCAGTCACCTCTTCAGTCATCACCCAGACACGACCCCTGGTGTTACTGTATAATGGCCCTCATTCCGAGTTGTTCGCTCGGTGTTTTTCATCGCATCGCAGTGAAATTCCGCTTAGTACGCATGCGCAATGTTCGCACTGCGACTGCGCCAAGTAACTTTACTATGAAGAAAGTAATTTTACTCACGGCTTTTTCATGACTCCGGCGATCGTAATGTGATTGACAGGAAATGGGTGTTACTGGGCGGAAGCACGGCGTTTTAGGGGCGTGTGGTTGAAAACGCTACCGTTTCCGGAAAAAACGCAGGAGTGGCCGGAGAAACGGTGGGAGTGCCTGGGCGAACGCTGGGTGTGTTTGTGACGTCAACCAGGAACGACAAGCACTGAAATGATCGCACAGGCGGAGTAAGTCTGAAGCTACTCTAAAACTGCTAAGTCGTTTGTGATCGCAATATTGCGCATACTTCGGTCGCAATTTTAAGAAGCTAAGATACACTCCCAGTAGGCGTAGGCTTAGCGTGTGTAACTCTGCTACATTCGCCTTGCGAGCGATCAACTCGGAATGAGGGCCAATGTCCCATTCCCAGCAGTCACCTCTCCAGTCATCACCCAGACACTTACCCTGGTGTTACTCTATAATGCCCCATTACTAGCAGCCACCTCACCAGTCATCACCCACACATATCCCCTTATGTTACTGTATAATATCCCATTCCCAGCAGTCATCACCCAGACACATCCCCTGGTGTTACTGTATAATGTCCCATTCCCAGCTGTCACCTCTCCAGTCATCACCCAGACACGTCCCCTGGTGTTACTGTATATAATGTCCAATTGCCAGCAGTCACCTCTCCAGTCATCACCCAGACACGTCCCCGGGTGACACTGTATAATGCCCCATTCCCAGCAGTCACCTCTCCAGTCATCACCCAGACACATCCCCTGGTGTTACTGTATAATGGCCCATTCTCAGCAGTCACCTCTCCAGTCATTACTCGGACACATCCCCTGGTGTTACTTTATAATGTCCCATTCCCAGCAGTCACCTCTCCAGTCATCACCCAGACACGTCCCCTTGTGTTGCTGTCTAATGTCCCATTCCCAGCAGTCACCTCTCCAGTCATCACCCAGACACATCCCCTGGTGTTACTGTATAATGTCCCATTCCCAGCTGTCACCTCTCCAGTCATCACCCAGACACGTCCCCTGGTGTTACTGTATAATGCCCCATTCCTAGCAGCCACCTGACCAGTCATCACCCACACGTATCCCCTGGAGTTACTGTATAATATCCCATTCCCAGCAGTCATCACCCAGACATGACCCCTGGTGTTACTGTATAATGTCCCATTCCCAGCAGTCACCTCTCCAGTCATCACCCAGACACGTCCCCTTGTGTTGCTGTCTAATGTCCCATTCCCAGCAGTCACCTCTCCAGTCATCACCCAGACACGTCCCCTGGTGTTACTGTATAATGCCCCATTCCTAGCAGCCACCTGACCAGTCATCACCCACACGTATCCCCTGGAGTTACTGTATAATATCCCATTCCCAGCAGTCATCACCCAGACATGACCCCTGGTGTTACTGTATAATGTCCCATTCCCAGCAGTCACCTCTCCAGTCATCACCCAGACACGTCACATTGTGTTACTGTATAATGTCCCATTCCCAGCAGTCACCTCTCCAGTCATCACCCAGACATATCCCATGGTGTTACTGTATAATGCCCCATTCCTAGCAGTCACAACCCAGACACATCCCCTGGTGTTACTGTATAATGCCCCATTACCAGCAGTCACCTCTCCAGTCATCACCCAAACACATCCCCTGGTGTTACTGTATAATGTCCCATTCCCAGCTGTCACCTCTCCAGTCATCACCCAGACACGTCCCCTGGTGTTACTGTATAATGCCCCATTCCTAGCAGCCACCTGACCAGTCATCACCCACACATATCCCCTGGTGTTACTGTATAATATCCCATTCCCAGCAGTCATCACCCAGACATGACCCCTGGTGTTACTGTATAATGTCCCATTCCCAGCAGTCACCTCTCCAGTCATCACCCAGACACGTCACATTGTGTTACTGTATAATGTCCCATTCCCAGCAGTCACCTCTCCAGTCATCACCCAGACATATCCCATGGTGTTACTGTATAATGCCCCATTCCCAGCAGTCACCTCTCCAGTCACAACCCAGACACATCCCCTGGTGTTACTGTATAATGCCCCATTACCAGCAGTCACCTCTCCAGTCATCACCCAAACACATCCCCTGGTGTTACTGTATAATGCCCCATTCCCAGCAGTCACCTCTCCAGTCATCACCCAGACACATCCCCTGGTGTTACTGTATAATGCCCCATTCTTAGCAGTCACCTCTCCAGTCATTACTCAGACACGTCTCCTGGTGTTACTGTATAATGCCCCTTTCCTAGCAGTCATCACCCAGACATGACCCCTGGTGTTACTGTATAATGTCCCATTCCCAGCAGTCACCTCTCCAGTCATCACCCAGACACGTCCCCTGGTGTTACTGTATAATGCCCCTTTCCCAGCAGTCATCACCCAGACATGACCCCTGGTGTTACTGTATAATGTCCTATTCCCAGCAGTCACCTCTCCAGTCATCACCCAGACACATCCCCTGGTGTTACTGTATAATGCCCCATTCCCAGCAGTCACCTCTCCAGTCATCACCCAGACACATCCCCTGGTGTTACTGTATAATGCCCCTTTCCCAGCAGTCATCACCCAGACATGACCCCTGGTGTTACTGTATAATGTCCTATTCCCAGCTGTCACCTCTCCCGTCATCACCCAGACACGTCCCCCGGTGACACTGTATAATGCCCCATTCCCAGCAGTCACCTCTCCAGTCATCACCCAGACACATCACCTGGTGTTACTGTATAATGCCCCATTCTCAGCAGTCACCTCTCCAGTCATTACTCGGACACGTCCCCTGGTGTTACAGTATAATGCCCCTTTCCCAGCAGTCATCATCCAGACATGACCCCTGGTGTTACTGTATAATGTCCTATTCCCAGCAGTCACCTCTCCAGTCATCACCCAGACACGTCCCCTTGTGTTGCTGTATAATGTCCCATTCCCAGCAGTCACCTCTCCAGTCATCACCCAGACACATCCCCTGGTGTTACTGTATAATGTCCCATTCCCAGCTGTCACCTCTCCAGTCATCACCCAGACACGTCCCCTGGTGTTACTGTATATAATGTCCTATTCCCAGCAGTCACCTCTCCAGTCATCACCCAGACACGTCCCCCGGTGTTACTGTATAATGCCCCATTCCCAGCAGTCACCTCTCCAGTCATCACCCAGACACATCCCCTGGTGATACTGTATAATGCCCCATTCCCAGCAGTCACCTCTCCAGTCATTCATCGGACACGTCCCCTGGTGTTACTGTATAATGCCCCATTCCCACCAGTCACCTCTCCAGTCATCACCCAGACATGACCCCTGGTGTTATTCTATAATGCCCCATTCCCAGCAGTCACCTCTCCAGTCATCACCCAGACACGTCCCCTGGTGTTACTGTATATAATGTCCTATTCCCAGCAGTCACCTCTCCAGTCATCACCCAGACACGTCCCCCGGTGTTACTGTATAATGCCCCATTCCCAGCAGTCACCTCTCCAGTCATCACCCAGACACATCCCCTGGTGATACTGTATAATGCCCCATTCCCAGCAGTCACCTCTCCAGTCATTACTCGGACACGTGCCCCGGTGTTACTGTATAATGCCCCATTCCCAGCAGTCACCTCTCCAGTCATTACTCGGACACGTCCCCTGGTGTTATTGTTTAATGTCCCATTCCCAGCAGTCACCTCTCCAGTCATCACCCAGACATGACCCCTGGTGTTATTGTACAATGTCCCATTCCCAGCAGTCACCTCTCCAGTCATCACCCAGAGATGACCCCTGGTGTTACTGTATAATGTCCCATTCCCAGCAGTCACCTCTCCAGTCATCACCCAGACACTAACCCTGGTGTTACTGTATAATGTCCCATTCCCAGCAGTCACCTCTACAGTCATCACCCAGACACGACCCCTGGTGTTACTGTATAATGTCCCGTTCCCAGCAGTCAACTCTCCAGTCATCACCCAGACACATCCCCTGGTGTTACTGTATAATGCCCGATTCTCAGCAGTCACCTCTCCAGTCATCACCCAGACAGTACCCCTGGTGTTACTGTATAATGTCCCATTCCCACTAGTCACCTCTCCAGTCATCACCCAGACACGACCCCTGGTGTTACTGTATAATGCCCCATTCCCAGCAGTCACCTCTCCAGCCATCACCCAGACACATCCCCTGGTGATACTGTATAATGCCCCATTCCCAGCAGTCACCTCTCCAGTCATGACTCGGACACGTCCCCTGGTGTTACTGTATAATGCCCCATTCCCAGCAGTCACCTCTCCAGTCATTACTCGGACACGTCCCCTGGTGTTATTGTATAATGTCCCATTCCCAGCAGTCACCTCTCCAGCCATCACCCAGACACATCCGCTGGTGATCCTGTATAATGCCCCATTCCCAGCAGTCACCTCTCCAGTCATTACTCGGACACGTCCCCTGGTGTTACTGTATAATGTCCCATTCCCAGCAGTCACCTCTCCAGTCATCACCCAGACATGACCCCTGGTGTTACTGTATAATGTCCCATTCCCAGCAGTCACCTCTCCAGTCATCACCCAGACACGACCCCTGGTGTTACTGTATAATGTCCCGTTCCCAGCAGTCACCTCTCCAGTCATCACCCAGACACATCCCCTGGTGTTACTGTATAATGTCCCATTCCCAGCAGTCACCTCTTCAGTCACCACCCAGACACGACCCCTGGTGTTACTGTATAATGGCCCTCATTCCGAGTTGTTCGCTCGGTGTTTTTCATCGCATCGCAGTGAATTCCGCTTAGTACGCATGCGCAATGTTCGCACTGCGACTGCGCCAAGTAACTTTACTATGAAGAAAGTAATTTTACTCACGGCTTTTTCATCACTCCGGCGATCGTAATGTGATTGACAGGAAATGGGTGTTACTGGGCGGAAGCACGGCGTTTTAGGGGCGTGTGGTTGAAAACGCTACCGTTTCCGGAAAAAACGCAGGAGTGGCCGGAGAAACGGTGGGAGTGCCTGGGCGAACGCTGGGTGTGTTTGTGACGTCAACCAGGAACGACAAGCACTGAAATGATCGCACAGGCGGAGTAAGTCTGAAGCTACTCTAAAACTGCTAAGTCGTTTGTGATCGCAATATTGCGCATACTTCGGTCGCAATTTTAAGAAGCTAAGATACACTCCCAGTAGGCGTAGGCTTAGCGTGTGTAACTCTGCTACATTCGCCTTGCGAGCGATC
The DNA here is from genome assembly GCF_028390025.1 of Pseudophryne corroboree. Classification (NCBI taxonomy): domain Eukaryota; kingdom Metazoa; phylum Chordata; class Amphibia; order Anura; family Myobatrachidae; genus Pseudophryne; species Pseudophryne corroboree. Next base: position 1,910,602 of record NW_026967541.1, read on the forward strand.
AACTCGGAATGAGGGCCAATGTCCCATTCCCAGCAGTCAGCTCTCCAGTCATCACCCAGACACTTACCCTGGTGTTACTCTATAATGCCCCATTACTAGCAGCCACCTCACCAGTCATCACCCACACATATCCCCTTATGTTACTGTATAATATCCCATTCCCAGCAGTCATCACCCAGACACATCCCCTGGTGTTACTGTATAATGTCCCATTCCCAGCTGTCACCTCTCCAGTCATCACCCAGACACGTCCCCTGGTGTTACTGTATATAATGTCCAATTGCCAGCAGTCACCTCTCCAGTCATCACCCAGACACGTCCCCGGGTGACACTGTATAATGCCCCATTCCCAGCAGTCACCTCTCCAGTCATCACCCAGACACATCCCCTGGTGTTACTGTATAATGGCCCATTCTCAGCAGTCACCTCTCCAGTCATTACTCGGACACATCCCCTGGTGTTACTTTATAATGTCCCATTCCCAGCAGTCACCTCTCCAGTCATCACCCAGACACGTCCCCTTGTGTTGCTGTCTAATGTCCCATTCCCAGCAGTCACCTCTCCAGTCATCACCCAGACACATCCCCTGGTGTTACTGTATAATGTCCCATTCCCAGCTGTCACCTCTCCAGTCATCACCCAGACACGTCCCCTGGTGTTACTGTATAATGCCCCATTCCTAGCAGCCACCTGACCAGTCATCACCCACACATATCCCCTGGAGTTACTGTATAATATCCCATTCCCAGCAGTCATCACCCAGACATGACCCCTGGTGTTACTGTATAATGTCCCATTCCCAGCAGTCACCTCTCCAGTCATCACCCAGACACGTCACATTGTGTTACTGTATAATGTCCCATTCCCAGCAGTCACCTCTCCAGTCATCACCCAGACATATCCCATGGTGTTACTGTATAATGCCCCATTCCTAGCAGTCACAACCCAGACACATCCCCTGGTGTTACTGTATAATGCCCCATTACCAGCAGTCACCTCTCCAGTCATCACCCAAACACATCCCCTGGTGTTACTGTATAATGTCCCATTCCCAGCAGTCACCTCTCCAGTCATCACCCAGACACGTCACATTGTGTTACTGTATAATGTCCCATTCCCAGCAGTCACCTCTCCAGTCATCACCCAGACATATCCCATGGTGTTACTGTATAATGCCCCATTCCCAGCAGTCACCTCTCCAGTCACAACCCAGACACATCCCCTGGTGTTACTGTATAATGCCCCATTACCAGCAGTCACCTCTCCAGTCATCACCCAAACACATCCCCTGGTGTTACTGTATAATGCCCCATTCCCAGCAGTCACCTCTCCAGTCATCACCCAGACACATCCCCTGGTGTTACTGTATAATGCCCCATTCTTAGCAGTCACCTCTCCAGTCATTACTCAGACACGTCTCCTGGTGTTACTGTATAATGCCCCTTTCCTAGCAGTCATCACCCAGACATGACCCCTGGTGTTACTGTATAATGTCCCATTCCCAGCAGTCACCTCTCCAGTCATCACCCAGACACGTCCCCTGGTGTTACTGTATAATGCCCCTTTCCCAGCAGTCATCACCCAGACATGACCCCTGGTGTTACTGTATAATGTCCTATTCCCAGCAGTCACCTCTCCAGTCATCACCCAGACACATCCCCTGGTGTTACTGTATAATGCCCCATTCCCAGCAGTCACCTCTCCAGTCATCACCCAGACACATCCCCTGGTGTTACTGTATAATGCCCCTTTCCCAGCAGTCATCACCCAGACATGACCCCTGGTGTTACTGTATAATGTCCTATTCCCAGCTGTCACCTCTCCCGTCATCACCCAGACACGTCCCCCGGTGACACTGTATAATGCCCCATTCCCAGCAGTCACCTCTCCAGTCATCACCCAGACACATCCCCTGGTGTTACTGTATAATGCCCCTTTCCCAGCAGTCATCATCCAGACATGACCCCTGGTGTTACTGTATAATGTCCTATTCCCAGCAGTCACCTCTCCAGTCATCACCCAGACACGTCCCCTTGTGTTGCTGTATAATGTCCCATTCCCAGCAGTCACCTCTCCAGTCATCACCCAGACACATCCCCTGGTGTTACTGTATAATGTCCCATTCCCAGCTGTCACCTCTCCAGTCATCACCCAGACACGTCCCCTGGTGTTACTGTATATAATGTCCTATTCCCAGCAGTCACCTCTCCAGTCATCACCCAGACACGTCCCCCGGTGTTACTGTATAATGCCCCATTCCCAGCAGTCACCTCTCCAGTCATCACCCAGACACATCCCCTGGTGATACTGTATAATGCCCCATTCCCAGCAGTCACCTCTCCAGTCATTCATCGGACACGTCCCCTGGTGTTACTGTATAATGCCCCATTCCCACCAGTCACCTCTCCAGTCATCACCCAGACATGACCCCTGGTGTTATTCTATAATGCCCCATTCCCAGCAGTCACCTCTCCAGTCATCACCCAGACACGTCCCCTGGTGTTACTGTATATAATGTCCTATTCCCAGCAGTCACCTCTCCAGTCATCACCCAGACACGTCCCCCGGTGTTACTGTATAATGCCCCATTCCCAGCAGTCACCTCTCCAGTCATCACCCAGACACATCCCCTGGTGATACTGTATAATGCCCCATTCCCAGCAGTCACCTCTCCAGTCATTACTCGGACACGTGCCCCGGTGTTACTGTATAATGCCCCATTCCCAGCAGTCACCTCTCCAGTCATTACTCGGACACGTCCCCTGGTGTTATTGTTTAATGTCCCATTCCCAGCAGTCACCTCTCCAGTCATCACCCAGACATGACCCCTGGTGTTATTGTACAATGTCCCATTCCCAGCAGTCACCTCTCCAGTCATCACCCAGAGATGACCCCTGGTGTTACTGTATAATGTCCCATTCCCAGCAGTCACCTCTCCAGTCATCACCCAGACACTAACCCTGGTGTTACTGTATAATGTCCCATTCCCAGCAGTCACCTCTACAGTCATCACCCAGACACGACCCCTGGTGTTACTGTATAATGTCCCGTTCCCAGCAGTCAACTCTCCAGTCATCACCCAGACACATCCCCTGGTGTTACTGTATAATGCCCGATTCTCAGCAGTCACCTCTCCAGTCATCACCCAGACTGTACCCCTGGTGTTACTGTATAATGTCCCATTCCCACTAGTCACCTCTCCAGTCATCACCCAGACACGACCCCTGGTGTTACTGTATAATGCCCCATTCCCAGCAGTCACCTCTCCAGCCATCACCCAGACACATCCCCTGGTGATACTGTATAATGCCCCATTCCCAGCAGTCACCTCTCCAGTCATGACTCGGACACGTCCCCTGGTGTTACTGTATAATGCCCCATTCCCAGCAGTCACCTCTCCAGTCATTACTCGGACACGTCCCCTGGTGTTATTGTATAATGTCCCATTCCCAGCAGTCACCTCTCCAGCCATCACCCAGACACATCCGCTGGTGATCCTGTATAATGCCCCATTCCCAGCAGTCACCTCTCCAGTCATTACTCGGACACGTCCCCTGGTGTTACTGTATAATGTCCCATTCCCAGCAGTCACCTCTCCAGTCATCACCCAGACATGACCCCTGGTGTTACTGTATAATGTCCCATTCCCAGCAGTCACCTCTCCAGTCATCACCCAGACACGACCCCTGGTGTTACTGTATAATGTCCCGTTCCCAGCAGTCACCTCTCCAGTCATCACCCAGACACATCCCCTGGTGTTACTGTATAATGTCCCATTCCCAGCAGTCACCTCTTCAGTCACCACCCAGACACGACCCCTGGTGTTACTGTATAATGTCCCATTCCCACTAGTCACCTCTCCAGTCATCACCCAGACACGACCCCTGGTGTTACTCTATAATGCCCCATTCTCAGCAGTCACCTCTCCAGTCATTACTCGGACACGTCCCCTGGTGTTACTGTATAATGCCCCATTCCCAGCAGTCATCACCCAGACATGACCCCTGGTGTTACTGTATAATGTCCCATTCCCAGCAGTCACCTCTCCAGTCATCACCCAGACACGTCCCCTTGTGTTGCTGTATAATGTCCCATTCCCAGCAGTCACCTCTCCAGTGATCACCCAGACACATCCCCTGGTGTTACTGTGTAATGTCCCATTCCCAGCAGTCACCTCTCCAGTCATCACCCAGACATATCCCATGGTGTTACTGTATAATGCCCCATTCCTAGCAGTCACAACCCAGACACATCCCCTGGTGTTACTGTATAATGCCCCATTACCAGCAGTCACCTCTCCAGTCATCACCCAAACACATCCCCTGGTGTTACTGTATAATGTCCCATTCCCAGCAGTCACCTCTCCAGTCATCACCCAGACACGTCACATTGTGTTACTGTATAATGTCCCATTCCCAGCAGTCACCTCTCCAGTCATCACCCAGACATATCCCATGGTGTTACTGTATAATGCCCCATTCCCAGCAGTCACCTCTCCAGTCACAACCCAGACACATCCCCTGGTGTTACTGTATAATGCCCCATTACCAGCAGTCACCTCTCCAGTCATCACCCAAACACATCCCCTGGTGTTACTGTATAATGCCCCATTCCCAGCAGTCACCTCTCCAGTCATCACCCAGACACATCCCCTGGTGTTACTGTATAATGCCCCATTCTTAGCAGTCACCTCTCCAGTCATTACTCAGACACGTCTCCTGGTGTTACTGTATAATGCCCCTTTCCTAGCAGTCATCACCCAGACATGACCCCTGGTGTTACTGTATAATGTCCCATTCCCAGCAGTCACCTCTCCAGTCATCACCCAGACACGTCCCCTGGTGTTACTGTATAATGCCCCTTTCCCAGCAGTCATCACCCAGACATGACCCCTGGTGTTACTGTATAATGTCCTATTCCCAGCAGTCACCTCTCCAGTCATCACCCAGACACATCCCCTGGTGTTACTGTATAATGCCCCATTCCCAGCAGTCACCTCTCCAGTCATCACCCAGACACATCCCCTGGTGTTACTGTATAATGCCCCTTTCCCAGCAGTCATCACCCAGACATGACCCCTGGTGTTACTGTATAATGTCCTATTCCCAGCTGTCACCTCTCCCGTCATCACCCAGACACGTCCCCCGGTGACACTGTATAATGCCCCATTCCCAGCAGTCACCTCTCCAGTCATCACCCAGACACATCCCCTGGTGTTACTGTATAATGCCCCTTTCCCAGCAGTCATCATCCAGACATGACCCCTGGTGTTACTGTATAATGTCCTATTCCCAGCAGTCACCTCTCCAGTCATCACCCAGACACGTCCCCTTGTGTTGCTGTATAATGTCCCATTCCCAGCAGTCACCTCTCCAGTCATCACCCAGACACATCCCCTGGTGTTACTGTATAATGTCCCATTCCCAGCTGTCACCTCTCCAGTCATCACCCAGACACATCCCCTGGTGTTACTGTATATAATGTCCTATTCCCAGCAGTCACCTCTCCAGTCATCACCCAGACACGTCCCCCGGTGTTACTGTATAATGCCCCATTCCCAGCAGTCACCTCTCCAGTCATCACCCAGACACATCCCCTGGTGATACTGTATAATGCCCCATTCCCAGCAGTCACCTCTCCAGTCATTCATCGGACACGTCCCCTGGTGTTACTGTATAATGCCCCATTCCCACCAGTCACCTCTCCAGTCATCACCCAGACATGACCCCTGGTGTTATTCTATAATGCCCCATTCCCAGCAGTCACCTCTCCAGTCATCACCCAGACACGTCCCCTGGTGTTACTGTATATAATGTCCTATTCCCAGCAGTCACCTCTCCAGTCATCACCCAGACACGTCCCCCGGTGTTACTGTATAATGCCCCATTCCCAGCAGTCACCTCTCCAGTCATCACCCAGACACATCCCCTGGTGATACTGTATAATGCCCCATTCCCAGCAGTCACCTCTCCAGTCATTACTCGGACACGTGCCCCGGTGTTACTGTATAATGCCCCATTCCCAGCAGTCACCTCTCCAGTCATTACTCGGACACGTCCCCTGGTGTTATTGTTTAATGTCCCATTCCCAGCAGTCACCTCTCCAGTCATCACCCAGACATGACCCCTGGTGTTATTGTACAATGTCCCATTCCCAGCAGTCACCTCTCCAGTCATCACCCAGAGATGACCCCTGGTGTTACTGTATAATGTCCCATTCCCAGCAGTCACCTCTCCAGTCATCACCCAGACACTAACCCTGGTGTTACTGTATAATGTCCCATTCCCAGCAGTCACCTCTACAGTCATCACCCAGACACGACCCCTGGTGTTACTGTATAATGTCCCGTTCCCAGCAGTCAACTCTCCAGTCATCACCCAGACACATCCCCTGGTGTTACTGTATAATGCCCGATTCTCAGCAGTCACCTCTCCAGTCATCACCCAGACTGTACCCCTGGTGTTACTGTATAATGTCCCATTCCCACTAGTCACCTCTCCAGTCATCACCCAGACACGACCCCTGGTGTTACTGTATAATGCCCCATTCCCAGCAGTCACCTCTCCAGCCATCACCCAGACACATCCCCTGGTGATACTGTATAATGCCCCATTCCCAGCAGTCACCTCTCCAGTCATGACTCGGACACGTCCCCTGGTGTTACTGTATAATGCCCCATTCCCAGCAGTCACCTCTCCAGTCATTACTCGGACACGTCCCCTGGTGTTATTGTATAATGTCCCATTCCCAGCAGTCACCTCTCCAGCCATCACCCAGACACATCCGCTGGTGATCCTGTATAATGCCCCATTCCCAGCAGTCACCTCTCCAGTCATTACTCGGACACGTCCCCTGGTGTTACTGTATAATGTCCCATTCCCAGCAGTCACCTCTCCAGTCATCACCCAGACATGACCCCTGGTGTTACTGTATAATGTCCCATTCCCAGCAGTCACCTCTCCAGTCATCACCCAGACACGACCCCTGGTGTTACTGTATAATGTCCCGTTCCCAGCAGTCACCTCTCCAGTCATCACCCAGACACATCCCCTGGTGTTACTGTATAATGTCCCATTCCCAGCAGTCACCTCTTCAGTCACCACCCAGACACGACCCCTGGTGTTACTGTATAATGTCCCATTCCCACTAGTCACCTCTCCAGTCATCACCCAGACACGACCCCTGGTGTTACTCTATAATGCCCCATTCTCAGCAGTCACCTCTCCAGTCATTACTCGGACACGTCCCCTGGTGTTACTGTATAATGCCCCATTCCCAGCAGTCATCACCCAGACATGACCCCTGGTGTTACTGTATAATGTCCCATTCCCAGCAGTCACCTCTCCAGTCATCACCCAGACACGTCCCCTTGTGTTGCTGTATAATGTCCCATTCCCAGCAGTCACCTCTCCAGTGATCACCCAGACACATCCCCTGGTGTTACTGTGTAATGTCCCATTCCCAGCAGTCACCTCTCCAGTCATCACCCAGACACATCCCCTGGTGTTACTGTGTAATGTCCCATTCCCAGCTGTCACCTCTTCAGTCATCACCCAGACACGTCCCCTGGTGTTACTGTATATAATGTCCTATTCCCAGCAGTCACCTCTCCAGTCATCACCCAGACATGAACCCTGGTGTTACTGTATAATGTTCCATTCCCAGCAGTCACCTCTTCAGTCATCACCCAGACACGACCCCTGGTGTTACTGTATAATGGCCCTCATTCCGAGTTGTTCGCTCGGTGTTTTTCATCGCATCGCAGTGAAATTCCGCTTAGTACGCATGCGCAATGTTCGCACTGCGACTGCGCCAAGTAACTTTACTATGAAGAAAGTAATTTTACTCACGGCTTTTTCATCACTCCGGCGATCGTAATGTGATTGACAGGAAATGGGTGTTACTGGGCGGAAGCACGGCGTTTTAGGGGCGTGTGGTTGAAAACGCTACCGTTTCCGGAAAAAACGCAGGAGTGGCCGGAGAAACGGTGGGAGTGCCTGGGCGAACGCTGGGTGTGTTTGTGACGTCAACCAGGAACGACAAGCACTGAAATGATCGCACAGGCGGAGTAAGTCTGAAGCTACTCTAAAACTTCTAAGTCGTTTGTGATCGCAATATTGCGCATACTTCGGTCGCAATTTTAAGAAGCTAAGATACACTCCCAGTAGGCGTAGGCTTAGCGTGTGTAACTCTGCTACATTCGCCTTGCGAGCGATCAACTCGGAATGAGGGCCAATGTCCCATTCCCAGCAGTCACCTCTCCAGTCATCACCCAGACACTTACCCTGGTGTTACTCTATAATGCCCCATTACTAGCAGCCACCTCACCAGTCATCACCCACACATATCCCCTTATGTTACTGTATAATATCCCATTCCCAGCAGTCATCACCCAGACACATCCCCTGGTGTTACTGTATAATGTCCCATTCCCAGCTGTCACCTCTCCAGTCATCACCCAGAAACGTCCCCGGGTGACACTGTATAATGCCCCATTCCCAGCAGTCACCTCTCCAGTCATCACCCAGACACATCCCCTGGTGTTACTGTATAATGGCCCATTCTCAGCAGTCACCTCTCCAGTCATTACTCGGACACATCCCCTGGTGTTACTTTATAATGTCCCATTCCCAGCAGTCACCTCTCCAGTCATCACCCAGACACGTCCCCTTGTGTTGCTGTCTAATGTCCCATTCCCAGCAGTCACCTCTCCAGTCATCACCCAGACACGTCCCCTGGTGTTACTGTATAATGCCCCATTCCTAGCAGCCACCTGACCAGTCATTACCCACACATATCCCCTGGAGTTACTGTATAATATCCCATTCCCAGCAGTCATCACCCAGACATGACCCCTGGTGTTACTGTATAATGTCCCATTCCCAGCAGTCACCTCTCCAGTCATCACCCAGACACGTCACATTGTGTTACTGTATAATGTCCCATTCCCAGCAGTCACCTCTCCAGTCATCACCCAGACATATCCCATGGTGTTACTGTATAATGCCCCATTCCTAGCAGTCACAACCCAGACACATCCCCTGGTGTTACTGTATAATGCCCCATTACCAGCAGTCACCTCTCCAGTCATCACCCAAACACATCCCCTGGTGTTACTGTATAATGTCCCATTCCCAGCTGTCACCTCTCCAGTCATCACCCAGACACGTCCCCTGGTGTTACTGTATAATGCCCCATTCCTAGCAGCCACCTGACCAGTCATCACCCACACATATCCCCTGGTGTTACTGTATAATATCCCATTCCCAGCAGTCATCACCCAGACATGACCCCTGGTGTTACTGTATAATGTCCCATTCCCAGCAGTCACCTCTCCAGTCATCACCCAGACACGTCCCCTTGTGTTGCTGTATAATGTCCCATTCCCAGCAGTCACCTCTCCAGTGATCACCCAGACACATCCCCTGGTGTTACTGTGTAATGTCCCATTCCCAGCAGTCACCTCTCCAGTCATCACCCAGACACATCCCCTGGTGTTACTGTGTAATGTCCCATTCCCAGCTGTCACCTCTCCAGTCATCACCCAGACACGTCCCCTGGTGTTACTGTATATAATGTCCTATTCCCAGCAGTCACCTCTCCAGTCATCACCCAGACATGAACCCTGGTGTTACTGTATAATGTTCCATTCCCAGCAGTCACCTCTTCAGTCATCACCCAGACACGACCCCTGGTGTTACTGTATAATGGCCCTCATTCCGAGTTGTTCGCTCTGTGTTTTTCATCGCATCGCAGTGAAATTCCGCTTAGTACGCATGCGCAGAAAGTAATTTTACTCACGGCTTTTTCATCACTCCGGCGATCGTAATGTGATTGACAGGAAATGGGTGTTACTGGGCGGAAGCACGGCGTTTTAGGGGCGTGTGGTTGAAAACGCTACCGTTTCCGGAAAAAACGCAGGAGTGGCCGGAGAAACGGTGGGAGTGCCTGGGCGAACGCTGGGTGTGTTTGTGACGTCAACCAGGAACGACAAGCACTGAAATGATCGCACAGGCGGAGTAAGTCTGAAGCTACTCTAAAACTGCTAAGTCGTTTGTGATCGCAATATTGCGCATACTTCGGTCGCAATTTTAAGAAGCTAAGATACACTCCCAGTAGGCGTAGGCTTAGCGTGTGTAACTCTGCTACATTCGCCTTGCGAGCGATCAACTCGGAATGAGGGCCAATGTCCCATTCCCAGCAGTCACCTCTCCAGTCATCACCCAGACACTTACCCTGGTGTTACTCTATAATGCCCCATTACTAGCAGCCACCTCACCAGTCATCACCCACACATATCCCCTTATGTTACTGTATAATATCCCATTCCCAGCAGTCATCACCCAGACACATCCCCTGGTGTTACTGTATAATGTCCCATTCCCAGCTGTCACCTCTCCAGTCATCACCCAGACACGTCCCCGGGTGACACTGTATAATGCCCCATTCCCAGCAGTCACCTCTCCAGTCATCACCCAGACACATCCCCTGGTGTTACTGTATAATGGCCCATTCTCAGCAGTCACCTCTCCAGTCATTACTCGGACACATCCCCTGGTGTTACTTTATAATGTCCCATTCCCAGCAGTCACCTCTCCAGTCATCACCCAGACACATCCCCTGGTGTTACTGTATAATGTCCCATTCCCAGCTGTCACCTCTCCAGTCACAACCCAGACACATCCCCTGGTGTTACTGTATAATGTCCCATTCCCAGCTGTCACCTCTCCAGTCATCACCCAGACACGTCCCCCGGTGACACTGTATAATGTCTCATTCCCAGCAGTCACCTCTCCAGTCATCACCCAGACACGTCCCCTTGTATTACTGTATAATGTCCCATTCCCAGCAGTCACTTCTCCAGTCATCACCCAGACTTATCCCATGGTGTTACTGTATAATGCCCCATTCCCAGCAGTCATCACCCAGACATGACCCCTGGTGTTACTGTATAATGTCCCATTCCCAGCAGTCACCTCTCCAGTCATCACCCAGACACGTCCCCTTGTATTGCTGCATAATGTCCCATTCCCAGCTGTCACCTCTCCAGTCATCACCCAGACACGTCCCCTGGTGTTACTGTATATAATGTCCTATTCCCAGCAGTCACCTCTCCAGTCATCACCCAGACATGAACCCTGGTGTTACTGTATAATGTCCCATTCCCAGCAGTCACCTCTTCAGTCATCTCCCAGACACGACCCCTGGTGTTACTGTATAATGTCCCATTCCCAGCAGTCACCTCTCCAGTCAAAACCCAGACACGTCCCCTTGTATTGCTGTATAATGTCCCATTCCCAGCTGTCACCTCTCCAGTCATCACCCAGACACGTCCCCTGGTGTTACTGTATATAATGTCCTATTCCCAGCAGTCACCTCTCCAGTCATCACCCAGACATGAACCCTGGTGTTACTGTATAATGTCCCATTCCCAGCAGTCACCTCTTCAGTCATCACCCAGACACGACCCCTGGTGTTACTGTATAATGTCCCATTCCCAGCAGTCACCTCTCCAGTCATCACCCAGACACTTACCCTGGTGTTACTCTATAATGCCCCATTCCCAGCAGCCACCTCACCAGACATCACCCAGACATATCCCCTGGTGTTACTGTATAATATCCCATTCCCAGCAGTCATCACCCAGACATGACCCCTGGTGTTACTGTATAATGTCCCATTCCCTGCAGTCACCTCTCCAGTCATCACCCAGACACGTCCCCTTGTGTTAATGTATAATGTCCCATTACCAGCAGTCACCTCTCCAGTCATCACCCAGACACATCCCCTGGTGTTACTGTATAATGCCCCATTCCCAGCAGTCACCTCTCCAGTCATCACCCAGACACATCCCCTGGTGTTACTGTATAATGCCCCATTCCCAGCAGTCACCTCTCCAGTCATCCCCCAGACACATCCCCTGGTGTTACTGTATAATGCCCCATTCCCAGCAGTCACCTCTCCAGTCATCACCCAGACACATCCCCTGGTGTTACTGTATAATGTCCCATTCCCAGCTGTCACCTCTCCAGTCATCACCCAGACACATCCCCTGGTGTTACTGTATAATGCCCCATTCCCAGCAGTCACCTCTCCAGTCATCACCCAGACACATCCCCTGGTGTTACTGTATAATGCCCCATTCCCAGCAGTCACCTCTCCAGTCATCACCCAGACACATCCCCTGGTGTTACTGTATAATGTCCCATTCCCAGCAGTCACCCCTCCAGTCATCACCCAGACACATCCCCTGGTGTTACTGTATAATGCCCCATTCCCAGCAGTCACCTCTCCAGTCATCACCCAGACACATCCCCTGGTGTTACTGTATAATGTCCCATTCCCAGCTGTCACCTCTCCAGTCATCACCCAGACACGTCCCCTGGTGTTACTGTATATAATGTCCTATTCCCAGCAGTCACCTCTCCAGTCATCACCCAGACACGTCCCCCGGTGACACTGTATAATGCCCCATTCCCAGCAGTCACCTCCCCAGTCATCACCCAGACACATCCCCTGGTGTTACTGTATAATGCCCCATTCTCAGCAGTCATCACCCAGACATGACCCCTGGTGTTACTGTATAATGTCCCATTCCCAGCAGTCACCTCTCTAGTCATCTCCCAGACACACACCCTGGTGTTACTGTATAATGCCCCATTCTCAGCAGTCACCTCTCCAGTCATTACTCGGACACGTCCCCTGGTGTTACTGTATAATGCCCCATTCCCAGCATTCATCACCCAGACATGACCCCTGGTGTTACTGTATAATGTCCCATTCCCAGCAGTCACCTCTCTAGTCATCTCCCAGACACACACCCTGGTGTTACTGTATAATGCCCCATTCTCAGCAGTCACCTCTCCAGTCATTACTCGGACACGTCCCCTGGTGTTACTGTATAATGCCCCATTCCCAGCAGTCATCACCCAGACATGACCCCTGGTGTTACTGTATAATGTCCCATTCCCAGCAGTCACCTCTCCAGTCATCACCCAGACACGTCCCCTTGTGTTGCTGTATAATGTCCCATTCCCAGCAGTCACCTCTCCAGTGATCACCCAGACACATCCCCTGGTGTTACTGTGTAATGTCCCATTCCCAGCAGTCACCTCTCCAGTCATCACCCAGACACATCTCCTGGTGTTACTGTGTAATGTCCCATTCCCAGCTGTCACCTCTCCAGTCATCACCCAGACACGTCCCCTGGTGTTACTGTATATAATGTCCTATTCCCAGCAGTCACCTCTCCAGTCATCACCCAGACATGAACCCTGGTGTTACTGTATAATGTTCCATTCCCAGCAGTCACCTCTTCAGTCATCACCCAGACACGACCCCTGGTGTTACTGTATAATGGCCCTCATTCCGAGTTGTTCGCTCTGTGTTTTTCATCGCATCGCAGTGAAATTCCGCTTAGTACGCATGCGCAATGTTCGCACTGCGACTGCGCCAAGTAACTTTACTATGAAGAAAGTAATTTTACTCACGGCTTTTTCATCACTCCGGCGATCGTAATGTGATTGACAGGAAATGGGTGTTACTGGGCGGAAGCACGGCGTTTTAGGGGCGTGTGGTTGAAAACGCTACCGTTTCCGGAAAAAACGCAGGAGTGGCCGGAGAAACGGTGGGAGTGCCTGGGTGAACGCTGGGTGTGTTTGTGACGTCAACCAGGAACGACAAGCACTGAAATGATCGCACAGGCGGAGTAAGTCTGAAGCTACTCTAAAACTGCTAAGTCGTTTGTGATCGCAATATTGCGCATACTTCGGTCGCAATTTTAAGAAGCTAAGATACACTCCCAGTAGGCGTAGGCTTAGCGTGTGTAACTCTGCTACATTCGCCTTGTGAGCGATCAACTCGGAATGAGGGCCAATGTCCCATTCCCAGCAGTCACCTCTCCAGTCATCACCCAGACACTTACCCTGGTGTTACTCTATAATGCCCCATTACTAGCAGCCACCTCACCAGTCATCACCCACACATATCCCCTTATGTTACTGTATAATATCCCATTCCCAGCAGTCATCACCCAGACATGACCCCTGGTGTTACTGTATAATGTCCCATTCCCAGCAGTCATCTCTCCAGTCATCACCCAGACACATCCCCTGGTGTTACTGTATAATGTCCCATTCCCAGCTGTCACCTCTCCAGTCATCACCCAGACACGTCCCCTGGTGTTACTGTATATAATGTCCAATTGCCAGCAGTCACCTCTCCAGTCATCACCCAGACACGTCCCCGGGTGACACTGTATAATGCCCCATTCCCAGCAGTCACCTCTCCAGTCATCACCCAGACACATCCCCTGGTGTTACTGTATAATGTCCCATTCCCAGCAGTCACCTCTCCAGTCATCACCCAGACACGTCCCCTTGTGTTGCTGTCTAATGTCCCATTCCCAGCAGTCACCTCTCCAGTCATCACCCAGACACATCCCCTGGTGTTACTGTATAATGTCCCATTCCCAGCTGTCACCTCTCCAGTCATCACCCAGACACGTCCCCTGGTGTTACTGTATAATGCCCCTTTCCTAGCAGTCATCACCCAGACATGACCCCTGGTGTTACTGTATAATGTCCCATTCCCAGCAGTCACCTCTCCAGTCATCACCCAGACACATCCCCTGGTGTTACTGTATAATGCCCCATTCCCAGCAGTCACCTCTCCAGTCATCACCCAGACACATCCCCTGGTGTTACTGTATAATGTCCCATTCCCAGCAGTCACCCCTCCAGTCATCACCCAGACACATCCCCTGGTGTTACTGTATAATGCCCCATTCCCAGCAGTCACCTCTCCAGTCATCACCCAGACACATCCCCTGGTGTTACTGTATAATGTCCCATTCCCAGCTGTCACCTCTCCAGTCATCACCCAGACACGTCCCCTGGTGTTACTGTATATAATGTCCTATTCCCAGCAGTCACCTCTCCAGTCATCACCCAGACACGTCCCCCGGTGACACTGTATAATGCCCCATTCCCAGCAGTCACCTCCCCAGTCATCACCCAGACACATCCCCTGGTGTTACTGTATAATGCCCCATTCTCAGCAGTCATCACCCAGACATGACCCCTGGTGTTACTGTATAATGTGCCATTCCCAGCAGTCACCTCTCTAGTCATCTCCCAGACACACACCCTGGTGTTACTGTATAATGCCCCATTCTCAGCAGTCACCTCTCCAGTCATTACTCGGACACGTCCCCTGGTGTTACTGTAAAATGCCCCATTCCCAGCAGTCATCACCCAGACATGACCCCTGGTGTTACTGTATAATGTCCCATTCCCAGCAGTCACCTCTCCAGTCATCACCCAGACACGTCCCCTTGTGTTGCTGTATAATGTCCCATTCCCAGCAGTCACCTCTCCAGTGATCACCCAGACACATCCCCTGGTGTTACTGTGTAATGTCCCATTCCCAGCAGTCACCTCTCCAGTCATCACCCAGACACATCCCCTGGTGTTACTGTATAATGTCCCATTCCCAGCTGTCACCTCTCCAGTCATCACCCAGACACGTCCCCTGGTGTTACTGTATATAATGTCCTATTCCCAGCAGTCACCTCTCCAGTCATCACCCAGACATGAACCCTGGTGTTACTGTATAATGTTCCATTCCCAGCAGTCACCTCTTCAGTCATCACCCAGACACGACCCCTGGTGTTACTGTATAATGGCCCTCATTCTGAGTTGTTCGCTCGGTGTTTTTCATCGCATCGCAGTGAAATTCCGCTTAGTACGCATGCGCAATGTTCGCACTGCGACTGCGCCAAGTAACTTTACTATGAAGAAAGTAATTTTACTCACGGCTTTTTCATCACTCCGGCGATCGTAATGTGATTGACAGGAAATGGGTGTTACTGGGCGGAAGCACGGCGTTTTAGGGGCGTGTGGTTGAAAACGCTACCGTTTCCGGAAAAAACGCAGGAGTGGCCGGAGAAACGGTGGGAGTGCCTGGGCGAACGCTGGGTGTGTTTGTGACGTCAACCAGGAACGACAAGCACTGAAATGATCGCACAGGCGGAGTAAGTCTGAAGCTACTCTAAAACTGCTAAGTCGTTTGTGATCGCAATATTGCGCATACTTCGGTCGCAATTTTAAGAAGCTAAGATACACTCCCAGTAGGCGTAGGCTTAGCGTGTGTAACTCTGCTACATTCGCCTTGCGAGCGATCAACTCGGAATGAGGGCCAATGTCCCATTCCCAGCAGTCACCTCTCCAGTCATCACCCAGACACTTACCCTGGTGTTACTCTATAATGCCCCATTACTAGCAGCCACCTCACCAGTCATCACCCACACATATCCCCTTATGTTACTGTATAATATCCCATTCCCAGCAGTCATCACCCAGACACATCCCCTGGTGTTACTGTATAATGTCCCATTCCCAGCTGTCACCTCTCCAGTCATCACCCAGACACGTCCCCTGGTGTTACTGTATATAATGTCCAATTGCCAGCAGTCACCTCTCCAGTCATCACCCAGACACGTCCCCGGGTGACACTGTATAATGCCCCATTCCCAGCAGTCACCTCTCCAGTCATCACCCAGACACATCCCCTGGTGTTACTGTATAATGTCCCATTCCCAGCTGTCACCTCTCCAGTCATCACCCAGACACGTCCCCTGGTGTTACTGTATAATGCCCCATTCCTAGCAGCCACCTGACCAGTCATCACCCACACATATCCCCTGGAGTTACTGTATAATATCCCATTCCCAGCAGTCATCACCCAGACATGACCCCTGGTGTTACTGTATAATGTCCCATTCCCAGCAGTCACCTCTCCAGTCATCACCCAGACACGTCACATTGTGTTACTGTATAATGTCCCATTCCCAGCAGTCACCTCTCCAGTCATCACCCAGACATATCCCATGGTGTTACTGTATAATGCCCCATTCCTAGCAGTCACAACCCAGACACATCCCCTGGTGTTACTGTATAATGCCCCATTACCAGCAGTCACCTCTCCAGTCATCACCCAAACACATCCCCTGGTGTTACTGTATAATGTCCCATTCCCAGCTGTCACCTCTCCAGTCATCACCCAGACACGTCCCCTGGTGTTACTGTATAATGCCCCATTCCTAGCAGCCACCTGACCAGTCATCACCCACACATATCCCCTGGTGTTACTGTATAATATCCCATTCCCAGCAGTCATCACCCAGACATGACCCCTGCTGTTACTGTATAATGTCCCATTCCCAGCAGTCACCTCTCCAGTCATCACCCAGACACGTCACATTGTATTACTGTATAATGTCCCATTCCCAGCAGTCACCTCTCCAGTCATCACCCAGACATATCCCATGGTGTTACTGTATAATGCCCCATTCCCAGCAGTCACCTCTCCAGTCACAACCCAGACACATCCCCTGGTGTTACTGTATAATGCCCCATTACCAGCAGTCACCTCTCCAGTCATCACCCAAACACATCCCCTGGTGTTACTGTATAATGCCCCATTCCCAGCAGTCACCTCTCCAGTCATCACCCAGACACATCCCCTGGTGTTACTGTAGAATGCCCCATTCTTAGCAGTCACCTCTCCAGTCATTACTCAGACACGTCTCCTGGTGTTACTGTATAATGCCCCTTTCCTAGCAGTCATCACCCAGACATGACCCCTGGTGTTACTGTATAATGTCCCATTCCCAGCAGTCACCTCTCCAGTCATCACCCAGACACGTCCCCTGGTGTTACTGTATAATGCCCCTTTCCCAGCAGTCATCACCCAGACATGACCCCTGGTGTTACTGTATAATGTCCTATTCCCAGCAGTCACCTCTCCAGTCATCACCCAGACACATCCCCTGGTGTTACTGTATAATGCCCCATTCCCAGCAGTCGCCTCTCCAGTCATCACCCAGACACATCCCCTGGTGTTACTGTATAATGCCCCTTTCCCAGCAGTCATCACCCAGACATGACCCCTGGTGTTACTGTATAATGTCCTATTCCCAGCTGTCACCTCTCCAGTCATCACCCAGACACGTCCCCCGGTGACACTGTATAATGCCCCATTCCCAGCAGTCACCTCTCCAGTCATCACCCAGACACATCCCCTGGTGTTACTGTATAATGCCCCATTCTCAGCAGTCACCTCTCCAGTCATTACTCGGACACGTCCCCTGGTGTTACAGTATAATGCCCCTTTCCCAGCAGTCATCATCCAGACATGACCCCTGGTGTTACTGTATAATGTCCTATTCCCAGCAGTCACCTCTCCAGTCATCACCCAGACACGTCCCCTTGTGTTGCTGTATAATGTCCCATTCCCAGCAGTCACCTCTCCAGTCATCACCCAGACACATCCCCTGGTGTTACTGTATAATGTCCCATTCCCAGCTGTCACCTCTCCAGTCATCACCCAGACACGTCCCCTGGTGTTACTGTATATAATGTCCTATTCCCAGCAGTCACCTCTCCAGTCATCACCCAGAGACGTCCCCCGGTGTTACTGTATAATGCCCCATTCCCAGCAGTCACCTCTCCAGTCATCACCCAGACACATCCCCTGGTGATACTGTATAATGCCCCATTCCCAGCAGTCACCTCTCCAGTCATTCATCGGACACGTCCCCTGGTGTTACTGTATAATGCCCCATTCCCACCAGTCACCTCTCCAGTCATCACCCAGACATGACCCCTGGTGTTATTCTATAATGCCCCATTCCCAGCAGTCACCTCTCCAGTCATCACCCAGACACGTCCCCTGGTGTTACTGTATATAATGTCCTATTCCCAGCAGTCACCTCTCCAGTCATCACCCAGACACGTCCCCCGGTGTTACTGTATAATGCCCCATTCCCAGCAGTCACCTCTCCAGTCATCACCCAGACACATCCCCTGGTGATACTGTATAATGCCCCATTCCCAGCAGTCACCTCTCCAGTCATTACTCGGACACGTGCCCCGGTGTTACTGTATAATGCCCCATTCCCAGCAGTCACCTCTCCAGTCATTACTCGGACACGTCCCCTGGTGTTATTGTTTAATGTCCCATTCCCAGCAGTCACCTCTCCAGTCATCACCCAGACATGACCCCTGGTGTTATTGTACAATGTCCCATTCCCAGCAGTCACCTCTCCAGTCATCACCCAGAGATGACCCCTGGTGTTACTGTATAATGTCCCATTCCCAGCAGTCACCTCTCCAGTCATCACCCAGACACTAACCCTGGTGTTACTGTATAATGTCCCATTCCCAGCAGTCACCTCTACAGTCATCACCCAGACACGACCCCTGGTGTTACTGTATAATGTCCCGTTCCCAGCAGTCAACTCTCCAGTCATCACCCAGACACATCCCCTGGTGTTACTGTATAATGCCCGATTCTCAGCAGTCACCTCTCCAGTCATCACCCAGACAGTACCCCTGGTGTTACTGTATAATGTCCCATTCCCACTAGTCACCTCTCCAGTCATCACCCAGACACGACCCCTGGTGTTACTGTATAATGCCCCATTCCCAGCAGTCACCTCTCCAGCCATCACCCAGACACATCCCCTGGTGATACTGTATAATGCCCCATTCCCAGCAGTCACCTCTCCAGTCATGACTCGGACACGTCCCCTGGTGTTACTGTATAATGCCCCATTCCCAGCAGTCACCTCTCCAGTCATTACTCGGACACGTCCCCTGGTGTTATTGTATAATGTCCCATTCCCAGCAGTCACCTCTCCAGCCATCACCCAGACACATCCGCTGGTGATCCTGTATAATGCCCCATTCCCAGCAGTCACCTCTCCAGTCATTACTCGGACACGTCCCCTGGTGTTACTGTATAATGTCCCATTCCCAGCAGTCACCTCTCCAGTCATCACCCAGACATGACCCCTGGTGTTACTGTATAATGTCCCATTCCCAGCAGTCACCTCTCCAGTCATCACCCAGACACGACCCCTGGTGTTACTGTATAATGTCCCATTCCCACTAGTCACCTCTCCAGTCATCACCCAGACACGACCCCTGGTGTTACTCTATAATGCCCCATTCTCAGCAGTCACCTCTCCAGTCATTACTCGGACACGTCCCCTGGTGTTACTGTATAATGCCCCATTCCCAGCAGTCATCACCCAGACATGACCCCTGGTGTTACTGTATAATGTCCCATTCCCAGCAGTCACCTCTCCAGTCATCACCCAGACACGTCCCCTTGTGTTGCTGTATAATGTCCCATTCCCAGCAGTCACCTCTCCAGTGATCACCCAGACACATCCCCTGGTGTTACTGTGTAATGTCCCATTCCCAGCAGTCACCTCTCCAGTCATCACCCAGACACATCCCCTGGTGTTACTGTATATAATGTCCTATTCCCAGCAGTCACCTCTTCAGTCATCACCCAGACACGACCCCTGGTGTTACTGTATAATGGCCCTCATTCCGAGTTGTTCGCTCGGTGTTTTTCATCGCATCGCAGTGAAATTCCGCTTAGTACGCATGCGCAATGTTCGCACTGCGACTGCGCCAAGTAACTTTACTATGAAGAAAGTAATTTTACTCACGGCTTTTTCATCACTCCGGCGATCGTAATGTGATTGACAGGAAATGGGTGTTACTGGGCGGAAGCACGGCGTTTTAGGGGCGTGTGGTTGAAAACGCTACCGTTTCCGGAAAAAACGCAGGAGTGGCCGGAGAAACGGTGGGAGTGCCTGGGCGAACGCTGGGTGTGTTTGTGACGTCAACCAGGAACGACAAGCACTGAAATGATCGCACAGGCGGAGTAAGTCTGAAGCTACTCTAAAACTGCTAAGTCGTTTGTGATCGCAATATTGCGCATACTTCGGTCGCAATTTTAAGAAGCTAAGATACACTCCCAGTAGGCGTAGGCTTAGCGTGTGTAACTCTGCTACATTCGCCTTGCGAGCGATCAACTCGGAATGAGGGCCAATGTCCCATTCCCAGCAGTCACCTCTCCAGTCATCACCCAGACACTTACCCTGGTGTTACTCTATAATGCCCCATTACTAGCAGCCACCTCACCAGTCATCACCCACACATATCCCCTTATGTTACTGTATAATATCCCATTCCCAGCAGTCATCACCCAGACACATCCCCTGGTGTTACTGTATAATGTCCCATTCCCAGCTGTCACCTCTCCAGTCATCACCCAGACACGTCCCCGGGTGACACTGTATAATGCCCCATTCCCAGCAGTCACCTCTCCAGTCATCACCCAGACACATCCCCTGGTGTTACTGTATAATGGCCCATTCTCAGCAGTCACCTCACCAGTCATTACTCGGACACATCCCCTGGTGTTACTTTATAATGTCCCATTCCCAGCAGTCACCTCTCCAGTCATCACCCAGACACGTCCCCTTGTGTTGCTGTCTAATGTCCCATTCCCAGCAGTCACCTCTCCAGTCATCACCCAGACACATCCCCTGGTGTTACTGTATAATGTCCCATTCCCAGCTGTCACCTCTCCAGTCATCACCCAGACACGTCCCCTGGTGTTACTGTATAATGCCCCATTCCTAGCAGCCACCTGACCAGTCATTACCCACACATATCCCCTGGAGTTACTGTATAATCAGTGATTGCGCTGAGACGAAAAAAAAGTGGGTCCCAGGGACCCCTCACTTTTAAAAATTGGGGTCCTAACTGTCCTTTTGTGGGTCCCATCGGAATGAAGGTTCTTATTAATTATTCAAATATAAAAACACAACAACAAAACAAAAACTTAGGCGTCTGGCTTTGTGGGGAAGGGGCTTGGCCACATAATAGTGGCAATTCACATTACACCACACAGTAGTGCCGCTTATACACATTGCACCAGGTAGAACCTCCTATACACACTGCGCCAGGCAGAGCACATTATACGCATTGCACCAGGTAGAGCACATTATAGACATTGCACCAAGCAGAACCACCTATACACATTGTGCCAGGCAGAGCACGTTATACACATTGCGCCAGGCAGAGCACGCTATACACTTTGCGCCAGGCAGAGCACGCTATACACTTTGCGCCAGGCAGAGCACGCTATACACTTTGCGCCAGGCAGAGCACGCTATACACTTTGCGCCAGGCAGAGCACGCTATACACTTTGCGCCAGGCAGAGCACGCTATAAACTTTGCGCCAGGCAGAGCACGCTATACACTTTGCGCCAGGCAGAGCACGCTATACACTTTGCGCCAGGCAGAGCACGCTATACACTTTGCGCCAGGCAGAGCACGCTATACACTTTGCGCCAGGCAGAGCACGCTATACACTTTGCGCCAGGCAGAGCACGCTATACACTTTGCGCCAGGCAGAGCACGCTATACACTTTGCGCCAGGCAGAGCACGCTATACACTTTGCGCCAGGCAGAGCACGCTATACACTTTGCGCCAGGCAGAGCACGCTATACACTTTGCGCCAGGCAGAGCACGCTATACACTTTGCGCCAGGCAGAGCACGCTATACACTTTGCGCCAGGCAGAGCACGCTATACACTTTGCGCCAGGCAGAGCACGCTATACACTTTGCGCCAGGCAGAGCACGCTATACACTTTGCGCCAGGCAGAGCACGCTATACACTTTGCGCCAGGCAGAGCACGCTATACACTTTGCGCCAGGCAGAGCACGCTATACACTTTGCGCCAGGCAGAGCACGCTATACACTTTGCGCCAGGCAGAGCACGCTATACACTTTGCGCCAGGCAGAGCACGCTATACACTTTGCGCCAGGCAGAGCACGCTATACACTTTGCGCCAGGCAGAGCACGCTATACACTTTGCGCCAGGCAGAGCACGCTATACACTTTGCGCCAGGCAGAGCACGCTATACACTTTGCGCCAGGCAGAGCACGCTATACACTTTGCGCCAGGCAGAGCACGCTATACACTTTGCGCCAGGCAGAGCACGCTATACACTTTGCGCCAGGCAGAGCACGCTATACACTTTGCGCCAGGCAGAGCACGCTATACACTTTGCGCCAGGCAGAGCACGCTATACACTTTGCGCCAGGCAGAGCACGCTATACACTTTGCGCCAGGCAGAGCACGCTATACACTTTGCGCCAGGCAGAGCACGCTATACACTTTGCGCCAGGCAGAGCACGCTATACACTTTGCGCCAGGCAGAGCACGCTATACACTTTGCGCCAGGCAGAGCACGCTATACACTTTGCGCCAGGCAGAGCACGCTATACACTTTGCGCCAGGCAGAGCACGCTATACACTTTGCGCCAGGCAGAGCACGCTATACACTTTGCGCCAGGCAGAGCACGCTATACACTTTGCGCCAGGCAGAGCACGCTATACACTTTGCGCCAGGCAGAGCACGCTATACACTTTGCGCCAGGCAGAGCACGCTATACACTTTGCGCCAGGCAGAGCACGCTATACACTTTGCGCCAGGCAGAGCACGCTATACACTTTGCGCCAGGCAGAGCACGCTATACACTTTGCGCCAGGCTGAGCACGCTATACACTTTGCGCCAGGCAGAGCACGCTATACACTTTGCGCCAGGCAGAGCACGCTATACACTTTGCGCCAGGCAGAGCACGCTATACACTTTGCGCCAGGCAGAGCACGCTATACACTTTGCGCCAGGCAGAGCACGCTATACACTTTGCGCCAGGCAGAGCACGCTATACACTTTGCGCCAGGCAGAGCACGCTATACACTTTGCGCCAGGCAGAGCACGCTATACACTTTGCGCCAGGCAGAGCACGCTATACACTTTGCGCCAGGCAGAGCACGCTATACACTTTGCGCCAGGCAGAGCACGCTATACACTTTGCGCCAGGCAGAGCACGCTATACACTTTGCGCCAGGCAGAGCACGCTATACACTTTGCGCCAGGCATAACCAGCTATACACTTTGCGCCAGGCATAACCAGCTATACACTTTGCGCCAGGCATAACCAGCTATACACTTTGCGCCAGGCATAACCAGCTATACACTTTGCGCCAGGCATAACCAGCTATACACTTTGCGCCAGGCATAACCAGCTATACACTTTGCGCCAGGCATAACCAGCTATACACTTTGCGCCAGGCATAACCAGCTATACACTTTGCGCCAGGCATAACCAGCTATACACTTTGCGCCAGGCATAACCAGCTATACACTTTGCGCCAGGCATAACCAGCTATACACTTTGCGCCAGGCATAACCAGCTATACACTTTGCGCCAGGCATAACCAGCTATACACATTGCGCCAGGCAGAGTATATTATATACATTGCGCCAGGCAGAGTACGTTATATACATTGCGCCAGGCAGAGCACGTTATATACATTGCGCCAGGCAGAGCACGTTATACACTTTGCGACAGGCAGAGCACGTTATATACATTGCGCCAGGCAGAGTACGTTATATACATTACACCAGGTAGAACCACCTATACAACCACTGAGCCAGGCAGATCACGTTATACATTTTAAACGGGGAGAAGCTGCGGGCAGCGCAATTTGAATGGGGAGAAGCTACCAGTGGTGATTTGATGGCAAGAGAGGCACTGAAACAGTATTATTAGCAGAGACACACTGGTCACTCAGAGACCTCTCTGCTTGTAGTGC
Organism: Pseudophryne corroboree; assembly: GCF_028390025.1. Classification (NCBI taxonomy): domain Eukaryota; kingdom Metazoa; phylum Chordata; class Amphibia; order Anura; family Myobatrachidae; genus Pseudophryne; species Pseudophryne corroboree. Next base: position 1,935,142 of record NW_026967541.1, read on the forward strand.
GTAAAACGCGATATAGCGCATATTTTGCAATCAGTGACTATAGTGGGAAGAGAGTGAGGTGGGTGTAGGTGGAAGAGAGAAACTGACTGAGGGGGGAGACAGAGAAGAAGAGAGACGGACAGAGAGAGAGAGGGGGAACGAGACGGACAGAGAGAGAGAGGGGGAACGAGACGGACAGAGAGAGAGAGGGGGAACGAGACGGACAGAGAGAGAGAGGGGGAACGAGACGGACAGAGAGGGAATGAAAGAGGGAGGGAACGAGGAGACGGACAGAGAGAGAGGGAACGAGGAGAGGGACAGAGAGAGAGGGAACGAGGAGAGGGACAGAGAGAGAGGGAACGAGGAGAGGGACAGAGAGAGAGGGAACGAGGAGAGGGACAGAGAGGAAGAGGGAACGAGGAGATGGACAGAGAGAAAGGGGGAACGAGGAGACGGACAGAGAGAAAGGGGGAACGAGGAGACGGACAGAGAGAGAGGGGGAACGAGGAGACGGACAGAGAGAGAGGGGGAACGAGGAGAGGGACAGAGAGAGGGAACGAGGAGAGGGACAGAGAGAGAGGGAACGAGGAGAGGGACAGAGAGAGAGAGGGAACGAGGAGACGGACGGACAGAGAGAGGGAACGAGGAGACGGACGGACAGAGAGAGGGAACGAGGAGACGGACGGACAGAGAGAGGGAACGAGGAGACGGACGGACAGAGAGAGGGAACGAGGAGACGGACGGACAGAGAGAGGGAACGAGGAGACGGACGGACAGAGAGAGAGCGAGGAGACGGACGGACAGAGAGAGAGCGAGGAGACGGACGGACAGAGAGAGAGCGAGGAGACGGATGGACAGAGAGAGCGAGGAGACGGACAGAGAGAGAGAGAGCGAGGAGACGGTCAGAGAGAGAGAGAGAGAGGGGAGACGGTCAGAGAGAGAGGGGAGACGGACAGCGAGAGAGAGCGAGGGGAGACGGACAGAGAGAGAGCGAGAGGAGACGGACAGAGAGAGAGCGAGAGGAGACGGACAGAGAGAGAGCGAGAGGAGACGGACAGAGAGAGAGCGAGAGGAGACGGACAGAGAGAGAGCGAGAGGAGACGGACAGAGAGAGAGCGAGAGGAGACGGACAGAGAGAGAGCGAGAGGAGACGGACAGAGAGAGAGCGAGAGGAGACGGACAGAGAGAGAGCGAGAGGAGACGGACAGAGAGAGAGCGCGAGAGGAGACGGACAGAGAGAGAGCGCGAGAGGAGACGGACAGAGAGAGAGCGCGAGAGGAGACGGACAGAGAGAGAGCGCGAGAGGAGACGGACAGAGAGAGAGCGCGAGAGGAGACGGACAGAGAGAGAGCGCGAGAGGAGACGGACAGAGAGAGAGCGCGAGAGGAGACGGACAGAGAGAGAGCGCGAGAGGAGACGGACAGAGAGAGAGCGCGAGAGGAGACGGACAGAGAGAGAGCGCGAGAGGAGACGGACAGAGAGAGAGCGCGAGAGGAGACGGACAGAGAGAGAGCGCGAGAGGAGACGGACAGAGAGAGAGCGCGAGAGGAGACGGACAGAGAGAGAGCGCGAGAGGAGACGGACAGAGAGAGAGCGCGAGAGGAGACGGACAGAGAGAGAGCGCGAGAGGAGACGGACAGAGAGAGAGCGCGAGAGGAGACGGACAGAGAGAGAGCGCGAGAGGAGACGGACAGAGAAAGAGCGCGAGCGGAGACGGACAGAGAGAGAGCGCGAGCGAGAGAGAGAGAGGAGACGGACAGAGAGAGAGCGAGAGAGTGAGGAGACGGACAGAGAGAGAGCGAGAGAGTGAGGAGACGGACAAAGAGAGAGAGTGAGGAGACGGACAGAGAGAGAGAGAGAGGGAGGGAATGAGACTGACAGAGAGAGGGAATGAGAGAGAGAGCGGGAGGGAGAGGGAACGAGACGGACAGAGAGAGGGAACGGGAGGGAGAGGGAACGAGACGGACAGAGAGAGCGAGAGAACGAGACGGACAGAGAGAGCGAGAGAACGAGACGGACAGAGAGAGCGAGAGAACGAGACGGACAGAGAGAGCGAGAGAACGAGACGGACAGAGAGAGCGAGAGAACGAGACGGACAGAGAGAGCGAGAGAACGAGACGGACAGAGAGAGCGAGAGAACGAGACGGACAGAGCGAGGGAACGAGACGGAGAGAGCGAGGGAACGAGACGGACAGAGAGAGACGGAGAGAGCGAGGGAACGAGACGGAGAGAGCGAGGGAACGAGACGGAGAGAACATGATGGAGAGATAGAGGGAACGAGACGGACAGAGAGAGAGAGAAAGGGTGGAGATCGAGAGAGGGGATAGATGGAGGCAGAGGAAAGGGAGTGTTTGAGAGAGGGGCTTGTACTACTGTCACATTGAAGTCAGTGGTGTATGGACACGACTGCCAGTGCCTCTGCAAATTTCTCCGACGGACTTTTGGAGCCGGGGACGGTCAGGACAGGGGCATACCTCCCAACTGTCCCAATTTTTTGCGGGACAGTCCCGCTGTCCCACCCGTGGCCAGCAGTGTCCCGCGGTGGTGGGGGAGACATTTGGGAGGCTTTTGCACTCACAGCAGAGCCGAGTGAATAGACGCTGTGCGCATGCGCACACAGCGTCTATTCATGGAGGTACTGGGGGCATGCCAGCAGCTCACTGAGCGCTGGCCATGCCCCCCTAGTAACAAGAATGGGGCCGTGGCTCGCGATTGCGGAATTGCCGTAAGGCCACGCCCCTTTATGCAAAGCCACGCCCATTTTTATGTAGACACTCCCCTTTTCGGCACGGAAGTCCCTTTTGACCATTTGGAAAGTTGGGAGGTATGCAGGGCTGTAATAGAAGTAGGTAAGGGCTGAGAGAGCGGCCCCTGTCCTCCCCTTCCAGCCCGGTGTCTGTCTCAGCAGCAATAGAGGGGAGTTTAGATTAGTAAAATAGGTACGGAGGAGAAGGAGAGCGGACCTTTTACTGGCCGGGAGACAGGACACGAGTGACTGGCTGTGCAGTGCTGGTCTTAACACACGGGCTCTGGGGCACTGGCGGTGGGCGGGCGAACAGGCGCAGCGCTGTTCGCGGCATTTAATGAATCAAAGAGGCTCGTTGTAGTGCCGTCCCTGAACCAGCCCCCACCGCGGGAACAGACAGCCCCCCTCTCCCCACGTCACTTAAACAACTTAAAGCAAATATCTACCGTGAGATCGCGGAGCACCCGACTCCCTTCTCCCCGGCCACGGACCACTGGCAGCAATTAGAAGCCAAACCCCCTCCCCAGCCGCGGGTTACCCACTGTCACAGACGATCGCTGCCACGGAGCTGCGCTGTCATGTCCTGACTCCTGACTGGCAAGGCTCCACCTCCTCTTTTTAAAGCCTGGCGCCGGGCCGCCACGCCAATCAATCTGCCAGGCTAGGGATTGGCTGCAGCGGAGCGCGTCCCAGAGGACTCACGCATGTTGGAAATGTGAGTCCCTGAACATCAATACCGGGTAAAAAACGCGCTATAGCGCGTTTTTGCGAACACTGATAATATCCCATTCCCAGCAGTCATCACCCAGACATGACCCCTGGTGTTACTGTATAATGTCCCATTCCCAGCAGTCACCTCTCCAGTCATCACCCAGACACATCCCCCGATGTTACTGTATAATGTCCCATTCCCAGCTGTCACCTCTCCAGTCATCACCCAGACATATCCCCTGGTGTTACTGTATAATGTCCCATTCCCAGCTGTCACCTCTCCAGTCATCACCCAGACACGTCCCCTGGTGTTACTGTATAATGCCCTATTCCCAGCTGTCACCTCTCCAGTCATCACCCATACACATCCCCCGGTGTTACTGAGCAATGCCCCATTCCTAGCAGTCACCTCTCCAGTCATCACCCAGACACATCCCCTGGTGTTACTGTATAATGCCCCATTCCCAGCAGTCACCTCTCCAGTCATCACCCAGACACATCCCCTGGTGTTACTTTATTAATGTCCCATTCCCAGCAGTCACCTCTCCAGTCATCACCCAGACACGTCCCCTTGTGTTGCTGTCTAATGTCCCATTCCCAGCAGTCACCTCTCCAGTCATCACCCAGACACATCCCCTGGTGTTACTGTATAATGTCCCATTCCCAGCAGTCACCTCTCCAGTCATCACCCAGACACATCCCCTGGTGTTACTGTATAATGCCCCATTCCCAGCAGTCACCTCTCCAGTCATCACCCAGACACATCCCCTGGTGTTACTGTATAATGCCCCATTCCCAGCAGTCACCTCTCCAGTCATCACCCAGACACATCCCCTGGTGTTACTGTATAATGTCCCATTCCCAGCTGTCACCTCTCCAGTCATCACCCAGACACGTCCCCTGGTGTTACTGTATAATGTTACATTCCCAGCTGTCACCTCTCCAGTCATCACCCAGACACATCCCCTGGTGTTACTGTATAATGTCCCATTCCCAGCTGTCACCTCTCCAGTCATCACCCAGACACGTCCCCTGGTGTTACTGTATAATGTTACATTCCCAGCAGTCACCTCTCCAGTCATCACCCAGACACATCCCCCGGTATCACTGTATAATGCCCTATTCCCAGCAGTCACCTCTCCAGTCATCACCCAAACACATCCCCTGGTGTTACTGTATAATGTCCCATTCCCAGCTGTCACCTCTCCAGTCATCACCCAGACACGTCCCCTGGTGTTACTGTATAATGTTACATTCCCAGCAGTCACCTCTCCAGTCATCACCCAGACACATCCCCCGGTATCACTGTATAATGCCCTATTCCCAGCAGTCACCTCTCCAGTCATCACCCAAACACATCCCCTGGTGTTACTGTATAATGTCCCATTCCCAGCTGTCACCTCTCCAGTCATCACCCAGACACGTCCCCTGGTGTTACTGTATAATGTTACATTCCCAGCAGTCACCTCTCCAGTCATCACCCAGACACGTCCCCTGGTGTTACTGTATAATGCCCCATTCCTAGCAGCCACCTGACCAGTCATCACCCACACATATCCCCTGGTGTTACTGTATAATATCCCATTCCCAGCAGTCATCACCCAGACATGACCCCTGGTGTTACTGTATAATGTCCCATTCCCAGCAGTCACCTCTCCAGTCATCACCCAGACACGTCACATTGTGTTACTGTATAATGTCCCATTCCCAGCAGTCACCTCTCCAGTCATCACCCAGACATATCCCATGGTGTTACTGTATAATGCCCCATTCCCAGCAGTCACCTCTCCAGTCACAACCCAGACACATCCCCTGGTGTTACTGTATAATGCCCCATTACCAGCAGTCACCTCTCCAGTCATCACCCAAACACATCCCCTGGTGTTACTGTATAATGCCCCATTCCCAGCAGTCACCTCTCCAGTCATCACCCAGACACATCCCCTGGTGTTACTGTATAATGCCCCATTCTTAGCAGTCACCTCTCCAGTCATTACTCAGACACGTCTCCTGGTGTTACTGTATAATGCCCCTTTCCTAGCAGTCATCACCCAGACATGACCCCTGGTGTTACTGTATAATGTCCCATTCCCAGCAGTCACCTCTCCAGTCATCACCCAGACACGTCCCCTGGTGTTACTGTATAATGCCCCTTTCCCAGCAGTCATCACCCAGACATGACCCCTGGTGTTACTGTATAATGTCCTATTCCCAGCAGTCACCTCTCCAGTCATCACCCAGACACATCCCCTGGTGTTACTGTATAATGCCCCATTCCCAGCAGTCACCTCTCCAGTCATCACCCAGACACATCCCCTGGTGTTACTGTATAATGCCCCTTTCCCAGCAGTCATCACCCAGACATGACCCCTGGTGTTACTGTATAATGTCCTATTCCCAGCTGTCACCTCTCCAGTCATCACCCAGACACGTCCCCCGGTGACACTGTATAATGCCCCATTCCCAGCAGTCACCTCTCCAGTCATCACCCAGACACATCCCCTGGTGTTACTGTATAATGCCCCATTCTCAGCAGTCACCTCTCCAGCCATTACTCGGACACGTCCCCTGGTGTTACAGTATAATGCCCCTTTCCCAGCAGTCATCATCCAGACATGACCCCTGGTGTTACTGTATAATGTCCTATTCCCAGCAGTCACCTCTCCAGTCATCACCCAGACACGTCCCCTTGTGTTGCTGTATAATGTCCCATTCCCAGCAGTCACCTCTCCAGTCATCACCCAGACACATCCCCTGGTGTTACTGTATAATGTTCCATTCCCAGCTGTCACCTCTCCAGTCATCACCCAGACACGTCCCCTGGTGTTACTGTATATAATGTCCTATTCCCAGCAGTCACCTCTCCAGTCATCACCCAGACACGTCCCCCGGTGTTACTGTATAATGCCCCATTCCCAGCAGTCACCTCTCCAGTCATCACCCAGACACATCCCCTGGTGATACTGTATAATGCCCCATTCCCAGCAGTCACCTCTCCAGTCATTCATCGGACACGTCCCCTGGTGTTACTGTATAATGCCCCATTCCCACCAGTCACCTCTCCAGTCATCACCCAGACATGACCCCTGGTGTTATTCTATAATGCCCCATTCCCAGCAGTCACCTCTCCAGTCATCACCCAGACACGTCCCCTGGTGTTACTGTATATAATGTCCTATTCCCAGCAGTCACCTCTCCAGTCATCACCCAGACACGTCCCCCGGTGTTACTGTATAATGCCCCATTCCCAGCAGTCACCTCTCCAGTCATCACCCAGACACATCCCCTGGTGATACTGTATAATGCCCCATTCCCAGCAGTCACCTCTCCAGTCATTACTCGGACACGTGCCCCGGTGTTACTGTATAATGCCCCATTCCCAGCAGTCACCTCTCCAGTCATTACTCGGACACGTCCCCTGGTGTTATTGTTTAATGTCCCATTCCCAGCAGTCACCTCTCCAGTCATCACCCAGACATGACCCCTGGTGTTATTGTACAATGTCCCATTCCCAGCAGTCACCTCTCCAGTCATCACCCAGAGATGACCCCTGGTGTTACTGTATAATGTCCCATTCCCAGCAGTCACCTCTCCAGTCATCACCCAGACACTAACCCTGGTGTTACTGTATAATGTCCCATTCCCAGCAGTCACCTCTACAGTCATCACCCAGACACGACCCCTGGTGTTACTGTATAATGTCCCGTTCCCAGCAGTCACCTCTCCAGTCATCACCCAGACACATCCCCTGGTGTTACTGTATAATGCCCGATTCTCAGCAGTCACCTCTCCAGTCATCACCCAGACAGTACCCCTGGTGTTACTGTATAATGTCCCATTCCCACTAGTCACCTCACCAGTCATCACCCAGACACGACCCCTGGTGTTACTGTATAATGCCCCATTCCCAGCAGTCACCTCTCCAGCCATCACCCAGACACGACCCCTGGTGATACTGTATAATGCCCCATTCCCAGCAGTCACCTCTCCAGTCATGACTCGGACACGTCCCCTGGTGTTACTGTATAATGCCCCATTCCCAGCAGTCACCTCTCCAGTCATTACTCGGACACGTCCCCTGGTGTTATTGTATAATGTCCCATTCCCAGCAGTCACCTCTCCAGCCATCACCCAGACACATCCGCTGGTGATCCTGTATAATGCCCCATTCCCAGCAGTCACCTCTCCAGTCATTACTCGGACACGTCCCCTGGTGTTACTGTATAATGTCCCATTCCCAGCAGTCACCTCTCCAGTCATCACCCAGACATGACCCCTGGTGTTACTGTATAATGTCCCATTCCCAGCAGTCACCTCTCCAGTCATCACCCAGACACGACCCCTGGTGTTACTGTATAATGTCCCGTTCCCAGCAGTCACCTCTCCAGTCATCACCCAGACACATCCCCTGGTGTTACTGTATAATGTCCCATTCCCAGCAGTCACCTCTTCAGTCACCACCCAGACACGACCCCTGGTGTTACTGTATAATGTCCCATTCCCACTAGTCACCTCTCCAGTCATCACCCAGACACAACCCCTGGTGTTACTCTATAATGCCCTATTCCCAGCAGTCACCTCTCCAGCCATCACCCAGACACATCCGCTGGTGATACTGTATAATGCCCCATTCTCAGCAGTCACCTCTCCAGTAATTACTCGGACACGTCCCCTGGTGTTATTGTATATAATGTCCCATTCCCAGCAGTCACCTCTCCAGTCATCACTCAGACACTTACCCTGGTGTTACTGTATAATGTCCCATTCCGAGCAGTCACCTCTCCAGTCATCACCCAGACACGTCCCCTGGTGTTACTGTATATAATGTCCTATTCCCAGCAGTCACCTCTCCAGTCATCACCCAGACACGACCCCTGGTGTTACTGTATAATGTCCCATTCCCACTAGTCACCTCTCCAGTCATCACCCAGACACAACCCCTGGTGTTACTCTATAATGCCCCATTCCCAGCAGTCACCTCTCCAGCCATCACCCAGACACATCCGCTGGTGATACTGTATAATGCCCCATTCTCAGCAGTCACCTCTCCAGTAATTACTCGGACACGTCCCCTGGTGTTATTGTATATAATGTCCCATTCCCAGCAGTCACCTCTCCAGTCATCACTCAGACACTTACCCTGGTGTTACTGTATAATGTCCCATTCCGAGCAGTCACCTCTCCAGTCATCACCCAGACACGTCCCCTGGTGTTACTGTATATAATGTCCTATTCCCAGCAGTCACCTCTCCAGTCATCACCCAGACACGACCCCTGGTGTTACTCTATAATGCCCCATTCCCAGCAGTCACCTCTCCAGTCATCACCCAGACACGTGCCCTGGTGTTACTGTATAATGTCCCATTCGCAGCAGTTATCACCCAGACATGACCCCTTGTGTTACTATATAATGTCCCATTCCCAGTAGTCACCTCTCCAGTCATCACCCAGACACATCCCCTGGTGTTACTGTATAATGCCCCATTCCCAGCAGTCACCTCTCCAGTCATCACCCAGACACATCCCCCGGTGTTACTGTATAATGCCCCATTCCCAGCAGTCACCTCTCCAGTCATCACCCAGACACATCCCCTGGTGTTACTGTATAATGTCACCTCTCCAGTCACCACCCAGACACGTCCCCTGGTGTTACTGTATAATGTCCCGTTCCCAGCAGTCACCTCTCCAGTCATCACCCAGACACGTCTCCCGGTGTTACTGTATAATGCCCCATACCCAGCAGTCACCTCTCCAGTCATCACCCAGACACATCCCCTGGTGTTACTGTATAATGCCCCATTCCCAGCAGTCACCTCTCCAGTCATTACTCGGACACGTCCCCTGGTGTTACTGTATAATGCCCCATCCCAGCAGTCATCACCCAGACATGACCCCTGGTGTTATTGTAGAATGTCCCATTCCCAGCAGTCACCTCTCCAGTCATCACCCAGACACGTCCCCTGGTGTTACTGTATAATGCCCCATTCTCAGCAGTCACCTCTCCAGTCAGCAGCTGAATGATCTTGTTGGTGAGTTCCTGGAACTTCTGGTCACTGTGTCTCTCATGTATCAGTGAGTGAGGTGGAGGCACCGTGATGGGGCTCTGAGACCTGCTCAGTCCTCCTGACACACGAGGATGGCTGCTGGGTGTCTTACACTCACCAGATGTCTTATTCACAACTCTGTGAAATGGGGAAGACATCAATATCACTGTAAATACGCCCAGATCCCCTCACCTCCACAGTCATGTCCCTGTATTATTACCATAGCTAATAGGAGTTTGGTACTTATCAGATAAATCCTTTTCTTTGAATCCACAGGGGGCACTGGAGTACTCTTGGGATATGGACGGTGCGATAGCAGGGATAGGCACATTTAAAAATTTTAATGTGTAACATTCCTTCCCCTTCCATACTCCCAAGATGCCTTAGTGTTTTTTTGCTGAGCCAAATAGGAGTGAAAGAGAAGATGAACAATGAAGAATTACATATAACATAACGGACAACTAGAAAGTGGACACATAACATAACGGACAACTAGAAAGGTGACACGACAATAGATAACAATCACCTTAGCATTTGGTCAAGTCGGTGAAAATGTGTTACCATATGAACTATTGAACTTACCACCAGCCAGGTGAAACTGCTCTGTGTGGGTGTCCAGTGGCCCCTGTGGATATAAAGAAAAAGGATTTATCTGTTAAGTACCAAAATCCTATTTTTTTCATCCATTAGGGGTCACTGGAGTACACTTGGGACGTACCAAAGTTTCCCCCTTGGGTGGGAGATCTGGTAGGCACCGTAACACTAGATGGTCAAAGCTAGAAGCTGATGCCGCAGAATTATCAAACATGTAAAAGCGCACAAACGTCTGCACTGATGGCCATGTATCCGCATGGCAAGGTTGCGTCGTAGAAGCTCCACGACCTGCTGCCCATGACGTTCCCACAGTACGCGTGTAATGTGCTGAAACAGATGCAGTCGGTGTTAGACTAGCATGAAAGTACACCGGACGAATGGTCAGGTTAATCTATCTGGACAAGGTCTGTTTGGAAGCTGGCCAACCATTCTTGACTGCATAATAGAGGACAAAGTATCCATTTTATGTACTGTTGATGTTCGGGATACATAAACGCGGAGTGTGCGTACCACGTCCAAAGTAGCCGGAGTTCCTGAATCTTCTGAAAAACAGGAACTACGATTGGTTGATTGATGTGAAAGAAGATACTACCTGTAAGCAGGATTTGTCCAAAGTTCCGCTCTGTCAGTATGAAATACCAGATACGGTGGCTTGCATGACAAGGCACCCAATTGTGCAACACGCCTTGCCTAAGCTAAGGTTAGGAGAATCACATTTTTCCTAGTTATAAACTTAACATCCACGTGTTGGAAGGGTTCAAAACTTGACTGCAAAAACATGCAAAACTAGATTCAAGTCCCATGGAGCTGTAGGTGGAATGAATGGAAGTTGAACTCTAAGGACACCTTGCAGGAAATTGTGAACTGTTGGCAAAAGAGCCAAACGCCTTTGAAAGAAAACTGACAAGACAGAGACCTGCACCGTTAGTGTCGCTAAACGTAGTCCTCCATCTAACCCCGTCTGTAAAAAGAGCAAAAGATGGGATAACTTGAAAGAATATGTCGGAAACATCCTAGCTTCACACCAACCTATATAAGCTTGCCAAATCCTGTGATAATGAGCTGCTGAAACTGGCTTCCTAGCACGTAACATGGTTGGTATAACAAACTGTGGAATGCCCTCTCGTCTTGAGAGTGGTCTCAACAGCCACCCCGTAAAACGCAGCAACGCTAAATTGGGGTAAAGGAACGACCCCTGCTGTAGTAGGTCTGGACGTAGCGGAATCAGCCGGGAATCATCTGCGAGTAGACCATGGAGATCCGAGAACCACACTCTCCGAGGCCAATGAGGCGCCACTAGTATGACGGTCGTGGACTCTCGTTTGATTCGCTTTAGCAACCGAGGAAGCAACGGAAACGGAAATAGATACACAAGGCTGTATATGCTGAGAGCATCCACTGCCACTGTCTTTGGATCTCTTGTTCTGGACACATAACTGTCTGATGATTATGGTGAGAAGCCATTAGATCCACCTTTCGGTAACTCCACTGCTGGACTAACATCTGGAACACTTCTGGATGTAAGGCCCATTCACACTTGATTTTTATTTTTAAGTTGACAATCCAACCGTACTGAACTAGTACACCGTACAACAGTAAGCCATGTTTAAGAAGTATTTGTTGAGATGAAGCCTTGATGAGAAGGTCATCTAAGTATGAAACTATTATCACTCCCAGGGATCAGAGATGAACTATCATCACAGACATCAACTTTGTGAATACCCGAGGCACTTGTTGTACTGCAAACTTAAGTACGCCTGATGCGGTGGCCAAATTGGAATGTGTAAGTACGCATCCTTGAGATCCCACGAAATCATGAATTGCTGTGGTTCTAAACCTGCAATCACTGACCGTAGGGATTCCATCTTGAATGTGTAGTAAGTGATGTACCGATTGATACCTTTTAGGTTCCATATTTGTGTGACCGAGCCATCCGGTTTTGGTACTACAAAAAGATTGGAATAAAACCCTTGACCTAGTTGGTGTACTGGAACCAGAACCAAAACTCTGTACGAGAGACTGAATAGCGGTCTGCAGACCTGCTCACTTGTCTGCTGACACAGGCAGACATCTTGAAAAACCGCAGCGGTGGTAGACAATCAAACTCAATTTTGAAACCTTTGAAAACAAAATTGCGGATCCACCTGTCTGTGATATCTGAAGCCACGCAAAGTGAAACTTCTGAAGGCGTGCTCCCACAACTGAAGAGCCAAGATGGGCTGGAAGCACGTCATGCCACTGGCTTGTCAGCGGCCTTTGTGTCCTGACGATGATTAGTGGTTTGTTGAAAACCACGTCCCTCTGCATGGTTGTTCCTCTAGCCCAGCCTCGAAAGGACCGAGGTCTAAAAGATTTGTACGCTGGTCCATCGTATTTCCTTTTAGGAACCGGTGCAGGCAATGGCAGGAAAACAGATCCCCCCCCCATCCCCCATTGACTGAGAATCTATTTGTTCAAATCAGGACCAAATGACATCAGTAGAAGGCAACGCCTCTATTCCTCGTTTTGACTCTGCCTCGGCCTGTCAAGAATGCAACCACAGCGGCTGTTGGGCCGCAAACCAAGAACAAACTTGTCCAACATCCAACGAGGCCATACCTAAATACTCAACCAATTCACAAATGTGATCGGCAAGAAATATAAGCTGGTCTGAGGGAAAACCCTGTTGTAGGCCTAACCTGAGCTGTTTCGCCCATGCAACTACAGCCTTTTTAACACAAACTCCAACTCAAACAGGTGTAAGCATCACCCCTGTTGCTGTATACATGGACTTTAGCATGGCCTCCAGCTTACTCTCCGAGGGGTCTTTAAGCGTAGCTGCACCTGGGACTGGAATAGTAAATTTTAGTGAAAGTTTAGGAACTGAAGACTCCACCGATGGTGATTTAGTGGTCATAGCCTGTGGGAAAAGATATTTAGACAGAAATCGTGTTGTCCCAGAAAAGTGTTTAACTGGATTTAGCCATGCTTCTATGAAATGCTTATTAAGAGATATGAATAAGAATAACACACAGTCGCCCATAGTCTGCCAGCAATAAAACCTCATATGTTTCAGTGCAACCTAGCAGCTGGCGTACTGCTCTAATGAGATCATCATAGCTCGGGCTATTAGTGACCTCACTATCTGACTCCTGACCCAATGCTGAGATATCAGATGTGGCACTGAATCGTCAGAATGTAATTATAAGACAAACGATGACCATTCTTAGAAATTGAACTATACATGGACTTTGTAACCCAGCAAAGTTCTAGAAACATCCTGAGCCCACATTGGCTGCTCACACGGTGTTAACCGTGAATCAGACTTAGCCGCCTCACGGTCTTTTCATGCAGCGGACAACTCTGACTGCAAATCAGGCATTCTCACAGTTATCACAGACAAGCTGCTGTTTCTTATATTGTCATGCAGACAGACAATAATACAGTGAGACAACGTCCGCACAGCTCAGTGATAATAACTGTAGTGTCTATAATACCGCGTGTACCGCACTGTGTTATAGAGGAAATCTATGATGGTCACTGTGCCACCTACTAAACACCCCTGCCCCCTCTAGTGGCCGTGTGTTGTAGGACTGACATATTGCTGTAGGAAGAAGCAAGAAGTAGGTGTGTAACCTTTGTGTGAACTGACTATACCCTATAGACAACTGACTATACCCTAGATGTAAAACCTATGCACCCCCAAAAGCACTAATAACCTAGGCTTAATAGCCTGTTCTGTACCTTATAGCCCTGTCCACCATCCCTTATATTTAAGGGAACCGCTGAACTAGGGACCGCCATGACCTCCCCCAATGCTTAAAGCAGTGAGCCGCGCCTAGCTTCTTCCACCCACACCCCCACGCATTGTATACCAAGCGCCGGCTCTGAGTGACGGTGCCCTGCAGAAGCAGCAGCTACCCACTGTGGTGTGTGCACTTGTGGAAGCCGGAGAGCGGGGTAGATCTGTTATATGATGGGCGTCCAGCGGTGGCAGTATGATCTGTCCGCTGCTGGGAGCCGCGCTGCCAGGAGTCACTTCTCTGGAGCCACTTCTCTGGAGCCACGAGGTGTAGCCTGACAGGTGCCCAGAGGCAGCATTATGTGACCTCTGCTGGAAGCCGCTTCCCAGTTGTCTAGAGGGGCAGATTGTAGAGGCCAGCAGCAGCGCTGTTTGGAGCTGTGCTGCCGGGTGCCGGCGAACGGGCAGGTGTGGAGCGACGCAGGCGCCCAGTGGCAGTATGTGTCTGACCGCTGGTGGGAGCCGGGAAGCAGGGGAGTTTGAGCCAGTAAAGCTATACCTTCGTAAGCAACTCGTGCAAAACACATTCCCCACACATGGAGTGGAAATATTTAGAAAAATTAAAAGTAAACCCTGGAATGACTCCAGGATGCGACCTTTCCTGGTGAAGGCACAAAAAACACTGAGGCATCTTGGGAGTATGGAGGTGGGAAGAGGGTTACACATTTAAATATTTCAATGTGCCTATCCCTGCTATCGCACTGTCCATATCCCAAGAGTACTACAGTGCCCCCTAGTGGATGAAAAAGAAATAAGTGATGTCACTGTGACACACCCAGATCCCCTCACCTCCCCAGTCATATCCCTGTATTATTACTATAGACGTAAGTGATGTCACTGTAACGCTCCCAGATCCTCTCACCTCCCACTCACGTCCCTGTATTATTACTATAGATAAAAGTGATGTTACTGTGACGCTCCCAGATCCTCCTCACCTCCCCAGTCTGTCCCTGTATTATTACTACAGATATAAGTGACGTCACTGTGGCAGCCCCAGATCCCCTCACCTCCCCAGCCATGTCCCTGAATTATTACTATAGATATTAGAGATGTCACTGTGACACTCCCAGATCCTCTCACCTCCCCAGTCATGTCCCTGTATTATTATAATAGATATAAGTGATGTCACTGTTCCTCTCCCAGATACCCTCACCTCCCCACTCATGCCCCTGTATTATTATTATACATATGTGATGTCACTGTAACACTCCCAGACCCCCTCACCCCCCAGTCATGTCCCTGTAGTATTACTATAGATATAAGTGGTGTCACTGTGAAGCTCCCAGACCCCCTCACCTCCCTATTCATGTCCCTGTATTATTACTATAGATATAAGTGATGTCACAGTGATGCTTCCAGATCCCCTCACCTCCACAGTCATGTCCCTGTATAATTACTATAGATATAACTGGTCACTGTGACTCTCACAGATTTTCTCACCTCCCCATTCATGACCTTGTATTATTACTAGATACAAGTGATGTCACAGTGACAGTCCCAGACCCCATCACCTCCCCAGTCATGTCCCTGTATTATTACTGCAGATATGAGTGAAATCACTGTGTCATTCCGACATCCGCTCACCAGTCATGTCCCTGTATTACTATAGATATAAGTGATGTCACTGTGACACCCCCAGATCCCCTAATCTCACCAGTCATGTCACTGTATTATTACTATAGATATAGGTGACGTCACTGATACTCCCAGATCCCCTCAAATCCCCAGTCATGTCCCTTTATTATTATTATTATAGACATAAGTGATGTCACTGTGATGCGTCCAGATCCCCCTCAAGTCCCCATTCATGTCTTTGTATTATTACTATAGATATAAATTATGTCACTGTGATGCTCCCAGATCCCTTAACCTCCCTAGTCATGTCCCTGTGTTATTACTATAGATATAAGTGATGTCACGTTGACATTCCCAGATCCCCTTACCTCCCCAGTCATGTCCCTGTATTATTACTATAGATATAAGTGATGTCACTGTGACATTCCCAGATCCTCTTACCTCCCCAGTCATGTCCTTGAATTATTACTATAAATATAAGTGACACCTCTGTGATGCTCCGAAATCCCCTTACCTCCCCAGTCATGTCCCTGTATTATTACTATAGATATAAGTGATTTCACTGTGACGCTCCCAGATCCTTTTACCTCCCCAGTCATGTCACTGTATTATTACTATAGATATGTGATGTCACTGTGGCACTCTCAGATCCCCCTCACCTCCCCATTCATGTCCCTGTATTATAACTATACATTTAAGATATGTCACTGTGTCGCTCCCAGATACCATCCCCTCCCCAGTCATGTCCCTGTATTATTACTATAGATATGTGATGTCAATGTGACACTCCCAGACCCCCTCCCCTCCTCAGTCATGTCTCTGTATTATTATTGTAGATATAAGTGATGTCCCTGTGACTCTCCCAGATCCCCTCACCTCACCAATCATGTCCCTGTATTATTATTATTATTATTATAGATATAAGTGGTTACTGTGACGTTCCCAGACCTCCTCACCTCCCCAGTCATGTCCCTGTATTACTACTATAGATATATGACACTGTGAGACCCCCAGATCCCCTTAAATCCCCAGTCATGTCCCTGTATCATTACTATATATAGAAGTGATGACACTGTGAAGCTCCCAGATCCCCTCACCTCCCCAGTCATGTCCTTGTATTATTACTATAGATATAAGTACCATCACTGTGATACTCCCAAATCCCCTCACCTCCCCAGTCATGTCCATTTTACTACTATTATTATAGATATAGGTGATGTCACTGTGACACTCCCAGATCCCCTCACCTCCCCAGTCATGTCCCTTTATTATTACTATAGATATAAGTGACGTCACTGTGACATGCCCAGATCCCCAGTCATGTCCCTGTATTATTACTATAGATATACAGATGGGCTATCCGTTATCTTGGCTGGCTGAGGCGTTAGTTGCGATTGGGCAGTCGCAGCATGCCTGGGCACAAGGAGGCGTGCCTAGTCGCAGGGAGGCGCACAGAGCATTTGGTGTTACCTTTGAGTGTAATACCTGCGATCATCCACTAGATGTCGCATTTTAAAATAACCAATGCGCAAGCGTGTGGTCTCCATTAAAATAAAATACTGAACTACAGCGTAACTACTTTACTGGTGCGTCTCATTACACTACATTACGCTACAGTATGTCATACAGTATAACAGTATATACAGTACAGACGCAAATAGTACAGCGTATACATATGCAAACGAACGTGTTACAGATACAGTATGGTCTATTGATATTAGGGATATGCGAGTGTCCAAATCCCGTAGTATTAAGTATAATGGGGAGAGATAAAAGCTCCTCCCTAAGTTCCTGGATGCCAAATCACTGTGCTTAGCGTCTCTGTACAGTATTTAGCATTTGAGTACTGAATAGCACGAACAGTTGGTAACGTACTCTGCTACAGAGGCAAGTGTTCACTTATAAGTATAATGGGGAGAGATAAAAGCTCCTCCCTAAGTTCCTGTATGCCAAATTACCGTGCTTAGTATTTCTGTACAGTATTTTCTATCTAGCCAGAAACCCTGCATCCCGTGCAAGCTGGGCAGACAACTGGAGGGGTCCCGACACACGGTTGCTTGCCGTTTCCCTTTGCAGTACCACATAAACTAGTGGTTGACCTGCTCTGAAAGCCAACAGTCTCCTCTTTTGTACAGTACTGGTCCCAAGTCCCTGGGACACCCAGAACCAGAGATATCAGTACGCAAAGTGGACCCATGTCCCCATAAACTATAATGGGACCGTTAATTTAGACCCACCATGGGTTCCGATGCTTGCCATGAGCTTGCCAGAAACTTGGGGTTGGTATCCTCCGGTAGCTAATCATCTCCCCTTCCATACCAACCTGTTTCTGTGCCGATTGGACCCTCAGAACCGAAGATATTAAGCTTTAAGCCCATTTTAATTGAATTTAATAGCTCACATAAAGCAATGGTCCATTGACGTTCAGATTAACACGTTCGTTTGTGTCTGTACACACTACTTTTATTTTTTTATTTATTGGTTTCTTTTTTGGGTCCCGACAGACCATTAATATTTTCAACAGCATCTCTAAACTCCGCTGGTTAATCCCCACCTCCCCCTTCCCCCTCCACTTTATGCCGTTAAGGGACTTGGACGCTCATACCGCAGAACACAGTTTTAAGCCACCATCTCGCCCTACCTCCATCCCACTTCCCCCCTGGGAGCCTGCATAGTTCATACAGTAGACCGGGAGGGAGGTCAGGTTACAATAAATGTACAACACAATACTGTACTGTATATGAAAATCAGATAGAGAACTGCAGTCGCTTTGCTAGATGTGCAAATGGTACAGTAGCAGTGATTCATTCTCATAAGTAACAACACAGATTCTCTAATGCCGACGATGTACAGTACTGTGTTGCTCGAACAGTTAGTTGTGTCAGAATACACTAATTTATATTTCTGGTAGGTCTATGGGTGTTCATTACCGCTGTGTATTTTAGATAGCGGAATGAGTCGCTCATGCAGATGTACTCTGATTTATGTGAAACCTGTGTGCACCCTTCCATTGAATGTATTACAATGGATTACAAAGAAAAAAATTAATAAAGAGAATGTCAGGGGCAAAAAAAATATAGATTGGCACTTTAGGAATGGAACCGGGACTCTCAGCGTGGGAGGCGGGATCCTTCACCGCTTGCCCACGTTGCTGCATGGAAGTTACACAAGTTCATGTGTAAAAGTAGTGCAAGCAGCAATTCTTTCTCATTGGGGTTTGTTTTTCTGCTGTTAGGGAACTCGGACGCACATAGTGCAAAACACTGTATTTTCCACCGCCTCCCCCTACCCCATCCCACTTCTCCCCTGGCAGCCTACACAGTTCATACAATAGATAGGGAGGGAGGTCAGGTTACAATAAATGTGCAACACAATACTACAGCATACTGTATATGATAATCAGATAGAGAACTGCAGTTGCATTGATAGGTGTGATACTGTGTTGCTCGAATAGTTAATTGTGTCAGGATACACTCATTTATATTTATTGGTATGCCTACGGGTGCTCATTACCGCTGTGTATTTTAGATAGCGGAATCAGACGCACCTGATTGATGTGAAACCTGTGTGCACCCTTCCATTGAATGTATTACAATGGATTACAAAAAAATAAATAAAGTGAATGTCAGGGGAAAAAATAATAGATTGCCACTTTAGGAATCGAACCCGGGACTCTCGGCGTGGGAGACGGGAGTCTTCACCGCTTGCCGACGTCCCTGCATGGAAGTTACACAAGTTCACGTGTAACAGTAATGCAAGCAGCGATTCCTTCCCATTGGTTTAAGCTGTTAGGGAACTCGGACGCTCATTTTCAAAACACGGCATTTAGTGCACTGTACATACTGTGGCCTGGCGTTTTCATGGAACACCCTTTTCTGCCGTGGTGGACTGCTGAATATACCCCATTTGTTTCATGCTGATGTTACTTTCAGTGGTTTATACCATCACCGTTGGTACGTGAGTGTATGTGGTTGTCTTAATAAATTTGTGGTTTTATGCAGTATGAAATTAACCCTTCCTTTTTAACTGATTTACTGATATTACCTGATGTTGAGACGGGAATTATAAGACATGAATAAGAAGGGTCTTGAGTGCACCGGATCCAGCCCAGTGTCATTTTAGGAGATAATCGCTTGGCATTGTCAAGAGACAATTGAACCTGGGTCTCGTACCGTTTACCACAGAGGCCATTTACTGAAGAGGGATATGTATTAAACCACGGGCACTGAGATGCCCATCTCACTCAACATCCCACTGGGGGGGGGGCAGCCAGCAGCAGGAGCAGCATGCCGGATATCAGCAACCGAGGGTGCGGACTGTAAGGGACGTACGGAGCGGTGCAGAGCCCGAAGACGGAGATCAGCAGCATGTTGACCGACAACAAGCGGCTTCTGCTTCCGCGTTCAACATGCTGCCGATCTCCGGCTTTGGGCTACGCAGGGTTCGGGAGATGGGTGTCCTCTGCTGAAGTACTGTAGCTCCAGGGGGTGGGGGCTCCGGTGGCTCTCTGCACTGTTGAATATCCAGCTGCCTCAGGTATGTACAGCTTGCAACCTCGACTGCTTATAAAGGCATGCTGCTGCTGGCTGTCCCCCCGCCCGGCTCCGCCACACAGTTGTACGGTGAGAAGGGCATCTCAGTGCCTGAGGTTTAATACATAGGCCTCGGTAAATGGCCTCTGCAGTAAACAGTACTAATGCTTACCGTGGCGGTAAGCATTAGTACATCACGCCATCGTAAAACAACCGTTGTACAGTGCACACACACAGCAGAGTGTTGAGCGGCGTGCTGGCGGGCAAGGAGGATGGACGTAGGAGGCGCCTTCGGAACATGCCGGTGGTGACTAACAGAGGAGGCGGGCAATGGGGAATGATCGTGTGCTGCAGGATGTGCTGTGAGTCACTCGTTCTGTGTGCACCTCAGCCAATAGCATTTTAGTATTGGCTGAGGCGCACACAGGGCTGTGATTCACAGCGCGTCCTGCAGGACCCGATCATATTTAAAAAGTGAGTCCCTTGTGCGCTGTAGCATGTAAAAATGCGCTATAGCGTGTATTTTGCGATTGCTGATCACTGTGATGCTCCCAGATCCCGTCACCTCCCCAGTCATGTCCCTGTATTATTACTATAGATATACGTGGTTACTGTGACACTCCTAGATTCCCTCCCAGTCATGTCCCTGTATTATTACTATAGATATAAGTAACGTCACTGTGACAATCCCAGATCCCCTCACCTCCCCAGTCATATCTTCTATAGATATAAGTGATGTCACTGTGACACTACTAGATCCCCTCACCTCCCCAGTCATGCCCCTGTAATTATTACTATAGATATAAGTGATGTCACTGTGACACTCCCAGATACCTTCACATCCCCAGTAATGTCCCTGTATTATTACTATAGATATGCGATGTCACTGTGACGCTCCCAGATCCCTTCACCTCCCCAGTTATGTCCCTGTATTATTATTATAGATATAAGTAACGTCACTGTGACACTCCCAGACCCCTTCACCTCCCCAGTTATGTCTCTGTATTAGTACTATAGATATAAGTAACGTCACTGTGACTCTCCCAGATCCCCTCACCTCCCCAGTCATGTTCATGTATTATTATTATAGATATAAGTAACGTCACTGTGACACTCCCAGATCCCTTCACCTCCCCAGTCATGTCCCTGTATTATTACTATAGATATGTGATGTCACTGTGACGCTCCCAGATCCCTTCACCTTCCCAGTCATGTTCCTGTATTATTATTATAGATATAAGTAATGTCACTGTGAGACTCCCAGATCCCTTCACCTCCCCAGTCATGTCCCTGTATTAGTACTATAGATATAAGTAACGTCACTGTGACACTCCCAGATCACCTCACCTCCCCAGTCATGTCCATGTTTTATTACTATAGATATAAGTGATGTCACTGTGACGCTCCCAGATCTCCTCACCTTACCAGTCATGTCCCTGTATTAGTACTATAGATATAAGTAACATCACTGTGACACTCCCAGATCCCTTCACCTCCCCAGTCATGTCCCTTTATTATTACTGTAGATATAAGTGACGTCACAGTGATACTCCCAGATCCCCTCACCTCCCCGGTCATGTCACTGTAATGATACGATCATACTATAAATCTTGGATACTAATGTTTCAACAATAAATGGATACAAAGTATTTAGAAGAAACAATAATGGTGAATTGTATCAGTTAAAGAAAACAATGTAATATTATCCTTTATTTATATGGTGCCATAAGAGATCTGCAGCGCCCTGTCAAAGTCAGAAAAATATCACGCTGCACACTGCCATATATGCACCTCATGCGTGTGCCCGCTGCACGTGCATGAGCCCTCCCGTGCGTGCGTATACTCGCGGTCGCGTGCACTCGCGGACGCACGATATGCGCATTTACGGTAGAGATTGTGTTCGTCTAGCGGGCGACTCAATCGTAACATATTTTATTCATATAATGTATTTTGTAGATTATGGTCCCTTTGCTAGAATCTGAAAGTTTAGTTAATGTAGTATGTTCGGGGACAAAGAGATCCCTCTTTGTTTGATACGAAGGGTCAGACAGGTGTTACACAGTGGTGTTTAGTATCCATCGGAAGAGAATATAATTAGCAATATTCCGGTGTTGGTTTGAAGCGGATTAATCGCTCGTGCGTATAGTTATGGACATAAGAAGTTTATGGACATTTACTATATTTGCACTTTATTACCCATGCGGCGGGAAACCCAGTTTCCCACCCACCTGAGCAGTTAGGAATAGTCACAGCCCACCTGTATGAACCAACCTATGACCTTTTGTTATAATGCGAAGACGAATTCCTGTGTCCAATGAACAATAAGAATATAGGGACCATTGTACTGTATTGTGTGTAGTGTATAAAAGGACAAGCCGATCTGGGCCAGCTCTCTACTCTCTTCAACGGTTCTCATTGCTGATAATCGGGAGCTGGATATCCAGAAAGGCGCTTGCGATTGTTTCCCCTGGTGCGTAAGTTCTCTGCAACCATATTGTCTTTTGTTTAATGTTATAAGCCATTCTCTCTCTCCTTTCCCCCCCTTTAAATGTAACTGTATCTGTACTGTATTTTATGTGTAGTGATTCGGTTAGGTATTTTATGTTATCTTGGTAGTGTATAACTTGTATTGTATTATTCTTTTGCAATTGAACGTTCATTCATTTCCTTAAAAGGCGTTAGACCCTTAGACCGGTATTTGAGTGTTTATTATATTGCTAAGGGGTTCTCAGAGCGTC
The DNA here is from genome assembly GCF_028390025.1 of Pseudophryne corroboree. Lineage (NCBI taxonomy): Eukaryota > Metazoa > Chordata > Amphibia > Anura > Myobatrachidae > Pseudophryne > Pseudophryne corroboree. The sequence continues at coordinate 1,957,842 of NW_026967541.1, forward strand.
ACATACGCTCATACATCTTTTAAACTAACAAGGTTACACTGTGTTGCATTTACACCTTATCACTGCACAAGGGTTTACAGTATAAGTACATTGTTTATGGTATTGTTTTAAAGGTTTAACACCATGAGCGTCAGCGCCGCTTGTGATCTCCTCGTGGTCCCGAGCGTCCGCTACGCTGATAGCGTATCATTACGTTAGTCGGCAGCCTATAGCGTGCTTGCCTTTACGCTCTAAGCCGTGAGCGAACGTGCCGCTCGTGCGTCTCGTCCACGGCTAAGCGTTCGTTACGCTACGTGCGTACTCTTACGGTATTCCATACACCAATTGCGTACTGTGTTCTTTAACCTTTTAGAGTGTTTTATACAAGGTATAGAATAGGCATTGTCAATTGGGGACTCGCCTGCTCTTCACATATCTGCACTAGGTAATTTCAGCAGACATTATCGGTCAGCAACAGGCGGGAGGTAATATTCCTCGTAATGCTGACCAGATAAGCGTCTGCTTCGCTTAGTAAGGAGTGCTGAAGGAATCCGGAACCAAAAGGTAGGAACAGTACGTTATTGTCTTTTAAAACCTGTTTAGTTTCTGTTTTGCGAACGTAAGCAATAAGCATACACATCTGTATTCCTTGGTTAGTATTATTTGTCCGTATTTCATTCTCCTGATTGCCACACATTAGTGATAACGTGTTGAGACATTTGTTGTTATTAATAGTTAAAAGTAATATTTAAGGGAATAATTGTAAAAGGCACGCACACAATCTCGCCTAGAATACAAGGGAGATTTGAGTGGTGGTCAGTGAAGGATTACTGTTAAAGATCATTCACATTGATAAACGTGTAGTGTGTAACTGTGGACGTACTTGGTCTGTGTACACGTGTCCTTACAAGGGCAGGGCGTACGCAGCAAGGGTCGACGCACGGAGCGTGTATTACGCAACGGAGCATACGGATACACCCACATGATACAAACCGCACGATAGTATTGTTTAGTAGGCGATAAGGAAGTAACGCGAAAACTAACACAAATTTATCTCAAATCCAAAAGTTTAAAAGTTAAAAGAAAAAGACTTTCTCTGTTGCAATTCTTCTGGGTTAGGCTAATACCGAATGAAAGGATTTCTGCGCAGAAATAAAAATTAAAGTGTACATGTGGTAAGAGTGTGTATATATATATAAGATTTCTCTTTTATTAAGGAAGTGGGAACCATAGGCCAGTAGAAAGAGATACACCAGCGAGAGTGATATCGTGGGGTGGCTTGGGAGGTGTCCCTTGTTAGACTCGACACATTAATGAGCAGTAGAGTCTGCTGTACATAACAGACCAGGAGGTCACAGAACCGGAGGTTCAGGTACAGCAGACTAGAAGTAGAGAAGCACAACCGAAGAGGGTTGGTGCTAGACCCATATAGGCCAAAGAAGCTCATTGCTGAAGGAATTTGCAGCAGAAATTTTCAATTCCACTGATCGTTCCGCACATAAGATTAGTTGCTTGTGTGCAGATACGATTGTACCGCATGTGATTGTGTGCATTAGCGTGTCTTGAATTCAGAAGAACGCTACTTGCACATTGTTAACGTGATTTGTGTCATTTTTTTATTTTAAGGGAAGTAGCCTGATCACTCGGGGACATTCCAACAACCGATACTTGCTGGGGACTGGAAGGTCCAACACGCCCCAGTAAATAAAGGTTCATAGGGGCCCTAGGTTGGGTACAGCAGCTCTGGGAACAGTGATTGCAGTACTGGCCAAAGTGGGCGGAGTTAAGTGGGCGAACCTCGAGGCAAAACCCCCACCGCAGCCTTACCCCGGACATTTTGGTTTTCTGTGAGGGTTGCCGGAGACCCTGACTGGAAGTCAGAGGTAGTGAAAGCAACGCCTGCAGAGATGGGGGCCAGTTATTCAGGTAAGGGGCAATCAACCCAGGTTCAGGTTGATTTGGTAAACCGACCAATCGGGTCGGCAAGGTATATCATGTGTGAGAAATATGGTCATCACACAGAAAAGTTGTGCAATGAATGGGAAAGGATGACTGTGCATGATGGGGAAAAGTTTCCCCGGGTAGGTACTTTTAACCCAGAAGTGTTACAGAATTTAAGGAGAAGAGTGTGCCTGATTAAATCTTCAAAAAGGCGTATTAGACATTATGATTATTTAAAATTATGGCAGCAGGAAAGTGAAATGCAAAGAAATTTTACTTACATATCTGACTCTCATCTTGGGAGGAGAGACATGGCAATGGAGAGGATTATGGTTGCAGAGAATGGCGCAATGGTGTACGATAAAAATGCACTTAGTAACTGTATTAAGACTGAAAGTAACAATTGTAATAAATGTAACAAGAATAATCGTAATACTGTTAAATGTACAACTATTAACCCATGCAAGTTGCACCCCATGTTAAACTTCTCTCAGGATCACCAGCAAGAAAGTGGGCCCAGCACGATGTCGGCACCTTTTCCAGTAGCCAGCACACAAGACATCCAGGTGGACGCGACCAATTCGGTAAAGGCAGTAATCAAACCCCCTAACGGAGTGTCAGGTGAGGTCGTGTCCACAGGTACGTACGGGGTTATATATCACGCACAAACAAATGTACCTCATATTGTAGAACCAACACAAGGTGATGTAATTGAATTTAGTCCTGTCAGGGTGATCACAGTCCCCAATGGGAAGACTGACGATCAGGAAATCATTCCAGTCAAGGACAGTGTAATGCGCCGTCCCTGGTCCCGGATGGAATTGAGAGCAATTATGTCTGAATTCCCTGATCCTAGGAAAGATTTAGTTGCATGTCAGAGGTTTATTAAAGAACTAGGAAACTCCACAGAACCCACCAACAAAGATTGTCGGACAGTGCTGAGGGCATGTTTGCCCTCCAGTGTTGACCCTGCGAAATTTATTGCTGATTGTAAATTAGACACGGAGGTACCTCGTACGGAGGAAAACAATCAGGAATGTATTAAGCAGATCAACCAGCAGTTAGGAGTATATTTCCCAGCCATTGCCAAGTGGAACAAAATCCTCTCCATAAGACAAGGAGGAAGGTAAAGTACTTCTGACTACTTCAATCGAGCACTGCAAGTAATGGCTAGAGACACTGGGATCACAGACATCAAAACAAATGCACAGCATAAAGAAGTAGCGGTTAAGTTATTAATGAATGGTTTAAAGGAGGTATTGAGAACAAGGGTACAGACCACCAACCCAAACTGGAGAAATATCTTGGTGGCTACATTAAGAGAGGTCGCTATTGTCATGATCAGAACATCACCAGACACAGGGAGTCACAGAGTAATAAGCTGATGGCCGTAAGTATACAGGCTCTAACCACAAGGCCACTCCAGCATAAGCCCCAAACCCCTGCGAGAAATTCAAATGTGGAAGTCTGTTACAATTGTCATAAAAAGGGACACTTTGCGAGAGATTGTAGATCAAGAAAAATACAAAAGTCATATCAACCCCCTAGACAAGAGCACGAGCAGAATTATGACAAACCAAATTATAATCAGGGATCATATAGGAAGAATTTTGGGCCACACCCATAATATGTAGTCAGGAAAGGTGATCATTAGGACTGATGGTAAGCCTGAGGTAACAGTTAATAAGCTTGGGAGGGCATTCCTTGAAGACACAGGAATGACCGGGTAAAACGTTGTAATGTACCTGTAAAGTGTTTCTTTTTCCCATCTCTGACGTTCACCACAACAGCTCCAACATCACCTGACTACTTGGTCTTTGCAGAAGTCTACCAAACCCCAGCATGACCTACCCGCATCAATATATCCTGGCCAGATACAAAGGGTGGAGTATGGAGGTGCTGGTGGGAGGGACTGAGCAAGGATACCATTGGACATGTAGATATGACAGCCTGATGATGAACGAAAGATCTGACAACGTTTTAAAATGTTTGAAAAATGTTTTTTTTTTCCTGTTGTTGTTTATTGTTGGTTTATGTAATATATATATATATATATGAATTGTTCTCTCTCTCTTTTTTTTTTTTTTTCTCTCTTCTCACTCATGTTTTCATGTTTTAAAGATGGTATGTCACACATCAGTTAGACAAATGGTAATGCAAGATTTTTGCCCCTTACAGAGAGATCGCTGATTTGGAAGGAATATTGCATCACCGGAGTGATCGTTTGGAAGACTGAGAGACAGCACCTTTGAGATGACAGCAGAACAAGAAGAACAACAAGACTAGAGAACTAATTATCGTAACAAGTTTCTCTCCCCCTCAAACTGTTTTTCTGTACCCCCATTACAAATTTCTCCTTTTCTCCTCCTGTAAGATGGACTTGCCCCAAGAGACTGTGATATGGATTTTCCTGTTGACCATGATGTTGACCAGAGCAGTCTGTTTTGGTGAGAGTACCAGTGAGGTCGAGAAAGGATCCAGAAAGGTTTCTGATGACTAAGACGGAGGTGTAAATTTCCAATAGCAACACAATCACAGAGCAAAGGCGAGTACCGGAAACGATCTAGCAGCCATGTTATTTGTAAACATTGTGAAGGAATGTTAACTGAAAAGAACTGTATCTGTAGACACTGTGATAGTTGAGGATGGGTGCATCAAGAAATGTCAATCCAGTTTTAATATCCACATGGACCGGCATCCATGGAGTGACTATCACTCCTTAGTGGGTAAAGTGTTAAATCAGACAGATTGTTGGGTATGCTCTCAAGTACCTCAAGGCCATAGCAAATCAGGATTAGTGCCCTTCCCTTTAACTATAGGGGAGGTACTTGAGCTAAGTGGTGGGAGGCCGGTGGACAGGAGGTTTAATATCTCCAGTCCTCCTAGTTTGAAGCTCCACCAATATCATGTGGATAGATCCCTAGTATGTTTTAACATTTTCAATCCCCGAAAGCTGGGAAATTGGGAAGTATCATGGAATAACCAAACCATGACCTTTTCATACAGAGCCGATGAAATGCCTACAGATACAGAACTTATACGCCACATAGCCGGTAGTGGAAAATATTTCCGATATAGGTATACCCTAGGAAGTAGGATCATGAGAGTTGGAGAAGTATCACCAGGATACTGTGCACATATCGTACAAACTGATACGTGTACTAAACAGATGGGAGAATTAGGGTTAGGAGATTTCATATGGAAAATGTGTAATATGGTAATGTCCTACTCCGTCCCATATGTTCTCCCCGATGATGCATATTTCATATGCGGGAGGAAGGCGTATAAGTGGCTTGCCCCAAACTCAGAAGGGTTATGTTATATTGGAAAAGTACTGCCTGAGGTAATGACCATATCCCACACTAAAATGAAGGATATTCACCGCAGTGCCCAAGCTCCTTATACTCACACTCATTACGAGCACATCGTTAAACGGCACCTGATAGAAAGAACAGAGCATCCGGCCTCTGACCTGATCCATTAATCCACCGGGATTCAATTCCTAATCGCGTTAGATATCACTCGTACCGCCAGAGGAGTGATAAATTATAAATATATATCTGCGCTTGCAAATTTATTAGACAATATCACTGAAATGTATGATGACACATTCAGGTATACCGGAAGGGAGCACCAAGCTTATAAAACAGAACTGGTTCAGCATAGGATGATTCTCAATTATCTGACAGCTGTGACAGGCGGGTATTGTGTTACCCTAGCGACTCAGTATGGAATAAAGTGCTGCACATATATTACAAACAGCACGAGTAGCCGGTCGAGGTCATAGACAAAAAGATGGATGACATTTTGCAATTAAAATGGGAGTTTCGAAGGAAACACAATCTCACCCTTGCCGCTGTGGGTAATGAGCTGACCAGTTGGGTGTCATGGTTGAACCCACGAAATTGGTTCTCTGGTTTAGGAGAATGGGCTCAAGGAATTATCATGGATGTAGGGAAATTTCTTTTGTGTATTCTGGGTGTCATCATATTGGTCGGTCTGATATTTAGATGCGTTCGGGTTTTAACAAAGTGTAAACGTAGCGCCCGAGTGATGAGTTTAAGAAGTGAAGATACTGTAATAACAACGACTGATTTTTTTATGACCCAACGATAGAGACAATGTTGTGATAAAATTGTGATTCCACGGTCCGTTTCTTTCACCCGTTTCTCCTTTGTTTTTCTCCAAGGTACAAAGACATCCGCTTGGAAGAAGAATTTGACAACCTTTTACACAGACAACTGATGGACTATGCCATAGACCCCCCATATCCCTAGTACCTTTAATTTTACGCTAGCCCAACACTTTTTGTAAGTCTATGGACATTGAGAAAGCCTTTTGCACACCGTTTATAGCAAAAGCATCGGGAGACTACAGTCAACATGTACATCGAGACAAGACAAGACAAGACACAAGACAAGACCTCAATCGGCAAATGTATATTAAACTCACATAGTTTATGACTGCATTTACCATAATTGCTTCTTATCTTCATCTCTACAACCTTCAGGTAATGACACACATAGTCGACAGGGAATATAGGCACAGATATCAGCACTCACATATCCCCCTATTCATGTATCATCAACTAAAATGTGCTCCCCCATTTTGTTGCAACCAAAAGCCGAAAAGAGCTCGGTAAAGTTTGACAGCCCATCCACAGACCCGTACCACGGGATAAGAAGGAATTAAAATGTATACTTCGCAATACCTCGAAGCTTGATTTAAAACACGTACGGCACGATGATACATGACCCCCCAAACATGGATTCATACACACATGCTTCTGCTATCTCACTAGGTCATACCCTTTTCCTACCTCCTCCTCTCCTTCCCTACCCAATCATAGAAATGTATTATACATGACATATATTTTTCTCTTTTTGAACTGTTTTAGGAAGTGGCAGTTATTGGTGACTGCCAAAGGGTGGACTGTCAAAGTCAGAAAAATATCACGCTGCACACTGCCATATATGCACCTCATGCGTGTGCCCGCTGCACGTGCATGAGCCCTCCCGTGCATGCATATACTCGCGGTCGCGTGCACTCGCGGACACGCAGTATGCGCATTTACGGTAGAGATTGTGTTCGTCTAGCGGGCGACTCAATCGTAACATATTTTATTCATATAATGTATTTTGTAGATTATGGTCCCTTTGCTAGAATCTGAAAGTTTAGTTAATGTAGTATGTTCGGGGACAAAGAGATCCCTCTTTGTTTGATACGAAGGGTCAGACAGGGGTCATACAGTGGTGTTTAGTATCCATCGGAAGAGAATATAATTAGCAATATTCCGGTGTTGGTTTGAAGCGGATTAATCGCTCGTGCGTATAGTTATGGACATAAGAAGTTTATGGACATTTACTATATTTGCACTTTATTACCCATGCGGCGGGAAACCCAGTTTCCCACCCACCTGAGCAGTTAGGAATAGTCACAGCCCACCTGTGAACCAACCTATGACCTTTTGTTATAATGCGAAGACGAATTCCTGTGTCCAATGAACAATAAGAATGTAGGGACCATTGTACTGTATTGTGTGTAGTGTATAAAAGGACAAGCCGATCTGGGCCAGCTCTCTACTCTCTTCAAAGGTTCTCATTGCTGATAATCGGGAGCTGGATATCCAGAAAGGCGCTTGCGATTGTTTCCCCTGGTGCGTAAGTTCTCTGCAACCATATTGTCTCTTGTTTAATGTTATAAGCCATTCTCTCTCTCCTTTCCCCCCCTTTTAAATGTAACTGTATCTATATTGTATTTTATGTGTAGTGATTCGGTTAGGTATTTTATGTTATCTTGGTAGTGTATAACTTGTATTGTATTATTCTTTTGCAATTGAACGTTCATTAATTTCCTTAAAAGGCGTTAGACCCTTAGACCGGTATTTGAGTGTTTATTATATTGCTAAGGGGTTCTCAGAGCGTCACATACGCTCATACATCTTTTAAACTAACAAGGTTACACTGTGTTGCATTTACACCTTATCACTGCACAAGGGTTTACAGTATAAGTACATTGTTTATGGTATTGTTTTAAAGGTTTAACACCGTGAGCGTCAGCGCCGCTTGTGATCTCCTCGTGGTCCCGAGCGTCCGCTACGCTGATAGCGTATCATTACGTTAGTCGGCAGCCTATAGCGTGCTTGCCTTTACGCTCTAAGCCGTGAGCAAACGTGCCGCTCGTGCGTCTCGTCCACGGCTAAGCGTTCGTTACGCTACGTGCGTACTCTTACGGTATTCCATACGCCAATTGCGTACTGTGTTCTTTAACCTTTTAGAGTGTTTTATACAAGGTATAGAATAGGCATTGTCAGCCCCTTACACAGTACATAAACAAATGAGCAAAATTTTAAAAAAACTTACAGCGTGAGACAATATAGGACAAATACAAGGTTTATACAGAAAACCAGGGGTTAGGTGCCATCAAAGGGAGTATGGAGTATAAGATAGTGTAAGTAAGAGAAGGCAAGGCACATGATGGAGAAGGCCCTGCTCTTGCGAGCCTACAATCTAAAAGGTGAAAGGCTAACAGACCATGGTGACATAGAAGGGGTAGACTATGAGCATGGACAAGAAGGTTAGGAGGACAGTTGGCTGAGGTTGGTAAAGAAGTGGGTCTTGAAAGCCCAATTGACGTTTTGTAGAGAGGTGGAGAGTCGGATGGGAAGAGGTAGAGAATTCCAGAGATAGGGAGCAGCACGTGAGAAATCTTGTAGGTAGGAGTGGGAGGAGGTAATCTGTTGGCAGGAGAGGCGGCGTGCATTAGTAGTGTAGGGGACGGGTGGTGGTGTAAAGGGAGATAAGGTCAGAGATGTAAATCGGGGAGGAGTGGGTGAGGGCTTTGTAAGTGAGTGTGAGAAGTTTGAATTGGATTCTGAAGAGGAAGGAGAGCCAGTGAAGGGCTTGTAGGAGAGGGGAGGTGGATGTAGTACATTTGGTAAGGAAGATGAGTAGGTCAGCAGCACTGAGGGTAGATTGGAGTGGAGATTGGTATGTGTTAGGGGTGCCAGTCAGCAGGAGATTACAGTAGTCCAGTCTGGAGATGACCAGTGAGTGGATCAGGGTCGTGGTGGAATTCTGGGTGAGAAAGGGTCTGATCCTGGAAATATTTTTTAAACTACAGCACTGTGAGAGGTGCTGAATGTGTGGTGTGAAGGAGAGGGAGGAGGGAAGCATTACTCCAAGACTGCACATTTGGAGGCTAGAGGAGATAGTAGTGCCATCAATAATGACATTGTGGGAGGTGAGGTTATGCGGGAGGGAGGGAAGATGATCAGCTCGGTCTTAGACATGTTAGGTGTAATAAAGTGCTGGGACATCCAAACAGAGACAGCAGAGAAACAGTTGGAAATACGAGTGAGGAGAGCAGGAAAGAGGTCTGATAGATTTATCAGCATAGAGATGATATTGGAAATCAAAAGCACTAATGAGCTTACCTAGTGAGGACATATAGAGAGAGAAAAGAAGAGGACTAAGGACAGAACCTTGGGGGACACCTACAGTTAGTGGAAGTGGGGGGAGGTGGAGTCATGAGAGGAGACAGAGAAGCAACGGCCAGAGAGGTAGGAGGAGAGGGCAGTATCACGCAGACCAATGGAGTGAAGGATATGCAGTAGGAGAGTATGGTCCACAGTGTCAAAAGCAGCAGAGAGGTCAAGAAGAACAAGTAGAGAGTAGAATTTAGCAGCACGGAGGTCATTGCAGACTTTTGTAAGGGCAGTTCACTGGAGTGGGGAGGACGGAAGCCAGACTGGAATGGGTCAAGCAGTGAGTGTGAGGAACGAAAGGAAGTAAATATTATAACACAGGCCGCTCCCCCTGTAGAGTAGGATGGCAATGGCCGCTCCCCTGTATACTATGACAACACAGGTCGCTCCCCCTGTATATTATGACAACACAGGATGCTACCCCTGTATATTATGACAGCGCAGGCCGCTCCTCCTGTATACTATGACAGCACAGGAGGCTACACCTGTATACTATGACAACATAGGCCACTCCCCCAGTATACTATGACAGTACAGGATGCTACCCCAGTATATTATGACAACACAGGCTGCTCTCCCTGTATACTATGACAGCACAATCTGCTATCCCTGTATATTATGACAACAGAGGCCACTCTCCCTCTATAAGATGACAGCACAGGATGCTACCCCTGTATATAACAACACAGGCCGCTCCCCTGTATACTATGACAACACAGGATGCTACCCCTGTATATTATGACAACACAGGCCACTCCCCCTGTATATTATGACAGCACAGGATGCTACCCCTGTATATTATGACAACACAGGCCACTCCCCCTGTATATTATGACAACACAGGCCACTCCCCCTGTATATTATGACAGCACAGGATGCTACCCCTGTATATTATGACAGCACAGGCCACTCCCCCTGTATATTATGACAGCACAGGATGCTACCCCTGTATATTATGACAGCACAGGATGCTACCCCTGTATATTATGACAGCACAGGATGCTCCCCCTGTATATTATGACAACACATGCCACTTCCCCTGTATACTATAACAGCACAGGATGCTACCCCTGTATATTATAACAACACAGGCCGCTACTCCTGTATACTATGACAGCACAGGATGCTACCCCTGTATACTATGACAACACAGGCCGCTCCCCCTGTATATTATGACAATACATGCCGCTCCCCCTGTATACTATGACAACACAGGCCGCTCACCCTGTATATTATGACAACACAGGATGCTACCCCTGTATATTATGACCACACAGGCCACTCCCCTGTATATTATGACAACACATGCCGCTCCCCCTGTATATTATGACAACACATGCCGCTCCCCCTGTATACTATGACAGCACAGAATGCTACTCCTGTATATTATGATGGCACAGAATGCTACCCCTGTATATTATGACAACACAGGCCACTCCCCCTGTATATTATGACAGCACAGGATGCTACCCCTGTATATTATGACAACACAGGCCACTCCCCCTGTATATTATGACAACACAGGCCACTCCCCCTGTATATTATGACAGCACAGGATGCTACCCCTGTATATTATGACAGCACAGGCCACTCCCCCTGTATATTATGACAGCACAGGATGCTACCCCTGTATATTATGACAGCACAGGATGCTACCCCTGTATATTATAACAACACAGGCCGCTACTCCTGTATACTATGACAGCACAGGATGCTACCCCTGTATACTATGACAACACAGGCCGCTCCCCCTGTATATTATGACAATACATGCCGCTCCCCCTGTATACTATGACAACACAGGCCGCTCACCCTGTATATTATGACAACACAGGATGCTACCCCTGTATATTATGACAACACAGGCCACTCCCCTGTATATTATGACAACACATGCCGCTCCCCCTGTATATTATGACAACACATGCCGCTCCCCCTGTATACTATGACAGCACAGAATGCTACTCCTGTATATTATGATGGCACAGAATGCTACCCCTGTATATTATGACAACACAGGCCACTCCCCCTGTATATTATGACAGCACAGGATGCTACCCCTGTATATTATGACAACACAGGCCACTCCCCCTGTATATTATGACAACACAGGCCACTCCCCCTGTATATTATGACAGCACAGGATGCTACCCCTGTATATTATGACAGCACAGGCCACTCCCCCTGTATATTATGACAGCACAGGATGCTACCCCTGTATATTATGACAGCACAGGATGCTACCCCTGTATATTATGACAGCACAGGATGCTACCCCTGTATATTATGACAGCACAGGATGCTACCCCTGTATATTATGACAACACATGCCACTTCCCCTGTATACTATAACAGCACAGGATGCTACCCCTGTATATTATAACAACACAGGCCGCTACTCCTGTATACTATGACAGCACAGGATGCTACCCCTGTATACTATGACAACACAGGCCGCTCCCCCTGTATATTATGACAATACATGCCGCTCCCCCTGTATACTATGACAACACAGGCCGCTCACCCTGTATATTATGACAACACAGGATGCTACCCCTGTATATTATGACAACACAGGCCACTCCCCTGTATATTATGACAACACATGCCGCTCCCCCTGTATATTATGACAACACATGCCGCTCCCCCTGTATACTATGACAGCACAGAATGCTACTCCTGTATATTATGATGGCACAGAATGCTACCCCTGTATATTATGACAACACAGGCCACTCCCCCTGTACACTATGACAACACAGGCCGCTCACCCTGTATATTATGACAACACAGGATGCTACCCCTGTATATTATGACAACACAGGCCACTCCCCTGTATATTATGACAACACATGCCGCTCCCCCTGTATATTATGACAACACATGCCGCTCCCCCTGTATACTATGACAGCACAGAATGCTACTCCTGTATATTATGATGGCACAGAATGCTACCCCTGTATATTATGACAATACATGCCGCTCCCCCTGTATACTATGACAACACAGGCCGCTCACCCTGTATATTATGACAACACAGGATGCTACCCCTGTATATTATGACAACACAGGCCACTCCCCTGTATATTATGACAACACATGCCGCTCCCCCTGTATATTATGACAACACATGCCGCTCCCCCTGTATACTATGACAGCACAGAATGCTACTCCTGTATATTATGATGGCACAGGCTGCTCCCCCTGTATATTATGACAACACAGGCCACTCTCCCTCTATACGATGACAGCACAGGATGCTACCCCTGTATATTATGACAACACAGGCCGCTCTCCCTGTATACTATGACAGCACAGGATGATACCCCTGTATATTATGACAACACAGGCCACTCCTCCTGTATACTATGACAGCACAGGATGCTCCCCCTGTATATTATGACAACACAGGATGCTACCCCTGTATACTATGACAACACAGGATGCTACCCCTGTATATTATGACAACACAGGCCGCTCCCCTGTATACTATGACAACACAGGATGCTCCCCCTGTATACTATGACAACACAGGCCACTCCCCCTGTATATTATGACAAAACAGGCAGCTCCTCCTGTATACTATGACAGCACAGGATGCTACCCCTGTATATTATGACAACACGGGATGCTACCCCTGTATACTATGACACCACAGGCAGCTACCCCTGTATACTATGACAACACAGGATACTACCCCTGTATATTATGACAACACAGGATGCTACCCCTGTATATCATGACAACACAGGATGCTACCCCTGTATATTATGAGAACACAGGATGCTACCCCTGTATATCATGACAACACAGGCCACTCTCCCTGTATACTATGACAACACAGGCCACTCCCCTGTATATTATGACAACACAGGCCGCTCCCCCTGTATATTATGACAACACAGGATGCTACCCCTGTATATCATGACAACACAGGCCACTCCCCCTGTATACTATGACAACACAGGTCGCTCCCCCTGTATATTATGACAACACAGGCCGCTCCCCCTATATATTAATGCACTCCCTCTGCATAGTATTAAACCACAGGCCTCTATCTCTGTATAGCAAGACAATACAGGCCGCTACCCCTGTATAGTACAATGCCACAGGACAGAACACCTGTAATGTCTTGTGTATACAGTTAAGGTAATGACGGGTTCTGACCACCTGTATTACGGTAACGCTGGGGTCTGCGCCACCTGTATTAGGGTAACGGCGAGGTCTGCACCACCTGTATTATGGTAATGGTGGGGTATGTGCCACCTGTATTAAAGTAACGGCGGGGTCTGTGCCACCTGTATTATGGTAACGGCAAGGTCTGTGCCACCCGTATTACGGTAACGGTGTGGTCTGCGCCACCCGTATTACAGTAACGGCGAGGTCTGTGCCACCCTTAGTACGGTAACGGTGTGGTCTGCACCACCCTTATTACGGTAATGGCGAGGTCTGCGTCACCCTTATTATGGTAATGGCGGGGTGTGCGCCATCTGTATTACGGTAATGGCGATGTCTGTGCCACCTGTATTACAGTAACAGCGAGACCTGCGCCACCTGTATTACGGTAACTGCGGGGTGTGCGCCACCTGTATAATGGTAACGGCGGGGTTTGCGCTACCTGTACTACGGTAATGGCGGGGTCTGCGCCACCTGTATTACGGTAACGGTGGGGTCTGCGCCACCTGTATTACGGTAACGGCGGGGTTTGCACCACCTGCATTACGGTAACGGCGGGGTCTGAGCCACCTGTATTACGATAATGGCAGGGTTTGCGCCACCTGTATTATGGTAACGGCGGGATCTGCGCCACCTGTATTACGGTAACGGTGGGGTGTGTGCCACCTGTATTACGGTAACGGCGGGGTCTGCACCACCTGTATTACAGTAACGGCGGGGTCTGCACCACCTGTATTACAGTAACGGCGGGGCCTGCGCCACCTGTATTGCGGTAACGGCGGGGTCTGCGCCACCTGTATTACGGTAATGGCGGGGTCTGCGCCACCTGTATTACGGTAACGGCGGGGTCTGCGCCACCTGTATTACGGTAACGGCGGGGTCAGCGCCACCTGTTTTACGGTAACGGCGGGGGCTGCGTCACCTGTATTATGGTAACGGCGGGGTCTTGTGCCTCCTGTATTACGGTAACGGAGGGGTCTGCGCCACCTGTATTACTGTAATGGCAGGGTACGTGTCACCTGTATTACGGTAACGGCGGGATCCGCGCCACCTGTATCACTGTAATGGCGGGGTCCGCGCCACCTGTATCACGGTGACGGCGGGGTCCGCGCCACCTGTCACGGTAACGGCGGGGTCTGCGCCACCTGCATTACGGTAACGGCGGGGTGTGCGCCACCTGTATTACGGTAACGGCGGGGACTGCACCACCTGAATTACGGTAACGGCGGGGTCTGCACCACCTGTATTACAGTAATAGGACACTAGAGTGTCAGCCACCTGTACAGGGATAATGCAGCACCAGAGGCTGCTCCAGCTGCACTATAACAAGGCACCAGAGGCTGCTCCCCCTGTAGTACAGAACCTGACACCAGAGCTGCTCAGCCTATAGAATAATAATAATAATAATATCATTACCTGCTGCCAGACACAGCAATGGCTGCTCTCTGCTCCTGCTGCCTTGTGGGAATGATAGAAGGAAGGCAGAGCTCAGACCAGGGGAAAATGGCCGCCGCTCCTGACGTCACTACACGGCCAGGGAACCTATTGCTGCTGCCGGACTGGTCTACAAGAAAATGGCCGCCGGCCTCCTGCACTGAGGACATGTATTTTAATAGTACTTACAGAGGGCGGGGTGAAGGAGTGGAGGGGCTAGTTAACCGTAAGCAGCCTTTGCCAATCATGCCCTACTTCCTGCCTGTGCGTTCCACCTTACTTCCGGACTGGGCGTTCCACATACAGGAAGTGAGTTTTCAACTATTGCTGCTGCCTCCCAGTGTCCGTGCAGATCAGGTAATGGCGTCTTACTATACAGGGGGAGCAGCCTGTGGTGTCCTGATATTATTACTATACAGGGGGAGCAGACTGTGGTGTCCTGTTATTATTATTATTACACAGTGGGAGCAGCCTGTGGTGTCCTGTTATTATTACTATACAGGGGGAGCAGCCTGTGGTGTCCTGTTGTTATTATTATTATTATTATTATTATACAGGGGGAGCAGCCTGTGGTGTCCTGTTATTATTATTATTACACAGGGGGAGCAGCATGTGGTGTCCTGTTATTATTACTATACAGGGGGAGCAGCCTGTGGTGTCCTGTTGTTGTTATTATTATACAGGGGCTGCAGCCTATGGTGTCCTGTCATTATTATACTGAGGGAGCGGCCTGCGGTGTCCTGTTAGTATTATTATTATAATACAGGGGGAGCGGCCTGTGGTGTCCTGTTGTTCTTCTTCTTATTATTAATATTATTATTATTATTATTATTATTATACAGGGGGAGCAATCTGTGGTGTCCTGTTATTGTTATTATAAAGGGGGAGCAGCCTGTGGTGTCCTGTTGTTGTTATTGTTATTATATAGGGGGTCATTCCGAGTTGTTCGCTTGTTATTTTTTTCGCGCAACGGAGCGATTAGTCGCGAATGTGCATGCGCAATGTCCGCAGTGCGACTGCGCCAAGTAAATTTGCTATGCAGTTAGGAATTTTACTCACGTTTTTTTTCTTTGTTCTGGTGATCGTAATGTGACTGACAGGAAGTGGGTGTTTCTGGGCGGAAACTGGCCGTTTTATGGGTGTGTGCGAAAAAACGCTGTCGTTTCTGGGAAAAACGCGGGAGTGGCTGGAGAAACGGGGGAGTGTCTGGGCGAACGCTGGGTGTGTTTATGACGTCAAACCAGGAACGAAACTGACTGAACTGATCGCAGATGCCGAGTAAGTCTGGAGCTACTCAGAAACTGCTAAGAAGTGTCTATTCACAATTCTGCTAATCTTTAGTTCGCAATTTTGATAAGCTAAGATTCACTCCCAGTAGGCGGCGGCTTAGCGTGTGCAAAGCTGCTAAAAGCAGCTTGCGAGCGAACAACTCGGAATGACCCCCATAGAGGGAGCAGCCTGTGGTGTCCAGTTGTTATTATTATTATTATTATTATACACAGAGATCGGCCAGTGGTGTCCTGTTGTTATTAGTGTTATACAGCGGGAGCAGGTTTTTGTGTACTGTTATTATTATACAGGGACAGCAGCTTGTGGTGTCCTGGTATTATTATTATACATTGGGAGTGGTGGTGATGTCCTACAATACTGGAGGAATGGCCTGAGGTGTCCTGCTTTTAAAGACATCTGTTATTATTTTTATACTGGGGTGCAGCCTTTAGTGTTGTTGTTGTTGTTGTTGTTATTATTATTAATTTTATTATATGTAATTGTGGGGATTGAAAATATTGCTCAGTATGAAGCAAATGTATATCACACACCTGGGAGCGTCACTGTGATATCACTTATATCTATAGTAATAATACAGGGACATGACTGGGGAGGTGAGGGGATCTGGGAGTGTCACAGTGACATCACTTATATCTATAGTAATAATATAGGGACATGACTGGGGAGGTGAGGGGATCTGGGAGTGTCACAGTGACATCACTTATATCTATAGTAATAATATAGGGACATGACTGGGGAGGTGAGGGTATCTGGGAGTGTTACATTGACTTCACTTATAACACTAGTAATAATACAGGGACATGACTTGGGAGGTGAGGGGATCTGGGAGCGTCACAATAACTTCACTTATATTTATAGTAATAATACAGGGACATGACTGGGGAGGTGAGGGGATCTGGGAGTGTCACAGTGACTTCACTTATAACACTAGTAATAATACAGGGACATGACAGGGGAGGAGAGGGGATCTGGGTGCGTCACAATAACTTCACTTATATTTATAGTAATAATACAGGGACATGACTGGGGAGGTGACGAGATCTGAGAGCATCACAGTGGCATCACTTATATCTCTAGTAATAATTCAGGGACCTGACTGGGGAGTTGAGGGGATCTGGGAGTGTCACAGTGACGTCACTTATACCTATAGTAATAGTGTCACAGTGACATCACATATCTATAGTAATAATACAGGGACATGACTGGGGAGGTGAGGGGATCTGGGAGTGTCACAGTGACATCACATATCTATAGTAATGTAACCCCTTTTTTACCTGGGGGTATAGTTTATATGTGCAATGTGCCTCCACCCAAGCTATTTAGAGCCCAATACTCTAATCGCTTAAGAAATACCCTACCCCTGTAGTGGTCGCCTATAACATTAGTATGTGATGTAAGCAGATAGGACTATGCACATTTACCTATCGTACCTTTCCTTTGTGATTTCAGGCTCTTCCACAGATACAGAGACCGTTCCACAGGTAAGTATACTAGTTTTAACATGCAAGAAGTTATAGGCCCCCTTATACAGTTATATCATATAATACTCATACCATGAACCGTTCTAATAATATACCCCACTTATACATAATAATATACCCCACCTATACATAATAATATACCCCACCTATACATAATAATATACCCCACCTATACATAATAATATACACCACCTATACATAATAATATATCCACCTATACATAATAATATACCCCACCTATACATAATAATATACCCCACCTATACATAATAATATACTCCACCTATACATAATAATATACTCCACCTATACATAATAATATACCCACCTATACATAAGGTAATGCATACAATACAGAACATACGATTCCACAAGAAAGTTGTGGGGCTGCGTTTGAAAAACCACCCGGGTTCTCTTACTATAATCGTGCACGGTTGTGGCCCTTTCGTGTCTGTGTATAAGAAGTCCTCTGGGTTATATGGGTATCCACTTGGAGCAATTGTCCTCACGATTGTTGAGCAATCCCTACTTCACGGCAATGAATAGCATGGTTTCCATGGAAGATCTAATTGTAGTGCTCCTAGACAACCTGAAACAGGAAGGTAGTACATGGAGCTCTCCACCCTGGAATCCCTGACACCCGTGGTCTACTCGTTACATATAGTGGGGTGATGATCTGTGTTACCTGTCCCAGTATAAGCATAGCCCCACTGTAGATCCGTGGGGGTGGCTCCAGAACATACAGAAGTCCCGGTTATTGGCACCTGTCTCTGATAGGTGAGGGGTGCTTAGTCTCCCTAGTGTATCATTTCCAAGTTTAGGTGACCCTGCGCCCTCTCTGAGCTGCTTTCATCATTATACACCAAAGCAACTCTATGACTGCTACCCGGCTGGTCATTATCTAATGGATATGGAGTCTCTAGAGGTGATATTTATACTCCTCCGATCCACCGATGCTGCTGGTCCCTGTGCTACTGTGCTGGGGGCTGGTACTTTAATAGTTACAGGATGATAGGGGAGTATGCAGATTAGCAGGATTTATATGGGGGCATCCTGCACTTACAATGATAGTGTGCCCGGTCTGGACCTCCCCCCGACTCCGCCTCCACCAACAACCGGGCTCTTCCTATGGGTTGGATGGGATGAGGGACACAGCTCTGCCTCGGGGGGAAACTGTCTGCTACTGCTGGACTCCTGGTAGCTGCTGCCTGCACTGCGGTCTCCTCCCATGTACTAGCCTGCCCCGCCAGTGCTCTACCTCCCAGCACTCTCCATGACAACCAGGCACCGGGATGTCCCTGCTCGGCGTCCACCAGGGGAAATTAACACAGCGCTTCTCACCAGCAGCGGGAGACATCCAATTCCGTTCCCCCAGAGGGGCTCTCTCACTCGCAGGGAACCGCCTTCCTGTAAGCTCCCTTGTCTCAGCCGCCAGCCTTTTTCTCTCCCCTTAGTCAGCCCACCAACAAAACCGCCACTACACGCACCCAGCCACCTCTCTCAGCACACGGGACCTCTGGAAGCTTCTCCACGATCTCCCCAGCGCACTGCGAGCTTACCAGAGTCCCCTCACCTTCAGAGCAGGCACAGAATAATAACATGCATAAACACACTATACATTATTGGATCACTAGAAAGATCCAAGTTATTATCACATATATGGTATACATCAGTTGGCAGCATCTCTATTACCTTATAGAGCTACACATTCATTAATTGATTTGCCCCCTCATAGTGTCCCAAGGCATTTAAATCACTAGGGTACTACAGTAATAGTACAGAGACATGACTGGGGAGGTGAGGGGATCTGGGAGTGTCACAGTGACATCACTTCTATCTATCATAATAATACAGGGACATGACTGGGGAGGTGAGAGGAGCTGGGAGTGTCACAGTGACATCACTTCTATCTATCATAATAATACAGGGACATGACTGGGGAGGTGAGAGGAGCTGGGAGTGTCACAGTGACATCACTTATATCTATAGTAATAATACAGTGATGTGACTGGGGTCTGAGGAGATCTGGGAATACAGTAACACCAGGGGATGTGTCTGGGTGATGACTGGAGAGGTGACTGCTGGGAATGGGACATTATACAGTAACACCAGGGGATGTGTATGGGTGATGACTGGAGAGGTGACTGCTAGGAATGGTGCATTATACAGTAACACCAGGGGACGTGTATGGGTGATGACTGGAGAGGTGACTGCTGGGAATGAGACATTATACAGTAACACCGGGGGGGGTGTCTGGATGATGACTGGAGATGTGACTGCTGGGAATGGGACATTATACAGTAACACCAGGGGATGTGTCTGGGTGATGACTGGAGAGGTGACTGCCGGGAATGGAACATTATACAGTAACACCAGGGGATGTGTCTGGGTGATGACTGGAGAGGTGACGGCTGGGAATGGGAAATTATACAGTAATACCAGGGGATGTGTCTGTGTAATGACTGGAGAGGTGACTGCTGGGAATGGGACATTATACAGTAACACCAGGGGATGTGTCTGGGTGATGACTGGAGAGGTGACTGCCGGGAATAGGACATTATACAGTAACACCAGGGGATGTGTATGGGTGATGACTGGAGAGGTGACTGCTGGGAATGGGACATTATACAGTAACACCGGGGGATGTGTCTGGGTGATGACTGGACGGGTGACTGCTGGGAATGGGGCATTATACAGTAACACCGGGGGATGTGTCTGGGTGATGACTGGAGAGGTGCCTGCTGGTAATGGTACATTATACAGTAACACCAGGGGATGTGTCTGGGTGATGACTGGAGAGGTGACTGCTGGGAATGGGGCATTATACAGTAACACCGGGGGATGTGTCTGGGTGATGATTGTATCACTGTATGTGTCAGGTTCCTATAAGGTGTCAGTGTTAGGCGCCGGGGTCCGCTCGTCGGTGCGGCCCGGCGCCTATCAACCAGGGACGCCGTGCGCGTACAGCCGCCGGCTCCCTGGCAATGCTAGACGCCGGGCGCACGGAGCCGCTCTGACCCTAGCAACGGGGACGCCACGTTCGGGCCGCGTTCCCCGTTGCTGGGTCTGTTCTAATTATTATGGTGTGCTGGCCGTGCAGCATGCAAGCTGCACGGCATTAATTGTGATGACCCAGTCTGGCTCCTGATTGGGGAGCTCACAGTTTTAAGCACCCTTTGGACTTCCCACAGACGCCGGTGATAGCTTCCTGTTTGCCTGTGTCAGTTGCAGAGAGTTTCCAGTCCTGCTCAATCCGGTTGTTCCTGTCCTCAGTGGTCCTGTACTCGGAAATTTGTCATCATTCCTGGAGTTTGACCGAGCACCTTTAACATCCTGTGGTGTTCGTGAGTCACGGCGCAGCCGTGTGTTGCGGCTTGTCCGCTTACTGTTTATTATTTAGTATATTTGTGTTCTGGAGCTTTTGCGGAGGATTCCGCTCCCACAGATCCACTCTGGTATCCAGCGGTGCTGGATAGGAGTAACGGATCAGTGGATCTTTGGTTGTCCTTTTCCCTGGCGGCTAGTCCGCACATACCTTTGGTTTAAGTTAGTTAGCTTGTAACCCCTGGCCTGGTTGCTTAGTCAGAGGGCCCCTTGTTATCACCCTGTCTCAGATTTCCCTTTGTCTCCCATTAAGACCTGAGGGGGCATCGGGGTTGGGCAGACATAATCCGCCCTTCGAACGCGGCTGCCATGGGCTCAAGCAACCATAGTCTCGCAGGGGATTTCTGATAACACGGGCGAGACAACGGAGTTAGGGCGCCAGGGGTTACTAGGCTCTCCTGCTCCCACTACCAGCAAATCTTCCCAGTACTCAGACCTCTGCCATAAGATCTCCTCTGGTCTGGAGTACGGGAATCATAACATTATCACCGGCCAGACAAAAAAAAATTAAAATTAACAGGAGTTAATTTTTTTTCACTTATTCAGTTGGGAGATTTTGTCGGCCTCATGAATCCCACCGGTGTTGGGCCAAATCCTGGCCAACTTCTAGTTAGTCAGATTCAAGAACTTACTCAGATGGTTCAGGATCTGTCCCTCCGGGTGAGGTCACAGGAAGATCTGTTATGGACTTCCCCGAGGGTCATCCCTGAACCAAAAATGCATCTGCCTGACCGTTTTTCTGGGGATAGAAAACAGTTTTTTAATTTTAAAGAGTCTTGTAAACTTTATTTTCGTTTAAGACCAGTCTCCTCAGGTACGGAGGCTCAGCGGGTTGGATTTATTATTTCTCTGCTTCAGGGGGATCCTCAGACCTGGGCTTTTGGTTTAAAGACAGACGATCCGGCCTTATTGTCTGTAGACGCCTTTTTAAAATCTTTAGGGCTATTGTATGACGACCCTGATAGAGAGGCGTCCGCTGAGAGTCAGTTGCGTGCTCTCAGACAGGGTAGGAATCCCGCAGAGATTTATTGTACGGAGTTTTGCCGTTGGTCGAACGACTGTGGATGGAATGACCCAGCCCTGCGCAGTCAGTTTCGCCTCGGCTTATCTGAATCTATAAAAGACAGTCTCCTTCAGTATCCCGCTCCTGAGACTCTCGATAAACTCATGGAGCTCTCTATTAAGATTGATCGTCGGCTCAGAGAGCGGAGGGCTGAAAAAGGAGCATCTGTCGGATCTACTCCTTGTGTTTTTTCCATTCCTGTGGACATGGAGGAGCCTATGCAGATAGGTCTCTCCAAATTGTCTCCTGAAGAAAGAACCAGGAGGCAAAATTCTGGTCTTTGTTTATACTGTGGAGGTAAGGGACATTTTGCCCGTAGTTGTCCGAACAAGTCGGGAAACTTCCCGACCAAGTGAGTTGTGAGGGGGTTCACTTTGGTCTGCAGCTTATCTCCTCAAATAATTCACTGTTAGTTCCTGCTAAAGTTTCCTTTGGCAGCCTCTGTTCCTCGGTCTCTGCTTTTGTGGACAGTGGAGCTGCAGGGAACTTTATGGATTTAACATGGGCCAAGGCCTTAGGTATTCCTCAGTTAACCTTGGGTAGGTGTGTCACCATGCATGGTTTAGATGGGAGTCCCTTGTCCAATGGGGTTATTTCTCTCGGTACCCCTCCTGTTTTACTTTCGGTAGGAGCTCTGCATTCTGAAAAGATTGAGTTTTTCCTTACCCATTGTCCAGCAGTTCCTGTGGTTCTGGGTCACCCTTGGCTGGCCTTTCATAATCCCATCATTGATTGGCAGTCGGGGGAGATCTTACAATGGGGTACCATCTGTAATAAAGAATGTATTACGCTTCCTATCCGAGTAGCTGCCGCCGTTCCCGCACCCATTCCTGTGGAATACCAGGATTTTGTTGATGTATTTTCCAAGGGCAATGCGGATATTCTGCCTCCCCATAGGCCTTATGATTGTGCCATTGAGCTAATTCCTGGTGCCACGTTGCCTAAAGGAAGGTTATATGCATTGTCTGGTCCTGAAACTGTGGCCATGAATGAGTATGTGAAAGAAAGCCTTGGGAAAGGATTTATCAGGCCATCTAAATCCCCTTTAAGTGCAGGTTTCTTCTTCGTAGAGAAGAAGGATGGTTCACTCAGACCCTGCATTGACTTTAGAGCTTTGAATAAAATCTCAGTAAAGAATACTTACCCTCTGCCGCTGATCTCTGTCCTCTTTGATCAGCTACGTTCGGCTGTGATTTTTTCTAAGATTGACCTGAGAGGAGCATATAACCTCTTCAGAATCAAGTCAGGGGATGAGTGGAAAACGGCATTCAGTACTCAGTCAGGCCACTATGAGTATCTGGTTATGCCATTTGGCCTGTCTAACGCTCCGGCAGTTTTCCAGGATCTCATTAACGATGTGCTCCGTGAATTTCTTGGAAAGTTCGTTGTAGTCTACTTAGACGATATTTTGATTTATTCTGACTCTGTAGAACAACATGTTACCCAGGTGCGT
Organism: Pseudophryne corroboree; assembly: GCF_028390025.1. Lineage (NCBI taxonomy): Eukaryota > Metazoa > Chordata > Amphibia > Anura > Myobatrachidae > Pseudophryne > Pseudophryne corroboree. The sequence continues at coordinate 1,981,529 of NW_026967541.1, forward strand.
CAGGTTCTAAAAAAATTACGTGAAAATCACCTATATGCCAAGCTTGAGAAGTGTGAATTTCATGTCACGGAGGTATCCTTTTTAGGGTACATTATTTCCCCTCGGGGATTCTGTATGGAACCAAAGAAGCTCCAAGCCATCCTTAGTTGGGCGCAACCCACCAACTTAAAAGCAATTCAGCGCTTTTTAGGGTTTGCGAACTACTATAGAAGATTTATTCACTCCTTCTCTGACCTAGTTGCTCCCATTGTGGCACTGACTAAGAAGGGAGCAGATCCTACCAGTTGGTCACGTGAAGCTGAGTTATCTTTTTAGGCCTTGAAACAAGCCTTTGTCTCAGCCCCTGTCCTCAGACATCCCAACCCAGAATTGCCTTTCATTGTTGAGGTTGATGCCTCGGAGGTTGGAGTAGGGGCTATCCTATCTCAGAAGGATCCGGATTCCCTTGAATTACATCCTTGTGCCTTTATGTCCAGGAAATTCTCATCTGCAGAATCCAACTACGATGTTGGTAACCGGGAATTGCTGGCTATTAAATGGGCTTTCGAGGAGTGGAGGCATTGGCTTGAAGGAGCGACTCATACCATTTCAGTTTTGACTGATCACAAAAATCTTCAATACATTGAATCAGCTAAACGACTGAATGCCCGGCAGGCTCGTTGGGCTTTATTTTTTACTCGTTCAAATTTATTATCACCTTCAGGCCAGGTTCCAAGAATACCAAGGCAGATGCCCTGTCACGCAGTTTTCTTCCAGTTCAAGACAACAGTCCTGTTACTCCCATACTTCCGTCTTCAGTCATTCGGGCAGGCCTCACACAGGATGTATTTACCCAGTTAAAGCTGCTTCAACATCAAGCTCCTGGAAATACTCCTGCTGGTCGTCTTTTTGTCCCTGAGTTTTTGAGAGCAACTGTTTTGACGGAGTTTCATGATAGCAAAGTTTCCGGGCATCCGGGAATCGCTAAGACTTTGGAATTAGTCTCCCGCTCAGTATGGTGGCCTGGTCTTTCCAAAGACATTAAAGAGTTTGTTTTTTCGTGTCAGGTCTGTGCACAGCATAAAGTTCCCCGTTCTTTGCCTATCGGTCAACTTATGCCCTTGAATGTTCCTCTTAGGCCATGGTCGCATATCTCCATGGATTTTGTGGTGGACCTCCCTCTGTCAGCCGGATGCCGAGTCATATGGGTGGTAGTGGACCGTTTTAGCAAAATGGCCCATTTCATTGCTCTTCCCCGATTGCCATCTGCCCAGGGATTGGCAGTCTTGTTCCTCCGCCATGTCTTCAGACTCCATGGCTTACCCACTGATATTGTTTCTGATCGGGGTCCACAATTCATTGCACGATTTTGGAAGTCTTTTTGTGCTTCATTAAAGATGAAATTATCTTTAACGTCCGGCTATCATCCCCAATCCAATGGGCAGACTGAGCGAGTTAATCAATCTCTAAAACAATATTTGCGTTTGTACTCGGCCAAACTCCAAAATGACTGGTCTGAGTTTCTTCCATTGGCGGAGTTTGCTTATAATAATGCCTGTCATTCTTCCACCAATGTGTCTCCATTTTTTGCAGTTTTTGGTTTTCACCCCAGAGCTAATTCATTTTTTCAACATTCCTCTGTCTCCTCACTGGCCCTGACCTCTCATCTTAAACTTATTTGGAGAAAAGTGCACCTGGCTCTCAGAAAAGCGGCATTCCGGGAAAAAAGATTTTCTGACAGGCTCCGGCGGCCGTGCACTTTTAAAGTAGGAGATAGGGTGTGGTTGTCGACTCGCAACATTAAACTTCGACAAACCTCAGCCAGATTGGGTCCTAAATTTATTGGACCATTTCACATTATCAAAAAAGTCAATCCAGTTGCTTTCCGGTTACGTTTACCAAAAACATTACGGATCGGAAATACCTTCCATTGCTCATTGCTGAAACCATATGTTTCGTCCAGTAGATTTCCTCGTAAAATATCTCAGGGGAGATCACCAATAAATGTACAGGGTCAGCAGGAGTTCTTGGTGGAGAAGGTTCTCGATTCCAAGTTGTCCCGGGGTCGGCTTTATTTTTTGGTACATTGGAGAGGTTATGGGCCAGAGGAAAGGTCTTGGGTCCTGGATGAGGATCTTCATGCCCCGAGGCTCAAAAGGGCATTTTTTCGAGAATTTCCTCAGAAACCTGGCTTTAGGGGTTCCTTGACCCCTCCTCAAGGGGGGGGTACTGTTAGGCGCCGGGGTCCGCTCGTCGGTGCGGCCCGGCGCCTAGCAACCAGGGACGCCGTGCGCGTACAGCCGCCGGCTCCCTGGCAACGCTAGACGCCGGGCGCACGCAGCCGCTCTGACCCTAGCAACGGGGACGCCACGTTCGGGCCGCGTTCCCCGTTGCTGGGTCTGTTCTAATTATTATGGTGTGCTGGCCGTGCAGCATGCAAGCTGCACGGCATTAATTGTGATGACCCAGTCTGGCTCCTGATTGGGGAGCTCACAGTTTTAAGCACCCTTTGGACTTCCCACAGACGCCGGTGATAGCTTCCTGTTTGCCTGTGTCAGTTGCAGAGAGTTTCCAGTCCTGCTCAATCCGGTTGTTCCTGTCCTCAGTGGTCCTGTACTCGGAAATTTGTCATCATTCCTGGAGTTTGACCGAGCACCTTTAACATCCTGTGGTGTTCGTGAGTCACGGCGCAGCCGTGTGTTGCGGCTTGTCCGCTTACTGTTTATTATTTAGTATATTTGTGTTCTGGAGCTTTTGCGGAGGATTCTGCTCCCACAGATCCACTCTGGTATCCAGCGGTGCTGGATAGGAGTAACGGATCAGTGGATCTTTGGTTGTCCTTTTCCCTGGCGGCTAGTCCGCACATACCTTTGGTTTAAGTTAGTTAGCTTGTAACCCCTGGCCTGGTTGCTTAGTCAGAGGGCCCCTTGTTATCACCCTGTCTCAGATTTCCCTTTGTCTCCCATTAAGACCTGAGGGGGCATCGGGGTTGGGCAGACATAATCCGCCCTTCGAACGCGGCTGCCATGGGCTCAAGCAACCATAGTCTCGCAGGGGATTTCTGATAACACGGGCGAGACAACGGAGTTAGGGCGCCAGGGGTTACTAGGCTCTCCTGCTCCCACTACCAGCAAATCTTCCCAGTACTCAGACCTCTGCCATAAGATCTCCTCTGGTCTGGAGTACGGGAATCATAACAGTCAGGATGTCACTGTCTATGTCTCCATGCAGGAGGAGGAGTATATAGAGGAACACAGGGGTCTGTACAAGGACGTGATGGAGAATCACCGGCCCCTTACATCACTGGGTAAGAGGAGACTGTCATGTATTGTACAGGGGAGAGCAGGTATGGGGGCCCTATATACACACATCATCTGAAAATCACATATATACACTGTACTCAGTCACTGTGTGTCTCCTACAGATGGACCCAGTAACAGAGATACCTCAGAGAGATGTCCCCGTCCTCTGTATTACCAGGATTGTACAGAGGAGAATCACAGGATCCCACAGAAGGATCAGGTAGGCGGGATTTAGTGTCTCATCCAGTATACCAAAGTGACTGTCACTATATGATCTGTAGAGAAGCTGTGTGTATTATACACTGATATTATACTGTTTCACCTCAGCTTAATCAAAAAGTATGCAAATGCCATTGTGTTTTTTGGGTTATTTAGGTAGACCGTCTTTCTCGTATAAAGGCAGAAGATATAAGGAGAGAAGAAGAGACGTATGTGACTGATATAAAGGCAGAAGATATAGAGGGAGAAGAAGAGATGTATGTGACTGATAAAAAGGCAGAAGATATAGAGGGAGAAGAAGAGACGTATGTGACTGATATAAAGGCAGAAGATATAGAGGGAGAAGAAGAGACGTATATGACTGTTATAAAGGCAGAAGATATAGAGGGAGAATTAGAGACGTATGTGACTGATATAAAGGCAGAAGATATAGTGGGAAAAGAAGAGACGTATGTGACTGATATAAAGGCAGAAGATATAGAGGAAGAAGAAGAGACATATGTGACTGATATAAAGGCAGAAGATATAGAGGGAGAAGAAGAGACGTATGTGAGGGGTGATCAGCAGTGTAAGGAGGAGGAGATCCCTACAGATATCAGCACAGGTGAGTAATAAACACTTATTACAGAAGTCACATATTCTCATTGCTCAGTCACTACAGCAATCTTTTATTCTACACCCTCCTCCGCCACCAGCCCTGTTCTCAGTTGGGTGTTTATAACACAAGGTTATCCATGACAAACATCACATGAAGAGAGTTATTACACACATCACTATAGTGTTATTAAAAGTAACAAGCAGAAGTTTATTTTTAGGAATCATATATAAGTAGTAGTGTGTTTTTTGTGGAGTGTCTAATTTGTATGGGATCTAAATTTCTCAGTTTAGCAACCTTTTATTAAATACCCTTCATTTTGTTAGATGATGCAGGTATTAAATAATTCCTTGTATATAATAGACCTATTTGGCCATTTGTGGTCAGATTTACTATATCTTTACATTTAGCGAGGTGTAATCGTGGTGTAAAGGGCAGAGTTTGATTCCTGATTAGTTGAAAAAAGCAAATACTGAGCAACATTACTAAACAGGTAATTTCAACTTTAAACTTGTCATTTATTTTGTACTGTCTGGACATGGCTACTAATAACAGATGTACAGACATAATTCTTAAAGCTATGTGTGCAAATGCTAGGAGCTTAGGAGACAAAATTCCAGAGATAATTGTGATAATGAGAAGAGATAACCTGGATATTGTGGCAATATCATGGTGCAATGAGGATCATGACTGGGACATAGCTATTCTAGGATACAATTTATTTAGGAAGGATAGGATGGTCAATATAGGAGGAAGGGTAGCAATGTATGTGGAAAAAAAGCATAAAGGCTACTTCAATTAATACAAAATATGTTAGACAAATCTGAGGCCCTTTGGGTCACCACAGAAACCGGAGAGAAGGACATTATTCGCATTGGGGTGATGTGTAGACCACCTGGCCAGGGGCAGGATTTGGACAGGAATCTATTGTTGGACATCACTAAAATGGTTTTAAAGGGAGAAGTCATAATCATGGGAGACTTTAATTTAACTGATGCAAATTGGGTGGGGGTCTTTTGCAAGTTCAGCTACAAGTGGCAAATTTCTATATTCCTTACAGGGAGCATCTCTCAATAAACAGCAGACCTCGTATTGCCATGCATAAACTACAACAACCAAAAGCTAATGGCGGAATTAACTTCCCAAACATTTTACTTTATAATCACGCGTCTTTATTGAGATTCCTGAGAGACTGGTTAAATGATACAGGCACATATGCTAATACACACCTTGAGGCACAATTCATAAAATCTAAAAATGTGACAAACTTCCTCCACTGTGTAGAGGCAGACTATGACCAGGACCTGAAAGATAACCCCCTTCTGTGGTCGGTCTATCGCCTTTGGCATTCCTTGCGACGATCCGGAAACTTGGGGGGACACAAATCCTTGTTTCTGCGGTTTCTGGGTAATCCTGACTTCCAGCATGGGGAGGCGGGGTTCCCCTTTACGATGTTCCAAAGTGAGGGTCTGCAGGATATAAGACAAATTGTTGATACAGAATTAAGGAAACCTCTCACATTTACTCAATCGCATGAAAAATTCCCATTCCTATGCGGGTATCCATTGGCCTTTCTCCAGTTGCAATATTATTCCTATTCAGTACTTGGGAAATTGTCGAGGGGAGACTTGAATAATGCATTAGATACCTTATTACATACACCACCAGCCACAAAGAAAGCTCTTTCACTGCATTACTAACATTTAAGCACTCAGCTAGACCACTCTCAATCGGACGCAGGAATACGAAAATGGCTATCAGACTTTCCTGAGCTGACATGTGATATATTATTGAAAAGTTTGCTACATTCCTGCAAACTTCTACCCTCAGCGCAATACCAGGAGATATTCTATAATATAGTTCACAGAGCTTACTTTTGCCCATATAAACAATATAAGGCAGGTATGACAGATTCGGACATATGTCTGAAATGTTACGCTCCTAATGCGGACCTATTCCATTGTTTCTGGTCGTGCCCACTTCATCGCCGCTTTTGGCTTCAGGTACGCCAATATGCTATGGAACATCTGGTAAATTTTATCCCCTTTACAGCACAGTGGGCAATTTTTGGAATAATCCCGGCTAGGCAGAGGATAACGAAGGGGGGTAGACGGTTGCTGCTGGCAATCAGTGCAGCTGCATGTAAGGCAATCCTACAATCCTGGATACATAGGGATCCTCCTACTCTATCTTTATTCAAAGGGAAACTGCATCATGTATTTCAAATGCACTAGATAGAAACATCTTTGCAAAAAGATAAGCTGGTGGGACAATTTTTTGAATCCTGGGAAAGTTATGTGGCTACCATTCCGGTAGATTTCCGAATTAGAATTCAAACTTCACTAAAAAATACTGAATGGTTTGAAATACGAATGGCAATTTTAGATCCTCCCATAGTACTGGCAGACTAGGGGTTGGGGGTGCCGCAGGGCCCCGACCTCCTCATATCTCTGCTACGGTTAGACTAGCAGGTCTTTAGTATATTCTTTTGTTTTGCATTTTCCTCTATATGATGTCTGTGAGATGGCGTAAAATATATGAGAAGATTTACTAACGGTTATTTAATGTTCTCATTTCATCATTTTGTGACACTATTTGTATGTGTCTGTTATTGTCGATGCAACCAACTTTGTAACATGAAGCAGTGTTTTAATAAAAAATGTTTTACCTTTAAAAAAAAAAGCAGATATTTTCCTTCTGCATAGAAGAGCGGTCGGGAAAGAAAGAAGTAAACCTCCTTTCTCTTTCATCCACTAGGGGACACTGGAGTCTTATACAGTAGGGGTGTGAAGCTTGCAACCGGAGGTGTGGCACAATCTAAAAATTAGCATTGTCTCCACAGCCGGCTCCTCCCCCTTCACATCCCTCAGTTTGAAAAATTTAAAAAATCAGTAGTTTCCAGTTTAGTGCCATTAATACTATATTTAGCCTTTGGATTTTTGAGACCCAAGTGCATGATTTTGCATTTGTCACCTCTAGTACTCCCACATGAGCGTCCATGTCACTTCTAGTAATCCCACATGAGCGTTCAGTGTTGATCAAGCTCCAGTCTAAGCATCCTAGCTTTTTTTGTTTTTTAATAAACATAAAAGCAATGATTTCAGGTAAAAAAATGTCAGTTATAGAATTATATATTGTGTCCTGTAACACCCTGGGTCTTGTCTACTCATTTTATATTTCCTTAATGTATTTTATTTCCAGCAGATGGGCACACAAGCAGGAATATCTCAGAAGGACATCTAATGTTATCCCCGGATTGTGACATAAAAGATAATGACAGTAGACCGGATTCTCCAGGAGATAACCCCATTACCCCAATTATACATCCAGCTCTATCAGCTGATTCCTCTGATACTGGGAAATGTTCTCCTGATCACTCCGATATTGGTGCATCTGTTACAGCTCTGAGAGTAGTTACAGTATTTCCGTGTTCTATAGATACCAAATGTTTTACACAGAACACAAACCTTATTACCTATCAGCCAGCTAAGGCAGGTGAGAGGCCATTTCCATGTTCTGAGTGTGGGAAATGTTTTGCATATAAATCAGATCTTGTTAGACATGAGAGAAGTCACACAGGTGAGAAGCCATATTCCTGTTCTGAGTGTAGGAAATGTTTTGCACAGAAATCAGCTCTTGTTGTACATCAGAGAAGTCACACAGGTGAGAAGCCATATTCCTGTTCTGAGTGTGGGAAATGTTTTGCACTGAAATCACATCTTGTTAATCATCAGAGAAGTCACACAGGTGAGAAGCCGTATTCCTGTTCTGAGTGTGGGAAATGTTTTGCACAGAAATCACATCTTGTTATACATCAGAGAAGTCACACAGGTGAGAAGCCGTATTCCTGTTCTGAGTGTGGGAAATGTTTTGTACATAAATCAGTTCTTGTCACACATCAGAGAAGTCACACAGGTGAGATGCCATATTCCTGTTTTGAGTGTAGGAAATGTTTTACATATAAATCAAATCTTGTAACACATCAGAGAAGTCACACAGGTGAGAAGCCATATTCCTGTTCTGAGTGTGGGAAATGTTTTGCACAGAAATCAGTTCTTGTTCAACATGAGAGAACTCATACAGGTGAGAAGCCATATTCCTGTTCTGAGTGTAGGAAATGTTTTGCACAGAAATCATTTCTTGCTACACATCAGAGAAGTCACACAGGTGAGAAGCCGTATTCCTGTGCTGAGTGTGGGAAATGTTTTGCACATAGATCACATTTTGTAATTCATCAGCATGCTCACACAGGTGAGATGCCATTTTCCTGTTCTGAGTGTGGGAAATGTTTTCCACGGAAATCAGGTCTTGTTGAACATGAAAGAAGTCACACAGGTGAGATGCCATATTCCTGTTCTGAGTGTGGGAAATGTTTTGCACGGAAATCACATCTTGTTAATCATCAGAGAAGTCACACAGGTGAGAAACCATATTCCTGTTCTCAGTGTAGGAAATGTTTTGCACAGAATTCAGCTCTTGTTACACATCAGAGAAGTCACACAGGTGAGAAGCCGTATTCCTGTTCTGAGTGTGGGAAATGTTTTGCACTGAAATCACATCTTGTTATACATCAGAGAAGTCACACAGGTGAGAAGCCATTTTCCTGTTCTGAGTGTGGGAAATGTTTTGCACTGAAATCACATCTTGTTATACATCAGAGAAGTCACACAGGTGAGAAGCCATTTTCCTGTTCTGAGTGTGGGAAATGTTTTGTACGGAAATCAGATCTTGTCACACATCAGAGAAGTCACACAGGTGAGATGCCATATTCCTGTTTTGAGTGTAGGAAATGTTTCACACAGAAATCAGCTCTTGTTGTACATCAGAGAAGTCACACAGGTGAGAAGCCGTATTCCTGTTCTGCGTGTAAGAAATGTTTTGCACGGAAATCACATCTTGTTCTACATCAGAGAAGTCATACAGGTGAGAAGCCGTATTCCTGTTCTGAGTGTGGGAAATGTTTTGCACAGAAATCAAATCTTGTTACACATCAGAGGAGTCACACAGGTGAGAAGCCATTTTCATGCCGTGAGAGAAATAAATCTGCTCTTGTTGAACACATTAGACATTACCCAAGTACGGAACCATTTAAATCTTCTGGAGTATAATTATCACTGTTGTCCAATGTTCCTCAAGGGTGAATCCTATCTCCTATGCTTTATAAAATATACATGCTACCACTGGGTGATACAATCAGACATCATGGCCTGGTCTACCACTGCTATGCTAATTACCTGCTTTTTGCTCCATGTACTGAGAACCTAATACCAATCCTAAATGGTCTAGCTGAGCGCCAGGGGTGGATGATGCCAGTTGGCTGTGACTCACTCTTTGTTAAACATAATAGAAGCTCACCAACAAAGGACAAGACTACAGCTTTACCAACCATCTGGATTTATGCTTTGGTGTTCAGAATTGAAAATACTGAACATGTGCTGAATCTTTGTGTTGTCCTGGTATGTGGCTGACACAGACATCAGGTATCCGCCACATACAAATCCTCATTCTTCCATCTGTGGACCATAGCCAGAATCAAGCTCTTGATTCCCTCAGAAGTTCATAGACTACTGCAATGCCATCTACCTGGGTCACCCAGCAAAAGAATTACAGAGCTTGCAGCTAGTACAGAATGCAGCAGCCAAGCTGTTACCTAACCCGTTCCTGCCGCATAACACCCATTCTCTACTCCCTTCACTGGCTGCCTGTAAGATGACAAATCTATTTCATAATTGGCTAACTGACCTTCCCAGCCCAACATTACATGGTCCAAGGTACTAGAAGCAGCTTCTGCCTCCTTACTGCCCTGCTTGCTTGCTTCTACAGATGAAGGACTGTTACCAGCAGTACCAAGAATCTCCCGTCATTCATTTAAGGGTCAAACTTTTAGCTTTGCAGTCCTGACCTTTGCCTTGCACAGTCCAAAAGACCACCACTCTAGAGACCTTCACAAACAGACTGATGGAAAATACCAAGAACGGTGCTCGGGCGCAATATGGGCTGTTGTTCTAATGCTGCTGCTATATAACAGGATTAGTCAATCCTGATACCTAAGCATACACAAAAAGAAAACCAATAATAGCAGCGCTGAGTTCAATTAAAAGTCAATGTGACCACCGGCAGAATAAGTGAATAAGTGAACCAGAAATGTCCGTTCCTTTTAAATAACTGGACACCAGTTTAGGCAGAATGTACAGGCTTAGGAGCTGATTGCACAGTCCCGAAAAGGGTTATTACCGCTTATTAGGCCGCTGGAGGGAGAAATATCCCATAGATGATCCTTCAATTGGGAGTTGGTAGCATATTCTCAATCCTCACCAGTATGTGGAGCTTGGCTTGCGTGATGGTCCTAAGTACGCCTGTTAAAATCCACCAAATAGCAAACTCTGGGCATCCAGTATGGTCCGGGCACTGGTTCAGCAACAAAGCAACGGTGATCAGGGTGGCACCTGACGCGTTTCGCTGCAGGTCCTGCAGCTTTTTCATTGGTTATTAATCAGAGTTATTAATACATTTTTTAATCTGTTTTCATTCAATCCATGTCATTTTTTAATTTTTAGTACTAATTGAATTCAGCGCTGCTATTATTGGTTTTCTTTTTGTACAAACAGACTGATGACTGCTACTCACGCTTTTCATTAATGTACCTCTATTTACTTCCTAAATAATACATCCCAAATGCTTAGGTCTTTTTGCTGCTGTTTATTTTGTATCTTGTGCTTTGTGTAAATGTGAATGTCTAATACCAGTTTGCACAGTCTGTATTGCTGCACGACAGTATGGCGGCCATTGGAACGGGTTTTCACTTCTTCTAGTTTGCCTAACTTGTTGCAGATACTCATCTTGATAAGGAGTGTCGAGTGTTTTCAGATACAAGATCCTATCTATATATACCCTGTATATTATAATGTGTATTAGAGTCACCCGGGTTCCATCTGTGGTGGTTTGTTGTATGTTACATCTATATGGTGCAGATACTCCTCTGTATGATTTCATAATAAAAGCTTTTGTTTGCATCTAATTATTACATTAAAGCTTTTATTTTTTTATCTGTTTTATATTCCCATCTGAGTAATTACGCCATAATGTCTAATCTCGGAGTAGACACCAGAAGATGTAAAGAAACCGTGTAAGTGTTCCATCATTGTGTTTCGTGTAAGCATACAGGTAAGTGATGGCACGGTGGTCACTGACCGTCACATTCAGGTGGTATAATGGAAGTGGGAATGTCTGGGCTTATTCTAGTCTACTGCAGAAATAAAAAATCAGCCTTTATCCTGCTTATAAAAATGACAAAGCCCATAAATCAAGCTTGGTCGGACAAGACAGAGGCCACATTAATGGTGGCACATCATATAGGCTGAGGACCCATGCTTCTGGGATATATGGCATAACTCCCTCTTCACCCACAAAAACCTTCCCTTCACCATTCACAATGTCCACCATTGCTCCTTCAGAAGGGACACAACTTTCCTTTGCTTTTTCTACCTCCTCCTGTACAGAGCCCAGGACCACCTCCATGACCATTTCATGTTTATCTGGAGGCCAGGCATCTGGGAGGTTCATGGCCTGGGATGACCACAGAACCACCAGGTAGTGGGTAAGAAGAATCCACAGCCTCCTGAGGAACTGGAGAGTCCAAGGATCCACCCCGCATGAGGCAGAGAAGGGTCAACCACAGGGTCTGGCTCACCAATTTCCTTCCTAAAAGCTGCTCTTTACCCAGTTTGGAACCTGTGGGCTCCCACTGCAATTTCCCTTGAGAGTCCTTACCCTCACTAATCCCCTCTGAACCTACTAGTTCCTTCCCCTTCCAACCACTCCTCCTTTTTAAGCTTTTCACCACCTGCTGTGTGAGTCCCATCCAACCACTCCTTCTCTCCTTGACTCATTGGTGTAGCAACCCCCATCTCCCCACCCCCACCACACTTCTACACTGCAGTTAAGCTGTAAGACTTGCTGATAGCAGTACTCACTACTCAGCACACACACATCATGATTACACAGCTGTGCCAGAGACACTGTCTCACTGACAACCAGGATGAGACACTCCCAGAAAGGCATGTATGTATGAGTACAGAGAGAGTGGGCGCAGTGGGGCTGCATGACTGACAGCCAGGACGAGACACTCCCAGAAAGACATGTATGTATGAGTACGGAGAGACTGGGAGCAGTGGGGCTGCATGACTGACAACCAGGACGAGACACTCCCAGAAAGGCATGTATGTATGAGTACAGAGAGAGTGGGAGCAGTGGGGCTGCATGACTGACAGCCAGGACGAGACACTCCCAGAAAGGCATGTATGTATGAGTACGGAGAGAGTGGGAGCAGTGGGGCTGCATCACTGACAGCCAGGACGAGACACTCCCAGAAAGGCATGTATGTATGAGTACGGAGAGAGTGGGAGCAGTGGGGCTGCATCACTGACCAGGACGAGACACTCCCAGAAAGGCATGTATGTATGAGTACAGAGAGAGTGGGCGCAGTGGGGCTGCATGACTGACAGCCAGGACGAGACACTCCCAGAAAGGCATGTATGTATGAGTACGGAGAGAGTGGGAGCAGTGGGGCTGCATCACTGACAGCCAGGACGAGACACTCCCAGAAAGGCATGTATGTATGAGTCCGGAAAGAGTGGGAGCAGTGGGGCTGCATCACTGACACCCAGGACGAGACACTCCCAGAAAGGCATGTATGTATGAGTACGGAGAGAGTGGGAGCAGTGGGGCTGCATCACTGACCAGGACGAGACACTCCCAGAAAGGCATGTATGTATGAGTACGGAGAGAGTGGGAGCAGTGGGGCTGCATGACTGACAGCCAGGACGAGACACTCCCAGAAAGGCATGTATGTATGAGTACGGAGAGAGTGGGCGCAGTGGGGCTGCATCACTGACAACCAGGACGAGACACTCCCAGAAAGGCATGTATGTATGAGTACGGAGAGAGTGGGAGCAGTGGGGCTGCATCACTGACCAGGACGAGACACTCCCAGAAAGGCATGTATGTATGAGTACGGAGAGACTGGGAGCAGTGGGGCTGCATCACTGACACCCAGGATGAGACACTCCCAGAAAGGCATGTATGTATGAGTACGGAGAGAGTGGGTGCAGTGGGGCTGCATCACTGACAACCAGGACGAGACACTCCCAGAAAGGCATGTATGTATGAGTACGGAGAGAGTGGGAGCAGTGGGGCTGCATCACTGACACCCAGGACGAGACACTCCCAGAAAGACATGTATGTATGAGTACGGAGAGAGTGGGAGCAGTGGGGCTGCATCACTGACCTGGACGAGACACTCCCAGAAAGACATGTATGTATGAGTACGGAGAGAGTGGGTGCAGTGGGGCTGCATCACTGACAACCAGGACGAGACACTCCCAGAAAGACATGTATGTATGAGTACGGAGAGAGTGGGAGCAGTGGGGCTGCATCACTGACACCCAGGACGAGACACTCCCAGAAAGACATGTATGTATGAGTACGGAGAGAGTGGTCGCAGTGGGGCTGCATGACTGACAGCTGAGCCTGTCACGTCAGTGAGGTGACAAAATGCAAGATATAATTACCTAGCTAAAGCAGGCGCTAATGCAATGTTACATGTATTAAATGAGCACCAAATATATTGATTATTAGATAGCAGCTCCTATGCGGCAACTGGATGCCTTAGACGATATAGATTGTTTAAGTTTCAATAGAGACATAAAAGAGCGCTGATGGTATATAAATAAAATATTTCTAATTATTAGAGTTCAACACAATAAAAACAGTTATGCCAATAATAACCAGATAAAATGCAGCCACAATATTTCTGATTGTATATAAACTGTATACAGATTCAGCTGTAATCACTCACATTAGATCAATTGTATTTAAATGCAGCTGAATCAGCTGATATGTGCAGTACTGCCGTCCATTAATTAACATATTAGAGTGTAGGAGTTCTCCAATTTATGTATATACCTGATAAAGCTGAATTATTTATCGTACTTATAACCCTTTATGAGGCCTTAGAACACAGTACGCTATCTACGTAAGAAGTACCGTAAGGGTACGCAAGTTGCGTAACGATCGCTCAGCCGTAGGCGAGACGCTCAAGCGTCGCGTTCGCTCACGTCCCAGAGATCACAGACTGGCACGCTATTGGCTACAGACAAACGTAATGATTCGCTATGGCGTAGCGGACGCTCGAGACCACGAGGAGATTACCAGCGGCACAGACGCTCACAACGCTATACCTTGATATTTATACCTTTAACAATGAGAGACACAGTATACCTTTATGTAGAGACAATGTGTAAGTGCAACCTGGTGTAACCTGATTAACTACAAAGCTGCTTGAGCGTCACCGACGCTCTGTGAACACTTAACACTATAAAATACACAGATGCTTGTTTAGGGTCCAAAGCCTATTATATGTATTATAACTAATATACTTGCAAAAGGAATCACAGTACAAATGATACACTACCATATAACAGAGACTTCCTAACCAACTAGCTATACAAGAAATACAATACAATACTAATCAAGGGAAAATACGAGAGAAAGAGAAAAGAGGGAGAGAGAGTGATATGAGAGGAATTGGCTCACAGTAAGACAATATGATTATGGAGAGAAACTTACGCACAAGGGTAACGATCGCAAGCGCTTCTGGACATCCAGCTTCCCGATTATCAGCAATGAGAACCGTTTGATGAGAAGTGAAAGCTGGATGCCACAGGCCCGTCTTTTATGCTACTCACACAATGCAATCCAATGGTCCCTACAATCTCATTGTCCATTGGACGCAGGAATTCGGCTTCGCATCATAACAAAAGGTCATAGGGTGATTCATACAGGTGGGCTGTGACGATTTCAAACAGCTCAGGTGGGTGGGAAACTAGGTTTCCCGCCGCATACCTGAGTAAGAGTAAATAATAGTAATGGACATAAACTTCTTATGTCCATAACTATTCGCACGAGCGATTAATACGCTCCAAACCAACACCGGAATATTGCTATTTAAATACTCTTCCGATGGGTACCAAACACTGCAGTATGACTCCTGTTAGACCCTTTCTACAATACAAAGAGGGATTCCTCTGTTCAGGGACATTCTATATTAACCAAACTTTCAGAATCTATCAAAGGGACCATGATCTACAAACTACATTAATTGGGAAAATATGGAACTATTGAGTCGCACGCTACGACTACATACTCTTTACCGTAAATACGCATACCGAGTGCGAGCGGGTGCACGCAACAGCGGGTATGCGCTATCACGGGAAAGCGCACGCATGCGCAGCGCGTACCAGGGTGAGGTGCAAATATGGCAGCGTGTATGGGGATATTTTTCTGACTTTGACAGTCCACCCTTTGGCAGTCAATAATAACTGCCACCTTCAAAAACATTTCAAAAGGAGAAAAATATGTCAGGGGTTAATTCATTTCCATGGTTGGGTAAGGAAGAAGAGAGGAGTAGGTGTGAAGAGGGTATGACCTAGTGAGATAGCAGAAGCATGTGTGTATGAGTCCATGTTTGGGGGGTCATGTATCATCGTGCCGTACGTGTTGTAAATCAAGCTTCGAGGTATTGCGAAGTATACATTTGAATTCCTTCTTATCCCGTATCAAGGGTCTGTGGATGGGCTGTCAAACTCTACCGAGCTCATTTCGGCTGTGGTTGTAACAAAATGGGGAAGCACATTTTAGTTGATGATACACGAATAGGGGAGGTATGTGGTTGCTGATATCTGTGCCTGTATTCCCTATCGACTATGTGTGTCATTACCTGAGGGTTGTAGAGATGAAGATAAAGAACACTTATGGAAAATGCAATGATATTCTACGTCAGGTAAATGTACATCTGTCGTTGAAGTTTTGTTCGGTATCAGTTGAAAGTCGTCTTCTTTGCGCTGTTTTGCTCGTTAGGCATGAGCAACAAGCTTTGTCAATGCCATCAGATTTACAAAAAATGTTGGGCTAGCGTAAGTTTAAGAATACTAGGGAAACTGGGGATCCTTGGCAAAGTTCATCAAATGTCCATTTCTCAAGTGGTCAAAACTTATTCTTTGGTCCATCCGTTGTCTGTATAGCGTCTCGTCAACTTACTCGTCCAAGGGGGGTCTTTTTATCTTGGAGAAAAGCAGAAAAACAGGTGAAAGAAACGGACCGTATAATCGCATTTTCATCACATCATGGTTTCTATCATTGGGTCATAAATCAAATCCAGGTTAATTACAGTTTCCTCGCTCCTCAAACTCATCACTCTTGTGCTTTGTTTGCACCTCATTAAAGCCTGCCCGCATCTAAATATCAATCCAATAAATATAACAACACCTAAGATACATAGGAGAAACTTTCCAACATCCATTATGACTCCTTGAGCCCAGTCTCCCAAACCGGAGAACCAATTTCGCGGGTTCAACCATGACACCCAACCAGTCAGCTCATTACCTACAGCAGCAAGAGTGAGATTGTGTTTTTGGCGAAATTCCCACTTTAACTGGAGAATATCGTCCATCTTTTGGTCTATGACCTCTACCGGATCCTCGGTGCTATTTGTGATATACGTGCAACACTTCACGCCGTACTGCGTTGCCAATGTAACACAATATCCGCCTGTCACTGCTGTGAGGTAATTAAGAACCATTCTATGCTGTACCAGTTCTGTTTTATAAGCTTGGAGTTCTCTTCCAGTGTATCTAAACGTGTCATCATACATTTCAGTGATATTATCTAACAAATTGGCGAGTGCGGAAATGTATCTATAATTCATCACTCCTCGAGCGGTGCGAGTGAAATCTAACGCCACCAGAACCTGAATCCCGGTGGATTCATGGATTAGGTCAGAGGCCGGATGCTCTAACCTTTCTGACAGTTGTCTTTTAACTCGGTGCTCGTAATGAGTGTGAGTATAAGGAGCTTGGGCACCACGGTGTATGTCTTTCATTTTGTCATGTGTTACAGTCATCACTTCAGGCAATACTTTTCCAATATAACACAATCCTTCAGAGTTTGGGGCAAGCCACTTGCACGCCTTTCTCCCGCATATGAAATATGCATCATCGGGGAGAACATAAGGGACGGAGAAAGACATTACCATATTACACACCTTCCAGGTGAAATCTCCTGACCCTAATTCTTCCATCTGCTTAATGCACGTATCAGGCTGTACGATATGTGCACAGTATCCTGTTGATACTTCTCCAACTCTAGTAATCCTATTTCCTAAGGTGTACCTATACCGGAAAGATTTTCCTCTACTGGCTATGTGGCGTACAAGCTCTGTATCTGTAGGCATTCTATCTGCTCTATGCGAGAAGGTCATGGTTAGGTTGCTCCATGACACTTCCCAATTTCCCGGCTTTCGGGGATTGGAGATGTTGAAACATAAGAGGGACCTATCCACATGGTATTGGTGGAGCTTCAAGCTAGGAGGGCTGGAGATATTAAACCTCCGGTCCACCGGTCTCCCTCCATTTAACTCAAGTACCTCCCCTATCGTTAAAGGAAATGGTACTAGCCCTGATTTGCTATGACCCTGAGGTACTTGAGAGCATACCCAACAATCGGTTTTGTTTAACACATTACCCACTAAGGAGTGATAGTCACTCAATGGATGCCGGTCCATATGGATATTAAAACTGGATTGGCATTTCTTTATGCACCCATCCTCAACCAAATTGTCACAGAGCCTACAGATACAGTTTTCTTCAGCTAACAATCCATCACAATTTCTTCTATCGGATCGTTTTCTGATACTCGCCTTTGCTTGTTGGTTAGGTTGATCTTGGAAAACTACGCCTCCATCATCATAATCGGAACCCATTCCAGAACCTCTCTCGACCTCTATGGTACTCTTGCCGGAACAGACTGCTCTGGTCAACATCATGGTTAACAGTAAAATCCAGATCACAGTCTCTTGGGGCAAGTCCATCTTTGAGGAGGAAATAGAGAAGAATGAGAAGGGGGAAAAAGAAATTTCAAGGGAGAGGGGATGGGAAGTGGAGAAAAACAATAAAAGGGAGAAGGGAGTCGACAACTGCTTTCGGTCTTCAAGGCTCAGGTGCCGCCTCAGTCCTCCTGGAACAGACACTCCAGTGATACAACCTCTACCGTCTGTTCCTTATCACGGGACTTCTCTGGATCAGCAACCTTCTTGCAGTGGGATGAGTGAACCCAAGTCTCTCTCTCAGCAACCTTCAATGCTGTGGTGCTAGTCAATAAGACCTGGTATGGTCCTTCCCATCTATCAATAAGACAACCTGAGCATAGAAAATTTCGTATCATTACATAATCCCCAGGTTCAATGTCATGACAATTACTATCTGGTAAATCAGGAATCACCAACTTCAGATTTTCATTTTGATTCCTCAACTGTTTACTCATGTTAATCAAGTACTTTACAGTTACTTCATTGTTACATTTCAAATCATCCTGAGGGTTAATCATGACATGCGGTTGTCGACCAAACAAGATTTCAAAGGGGGACAGATTAAGAGGGGACCTGGGAGTGGTTCTGATGCTATACAAAACAATGGGTAAAGCTTCTGGCCACGTCAATCCTGTCTCTGCCATTACTTTACTCAATTTATTTTTAATAGTGCTGTTCACTCTTTCGACCTTCGCACTCGCCTGTGGACGGTACGGAGTGTGCAGCTTGCTATCAATTCCCATCAACTTACACATTCCTTGAAAGACATCACCTGTAAAATGGGTACCCCTATCACTTTCAATGATTCTAGGGATACCATATCTACATACAAATTCCTGCACAATTTTCTTAGCTGTAAACATAGCGGTATTTGTAGCCGCTGGAAATGCTTCGACCCAATTCGAGAAAACATCTATACAAACAAGTACATATTTCAAATTCCGACATAGGGGTAATTGAATGAAGTCAATTTGTATTACCTGAAAAGGGCCGCCGGCAGGTGGGATATGGGATGGTTCTGTAGGTATTGCCTTTCCAATATTCTTTCTCAGACAGGTAAGGCATGACATTGCTCTTTTACTCGCATGAGAGGAGAATCCTGGGGCGCACCAGTATGCTCTTACCAATTTGCACATTCCCTCCTTGCCTAGATGAGTCAGCCCGTGAGCTGCTTCAGCCAGACATGGAAGATATGCCCTGGGGGCCACTGGTTTACCATGTCCATCCGTCCAGAGCCCTGAGGACTCCTGGCCATATCCCTTTGCCTTCCAGACCGCTCTTTCCTGTGTGGAACACAAATTCTGCATCTCACACAACTTTTGTGTGTTGATGGTATTGAATACCATCAGTTGTGTGGTGTCTGTCTGTATGGGGGTAGCAGCTGCTAACTTAGCAGCTTCGTCTGCTCGGCTGTTACCAAGTGATACTTGGTCTTGACTATATGTATGTGCTTTACATTTGATAACAGCCACTCTGTCGGGTTCCTGCATTGCTGTTAGAAGCCTTTTTATGTGAGCTGCATGCGCTATCGGTGTACCAGCTGCCGTCATGAAATTTCTGAGACGCCATAGGGCTCCGAAATCATGGACTACCCCGAATGCGTATCTAGAATCGGTGTAGATATTGGCTGACTTACCCTTAGCCAATTCACATGCTCTGGTTAGGGCGACCAGTTCAGCAACCTGGGCTGAGTGAGGTGGGCCTAGCGGTTCCGCTTCTATGGTGTCTTGGTCATCTACGACTGCGTATCCAGTACACAAGTCTCCCGAGTCTGACTGTCTATGACAACTACCGTCCGTGTAGAACGTGAGTTCTGCATCTTCCAGTGGCTTGTCACTGATGTCAGGCCTTGCGGTAAAATTTTGGGTCAAATATTCCATACAATCATGTGTATCTTCCTTTGTATTAAATCCTCCTTCCTCATCACTCTCACCTTCCACCCTTTGTGCCTGACCAGGCACACCTGGGAGATATGTTGCAGGATTTAATGCACTGCATCTCCTTATGGTGATGTTTACTGGGGCCATTAGTGCCTGGTTTGGGCAGAATTCAATAAGGCTGATACTGCATGTGGCGTATGGATTGTGAGGTTGTGGCCTAGCACGACATCTTCGCTTTTTGTCACTAGCAATGCTATCGCCGCAACGCTTCGCAAACATGTGGGGAGGGATTGCGCTACCGTATCTAGCTGAGCGCTGTAGTATGCAACTGGCCTGCTGGCATCACCGTGTTTTTGGGTTAGTACACCTGCTGCACAACCAGCACTTTCTGTTCCGTATAGTTCAAAGGGTTTCCCATAGTCAGGCATACCTAGTGCTGGCGCCTGCGTTAGGCACTGTTTGAGTCTCTCAAATGCTGTTTCGGACTCGTCGGTATGCGAAATCCGATCAGGTTTGTTTGAGGAGACCATTTCCTGCAAAGGTAGCGCTAAAATGGAAACCCCTGGGATCCAATTACGGCAATACCCACACATTCCTAAAAACGTTCTGATCTGTTGCTGGGTTTGTGGCAGTGTCATGTCTCTAATTGCTTGGATTCTATCAGCGGTCAGGTGTCTCAGTCCTTGTGTTAGACAGTGTCCCAAATATTTTACCTTAGTTTGGCATAATTGCAACTTGTCTTTGGAAACCTTGTGTCCTGTGTCTGAAAGATGAAACAGGAGCTGTTTCATATCCTTCAGAGAAGCTTCCAGTGAATCTGAACACAGCAGTAAATCATCCACATACTGTATCAATACTGATCCACTCTCCGGTTGGAAAGACTGTAAACAATCATGCAAAGCCTGAGAAAATATACTTGGACTATCTATGAAACCTTGGGGTAATCGAGTCCACGTGTATTGGACTCCTCTGTATGTGAATGCAAACAAATATTGGCTGTCAGGGTGCAGAGGTACCGAAAAGAAAGCGGAGCAGAGGTCAATGACAGTGAAAAATTTGGCAGTGGGAGGAATTTGCATTAGGATGACAGCTGGATTTGGCACTACGGGGAACTGACTCTCAACTATTTTGTTAATCCCCCTTAGATCCTGCACTAGCCTGTAACCCCTCCCCCCACTCTTTTTAACAGGGAAGATGGGACTATTGGCTGTGCTGGACGTTCTTACCAGAATGCCCTGTTGTAGCAAGCGCTCTATTACTGGGAAAACTCCTAACTCCACCTCTGGCTTCAGAGGATACTGTGGGATTTTGGAGCTATCCTACCATCTTTTACTTGTACAACTACTGGAGCTACGTTTGCCATTAATCCAGTGTCCTGTCCGTCTTTTGTCCAAAGTGACTCTGGTACCTGAGATGTCATCTCTTCTACTTGGGATGGATTCCTATTTGTCATAATGGAATGTGACATTAATTTTGATGGGGAGTCTAACATGTCTCGCACTTCCTGAGCGTGATTCTCGGGTATATCCAAGAATACACCTTCAGAAGTACAATAAATGACGCACCCCATTTTACATAGTAGGTCTCTACCCAGGAGATTGGTTGGTGCAGATGCAGCCAGCAAATAGGAATGCTTGGTATGCAAAGGCCCTATTGTAATCTCGGCTGGTTTGCTAACAGGGTAATGCTGGACTACTCCTGTTACTCCCATGGCTGGAATTGTCCTACCAGTGGTTCTCATGCCCACTGTCGAATTTATCACTGACTTGGCCGCCCCTGTGTCTACAAGAAAGTTTAAAGTTTTACCAGCTACATTGATTGCAATCTCTGGTTCACTTCCAAGACTGGCAATCAACTTAACTGGCTGCAGATTACAGGTATGGCCACACCCCTATTGGGTATGGTGACCTCCCTGAATCCCGTTGGCAGCAACTACTTGTGAGGGAGTTAGCTGGGAACTACCAGAGGCATGCCAATCTCTGTTCGGGGGGTATCTTTTTGTTTCCCCTGTATGTGGCTCATAACTCCGTCTCTGTGGATCCTGATCCCAATGTCTTGTGTTGTGTCGTTGTCTAGGGGGTTGGTATGATTTTGGTACATTTCTTACTCTACAGTCTCGTGCATAGTGTCCCGGTCTGTTACAGGAATAACAAGTTATTACAGTTGACTTACTTACAGGATTCGATGGTACATACGCAGGCTGCTTTGTGGTCAGCGCCTGTATACTTACTGACATTAACTTATCACTTTGCGACTCCCTATGTCTGGTGATGTTTCTGTCGTGATCAATAGCCGCCTCTCTCAAAGTGGACACTGACAGACCTCGCCAACATGGTTGCGTGGTCTGTACCCTAGCCTTTAATTTTTCCTTTAAACCATCCATCAGTACAGATACTGCTACTTCTTGATGGTTTGGGTTGGTCCTAATGTCTTCTATACCAGTGTATTTTGCCATTTCTAATAGTGCCCGGTGAAAATATTCTGCTGCCGTTTCGGACTCCTTTTGCTTAATGGAGAATATTTTATTCCATTTAACAACGGCTGGGAAATACTCTTTTAGCTGTAAATTTATCCTTTTTACATTATCTTTGTCGTACACATCTGTAAGCGGTATATCTTTATCTAGTTCACAATCAGCCAAGAATTGAACTGAGTCGACATTGGAAGGTAAGCAAGCTCTTAGTACTATCTGCCAATCCTTATTATTGGGCTCTAAAGTGTTTCCTAGATCCCTGATGTATTTTTGGCTTGCAACTAAATCTTTTCTGGGGTCTGGGAATTCAGACACTATGGTCCTCAATTCCATTCTAGTAAACGGGCAATACATGGCAATGTTCCTAACGGGTGTGGCTCCTGATGCATCTGTTTTCCCATTGGGAACTACTATCACCTTAACTGGATTAATTCTAACAACTTCACTCTGTGTAGATTCTACAGCTTGTTGTGGTACAATTGTCTCAGCATAATGCATGGTGCCGTACTTACCCGTTGACACGACCTCACCTATCCCTCCGCTAGGGGCCTTCACTAATCTCGTGAGTGGAGCAGTTCCTACTGTGGTTTCTGATATGGTGGCCGCTAGAGAGAGCGCTGAAATTGTTGCCGAATCGTCTTCTTGATCACACTCCTGAGGAAAGTTCAAAACAGGGTACAACTTGCACGGGTTAATAATTGCATGGGTTACTTGGTTAACATCATTAACATTTACAGGGTTGCTAAGAGTTTGTGTTTTACACCCCAGTGCGTTTTTCTCCGCAATCAACTTCTCTCCTGCAATGTATGGTGGAGGTGGGGCTGTGGCTATCAGTTTCCTGACTGCCCCAGATCCCGCCGCCAGAGCCAAACCTCTCTGTATCTCACCTTCCTGTTGCCACAACTGTAAATAATCATGATGCTGGATTCGTCTCTTTGTTGATTTTATGAGACATATCCTCCTCCTTAAATTTTTGTAACACTTCTGGGCTGAAGCTACCTATTCTTGGGAATTTCTCCCGGTCTTGTACCGTCATTCTCTCCCATTCATCACATAAAACCTCTGTGTGACTTCCGTATTTCTCACACATGATGTACCTTGCCGACCCGACTGGTCGGTTCTCTGAATCAACCCGAACCGAGGTTGATCGCCCCCTACCTGAACAACTGGCCCCCATAATCTGAAGGTGTTGCTTACTACTCCTTTGATCTTTATATCGCGGTCTTCAGCGAACCCTTACAGCAAACCAAATTATTCAAAATAGGCCGGCGGTGGCGGTTTACCGAGTACCCCACTCACTCGCTCACGTCGACCAATACGACCTGGTCACACCGATATGGTGCTGGCGTACTCGACCTAGAGCACCTACCAAAAACCTTCTGTTTACTGGAACATGCGAGGGTTATCCGAAGAACACTTACTCTTTCCAGTAAAGGTGGGGTTGTTAGATAGTTCCTGAGTGACCAGCGAACTTCCCTTCCAAAAATAAAAAATTACACAAATCACGTCAGAATGTACAACTAGCGTTTATGACCTTTGTACGCAAAATGATACTAGTCAGGTTTACTAATGCACACAATGACGTGCGGTACAATCGTTCAGTACATAAGCACTACTTGTTATGTACTGAGAGATCAATGGAATCGAAAATTTCGGCTGCGAATTCCTTCAGCCAGAGCTTATATGGCCTATATGGGTTCTGTACCAACCCCCGGGGTTGTGCCTCTTACCTCTATAGCGGACTTCCTTGTCTATTGTATGACCTCCTGGTCTGTTACCTTGTGGTCCGCTATACTCTAATGCTCAAATATTTTATTTAACCAAGGATGCCTCCCTAGCCACCGTATATGTCACTTACACGTATGTCCCTTACGAGTACCCGATTTCTTTTTGGTTCAACCTCTAAGTTATATAAACTTATGTGATAAAAACACACTCACTCAACACATGTACACTTTCGTTTCTATATCTATTTCTGCGCAGAAATTTTCTTTAGCCCAGCTGTGTTACCAATTAGGAGCAGGATCTGTTAAACTAAATTTCAGATTTTCCAAAAATAGACTTGCGTTATTTATCGCCTGTTGCGCTATTTACCGCTTTGCGCTAATTATCGCCTTTGCGTTAATTCAACTTATCGTGACTTGAGCTACGTGGGCGTAGCCGGACACTCCGCTGCGTAACGTACGCTGCGTGCCTCGGCCTTTGGATTGCGTACGCAAGTCTCAGTTAGGGACACGTGTACGCAAAACAAAGATCCACCGTAACACAATTTATACTTTTATCAATGTAGATGATCCCTGATCATCTACCGCACACCACACTGACTTTGCCTTATCTCCCAGGCAAACCTGTGTGTTTGTCTACACTTTTAACTATTACCTCTATTCTTAAACTATGAAATAACAGCAAGTCTCTTTTAGCACTTTTCTATCAACTATAAAATTGGCAAACAGGATAATGATATACGAATGAAATACACAGATGAAAAAGAAATGCAGATGTATTTATGCGTGCGTGTGTACGCAAGACAGAAGACAAATAAACAGTTTTAAAAGACACAAGCGTTTTGTTCTTACCTCCGGTTCCCGGATTCCTTCAGCACTCTTTATCTAAGCGAAGCAGACGCTTATCCCGTCAGCACTGCGAGACAACCTCCCACCCTTTGCTGAGGGATAATGTCTGCTGATCTACCTAGTGCAGATATGTGAAGGACAGGACGAGCCGCCAATTGATAAAGCTGAATTATTTATCGTACTTATAACCCTTTATGAGGCCTTAGAACACAGTACGCTATCTACGTAAGAAGTACCGTAAGGGTACGCAAGTTGCGTAACGATCGCTCAGCCGTAGGCGAGACGCTCAAGCGTCGCGTTCGCTCATGTCCCAGAGATCACAGACTGGCACGCTATTGGCTACAGACAAACGTAATGATTCGCTATGGCGTAGCGGACGCTCGAGACCACGAGGAGATCACCAGCGGCACAGACGCTCACAACGCTATACCTTGATATTTATACCTTTAACAATGAGAGACACAGTATACCTTTATGTAGAGACAATGTGTAAGTGCAACCTGGTGTAACCTGATTAACTACAAAGCTGCTTGAGCGTCACCGACGCTCTGTGAACACTTAACACTATAAAATACACAGATGCTTGTTTAGGGTCCAAAGCCTATTATATGTATTATAACTAATATACTTGCAAAAGGAATCACAGTACAAATGATACACTACCATATAACAGAGACTTCCTAACCAACTAGCTATACAAGAAATACAATACAATACAATACTAATCAAGGGAAAATACGAGAGAAAGAGAAAAGAGGGAGAGAGAGTGATATGAGAGGAATTGGCTCACAGTAAGACAATATGATTACGGAGAGAAACTTACGCACAAGGGTAACGATCGCAAGCGCTTCTGGACATCCAGCTTCCCGATTATCAGCAATGAGAACCGTTTGATGAGAAGTGAAAGCTGGATGCCACAGGCCCGTCTTTTATGCTACTCACACAATGCAATCCAATGGTCCCTACAATCTCATTGTCCATTGGACGCAGGAATTCGGCTTCGCATCATAACAAAAGGTCATAGGGTGATTCATACAGGTGGGCTGTGACGATTTCGAACAGCTCAGGTGGGTGGGAAACTAGGTTTCCCGCCGCATACCTGAGTAAGAGTAAATAATAGTAATGGACATAAACTTCTTATGTCCATAACTATTCGCACGAGCGATTAATACGCTCCAAACCAACACCGGAATATTGCTATTTAAATACTCTTCCGATGGGTACCAAACACTGCAGTATGACTCCTGTTAGACCCTTTCTACAATACAAAGAGGGATTCCTCTGTTCAGGGACATTCTATATTAACCAAACTTTCAGAATCTATCAAAGGGACCATGATCTACAAACTACATTAATTGGGAAAATATGGAACTATTGAGTCGCACGCTACGACTACAGATGTGTCCACTATTACCTTTCTGAAAAGAGTGCCATGGCAGTAAATTTGGCATGACATGAATTCCTTTTGTTGTTGGGCCATCATGTTGTGCTGTGAAAATTCATGACAATTCATAGTTTCACCACTGGGTGTCCAGTGCATCACGTAACGTAGCTTTCCATCAACATTGCTGTTATATAGACACTGTAATCAGGTCGTTGTGATGTATGGCCAGCTTTAGAGTGTAATTGCTAATTTTGTAGGTGTGAAAATCACAGTGTGAGAGGCCTTTGAAGTAGACTCACGTATGGGCCCTCATTCCGAGTTGATCGCTCGCAAGGCGAATGTAGCAGAGTTACACACGCTAAGCCGCCGCCTACTGGGAGTGAATCTTAGCTTCTTAAATGTGCGACCGATGTATGCGCAATATTGCGATCACAAACGAGTTAGCAGTTTCTGAGTAGCTTCAGACTTACTCTGCCTGTGCGATCAGTTCAGTGCTTTTCGTTCCTGGTTGACGTCACAAACACACCCAGCGTTCGCCCAGGCACTCCCACCGTTTCTCCGGCCACTCCTGCGTTTTTTCCGGAAACGGTAGCGTTTCCAGCCACACGCTCCTAAAACGCCGTGTTTCCGCCCAGTAACACCCATTTCCTGTCAATCACAATGCGATCTCCGGAGCGATGAAAAAGCCGTGAGTAAAAATACTTTCTTCATAGTAAAGTTACTTGGCGCAGTCGCAGTGCGAACATTGCGCATGCATACTGAGCGGAATTTCACTGCGATGCGATGAAAAACTCAGAGCGAACAACTCGGAATGAGGGCCTTTATCCTGGCTGGGGGATGTTACTATATGTTGCTCATAGCACAGAGGTGAATGAAGTCTAAAGTGAAATTAAATAGAGAGTAAAAGAACATATAAGATTTTGCAATGATAAAATATTTCCAAATAAAGGGCCTCATTACGAGTTGATCGCACGAAGCTGCTTTTTGCAGCCCGTGCAATCATCTAATCTCCACCTATGAGGGTTGTTTTTTTCCCATAGCAAAGCTGCAATCGCTTGTGCAGGCCTGCTATGGTAAAAAATGTTGTGCAGTTTCTAAGTAGGTCTGGACTTAGGGGGTCATTACGACTCGATCGCAGCATGTCGTCGTTCGCACAGCTGCAATCGGATCCGTGCTGCGCATGTGCGGCGGCTGCTATGTGCACGCATGGCCATCGCCGGGCAACGACGCTGGGACCGAAAAAAGCGATCGCAGCACCAATCGCACGAAGATTGACAGGCGGAGGGCGTTCCTGGGCAACTTACCGTTTGCAGCCGTTTTCGGGGAGTGGTAAGAAAAACGCAGGCATGGTGAGTGAAACGCAAGTGTGTCCAGGGCAAGTGTTTGACGTCAGAGCTAGGACCGAACAGGTTGAAAACATTGCAGCAGGTAAGTAAGTCACCGGCACCCCTGCACTGAGCATACTGCCGGCACTGCCGACACCCCTGCACCGAGGACACTTCTGGCACTCCCACACTGCCGACACTCCTGCACTGAGGACACTGCCGGCACAACTGCACTGGGGATACTGCCAGCACTCCTGCACTGAGGACACCTCCTACACTGCCGACACTGCCAGCACTTCTGCACCGAGGACACTTCCGGCACTCCCACACTGCCGGCACCCCTGACTGCTGACACTGCTGGCACCCCTGCGCTGGGGATACTGCCAGCACTCCTGCACTGATTACACCACCTGCACCGAAGACACTACTGGCACTCCCACATGTATTGGAGATATATTAATACTTCACAATTAGCTGCCGCTGCTGATACTCCCGTGTGCCTGATGGATAAATTGCCCTGCACATATGGATGTCCATGTTGCTGCCCACGGTGCTGTTGGTGGCTAGAGGTGGGAGGAGAAGCCACCGGCATCTGTGATTCTGCTGACCGGAAGTCGGACCCGGTCACTTGCTCGTTGCCAGGGGTTACATGCTCGTTGCCAGGGGTTACATATGCTTGTTGCCATAGGGGTTACATGCTTAGTACCAGGAGGTTACATGCTCATTCTGGGTAGTGCTGGGTAATGGTCTAGTACACAGGTTCTCAAACTCGGTCCTCAGTACCCCACACGGTGCATGTTTTGCAGGTCTCCTCACAGAATCACAAGTGAAATAATTAGCTCCACCTGTGGACTTTGTAAAATGTGTCGGTGAGTAATTAATACACCTGTGCACCTGCTGGGTTACCTGCAAAACATGCACTGTGTGGGGTCCTGAGGACCGAGTTTGAGAACCTCTGGTCTAGTAATACCCCTGGCATCTGTCTCCTAGAAGGGCCGTCTTCCATGCTGTCTGCATGGAATCTGCAGCTTCCAGTAGTAGGTAGATCCTAAGCATCTATTGTGCCGCTGCTGCTCCCCCCCCCAGCCCCAGGACTCAGCCATTCAGGCTGCAGCCTTATGGCTGATCAGGCCCTGGGTCTCATGTTTCTTCACCTACTTGTATGGCAGGCAGAGCACCCAGTGACTTATTATGGAGCACAGCCCAAGCACTGGAATGATTTGTGGCAGACAGGCACAGCACCCACTTGTATGGCAGACAGAGCACCCGGTTACTTATTATGGCAGCACAGCCCAAGCACTGGACTGATTTGTGGCAGACAGGCACAGCACCCACTTGTATGGCAGACAGAGCACCCGGTTACTTATTATGGCAACACAGCCTCAGCACTGGACCGATTTGTGGCAGACAGATGCAGCACCCACTTGTATGGCAGACACTGTCGATCTTCAGAGCGGATCCCAGTGAAATATATGCGGTATTGAAATACCAAAAATTCTCTCTACTCACACCTTAACCACCAAACAATTGCAAAAAATGACAAGTATCAATAGTGCCTTTTAGTTAGTATCATAATTTCCATATCGAATCTCTGTGTGGAGTTTGTATGAACTCTTCATCAGCACATTATCAATCATAAGGGAAAAGATTTTTTCAAAAAATATAGGCAACATTGAGCCAGGTACATGTTGGAAGTTAGTATGAGACATGTATTGGAAAAATATTAATACTTCTCAATTAGCTGCTGCAGCTGATATTCCCGTGTGCATGATGGATAAATTGCCCTGCACATACGGCTCATGGGGGTCATTCTGACCCGATCGCTGCTGCTGACCAGCCACTGCGGGGCATGTAGCGATGATTAGCTCCCGGCCAGCACGCTAAAGCTGCGCTGGCCGGGAGCTACTCCTGAAGTACAAAAGCATCACCACTGTGCAATGCTTTTGTACTTCTGCGGGGGAAAGGGGGGCGGAACTGACCTGCGGGGCGGACTAGACCTGTGCTGGCATCCCCATGCATGTCTCTGTTCCTGATCGTAGCCCTGCAAAATTTTGCTGGGCTACGATCAACTTAGAATGACCCCCCCATAGCCGCAATTTTGTTAGCAGATGGGCAAAACCATGGGGGTCATGCAGATCTGATCGCACGCTAGGTTTTTTTGCTGCGCTGCGATCAGGTCATAACTGCGCGTGCGTGTGCACCGCAATACGCAGGCACGTCGCACGGGTACAAA
Source organism: Pseudophryne corroboree (assembly GCF_028390025.1). Lineage (NCBI taxonomy): Eukaryota > Metazoa > Chordata > Amphibia > Anura > Myobatrachidae > Pseudophryne > Pseudophryne corroboree. The sequence goes on from NW_026967541.1 coordinate 2,011,413, forward strand.
GTGGATCATTGCTGAGCAATGGATTTAATGAAGAATCCATTCGCACAGACAATTGCAAGGAGATTGACTGGAAGAAAACATTTGTGGATGTCAACTGAACGTTTTCTGGGAGTGTTTGGTAAAACGCAGGTGTGTCCATGCATTTGCAGGGTGGGTGTCTGACGTAAATTCGGGGCAATCAATTTAGGCTGTTCGTGTCCGGAATTGACGTCAGACACCTGCCCTGCAAACGCTTGGACATGCCTGCGTTTTTCCAAACACTCCCAGAAAATGTTCAGTTGCCACCCACAAATGCCCTCTTCCTGTCAATCTCCTTGCGATCTGCTGTCTCTGTGTCTCCCACCCTCTGATTTTCTTTTTCCTAGACTTTTTCCCCATGACTCTCTCTCACATGACTGTCTCAGTGTCTCTCGCCATCTGACTGTCTCTCTCCCTCTAACTCTATCGCTCTCTCTCTCCTTTAATCTATCTCTCCCCTTCACGATCTCTGTGTCTCTGTCCCCTGAATTTGTTGCTATCTCCTCCTGACTCTATCGCTCTCCCCCTGACACTGTCTCTCAGTCTCCCACCCTCTCATTTTCTTTCTCCTAGACTTTATCTCTCTCCCCGACTATCTCCATGAAAGTTTGTCTCTCTCCCTATAACTCTATCACTAGCTCTCATTGACTCTCTCTCTCTCCCCTTAACTATCTCTCTATGTCTCTGTCCCCTGAATTTGTCACTCTCTTCTCCTAACTTTATCGCTCTCCCCCTGATTCTGTCTCTCACCCTTTGATTTTCTTTCTCCTAGACTTTATCTCTCTCCCTCTGACCATCTCTCTCACATGACTATCTCACTTTGTCTCTCCATCAAACTTTGTCTCTCTCCCTCTAACTCTGTCGCTCTCTCTCCTTGACTCTATCTCTCTCCCTTTAACTATCTCTGTCCCCTGAATTTTTTTGATCTCTCCTCCTGACTCTATCAGAGCGATAGAGTCAGGAGGAGAGATCTCTGTCTCTCAGTGTCTACCACCCTCTAATTTTCTTTTTCCTAGACTTTATCTCTCTCCCTCTGACTTTATCTCTCTCACATGACTCTGTCTCACTTTGTCTCTCTCCATCTCACTCTCTCTCTCCTTGACTCTATCTCTCTCCTCTTTACTCTGTGGGGCTGGTCTCTTCAAAGTGTTGCTGGGATTTCTAAGTGAGTTGGAAACAGTATAAAGGTGAGTTAGAATACAGATAAAGGTGAGTTTTATAATACACAATCAGGAACACACATTTACAGTACCATTAAACTTCTGGTGAGACTGCAAGGGGCTGACCTGGTGACTGAGTGAGAGGGTCTCTTACTTGGAGTAGCAGAGAGGCTGTGATTGTGCGGGTGTGAGGGGCATTTTTTATTTTTTTTCTTAGCAGGAGCTGGAAGCCGAGTGAAAAGGAGGAGCAGTGAGCTGGAACAACTGCAACTGCTAAGTGGAGTATAGGTGCCGCAGGAGAGAGTACTACGGCTGCATAAAAGTGAAGGACCAAGAACCGCACAAAGATAGATAAGTATAAGCCAGCTTAATTATTGTATAAGTGATATTGCTTGTCTTCTATTTTTTATTTTTGCTGCTTTTTCTTTGAGTGTAACAGGGAGTTAGACCTTGCAAACAATATGGGAGGGGCTGTGATTGAGGACCTCACTCAGTGCATGTCGTGCAAGATGTATGCACACCTGGAGCTACCGGCCCAGTGTGAATACATCTGCACGAGGTGTGTGCGAACGGCTGCCCTGGAAGCCCAGGTAACTGATCTAGAGCAAACCGTTACGCAACTGAGGGGGATTCACAATCTCGAGCGTAGTTTAGACAGAACGGTGGAGGAGTTGCGGGAGGGGTCACTGGTAGAAGAGGATGATGATCAGGTAGCCAGTTGGGTCACAGTTAGAAGGAAGAATAAGAGGGGGAGGCACGTCATCTCCGAACTATCAAACCCGAACAAATTTGCCCGATTGGACAAGGAATCGGAGGATGATAGCGAAGAAATGACGGTGCCGGAGGAGACTGCTCCCTCTAGCATCCAGAGGTGCGGTCCCTCTGGCGCGGTTGGGATAAAAGATAGAGAGGTACCTAGTCAAATGGTGGTGGTAGGGGATTCTATCATCAGGAAGGCAGATAGGGCAATCTGCTACCGGGACCGTGATCGCCGTACAGTCTGTTGTCTCCCGGGTGCTCGGGTACGGCACATCGCGGACCGGGTAGATAGATTGTTGGGAGGGGCTGGCAAAGACCCGGCGGTCTTGGTGCACGTTGGCACCAATGACAAAGTTAGCGGAAGGTGGGATGTCCTTAAGAAAGACTATAGGGACTTAGGAAAGAAACTGAAGGCAAGGACATCTAAGGTAATATTCTCGGAATTATTACCCGTGCCACGCGCTAGTCCAGGGAGGCAGAGGGAGATTAGGGAGGTAAATGTGTGGCTTAGGGATTGGTGCAGAAAAGAGGGGTTTGTGTTCCTGGAACACTGGGCGGACTTCTCAGTCAGACGCCATCTCTTTTGTCGTGACGGATTGCACCTGACTGAGGAGGGGGCAGCGGTGCTGGGGGGAAGGATGGTTAGAAGGTTGGAGGAGATTTTAAACTAGGAGCCTGGGGGGAGGGTTTAGCTAAAAACTACGGGTCATGTAGTGAGAATAGTGGGGATGGCGGTAGTAAACAAAATGGGGGAGAAGTTGGGGGGAGGGTAAGAGCAGGCAGTAAGGTTATTAACATGGGTACTAAAAGGGATTTTACCAAAGCACGAACCAATGACGATTACAGGTCATCCTTGCCACATAAGGTGAAAGATGTCCCTAATGCAAGGGAAAATACTTATCTTAGTTGTATGTATGTAAACGCCAGAAGCATTACTGGTAAAAAGGGTGAACTAGAAATACTTGCAGCAAGCAAACAGTATGATATTATAGGCATTACTGAAACTTGGTGGGATGAATCTCATGATTGGACAGTCAATCTAGAGGGCTATACACTGTTTAGGAGAGACAGACTAAATAAAAAGGGTGGAGGGGTGTGTCTGTACGTAAAGCCGTTTTTAAAACCTAATATATGGGAAGATACTCAGGAGGGTACTGTAGACACTGTTGAGACACTATGGGTAGAAATTGCATGCGGGGAAAAAGGAACAAAAAAGTTAGTATTGGGTGTATGCTATAGGCCGCCTGGTATCAACGCATCTGATGATGAATTGTTACTAAAGCAAATTGAAAAAGCAGCAGGAGTAGGAGACATAGTAGTGATGGGAGATTTTAACTATCCAGAGATAAACTGGAAAAACGATTCATGTGATACTGCTAGGGGCAGTATGTTTTTAAACACACTAAATGATAACTACCTAGTCCAACTAATTGAGGAACCAACTAGGTACAATGCAATCTTAGACCTGGTATTAACAAACAATCAGGATTTGGTATCGGGTATTATAGTAGGGGAACCGATAGGAAACAGCGACCATAATATGGTCACCTTCAATATCAGTTTCTACAAACAGCCCTATACTGGCTCAACTAGGACTTTAAATTTTAGCAAAGCAAATTTTGAAATGATGAGGGTATTTTTCAGGGATATTGAATGGGAAGGTTTTTAGGAAAAAATACTACGGAGAAATGGGAGGTACTAAAATTCCTGCTAGCTAAAAATACACTCAAATATATTCCTATGAGTAGCAAAAAAGGGAATAAAAATCATAAACCGATGTGGCTTAACAAAAAGATTAAGGAACTTATGGGCAAGAAAAGGCGAGCATTTAAAAAATACAAATCTGACGGGGAAGCAGAGTCATTTCAGCACTATAAGGAATGTAACAAAAATTGCAAAAAGGAAATAAGAGCGGCTAAAGTAGAAACTGAAAAACTAGTAGCAAAGGAAAGCAAATCAAATCCCAAAAAATTCTTTAAATACATCAATAGCAAGAGATTAAAAAAGGAGAGTATAGGCCCTTTGAAGGACACGTTGGGAGTCTTAAGCAAAAATGATAATGACATAGCGAACACACTAAATGAGTTTTTTTCAACAGTATTCACTAGAGAGGACCCAATTCAGGGACTGACACACAATCTCAATAAGGACAATAACACACTGATAGGTACTTATTTAAGCGAGGAAGTAGTCTGTCACCGATTAAAACATTTAAAGATTAATAAATCACCAGGGCCCGATGGTATTCATCCAAGGGTTCTAATGGAGCTTCACTCTGAACTGGCAAAACCGCTATCTCTGATCTTTGAGGATTCAGTTATATCAGGTATGGTTCCCAAAGACTGGCGTATAGCGGAAGTAGTGCCTATATTCAAAAAGGGAAGTAAAGCTGAACCAGGTAATTATAGACCAGTTAGTCTTACATCTATAGTGGGGAAAGTATTGGAAGGTATTCTAAGAGATAGTATTCAGAAGTTCCTTGAAACCAATAAGGTCATTAAAAGGAATCAACATGGGTTTATGAAGGACAGATCCTGTCAAACCAACTTACTTGGCTTTTATGAAACAGTAAGCGCAAACCTAGATCAGGGTAAAGACGTGGATGTAATCTTTTTAGACTTTGCCAAAGCGTTTGATACTGTACCTCACATGAGACTTATATACAAGCTACAAGAATCAGGGCTAGGAAGCACAATATGCACTTGGGTCAAAAACTGGTTAGATAATAGGAAGCAGCGCGTTGTGGTTAATGGATATTTTTCAACTTGGACTGAAGTGCTAAGTGGTGTGCCGCAAGGCTCAGTATTAGGACCGCTATTGTTCAATATTTTCATTAACGACCTAACAGAAGGTCTAGAGAGCATGGTGTCAATTTTTGCAGATGATACCAAATTGTGTAAGGCTATAAATACAGAGGAGGATGCCGAGTCTCTTCAGAACGACTTAGTTAAATTAGAAGCATGGGCAGCCAAATGGAGAATGCGCTTCAACACAGACAAGTGTAAGGTAATGCACTGTGGTAACAAGAACAAAAATTACACCTACCTACTAAATGGGGTAAAACTAGGGGATTCTGTACTGGAAAAGGACTTAGGTGTCCTCATAGATAGCAAGCTAAGCAGTAGTACCCAAAGTAGGACTGCAGCAAAGAAGGCTAATAAGATATTAGCATGCATAAAACGGGGTATTGATGCTAGGGACGAGAGTATTATACTCCCATTATATAAATCCCTAGTGAGGCCACACCTTGAATACTGTGTACAGTTCTGGGCACCGTACTACAAAAAGGATATCCTGGAGCTTGAAAAGGTACAAAGGAGGGCGACCAAACTAATTAAGGGCATGGAGACGATGGAATACAAGGAAAGGCTTGAAAGACTAGGCATGTTTACATTGGAAAAGCGGAGACTAAGAGGGGATATGATCAACATCTACAAATATATAAGGGGACAATACTCAGAGCTTGCGCGGGACCTGTTTTTGGTTAGATCAACACAGAGGACTCGTGGACACTCGCTCAGGTTAGAGGAGAGGAGATTCCGCACAATACGGCGTAAAGGCTTTTTCACGGTAAGGACAATACGTGTTTGGAATTCCCTGCCCGAGGGAGTTGTAATGGCGGAATCTGTCAACACCTTTAAGAATGGGTTAGATAAATTCCTATTGGATAAGGATATCCAGGGGTATGGTGCATAGTCATGCATTATAGTTACTATTTAGTCAAATCATCATGCAGAGGACACCACAAATAGGTTGAACTCGATGGACAATTGTCTTTTTTCAACCTCAGATACTATGTTACTATGTTACTATGTTACTGTCTCTCTGTCCCATGACTTTGTCGCTCTCTCCTCCTCACTCTATCGCTCTTCCCCTGACTCTGTCTCTGTACCTCCCAACCTCTGATTTTGTCTTTCAAGTAGACTTTATCTCTCTCCCCTGACTCTATCTCTCTCACATGACTGTCTCACTTTCTCTCTCCATCTGACTTTCTCTCTCCCTCTAACTCTATCTCTCTCCCCTTAATTATCTCTCTGTGTCAGTCCCCTGACTTTGTCACTCTCTACTCCTGACTCTATCGCTCTCCCCCTAACTCTGTCTCTGTGTCTCCCACCCTCTGATTTTCTGTATCCTAGACTTTATCGCCTTCCCTCTGACTCTGTCTCTCTCACATGTCTCTGTCTCAGTGTTTCTCTCCATCTGACTATATCTCTCCCTCTAACTCTATCACTCTCTCTCCTTTACTCTATCTCTCTCCCCTTAACTATCTGTGTCTCTGTCCCCTGAATTTGTCGCTATCTCCTCCTGACTCTATCGCTCTCCCCCAGACTCTGTCTCTCAGTGTCTCCCACCTTCTGATTTACTTTCTTCTAGACTTTATCTCTCTCTCCCTGACTATTTCTCATATGACTCTTTATCTCCATCAAACTTTGTCTCTCTCCCTATTACTCTATCACTCTTTCTCCTTGACTCTATCTCTCTCCCCTTAACTATCTCTCTATGTCTCTGTCCCCTGAATTTGTCACTCCCTCCTCCTAACTCTTTCGCTCTTCCCCTAACTCTGTCTCTCAGTGTCTCCCACCCTCTGATTTACTTTCTTCTAGACTTTATATCTCTCTCCCTGACTATTTCTCATATGACCCTTTATCTCCATCAAACTTTGTCTCTCTCCCTATTACTCTATCACTCTTTCTCCTTGACTCTATCTCTCTCCCCTTAACTATCTCTCTATGTCTCTGTCCCCTGAATTTGTCACTCCCTCCTCCTAACTCTTTCGCTCTTCCCCTAACTCTGTCTCTCAGTGTCTCCCACCCTTTGATTTTCTTTCTCCTAGACTTTATCTCTCTCCCTCTGACAATCTCTCTCATATGACTCTGTCTCACTTTGTCTCTCCATCAAACTTTGTCTCTCTCCCTCTAACTCTATCACTCTCTCTCTCTCCTTGACTCTATCTCTCTCCCTTTAACTATCTCTTTGTGTCTCTGACCCCTGAATTTGTCGCTCACTCCTCCCGACTCTATCGCTCTCCCCCTGACTGTCTCTCAGTGTCTACCACCCTCTAATTTTCTTTATCCTAGACTTTATCTCTCTCCCTCTGACTATCTATCTCACATGACTCTCTCACTTTGTCTCTCTATCAAACTTTGTCTTTCTCCCTCTAACTCTACTGCTCTCTTCTTGACTCTATCTCTTTCCCCTAAACTATCTCTCTGTGTCTCTGTCCCATGACTTTGTCGCTCTCTCCTCCTGACTCTATTGCACTCCCCTAACTATGTCTCTCATTGTCTACCACCCTCTAATTTTCTTTCTCCTAGACTTTATCTCTCTCACATGACTGTCTCACTTTCTCTCTCCATCTGACTATAGTTTATTGCAGTGGTTCTCAAACTCGGTCCTCAGGACCCCACACACTGCATGTTTTGCAGGTAACCCAGCAAGTGCACAGGTGTATTAATTACTCACTGACATATTTTAAAAGGTCCACAGGTGGAGTTAATTATGTCACTTGTGATTCTGTGAGGAGACCTGCAAAACATGCACCGTGTGGGGTCCTGAGGACCGAGTTTGAGAACCTGTGGTTTATTGCACAGGTTCTCAAACTCGGTCCTCAGGACCCCACACAGTGCATGTTTTGCAGGTCTCCTCACAGAATCACAAGTGAGATAATTAGCTCCACTTGTGAACCTTTTAAAATGTGTCAGTGAGTAATTAATACACCTGTGCACCTGCTGGGCTACCTATAAAACATGCACTGTGTGGGGTCCTGAGGACCGAGTTTGAGAACCTGTGGTTTATTGTAATGTTAGCAGCCACACAGCAAAACACAAGCTAAAAAACATTCTCCATAAAGGAGCTGTACAATAAAGAGCATATTACCCCATATTAATAAAGATCTGTTTACAGACTACAGTGAGTGGCCAATTGAACACAGGAAAGTAGCAATCATGCCATAGCATTAGAGTCCAATTCCTAATTGTGTACAGTAGGTGTGAAAATCTCAGTGTGTGAGGCCTTTGTAGTAGATTCCTTGGAGAGTATAGATAGCATATATCCTGTCTGGGGGATGGCCTGGGATTTGAAATGAATAATTCAATTCCAATTTAAGTGTTTTCAGCTTCTAACTTTAGTCTATGCAGCTACAATATCAAAAGTTTTTTTTATACATTTCTTGTTCCTTGCAATAAACAAATATGGTATTTAAAAATATAATTGATTCAACTTCCTTCATAACTGGTCAAATAATGTAAAATGCTCAGGAAATGCACTCTTGTCTGTGAGGGGAGCCTATGCCATTCCTTAGAGGAGAGTAGGGAGTGGGCATCACAGCATCTACTGTATAAAAGGGCCTACACAGATAGTACACACGGGGTGACTGTGCTGAGCGATCTGAGCGATGCTAGATCACTCAGCAAGATTGCTCAGCACACAGCGCTGCACAACAATGTGTCAACGATGTGTCAACGATGTGTGCTGAGCGATCTGTCAGGGCCAGTGAACACTGGCCCTGAGAGGCGATCTGACTAGATTTATCCTGCATGCAGGATCTTAATCGCTGCACCATTGCGACAACTGAACATCTATGTACTTGGGATATACAGTACCTATCAGCCACATAATCACTGCTGAAGTCTGGATCCAGTTTAAGAAATAAAGCATCATAACTATTTATTTACAGTTTCTTACATAGCGCAGCATAATTCTTTCCCATTCGTCCATTTAAAAAATATTAGTTATTTTGTGTGCACTGTGACTGTGTAAAGTAATTGCTATCACACAGAGCTGCCACTGCTTTGATCGGGGAGGGAGGAGGATGGGAATTGCTTGAGCTGTGTTCACTGTGCCTGATTGTTGTCATTCTGTTGGGGGAGGGGAGAACACACAGAGCTGCATAAAGGGGGTCATTCCAAGTTGATCGCTATCTGCCGTTGTTCGCAGCACAGCGATCAGGCTTAAAATCTGCATTTCTGTGCATGCATATGTCCCGCAATGCGCATGCGCGACGTACGGGTACATAGCCCTTTGTGGTTTTGCACAGATTCTAGCAAAGTTTTCCTTCACACTGGCGCCCGCTAGAAGATTGACAGGAAGGGGGCGTTTCTGAGTGTCAACTGACCGTTTTCAGGGAATGTTTGGAAAAACGCAGGCGTGTCTGAAAAAATGCAGGCGTGGCCGGGCATTCGCTGGGTGGATGTGTGATGTCAAATCTGGACACGAATAGGCTGAAGTGATCGCAAGCACTGAGTAGGTTTAGAGCTACTCAGAAACTGCACAAACTGTTTTTGTAGAGCTCTGCTGCACATGTGTTCACACTTCTGCTAAGCTAAAATACACTCCCCAGTGGGCGGCGGCATAGCATTTGCACGGCTGCTACAATTGGCCAGCGAGTGATCAACTTAGAATGACCCCCAATGCTTGGTGCTCAGACGTGCATTAAATGCTTTGCTCACTACAAGGATACTAAAGGTTATGATTTGTGACATGGATAGACAAGGATGGAAAAAGTAAAAAAATATGAAAACATTCCCAAAACCTTGTGTTGACCATGGCCCTCATTCCGATTTGTTCGCTCGGTAAATTTCATCGCATCGCAGCGTTTTTCAGCTTAGTACGCATGCGCAATATTCGCACTGCGACTGCGCCAAGTAATTTTACAATGAAGATAGTTTTTTTACTCACGGCTTTTTCTTCGCACCGGCGATCGTAGTGTGATTGACAGGAAATGGGTGTTACTGGGCGGAAACACGGCGTTTTAGGGGCGTGTGGATGAAAACGCTACAGTTTCCGGGAAAAACGCAGGAGTGGCTGGAGAAACGGGGGAGTGTCTGAACGAACGCTGGGTGTGTTTGTGACGTCAAACCAGGAACGACAAGCACTGAACTGATCGCAGATGCCGAGTAAGTGTTGAGCAACTCTGAAACTGCAAAGAAGTTTGTAATCGCAATATTGCGATTACATCGTTCGCACTTTTAAGATGCTAAGATACACTCCCAGTAGGCGGCGGCTTAGCGTGTGCAACTCTGCTAAATTCGCCTTGCGACCGATCAACTCGGAATGAGGGCCCATACGTGTGTTTTAACCATTTCCATGTCGACCATTTGCTGCTGTGAGTAGTTGTTTCCTAATTTGGGAGCAGCCGGTATATAATGAGCTGTCCAGGCTCATGGTAGTATTATGTAGTTTCAGGGGTGGTGATACCTGTGCTCACCTGATGTCTAGGTGTATGTGTCTTACATTATTACCAGTAATTTATATAGTGCACACATATTCCACAGCGCTTTACAGAGAATATTCAGCCATTCACATCAGTCCCTGCCCCAGTGGAGCTTACACTCTATATTCCCTACCACACGTACACACACACATTTGCACAAGGGTTAATTTTGTTAGGAACCAATTAACCTATCACTATATTTTGGGATTGTGGGAGGAAACCGGAGTACCCGGAGGAAGCCCACTCAAGTACGGGGAGAATATACAAACTCTACACATTATAATGAGTGTACAATGGTGTATTTGTAGTGTTCTTTATTGCGACACAATGCTCAGGTCACATGCATATTAATTAGACAGGTAAAAAGAGAGGTTTTTAAAACCGCACAGGACCTGTGTGTGGTTCACACTATGATTAGTTAGAAATTCAAAAAACCAACATAAAGGCAATAAAGGGTCAAATACTCCTGGCACTTGGTTGGTGGTGCGCCCAGAAAAAATAGTTCAATAAACTTTAAGCTTAGTACATCAGGCCCAGTGCACCGTCCCAGGACAGACAGATAATTAGGTTTCCATTTGCCCTCCCCCCTGCCTTATGTTAATGCTAATTGATGTTGTATTGAGACTTTTGTTCAGTCTCTTACTCACAAAGTAGCACATGCACTGTAAAGGGTCAAATACTCCTGGCACTTGGTTGGTGGTGCTCCCAGAAAAAATAGTACAATAAACTGTATAAATGGAAAATCTTTACATAGGAGGTAAAGACAAAAGGAGACTTTAAGTCTGTCCTGGGGCACACTTGTCAAAAATGATTAATAAAATATAACTTTTAATATTCACAATTAAAAAAGATCATCTCACAAAGCGACATGGCGACATGTAAAAATTGTAATCATAAACTTTTTGATACAGTAATCCAATGTATTATTATAGTGAAATATGTAGTATGCGGTACTGAAATACCCAAAAATCTCTCAGAGGTGTATTACCTCGTTACAATACTTTGAGAGAATTGGCTTCTCTATACTCACACCTTAACCACCAAACAATTGCAAAAAATGACAAGTATCAATAGTGCCTTTTAATTAGTATCATAATTTCCATATCAAATATCTGTGTGAAGTTTGCCCGGCTGCTGGGATGAGAGAGCCAGGTACCTATATGGAAGTTACTGTAATATGAGAGATGTATTGGAGATATATTAATACTACACAATTAGCTGCCGCTGCTAATATTCATGTGTGACTGATGGATAAATTACCCTGCACATACAGATGTCCATGTTGCTGCCCACGGTGCTGTTGGTGGCTAGAGGTGGGAGGAGAAGCCACCAGCATCCATGATTCTGCTGACCGGAAGTTGGACCCGGTCACATGCTCGTTGCCAGGGGTTATATGCTCGTTGCCAGGGGTTACATATGCTTGTTGCCAGGGGTTACATATGCTTGTTGCCATAGGGGTTATATGTTTAGTGCCAGGGGGTTACATGCTCAGTGCCAGGGGGTTACATGCTCATTCTGGGTAGCGCTGGGTAATGGTCTAGTAATACCTCTAGCATCTGTCTCCTAGAAGGCAGCTGCCATTTTTAAAGGGCCATCTTCCATGCTGTCTGCATTGAATCTGCAGCTTCCAGTAGTAGGTAGAGCCTAAGCGTCTATTGGACCGGTGCTGCCTCCCCCCCAGGACTCAGCCATCCAGGCTGCAGCCTTATGGCTGCTCAGGCCCCGGGTCTCATGTTTCTTCACCCGCTTGTATGGCAGGCAGAGCACCCAGTGACTTATTATGGAGCACAGCCCCAGCACTGGACTGATTTGTGGCAGACAGGCGCAGCACCCACTTGTATGGCACACAGAGCACCCAGTGACTTATTAAGGCAGCACAGCCCCAGCACTGGACTGATTTGTGGCAGACAGGCGCAGCACCCACTTGTATGGCAGACAGAGCACTGAATTACTTATTATGGAGCACAGCCAGCCCCAGCACTGGACTGATTTGTGGCAGACAGACGCAGCACCCACTTGTATGGCAGACAGAGCACTGAATGACTTATTATGGAGCACAGCCCCAGCACTGGACTGATTTGTGGCAGACAGGCGCAGCACCCACTTGTATGGCAGACAGAGCACTGAATTACTTATTATGGAGCACAGCCAGCCCCAGCACTGGACTGATTTGTGGCAGACAGACGCAGCACCCACTTGTATGGCAGACAGAGCACTGAATGACTTATTATGGAGCACAGCCCCAGCACTGGACTGATTTGTGGCAGACAGGCGCAGCACCCACTTGTATGGCAGACAGAGCACCCAGTGACTTATTAAGGCAGCACAGCCCCAGCACTGGACTGATTTGTGGCAGACAAACGCAGCACCCACTTGTATGGCACACACTGTCGATCTTCAGACCGGATCCCAGTGAAATATATGTGGTATTGAAATACCAAAAATTCTCTCTACTCACACCTTAACCACCAAACAATTGCAAAAAATGACAAGTATCAATAGTGCCTTTTAGTTAGTATCATAATTTCTATATTGAATCTCTGTGTGGAGTTTGTATGAACTCTTCATCAGCACATTATCAATCACAAGGAAAAAGATTTTTTTAAACATATAGGCAACATTGAGCCAGGTACCTGTTGGAAGTTAGTATGAGAGATGTATTGGAAAAATATTAATACTTCACAATTAGCTGCTGCAGCTGATATTCCCGTGTGCATGATCGATAAATTGCCCAGCACACACGGCTCATGGGGGTCATTCTAACCCGATCGCTGCTGCTGACCAGCCGCTGCGGGTCGTGTAGTAATGAGTAGCTCCCGGCCAGCACGCTAAAGCTGCGCTGGCCGGGAGCTGCTCCTGAAGTACAAAAGCTGCTTCTGGTACATGGACTCTGGTCATGTAGGGCTGGGAGAGTCAGTAAGATTAGTAAGATTATGTAATAGGGGCCTACAGTAAGTAAGGAGGCAGAAGCTGCTTCTGGTACATGGACCCTGGTCATGTAGGGCTGGGAGAGTCAGTAAGATTCTGAAATAGGGGCCTACAGTAAGTCAGTAAGGAGGCAGAAGCTGCTTCTGGTACATGGACCCTGGTTATGTAGGGCTGGGAGAGTCAGTAAGATTCTGAAATAGGGGCCTACAGTAAGTCAGTAAGGAGGCAGAAGCTGCTTCTGGTACATGGACCCTGGTCATGTAGGGCTGGGAGAGTCAGTAAGATTGTGTAATAGGGGCCTACAGTAAGTCAGTAAGGAGGCAGAAGCTGCTTCTGGTACATGGACCCTGGTCATGTAGGGCTGGGAGAGTCAGTAAGATTATGTAATAGGGGCCTACAGTAAGTCAGTAAGGAGGCAGAAGCTGCTTCTGGTACATGGACCCTGGTCATGTAGGGCTGGGAGAGTCAGTAAGATTGTGTAATAGGGGCCTACAGTAAGTCAGTAAGGAGGCAGAAGCTGCTTCTGGTACATGGACCCTGGTCATGTAGGGCTAGGAGAGTCAGTAAGATTGTGTAATAGGGGCCTACAGTAAGTCAGTAAGGAGGCAGAAGCTGCTTCTGGTACATGGACCCTGGTCATGTAGGGCTGGGAGAGTCAGTAAGATTATGTAATAGGGGCCTACAGTAAGTCAGTAAGGAGGCAGAAGCTGCTTCTGGTACATGGACCCTGGTCATGTAGGGCTGGGAGAGTCAGTAAGATTCTGTAATAGGGGCCTACAGTAAGTCAGTAAGGAGGCAGATGCTGCTTCTGGTACATGGACCCTGGTCATGTAGGGCTGGGAGAGTCAGTAAGATTATGTAATAGGGGCCTACAGTAAGTCAGTAAGGAGGCAGAAGCTGCTTCTGGTACATGGAACCTGGTCATGTAGGGCTGGGAGAGTCAGTAAGATTATGTAATAGGGGCCTACAGTAAGTCAGTAAGGAGGCAGAAGCTGCTTCTGGTACATGGACCCTGGTCATGTAGGGCTGGGAGAGTCAGTAAGATTATGTAATAGGGGCCTACAGTAAGTCAGTAAGGAGGCAGAAGCTGCTTCTGGTACATGGATCCTGGTCATGTAGGGCTGAGAGAGTCAGTAACATTATGTAGTAGGGTCCTACAGTAAGTCAGTAAGGAGGCAGAAGCTGCTTCTGGTACATGGACCCTGGTCATGTAGGGCTGGGAGAGTCAGTAAGATTATGTAATAGGGGCCTACAGTAAGTCAGTAAGGAGGCAGATGCTGCTTCTGGTACATGGACCCTGGTCATGTAGGGCTGGGAGAGTCAGTAAGACTATGTAATAGGGGCCTACAGTAAGTCAGTAAGGAGGCAGAAGCTGCTTCTGGTACATGGACCCTGGGCATGTAGGGCTGGGAGAGTCAGTAAGATTGTGTAATAGGATGCCTACAGTAAGTCAGTAAGGAGGCAGAAGCTGCTTCTGTTACATGGACCCTGGTCATGTAGGGGTGGGAGAGTCAGTAAGATTGTGTAATAGGGGCCTACAGTAAGTCAGTAAGGAGACAGAAGCTGCTTCTGGTACATGGACCCTGGTCATGTAGGGCTGGGAGAGTCAGTAAGATTGTGTAATAGGGGCCTACAGTAAGTCAGTAAGGAGGCAGAAGCTGCTTCTGGTACATGGACCCTGGTCATGTAGGGCTGGGAGAGTCAGCAAGATCATGTAATAGGGGCCTACAGTAAGTCAGTAAGGAGGCAGAAGCTGCTTCTGTTACATGGACCCTGGTCATGTAGGGGTGGGAGAGTCAGTAAGATTGTGTAATAGGATGCCTACAGTAAGTCAGTAAGGAGGCAGAAGCTGCTTCTGTTACATGGACCCTGGTCATGTAGGGGTGGGAGAGTCAGTAAGATTATGTAATAGGGGACTACAGTAAGTCAGTAAGGAGGCAGAAGCTGCTTCTGGTACATGGACCCTGGTTATGTAGGGCTGGGAGAGTCAGCAAGATCATGTAATAGGGGCCTACAGTAAGTCAGTAAGGAGGCAGAAGCTGCTTCTGTTACATGGACCCTGGTCATGTAGGGGTGGGAGAGTCAGTAAGATTGTGTAATAGGATGCCTACAGTAAGTCAGTAAGGAGGCAGAAGCTGCTTCTGTTACATGGACCCTGGTCATGTAGGGGTGGGAGAGTCAGTAAGATTATGTAATAGGGGACTACAGTAAGTCAGTAAGGAGGCAGAAGCTGCTTCTGGTACATGGACCCTGGTCATGTAGGGCTGGGAGAGTCAGCAAGATCATGTAATAGGGGCCTACAGTAAGTCAGTAAGGAGGCAGAAGCTGCTTCTGGTACATGGACCCTGGGCATGTAGGGCTGGGAGAGTCAGTAAGATTGTGTAATAGGATGCCTACAGTAAGTCAGTAAGGAGGCAGAAGCTGCTTCTGTTACATGGACCCTGGTCATGTAGGGGTGGGAGAGTCAGTAAGATTATGTAATAGGGGACTACAGTAAGTCAGTAAGGAGGCAGAAGCTGCTTCTGGTACATGGACCCTGGTTATGTAGGGCTAGGAGAGTCAGTAAGATTCTGTAATAGGGGCCTACAGTAAGTCAGTAAGGAGGCAGAAGCTGCTTCTGGTACATGGACCCTGGTCATGTAGGGCTGGGAGAGTCAGTAAGATTATGTAATAGGGGCCTACAGTAAGTCAGTAAGGAGGCAGAAGCTGCTTCTGGTACATGGACCCTGGTCATGTAGGGCTGGGAGAGTCAGTAAGATTATGTAATAGGGGCCTACAGTAAGTCAGTAAGGAGGCAGAAGCTGCTTCTGGTACATGGACCCTGGTCATGTAGGGCTGGGAGAGTCAGTAAGATTGTGTAATAGGTGACTACAGTAAGTCAGTAAGGAGGCAGAAGCTGCTTCTGGTACATGGACCCTGGTCATGTAGGGCTGGGAGAGTCAGTAAGATTCTGTAATAGGGGCCTACAGTAAGTCAGTAAGGAGGCAGAAGCTGCTTCTGGTACATGGACCCTGGTCATGTAGGGCTGGGAGAGTCAGTAAGATTATGTAATAGGGGACTACAGTAAGTCAGTAAGGAGGCAGAAGCTGCTTCTGGTACATGGACCCTGGTCATGTAGGCCTGGGAGAGTCAGTAAGATTATGTAATAGGGGCCTACAGTAAGTCAGTAAGGAGGCAGAAGCTGCTTCTGGTACATGGACCCTGGTCATGTAGGGCTGGAAGAGTCGGTAAGATGATGTAATAGTCACCATCTTATAGGCACCCGGTGAAAGGAACAGAGAATGGGTGTTATGTGGTAAGTCTGGTTGGTAGGTAAAGCTGAGCTGTAGCCTTGCCCTTTGTGGGTGAGTTTCTATCATATGGACCTGTTTCACCAGGACTGAGTCACAGCCAACTGGCATCACCCACACCTGGAGCTCAGCTAGACAACCATTTAGGATTGGTACTGGGTACTCAGTACCCGGAGCAAAGAACAGGTCATCTGCATAGCAGTGGTAGATGAGGGCATGACATCTGGTTATTTCAGAAACAAAAGATGACTATTTGCGCTATAATACTAGATGGTGCATATATGAATGAAGACGCCTGTATAATAAATAACCATCTGGTTTTATTCAAGACAAAATTTTTTTTTTTTTACAGCAAACTACTTTCACTATGTAAAATTCCCGTACACATGTCATCTAACATTTTTCCTATTTTCAACAACCATTAAAAAACCACCTGGCATGTGTTACCATATATATTCTGAAAACTTTTACACACTCTGGATGATAACTATTTCCAGAAATAGATCTTTCATAATATGTCCCGTAAGAAGTTTTAGAAGAAAATACGCTTAAAGGTGCTGTCCCAAATTGTGGTTGCTGCTCATATGCTGTGTGCACACAGCCTAGCACCCCATAAAGCAGGCATATCCAAACTGCGGCCCTCCAGCTGTTGTGAAACTACATATCCCAGCATGCCCTGACACAGTTTTGCTGTCAGAGAATGCTAAAGCTGTGTCAGGGCATGCTGGGATGTGTAGTTTCTCAACAGCTGGAGGGCCGCAGTTTGGACATGCCTGCCATAAAGCATATATTGCTGTACGTGGTGTGAAGATTATTTCACCCACCAGTAGTATGTATATTGCAAAAAGCATAGGAGATATGATAAGAACCTTGAAGAACAACGCATGGCAATGATAAGTATACTCCAGAAGATTAAAATGGTTCCTCACCTGAGTGATATCTATTGTGTGCAACAAGAGCTGATTTATTTCTCAGAGTATGGAAATGGCTTCTCACCTGTGTGACTTCTCTGATGTATAATAAGACTTGATTTCTGGGTAAAACATTTCCCACACTCAGAGCAATAAAATGGCTTCTCACCTGTGTGACTTCTCTGATGTGTAACAAGATGTGATTTCTGTGCAAAAAATTTCCCGCACTCAGAACATGGAAATAGATTCTCACCTGTGTGAGTTTGCTGATGTCTAAAAAGAACTAATTTCCGTGTAAAACATTTCCCACACTCAGAGCAAGAAAATGGCTTCTCACCTGTGTGACTTCTCTGATGTCTAACAAGATCTGATTTGTGTGCAAAACATTTCCCACACTCAGAGCAAGAAAACGGCTTCTCACCTGTGTGACTTCTCTGATGTCTAACAAGATCTGATTTGAGTGCAAAACATTTCCCACACTCAGAGCAAGAAAATGGCCTCTCACCTGTGTGACTTCTCTCATGATTAATAAGATGTGATTTCTGTGCAAAACATTTCCCACACTCCGAGCAAGAAAATGGCTTCTCACCTGTGTGACTTCTTTGATGTCTAACAAGATTGGATATGAGTGCAAAACATTTCCCACACTCCGAACATGGAAATAGATTCTCACCTGTGTGAGTTTGCCGATGTCTAAAAAGAACTGATTTCCGTGTAAAACATTTCCCACACTCAGAGCAAGAAAATGGCTTCTCACCTGTGTGACTTTTCTGATGTATAACAAGATGTGATTTCCGTGCAAAACATTTCCCACACTCAGAGCAAGAAAATGGCTTCTCACCTGTGTGACTTCTCTGATGTCTAACAAGATCTGATTTGAGTGCAAAACATTTCCCACACTCAGAGCAAGAGAATGGCCTCTCACCTGTGTGACTTCTCTCATGATTAATAAGATGTGATTTCTGTGCAAAACATTTCCCACACTCAGAGCAAAAAAATGGCTTCTCACCTGTGTGACTTTTCTGATGTATAACAAGATGTGATTTCCGTGCAAAACATTTCCCACACTCAGAGCATGGAAATGACTTCTCACCTGTGTGACTTACGTGATGTTTAACAAGATGTGATTTCCATGCAAAACATTTCCCACACTCAGAGCATATCAGTGTCCTCTCACCTGACTTACCTGTCTGTTGCTTAATTATCTTTGTGTTCTGTGTAAAACATTTGGCATCTACAGAACAGGGAAACACTGTATCTACTGTCAGAGCTGTAACAGATGCACCAATATCAGAGTGATCAGGAGAACATTTCCCAGGATCAGAGGGATCAGCTGATAGAGCTGGATGTATAATTGGGGTAATGGGGTTATCTCCTGGAGAATCCTGTCTACTGTCATTATCTTTTATGTCACAATCCGGGGATAACATTAGATGTCCTTCTGAGATATTCCTGCTTGTGTGTCCATCTGCTGGAAATAAAATACATTATGGAAATGTGACATTTTCTGTAACAATATTAATCTTATAAATAATAGAAGACGACTCTCTGGGACACTTAATTATAAATGTGTGTGTATAATAAAACATAACTGTTAATGTAGGCTTTATAATATTGTGTCTCAGACTATCATTGTGTCCACCCTCCTGAGAACACTCACAATAACAAATGTAATATTATAATAAGACTTAGATATCTCTCTCTTGTACTGGTAACTAACCATGAAGTATAAATGGAGATGTAGTCACTCGCCAAGTCCTATGTCAGCACCAATGTAAAACAATGGATGGAGAACATATCGTATGAATTGGAGATTCTAGCTGAACAATAACATCAGACGTATAAGCTGTTGGACCAGAGAAAAGTCTCCTAACGTTACTCCTGGTAACCATAAGGTAGCATTCTTTTATGTGTGTGCTCATATACTGGTAAGCCTGTACATGTGTTACTCACCCTTATATAAGGTATATTGCTATAGCAGAGTAGGTGTGGAACAAGGTATTTTACATGCAATACACCATATAATACACTGCAATCATCATCATCATCATCTGCTAGGTTATAATACCCTGTTACACCCCTATCATCAGTGTCTTACTGTTATGATTCCAGCACTCCTGGTCGGAGGAGATCTTATGGCAAGGACCGGAGCACTGGAACGGAATGCTGGGGAAGGGAGCAGGAAAGAACAATAGCCCCTGGCGCCCTAACTCTGTTGTCTCACCCGTGCTGTCAGAAATCCCTTGCGAGACTATGGTTTCTTGAGCCCTTGGCAGCCGCGTTTGAAGGGCGGATTATGTCTGCCCAACTCCGATGCCCCCCGGTCTTAGTGAGAGACAAAGGGAAATCCGAGACAGGATGATAACAAGAGGCCCTCTAACTAAACAAACAGGCCAGGGGCTACGAGCTAACTAAAAACCTAAAGTATGTGCGGAGAAACCGCCAGGGAAAAGGACAACCAAAATCCACTTGTCCAATACTCCTACCCGGCACCGCCGAATACCAGAGTGGACCTGTGGAAGTGGAACCCTCCACAAATGCTCCAAACACAAAATATAAAGGGTAAAGCGGCCGAGCCGCTACACACGGCAGAGCCGCGACTCACGAACACCACTGGATGTTAAACGGTGATCAGTCAGGACTCCAGGGACGAGATGATAACTCCCGAGTACAGGACTTCAGAGGACTGGAATGACCGGATACAGCAGGACTGCATACAGACTCTCAGCAAACAAAGGCAGCATGCAGGAAGCTATTACCGGCGTCTGTGAGAAGCCCTGGGAGTGTACTTAACAGGGAGTCCTCCAATCAGCTGTTTAGCGGCTGATTTGACTAAATGCCGTGCAGCTGCCTTGCTGCACGGCCAGAGAACAAGTGAACGCATTAAATCCTAAAACCCAGCAACGGGGAACGCGGTCCGCCAGTGGCGTCCCCGTTACTAGGGTCCGTGCGGCTTCAGCGTGCCCGGCGTCTAGCGTTGCTAGGGAGCCGGCGGCTGTAGGTGCACGGCGTTGCTAGGCGCTGGGTCACGCGGACAAGCGGACCCCGGCGACTAACAGTACCCCCCCCCCTTGAGGAGGGGTCAAGGAACCCCTAAAGCCAGATTTCCGAGGAAATTCCTGAAAAAATGCCCTCTTGAGCCTCGGGGCATGAAGATCCTTATCCAGGACCCAAGATCTTTCCTCCGGACCATAGCCTCTCCAGTGAACCAGAAAATAAAGCCGGCCCCGGGACAATTTGGAATCGAGAACCTTCCCCACCAAGAACTCCTGTTGTCCCTGTACGTCCACCGGAGATCTACCCTGAGAGATCCTCCGAGGAAATCTACTGGAAGAAACGTATGGTTTCAACAGGGAACAATGAAACGTATTTCCAATCCTGAGAGATCTTGGTAAACGTAACCGAAAGGCAACTGGGTTGACTCTTTTAATAATAAGAAATGGCCCAATAAATTTGGGTCCCAAGCTAGCCGAGGATTGTCGAAGCCTGATGTTACGAGTCGACAACCAAACCCTATCTCCCACCTTAAAAGTGCAAGGACGTCGGAGCCTGTCAGAAAATTTCTTCTCTCGAAAGGCCGCTTTTCTGAGAGCAAGGTGCACTTTTTTCCAAATGGCTCTGAGATGGGAGGTTAAGGTTAGCGAGGAGACTGAGGAATGATGAAAAAAAGAATTAGCTCTGGGGTGAAAACCAAAAACTGAAAAGAATGGAGACTCTTTAGTGGAGGAATGACAAGAATTATTGTAAGCAAACTCCGCCAACGGAAGAAACTCGGACCAATCATTCTGGAGTTTGGCTGAATACAAGCGCAAATACTGTTTCAATGATTGGTTAACTCGCTCGGTTTGCCCGTTGGATTGTGGGTGGTAACCGGATGTTAAGGACAATTTCATCTTTAATGAGGCACAAAAACATTTCCAGAATTGTGCGATGAATTGTGGACCCCGATCAGAAACAATATCAGTAGGCAACCCATGAAGTCTGAAAACATGGCGGAGAAACAAAACTGCCAACCCTTGGGCAGAAGGCAATCGGGGAAGAGCAATAAAATGAGCCATCTTGCTAAAACGGTCCACTACCACCCATATGACTCGGAATCCGGCTGAAAGGGGAAGGTCAACCACAAAATCCATGGAAATATGAGACCATGGCCTGAGAGGAACATTTAAGGGCATAAGTTGCCCGAAAGGCAAGGAACGGGGAACCTTATGCTGTGCACAAACCTGACATGAATAAACAAACTCCTTAACGTCTTTAGAAAGACCAGGCCACCATACTGAGCGAGAGACTGACTCCAAAGTCTTAGAGATTCCCGGATGCCCGGAAACTTTGTTATCATGGAATTCCGTTAAAACAGTAGCTCTCAAATACTCAGGGACGTAAAGACGACCAGCAGGAGTATTTCCAGGAGCTTGGTGTTGAAGCTGTTTTAACTGGGTAAATAAATCTTGTGTGAGGCCTGCCCAGATGACCGAAGATGGAAGTATGGGAGTAACAGGACTGTTATTGTGAACCGGAAGAAAGCTGCGTGACAGGGCATCAGCCTTAGTATTCTTGGAACCAGGCCTGAAAGGGATTATAAATTTGAAACGAGTAAAAAATAAAGCCCAACGTGCCTGCCGGGCATTAAGCCGCTTAGCCGATTCGATGTATTGCAGGTTTTTATGGTCAGTCAATACAGAAATTGTATGTTTTGCTCCCTCCAGCCAATGCCTCCACTCCTCGAAAGCCCACTTTACCGCCAGTAACTCCCGATTACCAACGTCATAGTTGGATTCTGCGGAGGAGAATTTCCTGGACATAAAGGCACAAGGATGTAACTCCAGAGACTCCGGATCCTTTTGAGAAAGGATAGCCCCCACTCCAACCTCCGAGGCATCAACCTCCACAACAAAGGGCAATTCCGGATTGGGATGTCTGAGGACTGGAGCCGAGACAAAGGCTTGTTTCAAGGCCCGGAAGGACAACTCAGCTTCACGCGACCAGTTGGTAGGATCCGCTCCTTTCTTTGTCAGAGCTACAATGGGAGCAACCAGGTCAGAAAAAGAATGAATGAACCTCCTATAATAACTTGCAAACCCTAAAAAGCGCTGAATTGCTTTTAAATTGGTGGGTTGCGCCCAACTAAGTATGGCCTGGAGCTTCTTTGGTTCCATGGAAAATCCCCGAGGGGAAATAATGTACCCTAAAAAAGATACTTCCGTGACATGAAACTCACACTTCTCCAGCTTGGCATATAAATGATTCTCACGTAACTTTTGAAGAACCAGACGCACCTGGGTAACATGTTGTTCCATTGATTCAGAATAAATCAGGATGTCGTCTAAGTAAACGACCACGAATTTCCCTAGGAAGTCACGGAGCACATCGTTAATGAGGTCTTGAAAAACTGCTGGAGCATTAGACAAGCCGAACGTCATCACCAGGTACTCGTAGTGACCCGACTGAGTCCTGAAGGCCGTCTTCCACTCATCTCCAGATTTAATTCGGATGAGGTTGTACGCTCCTCTAAGGTCAATTTTAGAAAAAATCACAGCTGAACGTAACTGATCAAAGAGTACAGATATCAGCGGCAAAGGATAAGTGTTTTTAACTGAGATCTTATTCAGGGCTCTAAAGTCAATGCAAGGTCTAAGCGAGCCATCCTTTTTCTCCACAAATAAGAAGCCTGCACTTAAAGGAGATTTTGATGGTCTAATAAATCCTTTCTCTAGGCTCTCCTTAACATAATCATTCATAGCCGCAGTTTCTGGCCCGGATAATGCATATAGTCTTCCCTTTGGCAAAGCGGCACCAGGAATTATCTCAATAGCACAATCATAAGGCCGATGGGGAGGCAGAATGTCCGCATTGCCTTTGGAAAAGACATCAGCAAACTCCTGGTATTCCACAGGAATGAGTTCTGGAATGATAGCTGCTACTCTGACTGGAAACGTAATACATAACTTTGCACAAAAAGTAGCCCATTGTGAAATCTCCCCTGACCGCCAATCAATGGTGGGATTATGAAAGGCCAGCCAAGGGTGACCCAGAACAACTGGAACTGCTGGGCAATGAGTAAGATAGAACTCGATCTTCTCAGAATGTAGAGCTCCTACTGTAAGTAATACAGGGGGTGTAC
Organism: Pseudophryne corroboree; assembly: GCF_028390025.1. Lineage (NCBI taxonomy): Eukaryota > Metazoa > Chordata > Amphibia > Anura > Myobatrachidae > Pseudophryne > Pseudophryne corroboree. The sequence goes on from NW_026967541.1 coordinate 2,034,812, forward strand.
GGAGAGAAATAACCCCATTGGACAGTGGACTCCCATCTAAGCCATGCATGGTGACACACCTACCCAAAGGTAACTGAGGAATGCCTAAGGCCTTAGCCCAAGTTAAATCCATAAAGTTTCCTGCAGCTCCACTGTCGACAAAAGCCGACACCAAAGAACTAAGGCTGCCAAAGGAAACCTTAACTGGGACTAAAAGGGAGTTATTCGAGGAGATAAGCTGCAGACCTAGGTGAACCCCCTCACAATTCACCTGGTCGAAGCGTTTCCCGACTTGTTCGGACAGTTACGAGCAAAATGTCCTTTACCCCCACAGTACAGACAAAGACCAGAATTTTGCCTTCTGGCTCTTTCCTCAGGAGACAGCCGGGAGAGACCCATCTGCATGGGCTCCTCTACGTCTTCAGGAATGGAATATAAACACAGACTTGATCTTACAGGTGCTCCTCTTTCAGCCCTCCGCTCTCCGAGACGACGATCAATCTTAATAGAAAGCTCCATGAGTTTATCGAGTGTCTCATGAGCGGGGTACTGGAGGAGACTGTCTTTTATAGACTCTGATAAGCCGAGGAGAAACTGACTGCGCAGGGCTGGGTCATTCCAGCCACAGTCGTTTGACCAACGGCGAAATTCAGTACAATAAACCTCTGCAGGATTTGTACCTTGTTTGAGAGCACGCAGCTGACTTTCAGCAGACGCCTCTCGGTCTGGGTCATCATACAAGAGCCCTAAAGACTTAAAAAAAGCGTCTACTGACAACAACGCAGGATCCTCTGCCTTTAAACCAAATGCCTAGGTCTGAGGATCCCCCTGGAGTAAAGAAATAATAATCCCAACCCGCTGAAATTCAGTACCAGAGGCAGTTGGTCTTAAACGAAAATAAAGTTTACAGGATTCTTTAAAATTAAAAAATTATTTTCTATCACCAGAAAAACGGTCAGGCAAATGCATATTTGGTTTAGGGACTACCCTTGGGGAGGCTCGCAAAAGATCTTCCTGCGACTTCACCCGAAGAGAAAGATCCTGAACCATCTGAGTAAGTTCTTGAATCTGATTGACTATGAGCTGGCCAGGATTCGGCCCTAAACCAGTCGGATTCATGAGGCCAAAAAACCTTAACAAAACTGAATGAAAATGAAAAAATTAAACCCTGTTTAATTTTACTTTTTGGTTTGGCCGGTAATAATGTTATGATTCCAGCACTCCTGGTCGGAGGAGATCTTATGGCAAGGACCGGAGCACTGGAACGGAATGCTGGGGAAGGGAGCAGGAAAGAACAATAGCCCCTGGCGCCCTAACTCTGTTGTCTCACCCGTGCTGTCAGAAATCCCTTGCGAGACTATGGTTTCTTGAGCCCTTGGCAGCCGCGTTTGAAGGGCGGATTATGTCTGCCCAACTCCGATGCCCCCCGGTCTTAGTGAGAGACAAAGGGAAATCCGAGACAGGATGATAACAAGAGGCCCTCTAACTAAACAAACAGGCCAGGGGCTACGAGCTAACTAAAAACCTAAAGTATGTGCGGAGAAACCGCCAGGGAAAAGGACAACCAAAATCCACTTGTCCAATACTCCTACCCGGCACCGCCGAATACCAGAGTGGACCTGTGGAAGCGGAACCCTCCGCAAATGCTCCAAACACAAAATATAAAGGGTAAAGCGGCAGAGCCGCTACACACGGCAGAGCCGCGACTCACGAACACCACTGGATGTTAAACGGTGATCAGTCAGGACTCCAGGGACGAGATGATAACTCCCGAGTACAGGACTTCAGAGGACTGGAATGACCGGATACAGCAGGACTGGATACAGACTCTCAGTAAACAAAGGCAGCATGCAGGAAGCTATTACCGGCGTCTGTGAGAAGCCCTGGGAGTGTACTTAACAGGGAGTCCTCCAAACAGCTGTTTAGCGGCTGATTGGACTAAATGCCATGCAGCTGCCTTGCTGCACGGCCAGAGAACAGGTGAACGCATTAAATCCTAAAACCCAGCAACGGGGAACGCGGTCCGCCAGTGGCGTCCCCGTTGCTAGGGTCCGTGCGGCTTCAGCGCGCCCGGCGTTGCTAGGGAGCCGGCGGCTGTACGTGCACGGCGTCCCTAGTTGCTAGGCGCCGGGTCGCGCGGACAAGCGGATCCCGGCGTCTAACACTTACCTCTATACTCTCAATAGTAATAAGGATGATGGTGTGATCGGTAAGTATGATACAGAGAATTACATATCAGAATCTATACAGCCATACTTCTGCTTCTCATACGTGTGCTACTGGCAGCAGTGAACATCTGAGTGAGAGTGCAGGGAAGACAGCAGAGTCTGATGAGAAAGAGATTGGATCTGCCTTTGCAGGGCTGTACCACACCTGTCACCCCTGTTAGTATATAAAATAATAAATAAGAGGGGCATGGCCTGAGTCCATCCAGACGTGCTTTCTGGAGCTCTCCTCACTAAGTGGCTTCTTATCTACCCTACCGGATAGCTCTCAGCCGCCGCTGGGACCAAGACCCAATCTATTAATTCCACCACTCCTACTGCCCTAAAGCTGATCGCTCCGCGCACTGTTCATTGCCGCAGCCTAGTGACGCCGCTGAAGCCACGGGCTGTATTCTGGGGCTAAGTGTGCCTAGTCTTTCCTGCACGCTCCGGCCACCTGACTTGGAGGCGCTTTTGGCTCAGGCGGGAGCACTTACTCTCCTGCTAACACAGGTGCGCAGCTCCCGTTACTACTGAGGACAGAAGGGTCTGCCCACAGTCACCGGAGCCCTGCGGTGATATTGGGAGGTGAGGTGGCTGCCATTTTGGATCCTGGTACCCGGCCATCGCATGCTTTGCCTTCTGCCTTCAATAATGTGTAAAATTGATATAAACTGCTAAATAAGTGTCCTGACGGCTGGACCGGGGTCACTACACTAAATTGAGGCATTTGCCTGGAGGTGAAACTACCTTCTATTTATATGGTACCACTATAATCTACTTCCTCTCAGTCTACATGCAGAGCCCAGTATCAAGTATCGTCTGAGTACAGCTCATTACACTCTGATTACAACCTCACAGTATATTATTTTGTGGATTTATCCACTGAATATATTTTGCCATTTGTGTCTCTCGTTGCTGAGTATTTCATGTCTGTGATCACACTGACCTCTAGTAGAATATGTCGGTCATTACTGTGTTATTTGAGTTGCATTACATCAGGTTTACTTGAAATTTTGGCTCGGATACCCCCGTCACCCCGACTAAGAATGTCATTTTGAACTGAGTCATCTTGATGTAACCTCCTGACAGCGTACTACTGCTCCTTTTATTTATAGATCGTTTGTATTTTCCTATCTCTGAGAGGTCAGTCTCTTTGTAGCCGGCTTACCATGCCTCCAAAAAAGGTTAAAAGGTACCAAATCGGCCCCGCCTGTCCATCTCTTTGGTACCTCGAATTCAGGTGGTCCATCTGAGACTGCTACAACATCATCTGCTTCTTCTTGTCAGATGCACAGCCCAGCTGTAATGGCTGAAGACGTCTTAAGACACTCTAGAGGATCCTGTTACTCTACACTCTATACATTCTATGTTATCTACATTTAAGGACTGAACTAACCTCAGAACTTAACTCTAATATTCAAGCTTTGAGGTCTGATGTCAGTGAGATTGGCACTCGTACAGACTAAAGGGCCCTACACACTAAAAGATTATCTGTCCAATCTGGCTGGTTGGAAAGAAAATCTGGCAATGTCTGGGAGCAAATGGAAATTCACTATTTGCTCTCAAACATTGGAAAACAGACAAAAATGGACTTTAAAACAAATTGGTTAAGTTTGTTTCATTAAACCAATTTATCTGAACTGTTTTTGTCCATTTTCTTGATTTTGGTAGCAAATTGTTGATTGTCATGTGCTCCCAGCCATTGCCAGATTTTCTTTCCAATCAGCCAGATTGGACAGATAATCTTTAAGTGTGTAGGGCCTTTCTGATGAAAGAGATTGTTGCGTCTCACAAAGATCTGATTTCAGCACATGACACCCTTCAGGAAGACCCCGGTCTCTATTCGTGATAAAGTCATTGATTTAGAAGACAGGTCTCGGAGAAATAATATCAGAATAATGGGCGTTCCGGATTCTGTTACAAATGCTGAGCTTTATGATTATGCCACGGTTCTCTTTTCAGAAACTTTCACTGAAGGCTTCTGCCGCGGACCTTCTTATTGATAGGATACATAGACTCCCAAAGTCCAAACAGGCCCCTATCCAAGCACCGAGGGACACTCTGCTCAGGGTCAACTTTTTTCATATTAAAGAACGCATTCTACAGGCTGTTTTGTCTTCCTCATCCACAGCTGAGTGCCTGGATAATCTGCAACTATTTCTGGATATTTCTCCTGCTATTCTGAAAAAGTGGGATATTCCTGTTGACAGTCCTTCATGATACTTAACCTAAACCAATCTCGTAGGAGTTGTCTTCCGTCTCGAAGTAATATGATAAAGTAGTAAGACTTTTGCAGACACTCAGAGTTTGTTCCCTACTGTAACATGTGCCAACTGGGACTAAGTTACTGGGCATGGATCTATTTTTGGGCCAGATTTATTTGCTCCTGTTATTAGTTTAAAACATATATTTTTTACTCTTTATTTCCTGTGCTATTTAATTGCTATATGGTCTGAAATTCTTTCCACTGTCACATTTCATAATACCTTTCTAGAATGCTTAGGTGTTCAGGCAAAGCATGACTGATCCGTCTTTAACATCTTGTTGCTCTTATAACGGTGTTGGTAGTACATAAACTGGATAACAGGCCATGTTCTTGGCCTTTACCTCCTTTGGTTACATTGAGATTAAGAATAGTAGTACAGTATGTTATGCTATATTTGATATTTCTTTCTACAGTTGTTACTATGATTACTAGATTTTGCACTCTCGTATGGCTACTTGGGGTAGTCGGTGAGTTTCCCTTTTAGGCCCGACCGCCACCTTTATCCACCTTTCTGTCACGGTACCCTAGTGACGGAATCTCTAGCTCCTTTATGCACGCTATTTCTGTTTGTCTCCCATTTTTGTTCCCTATTTTATATTTTCTGTGATTTGATAGTTTGAAGTATGCACACGCCCTACAGACTCTATTGGACTTTACACAGATGATCCTAGATGTTTCATACCATGATCTGATCTCTCTCTATCACAGTGAAGTTTTTAAGTCTTAATGTAAAAGGTCTCAATTCTCCCCGTAAGAGACATCTAGCATTAACATATTTCGCTGACCAGAAGGCGGCGGTGGTAGCCAGTCAGGAATCACATGTTCCATTGCACTCTCCCCCTCAGTTTACCAATAACTACCCAGCATGCTCTATCTCCTGTGGTGAATCCATCCTTTCTAATAGATCCTGCCCCTTTCACCTGGAAAGCAAGTGGGTGGATTGCAATGGTAGATATTGGATTCTAGTTGGAAAGATTCATTATAAATATGTCCCCCTCACTTCTCTCTATGCCCCTAATGCAAGACAGCCCCGATTTCTTAGAGAAATAATAGGATTTTGGTTACCTACCGGTAAATACTTTTCTCGTAGTCCGTAGAGGATGCCGGGGTCCATATTAGTACCATGGGGTATAGATGGGTCCACCAGGAGCCATTGGCTCTTTAAGAGTTTAATAGTGTGGGCTGGCTCCTCCCTCTATGCCCCTCCTACCAGACTCAGTCTAGAAACTGTGCCCGAGGAGACAACATACTTCGAGAGAAGGAAATGCACAGATAGTGGCGTGATTCATACCAGTTCACACAATAAGGCAAATCCGGCTAACATGCCGCAAAAACTCAGCAACAGCTGAAACAGTACTGACACAGTAAAGAACACAGAACTTACCTAGGAACCAGGCAGTACTGAACCAAAAAACCACTGCAGGATAAAGAAGCGCTGGGCGGGCGCCCAGCATCCTCTACGGACTACGAGAAAGGATTTACCTGTAGATAATTAAAATCCTATTTTCTCTTACGTCCTAGAGGATGCTGGGGTCCATATTAGTACCATGGGGATGTACCAAAGCACCCAGAATGGGAGGGATAGCGCGCAGGCTCATGCAGAACTGCTCGACCAAACTTGAGGTCATCAGAGGCCAAAGTATCGAACTTGTAAAACTTAGCAAACGTGTTCGACCCAGACCAAGTAGCCGCTCGGCAAAGCTGAGACACCCCGGAGAGCCGCCCAAGAAGAACCCACTTTACGAGTACAGTGGGCCTTAACAGATTTTGGGCACAGCAAGCCTGCCGTAGAATAAGCATGCTGGATAGTGATCCTGATCCAGTGAGAAATCGTCTGCTTAGAAGCAGGCACCCAATTTTCTTGGGATTATACAGGACAAACAGAGAGTCTGACTTTCTGTGATGAGCAGTCCTCATCATGTAGATCTTCAAAGCCCTCACAACATCCAAGGCCTTTGAAGCAATTGAGGAGTCAGTAGCCACTGGCACCACAATAGGTTGGTTGATATGAAAAGCCGACACAACCTTAGGAAGGAACTGTTGACGTGTCCTGAGTTCTGCCCTCGGTACTTTTACAGGACAAAGCCCCCAATTCAGACACACGTTGCACAGAAGCTAATGCCAACAAAGTGACAGCCTTCCATGTGAGAAACTTGACCTCAACCTCCTGTAGAGGCTCAAACCAATTTGATTGCAGAAAATGCAACATCATGTCCAAATCTCAGGGTGCCGTCGGCGCCACAAAGGGAGGCTGGATGTGCTGAACCCCTTTGAAAAAGGTCTGAACCTCAGAGAGGGCAGCCAATTGTTTCTGAAAGAAAATGGATAAAGCCGAAATCTGTACCTTGAGGGATCCCAATCTCTGGCCCATATCCACACCTGCTTGCAGGAATAGGAAAAACCGTCCAAGTTGAAACTCCACTGCAGGAAACTTCATGCATTCACACCAAGACACATTTTTTCCAAATGCGATGGTAATGTTTAAACGTTACCCCCTTCCTAGCCTGTATCAGGATAGGAATAACTGCAATCGGAATACCCTTTCGAGCTAAGATCTGGCGCTCAACCGCCATGCCGTCAAACGTAGCTGTGGTAAGTCCTGATAAGCGAATGGCCCCTGTATTAGAAGATCCTCCCGAAGAGGCAGAGGCCCTGGATCTTCCAGCAGTAGATCCACATACCAATCCCTCCTTGGCCAGTCTGGAGCAATGAGGATTGCCAGAACCTTTGTTCTTCTTACAAGCTGTAGAACTCTTGGAATGAGAGGAAGTGGAGGGAACACATACACTGACGGGAATACCCACGGTGTTACTAGTGCGTCCACCGCCACTGCTTGTGGGTCTCAGTACCTCTGCAGCTTCTTGTTGAGGCAGGAGGCCATCATGTCTATGTGGGGAACCCCCCACCAACCGGATTCCTCCTCGAACGCCTTCGGGTGGAAGTCCCATTGTCCTGGATGGAGATTGTGTCTGCAGAGGAAGTCTGCTTCCCAGTTGTCCACTCCCGGAATGAAGATTGCCGACATTGCCACCGCGTGTCTTTCTGCCCAGAGGTGGATTCTTGTCACCTCTGACATTGCAGCCCTGCTCTTCGTTCCGCCTTGTCGGTTTATGTAGGCCACATGGTCACGTTATTCGACGGCACCTGAGCAGCCCGATCCTGTAGAAGGTGTGCTGCTTGTAGAAGGCCGTTGTACATGGCTCTTAGCTCCAGGATGTTTATTGGAAAGGATTCCTGACTTGACCACCTTCCTTGGAAGGTCTCCCCTTGAGCGAATGCTCCCCAACCTCTGAGACTTGCATCCATGGTTAGAAGGATCCAGTCCTGAACCCCGAACCTTCGGTCCTCCGGAAGGTGAGGCAGTTGCAGCCACCAGAGGAGTGAAATCCTTGCTTTCGGCAAGAGACGTATCCTCTGGTGCATGTGTAGGTGAGATCCCGACCACTGGTCCGGGAGATCCAGTTGAAAGGACCGAGCATGAAACCTTCTGTATAAGGCAACCATCTTCCCCAGAAGGCGGGGAACCAATACCTGGGTAGGCTTCAAGACATCCCGGACCATTGACTGTACCAACGCTTTCTCCACCGGGAGAAACACCCTCTGCACCTCCGTGTTGAGGATCATCCCCAAGAAAGACAGCCTCCTTGTCAGGTCCAGATGAGACTTGGGAAGGTTCAGGATCCAACCGTGCTCCCAGAGCAGATGCGTCGTGAGAGCAATAGACCTTAACAACGTCTCTCTGGATGATGCCTTGATCAGCAGGTTGTCCAGATATAGAACTATGTTCACCCCCTGCTTGCGGAGAACCATCATCTCTGCCATCACCTTGGTGAAGACCCAAGGTGCTGTGGAGAGACCGAATGGCAGTGCTTGAAACCGATAGTGATCGTCTAACAGTGCAAACCTGAGATAAGCCTGATGCGGCGACCAAATCGGAATGTGGAGGTACGCATCCTTGATGTCCAGGGACACCAGGAACTCCCCCTCCGCCAGACCTTAGGTCACCGCTCTCAGATGCTCCATTTTGAACTTGAAATCGTTAAACCCTTCTCTAAGGGAGTTCAAGTTCAAAATTGGCCTGACCAAACCATCCGGTTTCGGTACCACAAAAAGGTTCGAATAGTAAGCTGATGAGGCGGAACTGGAACAATGACTTCTGACATTACCAATTTTTTTATGGCTTCCAGAAGGATTTCCCTGTCAGCTGGCAAGCCTCACTTGAAGAATCGGTGAGGTGGAAGAGTGTGAAACTCCAGCCTGTACCCCTGGTACACAATATCCAGTAGCCAGGGATCTAGGCCGGATGACATCCAGACGTGGCTGAAATGTCGGAGTCTCGCTCCCTCCTGACCGACTTCCAGGCTGGGCGGTCCACCGTCATGCTGAAGATTTTGAGGCACCAGAAGCAGGCTTCTGGTCCTGGGAACCTGCAGGTGCAGGTATCTTGGATTTGGCTCGACCACCTCTAAAGAAGGTGTGAGAGGGTTTGTTCTTTCTAGTCCTAGCGGGTTGAAAGGACTGTGACGTTAGGTTTCTTCATAGCCGTTGCTGCTGAGGGAAGAAAAGGAGACTTACCCGCGGTAGCCGTGGCAATCCACGCATCCAGCGCCTCCCCAAAAAGAGCCTGACCTGTATAGGACACTTTTCCTGGATTCCGCGTCTGCAGACCACTGGCGCAGCCAGAGACCCCTGCGAGCCGAGACGGACATGGCGTAGATCCCCGCAGCCATGGAACCCAGAGACGGACATGGCGGAGATCCCCGCAGCCATGGAACCCAGATCCTTCATGGATTCTACCAGGAACCCTGCAGAATCCTGTATGTTACGTAAAAACAAATCAACGTCACCTTTATCCATCATAGTCAAGTCCTCCTGCAGAGTGATTGACCACTTTCCTATTGCTTTTCAAATCCATGCACAGGCAATAGAGGGCCACAGGATCACCCCCGTAGCCGTGTAAATGGATTTGAGCGTAGCATCGACCTTGCGATCTGCTGGGTCTTTCAACGCGGTGGATCCCGGGACAGGTAAGACCACCTGCTTTGACAGCATGGAGACAGACGAGTCAACTATAGGCGGGGTCTCCCATTTTTTTCTATCATCCTCCGGGAAGGGAAAAGCAACCAGAACCCTTTTAGGGATCTGTAATTTTTTTCTCCAGGTTTTCCCAGGATTTTTCAAACATAGCATTTAATTCCTTAGATGCAGGTGAGTGAGGATTTCTTACTATCCGTGAAAAAAGCCTCCTCAACCTGCTCAGGGGTTGTGTCAGCAATATTCAACACATCCCGCATGGCCTCAATCATCTACTGCACCCCCTTAGCAAGTGATGCCGTCCTCCTCGACCCATCACCGTCTGCAGTGTCAGAATCAGTATCCGTGTCACCCTGCGTAATGTGGGCAAGATCACGTGTGTGAGAATATACCGCAGGGGACCCCGAGGGAACAGGACCGGGACATACAACCATAGAGGACTGTAATACCTGAGTGGCAGTATCAGTCCTAGCAACCCTTTCAGAAATCTGAGAAATAGTCCCCTAAGAGAGGCTAACCACTCCGGTTCCCTAGCCGGGATCTGCGCTACAACAGTGCAATCCTGATTACATGGGATGGGATCTTCCTGTGAAGAGATATCCTCTGCAGCATATGAGACAGAGTCTCTAGACATGTTTGCTTGTACACCCCACACACCCCACATACACACAGGGTAAAGGGAAGACAGTTTACCCCCCCAAGAATGGCAGAGAGACACAGAGATTGGAGCCAACCCACACACAGCGCTATTACAGGTATAGGGAGACCCCAAACCAGCGCTGACTGTGTCCCTTAATAGGTGACCCTGTCTATATACAGCCTCCCCCCCTTCTACCGTACAGATAGCTGGAGGTGCTGTGGAGGGACTGCTCTTCACAGGCAGCGAGGATGCAGACAGGAAAATGGCGCTGAACGCTGCTGGGTCCGCTCTGAGAAGCTCCGCCCCCGTAATGGCGCTGTCTTCCCGCTCTTGAAGATTATACTGGCCTAAGGATTTTTGGTGCTGGCTGAGATCCAGGGACACCGACAGGCTGTGTGGCCAGTATAGGGTGTAGGCGTCGGCTCAGGGCGTCCCACACAGCGCCGTACCAAGTGCCGCAGAGCCTCGGACCTACCCTGTTGCCGCCATCTTCACATCGGCTCCATGCTTGCGAGGGGCCGATGACTCTTCAGCTCTGCAAGTGGTTGGCGGCATGCTGCTGGGGCGAGCGTTCCCCTGTGGCGGGGAGCGATCTATCCCCTCTGGAGCTCAGTGTCCAGTCAGTGGAGATAGTGGCTCAGACCCCGCAGGGTGGACACTGCTCCCCCCCTCAGTCCCTCGATGCAGGGAGGATGTTACCAGCAACCTCCCTGTAAAAAAATAAGAATTTACTCACCGATAATTCTATTTCTCGTAGTCCGTAGTAGATGCTGGGGACTCCGTAAGGACCATGGGGAATAGCGGCTCCGCAGGAGACTGGGCACAAATAGAAAGCTTTAGGACTACCTGGTGTGCACTGGCTCCTCCCCCTATGACCCTCCTCCAAGCCTCAGTTAGGATACTGTGCCCGGAAGAGCTGACACAATAAGGAAGGATTTTTAATCCCGGGTAACACTCATACCAGCCACACCAATCACACCGTACAACTTGTGATATGAAACCCAGTTAACAGCGTGATAACAGAGGAGCCTCTGAATAGATGGCTCACAACAATAACCCGATTAGTTAACAATAACTATGTACAAGTATTGCAGACAATCCGCACTTGGGATGGGCGCCCAGTATCCAGTACGGACTACGAGAAATAGAATTATCGGTGAGTAAATTCTTATTTTCTCTGACGTCCTAGTGGATGCTGGGGACTCCGTAAGGACCATGGGGATTATACCAAAGCTCCCAAACGGGCAGGAGAGTGCGGATGACTCTGCAGCACCGAATGAGAGAACTCCAGGTCCTCCTCAGCCAGGGTATCAAATTTATAGAATTTTGCAAACGTGTTTGCCCCTGACCAAGTAGCTGCTCGGCAAAGTTGTAAAGCCGAGACTCCTCGGGCAGCCGCCCAAGATGAGCCCACCTTCCTTGTGGAATGGGCTTTTATTGATTTAGGCTGCGGTAATCCTACCACAGAATGCGCCAGCTGAATAGTGCTACAAATCCAGCGCGCAATAGACTGCTTAGAAGCAGGAGCACCCAGCTTGTTGATTGCCATCAGGATAAACAGCGAGTCAGTTTTCCTGACTCCAGCCGTCCTGGAAAAATACATTTTCAGGGCCCTGACTACGTCCAGCAACTTGGAATCATCCAAGTCCCTAGTAGCCGCAGGCACCACAATAGGTTGGTTCAAGTGAAAACCTGAGACCACCTTCGGGAGAAACTGAGTCCTCAACTCTGCCCTATCCATATGGAAAATCAGATAAGGGCTTTTACATGACAAAGCCACCAATTCTGACACACGCCTGGCCAAGGCCAAGGCCAACAGCATGACCACTTTCCACGTGAGATACTTTAGCTCCATGGTTTTAAGTGGCTCAACCAATGCGACTTTAGGAAATCCAACACCACGTTGAGATCCAAAAAGTGCCACAGGAGGCACAAAAGGAGGCTGAATATGTAGTACTCCTTTAACCAAAGTCTGAACTTCAGGCAGTGAAGCCAGTTCTTTCTGGAAGAAAATCGACAGAGCCGAAATCTGGACCTTGATGGACCCCAATTTGAGGCCCAACGTCACCCCTGCTTGCAGGAAGAGCAGGAATCGACATAGTTGAAATTCCTCCGTCGGGGCCTTCATGGCCTCCCACCAAGCAACAAATTTTCGCCAAACGCGGTGATAATGTCTTGCGGTGACATCCTTCCTGGCTATGATCAGGGTAGGGATGACTTCCTTCGGAATACCCTTTTCCTTTAGGATCCGGTGTTCTACCGCCATACCGTCAAACGCAGCCGCGGTAAGTCTTAGAACAGACAGAGTCCCTGCTGCAGCAGGTCTTGTCTGAGCGGCAGAGGCCAAGGATCCTCTGCCAGCATCTCTTGAAGTTCCGGGTACCAAGCTCTTCATGGCCAATCCGGAACCACGAGTACGGTTTTCACTCCTCGCCTTCTTATTATTCTCAGTACCTTGGGTATGAGAGGTAGAGGAGGAGACACATAAACCGACTGGAAAAGAAAAAGTAATACCCTAAGGTATAATTACTCAGGCGCTGGATGTGAGGTTCTCCACAGCAGCTAAAAAATGGGGCTGGTCAGGCCCCTGGTAACAATGGAATAAACAAGAAATAGCGCTAAAAATGGTCACAAATGCAAAGGTGGATCACTGGTATATTCAAAATTTAATAAAACTAGTAGCTGGGTATAAAACATCAGGGATGCATATTAAAACAATATTTGAAATGTGACTGGTGTAGCTCCCAATGCCGGATATAGATGTAGAAATTATCAAGGATAGTGATGAACCTGTTCCTATAACAGTCCCCTTTGGTTGATAAAGCCCAATGTCCTATTCGTGGGTTATAGTTACCACCGAGATCTTTAGAGGTATTTAAGCGAATCTGCGTCCGCAAAGGCTGCTCCTCATCATATGGTGGTGATTGATTTCCCATGGTGAAATAGGAATGTCCAATGGGGTCGGGTGCAAATGTCCAAACAGGGGACTTGGTCCAGGTCCAAAGATGATCGTGTTTCGTCGATTTAATGCGACTTTTTCAAGGACTTTGAAAAAGTCGCATTAAAGCGACGAAACGCGTTGGTGAGACCTGCCTGACTGTGTTACCTCCCTCAACACGACCATCTTTGGACCTGGACCAAGTCCCCTGTTTGGACATTTGCACCCGACCCCATTGGACATTCCTATTTCACCGTGGGAAATCAATCACCACCATATGATGAGGAGCAGCCTTTGCGGACGCAGATTCGATTAAACACCTCTAAAGATCTCGGTGGTTACTATAACCCACGAATAGGACATTGGGCTTTATCAACCAAAGGGGACTGTTATAGGAACAGGTTCATCACTATCCTTGATAATTTCTACATCTATATCCGGCATTGGGAGCTACACCAGTCACATTTCAAATATTGTTTTAATATGCATCCCTGATGTTTTATACCCAGCTACTAGTTTTATTAAATTTTGAATATACCAGTGATCCACCTTTACATAAACCGACTGGTACACCCACGGTGTCACTAGAGCGTCCCCAGCGATCGCCTGAGGGTCCCTTGACCTGGCGCAATATCTTTTCAACTTCTTGTTGAGCCGGGACGCCATCATGTCCACCCGTGGTCATTCCCAACGGTTTACCCGCATTTGGAAAACTTCTGGATGAAGTCCCCATTCTCCTGGGTGTAGGTCGCCCATCGGAGAATCCTTGTGGCTTCTGCCATCGCCATCCTGCTTCTTGTGCCGCCCTGTCTGTTTACATGGGCGACCGCCGTGATGTCGTCTGATTGGATCAGTACCGGCTGGTTCTGAAGCAGGGGCCTTGCTTGGCTTAGGGCATTGTAAATGGCCCTTAGCTGCAGAATATTTATGTGATTAGAAATCTCCTTGGAAAATTCTTCCCTGTGTGACTGCACCCCAGCCCCGAAGGCTGGCATCCGTGGTCACCAGGACCCAGTCCTGTATTCTGAATCTGCGGCCCTCTAGTAGATGAGCCCTCTGCAGCCACCACAGCAGCGACACCCTGTTTCTTGCTGACAGGGTTATCCGCTGTTGTATCTGTAGATGGGACCCGGACCATTAGTCCCACAGGTCCCACTGGAACGTCCTTGCGTGGAGCCTTCCGAATGGAATTATGCTTCGTACGAAGCTACCATTTTTCCCAGGACTCGTGTGCATTGATGTACCGACACCTGTCCTGGTTTTAGGATGTCTCTGACTAGAGATGATAACTCCTCGGCTTTTTCCACTGGAAGAAACACTCTTTTCTGGTCTGTGTTCAGAAACATTCCCAGGAACAGAAGACGTGTCGTCGGGACCAGCTGTGACTTTGGAATATTGAGAATCCAGTCGTGCTGTTGTAGCACTTCCCGATTGAGTGCTACCCCCACTACCAACTGTTCTTTGGACCTCGCCTTTATCAGGAGATCGTCCAAGTACGGGAAATAAAAACTTCCTTCTTGCGAAGGAGTATCATCACTTCGGCCATTACCTAGGTAAAGACCTTCGGTGCCGTGGACAACTCCAACGGCCGCGTCTGAAACTGATAGTGACAGTCCTGTACCACATATCTGAGGTACTCCTGGTGAGGAGGGTAAATGGGGACATGCAGGTACGCATCCTTGATGTCCAGGGAGACCCTGTAATCCCCCTCGTCCAGGCTCGTAATAACCGCCCTGAGCGATTCCATCTTGAACTTGAATCTTCTGATATAAAAGTTCAAGTATTTTAATTTTAAGATGGGTCTCACCGAACCGTTTCGATACCACAACCACTGTGGAATAGTAACCCCTTCCTTGCTGAAGGAGGGGCACCTTGACAATCACTTGTTGTGATTATAGTGTTGAATATCCACCAACACCGTCTCCCTGGCAGAGGGAGGTGCCGGTAAGGCAGATTTTAGGAAACGGCGGGGGGAAGAACGTCTCGAACTCCAGCCTGTACCCCTGAGATACTACTTGAAGGACCCAGGGATCCATGTGAGAGAGCCCACTGGCCGCTGAAATTTCTGAGACGGGCCCCCACCGTACCCGGGTCCGCCTGAGCAGCCCCAGCACCATGCTGTGGACCTACCGGACGCAGGGAGGACTTCTACTCTTGGGAACTAGCTTTCTGCTGCAGCTTTTTCCTCTGGCAAAAAAAAAAAAATTTGATTTCCCAGCAGTAGCTGTGGAAACGAGGTCTGAAAGACCATCCCCAAACAGTTTTACCCCCTTATAGGGCAACTTCCATGTGCCGATTCGAGTCGGCATCGCCTGACCATTGCCAAGTCCATAAACCCCGTCTGGCGGCAATGGACATAGCGCTTATTTTTTATGCCAGCCGGCAAATATCCCTCTGTGCATCACGCATGTATAAGACCACGTCTTTTATATGCTCTATTTTCAGCAAAATATTGTCCCTATCCATAGTTATTTTCCGACAGGGAATCTGACCACGCAGCGGGAGCACTGCACATTCATGCCGAAGCAATGGCTGGTCGCAATATAATGCCCGAGTGTGTGACTAGATCTTTTAGGGTAACCACCTGCTTTCTGTCAGCAGGTTCCTTCGGGGCGGCCGTATCCGGAGACGGTAGTGCCACCTTTTCTGATAAGCGTGTAAGCGCTGTATCTACCCTATGGGGTGTTTCCCAACGTGACCTATCCTCTGGCGGGAAAGGGTACGCTGCCAATAACCGTTTAGAAATTATAAATTTCTTACTGGGGGAAGACCACGCTTCCTCACACACCTCATTTAATTCCTCAGATGCAGGAAAAACTACTGGTAGTTTTCTCTCACCAACATAATACCCTTTTATGTGGTACCTGGGGTATTATCATAAATGTGTAATACATTTTTCATTGCCTCAATCATGTAACGAGTGGACCTATTTGGAGGGTACCCTAGTCTCATCGTCGTCGACACTGGAGACGGTATCCATGTCGATATCTGTGTCTGCCATCTGAGGTAGCGGGCGTTTTTAGAGCCCCCCATGACATTTGAGACGCTGGAACAGGCACAAGCTGAGTAGCCGGCTGTTCTGTGTCGTCGACCTTTTGTGTAAGGAGTTGACACTTTCACGTAATCCTTCCATAAGTCCAACCACTCCGGTGTCGACCCCGCAGGGGGGTGACATCACATTTACAGGCATTCGCTCCGCCTCCACATCATTATCCTCCTCATACATGTCGACACAGCCGTACCGACACACAGCACACACACAGGGAATGCTCTGACAGAGGACAGGACCCCACAAAGCCCTTTGGGGAGACAGAGGGAGAGTATGCCAGCACACACCAGGGCGCTATATATCAAAGGGATATCACCTATAAAAAGTGTTTTCCCTTATAGCTGCATATATAATGTATACTGCGCCTAAATTGTGCCCCCCCCCCTCTCTTTTTAACCCTTTCTGTAGTGTATTAACTGCAGGGGAGAGCCAGGGAGCTTCCCTCCAACGGAGCTGTGAGGGAAAAATGGCGCCAGTGTGCTGAGGGAGATAGCTCCGCCCCTTTTTCGCTTACTTTTCTCCCGCATTTTTATGGATTCTGGCAGGGGTTAAAAAGCACCTATATTGCCTCTGGGGCTATATATGGTGCCAGTTTGCCAGCCACGGTATCAGTATTGCTGCTCAGGGCGCCCCCCCCCCCCAGCGCCCTGCACCCATCAGTGACCGCAGTGTGAGGTGTGCATGAGGAGCAATGGCGCACAGCTGCAGTGCTGTGCGCTACCTTGATGAAGACTGATGTCTTCTGCCGCCGATTTTCTGGACCACTTCTTGCTTCTGGCTCTGTAAGGGGGCCGGCGGCGCGGCTCTCGGACCGGACTCCGAGGCTGGGCCTGTGTTTGATCCCTCTGGAGCTAATGGTGTCCAGTAGCCTAAGAAGCCCAAACAGGCAGGTTCGCTTCTTCTCCCCTTAGTCCCTCGTAGCAGTGAGCCTGTTGCCAGCAGGTCTCACTGAAAATAAAAAACCTAATTCTAACTTTCTTTCTAAGAAGCACAGGAGAGCCCCCTAGATTGCACCCAGCTCGGCCGGGCACAAAAATCTAACTGAGGCTTGGAGGAGGGTCATAGGGGGAGGAGCCAGTGCACACCAGGTAGTCCTAAAGCTTTCTATTTGTGCCCAGTCTCCTGCGAGCCGCTATTCCCCATGGTCCTTACGGAGTCCCCAGCATGTACTACGGACTACGAGAAATAGAATTATCGGTGAGTAAATTCTTATTTTTTTACAGGGAGGTTGCTGGTAACAATAAAAAACCTAAATTACACTTTTATTCTAAGCAGCTCAGGAGAGCCACCTAGCCTGCACCCTTCTCGTTCGGGCACAAAAATCTGAGGCTTGGAGGAGGGTCATAGGGGGAGGAGCCAGTGCACACCACCTGATCCTAAGCTTTTATTCTTGTGCCCTGTCTCCTGCGGAGCCGCTATTCCCCATGGTCCTTACGGAGTGCCCAGCATCCACTAGGACGTCAGAGAAAACAATCTCTAAAAATGTTTTTACTAAAGAAGCTCAGTAGAGCTCCCCTAGCTGTGACCGGCTCCTCCGGGCACATTTTCTAAACTGGGTCTGGTGGGGCGGGGGGCATAGAGGGAGGAGCCAGCCCACACTGTTGGACTCTTGGGGTGCCGCTAGCTCCTGGTGCGCCCATCTATGCCCCATGGTACTAATATGGACCACAGCATCTTCTAGAACATAAGACAAAAGTGGTTTATATACAGACCGGCGTGTGCTAGAAGTGACACTCTCAGGGCATATAATACCATAGGCAGATGTACTGCTAGCACACAGTATGGCTGCTGGAGACACACAGTGACATGATGTGAGGGGGAGAGCAGGAGTATAATAGGGGCTGATGGCTCCTGATGTATGAAATACACCAGATAGTGTGGGGAGGAGACTGGTCAGATCTCTGGGCTGGTAACACACAGTGACATGATGTGAGGGGGAGAGCAGGAGTATAATAGTGGCTGATGGGTCCTGACTTCCCCACTGGGAAAATACATATTCCTCATTAGTCTGTACTGACAGAGGAGGGTGTAGGATAAGAGATTGCTGTAGTGACAGAGCAAAGAGAATATGTGACTCTTTTCTGTAATAAGTGTTTATTACTCACCTGTGCTGATATCTGTAGGGATCTCCTCCTCCTTACACTGCTGATCACCCCTCACATACGTCTCTTCTTCTCCCTCTGTATCTTCTGCCTTTATATCAGTCACATACGTCTCTTCTTCTCCCTCTATATCTTCTGCCTTCATATCAGTCACATGCGTCTCTTCTTCTCCCTCTATATCTTCTGCCTTTATATCAGTCACATACGTCTCTTCTTCTCCCTCTATAACTTCTGCCTTTATATCAGTCACATACGTCTCTTCTTCTCCCTCTGTATCTTCTGCCTTTATATCAGTCACATACGTCTCTTCTTCTCCCTCTATATCTTCTGCCTTCATATCAGTCACATGCGTCTCTTCTTCTCCCTCTATATCTTCTGCCTTTATATCAGTCACATACGTCTCTTCTTCTCCCTCTATATCTTCTGCCTTTATATCAGTCACATACGTCTCTTCTTCTCCCTCTATATCTTCTGCCTTCATATCAGTCACATACATCTCTTCTTCTCCCTCTGTATCTTCTGCCTTTATATCAGTCACATACGTCTCTTCTTCTCCCTCTATATCTTCTGCCTTCATATCAGTCACATGCGTCTCTTCTTCTCCCTCTGTATCTTCTGCCTTTATATCAGTCACATACGTCTCTTCTTCTCCCTCTGTATCTTCTGTTTTAATATCAGATAGACGTTCTACCTAAAAAAAAAAAATATTTTACTTACCGATAAATCTATTTCTCGTAGTCCGTAGTGGATGCTGGGACTCCGTAAGGACCATGGGGAATAGCGGCTCCGCAGGAGACAGGGCACAAGAATAAAAGCTTAGGATCAGGTGGTGTGCACTGGCTCCTCCCCCTATGACCCTCCTCCAAGCCTCAGTTAGGATACTGTGCCCGGACGAGCGTACATAATAAGGAAGGATATTGAATCCCGGGTAAGACTCATACCAGCCACACCAATCACACCGTACAACTTGTGATCTGAACCCAGTTAACAGTATGATAACAACGAAGGAACCTCTGAAAAGATGGCTCACAACAAGAATAACCCGATTTTTGTAACAATAACTATGTACAAGTATTGCAGACAATCCGCACTTGGGATGGGCGCCCAGCATCCACTACGGACTACGAGAAATAGATTTATCGGTAAGTAAAATCTTATTTTCTCTGACGTCCTAGTGGATACTGGGACTCCGTAAGGACCATGGGGATTATACCGAATTTTGCAAACGTGTTTGCCCCTGACCAAGTAGCAGCTCGGCAAAGTTGTAAAGCCGAGACCCCTCGGGCAGCCGCCCAAGATGAGCCCACCTTCCTTGTGGAATGGGCTTTTACAGATTTTGGCTGTGGCAGGCCTGCCACAGAATGTGCAAGCTGAATTGTACTACAAATCCAACGAGCAATCGTCTGCTTAGAAGCAGGAGCACCCAGCTTGTTGGGTGCATACAGGATAAACAGCGAGTCAGATTTTCTGACTCCAGCCGTCCTGGAAACGTATATTTTCAGGGCCCTGACTACATCCAGCAACTTGGAGTCCTCCAAGTCCCTAGTAGCCGCAGGTACCACAATAGGTTGGTTCATGTGAAACGCAGAAACCACCTTAGGGAGAAATTGAGGACGAGTCCTCAATTCTGCCCTGTCAGAATGAAAAATTAAGTAAGGGCTTTTATATGATAAAGCCGCCAATTCTGACACACGCCTGGCTGAAGCCAGGGCTAACAGCATCGTCACCTTCCATGTGAGATATTTTAAGTCCACAGTGGTGAGTGGTTCAAACCAATGTGACTTTAGGAAACTCAAAACAACATTGAGATCCCAAGGTGCCACTGGAGGCACAAAAGGAGGCTGTATATGCAGTACCCCTTTTACAAATGTCTGAACTTCAGGCACTGAAGCCAGTTCTTTCTGGAAGAAAATCGACAGGGCCGAAATTTGAACCTTAATGGACCCCAATTTTAGGCCCATAGACAGTCCTGTTTGCAGGAAATGGAGGAAACGACCCAGTTGAAATTCCTCTGTAGGGGCCTTTTTGGCCTCACACCACGCAACATATTTTCGCCAAATACGGTGATAATGCTTTGCGGTTACATCCTTCCTGGCGTTGATCAGGGTAGGGATGACTTCATCCGGAATGCCTTTTTCCTTCAGGATCCGGCGTTCAACTGCCATGCCGTCAAACGCAGCCGCGGTAAGTCTTGGAACAGACAAGGCCCCTGCTGGAGTAGGTCCTTTCTTAGAGGTAGAGGCCACGGGTCTTCCGTGAGCATCTCTTGCAGTTCCGGGTACCAAGTCCTTCTTGGCCAATCCGGAACCACGAGAATAGTTCTTACTCCCCTCCTTCTTATGATTCTCAGTACTTTTGGTATGAGAGGCAGAGGAGGGAACACATATACTGACTGGTACACCCACGGCGTGACCAGAGCGTCCACCGCTATTGCCTGAGGGTCTCTTGACCTGGCGCAATATCTGTCTAGTTTTTTGTTTAGACGGGACGCCATCATGTCCGCCTTTGGTTTTTCCCAACGGTTTACAATCAGGTGGAGGACTTCTGGATGAAGTCCCCACTCTCCCGTGTGAAGGTCGTGTCTGCTGAG
This sequence comes from Pseudophryne corroboree, assembly GCF_028390025.1. Lineage (NCBI taxonomy): Eukaryota > Metazoa > Chordata > Amphibia > Anura > Myobatrachidae > Pseudophryne > Pseudophryne corroboree. Next base: position 2,055,617 of record NW_026967541.1, read on the forward strand.
GAAGTCTGCTTCCCAGTTGTCCACTCCCGGAATGAACACTGCTGACAGTGCTATCACATGATTTTCCGCCCAGCGAAGAATCCTTGCAGCTTCTGCCATTGCCCTCCTGCTTCTCGTGCCGCCCTGTCTGTTTACGTGGGCGACTGACGTGATGTTGTCCGATTGGATCAATACCGCCTGACCCTGAAGCAGGGGTTTTGCTTGACTTAGGGCATTGTAAATGGCCCTTAGTTCCAGAATGTTTATATGAAGGGATATTTCCATGCTTGACCACAAGCCCTGGAAATTTTTCCCCTGTGTGACTGCCCCCCAGCCTCTCAGGCTGGCATCCGTGGTCACCAGGATCCAATCCTGAATGCCAAATCTGCGGCCCTCTAGTAGATGAGCACTCTGCAGCCACCACAGAAGAGACACCCTTGTCCTTGGCGACAGGGTTATCCGCTGATGCATCTGAAGATGCGATCCGGACCATTTGTCCAGCAGATCCCACTGAAACGTTCTTGCATGGAATCTTCCAAATGGAATCGCTTCGTAAGAAGCCACCATTTTCCCCAGGACCCTCGTGCACTGATGCACTGACACCTGGCCTGGTTTTAGGAAGTTCCTGACTAGCTCGGATAACTCCCTGGCCTTCTCCTCTGGGAGAAACACCTTTTTCTGGACTGTGTCCAGTATCACTGACCTGGTTTGGGAGTGTTGTGGACTCGGGGCTTCTTCCGATGACCGGGAAGAGGAACCGCCACTGGGTCGTAGTAGAGATGGCCGGATGTAGGTCTTCCTCATGCAGAACTAAGACGGCAGGCGGGAGGCCCAGAGGAATTCTTGTAGGTCTCCTGTAAGACAAGACTTGTAGAAATAATGAAGGCTGGGGTACTGAGATATTGGAGACACTGTGGTATTGAAGGCACTGAGGTACTGGGAGTACAGGGAGTGCTGGGAGACCCTTGGAGGCACGGAGGTGTTTGGAGGCACGGAGGTGCTTGGAGGCACGGAGGTGTTTGGAGACACCGAGGTGTTTGGAGGGACGAGGTGCTTGGAGGCACGAGGTGCTTGGAGACACGGAGGTAACTGGAGGCACGGAGGTGCTTTGAGGCGCGGAGGTGCTTGGAGGCACGGGGTGCTTGGAGGCACGAGGTGCTTGGAGGCACGGAGGTGCTTGGAGGCACGGAGGTAACTGGAGGCACGGAGGTAACTGGAGGCACGGAGGTAACTGGAGGCACGGAGGTGCTTGAGGCGCGGAGGTGCTTGGAGGCACGAGGTGCTTGGAGGCACGAGGTGCTTGGAGGCACGGAGGTGCTTGGAGGCACGGAGGTGCTTGGAGGCACGAGGTGCTTGGAGACACGGAGGTAACTGGAGGCACGGAGGTGCTTGTAGGCACAGGATGCTTGGAAGCACAGGTTGCTTGTAGGCACAGGATGCTTGGAAGCACAGGTTGCTTGTAGGCACAGGATGCTTGGAAGCACAGGATGCTTGCAGGGACAGGATGCTTGGAAGCACAGGATGCTTGCAGGGACAGGATGCTTGGAAGCACAGGATGCTTGCAGGGACAGGATGCTTGGAAGCACAGGATGCTTGCAGGGACAGGATGCTTGGAAGCACAGGATGCTTGCAGGGACAGGATGCTTGGAAGCACAGGATGCTTGCAGGGACGAGGGAGCTCTGGATCATAGCTTCCACAGGAGAAACGAAGATACTCAGGCATCGGATCTCTGCCTGGTATCTGATTTTAAATTCCCCGCCCTAGCCTGATTGGCGGAGCAGGCAGGTGACGTCAGACCTGCTCCGCCTCCTTGCCCTTGCTTGTGATGGCGGCGCCCTTGCTTCCGGGAAGCCGCCGGAGAGCAGCGCCGACCCGCCGCTGAAGCCGGAGACTGACAGGGGAAGAGAGGCGCCGGGCAGACCAGGCCACCCGCAGGGACAAGCGCGGTCGCCGCTGCCCGAGGTTCGTGACAGTACCCCCTCCTCCAGGAGTGGCCCCTGGACACTTCCCGGGCTTAGTCGGATGTCTGGAGTGGAAGATCCGAATCAGACGAGGAGCCGTTACTTCAGTAGCCCCAATCCAACTTCTCTCCTCAGGTCCATAACCCTTCCAGTCCACCAAGTACTGTAATTTTTTATGAAGATAACGAGAGTCCAGAATAGCTTTGATTTCAAACTCCGCTCCAGCTTCTGCCACTACGGACGTTGGCCTTGGGAGTGCTGAGTGGAATCGATTCAGTATGAGGGGACGGAGTAGAGAAACATGGAAGGCGTTAGGTATGCGAAGATGGGCAGGCAAACCCAGTTTACAGACCACAGGATTTAAGACTTGTAGCACAGGGTAAGGACCGATGAACCTTGGAGCGAATTTCATGGTGGGCACCTTCAACCGGAGATTCCGTGTGGACAGCCATACCCTGTCCCCAACTTTATATTGAGGTGCGGCTTGCCGTTTCTTATCTGCAAAGAACTTGTACCGAACAGAAACCTGCTTAAGATTAGCATGAACCTTTCTCCAAATTTGTCCAAAGTGTCGTAGAGTGGACGCTACAGCAGGAACCTCTATTATCGGAAGGCTTGGAAATTCCGGAACACGGGGATGGAACCCGTAGTTGACGAAAAATGGTGATTCCCCAGTGGAAGAATGAAACAAATGGTTATGGGCAAACTCCGCCCAAGGCAACAACTCCACCCAGTTGTCCTGTGAAGGAGAGAGATACAACCGAAGAAAAGTCTCTAGATCTTGATTGACTCGTTCCGTTTGTCCATTTGTTTGGGGATGATAAGCCGACGAAAACTTAAGTTTAATGTGTAGAGTTGAACAAAGGGCTTTCCAAAACCTGGCGGTGAACTGTACTCCACGGTCAGAAACAATCTCTTGTGGCAATCCATGCAAACGAAAATGTTCTCGGATAAACAATAGAGCCAGTTTCGGTGCTGTCGGAAGACCAGTCAAGGGCACAAAGTGTGCCATCTTCGAAAAACGGTCAACGATAACCCAAACGGTGTTGCAACCCTTGGAACAGGGCAAGTCAGTGATGAAGTCCATGGAAATGTGAGTCCAGGGTCTCACAGGGATAGGCAGAGGACGAAGTAACCCTGCAGGAGGCAGACGAGGAGATTTATGTTGTGTACATTGGGGACATGAATTAACGCAATCTTGTACATCCTTCCTCATGGTGTTCCACCAGTAAGACCTTTGCAGAAACTTGTACATCTTCTGAGCGCCGGGATGACCGGAAAACTTGGAGTTATGGACCCACCGTAGTATTCCTGGGCGGAATCTAGCTGGTACGGACATTCTTCCAGGAGGAGGAGCTGGAGTAGTTAAAGCAGCAGAGACAGAAACTGGATTCAGAATTAAACCCCGCTCCGGAGGTTCATCCTCGTCTGTGGGAACCTGTGAACGGGAAAGCGCATCTGCTTTAATATTGAGAGTCCCGGCACGGTACTTGATAATGAACGAGAATCGGGAAAAGAAAAGTGCCCATCTCGCCTGGCGAGGATTCAAACATTGTGCGGATTTGATGTACAGTAAATTCTTGTGATCCGTGTAGATGGTAAACACATGTTTAGCCCCTTCTAGAAGATATCTCCATTCTTCCAAGGCAGATTTGATTGCCAAGAGTTCCTGGTCTCCAATAGAGTAATTTCGTTCGGCTGGAGAGAATTTACGAGAGTGGAAGCCACACGGATGTAATTTCTTATCAGAGGAATGCTGGGAGAGGACAGCCCCCACCCCGACTGAAGATGCATCAACTTCTAAGAAGAAGGGTTCCTCGAAATTTGGTTGTTGGAGAACTGGAGCCGTCGTGAAAGCTAACTTTAAGCGAGAAAAAGCTACAATGGCTTCCGGAGGCCACAAACTAGGATTAGAACCCTTTCTCGTCAGGGCAGTAATGGGTGCAACAATGGTGGAGAAACCTTTAATGAATTTCCTGTAGTAGTTCGCAAAGCCCAGGAACCTTTGTATTGCTTTCAGGGAAAGAGGCTGAGTCCAATCACGAATGGCCGACAACTTTTCCGGATCCATGCGAAGCTCCGTCCCCGAGATGACATAACCGAGGAACGGAATAGATGTTACTTCAAAGGTACATTTGGAAAGCTTGGCGTAGAGATGATTCTCTTGTAAACGGTGTAGCACCTCTTTGACTTGAGTCCTGTGTTCGACAAGATTCTTGGAAAAAATCAGTATGTCGTCCAGATATACCACAACGCTCTGATACAGCATATCACGAAAGATTTCGTTGACGAATCCCTGGAAAACCGCGGGAGCATTACTAAGACCAAACGGCATCACCAAGTATTCGTAATGCCCATCTCGGGTATTAAAGGCAGTCTTCCATTCATCCCCCTCTCGGATGCGTATAAGATTATAAGCTCCTCTCAAGTCGAGTTTTGAAAAAATGCGGGCACCACGAACCCTATCAAATAACTCTGTGATTAGTGGCAAGGGGTATTTATTCTTAATAGTAATGTCGTTTAGGCCGCGGTAGTCGATGCATGGTCTCAACCCCCCGTCCTTTTTCTTCACGAAAAAGAAGCCTGCACCAGCAGGGGAGGAAGAGGGGCGAATGAATCCCTTGAGCATATTGGACTTAATATACTCCGACATGGCTTGAGTCTCGGGAAGAGACAGAGGATATGTGCGACCACGAGGTGGCGTCTTCCCTGGGACAAGGTCAATAGGGCAGTCCCAAGGCCTGTGAGGTGGTAACAGGTCAGCAGCTTGTTCCGAAAATACGTCCTTGTACCCTTGATATGCCTCCGGAATGTGCTCTTCATCCGTTTTGGAGGTAACACGGAGCGGACAAACAGGAGTAAGACAATTAGTGTGACAAAAGGAACTCCAGGACAGAATTTGTGACGACTTCCAATCGATGTGGGGGTTATGACTTTTCAGCCAAGGCATTCCAAGAACCAGATCATGGGGCATTTCTGGGATTACCAAGAGTTCCAAATCTTCCTGATGTAGAGCCCCGACCCGCAGCTTAACTGGCCCCGTGCGCCACATTATGAGACCTTTGGAAATTCTAGTCCCGTTGATAGCCGTCAGTGAAATTGGCCGCTCGATAGGCCGTAACTTTAAACCCAAACTTTGGGCACAGAAGGAAGAAACGAAGTTCCCTGCAGCTCCGGAATCCAATAGGGCTTCACAAGACCTGGAGACTGAATTGGAGACTAGAGTTACTGGAAGCAAGCAGTCCGAAGTTGGAGAAGCTTTTGTCGTAACTCCCAGCTTGACTCCTCCGGAACAAGCTAGGTCTGCCCGTTTCCCGGACGGACTTTACAAGATTTAAGAAAATGATCTGCGGCTCCACAGTAAAGGCAGAGTTTACCCTCACGACGACGCTGTCGTTCTTCCGGAGACAGTCGGGAGCGGTTAATTTGCATGGGCTCATCTGAGCTAGGTGAGGCCACCGGCCTAGGAGTAGGATTCCGGAACCTGGAACGATCCGAACGGTTACGTTCTCTTCCACGCTCCTGCATCCGAAGATCCACCTTGACGCAAAGGGAAATCAAATCTTCTAATGGATCCGGCAGATCTCTAGTAACCAGCTCGTCTTTCAGCCGGTCGGAAAGACCGTTCCAGAAGGCAGCTCTCAGGGCATCATTATTCCAGCGTAGTTCGGAAGCAATGGTCTGGAAATGAACCACGTACTGGCCCACGGAACGGGCGCCCTGCCGAACACGGAGCAAATCGGAAGAAGCAGTGGTCATTCTGCCGGGCTCGTCGAAAATCCTTCGAAAGGACGAGATGAAGTTGGTGTAGTTGGAAACCATGGGATCAGATCGTTCCCATAATGGAGACACCCAATCCAAAGCAGAACCTTCCAACAGAGAAATAATATATGCTACCTTGGACCGGTCTGTAGGAAAGTTGTGTGCAAGTAGCTCGAAATGTACCTCGCACTGGTTCAAGAAACCACGACAATTTTTGGGATTCCCATTATAGCGGGACGGAGTAGGCAACTGAAGGCGTGGAGTGACACCGGCCGATGGTTGAACATTGCTGGCAACGGCAACTGGTGCGACTGCTGGAACAGGAGCCGGAATTACTGAGGCCAGAGACGCCTGAATCTGATCCAGACGCCCGGACAACTGCTGGAGGTACTGCATCACCTGACCTTGTGCTGCTTCCTGACTTTGCACTCGAGAAGCCAGGTTCTGGATGGCACTAGAGTCCGTGTTCCGATCCCCCGAGTCCATGAGGCCTGAGTATACTATCACTGACCTGGTTTGGGAGTGTTGTGGACTCGGGGCTTCTTCCGATGACCGGGAAGAGGAACCGCCACTGGGTCGTAGTAGAGATGGCCGGATGTAGGTCTTCCTCATGCAGAACTAAGACGGCAGGCGGGAGGCCCAGAGGAATTCTTGTAGGTCTCCTGTAAGACAAGACTTGTAGAAATAATGAAGGCTGGGGTACTGAGATATTGGAGACACTGTGGTATTGAAGGCACTGAGGTACTGGGAGTACAGGGAGTGCTGGGAGACCCTTGGAGGCACGGAGGTGTTTGGAGGCACGGAGGTGCTTGGAGGCACGGAGGTGTTTGGAGACACCGAGGTGTTTGGAGGGACGAGGTGCTTGGAGGCACGAGGTGCTTGGAGACACGGAGGTAACTGGAGGCACGGAGGTGCTTTGAGGCGCGGAGGTGCTTGGAGGCACGGGGTGCTTGGAGGCACGAGGTGCTTGGAGGCACGGAGGTGCTTGGAGGCACGGAGGTAACTGGAGGCACGGAGGTAACTGGAGGCACGGAGGTAACTGGAGGCACGGAGGTGCTTGAGGCGCGGAGGTGCTTGGAGGCACGAGGTGCTTGGAGGCACGAGGTGCTTGGAGGCACGGAGGTGCTTGGAGGCACGGAGGTGCTTGGAGGCACGAGGTGCTTGGAGACACGGAGGTAACTGGAGGCACGGAGGTGCTTGTAGGCACAGGATGCTTGGAAGCACAGGTTGCTTGTAGGCACAGGATGCTTGGAAGCACAGGTTGCTTGTAGGCACAGGATGCTTGGAAGCACAGGATGCTTGCAGGGACAGGATGCTTGGAAGCACAGGATGCTTGCAGGGACAGGATGCTTGGAAGCACAGGATGCTTGCAGGGACAGGATGCTTGGAAGCACAGGATGCTTGCAGGGACAGGATGCTTGGAAGCACAGGATGCTTGCAGGGACAGGATGCTTGGAAGCACAGGATGCTTGCAGGGACGAGGGAGCTCTGGATCATAGCTTCCACAGGAGAAACGAAGATACTCAGGCATCGGATCTCTGCCTGGTATCTGATTTTAAATTCCCCGCCCTAGCCTGATTGGCGGAGCAGGCAGGTGACGTCAGACCTGCTCCGCCTCCTTGCCCTTGCTTGTGATGGCGGCGCCCTTGCTTCCGGGAAGCCGCCGGAGAGCAGCGCCGACCCGCCGCTGAAGCCGGAGACTGACAGGGGAAGAGAGGCGCCGGGCAGACCAGGCCACCCGCAGGGACAAGCGCGGTCGCCGCTGCCCGAGGTTCGTGACATCCAGAATCATTCCTAGGAACAGTAGACGTGTCGTTGGAATCAGCTGCGATTTTGGGCTATTTAGGATCCACCCGTGCTGACGTAACACTACCTGCGATAGTGCTACTCCGATTTCTAACTGTTCCCTGGACCTTGCCCTTATCAGGAGATCGTCCAAGTAAGGGATAATTAAGATGCCTTTTCTTCGAAGAAGAATCATCATTTCGGCCATTACCCTGGTAAAGACTCGAGGTGCCGTGGACAACCCAAACCTTTTTATGTAAGTGTTCAAGGATTTCAGATTTAAAATTGGTCTCACCGAGCCGTCCGGCTTTGGTACCACTAACAGTGTGGAATAATAGCCCTTTCCTTGTTGTAGGACGGGTACCTTGATTATCACCTGCTGGGACTACAGCTTGTGAATGGCTTCCAAAAGTGCCTCCCTGTCCGAGGGAGACTTTGGTAGAGCAGACTTCAGGAACCGGCGAGGGGGAAACGCCTCGAATTCCAGTTTGTACCCCTGTGATACTACCTGTAGAATCCAGGGGTCCACTTGCGAGTGAGCCCACTGCGCGTTGAAATTCTTGAGACGGGCCCCCACCGTGCCTGCGTCTGCTTGTAAAGCCCCAGCGTCATGCTGAAGACTTGGCAGAAGCAGGGGAGGGCTTCTGCTCCTGGGAAGCAGCTGCATGGTGCAGTCTTTTTCCTCTTCCTCTGCCCCGGGGCAGAAATGAGTGGCCTTTTGCTCGCTTGTATTTACGGGAACGAAAGGACTGAGTTTGAAAAGACGGTGTCTTTTTCTGTTGAGAGGTGACCTGGGGTAAAAAGGTGGACTTTCCAGCCGTTGCCGTGGCCACCAGGTCCGATAGACCAGCCCCAAATAACTCCTCCCCTTTATACGGCAATACTTCCATATGTCGTTTGGAATCCGCATCCCCTGACCACTGTCGCGTCCATAACGCTCTTCTGGCAGAAATGGACATAGCACTTACTCTTGATGCCAGGGTACAAATATCCCTCTGCGCATCACGCATATATAGTAATGCATCCTTCAAATGCTCTATAGTTAGCAATATATTGTCCCTGTCCAGGGTATCAATATTTTCAGTCAGGGAATCCGACCACGCTACTCCAGCACTGCACATCCAGGTTGAAGCTATTGCTGGTCGCAGTATAACACCAGTATGTGTGTATATACTTTTTAGTATATTTTCCAGCCTTCTATCAGCTGGTTCTTTTAGGGTGGCCGTATCAGGAGACGGTAACGCTACTTGTTTAGATAAACGTGTGAGCGCCTTATCTACCCTAGGGGGTGTTTCCCAACGCGCCCTAACCTCTGGCGGGAAAGGATATAGTGCCAATAATTTCTTAGAAATTAGCAGTTTTTTGTCGGGGGAAACCCACGCTTTATCACACACCTCGTTTAATTCGTCTGACTCAGGAAAAACTATTGGTAGTTTTTTCACCCCCCACATAATACCCATCTTTGTGGTACTTGTAGTGTCAGAAATGTTCAATGCCTCCTTCATTGCCGTGATCATGTAACGTGTGGCCCTACTGGACATTACGTTTGTCTCCTCACCGTCGACACTAGACTCAGTATCTGTGTCTGGGTCTGTGTCGACCCACTGAGGTAACGGGCGTTTTAGGGCCCCTGACGGTGTCTGAGACGCCTGGACAGGCACTAATTGATTTGCCGGCTGTCTCATGTCGTCAACAGTTTTTTGCAAGTTGCTGACATTGTCACGTAATTCTTTAAATACGATCATCCAGTCAGGTGTCGACTCCCTAGGGGGTGACATCACTAACACAGGCAATTGCTCCGCCTCCACATCATTTTCCTCCTCATACATGTCGACACACACGTACCGACACACAGCACATACACAGGGAATGCTCTGATAGAGGACAGGACCCCACTAGCCCTTTGGAGAGACAGAGGGAGAGTCTGCCAGCACACACCAAAAGCGCTATATATATATATACAGGGATAACCTTTATCAGTGTTATTCCCTTTATAGCTGCTTTTTATATTATTATTTGCTGCCAATAGTGCCCCCCCTTTCTCTTTTTTACCCTGGTTCTGTAGCAGGTCTGCAGGGGAGATTCAGGGAGCCGTCCTTCCAGCGGAGCTGTGAGGGAAAATGGCGCTTGTGTGCTGAGGAGATAGGCTCCGCCCCTTCACGACGTCCTTATCTTCCGCTTTTTCTGTAAAAAAATGGCAGGGGTTAAATACATCCATATAGCCCAGGAGCTATATGTGATGTATTTCTTTTTGCCAACCTAAGGTATCTGTTATATTGCGTCTCAGGGCGCTCCCCCCCCAGCGCCCTGCACCCTCAGTGACCGGAATGTGAAGTGTGCTGAGAGCAATGGCGCACAGCTGCGGTGCTGTGCGCTACCTTAGTTGAAGACAGGACCGTCTTCTGCCGCCGATTTCACCGGACCTCTTCGCTCTTCTGGCTCTGTAAGGGGGCCGGCGGCGCGGCTCCGGTGACCCATCCAGGCTGAACCTGTGATCGTCCCTCTGGAGCTAATGTCCAGTAGCCTAAGAAGCCCAATCCACTCTGCACGCAGGTGAGTTCGCTTCTTCTCCCCTTAGTCCCTCGATGCAGTGATCCTGTTGCCAGCAGGACTCACTGAAAATAAAAAACCTAAATTACACTTTTATTCTAAGCAGCTCAGGAGAGCCACCTAGCCTGCACCCTTCTCGTTCGGGCACAAAAATCTAACTGAGGCTTGGAGGAGGGTCATAGGGGGAGGAGCCAGTGCACACCACCTGATCCTAAGCTTTTATTCTTGTGCCCTGTCTCCTGTGGAGCCGCTATTCCCCATGGTCCTTACGGAGTCCCAGCATCCACTAGGACGTCAGAGAAACAGGATTTTAATTAGAGATGAGCGGGTTCGGTTCCTCTGAATCCGAACCCGCCCGAACTTCAGTTTTTTTTACACGGGGCCGAGCGACTCGGATCTTCCCGCCTTGCTCGGTTAACCCGAGCGCGCCCGAACGTCATCATCCCGCTGTCGGATTCTCGCGAGGCTCGGATTCTATCGCGAGACTCGGATTCTATATAAGGAGCCGCGCGTCGCCGCCATTTTCACACGTGCATTGAGATTCATAGGGAGAGGACGTGGCTGGCGTCCTCTCCGTTTATAGAGAAGAGAGTGAGACAGTAGAGAGAGACACAGTAGTAATTTTGGGGAGCATTAGGAGGAGTACTACTACTACTACTTGCTGAAGTGATAGTGTGACTGTATTAATTATCTGACTTGTGGGGGAGACACTGACAGTGGGGAGCAGTTAGAGTCTGAGAGCAGGACTCAGGAGTACATATAACGTACAGTGCACACTTTTGCTGCCAGAGTGCCACACTGCCATTGTTTGTGACCACACTGACCACCAGTATAATATATATTGTGATTGTCTGCTTAGGAGTACTACTTGCAAGTTGCTGATAGTGTGACCAGTGACCTGACCACCAGTTTAATAATCACCACCAGTTTAATATATATATATATATATATATATATATATATAATTGTATATAATATATATATATATATAATATTGTATACCACCTACCCGTGTTTTTTTTTTCTTTCTTTCTTCTTTATACATACTACTATAGTAGCTTACTGTAGCAGTCTGCGGTGCTGTTGAGCTGACAGTGTCCAGCAGGTCCGTCATCAGTCATTACATAATAAATATATATACCTGTCCGGCTGCAGTACTAGTGATATTATATATATATATTGATTTCATCTCATTATCATCCAGTCTATATTAGCAGCAGACACAGTACGGTAGTCCACGGCTGTAGCTACCTCTGTGTCGGCACTCGGCAGTCCATCCATAATTGTATACCACCTACCCGTGGTTTTTTTTTTCTTTCTTCTTTATACATACTACTATAGTAGCTTACTCTAGCAGTCTGCGGTGCTGCTGAGCTGACAGTGTCCAGCAGGTCCGTCATCAGTCATTACATAATAAATATATATACCTGTCCGGCTGCAGTACTAGTGATATTATATATACATATATATTGATTTAATCTCATTATCATCCAGTCTATATTAGCAGCAGACACAGTACGTTAGTCCACGGCTGTAGCTACCTCTGTGTCGGCACTCGGCAGTCCATCCATAATTGTATACCACCTACCCATGGTTTTTTTTTTTCTTTCTTCTTTATACATACTACTATAGCAGCTTACTGTAGCAGTCTGCGGTGCTGCTGAGCTGACAGTGTCCAGCAGGTCCGTCATCAGTCATTACATAATAAATATATATACCTGTCCGGCTGCAGTACTAGTGATATTATATATACATATATATATATTGATTTCATCTCATTATCATCCAGTCTATATTAGCAGCAGACACAGTACGGTAGTCCACGGCTGTAGCTACCTCTGTGTCGGCACTCGGCAGTCCATCCATAATTGTATACCACCTACCCGTGGTTTTTTTTTTCTTTCTTCTTTATACATACTACTATAGTAGCTTACTGTAGCAGTCTGCGGTGCTGCTGAGCTGACAGTGTCCAGCAGGTCCGTCATCAGTCATTACATAATAAATATATATACCTGTCCGGCTGCAGTACTAGTGATATTATATATACATATATATTGATTTCATCTCATTATCATCCAGTCTATATTAGCAGCAGACACAGTACGTTAGTCCACGGCTGTAGCTACCTCTGTGTCGGCACTCGGCAGTCCATCCATAATTGTATACCACCTACCCGTGTTTTTTTTTTCTTTCTTCTTTATACATACTACTATAGTAGCTTACTGTAGCAGTCTGCGGTGCTGCTGAGCTGACAGTGTCCAGCAGGTCCGTCATCAGTCATTACATAATAAATATATATACCTGTCCGGCTGCAGTACTAGTGATATTATATATATATATATATATATATATATATATATATATTGATTTCATCTCATTATCATCCAGTCTATATTATCAGCAGACACAGTACGTTAGTCCACGGCTGTAGCTACCTCTGTGTCGGCACTCGGCAGTCCATCCATAATTGTATACCACCTACCCGTGGTTTTTTTTTTTCTTTCTTCTTTATACATACTACTATAGTAGCTTACTGTAGCAGTCTGCGGTGCTGCTGAGCTGACAGTGTCCAGCAGGTCCGTCATCAGTCATTACATAATAAATATATATACCTGTCCGGCTGCAGTACTAGTGATATTATATATACATATATATTGATTTCATCTCATTATCATCCAGTCTATATTAGCAGCAGACACAGTACGTTAGTCCACGGCTGTAGCTACCTCTGTGTCGGCACTCGGCAGTCCATCCATAATTGTATACCACCTACCCGTGTTTTTTTTTTTTTTCTTTCTTCTTTATACATACTACTATAGTAGCTTACTGTAGCAGTCTGCGGTGCTGCTGAGCTGACAGTGTCCAGCAGGTCCGTCATCAGTCATTACATAATAAATATATATACCTGTCCGGCTGCAGTACTAGTGATATTATATATACATATATATATTGATTTCATCTCATTATCATCCAGTCTGTCTGCTGCTAATATACAGTACGGTAGTCCACGGCTGTAGCTACCTCTGTGTCGGCACTCGGCAGTCCATCCATAATTGTATATCACCTACCCGTGTTTTTTTTTTTTCTTTCTTCTTTATACATACTACTATAGCAGCTTACTGTAGCAGTCTGCGGTGCTGCTGAGCTGACAGTGTCCAGCAGGTCCGTCATCAGTCATTACATAATAAATATATATACCTGTCCGGCTGCAGTACTAGTGATATTATATATACATATATATATATTGATTTCATCTCATTATCATCCAGTCTGTCTGCTGCTAATATACAGTACGGTAGTCCACGGCTGTAGCTACCTCTGTGTCGGCACTCGGCAGTCCATCCATAATTGTATATCACCTACCCGTGGTTTTTTTTTTCTTTCTTCTTTATACATACTACTATAGCAGCTTACTGTAGCAGTCTGCGGTGCTGCTGAGCTGACAGTGTCCAGCAGGTCCGTCATCAGTCATTACATAATAAATATATATACCTGTCCGGCTGCAGTACTAGTGATATTATATATACATATATATATTGATTTCATCTCATTATCATCCAGTCTGTCTGCTGCTAATATACAGTACGGTAGTCCACGGCTGTAGCTACCTCTGTGTCGGCACTCGGCAGTCCATCCATAATTGTATATCTCCTACCCGTGGTTTTTTTTTTTCTTTCTTCTTTATACATACTACTATAGCAGCTTACTGTAGCAGTCTGCGGTGCTGCTGAGCTGACAGTGTCCAGCAGGTCCGTCATCAGTCATTACATAATAAATATATATACCTGTCCGGCTGCAGTACTAGTGATATTATATATACATATATATATTGATTTCATCTCATTATCATCCAGTCTATATTAGCAGCAGACGCAGTACGGTAGTCCTCGGCTGTAGCTACCTCTGTGTCGGCACTCGGCAGTCCATCCATAATTGTATACCACCTACCCGTGGTTTTTTTTTTTCTTTCTTCTTTATACATACTACTATAGTAGCTTACTGTAGCAGTCTGTGGTGCTGCTGAGCTGACAGTGTCCAGCAGGTCCGTCATCAGTCATTACATAATAAATATATATACCTGTCCGGCTGCAGTACTAGTGATATTATATATATATATATATATATATATATATTTTGATTTCATCTCATTATCATCCAGTCTATATTAGCAGCAGACACAGTACGGTAGTCCACGGCTGTAGCTACCTCTGTGTCGGCAGTCGCTCGTCCATCCATAAGTATACTAGTATCCATCCATCCATCTCCATTGTTTACCTGAGGTGCCTTTTAGTTGTGCCTATTAAAATATGGAGAACAAAAATGTTGAGGTTCCAAAATTAGGGAAAGATCAAGATCCACTTCCACCTCGTGCTGAAGCTGCTGCCACTAGTCATGGCCGAGACGATGAAATGCCAGCAACGTCGTCTGCCAAGGCCGATGCCCAATGTCATAGTACAGAGCATGTAAAATCCAAAACACCAAATATCAGTAAAAAAAGGACTCCAAAATCTAAAATAAAATTGTCGGAGGAGAAGCGTGAACTTGCCAATATGCCATTTACCACACGGAGTGGCAAGGAACGGCTGAGGCCCTGGCCTATGTTCATGGCTAGTGGTTCAGCTTCACATGAGGATGGAAGCACTCAGCCTCTCGCTAGAAAAATGAAAAGACTCAAGCTGGCAAAAGCAGTAGCACCGCAAAGAACTGTGCGTTCTTCGAAATCCCAAATCCACAAGGAGAGTCCGACTCCAATTGTGTCGGTTGCGATGCCTGACCTTCCCAACACTGGACGTGAAGAGCATGCGCCTTCCACCATTTGCACGCCCCCTGCAAGTGCTGGAAGGAGCACCCGCAGTCCAGTTCCTGATAGTCAGATTGAAGATGTCAGTGTTGAAGTACACCAGGATGAGGAGGATATGGGTGTTGCTGGCGCTGGGGAGGAAATTGACCAGGAGGATTCTGATGGTGGAGGTGGTTTGTTTAAGTCAGGCACCCGGGGAGACACCTGTTGTCCGTGGGAGGAATATGGCCATTGACATGCCTGGTGAAAATACCAAAAAAATCAGCTCTTCGGTGTGGAAGTATTTCAACAGAAATGCGGACAACAGGTGTCAAGCCGTGTGTTGCCTTTGTCAAGCTGTAATAAGTAGGGGTAAGGATGTTAACCACCTCGGAACATCCTCCCTTATACGTCACCTGCAGCGCATTCATAATAAGTCAGTGACAAGTTCAAAAACTTTGGGTGACAGCGGAAGCAGTCCACTGACCAGTAAATCCCTTCCTCTTGTAACCAAGCTCACGCAAACCACCCCACCAACTCCCTCAGTGTCAATTTCCTCCTTCCCCAGGAATGCCAATAGTCCTGCAGGCCATGTCACTGGCAATTCTGACGATTCCTCTCCTGCCTGGGATTCCTATGATGCATCCTTGCGTGTAACGCCTACTGCTGCTGGCGCTGCTGTTGTTGCTGCTGGGAGTCGATGGTCATCCCAGAGGGGAAGTCGTAAGACCACTTTTACTACTTCCACCAAGCAATTGACTGTCCAACAGTCCTTTGCGAGGAAGATGAAATATCACAGCAGTCATCCTGCTGCAAAGCGGATAACTGAGGCCTTGGCATCCTGGGTGGTGAGAAACGTGGTTACGGTATCCATCATTACTGCAGAGCCAACTAGAGACTTGTTGGAGGTACTGTGTCCCCGGTACCAAATACCATCTAGGTTCCATTTCTCTAGGCAGACGATACCGAAAATGTACACAGACCTCAGAAAAAGAGTCACCAGTGTCCTAAAAAATGCAGCTGTACCCAATGTCCACTTAACCACGGACATGTGGACAAGTGGAGCAGGGCAGGGTCAGGACTATATGACTGTGACAGCCCACTGGGTAGATGTATGGACTCCCGCCGCAAGAACAGCAGCGGCGGCACCAGTAGCAGCATCTCGCAAACGCCAACTCTTTCCTAGGCAGGCTACGCTTTGTATCACCGGTTTCCAGAATACGCACACAGCTGAAAACCTCTTACGGCAACTGAGGAAGATCATCGCGGAATGGCTTACCCCAATTGGACTCTCCTGTGGATTTGTGGCATCGGACAACGCCAGCAATATTGTGTGTGCATTAAATCTGGGCAATTTCCAGCACGTCCCATGTTTTGCACATACCTTGAATTTGGTGGTGCAGAATTATTTAAAAAACGACAGGGGCGTGCAAGAGATGCTGTCGGTGGCCAGAAGAATTGCGGGACACTTTCGGCGTACAGGCACCACGTACAGAAGACTGGAGCACCACCAAAAACGCCTGAACCTGCCCTGCCATCATCTGAAGCAAGAAGTGGTAACGAGGTGGAATTCAACCCTCTATATGCTTCAGAGGTTGGAGGAGCAGCAAAAGGCCATTCAAGCCTATACAATTGAGCACGATATAGGAGGTGGAATGCACCTGTCTCAAGCGCAGTGGAGAATGATTTCAACGTTGTGCAAGGTTCTGCTGCCCTTTGAACTTGCCACACATGAAGTCAGTTCAGACACTGCCAGCCTGAGTCAGGTCATTCCCCTCATCAGGCTTTTGCAGAAGAAGCTGGAGGCATTGAAGGAGGAGCTAAGATAGAGTGATTCCGCTAGGCATGTGGGACTTGTGGATGGAGCCCTTAATTCGCTTAACAAGGATTCACGGGTGGTCAATCTGTTGAAATCAGAGAACTACATTTTGGCCACCGTGCTCGATCCTAGATTTAAAACTTACCTTGGATCTCTCTTTCTGGCACACACAAGTCTGCTGGGGTTCAAAGACCTGCTGGTGAGAAAATTGTCAAGTCAAGCGGAACGCGACCTGTCAACATCTCCTCCTTCACATTCTCCCGCAACTGGGGTTCGAGGAAAAGGCTCAGAATTCCGAGCCCACCCGCTGGCGGTGATGCAGGGCAGTCTGGAGCGACTGCTGATGCTGACATCTGGTCCGGACTGAAGGACCTGCCAACGATTACGGACATGTCGTCTACTGGCACTGCATATGATTCTCTCCCCATTGAAAGAATGGTGGAGGATTATATGAGTGACCGCATCCAAGTAGGCACGTCAGACAGTCCGTACTTATACTGGCAGGAAAAAGAGGCAATTTGGAGGCCCTTGCACAAACTGGCTTTATTCTACCTAAGTTGTCCTCCCACAAGTGTGTACTCCGAAAGAGTGTTTAGTGCCGCCGCTCACCTTGTCAGCAATCGGCGTACAAGGTTACTTCCAGAAAATGTGGAGAAGATGATGTTCATTAAAATGAATTATAATCAATTCCTCCGTGGAGACATTGACCAGCAGCAATTGCCTCCACAAAGTACACGGGGAGCTGAAATGGTGGATTCCAGTGGGGACGAATTGATAATCTGTGAGGAGGGGGATGTACACGGTGATATATCGGAGGATGATGATGAGGTGGACATCTTGCCTCTGTAGAGCCAGTTTGTGCAAGGAGAGATTAATTGCTTCTTATTTGGTGGGGGTCCAAACCAACCCGTCATTTCAGTCACAGTCGTGTGGCAGACCCTGTCACCGAAATGATGGGTTGGTTAAAGTGTGCATGTCCTGTTTATACAACATAAGGGTGGGTGGGAGGGCCCAAGGACAATTCCATCTTGCACCTCTTTTTTCTTTCATTTTTCTTTGCGTCATGTGCTGTTTGGGGAGTGTTTTTTGGAAGGGCCATCCTGCGTGACACTGCAGTGCCACTCCTAGATGGGCCAGGTGTTTGTGTCGGCCACTAGGGTCGCTTAGCTTACTCACACAGCTACCTCATTGCGCCTCTTTTTTTCTTCTTTGCATCATGTGCTGTTTGGGGAGTGTTTTTTGGAAGGGCCATCCTGCGTGACACTGCAGTGACACTCCTAGATGGGCCAGGTGTTTGTGTCGGCAACTAGGGTCGCTTAGCTTACTAACACAGCTACCTCATTGCGCCTCTTTTTTTCTTTGCGTCATGTGCTGTTTGGGGAGTGTTTTTTGGAAGGGCCATCCTGCGTGACACTGCAGTGCCACTCCTAGATGGGCCAGGTGTTTGTGTCGGCCACTAGGGTCGCTTAGCTTACTCACACAGCTACCTCATTGCGCCTCTTTTTTCTTCTTTGCGTCATGTGCTGTTTGGGGAGTGTTTTTTGGAAGGGCCATCCTGCGTGACACTGCAGTGCCACTCCTAGATGGGCCAGGTGTTTGTGTCGGCCACTAGGGTCGCTTAGCTTACTCACACAGCTACCTCATTGCGCCTCTTTTTTTTCTTCTTTGCATCATGTGCTGTTTGGGGAGTGTTTTTTGGAAGGGCCATCCTGCGTGACACTGCAGTGCCACTCCTAGATGGGCCAGGTGTTTGTGTCGGCCACTAGGGTCGCTTAGCTTACTCACACAGCTACCTCATTGCGCCTCTTTTTTTCTTTGCGTCATGTGCTGTTTGGGGAGTGTTTTTTGGAAGGGCCATCCTGCGTGACACTGCAGTGCCACTCCTAGATGGGCCAGGTGTTTGTGTCGGCTACTAGGGTCGCTTAGCTTAGTCATCCAGCGACCTCGGTGCAAATTTTAGGACTAAAAATAATATTGTGAGGTGTGAGGTATTCAGAATAGACTGAAAATGAGTGGAAATTATGGTTTTTGAGGTTAATAATACTTTGGGATCAAAATGACCCCCAAATTCTATGATGTAAGCTGTTTTTTTGTGTTTTTTGAAAAAAACACCCGAATCCAAAACACACCCGAATCCGACAAAAAAAATTCGGTGAGGTTTTGCCAAAACGCGGTCGAACCCAAAACACGGCCGCGGAACCAAACCCAAAACCAAAACACAAAACCCGAAAAATTTCAAGTGCACATCTCTCATTTTAATACCTACCGGTAAATCCTTTTCTCCTAGTCCGTAGAGGATGCTGGGGTCCACTTCAGTACCAGGAGGTATAGACGGTTCTGCAGGAGCCATGGGCACTTTAAGACTTTTCAAAGGGTATGAACTGGCTCCCCCGTCTATGCCCTCCTATAGACCTCAGTATAGGAACTGTGCCCAGGGAGACGGACATTTCGAGGAAAGGATTTACTTTTATGTTAATTTATTTATTAGCAGTTTCGTATATGGCGCAGCATATTCCGTTGCGCTTTACAATTAGAACAACAATTATAGAACAAAACTGGGCAAGGACAGACAGACATAGAGGTAGGAAGCTTACAATCTATGGGGAAATAGGCATTGATACTTGAGGATAGATGCTACCAGTTACATAATGGTTCCCCAGATTTCTAGGTTCTTAGTGGGTTGTATGATATGATGACCTAGCAATGTTGGAAGACAAAATGTGAGGTTATGTGGACTGTACAGAGAGGATGTAACTGGATAGGGAAGTTAATGGTGACTTATTATGTAACTACAAAATTAACAACTGCAGGTAAAGTACGCACTGGGTCAGGTGCCCAGCATCCTCTACGGACTAAGAGAAAAGGATTTACCGGTAGGTATTAAAATCCTATTTTCTCATACGTCCTAGAGGATGCTGGGGTCCACTTCAGTACCATGGGGTTATACCAAAGCTCAAGTACGGGCGGGAGAGTGCGGATGACACTGCAGCACCGATTGACCAAACTTGAGGTCCTCATCGGCTGAGGTATCAAACTTGTAAATTTTAGCAAACGTGTTTGACCCTAGTCAAGTATCCGCTCGCCAAAAGTTATGCAGCCGCCCAGGACGAGCCCACCTTTAGAATGGGCATTTACCGACTTCAGTATCGGCAATCCTGCCGTGAAATGAGCGTGCTGAATCGTTCCTCTGATCTAGCGCGCAAAAGCCTGCTTAGAAGCAGGACCCCCAATCTTGTTGGGAGTATACCTAGCTGTAGTGAACGTGTCAGTAACTACTGGCACCACAACAGGTTGGTTTACATGGAAAGAAGAAAACCACCTTTGGAAGAAATTGCTGGCGAGTTCTCAACTCTGCCCTATCTTCATGGGAGATCAAGTAAGGTCTCTTGTGAGACAAGGCCCCCAACTCAGACACCTGCCTTGCGAATGCCAAGGCCAAAAGCATCACCACTTTCCAAGTGAGAAACTTCAACTCTATCTCCTGTAGAGGTTCACACCAATTTGATTGAAGGAACTGCAATACCACAGTAAGGTCCCATGGTGCCACAGGAGGCACAAATGGAGGCTGGATGTGCAGAACCCCTTTCATGAATGTCTGAACTTCTGTAAGGAAGGCCAATTGTTTTTGAAAGAAAACTGATAAAGCTGAAATCTGGACTTTGATTGAAACAAATCTAAGGCCCGCATCCACACCAGCCTGCAGAAAATGGAGAAAACGTCCTAACTCAACTCTTCCGTAGGAGCCTTCTTGGATTCACACCAAGATACATATTTTCTCCAAATACGGTGGTAATGTTTAGACGCTACTCCTTTCCTGGGGATGATAAGAGTGGGGATGACTTCTTTGGGACTACCCTTTCGGGCTAGGATCCGGCGCTCAACAGCCCTGCTGTCAAACGTAGCTGCGGTAAGCCTGGATACACGCACGGCCCCTGCTACAGCAAGTCCTCGCGAAGAGGAAAAGGCAGAGGATCTTCTATGAGCAACTCCTGAAGATCTGGATACCAAGCCCTCCCTGGCCAGTCTGGTGCAATGAGGATTGCTCGAACCCTTGTTGTTCTTATGATTTTGAGAACTTTTGATATTATTGGAAATGGAGGAAAGACATATATCGACCGAAACACCCACTGGGTCACCAGTGCATCCACTGCTATTGCTTGAGGGTCTCTCGACCTGGAACAATATCTCTGAAGCTTCTAGTTGAGACGAGATGCCATCATGTCTACTTGAGGAATTCCCCAAAGACTTGTCACCTCTGCAAAGACTTCTTGGTGGAGGCCCCACTCTCCTGGATGGAGATTGTGTCTGCTGAGGAAGTCTGCTTCCCAGTTGTCCACTACCGGAATGAAACTTGCTGACAGAGCTCTTGCATGTCTTTCTGGCCAGAGGAGAATCTTTGTCACCTCTGCCATTGCCGCTCTGCTTTTCGTTCCGCCTTGACGGTTTATGTACGCGACTGCTGTTACATTGTCCGACTGGATCTGCACGGGTTGAGCTTGAAGAAGATGTGCCGCTTGTAGAAGGCCGTTGTAAATGTCTCTCAATTCCAGCACGTTTATGTGAAGGCAGGTTTCCTGACTTGACTGTTTTCCTTGGAAACTTTCCCCCTGTGTGACAGCTCCCCAGCTTCGGAGACTTCCATCCATGGTTACTAGGACCCAGTCCTGAATCCCAGACCTGCGTCCCTCTAACAGGTGAGAACTGTGTAACCCCCACAGGAGCGAAATCCTGGCTTTGGAGGACAGGATTATTTTCCGGTGCATGTGTAGGTGGGATACGGACCACTTGTCCAACAGGTCCACCGGAATACTCTGGCATAGAATCGGCCAAACTGTATGGCCTTGTAGGTCGCTACCATTTTCCCCAACAACCGAATACATTGATGGTTTCAGAATATGTTTGACCATTCTCTGGATTTCCAGAGCCTTTTCTACTGGAAGAAATACCCTCTGTACTTCTGTGTCCAGTATTAGCCTCAGAAAGGACAATCTTGTCGTCGTCCAATTGCGACTTTTGAAAATTCATAATCCAACCGTGTTGTTGGAGTATTGACAGGGAGAGTTCAATGTTCTGCACTAACTGTTCCCTGGATCTCGCTTTTATCAGGAACTCATCCAGGTAAGGAATTATATTGACTCCTTGTTGTCGAAGGAGGACCATCATATCTGCCATCACCTTGGTGAATACCCTCGGTGCCGTGGAGAGTCCAAACGGCAACATCTAGAACTGGTAACGGCAATCCTGTACTGCGAATCTCAGATAAGCTTGGTGAGGAGGATAAATGGGAACATGTAATGTCTACGGACACCATGAAGTCCCCTTCCTCCAGACTGTAAATCACTGCTCTCAGAGATTCCATCTTGACTTGAACCTTTTCAGGTAGAGATTCAGATTTTTCAGGTTTAAATTTGGTCTGACCGAGCCGTCCGACTTCGGAACTACGAAGATGCTTGAAAAAACTCCTCTCCTTGCTGTGACAAGGATACCAGGACAATGACCTGATCCTGACATCATTTTTGAATTGCAGCTGTCACTACTTCTCTGTCTGGAAGAGAAGCTGGCAAGGTCGATTTGAAAAAACGGCATGGGGGGACCTCTTGAAACTCCAGTTTGTATCCATGGGACACTATTTGTAAGACCCATGGGTCCAGGCCAGAATAGAAGCCAGATCTGACTGAAAAATTTCAGACGTGCTTCCATCCGAGCGGACTCCCGCAAGGGAGCCCCAACGTCATGCTGCAGATTTGGCAGAAGCATGGGTTGAATTCTGCTCTTTCTATCCTGGAGACGCTGCAGACTTTTTTTTTTTTTTTAGCCGAAAGGACTGCATCTGAGAGTGATGTTTCTTTTTCGCCTGCGCAGGAGCATAAGGCAAGAATGTCGACTTACCTGCGGTAGTCGCAGAGACTAACGCATCCAGCCCAACTGCAAACAAGGCCTCACCATTATACGGGAGAGCCTCCATATTTCTTTTGGAATCTGCATCAGCATTCCACTGGTGAATCCACAACGCCCTCCGAGCTGAGACTGCCATGTTAGCGGCTTTTGAACCCAAGAGCCCAATATCTTTCATGGCCTCTAGCATGTATGCAGCAGCGTCTATTGATATGACCTAACGTTAGGAGAATCTCGTCTCTATCTATTGTGTTAATTTCCGATGACAGGTTATCTGACCATTTTTCGATAGCACTACTCACCCATGCGCAATGCAATGGTAGGCCTGAGCAGCGTACCATTGGCCACATAAATAAATTTTAACGTAGTCTCCAACTTGCAGTCTGCCGGCTCCATTAGTGAAGCCGTCCCAGGTGCAGGGAGAATCACCTTTTAGATAACCTTGACAGGGTACTGTCTAACACCGGGGGTGACTCCCATCTTTTCCTGTCCTCTGCCGGGAAAGGATAAGCAACCTGAATCCTTTTGGGAATCTGAAATTTCTTTTCTGGGTTTACCCAAACTCACCCAAATAGAGTATTTAGCTCCTGAGAAGGAGGGAAAGTTACATTAATTTTCTCTTCTTTATAAAACTAAGCCGTCTCCTGAGGTACAGGAAGGGCTTCCGTACCTTTTATAGCAACAATTATGTATTGAATGCTTTTTACCAAATTAGGATCTATTACCCCTGGAATCACTATCGTCGACACAGGGATCAGAGTCCGTGTCGGTATCAGTATGTATTATTTGAGCAAATGGTCTCTTATGTGACCCAGAGGGGTCCCTTGTGGATGAAAAGGCAGAACCATAAAAAAGTCACATCTTCCACTGATTTTCTCCAGCTCTATGCATGAGACTCAGACTTATCCAATCTCTTACTGATATGATGCACACGATCACGTAATTCTTTCACCCATTCAGGCTCATGGTGTGCCGGCAGCGCCACCACATTACAACTCTGTGTCCCTAAAATAGCTCCCTCAGGGGAGAGCTCCCTACCTCAGACATTTCACACTCGTGTACAACCACACCACAGACACTCCGGGGCTTATAGGAGACAGACCCACAGTAACATCTGTCAGAGGGACACAGATAGGAGCAGCCAGTTCACAACCCAGCGCCAGTAACACAAGGGCCCTCATTCCGAGTTGTTCGCTCGTTCTTTTTCATCGCATCGCAGTGAAAATCCGCTTAGTACGCATGCGCAATATTCGCACTGCGACTGCGCCAAGTAACTTTACTATGAAGAAAGTATTTTTACTCTCGGCTTTTTCATCGCTCCGGCGATCGTAATGTGATTGACAGGAAATGGGTGTTACTGGGCGGAAACACAGCGTTTTAGGGGCGTGTGGCTGAAAACGCTACCGTTTCCGGAAAAAACGCAGGAGTGGCTGGAGAAACGGTGGGAGTGCCTGGCCGAACGCTGGGTGTGTTTGTGACGTCAACCAGGAACGACAAGCACTGAACTGATCGCACAGGCAGAGTAAGTCTGAAGCTACTCTAAAACTGCTACGAGGTTTGTGATCGCAATATTGCGATTACTTCGGTCGCACTTTTAAGATGCTAAGATACACTCCCAGTAGGCGTAGGCTTAGCGTGTGTAACTCTGCTACATTCGCATTGCGACCGATCAACTCAGAATGAGGGCCAATGTCTGTGAAAACACAAAATGCCCACTCACATGCAGCACTTTTTATGATGTAAATACACACTATAAAGCACCAATTTCACTGTGCCCCCCTGTTTTGCACCCTGATACTTGTATTCAGTAGTGGAGGACCAGCGTTGTCTCTGCAGCCTGAGGAGGGAGAGAAAATGGCGCTGAGCAGAGTGCTGGCTGACTGAGGAGGAAGCCCCGCCCCCGCAATTGCGCATCTCTCCTCAGCATTTATGAGCTAAATTTATTTACTCAGTAGAGCTCCTCAGAGTGCATCCAGTCTGCCTGGGCACATTTCTAAAAGTGAGGTCCGGAGGAGGGGCATAGAGGGAGGAGCCAGTTCACACCCTTGAAAAGTCTTAAAGTGCCCATGTCTCCTGCGGAACCGTCTATACCCCATAGTCATGAAGTGGACCGAAGTATCCTCTAGGACGTATGAGAAACAAAAACCACTATATTGACATTTGCATACAGTGAGATTATTCAGTATAACATCAGTGTATAAAGGGCCCTACTCACTTGGCGATGTCCCGCCGAGGTGCCCGACGGCCGATACGGCGGGGAGGGGGGGGGGGGGCAGTGACGGGGGAGTGAAGTTTCTTCACTCCCCCCGTCACCCGGCTGCATTGAAGTGCAGGCAAATATGGACGAGATCGGCCATATTGGCCTGCATGCACAGCCGACAGGAGACCAGCGATGAACGATGCGGGGACGCACATCGTTCATCGCTTAAGTCTCCACACTGAAAGATATGAACGAGTTTTCGTTCATTTATGAACGTGATCGTTCATATCTTTCAGAAAATCGCCAAGTGTGTAGGGCCTATAAGACACACAGCTCCTCTACAGATCATATAGTGACAGTCACTTTTGTATATTGGGGAGACCCTAAATTCCACCTACCTGATCCTCCTGTGGGATCCTGTGATTCTCCTCTGTACAATCCTCGGAATACAGAGGATGGGGACATCTCTCCGGGGTATCTCTGTTACTGGGTCCATCTGTAGGAGACACACAGTGACTGAGTACAGTGTATATATGCGATTATCAGATGATGTGTGTATATAGGGGCCCCCATACCTGCTCTCCCCTGTACAATACATGACAGTCTTCTCTTACCCAGTGATGTGAGGGGCCGGTGATTCTCCATCATCACGTCCTTGTACAGACCCCTGTGTTCCTCTATATACTCCCCCTCCTGCATGGAGACATAGACAGTGACATCGTGACACCTTATAGGAACCTGACACACACAGTGATACAGTCATCACCCAGACACGTTCCCTGGTGTTACTGTATAATGCCCCATTCCCAGCAGTCACCTCTCCAGTCATCACCCAGACACATCCCCCGGTGTTACTGTATAATGTCCCATTCCCAGCAGTCACCTCTCCAGTCATCACCCAGATACGTCCCCTGGTGTTACTGTATAATGCCCCATTCCCAGCAGTCACCTCTCCAGTCATCACGCAGACACGTCCCCTGGTGTTACTGTATAATGTCCCATTCCCAGCAGTCACCTCTCCAGTCACCAACGAGACACGTCCCCTGGTGTTACTGTATAATGCCCCATACCCAGCAGTCACCTCTCCAGTCATCACCCAGACACATCCCACGGTGTTACTGTATAATGCCCCATTCCCAGCAGTCACCTCTCCAGTCATCACCCAGACACATCCCCCGGTGTTACTGTATAATGTCCTATTCCCAGCAGACATCTCTCCAGTCATCACCCAGACACATCCCCTGGTGTTACTGTATCATGCTCCATTCCCAGCAGTCACCTCT
Source organism: Pseudophryne corroboree (assembly GCF_028390025.1). NCBI lineage: Eukaryota > Metazoa > Chordata > Amphibia > Anura > Myobatrachidae > Pseudophryne > Pseudophryne corroboree. The sequence continues at coordinate 2,081,632 of NW_026967541.1, forward strand.
CCAGTCATCACCCAGAAACATCCCCTGGTGTTACTGTATAATGCCCCATTCCCAGCAGTCACCTCTCCAGTCATCACCCAGACACATCCCCTGGCGTTACTGTATAATGTGTAATTCCCAGCAGTCACCTCTCCAGTCATCACCCAGACACATCCCTGGGTGATACTGTATAATGTCCCATTCCCAGCAGTCACCTCTACAGTCATCACCCAGACACATCCCCTGGTGTTACTGTATAATGTCCCACTCCCAGCAGTCACCCAGACACGTCACCTGGTGTTACTGTATAATGCCCCATTACCCAGCAGTCACCTCTCCAGTCATCACCCAGACACGTCCCCTGGTGTTACTGTATAATGTCCCCTTCCCAGCAGTCACCTTTCCAGTCATCACCCAGACACATTTCCTGGTGTTACTGTATAATGCCCCATTCCCAGCAGTCACCTCTCCAGTCATCACCCAGACACATCCCCTGGTGTTACTGTATAATGCCCCATTCCCAGCAGTCACCTCTCCAGTCATCACCCAGACACATCCCCTGGTGTTACTGTATAATGTGTAATTCCCAGCAGTCACCTCTCCAGTCATCACCCAGACACATCCCCTGGTGTTACTGTATAATGTGTAATTCCCAGCAGTCACCTCTCCAGTCATCACCCAGACACATCCCCTGGTGTTACTGTATAATGTCCCATTCCCAGCAGTCACCCAGACACATCCCCTGGTGTTACTGTATAATGCCCCATTACCCAGCAGTCACCTCTCCAGTCATCACCCAGAAACGTCCCCTAGTGTTACTGTATAATGTCCCATTCCCAGCAGTCACCTCTCCAGTCATCCCCCAGACACATCCCCCGGTGTTACTGTATAATGTCCTATTCCCAGCAGACATCTCTCCAGTCATCACCCAGACACATCCCCTGGTGTTACTGTATAATGCCCCATTCCCAGCAGTCACCTCTCCAGTCATCACCCAGACACATCCCCTGGTGTTACCGTATATTGTGCAATTCCCAGCAGTCACCTCTCCAGTCATCACCCAGACACATTTCCTGATGTTACTGTATAATGCCCCATTCCCAGCAGTCACCTCTCCAATCATCACCCAGATACATCCCCCGGTGTTACTGTATAATTTCCCATTCCCAGCAGTCACCTCTCCAGTCCTCACCCAGACACTTTACCCGGTGTTACTGTATAATGTCCCATTCCCAGCTGTCACCTCTCCAGTCAACGCCCAGACACGTCCCCTGGTGTTACTGTATAATGTTCCATTCCCAGCAGTCACATCTCCAGTCATCACCCAGACACATCCCCCGGTGTTACAGTATAATGTCCCATTCCCAGCAGTCACCTCTCCAGTCATCACCCAGACACATCCCCTGGTGTTACTGTATAATGCACCATTCTCAGCAGTCACCTCTCTAGTCATCACCCAGACACATCCCCCAGTGTTACTGTATAATGTGCAATTCCCAGCAGTCACCTCTCCAGTCATCACCAAGACACATCCCCTGATGTTAATGTATAATGCCCCATTCCCAGCAGTCACCTCTCCAGTCATCACCCAGACACGTCCCCCTGGTGTTACTGTATAATGCCCCATTCCCAGCAGTCACCTCTCCAGTCATCACCCAGACACATCCCCTAGTGTTACTGTATGATGTGCAATTTCCAGCAGTCATCTCTCCAGTCTTCACCCAGACACATCCCCGGGTGTTACTGTATAATGTCCCATTCCCAGCAGTCACCTCTCCAGTCATCACCCAGACACGTCCCCTGGTGTTACTGTATAATGTCCCATTCCAAGCAGTCACCTCTCCAGTCATCACCCAGACACATCCCCTAGTGTTACTGTATGATGTGCAATTTCCAGCAGTCATCTCTCCAGTCATCACCCAGACACATCCCCTGGTGTTACTGTATAATGTGCAATTCCCAGCAGTCACCTCTCCAGTCATCACCCAGACACGTCCCCTGGTGTTACTGTATAATACCACATTCCCAGCAGTCACCTCTCCAGTCATCACGCAGACAGGTCCACTGGTGTTACTGTATAATGTCCCATTCCCAGCAGTCACCTTTCCAGTCATCACCCAGTCACGTCCCCCTGGCGTTACTGTATAATGCCCCATTCCCAGCAGTCACCACTCCAGTCATCACCCAGACACGTCCCCTGGTGTTACTGTGTAATGCCCCATTCCCAGCAGTCACCTCTCCAGTCATCACCCAGACACATCTCCTGGTGTTACTGTATAATGTCCCATTCCCAGCTGTCACCTCTCCAGTCATCACCCAGACACATTACCCGGTGTTACTGTATAATGTCCCATTCCCAGCTGTCACCTCTCCAGTCAACGCCCAGACACGTCCCCTGGTGTTACTGTATAATGTCCCATTCCCATCAGTCACCTCTCCAGTCATCACCCAGACACATCCCCTGGTGTTACTGTATAATGCCCCATTCCCAGCAGTCACCTCTCCAGTCATCATCCAGACACATCCCCTGGTGTTACTGTATAATGTGCAATTCCCAACAGTCACCTCTACAGTCTTCACCCAGACACAACCCCTGGTGTTACTGTATAATGTCCCATTCCCAGCAGTCACCTCTCCAGTCATCACCCAGACACATCCCCTGGTGTTACTGTATAATGTGCAATTCCCAACAGTCACCTCTACAGTCATCACCCAGACACGTCCCCTGGCGTTACTGTATAACGCCCCATTCCCAGCAGTCACCTCTCCAGTCATCACCCAGACACGTCCCCTGGTGTTACTGTATAATGCCCCATTCCCGGCAGTCACCTCTCCAGTCATCACCCAGACACATCCCCTGGTGTTACTGTATAATGTCCCATTCCCAGCAGTCACCTCTCCAGTCATCACCCAGACACATCCCCTGGTGTTACTGTATAATGTCCCTTTCCCAGCAGTCACCTCTCCAGTCATCACCCAGACACGTCCCCTGGTGTTACTGTATAATGCCCCATTCCCAGCAGTCACCTCTCCAGTCATCACCCAGACACATCCCCTGGCGTTACTGTATAATGTGCAATTCCCAACAGTCACCTCTACAGTCATCACCCAGACACGTCCCCTGGCGTTACTGTATAATGTGAAATTCCCAACAGTCACCTCTACAGTCTTCACCCAGACACAACCCCTGGTGTTACGGTATAATGTACCATTCCCAGCAGTCACCTCTCCAGTCATCACCCAGACACATCCCCTGGTGTTACTGTATAATGTGCAATTCCCAACAGTCACCTCTACAGTCATAACCCAGACAAGTCCCCTGGCGTTACTGTATAACGCCCCATTCCCAGCAGTCACCTCTCCAGTCATCACCCAGACACGTCCCCTGGTGTTACTGTATAATGCCCCATTCCCAGCAGTCACCTCTCCAGTCATACCCCAGACACATCCCCTAGTGTTACTGTATAATGTCCCATTCCCAGCAGTCACTTCTCCAGTCATCACCCAGACACATCCCCCGGTGTTACTGTATAATGTCCCATTCCCAGCAGTAACCTCTCCAGTCATCACCCAGACACATCCCCTGGTGTTATTGTATAATGTCCCATTCCCAGCAGTAACCTCTCCAGTCATAACCCAGACACATCCCCTGGTGTTACTGTATAATGTCCCATTCCCAGCAGTCACCTCTCCAGTCATCACCCAGACACATCCCCTGGTGTTACTGTATAATGCCCCATTCCCAGCAGTCACCTCTCCAGTCATCACCCAGACACATCCCCTGGTGTTACTGTATAATGTCCCATTCCCAGCAGTCACCTCTCCAGTCATCACCCAGACACATCCCCTGGTGTTACTGTATAATGCCCAATTCCCAGCAGTCACCTCTCCAGTCATCACCCAGACAAATCCCCATGTGTTACTGTATATTGTCCCATTCCCAGCAGTCACCTCTCCAGTCATCCCCCAGACACATCCCCTGGTGTTACTGTATAATATCCCATTCCCAGCAGTCACCTCTCCAGTCATCACCCAGACACATCCCCTGGCGTTACTGTATAATGTGTAATTAACAGCAATCACCTCTCCTGTGACGTGCGGTGGGGTGAGGCAGTGCCTTTCCTGTCATACTTACGTTTAAACCAGAGTTTTGACTGAATAAAGTATATGAAAAATACTAATAATTTGTTTGAAATATCTCCTTTGCATTATTCTAATAATTTTTATAGCCAGAACTCTGGAGTAAAAATAAGAATTTACTTACCGATAATTCTATTTCTCGTAGTCCGTAGTGGATGCTGGGACTCCGTCAGGACCATGGGGAATAGCGGCTCCGCAGGAGACTGGGCATAAAAGTAAAAGCTTTAGTAGTACCTGGTGTGCACTGGCTCCTCCCCCTATGACCCTCCTCCAAGCCTCAGTTAGGATATTGTGCCCGGACGAGCGTACATAATAAGGAAGGATATTGAATCCCGGGTAAGACTCATACCAGCCACACCAATCACACTGTACAACCTGTGATCTGAACCCAGTTAACAGCATGATAACAGAGGAGCCTCTAAAAAGATGGCTCTCAACAATACAAAACCCGATTTTTGTAACAATAACTATGTACAAGTATTGCAGACAATCCGCACTTGGAATGGGCGCCCAGCATCCACTACGGACTACGAGAAATAGAATTATCGGTAAGTAAATTCTTATTTTCTCTGACGTCCTAGTGGATGCTGGGAACTCCGTAAGGACCATGGGGATTATACCAAAGCTCCCAAACGGGCGGGAGAGTGCGGATGACTCTGCAGCACCGAATGAGAGAACTCCAGGTCCTCCTCAGCCAGGGTATCAAATTTGTAGAATTTTGCAAACGTGTTTGCCCCTGACCAAGTAGCTGCTCGGCAAGGTTGTAAAGCCGAGACCCCTCGGGCAGCCGCCCAAGATGAGCCCACTTTCCTTGTGGAATGGGCTTTTACAGATTTTGGCTGTGGCAGGCCTGCCACAGAATGTGCAAGCTGAATTGTACTACAAATCCAACGAGCAATAGTCTGCTTAGAAGCAGGAGCACCCAGCTTGTTGGGTGCATACAGGATAAACAGCGAGTCAGATTTTCTGACTCCAGCCGTCCTGGAAACATATATTTTCAGGGCCCTGACTACGTCCAACAACTTGGAGTCCTCCAAGTCACTAGTAGCCGCAGGTACCACAATAGGTTGGTTCAGATGAAACGCTGAAACCACCTTAGGGATAAAATGAGGACGAGTCCTCAATTCCGCCCTGTCTGAATGGAAGATCAGATAAGGGCTTTTACAGGATAAAGCCGCCAATTCTGACACGCGCCTGGCTGAGGCCAGGGCCAACAGCATGACCACTTTCCATGTCAGATATTTTAACTCCACAGATTTAAGTGGTTCAAACCAATGTGACTTTAGGAACCCCAAAACTACATTAAGATCCCAAGGTGCCACTGGAGGCACAAAAGGAGGCTGTATATGCAGTACCCCTTTTACAAACGTCTGAACTTCAGGAACTGAAGCTAGTTCTTTCTGGAAGAAAATTGACAGGGCCGAAATTTGAACCTTAATGGACCCCAATTTTAGGCCCATAGACACTCCTGTTTGCAGGAAAGGCAGGAATCGACCTAGTTGAAATTCCTCCATCTGGGCCTTACTGGCCTCGCACCACGCAACATATTTTCGCCAAATGCGGTGATAATGTTTTGCGGTTACATCCTTCCTGGCTTTGATCAGGGTAGGTATGACTTCATCCGGAATGCCTTTTTCCTTCAGGATCCGGCGTTCAACCGCCCTGCCGTCAAACGCAGCCGCGGTAAGTCTTGGAATAGACAGGGTCCTTGCTGGAGCAGGTCCCTTCTTAGAGGTAGAGGCCACGGGGTCCTCCGTGAGCATCTCTTGAAGTTCCGGGTACCAAGTCCTTCTTGGCCAATCCGGAGCCACGAGTATAGTTCTTACTCCCCTCCGTCTTATAATTCTCAGTACTTTTGGTATGAGAGGAAGAGGAGGGAACACATACACTGACTGGTACACCCACGGTGTTACCAGAGCGTCCACAGCTATTGCCTGAGGGTCCCTTGACCTGGCGCAATACCTGTCCAATTTTTTGTTTAGGCGGGACGCCATCATTTCCACCTTTGGTTTTTCCCAACGGTTTACAATCATGTGGAAGACTTCTGGGTGAAGTCCCCACTCTCCCGGGTGGAGGTCGTGCCTGCTGAGGAAGTCTGCTTCCCAGTTGTCCACTCCCGGAATGAACACTGCTGACAATGCTATCACATGATTTTCCGCCCAGCGAAAAATCCTTGCAGCTTCTGCCATTTCCCTCCTGCTTCTTGTGCCGCCCTGTCTGTTTACGTGGGCGACTGCCATGATGTTGTCCGACTGGATCAGCACCGGCTGACCTTGAAGCAGAGGTCTTGCTTGGCTTAGGGCATTGTAAATGGCCCTTAGCTCCAGGATATTTATATGAAGTGATGTCTCCAGGCTTGACCACAAGCCCTGGAAATCTCTTCCCTGTGTGACTGTTACCCAGCCTCGCAGGCTGGCATCCGTGGTCACCAGGACCCAGTCCTGAATGCCGAATCTGCGGCCCTCTAGAAGATGAGCACTCTGCAACCACCGCAGGAGAGACACCCTTGTCTTTGGTGACAGGGTTATCCGCTGATGCATCTGAAGATGCGATCCGGACCATTTGTCCAGCAGGTCTCACTGGAAAGTTCTTGCGTGGAATCTGCCGATTGGAATTGCTTCGTAGGAAGCCACCATTTTTCCCAGGACCCTTGTGCACTAATGCACTGACACTTGGCCTGGTTTTAGGAGGTTTCTGACTAGTTCGGATAACTCCCTGGCTTTCTCCTCTGGGAGAAACACCTTTTTCTGGACTGTGTCCAGGATCATCCCTAAGAATAGAAGACGTGTCGTCAGGATCAGCTGCGATTTTGGAATATTGAGAATCCAACCGTGCTGCCGCAACACTACTTGAGATAGTGCTACCCCGACTACCAACTGTTCCCTGGATCTTGCCCTTATCAGGAGATCGTCCCAGTAAGGGATAATTAAAACTCCCTTCCTTCGAAGGAGTATCATAATTTCGGCCATTACTTTGGTAAAGACCCGGGGTGCCGTGGACAAACCAAACGGCAGCGTCTGAAACTGATAGTGACAGTTCTGTACCACAAACCTGAGGTACCCTTGGTGAGAAGGGTAAATTGGGACATGGAGATAAGCATCCTTGATGTCCAGAGACACCATATAATCCCCTTCTTCCAGGTTCGCAATCACCGCTCTGAGTGACTCCATCTTGAATTTGAACCTTTGTATGTAAGTGTTCAAGGATTTCAGATTTTAAATAGGTCTCACGAGCCGTCCGGCTTCGGTACCACAAACAGCGTGGAATAATACCCCTTTCCCTGTTGTAGGAGGGGTACCTCGATTATCACCTGCTGGGAATACAGCTTGTGAATGGCTTCCAATACCGCCTCCCTGTCGGAGGGAGACGTCGGTAAAGCAGACTTTAGGAAACGGCGAAGGGGAGACGTCTCGAATTCCAATTTGTACCCCTGAGATACCACCTGAAGGATCCAGGGGTCCACCTGTGAGTGAGCCCACTGCACGCTGAAATTTTTGAGACGGGCCCCCACCGTGCCAGAGTCCGCTTGTAAAGCCCCAGCGTCATGCTGAGGACTTGGCAGAAACGGGAGAGGGCTTCTGTTCCTGGGAACTGGCTGTTTGTTGCAGCCTTTTTCCTCTCCCTCTGCCACGGGCCAGAAATGAGGAGCCTTTTGCCCGCTTGCCATTATGGGGCCGAAAGGACTGCGCCTGATAATACGGCGTCTTCTTATGTTGAGAGGCTACCTGGGGTAAAAAATGTGGATTTCCCAGCCGTTGCCGTGGCCACCAGGTCTGATAGACCTACCCCAAATAAATCCTCCCTTTTATAAGGCAATACTTCCATATGCCTTTTGGAATCAGCATCACCTGACCACTGCAGCGTCCATAACCCTCTTCTGGCAGAAATGGACAGCGCACTTACTCTTGATGCCAGTCGGCAAATATCCCTCTGTGCATCACGCATATATAGAAATGCATCTTTTAAATGCTCTATAGTCAGTAATATACTGTCCCTATCTAGGGTATCAATATTGTCAGTCAGGGAATCCGACCAAGCCACCCCAGCACTGCACATCCAGGCTGAGGCGATTGCTGGTCGCAGTATCACACCCGTGTGAATGTATATACATTTTAGGATATTTTCCTGCTTTCTGTCAGCAGGTTCCTTAAGGGCGGCCGTCTCAGGAGAGGGTAGTGCCACCTGTTTAGACAAGCGTGTGAGCGCTTTATCCACCCTAGGGGGTGTTTCCCAACGTGCCCTATCCTCTGGCGGGAAGGGGTATGATGCTAATAACTTTTTAGGAATTAACAGTTTTTATCGGGGGAAACCCACGCATCATCACACACTTCATTTAATTCCTCAGATGCAGGAAAAACTACAGGCAGTTTTTTCTCACCAAACATAATACCCTTTTTAGTGGTACTTGTATTATCAGAAATATGTAAAACATTTTCCATAGCCTCAATCATGTAACGTGTGGCCCTACTGGAAGTCACATTCGTCTCTTAATCGTCGACACTGGAGTCAGTATCCGTGTCGGCGTCTGTATCTGCCATCTGAGGTAACGGGCGTTTTAGAGCCCCTGATGGCTTTTGAGACACCTGGACAGGCACAGGCTGAGTAGCCGGCTGTCTCATGTCATCAATCTTTTGTAAAGAGCTGACACTGTCACGTAATTCCATAAGCTCAGCCACTCAGGTGTCGACTCCCTAGGGGGTGACATCTCCATTACAGGCAATTGCTCCGCCTCCACACCATTTTCCTCCTCATACATGTCGACACAATCGTACCGACACACAGCACACACACAGGGAATGCTCTGATAGAGGACAGGACCCCAAACAGCCCTTTGGGGAGACAGAGGGAGAGTATGCCAGCACACACCAGAGCGCTATATATATACAGGGATAACCTTATAGAAGTGTTTTTCCCCTTATAGCTGCTGTTTTATTAATACTGCGCCTAATTAGTGCCCCCCTCTCTTTTTTAACCCCTTTCTGTAGTGTAGTAACTGCAGGGGAGAGCCAGGGAGCTTCCCTCCAACGGAGCTGTGAGGGAAAATGGCGCCAGTGTGCTGAGGAGATAGGCTCCGCCCCTTTTTCGCAGACTTTTCTCCCGCATTTTTATGGATTCTGGCAGGGGTTAAAATACATCCATATAGCCCTAGGGGTTATATGTGATGTATTTTCGCCAGCCAAGGTATTTTTATTGCTGCTCAGGGCCCCCCCCCCCAGCGCCCTGTACCCTCAGTGACCGCAGTGTGAGGTGTGTATGAGGAGCAATGGCGCACAGCTGCAGTGCTGTGCGCTACCTTGGTGAAGACAGGATGTCTTCTGCCGCCGATTTTCCGGACCTCTTCTTGCTTCTGGCTCTGTAAGGGGGCCGGCGGCGCGGCTCTGGGACCGGACTCCGAGGCTGGGCCTGTGTTCGGTCCCTCTGGAGCTAATGGTGTCCAGTAGCCAAGAAGCCCAAGCTGGCTGCAAGCAGGCAGGTTCGCTTCTTCTCCCCTTAGTCCCTCGATGCAGTGAGCCTGTTGCCAGCAGGTCTCACTGAAAATAAAAAACCTAAAACTAAACTTTTTCTAAGAAACTCAGGAGAGCCTCCTAGAATGCACCCTTCTCGGCCAGGCACAAAAATCTAACTGGGGCTTGGAGGAGGGTCATAGGGGGAGGAGCCAGTGCACACCAGGTAGTCCTAAAGCTTTACTTTTGTGCCCAGTCTCCTGCGGAGCCGCTATTCCCCATGGTCCTTACGGAGTTCCCAGCATCCACTAGGACGTCAGAGAAATATACACGGGGGGCAGGACACAGTTATATATACACGCGGGGCAGGACACAGTTATATATACACACGCGGGGGCAGGACACAGTTATATATACACACACGGGGCAGGACACAGTTATATATATACGCGGGGCAGGACACAGTTATATATACACACGCGGGGGCAGGACACAGTTATATATACACGCGGGGCAGGACACAGTTATATATACACACGCGGGGGCAGGACACAGTTATATATACACACGCGGGGCAGGACACAGTTATATATACACACGCGGGGGCAGGACACAGTTATATATACACACGCGGGGCAGGACACAGTTATATATACACGCGGGGCAGGACACAGTTATATATACACACGCGGGGGCAGGACACAGTTATATATATACACGCGGGGCAGGACACAGTTATATATACACACGCGGGGCAGGACACAGTTACAGTGATCGCAAAAACGCGATATAGCGCGTTTTTTACCCGGTTTTAAAGACATGGGACTCAAGTTTACAAAGTGGGCGGGTCCCCGGGGACGCGCTCCTCAATCCGCCAATCTGTAAGGGGGATTTGTTTAACTGACATGCTGGCCCCGTGCTGGATGATATAAAGAGGAGGTGGAGCCAGTTCCCCCTCCTCTTTGGCGCCAGGCTGCTTGCAGAGGAAGGGTGACTTCTGTGTACGTAAGTTTATAGTGCGGATGGGGGACGGGGCTTGCCACAGGGACTCTGAGATGCTGGCAATTATGTGCAGGGATCGGAGTCCGTGATTTAGTGGGTAAAGCTGGGCACAGTGCCTGGGGCTTCCCGCGGTGCCGTCTGAGGCAGTGGCTGCGCTACCGCTCTTGCTTTGAGAGAAAACATCAACGGCAAGAGCGGCAGCGCGGCCACTGCCTCAGACGGCACCGCGGGAAGCCCCAGGCACTTTGCCCAGCTTTACCCACTAGATCACGGAGGACGCCGATCCCGGCCTGCAAGTGTGTTGCTTTCCTTGTCTGTGTCCCTGTGTCTGCTACGACCCGTGGGGTGGGGCGGGGGGGGGGGGGGAGAGGAGGAGGACGACGGTGATTACTGCTGTGTGCCTCAGTGCTCTTACCTGGTGCAGTGTGCTTCAGCTTTCTTACCTGGTGCAGTGTGCCTCAGTGCTCTTACCTGGTGCAGTGTGCCTCAGTGCTCTTACCTGGTGCAGTGTGCCTCAGTGCTCTTACCTGGTGCAGTGTGCCTCAGTGCTCTTTCCTGGTGCAGTGTGCCTCAGTGCTCTTACCTGATGCAGTGTGCCTCAGTGCTCTTTCCTGGTGCAGTGTGCCTCAGTGCTCTTTCCTGGTGCAGTGTGCCTCAGTGCTCTTACCTGGTGCAGTGTGCCTCAGTGCTCTTACCTGGTGCAGTGTGCTTCAGCTTTCCTACCTGGTGCAGTGTGCCTCAGTGCTCTTACCTGGTGCAGTGTGCCTCAGTGCTCTTACCTGGTGCAGTGTGCCTCAGTGCTCTTTCCTGGTGCAGTGTGCCTCAGTGCTCTTTCCTGGTGCAGTGTGCCTCAGTGCTCTTTCCTGGTGCAGTGTGCCTCAGTGCTCTTTCCTGGTGCAGTGTGCCTCAGTGCTCTTACCTGGTGCAGTGTGCCTCAGTGCTCTTACCTGGTGCAGTGTGCCTCAGTGCTCTTACCTGGTGCAGTGTGCCTCAGTGCTCTTACCTGGTGCAGTGTGCCTCAGTGCTCTTACCAGGTGCAGTGTGCCTCAGTGCTCTTACCTGGTGCAGTGTGCTTCAGCTTTCTTACCTGGTGCAGTGTGCCTCAGTGCTCTTACCTGGTGCAGTGTGCCTCAGTGCTCTTACCTGGTGCAGTGTGCCTCAGTGCTCTTTCCTGGTGCAGTGTGCCTCAGTGCTCTTACCTGGTGCAGTGTGCCTCAGTGCTCTTACCTGGTGCAGTGTGCCTCAGTGCACTTACCTGGTGCAGTGTGCCTCAGTGCTCTTACCTGGTGCAGTGTGCCTCAGAGCTCTTACCTGGTGCAGTGTGCCTCAGTGCTCTTACCTGGTGCAGTGTGCCTCAGTGCTCTTACCTGGTGCAGTGTGCCTCAGTGCTCTTACCTGGTGCAGTGTGCCTCAGTGCTCTTACCTGGTGCAGTGTGCCTCAGTGCTCTTACCTGGTGCAGTGTGCCTCAGTGCTCTTACCTGGTGCAGTGTGCCTCAGTGCTCTTACCTGGTGCAGTGTGCCTCAGTGCTCTTTCCTGGTGCAGTGTGCCTCAGTGCTCTTTCCTGGTGCAGTGTGCCTCAGTGCTCTTACCTGGTGCAGTGTGCCTCAGTGCTCTTACCTGGTGCAGTGTGCCTCAGTGCTCTTACCTGGTGCAGTGTGCCTCAGTGCTCTTACCTGGTGCAGTGTGCCTCAGTGCTCTTACCTGGTGCAGTGTGCCTCAGTGCTCTTACCTGGTGCAGTGTGCCTCAGTGCTCTTACCTGGTGCAGTGTGCCTCAGTGCTCTTTCCTGGTGCAGTGTGCCTCAGTGCTCTTTGCTGGTGCAGTGTGCCTCAGTGCTCTTACCTGGTGCAGTGTGCCTCAGTGCTCTTACCTGGTGCAGTGTGCCTCAGTGCTCTTTCCTGGTGCAGTGTGCCTCAGTGCTCTTTGCTGGTGCAGTGTGCCTCAGTGCTCTTTCCTGGTGCAGTGTGCCTCAGTGCTCTTTCCTGGTGCAGTGTGCCTCAGTGCTCTTACCTGGTGCAGTGTGCCTCAGTGCTCTTACCTGGTGCAGTGTGCCTCAGTGCTCTTTCCTGGTGCAGTGTGCCTCAGTGCTCTTTCCTGGTGCAGTGTGCCTCAGTGCTCTTTCCTGGTGCAGTGTGCCTCAGTGCTCTTACCTGGTGCAGTGTGCCTCAGTGCTCTTACCTGGTGCAGTGTGCCTCAGTGCTCTTACCTGGTGCAGTGTGCCTCAGTGCACTTACCTGGTGCAGTGTGCCTCAGTGCTCTTACCTGGTGCAGTGTGCCTCAGTGCTCTTACCTGGTGCAGTGTGCCTCAGTGCTCTTACCTGGTGCAGTGTGCCTCAGTGCTCTTACCTGGCGCAGTGTGTACAACGTGCTCTGCCTGGCGCAGTGTGTATAACGCGCTCTGCCTGGCGCAGTGTGTATAACGCGCTCTGCCTGGCACAGTGTGTATAACGCGCTCTGCCTGGCGCAGTGTGTATAACGCGCTCTGCCTGGCGCAGTGTGTATAACGCGCTCTACCTGGTGCAATGTGTATAACGTGCTGTACCTGGTGCAAAGTGTATAACGTGCTGTACCTGGTGCAAAGTGTATAACGTGCTCTACCTGGCGCAATGTGTATAACGTGCTCTACCTGGTGCAATGTGTATAACGTGCTCTACCTGGTGCAATGTGTATAACGTGCTCTACCTGGCGCAATGTGTATAACGTGCTCTGCCTGCTGCAATGTGTATAACGTGTTCTACCTGCTGCAATGTGTATAACGTGCTCTGCCTGCTGCAATGTGTATAACGTGTTCTACCTGCTGCAATGTGTATAACGTGCTCTGCCTGCTGCAATGTGTATAACGTGCTCTACCTGGCGCAATGTGTATAACGTGCTCTACCTGCTGCAATGTGTATAACGTGTTCTACCTGCTGCAATGTGTATAACGTGCTCTACCTGCTGCAATGTGTATAACGTGCTCTACCTGCTGCAATGTGTATAACGTGCTCTACCTGGAGCAAAGTGTATAACGTGCTGTACCTGGTGCAAAGTGTATAACGTGCTGTACCTGGTGCATTGTGTATAACGTGCTGTACCTGGTGCATTGTGTATAACGTGCTGTACCTGGTGCATTGTGTATAACGTGCTGTACCTGGTGCATTGTGTATAACGTGCTGTACCTGGTGCATTGTGTATAACGTGCTGTACCTGGTGCATTGTGTATAATGTGCTATACCTGGTGCAAAGTGTATAACGTACTGTACCTGACGCAATATGTATAAAGTGTTCTACCTGGCGCAGTGTGCATAGGAGGTTCTACCTGGTGCAATGTGTATAAACGGCACTACTGTGTGGTGTAATGTGAATTGGCACTATTATGTGGTCACGCCCCTTCCCCACGAAGCCACGCCCCTAAAATTTTGGGGCGCGCCTTCCCTCTGCTTTGCGGTCTGGGAGGTGGGACACCAATTCACTTCCTGCCTAAGGGCACCAAAATGTCTAGTTACACCTCTGGTGCAGGGTGTCCAGCATGCTACACAGCCCAGCAGCATTGTCACCCCCATCACCCCAGCTTGCAACACTTTTGTAGTGTCCAAACAAGATTAAGTTTAAAAGAACCTTCATTCCGATGGGACCCAGAAAAAGACCGGTAGGACCCCAATTTTCAAAAGTGAGGGGTCCCTGGGACCCACTTTTTTTTGGGCTCAGCGCGATCACTGCAGTTATATATACACAAGCGGGGCAGGACACAGTTATATATACACGCGGGGCAGGACACAGTTATACACACGCGGGGGCAGGACACAGTTATATACACACGCGGGGCAGGACACAGTTATACACACGCGGGGCAGGACACAGTTATATACACACGCGGGGGCAGGACACAGTTATATATACACGCGGGGGCAGGACACAGTTATATACACACACGGGCAGGACACAGTTATATATACACGCGGGGCAGGACACAGTTATATACACACGCGGGCAGGACACAGTTATATATACACACGCGGGGGCAGGACACAGTTATATATACACACGCGGGGCAGGACACAGTTATATACACACGCGGGGCAGGACACAGTTATATATACACGCAGGGCAGGACACAGTTATATATACACACGCGGGGCAGGACACAGTTATATATACACACGCGGGGCAGGACACAGTTATATATACACACGCGGGGGCAGGACACAGTTATATATACACACGCGGGGCAGGACACAGTTATATATACACGCGGGGGCAGGACACAGTTATATATACACGCGGGGCAGGACACAGTTATACACACGCGGGGCAGGATACAGTTATATACACACGCGGGGCAGGACACAGTTATATATACACACGCGGGGCAGGACACAGTTATATATACACACGCGGGGCAGGACACAGTTATATATACACACACGGGGCAGGACAGTTATATATACACACGCGGGGCAGGACACAGTTATATATACACGCGGGGCAGGACACAGTTATATACACACGCGGGGCAGGACACAGTTATACACACGCGGGGCAGGACACAGTTATATATACACGCGGGGCAGGACACAGTTATATATACACGCGGGGCAGGACACAGTTATATATACACGCGGGGCAGGACACAGTGTATACAGTGAGTTGGGGTATTGGGGCCTGCACTGTGCACAGTGACGTCACAGTACGATATATATATATATATATATATATATATATATATATATATAAACAACGAAATCCTGCACTCTCATCGGAAAAAGTTCATCATATTGTGGGTGCTCCCAATGGACCAAATAGGCCCACGTACATACAGTAGAGGAATACAAAGGATTTGGAAGGTGCACTTGCACTAGTACAGAATTGTAGAACCTTCTTCTTTGAAATCACAAATACTTTTATTGTCGACGTTTCGGTCTGATAACAGGCCTTTTTCAAGACAGGTGATATATCATCTTCATCAATTCATCATCATAGACAACTCATATGTAGTCTTCAAAAAACACAGTGGTATATAGTCATTCATTTCTTGGACGTGACGATCATGAATACAGGCACAGTTGAGTTATACTCTCTATCGTAAAACCTACGGATCGCAATCAATTACTACTAGCGACTAGCCATCATCCCTCAGCTTTAAAAGAGAGAGTTTTCCCACTTCACAGTACTTGAGAGTAATGAGGTTGAATTCTGATCCTGTGCGCAGAGATGATCAATGTAATGAGATCACTACACGTTTTCTAGAACGTGGCTATTCTCCTAAATTATTACGGGGGTGTAGACACAGAGCTGAACAAGCAATTATGGGGACTAAACCTAAAAGGAAAATGCAGGAGCGCCTGATCTTTCCTACACAGCTTGATGGGAATGCCACGAGGATGAAAAAGGCATTGCATCACCATTGGCCAATTATTAAATCAGATGAGTCTCTACCCTTCACGAAAACGGGGGTACCAATGATGGCTTATAGAAGGGGAGCTAATCTCAAACAGCTTCTCATGAAACCTAGATCGTTTCCTGAAGAAGACCCCATCAAGACTCCATGGACTACCTTGATGCAATCTAAACCGGGATGTTTTTCATGCGGCAGTTGCACTACGTGTCGGTCCATGATTACAGGTCCGACATTTAGTCACCCGCACACTGGAAAAACCATCCGATTAAAGTACCATCTACACTGCCGTCTTGACTTTATTATATATATACTGAAGTGCCCCTGTTGGTTGTATTATGTTGGCCTTAAGACACGTGTGTTTTGTGATCGTATGGCCAATCACAGGTCTTCCATACATACGGCTATTCTCACGGGTAAAACTGATAAGCCAGTGGCCCGCCACTTTTTGGATGCTAGACACCAAGTGGCATGCCTTAAATGTAAAATAATTGATTGGATCCCCCCAAATCTAATGGGGGGGGGGGTCGCTCCCTGGCTCTCAAACAGCGAGAGTGTTATTGGATACACCCTTTAGATACTGTAGCCCCTAGGGGACTTAATGAAGCAAATTCTTTACATCCCTTTCTTTAAGGGCCATTTATTGACCGTGTGATGTGGAGCCTCACGTGGTATATAGCAGACCTGTAAGTTGGCAGATGGGCTTCTTCCTACATTGAAGCCTTTTTGTCAATTAAAATTTTTTTTTTGTATGTGTAGTCATTTTTTGCACTTTTTGATTATAGGATCATTGTTATGTGAATGTCTCACCGGCCTCCGGGGTAGCCGAACAGACCTTTGGACCACTGTAATTTGCAACCCTAATAGTGCGTAGAGTACGCGTGAATTTATATGCGATGACATAGGCACATTGGGATGGTTGGATGCTCGAGTATATTTTTTTCCCAGGTGATATATAAACAATATTGGGCGAGTTTGGTTTGTTGACTTAAGGAGATAAATTTCACTCCTTAATAGCAATCTGGTGCTTTTGTAGAATTTGTTGGTGGGTGCACAAGGTGTACCTATGAATAGTGCCATTGAGGGGTTTTAATTTTCCACTCTCCTACTGGACATGATGGGTATTCTATTAGATGGTTTAATATTGGGCGTAGACCGGCTGTACCCTGGCATCGATTGGAGGGGACAAGAAAATCTTTATGATTTGGAATATTGTTATGGGGAAGTGTGGAGGCACGATCCCTATGTCATTGGGTCATTACACCTATGTCTTTTGAGCCCTGATGTGCTAGCATGACGACTCCGCGGTTACGGCATTCGGATGTACACTTCCGGCAGTTGAACCGCACGTAAGTACCGTTGGAACGCATGATGACGCGTTTCCAGCGGTGCTGCACCGGGATCTTATGTGTGCGGCGTGGGCCGTCGCGGGGGGATATGCGATGTGGCGGCTGGGTGTGCAGGTGAAGGGCAGTGCGTTTGGCACATTCTGGAGTTCGCTTGATTTAGAAGTTGGCTGTAATAAGAGTTTATTAGGTTGCAAGTGTGATTTCCGGAATGGACGTCACTTCCGGTCCACACGGTTTAAATAGCTTAGATGTTTATGGGGACGGCGTGCAGCAATGCCTGTGGCGTCCTCGGGCTAATGTAAGTACTGATGTGGTATTTTGTACTATTATGGGTTGTACAATGACATGTTTACAAATACTTAGTGAGGATATTATTTCCCTTAGGTGTTGGTAGGTGGACTTTCCTAAACCAAATGCCTCCTACAATATTGCTGCATTAGTCCTTTGGCTACTTAATAAGGTATGAGGATGTTATTGATAACATGTTGGATGTAAGATAGCAGTGGTGGATATTATTAAGCCCTATGTATAAACGTGTATTTAAAACCTCTCTTGACAGATGGAGGTAGCTTTTTAGCGTACTTGAGTGTCCTGACATAAGTGATGCCCGGTGTGGATTCCTTGATGTTTCTCAGGTATTAAAAGGAGGATGGTTATACCCTCTAGGCACACTTCCAATGGATGTCTGTTGGTGATGGGTCCAATAGTGTCACTGTCGGGTGCCCACGGGGGCCGGTGAGGCATATTGCTTGTGACTGTATACCACTGTGTTTTTTGCAGACTACAAATGAGTTGTCTATGATGATGAATTGATGAAGATGATATATCACCTGTCTTGAAAAAGGCCTGTTATCAGACCGAAACGTCGACAATAAAAGTATTGGTGATTTTAAAGAAGGTTCTACAATTCTTTACTAGTGCGAGTGCACCTTCCAAATCCTTTGGAGTTCTCTACTATATATATATATATCAGTGTAAGTATATATGCAATAAGTACTGACCAGTGTTGCCAACTATTAAATGAAAAACAAGCAACTGATGACTAAAAAATAAGCCCAAAACAAGCTCAAACCGTTACTAAAAAGCTGCCAAAAAAGCCCAACTTAAGTTTTTGGATATAGTGTAATTATTGGTGCTATGTCTGGCTGCTGGATGGACTGAAGATAAGTTCTGGATCTTGAAGTCAGGTGGATAGTTTCAGTTTCTTGAACTTTTTCTTCTGGTATCTGGTTCTCAAGTCGGGATGGTAATGATATCCCGGCAGACGGGGTGCCAGGGGTCAATATACCAACAGCGGCATCCTGGCCACAAGAATACTGGCAGCGGGGCAAGCGCAAAGAGTGCATTCGCCACGGCACGGTGGCTCACTGCACTCACCACAGGTTTTATTGTCACTCTATGGGTGTAGTGGACACCCATGAGTGGGAAAACCTGTGGCGAGCGCTGACGGCATTCCCGTCAGTCAGGATTTCGGCATCAGGATCCTTAATGCCGGGATCACGACAGCTTGGTAACTACATCCCGTCCAGTCGGTGGTAAGGGGGATACCGATGGGGGAGATGTGTGCTGAGTGTTCTTAACACAGACGGCTCAGCACACATTTATCCCCACGCTCAGCACAGTGCGATGCGAGGGGGGATGACGACGGGGTCCGCTCACTTCACACAGCGGCCCACTAGATTGAGTCTGCATGCAGGCTCAATCTAGCACTGGCGACAGACGTGTCATGGCTGTTTTCAGGGCCGGCCAATGATGTTGCTGCATTTCCTGCGATTGGAAACATGGCGACGGTGCCGCTGCTTATGCATAGGCCGGGGTCAGTCACTATGTGAATTGCGATGGCATGGCGGGGCAGCACCACACATGCCGGGTGGTCTCGCCCTGTTCTGGGCGGCCCCCTGCGTGCCATTCTGGTGCTCACACATTTTGGTAAAATAGTAAAATCTGCGACAAACTCTGAATAATCTCCTCACCCTGCAGAACAGCGCTCCATCACTATCATCATCTCACTGTCACGTCACAGCGACACAATGTAACACCCCAATTACTCTATTCATCCGCAGCTTCTCACCCGTGTCTGATGGGCGGTGCCAGTAATAACATTAAAAAAATAAAAAATATTAAAAAAAAAGCCCAAAAACAAGCAACCACCAAAGAGAAATAATATAAATGTATATATATATAGATATAGAAATATATAAATATAAATAAAGCAACTTGGGGGAAAAACTATGTTACTGACCTGTATATACTGGAGGGGAGCGCATGGGATTATGGGTAGGCACAGCCGCAGTCACTAAGCAACCAGTAGCTCTCCCGCTCATAGGCTGTAGTATCCCGTCACTCATCTTCTAGCCCCGCCCACTACTTATTTCATACACCAAGGAGTCCATCATACAGCCCCGCCCACTCTACTCGCCATTGGTCGGACTGTCCCGTCACTCATCGTGACATGTGTAGGAGGGAGAGGGGGCGGGGCTGCGAGCAATGGGCGGGAGAAAGGTTACTGAGTGACTGGACCCTGCGACCAATAGCTAGAAACAGAGGCGGGGCTGGCTGAGTGACGGGTCGCTACAGCCTATGAGAGAGTAGGCGGGGCTGGTGGCTGATCCCATGCTCTATACGGTGACCCGGAAACAGTGCCCCTTCCCTTCCTGTACACAGAGCTCCGCCCCCGGTCTCCACCAGGTAATGGCCGCCGCTCCCTCTCCTGCCGGGCAGGGTGTATGCATACCTTCCAACATGACCCTTTCCAGGAGGGACAAAATGTTCTCTTCCTTGACTTCTCTCTTAGTATCTGATTAGTGTCACCTGTGCTGAACTAGTTAACTGATAAGAAAGGTATTTTAACACAGGTGATTGCAGTCATAAATTAAGAGGGAAGTCCAGTTAGAGAACATTTTGTCCCTCCTGGAATGGGTCATGTTGGGAGGTAAGTGTATGTGCTGCAGTGTGTGGTGCATGGAGAGTATATTACCCGTGTCATACACACACACAGCGCTGCTCACACTCATCTCACTGCTCATACAGGGTGTTACACATAGGGGGCGGTATATACACACATAGGGGGCAGTATATACACATAGGGGGGCGCTATACACACATAGGGGACGGTATATACACATAGGGGGCGCTATACACACATAGGGGGCGCTATACACACATAGGGGACGGTATATACACATAGGGGGCGCTATACACACATAGGGGGCGCTATATACACATAGGGGGTGCTATACACACATAGGGGACGGT
The DNA here is from genome assembly GCF_028390025.1 of Pseudophryne corroboree. Classification (NCBI taxonomy): domain Eukaryota; kingdom Metazoa; phylum Chordata; class Amphibia; order Anura; family Myobatrachidae; genus Pseudophryne; species Pseudophryne corroboree. Next base: position 2,102,176 of record NW_026967541.1, read on the forward strand.
ATATACACATAGGGGGCGCTATACACACATAGGGGGCGCTATACACACATAGGGGGCGCTATACACACATAGGGGGCGGTATACACACATAGGGGGCGGTATTCACATATAGGGGGTACTATACACACAGAGTGGGCGGTATATACACATAGGGGGGCAATATACACACATAGGGGGCGGTATACACACATAGGGGGTGGTATACACACAGGGGGGCGGTATACACACATAGGGGGCGGTATACACACATAGGGGCACTATACACACGTGGGGCGCTATACACACATGGGGGGCGGTATACACACATAGGGGCACTATACACACATAGGGGGCGGTATACACACATAGGGGGCGGTATACACACAGGGGGGCGGTATACACACATAGGGGGCGGTATACACACATAGGGGCACTATACACACATGTGGGGCGCTATACACACATGGGGGGTGGTATACACACATAGGGGCACTATACACACATGGGGGGCGCTATACACACATGGGGGGCGGTATACACTCATAGGGGGTGCTATACACACATAGGGGGGCGGTATACACACATAGGGGGCGCTATACACACATAGGGAGCGGTATATACACATAGGGAGCGCTATACACACATAGGGGACACTATACACACATAGGGGGCGCTATACACACATAGGGGACACTATACACACATAGGGGGCGCTATACACACAGGGGGGCGGTATACACACATGGGGGCGGTATACACACATAGGGGCACTATACACACAGGGGGGCGCTATATACACATAGGGGGCGCTATATATACATAGGGGGCACTATACTCACATAGGGAGCGCTATACTCACATAGGGAGCGCTATACTCGCATAGGGAGCGCTATACTCACATAGGGAGCGCTATACTCACATAGGGAGCGCTATACACACATAGGGGACGGTATACACACATAGGGGCACTATACACACATGGGGGGCGCTATACACACATGGGTGGTATACACACATAGGGGGGCGGTATACACTTATAGGGGGCGCTATACACACATAGGGGGGCGGTATACACACATAGGGGGCGCTATACACACATAGGGAGCGGTATATACACATAGGGGGCACTATACACACATAGGGAGCGCTATATACACATAGGGGGCACTATACACACATAGGGGGCGCTATACACACATGGGGGGCGCTATACACACATGGGGGGCGCTATACACACATGGGGGGCGCTATATACACATGGGGGGCGCTATATACACATAGGGGGCGCTATACTCACATAGGGAGCGCTATACTCACATGGGGAGCGCTATACACACATGGGGGGGCGGTATACACACATGGGGGGGCGGTATACACACATGGGGGGGCGGTATACACACATGGGGGGCGGTATACACACATAGGGGGCGGTATACACACATGGGGGGCGCTATACACACATGGGGGGCGCTATACACACATGGGGGGCGCTATACACACATGGGGGGCGCTATACACACATGGGGGGCGCTATATACACATGGGGGGCGCTATATACACATAGGGGGCGCTATACTCACATAGGGAGCGCTATACTCACATGGGGAGCGCTATACACACATGGGGGGCGCTATACACACATAGGGGGGCGCTATACACACATAGGGGGCGCTATACACACATAGGGGGGCGCTATACACACATAGGGAGCGGTATACACACATAGGGGGCGCTATACACACATGGGGGGGCGCTATACACACATGGGGGGGCGGTATACACACATGGGGGGGCGGTATACACACATGGGGGGCGCTATACACAGATAGGGGCACTATACACACATGGGGGGCGCTATACACACATGGGGGGCGCTATATACACATAGGGGGGCGTTATATACACATAGGGGGCACTATACTCACATAGGGAGCGCTTTACACACATAGGGGGCGGTATACACACAAGGGGGGCGGTATACACACAAGGGGGGCGGTATACACACATGGGGGGCGCTATACACACATGGGGGGCGCTATACACACATGGGGGGCGCTATACACACATAGGGGGGCGCTATACACACATAGGGGGGCGCTATATACACATAGGGGGGCGCTATATACACATAGGGGGGCGCTATATACACATAGGGGGCACTATACACACATAGGGGACGGTATACACACATAGGGGGCGCTATACACACATAGGGGCACTATACACACATAGGGGGTGCTGTACACACATAGGGGCGGTATACACACGTAGGGGGCGCTATACACACATAGGGGGCGCTATATACACAGGGGGTGCTATACACACATAGGGAGCGCTATACACACATGGGGGGCGCTATACACACATGGGGGGCGCTATACACACATGGGGGGCGCTATACACACATGGGGGGCGCTATACACACATGGGGGGCGCTATACACACATGGGGGGCGCTATACACACATGGGGGGCGCTATACACACATGGGGGCGCTATACACACATGGGGGCGCTATACACACATGGGGGCGCTATACACACATGGGGGGCGCTATACACACATGGGGGGCGCTATACACACATGGGGGGCGCTATACACACATGGGGGGCGCTATACACACATGGGGGGCGCTATACACACATGGGGGGCGCTATACACACATGGGGGGCGCTATACACACATGGGGGGGCGCTATACACACATAGGGGGCGCTGTACACACATAGGGGGCGCTGTACACACATAGGGGGCGCTGTACACACATAGGGGGCGCTGTACACACATAGGGGGCGCTGTACACACATAGGGGGCGGTATACACACATAGGCGGCGCTATACACACATAGGGGGGTGGTATACACACATGGGGGGCGGTATACTCACATAGGGGGTGTTATACATACAGGGGGCGCTATACACACATAGGGGGCGGTATACACACATAGGGGGGCGGTATACACACATAGGGGGGCGGTATACACACATAGGGGGGCGGTATACACACATAGGGGGGCGCTATACACACACAGGGGGCGCTATACACACATAGGGGGTGCTGTACACACATAGGGGGCGGTATACACACATAGGCGGCGCTATACACACATAGGGGGTGGTATACACACATGGGGGGGCGGTATACACACATAGGGGTTCTATACATACGGGGGGCGGTATACACACATAGGGGGCGGTATACACACATAGGGGGCGGTATACACACATGGGCGCTATACACACATAGGGGGTGCTGTACACACATAGGGGGCGGTATACACACATAGGGGGGCTATACACACATAGGGGGTGGTATACACACATAGGGGGCGCTGTACACACATAGGGGGCGCTGTACACACATAGGGGGCGCTGTACACACATAGGGGGCGGTATACACACATAGGCGGCGCTATACACACATAGGGGGGTGGTATACACACATGGGGGGCGGTATACTCACATAGGGGGTGTTATACATACAGGGGGCGCTATACACACATAGGGGGCGCTATACACACATAGGGGGCGGTATACACACATAGGGGGCGGTATACACACATAGGGGGGCGGTATACACACATAGGGGGGCGGTATACACACATAGGGGGGCGCTATACACACAGGGGGCGCTATACACACATAGGGGGTGCTGTACACACATAGGGGGCGGTATACACACATAGGCGGCGCTATACACACATAGGGGGTGGTATACACACATGGGGGGGCGGTATACACACATAGGGGTTCTATACATACGGGGGGCGGTATACACACATAGGGGGCGGTATACACACATGGGCGCTATACACACATAGGGGGTGCTGTACACACATAGGGGGCGGTATACACACATAGGGGGGCTATACACACATAGGGGGTGGTATACACACATGGGGGGGCGGTATACACACATAGGGGGTGCTATACATACAGGGGGGCGGTATACACACATAGGGGGTGAATAGGGTTGCCCCTTCGTGTCTCCTGTCCCTTCCCAGTTGCCACCTACCTGCCTCCCATATCCCCCTCCCCTGCCTGTCCCCTTCTATCCCCCTCACCTGATGTGACGACACCGCAACCCTGGCACTCCACATGCATTCCTACTGTCCACTTTCCGCCAAGAACCTCATCTCCTCCCAGTCCTCAAACCCTGGCACCCCTTTTCCACTGTCAACTCGCTCCTCTGCCCCCCCCCCCCCCCCCCACCGCCTCGTCTCCCCCCCTCCCCGCCCCCTCACTCTCTGCTCTTGACTTTGCCACCTACTTCCCATGCAAAATTGGCTCCCTATGGCAGGATATCACATCCCACCAGACCCTGAGCAATGCCCTCCTCCATTTCCTGACACCCCCCCCCCCCCCTCCCTTACCTCCTCCCAACTCTGACATCTCTCTTCTTTGTATCTAGTGTGGAAGTCATGGCCCTCAGCCGTTCCTCACCCCCTCCACCTCCCCATTTGACCCTATCACCTCCTCCGCTACCTCTCTTCTTCTGCCTGTTCCCATCTTGCCCATCTCATTCTCTCCCTCTCATCAGACACTGTCCCCTCGGCCTTCCATCATGCTCTTGTCTCCCCTATTCTTATAAACCCCTCCCTTCATCCAACCAACCACTCTCTCCAACTACCGACCATCTCTCTCCTCCTAACTCCTGTCTTTCCTCACACTCACTGCTTGACCCATTCCAGCCTGGCTTCCGTCCTCTCCACTCCACTGATACTGCCCTCGCTGAAGTCTACAAAGACCTCCATGCTGCCAGATCCAATGGTCTCTACTCTCTGCTTATTCTCCTTCACCTCTCTGCTGCATTGGACACTGTGGACCACCCTCTTCTTTAACTACTTTTCTCTAGCATCCATAAGGGATATTGTAGACAGAATTAGTACCATGGGGTATAGACGGGTCCAAAGGAGCACGTGCACTTTAAACATTCTACCACTGGGTGTGCTGGCTCCTCCCCTCTATGCCCCTCCTACAGCTCAGTTTAGATAAAGAGCCCTCAGGAGAGGATGCCCACTCTGCAGCTCCAGAGTTTTCCTTCATTTTTATTTCTAACTTTTAATGATTTCGGTATGCTGTTTGGGCAACAGTATACCTGCACCGTGGGAGTTTTTTTTTTGGGGGGGGGGATGGTCACCGGCCTCCTGAGGTGAGAGCCGCTTCCCGTTGCATGACCACCGTCCTGAGGGGCTGTTTGTTCAGCGCGGCATGGCGCCTTGTCTGTCGCAGCCGCAGCATTGCGCACACCCCTGACACTGCCTGAAGGTGATCTTCAGTGGTGAGTACCAACCGGGGGGACCCGCTAGGGGGGGGGGTCCCCCGGACAAATGTGCGGCTGAACCTCCTGGGGGGGACCCGCTATAGCCCCTGCGTGAGACTGGCTAAACACAGGTGAACCAAGCATTTATGTGAGGTTGTACATACATAAGGAGACATGGCCAGTATAAATATACAGCAGTAGCTACGGCACCATGGCGGGGGGCGGTGCTACATTAGAGCTGGCTCAGCGGCATATTGGCGTCTTCCTCTGCATGAGCTGCAGCAGCCTCCACAGCTCCTCCAGAACTGCCCCTGTATACACTGGTACCGGGTATAGGGGGGGAGCCGCTATCATTGTGCACAATAATCCCCTGTGGGGTTTTATAAAGAATCTCACTGTGGTTACACAGATGTAACAACCGCTGACAGCCTCACTGGGGCCGGTCACCATTGTGTGCGCTCTCTTCTCTGTCTCTCTCTCACATGCAATAGGTCAGGCTTGTCATATATCATATCAGGCTGTCCTGTGTGTGTGTATTGTACTGTTTTCTACTACACTATAGTAAAACAGAAGTCTTGCAGTGTGTGTAATGCCAGGTTCTCTCCTAGCACATCCAGCTCAGTATCATGTGAGCAGTGTAGTCAGTCATCTCATGCTGATACTAATGTGGGGGAGAATGCGGAGCCCCCCTGGTTGGGGGCTATAAAAACTATAATGTCTGATATGTCATCTCAGCTCACTGCAACTGCAAACAAGACACAAGAACTGCAACATGCAGTGGCTAGCCTTACTGCTAAGCGTCCCTCCCTGCCTACTTCACAGAAACCTGCTCTACCTGCACTCCTATCATATGATACTGATGATGATGTACAGGATGATGGGGATCCCACCCCAATCCAGGGTATTGAACCCCTCGTATTGGCTATTAAGGAGGTGTTAAAGCTCCTCCTGGGGGATGCAAGTACTCAGCAGTCATTTTTCCTCCCTCAAAAGGAACCAAAAGTCACATTCCCTGATTCCACGGAATTGGATGACTTATTTAAACTAGCCTGGAAGAATCCAGATAAAAAATATCATGGTGACGAAAAGGTTTCTGAATACCTTCCCCTTTGCCCCTGAAGGCAGAAAATTCTGGGAAGAATCCCCAGCCGTAGACGTCTCAGTGTCTCGCCTTTCTAAAAAGGCGGTGCTCCCTGCTCCGGGCTCCCTTACGGTGAAGGACCCGGCGGATAGGAAAATAGAGACCACTCTAAAATCTATTTTCTCCTACGTCCTAGAGGATGCTGGGGATGCTTCAAGAACCATGGGGTATAGACGGCATCCGCAAGAGACATGGGCACACTACAAGACTTTGAATGGGTGTGAACTGGCTCCTCCCTCTATGCCCCTGCTCCAGACTTCAGTTTAGATTCTGTGCCCAGTGAGACTGGATGCACACTGAGGAGCTCTCCTGAGTTTCTCTGAAAATACTTTTTGTTAGGTTAATTATTTTCAGGGAGACCTGCTGGCTACAGGCTCCCTGCATCGTGGGACTGAGGGGAGAGAAGCAGACCTACTTCTTAAGAGTTCAAGGGCTCTGCTTCTTAGGCTACTGGACACCATTAGCTCCAGGGGGTTCGATCACTACGGTACGCCTAGATGCTTGTTCCCGAAGCCGCGCCGTCACCCCCTCACAGAAGCCAGAAGATAGAAGCCGGGTGAGTATGAGAAGATCAGAAGACTCCAGTGACGACAGAAGAGGTGTCGCGCTGCGCTCCGTGCTCCCACACATATCACAGCACTGCAGGGTGCAGGGCGCAGGGAGGAGCGCCCTGGGCAGCATGAACACCTCAAATCAGACTGCCTTGAGTTATAACAGTGCCCCAGGCACTAGATAAGGGTCCCCCGCCAGTATAAACATATTTAAGCGGGACTGAAGCGCGATATGTAGTGGGCGGGGCTTAGCCCACATACCTCTGACCAGCGCCATTTTCTCTCCTCAGAAGCTACAGAGACGCTGGCCCTGTCCTCCACACGGCTGTACAAGTAACAGGGTGCAAAACGGGGGGGGGGGGGGGGGGGGGAGGCACAAATAATTTGTTGCTGATTTGTATATATATAAAGCGCTAGCAGGTCTGGGCAGTCATTTCACTGGCCTCAGTACCGGGATAGGCGCTGGGTGTGAGCTGGCAGAACTCTCTCTCTGTGTCTCTCTTGCAGGCTTTATTGTGGGTCTGTCTCCTATAGCCCCAGTGTGGTTGTGGGTGTCGGTACGTGGGTGTCGACATGTCTGAGGCGGAATGCTTTTCCCAGGAGGAGGCTGGAGTGGGGACAGAAAATACTGTGAGAGTGACCGTGTCTGCACCGCCGACGGATGATTGGATGAATATATGGAGAGTGTTTTAAACGCAAACGTGACTAAGTTGACTAAGAGATTTGATAAATCTGAGTCTAAGAACCAGACATGGAGGAAATCCATGGAAGATGCTTTGTCACAGGCCCAGACCCCTTCGGGGTCACAGAAACGTGCAGTTACCCAGATAGCAGAGACATATACCGACACAGACTCTGATTCTAGTGTCGACTATAATGATGCCAGATTACATCCAAAGCTGGCTAAAAGTATTCAGTACATGACCGTGGTGATAAAAGACGTGTTACATATCACTGAGGACCCTGCTGTCCCTGATACTAGGGTCTGTATGTATAAAGGAAAGAAACCTGAGGTAACGTTTCCTCCCTCTCATGAACTGAACGCTCTTTTTGAAAAGGCTTGGGAAAATCCTGACAAAAAGATACAGGTTCCCAAAAGAATTCCAGTGACATATCCGTTCCCCTCTGGGGACAGGGAAAGGTGGATGTCAATCCCCACGGTAGACAAAGCTTTATCGCGTGTATCCAAAAAGGTGGCGCTTCCGTCCCCTGACACGGCAACCCTAAAGGATCCTGCGGATCGTAAGCAGGAAAATACCCTGAAATCCATTTATGTCACTACGGGGTCGCTACTCAGGCCTGCCGTTGCTGTGGCATGGGTGAGTAGCGCTATTGAAAGGTGGGCAGAGAACTTGTCATCTGAGGTAGATTCCCTAGATAGGGATAGCGTGCTTTTGACTTTGGGTCACATCAGGGATGCTGCAGCGTATTTAAAGGAAGCTGTGAGGGATATTGGCCTTTTGGGATCAAGGGCCAATGCCATGGCACTCTCAGCCAGGAGAGTGTTGTGGATTCATCAATGGAAAGCTGATGCTGACTCTAAGAAGGCGATAGAGTCTCTACCATTTAACGGTAGGGTCTTGTTTGGCGATGGCCTCACTGACCTGGTATCTACGGCTACCGCGGGTAAGTCATCGTTCCTGCCTTATGTTCCTGCACAGCAAAAGAAAACGCCCCACTATCGAGTGGTCTTCAGTATGCCAGCGGTCGGGCTCCCGGCGACCAGCATACCGGCGCCGTGAGCCCGACAGCCAGCATACCGACACTTATTCTCCCTCTTGGGGGTCCACGACCCCCTGGACCGTGCCCGTAGCATGGCGAGAGCAGGAGCCCGCAAGGGGCTCATTTGCGCTCGCCACACTGTCGGTAAGCCGGCGATCAGACTCCCGGCGCCGGTATGCTGGTCGCCGGGAGCCCGACCGCCGGCATATCATAGTGAACCCCCCACTATCAAATGCAGTCCTTTCGGCCCAATAAATACAAAAAAGGACAAGGATCTTCTTTCCTTGCTACGAGAGGAAGGGGAAAAAGGTCACAAGCTGTGGCAAGTTCCCAAGAGCAGAAGTCCTCCCCGGCTTCTGCCAAATCCACTGCATGACGCTGGGGCTCCTCTGAGGGAGTCCGCACTGGTGGGGGCACGTCTCAAACTTTTCAGTCAGGTCTGGGTGCACTCGGCCCTGGACCCTTGTATAGTCGAAATAGTAACCCAAGGGTACAAATTGGAGTTTCAAGACGTGCCCCCTCACCCATTTTTCAAGTCGGTCTTGCCAGCATCTCTTCTAGAAAGGGAAATAGTAAGCGCTGCAATACTAAAGTTGTGTCACAGTCAAGTGATTGTCACTGTGCACCCGTCACAGCGGGTGGAAGGGTTTTATTCGAGCCTGTTCGTGGTCCCGAAGCCGGATGGTTCAGTCAGACCGATTCTGAACCTAAAATCACTCAATTTCTTTCTAAAGAAATTCAAATTCAAGATGGAATCTCTACGTGCAGTGATCTCCACGCTGGAAGAGGGGGATTTTATGGTGTCGGTCGACTTAAAGAATACCGACTTACACGTCCCCATATATCCTCCATATCAGGCTTATCTGAGGATTGCGGTACAGGATTGTCATTACCAATTTCTGACGTTGCCGTTTGTTCTGTCCACGGGATTTTCACCAAAGTAATGGCGGAAATGATTGTTCTCCTGCGCAAGCAGGGAATCACAATTATCCTGTACTTGGACGATCTCCTCATAAAGGCGAGGTCCAAGGAGCAATTGTTGAAGAATGTGGCTCTTTCACTGACGATTCTGCAACAACACGGGTGGCTCCTAAATTTGCCAAAATAACAGTTGGATCCAACGACACGGCTTTCGTTTCTGGGAATGATTCTGGACACAGAATTGCAGAGAATTTTTCTTCCAATGGAAAAAGCTCTTGAATTACAGAACATGGTAAAACAATTTCTGAAACTAACAAAAGTGTCAGTTCTTCAATGCACTCGGTTGCTGGGGAAGATGGTGGCGGCCTACGAGGCCATTCCGTATATGGCAGGTTCCATGCAAGGGTGTTTCAGTGGAACCTGTTGGACCGGGTGGTCTTCAGTATGCCGACTGACGGGATCCCGGCGCACAGTATACCGATGCCGGAATCCCGACAGCCTGTATACCGACACTTATTCTCCCTCATGGGATCCACGACCCCCCTGGACGGAGAATAAAAAAGCGTGGCGCTCATTTGCGCTCGCCACACTGCCGGTAAGCCGGCAGTCGGGCTCCCGGCGTCGGTATGCTGGTTGCCGGCATACCATACTGCACCCTGTTGGACCAATGGTCCGGGTCTCACCTGGACATGCATCGGAAGATAATTCTATCTCCCAGGACCAGAATCTCCCTTCTGTGGTGGCTGCACAGTTCTCACCTTCTGGAGGGGCGCAGGTTCAGGATTCAGGATTGGATCCTAGTGACCATAGATGCAAGCCTCCGTGGCTGGGGAGCAGTCACACAGGGAAGAAACTTTCAGGGAAAATGGTCGAGCCAAGAAGTTTTGTCTACACATAAACATTCTGGAATTAAGAGCCATTTACAACGGCATACTGCAAGCAGAACATCTTCTTCGAGGTCTGCCTGTCTTGATTCAGTCAGACAACATAACAGCAGTGGTGTACATAAACTGCTAAGGCGGTACAAGGAGCAGAGCGGCGATGGCCGAGGCCACGAAGATTCTTCCCTGGGCGGAAAGACATGCCAGCGCTCTGTCAGCAGTCTTCATTCCGGGTGTGCACAACTGGGAAGCAGACTTCCTCAGCAGACACGATCTCCAGCCAGGAGAGTGTGGTCTTCATCGAAAGGTCTTTGCAGAAGTGACAAGTCGTTGGGGAGTTCCTCAAGTAGACATGATGGCGTCACGCCTCAACAAGAAACTTCAGAGATATTGTTCCAGGTCAAGGGACCCTCAAGCTATAGCAGTGGACGCCCTAGTGACACAGTGGGTGTTTCCGTCAGTATATGTGTTCCCTCCACTTCCTCTCATTCCAAAGGTGATAAAGATTATAAGAAGAACAAGGGTTCAGGCGATACTCATTGTTCTGGATTGGCCAAGAAGGGCCTGGTATCCAGAGCTTCAGAAGTTGCTCATAGAAGATCCCTGGCCTCTTCCTGTTCATGAGGACCTGTTGCAACAGGGGACGTGCGTGTATCAAGACTTACCACAGCTGCGTTTGACGGCGTGGTGGTTGAACGCCAAATCCTAGCCCGAAAGGGTATTCCCAGTGAAGTCATTCCCACACTTCTTCAGGCTAGAAAAGAAGTAACGGCAAAGCATTACCAGCATATTTGAAGAAAAGATGTGTTTTGGTGTGAATCCAAGAAGGCTCCTACGGAGGCATTTCAGCTGGGGCGGTTGCTCCATTTTTTGCAAGCAGGTGTGGATGAGGGCCTAAAGTTAGGCTCCATTAAAGTACAAATTTTGGCCTTATCTATTTTCTTTCAGAAGGAGTTGGCCTCCCTTCCAGAAGTTCAGACCTTTGTGAAAGTCGTACTGCACATACAACCTCCCTTTGTACCCCCAGTGGCACCATGGGATCTTAACATGGTGTTGCAATTCCTGCAATCTCATTGGATTGAACCTTTGCATAAGGTTGAGTTAAAATTCCTTACTTGGAAAGTAGCCATGCTGTTGGCCTTGGCATCTGCAAGGCGGGTATCTGAATTGGCTGCTTTGTCGCACAAAAGTCCCTATTTAATCTTCCATGCTGATAGGGCGGAGTTGAGAACTCGTCAGCAATTTTTGCCAAAGGTGGTTTCTTCAATTCACGTGAACCAGCCTGTTGTGGTTCCAGTGGCTACTGATGCCTTGGTCAGAGCTTTGCAAATCTATGTCGCCAGAACGGTTTAAGTTAGGAAAACAGAGGCTCTGTTTGTCCTGTATGCTCCCAACAAGATTGGGGCTCCTGTTTCCAAGCAGACTATTGCACGCTGGATCTGTAATATGATTCAGCAGTCTCATTCTACGGCAGGATTGCCGTTACCGAAGTCGGTGAAGGCCCATTCTACCAGGAAGGTGGGCTCATCCTGGGCGGCTGCCAGAGGGGTCTCGGCATTACAGCTGAGCTGCTACTTGGTCAGGATCAAACACCTTTGCGAAGTTCTACAAGTTTGATACCCTGGCTGGGGAGGACCTCTTGTTTGGTCAATCTGTGCTGCAGAGTCATCCGCAGTCTCCCGCCCGTTCTAGAGCTTTGGTATAAACCCCATGGTTCTTGAAGCATCCCCAGCATCCTCTAGGACGTATGCGAAAATAGGATTTTAATACCTACCGGTAAATCCTTTTCTCTTAGTCTATAGAGTATGCTGGGCGCCCGTCCCAGTGTGGACGGTATCTGCAGTTATTGGTTGTAGTTACGCACATGTTGTGCTGAGTGCAGTCAGTCTGTCACTGTTGTTGATCATGCCGTTGCATGCGTTGTTGTTGAATGCCATGTTGTAGGGCGTGTTGGTGGTGTGAGCTGGTATGTATCTCACCTTAGTTTAAAATGTTAAATAAATACTTTTCCTCGAAATGTCCATCTCCCTGGGCACAGTTCCTATAACTGGAGTCTGGAGGAGGGGCATATAGGGAGGAGGTAGTTCATACCCATTCAAAGTCTTATAGTGTGTCCATGTTTCCTGCGGATCCCGTCTATACCCCATGGTTCTTGAAGCATCCCCAGCATCCTCTATGGACTAAGAGAAAAGGATTTACCGGTAGGTATTAAAATCCTATTTACGTTGCTGCAGGCGTAGCACAATGGCTTGTCATTGCAGGTTGCAGGATGACACATGCAATCCATTCCTGGGCTAGACAAATAAAGGAAGATCTCTTGGGTAATATGACCTTAGACGACACTGTTGCCTTACTGTCTCACATTCAGGACACGGCAAGAGTCCTCTGTGACTCCTTATAAGAGATTGGCACTGTTAGTGCTAGAACCACGGCTATGGCTGTGTCTGCGCGCAGAGCCATATGGTTACGTCAGTGGATCGCTGATGCTGACTCAAACCGTAATGTGGAATCTATTTCCTTCACAGGTGAATGGCTCTTTGGAGGTGACCTGGACACCTGGATTTCGAAGGCTACGGCCGGAAAATCCACATTTCTCCCTTCGGGTGCCCCTCCTGCTAGACGTTCCTAAACGGGACCATCTACTCAGTCCTTTCGGTCCTCCAGATTTCGATCCAGAGCCAGAGGAGCCTCCAATGCAGCGAGAGGCTCCAGGGCAATACCTATAAAACCAGCAGTTGCTGGGTCTCAGAACCAGAAAACCAGTTCTGCTCCCGCAAACACTTCAGCATGACGGTGCACACCCACCCCGGGGGGATCTCGTGGTGGGAGCTCGGTTACGTCACTTAAGCCACATCTGTGACGGTTCTTGCCAAGATGCTTGGGTAAGGGACCTTATCTCTCAGGCCTACAAGCTGGAGTTTGACGTTTCTCCTCCCCAACGATTTTTCAAATCAGGCTTACCAGTTTTGGAAAGTATGCATGGTACTCTACTACTGGCCATAGAGAAGTTGGTACAGTCCCAGGTCATTGTCCCAGTACCACTGTTGCAACAAGGACAGGGTTACTACAGTCTGTAGTACCGAAAACAGATGGGTCTGTGAGATCCCTTCTGAATCTGAAGTCCTTGAATCCTTACCTGAAGGTTTTCAGATTCAAGACTGAATCTCTGAGGGCAGTGATCGCAGGCCTGGAACCACAGGAGTTCCTAGTATCCCTGGATATCAAGGATGCTTATCTACATGTCCCAATTTGGCCATGTCATCAGGCCTTTCTGAGGTTTGCCCTGCTGAACGATCATTACCAATTTCAGGCATTACCCTTCGGCCTGTCTACAGCTCCAAGGGTGTTCACGAAGGTGATGGTGGAAATGATGTTTCAGCTCAGGGTCCAGGGGGTCAATGTGATCCCATACCTTGACGATCTCCTGATAAAAGCAAGATCAAGGGAGCTTCTATTACTCCACATAGATCGCACTATCCAACGCCTGTCTCACCACGGGTGTATCCTTAATCTACAGAAGTCCCACCTGGAACCGTCTCCGCGGCTCCTGTTTCTGGGCATGCTACTGGATACTGTAGCATAGAAAGTATTCCTCCCAGTTGACAAGGCGAGAGCACTCCAAGAAATGGTATGCATGGTCTTCAGACCTGCTCGAGTGTCCGTTGATCTTTGCATAAAATTGTTGGGAAAGATGGTGGCCTCCTACGGAAGGTTCCATGCAAGACCCTTCCAATTGGACATCCTGAATAAATGGTCCGGTTCCCATCTTCAGGTGCACCGGATGATTCGGCTGTCACCCCTGGCCAGGATTTCACTCCTGTGGTGGACAGTCTTCCAACCTCTTGGAAGGCTGGAACTTTGGGATTCAGGACTGGATCCTCCTCACAACAGATGCAAGTCTATGAGGATGGGGAGCTGTCACCCAAGGGGCACAGTTCCAGGGCAGGTGGTCTGCCCAGGAGGCCCTGCTTCCAATCAACATTCTGGAACTTCAGGCTATCCAGAACGTCTCTGCTTCAGGCGTCTCCTCTACTAAGGCCACAGGCAATCCAGGTGCAGTCGGACAACGCTTTGGCAGTGGCGTACATCAATCGACAAGGAGGGACAAAAAGCAGGGCCTGCATGCGAGAAGTGTCAAGAATACTCCTCTGGGCAGAAAAACATGCAAGAGCGCTGTCCGCAATCTTCATTCCGGGAGTGGAGAACTGGGAGGCGGACCTCCTAAGCCGCCACGACCTCCACCTGAGGGAGTGGGGACTACACCCTCAGGTGTTCCAACTGAACATCCACAGGTGGGGTTGCCCACAGATCGACTTGATGGCCTCTCATCTCAACAAGAAGCTTCGCTGCTATTGCTCACAGACCAGGGACCCTCAGGCGAATGCAGTGTATGCGCTGACTTCGCTTTGGCCTTACCAGCTGGTCTACCTGTTTCCTCAAGCGGATCAGACAACAAAAAGTGGAAGCAATCTTGATTGCCCTGGATTGGCCCTGAAGAGCATGGAACACGGCTCTTCTGGACATGTCTGTACAGGACCCTTGGCCTCTACCACTAAGAAGGGATCTTCTTCAACAAGGACCGTTCGTCTACCCGGACTTACGGCAGCTTAGTTTGATGGCATGGAAGTTGAGCGGAACATCCTAGCTCACAAAGGGCTTTCCAAAAAGGTAATTGCCACTATGGTACAAGCCAGAAAACCTGTGATGTCAAAACACTATCATATCTTGCGGAGATATGTCTCTTGGTGCGAAGAACGCACATATCCCTCTTCGGAATTCCACTTAGGAAGGTTCCTGTGTTTCCTGCAGGCTGGAGTGGATAAGGGCTTATGTCTGGGATCCATTAAAGTCCAGATTTCAGTTCTTTCCATCTCCATCAAGAAAAAGTTGTCTCTCCTGCCAAAAATTCAGACCTTCTTGCAAGGGCTGCTTCATATACAACCTCCCTTTGTGCCCCCTATGGCACCTTGGGATCTAGATGTTAAGTTACGTTTTCTACAGTCCTCCTGCTTTGAACCTCTGGTGATGGTAGAAGACAAGTACCTCACGTGGAAGACGGTGATGTTACTGGCCCTGGCTTCTGCTAGGTGTGTCTCAGAATTGGGGGCCTTATCCTGTCAACTGATTACCTCCTCCCAGTCCTACCTATTTTGCACGTGCTCTCCCCATCTCACTCTCCACCTCTCTACAAAACTTCAAATGGGCTCTCAAGGCCCACTTCTTCACAAACCCCAGCCAATTGTCCTCCTAACCCTCTTATCCGCACTCAGTCTTCCGCTTCTATGTCACCCTGGTCTGTTAGCCCTATCTGCAGTAATAATACAGGGACATGACTGGGGACTTGAGGGGATCTGGGAGCGTCACAGTGACATCACTTATATCTATAGTAATAATACAGGGACATGACTGGGGAGGTGAGGGGATCTGGGAGTGTCACAGTGACGTCACTTATATCTATAGTAATAATACAGGGACATGACTGGGGAGGTGAGGGGATCTGTCAGTATTTATAGTGATATTGATGTATCCCCCATTTTGCAGAGTTGCACAGTAGTAAAGAAGACATCTGGTGAGTGTGAGACACCCAGCAGCCATAGCCGTGTGTCACGTGGACTGAGCAGAACTAAGAGCCCCATCACGGTGCCTCCACCTCACTCACTGATACATGAGAGGCACAGTGACCAGAAGATCCTGGAACTCACCAACAAGATCATTCAGCTGCTGACTGGAGAGGTGACTGCTGGGAATGGGACATTATACAGTAACACCAGGGGACGTGTCTGGGTGATGACTGGAGAGGTGAATGCTGGGAATGAGACATTATACAGTAACACCAGGGGATGTGTCTGGGTGATGACTGGACAGGTGACTGCTGGGAATAGGACATTATACAGTAACACCAGGGGACGTGTCTGGGTGATGACTGGAGAGGTGACTGCTGGGAATGGGACATTATTACAGTAACACCAGGGGACGTGTCTGGGTGATGACTGGAGAGGTGACTGCTGGGAATGGGACATTATACAGTAACACCAGGGGATGTGTCTGGGTGATGACTGGAGAGGTGACTGCTGGGAATGGGACATTGTACAGTAACACCAGGGGATGTGTCTGGGTGATGAATGTATCACTGTGTGTGTCCGGTTCCTATAAGGCGTCAGGAAGTCACTGTCTATGTCTCCATGCAGGAAGGGGAGTATATAGAGGAACACAGGGGTCTGTACAAGGACGTGATGATGGAGAATCACCGGCCCCTCACATCACTGGGTAAGAGGAGACTGTCATGTATTGTACAGGGGAGAGCAGGTATGGGGGCCCCTATATACACACATCATCTGATCACATTTCTCTAACGTCCTAAGTGGATGCTGGGACTCCGTAAGGACCATGGGGAATAGCGGCTCCGCAGGAGACTGGGCACAACTAAAGAAAGCTTTAGGACTACCTGGTGTGCACTGGCTCCTCCCTCCTCCAGACCTCAGTTAGAATTTTGTGCCCGGCTGAGCTGGATGCACACTAGGGGCTCTCCTGAGCTCCTAGAAAAGAAAGTATATTTTAGGTTTTTTATTTTCAGTGAGATCTGCTGGCAACAGACTCACTGCTACGAGGGACTAAGGGGAGAGAAGCGAACCTACCTGCTTGCAGCTAGCTTGGGCTTCTAGGCTACTGGACACCATTAGCTCCAGAGGGATCGAACACAGGCCCAGCCTCGGTCGTCCGGTCCCGGAGCCGCGCCGCCGTCCCCCTTGCAGAGCCAGAAGCAAGAAGACGTTCCTGGAAATCGGCGGCAGAAGACTTCGGTCTTCATGAAGGTAGCGCACAGCACTGCAGCTGTGCGCCATTGCTCCCCATGCACACCTCACACTCCGGTCACTGATGGGTGCAGGGCGCGGGGGGGGCGCCCTGGGCTGCAATATAGAGTACCTTGCTGGCAAATAACACATAATATAGTCATAGAGACTATATATGTGTAAAATACCCCTGCCAGATATACATATAGAAAAGCGGGAGAAGTCAGCGGAAAAAGGGGCGGGGCTATCTCCCTCAGCACACTGGCGCTATTTTCCCTCACAGCTCCGCTGGAAGGATCGCTCCCAGGCTCTCCCCTGCAGTTTCAAGACTACATAGGGTTAAAAAAGAGAGGGGGGGGGGCACTAAATTTAGGCGCAATATATATATATATATATATGCAGCTATTGGGAAAAATCACTCAGTTATAGTGTTAATCCCTGTGTTATATAGCGCTTTTGGTGTGTGCTGGCATACTCTCTCTCTCTCTGTCTCCCCAAAGGGCTTTTGTGGGGTCCTGTCCTCAGTCAGAGCATTCCCTGTGTGTGTGCGGTGTGTCGGTACGGCTGTGTCGACATGTTTGATGAGGAGGCTTATGTGGAGGCGATAAATGTGATGTCACCCCCTGCGGGGCCGACACCTGAATGGATGGTCATGTGGAAGGAATTACGTGATAGTGTCGACTCTTTACATAAAAGGTTTGACGACATAACAGATGTGGGACAGCCGGCTTCTCAGCTCGTGCCTGCCCAGGCGTCTCAAAAGCCATCACCGGCTCTAAAACGCCCGCTACATCAGATGGCAGACACAGATGTCGACACGTATACCGACTCCAGTGTCGACGACAAGGAGACTACTGTACATTCCAATAGAGCCACCCGTTATATGATTGCGGCAATGAAAAATGTCTTGCACATTGCTGATGTTACCCCAGGTACCACAAAAAAGGGTATAATGTTTGGGGAGAAAAAACTACCAGTGGTTTTTCCCCCATCTGATGAATTAAATGAAGTATGTGAAGAAGCGTGGGCTTCCCCCGATAAGAAACTGGTAATTTCTAAAAAGTTACTAATGGCGTACCCTTTCCCGCCAGAGGACAGGTTATGTTGGGAGACATCCCCTAGGGTGGATAAAGCGCTCACACGTCTATCAAAGAAGGTGGCACTGCCGTCTCCGCACACGGCCGCCCTCAAGGAACCTGCTGATAGAAAGCAGGAGGCTATACTGCAGTCTGTTTATACACACTCAGGCATTATACTGAGACCAGCTATTGCTTCGGCATGGATGTGCAGTGCTGCAGCTGCGTGGTCAGATTCCCTGTCAGAAAATATTGACACCCCAGACAGGGACACTATTCTGCTAACCATAGAGCATATAAAAGACTCAGTCTTATACATGAGAGATGCACAGAGGGAGATCTGCCGGCTGGCATCTAAAATAAGTGCATTGTCCAATTCTGCTAGGAGAGGCTTATGGACTCGGCAGTGGACAGGGGATGCAGATTCTAAAAGGCACATGGAAGTTTTGCCTTACAAGGGTGAGGAGTTGTTTGGGGATGGTCTCTCGGACCTAGTTTCCACAGCGACAGCTGTGAAATCAGCATTTTTACCCCATGTTCCCTCACAGCAAAAGAAAGCACTGTATTATCAGGTACAGTCCTTTTGGCCCCAGAAAGGCAAGCGGGTTAAAGGCGCGTCCTTTCTGCCCAGAGGCAGAGGTAGAGGGAGAAAGCTGCAAAATACAGCCAGTTCCAAGGAACAAAAGTCCTCCCCCGCTTCCTCTAAGTCCACAGCATGACGCTGGGGCTCCACTGGCGGAGCCAGGTGCGGTGGGGGCCTGTCTCAAGTACTTCAGCGATCAGTGGGCTTGCTCACGGGGGGGATCCCTGGATTCTACAAGTGGTGTCTCAGGGATACAAGCTGGAATTCGAGGAGTCTCCCCCTCGCCGTTTCCTAAAATCTGCCTTGCCAACGACTCCCTTGGACAGGGAGGCAGTGCTAGAGGCAATTCACAAGCTGTATTCGCAACAGGTGATAGTCAAGGTACCTCTCCTTCAACAAGGAAGGGATTACTATTCCACAATGTTTGTGGTACCGAAACCGAACGGTTCGGTCAGACCTATTTTAAATTTGAAATCCTTGAACACGTATATAAAAAGATGCTAGTTCAAGATGGAATCGCTCAGGGCAGTTATTTCAAGCCTGGAGGAAGGGGATTACATGGTATCACTGGACATCAAGGATGCTTACCTGCATGTCCCCATTTACCCTCCTCACCAGGAGTACCTCAGATTTGTGGTACAGGACTGTCATTACCAATTCCAGACGTTGCCGTTTGGTCTGTCCACGGCACCGAGGGTATTTACCAAAGTAATGGCCGAAATGATGATACTCCTTAAAAAAAAAAGGAGTTATAATTATCCCGTACTTGGACGATCTCCTTATAAAGGCGAGGTCCAGGGAACAGTTGCTGTTATGCACACCAGTGCCTGCAGGAATGTACTGGTGTCTGAACTGTTATGCACACCAGTGCCTGCAGGAATGTACTGGTGTTTGAACTGTTGTTAGGGTCTCCTGCCCTGTGCTGCCACGTCGTCATGGCAACCGGGAGACAAGTGCTAGTGGAGTAACCTGAGCGCAGCTGATACTCCGGTTCGGGTCTTTTGCTGTGCAGTGGTTATAGGCTCTGTGCACGGCAGGGGATCCGGTGCTGGTTTTTGTGCTCACAGTCTGTGAGGTCTGAGTGGGGCGTGGACAGCACCTGCTTTATAAGGCCTCTTTTCAGGGTAAGCAGATGCTGCTTAATCTTTGTTGGTTAGTCAGTTCATGAAAGTTAGCCAGTACTGTGTAGCTTTGTATTTGTTTGTTGCTTACTGCAAATAGGCCTGGGGATTTGGTGTTACACTCTGCCAATCCAGACCTAGCAGTAAGACTGGAGTCAGTCGTTTAGCTTGCTGGGGTTCTGTTACTACTCTGTGAACTTAGCAAGTTTGCGGCTGTATTCTAAGACTTGCCTGTCTAATCCTGTTTCACTGTGCTAGGTGTCAGGGGTCAGTTTGGTGGCAGTAAGCTAAAACCTGTGCACTGCAAGTGAGAATTAGGATTGGGGAGACTCTCCTTGTGTCTATCATTCCATCTCTGACCAAGGAGTTTACTGCCACATCCGTTGGTAACCCTTTAGGGTTTTGCTGTTGCCCTTAGCAACAGCATTTCGGGTTCTCTACGTATTAAAACACAACATCTTGCTTTTTCCACCTGAGCAGTTCTAATACAAGGGAGATACCCAGTTCCTTAGCCTCTGGGCTTCTCTGTTCACTTTGTGTGTATTTTGTTACCCTATCACCTTCTGTGTACGTTATGTCATATTCCCCAGTTTGTCTGTGAGTCCATTTGTTTTGCATAACAGTTCAAACACCAGTACATTCCTGCAGACACTGGAGTGCATAACAGTTCTGACACCAGTACTTTCCTGCAGGCACTGGTGTGCATAACATATTCAGCAGCCCAATACTCCTGTTGAAATTTTGTGGGAATATGGAGCATACCCCTCAAAATACGTTGCAACAGGTGGTCGATCAGGTGCAGGTCCTGACTCGACAATTTAATGATTTGTCCATTAAAATGCACACCTCCCAGGCTGCTGGCGGAGCTCCCGCAGCAGCAGCACCTGCAGGGGTTAAGGAGCCGAAAGTAAATCTCCCGGATCGTTTTTCTGGAGATCGCTCGCAGTTCTTTTGTTTCAAGGAGAGCTGCAAGCTATACTTCCGGCTTAGGCCTCAGTCTTCTGGGTCGGAGATTCAGCGGGTGGGCATAGTGATTTCCTTGCTACAAGGAGACCCACAGGTCTGGGCATATGGGTTGCAGCCTGACTGTCCATCGCTTAAAAGTGTTGATGCTTTTTTTACGGCACTGGGCATGTTGTATGATGACCCTGACAAGACGGCCTCAGCCGAGGCTCAGATTTCGATCCTTAAGCAAGGGCGAAGGCCAGTTGAGGTTTACTGTACGGAGTTTCGGAGGTTGGCCCATGATACCCAGTGGAATGACCCAGCCCTGAGACACCAGTACCGAAGAGGTCTTTCTAACCAGATAAAGGACCAACTGGTACAATATCCCTTGCCTGATAGCTTGGATCAGCTCATGCAGTTATCCATCCGGGTGGATAGACGGCTGAGAGAGCGTAGGCTTGAAAGGGAGACTGAGATTTCCTTCCTTCCCAAGGGAACCTCAGACTCTGAGGAATTTTCTGAGGAGCCTATGCAGATTGGGGCTACCCGCCTCTCCTCGCGTGAGAAGACGCGGAGGAGACAGCAGGGGTTGTGTTTGTACTGTGGGAATAAAGGTCATGTGGTAGTATCATGCCCAGAAAAGCCGGAAAACTTCAGGGCCTGAGGGTGATGGGAAATATCCTGTCAGGCCAGAAGTCAGAATTTCCCAAGAAGACTTTTATCATTCCGGTGACCTTGAAGATCCTCGGTCAAACTGTCAAGATTGAGGCCTTTGTGGACAGTGGGGCCGACGGGGTTTTTATGGACCGCCAATTCGCCCTGAAACACTCTGTTCCCTTAGTACCCTTGGCATCGGAAATTGAGATGTGGGTTAAACGGGGAACCATTATCCCAAGGTAAAATTACCTCTTGCACTAGCCAGATTTCTTTGTTTATTGGAGCCACACACTCTGAAAAATTGTCCTGTTATGTGACTGTCTGTACTTTTGCCCCATTGGTGTTGGGGTTACCCTGGTTAAGGGCCCACAATCCTCAATTTGACTGGGTCTCTGGGGAGATTCTTAGTTGGGGTACTGATTGTTTCAGGAGTTGCTTGAGCCTTCCAGTCAGGCTCTCGCAGCTAAGTTTGCCAGGATTGCCAGGGTGTTATGCAGATTTTGAGGACGTGTTCTCCAAAAAAGTTGCAGAAGTACTACCTCCCCATCGCCCCTATGACTGTGCCATTGATTTGTTGCCAAATGCTAAGCTTCCCAAGAGCAGGTTGTACTCCCTGTCACGTCCTGAGACTCAGGCTATGGCAGAGTACATTCAGGAGAACTTGGCTAAGGGATTTATCAGACCTTCACAGTCTCCAGTTGGGTCGGGGTTCTTCTTCGTGGGTAAAAAGGACGGTTCGTTGCGACCCTGCATCGACTTCAGGGAATTGAACCGTATCACGATTAAAAACTCATACCCACTGCCTCTCATTTCGGTCTTGTTTGACCAGCTTCGTACTGCCACCATTTTTTCTAAGATTGACCTACGCGGTGCGTACAATCTAATCCGAATAAGAGAGGGGGATGAATGGAAGACTGCCTTTAATACCCACTCAGGGCATTATGAATATTTGGTGATGCCTTTTGGGCTCTGTAATGCCCCGGCAGTCTTCCAGGATTTCATGAATGATGTGCTCAGGGAATATTTGGATAGATTCTTAGTTGTATACTTAGATGACATCCTAATCTTCTCCCATTCCCTGGAGGAACATCGGAAGCATGTACGCTTAGTCCTCCAGAAACTCAGAGACCACCGGCTTGGGGCGAAGCTGGAGAAGTGCGAATTTGAAGTTTAGCAAATCGCATTTCTAGGATATATTATCTCCCCAGAAGGTTTCCAAATGGAGGGTTCCAAGGTACAGGCAGTCCTGGATTGGGTGCAGCCCACTAGTTTGAAGGCGCTTCAGCGTTTCCTGGGCTTTGCAAATTTTTATAGACGATTTATCGCTGGATTTTCGTCTATAGTGGCGCCCTTGGTGGCACTCACTAAGAAAGGGGCGGATGTTGCTCACTGGTCTGGTGAGGCTAAAGCGGCTTTTGCCCGTCTCAAAAGGGCATTTGTTTCGGCCAAGGTGCTGCGACACCCAGATCCAGAGCGTCCTTTTGTGGTGGAGGTGGATGCCTCTGAGATGGGTATTGGGGCAGTGCTTTCTCAGATGGGAGTGTCTGATAATCGCCTTCATCCCTGTGCTTACTTTTCCCGTAAATTTTCGCCTGCCGAGATGAATTATGACGTGGGTAACCGGGAATTGTTGGCTATTAAGGATGCACTCGAGGAGTGGAGACACTGGCTTGAGGGGGCTAAGTTTGTGGTCTCAATTCTCACTGACCATAAGAATCTGGCATATTTAGAGTCAGCGAAGCGTCTCAATGCCAGGCAGGCACGATGGGCTTTGTTTTTTGCTCGCTTTAATTTTTTGATAACATATCGCCCTGGGTCAAAAAACATCAAGGCTGATGCGCTCTCGCGGAGTTTTGCTCCAATCCAGGAGACCACCGAGGAGCCGTTGCCCATTGTTTCCCCATCATGTATTAAAGTGGGCATTACCCAGGACCTCTTATCATTAGTCCTTAGAGCACAGGAGCAGGCTCCTCCAGACCTTCCGGTAGGTCTTTTGTTTGTGCCTCCTAGGTTAAGACAGCGAGTGTTCCTGGAATTCCATGCCAAGAAGTCGGCAGGTCACCCGGGTATTGCCAGAACTCGGGAGTTGCTATCTAGGGCGGTGTGGTGGCCCTCGGTGGCTAAGGATGTGGATCAGTGGGTTCGGGCATGTGACATCTGTGCCCGAAATAAGACTCCTAGAGGGGTTCCTGTTGGCCCATTACATCCACTCTCTATCCCATCTAAGCCATGGACCCACATTTCAATGGATTTTGTGGTGGGCTTGCCCAAATCCTCGGGGATGACAGCCATCTGGGTTGTCGTTGACAGGTTTTCGAAGATGGCGCACTTCGTTCCACTGGTTGGGCTGCCATCAGCCAGACGCCTGTCTGAATTATTTATGCTGCATGTTGTGCGTCTCCATGGGTTGCCACTTGATGTGGTCTCTGACCGCGGATCCCAGTTTGTGGCCAAATTCTGGAGGGCATTTTGTTCCGATCTCCAGATTTCTGTCAGCTTGTCGTCAGGCTACCATCCGCAGTCTAATGGGCAGACTGAAAGGGTGAACCAGTCCTTGGAGCAGTTCCTCAGGTGTTATGTCTCCAAGTGTCAGACTGACTGGGTTGCTCATCTGTCCATGGCGGAGTTTGCCTATAACAACGCGGCTCACTCTGCTACAGGGATCTCTCCCTTCCTTTGTGTGTATGGGCATCATCCTAAGGCCAATTCTTTTGACCCCCTGGATTCCACGCCTGGTGGTTCCTCTGTGGTTTCGGTCCTTAGAGGTATTTGGCGGAAAGTGAAGAAAGCCCTTGTGTCTGTGTCATTAGTGACCAAAAGGGTTTTTGATAAGCGGAAAAGACCCTGCAGCTTCAAATTAGGAGACTTCGTCTGGTTGTCTACCAAGAATTTGAAGTTGAGACAGCCATCTCATAAGTTAGGGCCCCGGTTCATCGGCCCTTATAAGATCACCAGGGTTATCAATCCGGTGGCATTTCAGTTAGATCTGCCCCGTTCTTTGGGTATCAATAAAACATTTCATTGTTCCCTTTTAAAACGGGCGATTAGTAATCCTTCTTCCAGTGGAAGACCTTCCCTTTCTGCTGGTACGTGGCCAGAGGGAGTTTGTTGTTGAAATGATTCTTGACTCCAAGGTGGTTCGGGGTCGGCTGTCATTTTTGGTGCACTGGAAGGGGTATGGCCCGGAGGAGCGGTCGTGGGTGCGCAGTTGTGATCTTCATGCCCCCAGACTGATACGCTCTTTCTTCTCGCAGTTCCCCGATAAACCCGGTGGTAGGGGTTCTTTGACCCCTCGTCAGAGGGGGGGTACTGTTAGGGTCTCCTGCCCTGTGCTGCCACGTCGTCATGGCAACCGGGAGACAAGTGCTAGTGAAGTAACCTGAGCGCAGCTGATACTCCGGTTCGGGTCTTTTGCTGTGCAGTGGTTATAGGCTCTGTGCACGGCAGGGGATCCGGTGCTGGTTTTTGTGCTCACAGTCTGTGAGGTCTGAGTGGGGCGTGGACAGCACCTGCTTTATAAGGCCTCTTTTCAGGGTAAGCAGATGCTGCTGAATCTTTGTTGGTTAGTCAGTTCATGAAAGTTAGCCAGTACTGTGTAGCTTTGTATTTGTTTGTTGCTTACTGCAAATAGGCCTGGGGATTTGGTATTACACTCTGCCAATCCAGACCTAGCAGTAAGACTGGAGTCAGTCGTTTAGCTTGCTGGGGTTCTGTTACTACTCTGTGAACTTAGCAAGTTTGCGGCTGTATTCTAAGACTTGCCTGTCTAATCCTGTCTCACTGTGCTAGGTGTCAGGGGTCAGTTTGGTGGCAGTAAGCTAAAACCTGTGCACTGCAAGTGAGAATTAGGATTGGGGAGACTCTCCTTGTGTCTATCATTCCATCTCTGACCAAGGAGTTTACTGCCACATCCGTTGGTAACCCTTTAGGGTTTTGCTGTTGCCCTTAGCAACAGCATTTCGGGTTCTCTACGTATTAAAACACAACATCTTGCTTTTCCCATCTGAGCAGTTCTAATACAAGGGAGATACCCAGTCCCTTAGCCTCTGGGCTTCTCTGTTCACTTTGTGTGTATTTTGTTACCCTATCACCTTCTGTGTACGTTATGTCATATTCCCCAGTTTGTCTGTGAGTCCATTTGTTTTGCATAACAGTTCAAACACCAGTACATTCCTGCAGACACTGGAGTGCATAACAATTCTGACACCAGTACTTTCCTGCAGGCACTGGTGTGCATAACAACTGTTATGCACACCAGTGCCTGCAGGAATGTACTGGTGTCTGAACGGATAGGGATGCAAAACAAATGAACTCACAGACAGACTGGGGAATATGACATTACGTACACAGAAGGTGATAGGGTAACAAAATAAACACAAAGTGAACAGAGAAGCCCAGAGGCTAAGAAACTGGGTGTCTCCCTAGTATTAGTAATGCTCAGATGGAAAAAGCAAGATGTTGTGTTTTAATACGTAGAGAACCCGAAATGCTGTTGCTAAGGGCAACAGCAAAACCCTAAAGGGTTACCAACGGGTGTGGCAGTAAACTCCTTGGTCAGAGATGGAATGATAGACACAAGGAGAGTCTCCCCAATCCTAATCCTCACTTGCAGTGTACAGGTTCAGCTTACTGCCACTAAACTGACACCTGAACACCTTGCACAGTGAGACAGGATTTAGGCAAGCAAATCTGAGAATACAGCCGCAAACTTGCTAAGTTCACAGAGTAGCAAAAGAACCCCAGCAAGTTAAACGACTGACTCCAGTCTTACTGCTAGGTCTGGATTGGCAGAGTGTAATACCAAATCCCCAGGCCTATTTGCAGTAAACAACAACAAATACAAAGCTACACAGTACTGGCTAACTTTCAGGAACTGACTAACCAACAAAGATTCAGCAGCATCTGCTTAACCTGAGAAGAGGCCTTATATAGCAGGTGCTGTCCACGCCCCACTCAGACCTCACAGACAGTGAGCACAAAAACCAGCACCGGATCCCCTGCCGTGCACAGAGCCTGTAACCACTGCACAGCAAAAGACCCGAACCGGAGTATCAGCTGCGCTCAGGTTACTCTGCTAACACTTGTCTCCCGGTTGCCTTGACGACGTGGCAGCACAGGGCAGGAGACCCTAACAGTACCCCCCCTCTGACGAGGTGTCAAAGAACCCCTACCTCCGGGTTTATCGGGGAACTGCGAGAAGAAAGAGCGTATCAGTCTGGGGGCATGAAGATCACAACTGCGCACCCACGACCGCTCCTCCGGGCCATACCCCTTCCAGTGCACCAAAAATGACAGCCGACCCCGAACCATCTTGGAGTCAAGAATCCTTTCAACAACAAACTCCCTCTGGCCACGTATCAGAAGAGGGGAAGGTCTTCCACTGGAAGAAGGATTACTAATCGCCCGTTTTAAAAGGGAACAATGAAATGTTTTATTGATACCCAAAGAACGGGGCAGATCTAACTGAAATGCCACCGGATTGATAACCCTGGTGATCTTATAAGGGCCGATGAACCGGGGGCCTAACTTATGAGATGGCTGTCTCAACTTCAAATTCTTGGTAGACAACCAGACGAAGTCTCCTAATTTGAAGCTGCAGGGTCTTTTCCGCTTGTCAAAAACCCTTTTGGTCACTAATGACACAGACACAAGGGCTTTCTTCACTTTCCTCCAAATACCTCTAAGGACCGAAACACAGAGGAACCACCAGGCGTGGAGTCCAGGGGGTCAAAAGAATTGGCCTTAGGATGATGCGCATACACACAAAGGAAGGGAGAGATCCCTGTAGCAGAGTGAGCCTCGTTGTTATAGGCAAACTCCGCCATGGACAGATGAGCAACCCAGTCAGTCTGACACTTGGAGACATAACACCTGAGGAACTGCTCCAAGGACTGGTTCACCCTTTCAGTCTGCCCATTAGACTGCGGATGGTAGCCTGACGACAAGCTGACAGAAATCTGGAGATCGGAACAAAATGCCCTCCAGAATTTGGCCACAAACTGGGATCCGCGGTCAGAGACCACATCAAGTGGCAACCCGTGGAGACGCACAACATGCAGCATAAATAATTCAGACAGGCGTCTGGCCGATGGCAGCCCAACCAGTGGAACGAAGTGCGCCATCTTCGAAAACCTGTCAACGACAACCCAGATGGCTGTCATCCCCGAGGATTTGGGCAAGTCCACCACAAAATCCATTGAAATGTGGGTCCATGGCTTAGATGGGATAGAGAGTGGATGTAATGGGCCAACAGGAACCCCTCTAGGAGTCTTATTTCGGGCACAGATGTCACATGCCCGAACCCACTGATCCACATCCTTAGCCACCGAGGGCCACCACACCGCCCTAGATAGCAACTCCCGAGTTCTGGCAATACCCGTGTGACCTGCCGACTTCTTGGCATGGAATTCCAGGAACACTCGCTGTCTTAACCTAGGAGGCACAAACAAAAGACCTACCGGAAGGTCTGGAGGAGCCTGCTCCTGTGCTCTAAGGACTAATGATAAGAGGTCCTGGGTAATGCCCACTTTAATACATGATGGGGACACAATGGGCAACGGCTCCTCGGTGGTCTCCTGGATTGGAGCAAAACTCTGCGAGAGCGCATCAGCCTTGATGTTTTTTGACCCAGGGTGATATGTTATCAAAAAATTAAAGCGAGCAAAAAACAAAGCCCATTGTGCCTGCCTGGCATTGAGACGCTTCGCTGACACTAAATATGCCAGATTCTTATGGTCGGTGAGAATTGAGACCACAAACTTAGCCCCCTCAAGCCAGTGTCTCCACTCCTCGAGTGCATCCTTAATAGCCAACAATTCCCGGTTACCCACGTCATAATTCATCTCGGCAGGCGAAAATTTACGGGAAAAGTAAGCACAGGGATGAAGGCGATTATCAGACACTCCCATCTGAGAGAGCACTGCCCCAATACCCATCTCAGAGGCATCCACCTCCACCACAAAAGGACGCTCTGGATCTGGGTGTCGCAGTACCTTGGCCGATACAAATGCCCTTTTGAGACGGGCAAAAGCCGCTTTAGCCTCAAAAGACCAGTGAGCAACATCCGCTCCTTTCTTAGTGAGTGCCACCAAGGGCGCCACTATAGACGAAAATCCAGCGATAAATCGTCTATAAAAATTTGCAAAGCCCAGGAAACGCTGAAGCGCCTTCAAACTAGTGGGCTGCACCCAATCCAGGACTGCCTGTACCTTGGAACCCTCCATTTGGAAACCTTCTGGGGAGATAATATATCCTAGAAATGCGATTTGCTGAACTTCAAATTCGCACTTCTCCAGCTTCGCCCCAAGCCGGTGGTCTCTGAGTTTCTGGAGGACTAAGCGTACATGCTTCCGATGTTCCTCCAGGGAATGGGAGAAGATTAGGATGTCATCTAAGTATACAACTAAGAATCTATCCAAATATTCCCTGAGCACATCATTCATGAAATCCTGGAAGACTGCCGGGGCATTACAGAGCCCAAAAGGCATCACCAAATATTCATAATGCCCTGAGTGGGTATTAAAGGCAGTCTTCCATTCATCCCCCTCTCTTATTCGGATTAGATTGTACGCACCGCGTAGGTCAATCTTAGAAAAAATGGTGGCAGTACGAAGCTGGTCAAACAAGACCGAAATGAGAGGCAGTGGGTATGAGTTTTTAATCGTGATACGGTTCAATTCCCTGAAGTCGATGCAGGGTCGCAACGAACCGTCCTTTTTACCCACGAAGAAGAACCCCGACCCAACTGGAGACTGTGAAGGTCTGATAAATCCCTTAGCCAAGTTCTCCTGAATGTACTCTGCCATAGCCTGAGTCTCAGGACGTGACAGGGAGTACAACCTGCTCTTGGGAAGCTTAGCATTTGGCAACAAATCAATGGCACAGTCATAGGGGCGATGGGGAGGTAGTACCTCTGCAACTTGTTTGGAGAACACGTCCGCAAAATCTGCACAACACCCTGGCAATCCTGGCAAACTTAGCTGCGAGAGCCTGACTGGAAGGCTCAAGCAAGTCCTGAAACAATCAGTACCCCAACTAAGAATCTCCCCAGAGACCCAGTCAAATTGAGGATTGTGGGCCCTTAACCAGGGTAACCCCAACACCAATGGGGCAAAAGTACAGACAGTCACATAAAAGGACAATTTTTCAGAGTGTGTGGCTCCAATAAACAAAGAAATCTGGCTAGTGCAAGAGGTAATTTTACCTTGGGATAATGGTTCCCCGTTTAACCCACATCTCAATTTCCGATGCCAAGGGTACTAAGGGAACAGAGTGTTTCAGGGCGAATTGGCGGTCCATAAAAACCCAGTCGGCCCCACTGTCCACAAAGGCCTCAGTCTTGACAGTTTGACCGAGGATCTTCAAGGTCACCGGAATGATAAAAGTCTTCTTGGGAAATTCTGACTTCTGGCCTGACAGGATATTTCCCATCACCCTCAGGCCCTGAAGTTTTCCGGCTTTTCTGGGCATGATACTACCACATGACCTTTATTCCCACAGTACAAACACAACCCCTGCTGTCTCCTCCGCGTCTTCTCACGCGAGGAGAGGCGGGTAGCCCCAATCTGCATAGGCTCCTCGGAAAATTCCTTAGAGTCTGAGGTTCCCTTGGGAAAGAAGGAAACCTCGGTCTCCCTTTCAAGCCTACGCTCTCTCAGCCGTCTATCCACCCGGATGGATAACTGCATGAGCTGATCCAAGCTATCAGGCAAGGGATATTGTACCAGTTGGTCTTTTATCTGGTTAGAAAGACCTCTTCGGTACTGGTGTCTCAGGGCTGGGTCATTCCACTGGGTATCATGGGCCAACCTCCAAAACTCCGTACAGTAAACCTCAACTGGCCTTCGCCCTTGCTTAAGGATCGAAATCTTAGCCTCGGCTGAGGCCGTCTTGTCAGGGTCATCATACAACATGCCCCGGGCCGTAAAAAAAGCATCAACACTTTTAAGCGACGGACAGTCAGGCTGCAACCCATATGCCCAGACCTGTGGGTCTCCTTGTAGCAAGGAAATCACTATGCCCACCCGCTGAATCTCCGACCCAGAAGACTGAGGCCTAAGCCGGAAGTATAGCTTGCAGCTCTCCTTGAAACAAAAGAACTGCGAGCGATCTCCAGAAAAACGATCCGGGAGATTTACTTTTGGCTCCTTAACCCCTGAAGGTGCTGCTGCTGCGGGAGCTCCGCCAGCGGCCTGGGAGGTGTGCATTTTAATGGACAAATCATTAAATTGTCGAGTCAGGACCTGCACCTGATCGACCACCTGTTGCAACGTATTTTGAGGGGTATGCTCCATATTCGCACAAAATTTCAACAGGAGTATTAGGCTGCTGAATATGTTATGCACACCAGTGCCTGCAGGAATGTACTGGTGTCTGAACTGTTATGCACACCAGTGCCTGCAGGAATGTACTGGTGTTTGAACTGTTATGTACACCAGTGCCTGCAGGAATGTACTGGTGTCTGAACGGATAGGGATGCAAAACAAATGAACTCACAGACAGACTGGGGAATATGACATTACGTACACAGAAGGTGATAGGGTAACAAAATAAACACAAAGTGAACAGAGAAGCCCAGAGGCTAAGAAACTGGGTGTCTCCCTAGTATTAGTAATGCTCAGATGGAAAAAGCAAGATGTTGTGTTTTAATACGTAGAGAACCCGAAATGCTGTTGCTAGGGCAACAGCAAAACCCTAAAGGGTTACCAACGGGTGTGGCAGTAAACTCCTTGGTCAGAGATGGAATGATAGACACAAGGAGAGTCTCCCCAATCCTAATCCTCACTTGCAGTGCACAGGTTCAGCTTACTGCCACTAAACTTACACCTGAACACCTTGCACAGTGAGACAGGATTTAGGCAGGCAAATCTGAGAATACAGCCGCAAACTTGCTAAGTTCACAGAGTAGCAAAAGAACCCCAGCAAGTTAAACGACTGACTCCAGTCTTACTGCTAGGTCTGGATTGGCAGAGTGTAGTACCAAATCCCCAAGCCTATTTGCAGTAAGCAACAACAAATACAAAGCTACACAGTACTGGCTAACTTTTAGGAACTGACTAACCAACAAAGATTCAGCAGCATCTGCTTAACCTGAGAAGAGGCCTTATATAGCAGGTGCTGTCCACGCCCCACTCAGACCTCACAGACTGTGAGCACAAAAACCAGCATCGGATCCCCTGCCGTGCACAGAGCCTGTAACCACTGCACAGCAAAAGACCCGAACCGGAGTATCAGCTGCGCTCAGGTTACTCTGCTAACACTTGTCTCCCGGTTGCCTTGACGACGTGGCAGCACAGGGCAGGAGACCCTAACAGTTGCTGATCGGAGTAGCACTAGCTTGGGAAGTGCTACAACAGCACGGCTGGATCCTGAATATTCCAAAGTCGCAGCTGGTTCTTGCAACGCGTCTATTGTTCCTGGGGATGGTTCTGGACACAGAACAGAAAAGGGTGTTTCTCCCGGAGGAGAAGGCCAAGGAGTTGTCATCGCTAGTCAGAGACCTCCTCAAACCAAAACAGGTGTCGGTGCACCACTGCACGCGAGTCCTGGGAAAGATGGTAGCTTCTTACGAAGCAATTTCGTTCGGAAGGTTCCATGCACGGATCTTTCAGTGGGATCTGTTGGACAAGTGGTCCGGATCGCATCTTCAGATGCATCGGATGATAACCCTGTCTGCAAGGACCAGGGTGTCTCTACTGTGGTGGCTGCAGAGTGCTCATCTTCTGGAGGGCCGCAGATTCGGCATACAGGACTGGGTCCTGGTAACCACGGACGCCAGCCTTCGAGGCTGGGGAGCAGTCATACAGGGAAGACATTTCCAAGGACTATGGTCAAGCCAGGAGATGTCCCTACACATAACTATTCTGGAACTAAGAGCCATTTACAATGCCTAAGTCAGGCAAGACCCCTGCTTCAAAGTCAGCTAATACTGATTCAGTCAGACAACATCACGGCGGTCGCCCATGTAAACCGACAGGGCTGCACGAGAAGCAGGATGGCAATGGCAGAAGCCACAAGGATTCTCCGATGGGCGGAAAATCACGTGTTAGCACTGTCAGCAGTGTTCATTCCGGGAGTGGACAACTGGGAAGCAGACTTCCTCAGCAGGCACGACCTCCACCCGGGAGAGTGGGGACTTCATCCAGAAGTCTTCCGGCTGATTACAAACCGTTGGGAAAGGCCACAGGTGGACATGATGGCGTCCCGCCTCAACAAAAAGCTAGAAAAATATTGTGCCAGGTCAAGGGACCCTCAGGCGATAGCGGTGGACGCTCTAGTGACACCGTGGGTGTACCGGTCGGTTTATGTGTTCCCTCCTCTTCCTCTCATACCAAAGGTACTGAGGATAATAAGAAGGAGAAGAGTAAGAACTATACTCATTGTTTCGGATTGGCCAAGAAGAGCTTGGTACCCAGAACTTCAAGAAATGATCTCAGAGGACCCATGGCCTCTACCGCTCAGACAAGACCTGCTGCAGCAGGGGCCCTGTCTGTTCCAAGACTTACCGCGGCTGCGTTTGACGGCATGGCGGTTGAACACCGGATCCTGAAGGAAAAGAGCATTCCGGAGGAAGTCATTCCTACGCTGATCAAAGCCAGGAAGGATGTGACTGCAAAACGTTATCACCGCATATGGCGAAAATATGTTGCTTGGTGTGAGGCCAGGAAGGCCCCAACGGAGGAATTTCAACTGGGTCGATTCCTGCACTTCCCACAGTCAGGGGTGACTATGGCCCTCAAATTGGGGTCCATTAAGGTCCAGATTTCGGTTCTGTCGATTTTCTTCCAGAAAAAACTGGCTTCACTGCCTGAAGTTCAGACTTTTGTTAAAGGAGTGCTGCATATTCAGCCCCCTTTTGTGCCTCCAGTGGCACCTTGGGATCTCAACGTGGTGTTGGATTTCCTTAAGTCGCATTGGTTTGAGCCACTTAAAACCGTGGAGCTAAAATATCTCACGTGGAAAGTGGTCATGCTGTTGGCCCTGGCTTCGGCCAGGCGTGTGTCAGAATTGGCGGCTTTGTCATGTAAAAGCCCTTATCTGATTTTCCATATGGATAGGGCGGAATTGAGGACTCGTCCCCAATTTCTTCCTAAGGTGGTTTCAGCGTTTCATTTGAACCAACCTATTGTGGTGCCTGCGGCTACTCGGGACTTGGAGGATTCCAAGTTGCTGGATGTAGTCAGGGCCCTGAAAATTTATGTTTCCAGGACGGCTAGAGTCAGGAAAACTGACTCACTATTTATCCTGTACGCACCCAACAAGCTGGGTGCTCCTGCTTCAAAGCAGACTATTGCTCGCTGGATCTGTAGCACAATTCAGCTTGCGCATTCTGCGGCTGGACTGCCGCATCCTAGATCAGTGAAAGCCCATTCCACAAGGAAGGTGGGCTCTTCTTGGGCGGCTGCCCGAGGGGTCTCGGCTTTGCAACTTTGCCGAGCAGCTACTTGGTCGGGGTCAAACACATTTGCAGGATTCTACAAGTTTGACACCCTGGCTGAGGAGGACCTAGAGTTCGCTCATTCGGTGCTGCAGAGTCATCCGCACTCTCCTGCCCGTTTGGGAGCTTTGGTATAATCCCCATGGTCCTTACGGAGTCCCAGCATCCACTTAGGACGTTAGAGAAAATAAGATATTTCTCGTAGTCCGTAGTGGATGCTGGGCGCCCATCCCAAGTGCGGATTGTCTGCAATACTTGTATATAGTTATTGTTTAACTAAAGGGTTATTGTTGAGAGCCATCTGTTGAGAGGCTCCGTTGTATTTCATACTGTTAACTGGGTATAGTATCACGAGTTGTACGGTGTGATTGGTGTGGCTGGTATGAGTCTTACCCGGGATTCAAAATCCTTTCCTTATTGTGTCAGCTCTTCCGGGCACAGTATCCTAACTGAGGTCTGGAGGAGTGTCATAGAGGGAGGAGCCAGTGCACACCAGGTAGTCCTAAAGCTTTCTTTAGTTGTGCCCAGTCTCCTGCGGAGCCGCTATTCCCCATGGTCCTTACGGAGTCCCAGCATCCACTACGGACTATGAGAAATAGATTTACCGGTGAGTAAAATCTTATTATATACTCTGTACTCAGTCACTGTGTGTCTCCTACAGATGGGCCCAGTAACAGAGATACCCCAGAGAGTTGTCCCCGTCCTCTGTATTCCCAGGATTGTACAGAGGAGTATCACAGGACCCCACAGGAGGATCAGGTAGGTGGGATTTAGGGTCTCACCAATATACCAAAGTGACTGTCACTATATGTTGTGTAGAGAAGCTGTGTGTTTTATACACTGATATTATACTGTTTTCTCCAAATGTCATTATAGTGTTGTGTTTTGTTTTTGTTTTTTTTTAGGTAGAACGTCTGTCTGATATTAAAACAGATGATATAGAGGGAGAAGAGGAGACGTATGTGACTGATATAAAGGCAGAAGATATAGAGGGAGAAGAAGAGATGTATGTGACTGATATAAAGGCAGAAGATATAGAGGGAGAAGAAGAGACGTATGTGACTGATATAAAGGCAGAAGATATAGAGGGAGAAGAAGAGACGTATGTAACTGATATAAAGGTAGAAGATATAGAGGGAGAAGAAGAGACGTATGTGACTGATATGAAGTCAGAAGATATAGAGGGAGAAGAAGAGACGTATGTGAGGGGTGATCAGCAGTGTAAGGAGGAGGAGATCCCTACAGATATCAGCACAGGTGAGTAATAAACATTTATTACAGAAAAGAGTCACATATTCTCCTTGCTCGGTCACTACAGCAATCTCTTATCCTACACCCTCCTTTGTCAGTACAAACCAATGAGGAATATTTATTTTCCCAGAGGGGAAGTCATGAGCCATCACCTCTATTATACTCCTGCTCTCCCCCTCACATCATGTCACTGTGTGTTACCAGCCCAGAGATCTGACCAGTCTCCTCCCCACACTCTCTGGTGTATCTCATACATCAGGAGCCATCACCTCTATTATACTCCTGCTCTCCCCCTCACATCATGTCACTGTGTGTTACCAGCCCAGAGATCTGACCAGTCTCCGCCCCACACTCTCTGGTGTATATCATACATCAGGAGCCATCAGCCTCTATTATACTCCTGCTCTCCCCTCACATCATGTCACTTTCTGTTAGCAGCCCAGAGATCTGACCAGTCTCTTCCCCACACTATCTGGTGTATCTCATACATCAGGAGCCATCAGCCCCTAATATACTCCTGCTCTCCCCTCACAACATGTCACTGTGTGTTACCAGCCCAGAGATCTGACCAGTCTCCTCCCCACACTCTCTGGTGTATCTCATACATCAGGATCCATCAGCCCCTAATATACTCCTGCTCTCCCCCTCACATCATGTCACTGTGTGTTACCAGCCCAGAGATCTGACCAGTCTCCTCCCCACACTCTCTGGTGTATCTCATACATTGGGAGCCATCAGCCCCTATTATTTTAGGCTGGGGATACTGGGATGGTCTTAGTACTATGGGGTATAGATTGGGTCTATTGGAGCCTAGCACTTTAAGAAATCATTAGTGTGTGCTGGCTCCTCCCCTCTATGCCCCTCCTACCAGACTACATTTAGAAAAACGTGCCCAAGGAGCCGGGTGCATTCTCTGGAGCGCCAGAGAGTTTTTTTCAGAATGTATTTTAGTTTTTGTTTTCAGGAAGGACGGGTTGGCACCAGTCTGCCTGCGTCGTGAGACTTAGGGGGGGGACCGGTACCAACCTCTTGAAGGGTTAATGGTCCAGATCCCGTCTGACAGGACATAGCTCCTCAAGGGGGTTGCTTCGCTCACCCACAGCGGTGTGCACTCTTCCCCACAGCATGCCGCCACCCCTAATTGAGTGGTGAGTGCTAAACCGGTTCAGATGGCGGCATTAAGGCAGCGGGCACAGTGCTGCTGTTGTCCCTCTATGCAAGCATGATGACACCCAGACGTGACTGAAATCTTTTAGTCTCGCTCCCACCTGCCTGATCTCCAGGCTGAGAGGTCCACCATCATGCTGAATATTTGGAGGAAGCAGAACCTGGATTCTGTCCCTGGGAACCTGTTGGTGCAGGTTTTTTTGATCTTCCCCGACCTCCTGTAAAGAAGGTGGGAGGGGGTTTGGATTTTTTAAATGTTGCGGTCCAAAAGGACTGCAGTGTAGGTGTAGGATAAGATTTCCTAGCTTGGGCTGCTGCGGTGGGAAGAAATGTCTTACCCGCAGTCGCCATGGAAATCCACGAATCCAATGCATCCCCAAATAGTGCCTGACCTGTGAATGGCAAGTTCTCCACACTTTTCTTTGATACTGCATCCGCAGTCCATTGGCGTAGCCAGAGTCCTCTGCGTGCCGAGACAGCCATGGAAGAAGCAGGCCAATGTCCTTCATGGCCTCCACCATGAAACATGCAGAATCCTGTATGTGACGTAAAAACAAGTCAATGTCACTCCTATCCATAGTATCTAAGTCCTCTAGTAAGGTGCCTGACCACTTTACTATGGCTTTAGAAATCCATGCACAAGCAATAGTGGGCCTTAAAGCCACGCCTGTAGCAGTGTATAGTGATTTGAGCGTAGTCTTAATCTTGCGGTCAGCCGGCTCCTTTATGGCGGTTGAACCAGGGACAGGTAAAACCACCTTTTTAGACAGCCTAGATACAGAAGCATCTACTATAGGTGGATTTTCCCACTTCTTCCTATTCTCTTCAGGGAAAGGGAAAGCAATGAGAATTCTTTTAGGGATCTGGAATTTTTTCTCTGGGTTTTCCCAGGATTTCTCATACGTCCTAGAGGATGCTGGGGACTCCGTAAGGACCATGGGGTATAGACGGGATCCGCAGGAGACATGGGCACACTATAAGACTTTGAATGGGTGTGAACTGGCTCCTCCCTTTATGCCTGGCATGACATGTATGCAGTGCACGGACACTGTATACGAACCCCCGCCAGCATGAACCGTTAAAATAACAGCGGGGCTGAAGCGCGCCGAGACGGGGGCGTGGCTTAGCCCTCACAGCACGATACATCGCCATTCTCTCCAACAGTCCCTGCCAAAAGCTCTGTGTACATAGCAGTGTAAAGGAAGTGGGGCACAGTGATTAGTGCAATATACAAGTATAGCACTATGTTAGATCATGGCCGTGTAGTCAGTGTGTTGTGTATAAGTGTCTGTGTTTTCCCTGTCAGATACCCACTATAGCTTTTAGTACACATGTGTCGACATGTGTGAGGGCTCTGTCGCAAACGGTTATGGGAATATCTCTGTCGGCATTGCCGACTCCTGTGGTACTTGATTGAGTAAATGAAGTGTCAGCAGGTCGGTAGTGGTATTCTTTCAAAGAGTAAACACGCTATGGGAGACACAGTAGTATGTGGGTGACCCTGTCGGCACCAACTGTCAATACTGGGTGTAAATTAACATGCTGTAACTGCCTTATACCTGTATATATATTTATATGTATATGTATGGTACGGTTTCATGGGCCTGTAGCTCGAGCACAGACATGGTAGTATTGTGGGGGTGTGATATTAAAATTATATATGTATATTTCCCTTGGACCCCTTGGGGTCGCAAGAATGTTATTTTGCCTGGTACTACTCCCTGCTGTCGACGATTACTATGTTTTATGTCGACCATAAGGTTTCCTGGTTAGATCCACAACTGGGGCATTCAGTACATGGACATACACATTCAGAACACATTAATGTCACTAGGGACCCGATGGTTGCGGACAATCCGCTTATATGTATGGTGTATATATATATATATTGATAAAGCTAAATATTTATCTTATATAAAACCCTTTATGAGGTCTAAGAACACGGTACGCTATTTACTTATGAAGTACCGTAAGGGTACGCACGTTGCGTAACAATCGCTTATCCGTAGTCGAGACGCTCAAGCGTCACGTTCGCTCACAGCCAAGAGATCACAGGCAGGCACGCTATTGGCTGCCGACTAACGTACTGGTTCGCTATATCGTAGCGGACGCTCGGGACCACGAGGAGATCACCAGCGGCGCAGACGCTCACAATGTTAAACCTTTATATCTAAACCATCAACAATGTATTATGCAGTAAAACCTTAGTGTAGTGAAAGGGTGTAAATGCAACACAGTATAACCTTATTAACTCAAAAGCTGTTCGAGCGTCACCGACGCTCTGAGAATACTTAACACTATAAGAAATACACAGATACCGTGCTTTAGGGTCTAACGCCTTATATGAATGTTATTACTTGCAAAAAGAGTAATACAGTACAAGTCACACACTACAATATAACTTAGACTAACTAACCAGATAACTACACAGGAAATACAATACAATTACGTTTAAGGGAAAATGAAGGAGAAAGAGGAGAAGAGAGAGAGAGAGAGAGAGATATGGCTCACAATAACAATAAAGACAATATGATTGCGGAGAAAACTTACGCACAAAGGGAAACGATCGCATGCGCCTCTGGATATCCAGCTCCCGATTATCAGCAATGAGAACCGTTGAAGAGAGTGAGCTGGATACCATCGGCTTGTCTATTTATGCCCCACACACAATACAATTCAATGGTCCCTACAATCTCATTGTTCATTGGACACAGGAATTCGTCTTTGCATTATAACAAAAGGTCATAGGTTGATTCATACAGGTGGGCTGTGTCTACTTCCAACTGCTCAGGTGGGTGGGAAACTAGGTTTTCCGCCGCATGGATAAGTAAGTGCAAATAAATAGTAAATGGATATAAACTTCTTATGTCCATAACTATTCGCACAAGCGATTTATCCGCTTCAAACCAACACCGGAATATTGCTAATTAAATACTCTTCCGATGGATACTAAACACCACTGTATGACCCGTGTTGGACCCTTCGTATCAAACAAAGAGGGATCTCTTTGTCCAGGAACATGCTACATTAACTAAACTTTCAGAATCTATCAAAGGGACCATGATCTACAAAATACATTATATAGTGAAAATATGTAACGATTGAGTCGCACGCTGCGAACACATAAACTCTACCGTAAATACGCATACCGTGCACCTGCGGGTGCACGTAACAGCGGGTATGCGCACGCACGGGAGAGCGCACGCATGCGCAACGCGGACATGTATGAGGTGCAAATATGGCAGTGTGCATAGTGATATTTTTCTGACTTTGACAGTCCACCCTTTGGCAGTCAACAATAACTGCCACCTTCTAAAACATTTCAAAAAGAGAAAAATATATGTCAGGGGTTAATACATTTCCATGGTTGGGTAAGGGAGGAGAGAGGAAGGTGAGAAAAGGGTATGACCTAGTGAGATAGCAGAAGCATGTGTGTATGAATCCATGTTTGGGGGGTCATGTATCATCGTGCCGTACGTGTTGTACATCAAGCTTCGAGGTATTGCGAAGTATACATTTGAATTCCTTCTTATCCCGTATTAAGGGTCTGTGGATGGGCTGTCAAACTTTACCGAGCTCTTTTCGGCTGTGGTTGCAACAAAATGGGGGAGCACATTTTAGTTGATGATACATGAATGGGGGAATATGTGATTGCTGATATCTGTGCCTGTATTCCCTATCGACTATGTGTGTCATTACCTGAGGGTTGTAGAGATGAAGATAAAGAACACTTATGGTAAATGCAGTGGTATTCTATGTCAGGTTAATGTACATTTGTCGGTTGAAGTCTTGTTCGGTGTCAGTTGATTGCAGTCTTCTTTGTGCTTTTGCCCATAAGGTGCGAGC
The DNA here is from genome assembly GCF_028390025.1 of Pseudophryne corroboree. Lineage (NCBI taxonomy): Eukaryota > Metazoa > Chordata > Amphibia > Anura > Myobatrachidae > Pseudophryne > Pseudophryne corroboree. The sequence goes on from NW_026967541.1 coordinate 2,142,505, forward strand.
AAAAAAGCTTTGTCAATGTCCATAGACTTACAAAAAGTGTTGGGCTAGCGTAATTTTAAAATTTCTAGGGAAACTGGGGGTCTATGGCACAGTTCATCAAATATCTGTGTATAAGGTTGTCAAAACTTCTTCTTTAATCCATCAGTTGTCTGTATAGAGGATCATCAAATTCCTCGTCCGAGTGGGTCTTTTTATCTTGGAGGAAAACGGAAAAACAGGTGAAAGAAACGGACCGTATAATCGCATTTTCATCACATCATTGTTTCTACAGTTGGGTCATAAATCAAATCCATTGGAATTACAGTTTCCCCTCTCCTCAGACTCATTACCCTGGTACGACGTTTGCACTTCATTAAAGCCTGACCGCATCTAAATATCAAGCCAATTGATATGACAACACCTAAGATACATAGAAGAAACTTCCCAACATCCATTATGACTCCTTGAGCCCATTCTCCTAAACCAGAGAACCAATTTTGCGGGTTCAACCATGACACCCAACCAGTCAGCTCATTACCTACAGCAGCAAGAGTGAGATTGTGTCTTCTGCGAAATTCCCACTTCAATTGGAGAATATCGTCCATCTTTTGGTCTATGACCTCGACCGGGTCCTCGGTACTATTTGTAATATATGTGCAACATTTCACGCCGTACTGCGTTGCCAGTGTGACACAATATCCGCCTGTCACTGCTGTGAGGTAATTGAGAACCATTCTATGCTGGACTAGTTCTGTTTTATAAGCTTGAAGTTCTCTTCCAGTATACCTAAACGTATCATCATACATTTCCGTGATATTGTCTAACAAATTTGCAAGCGCAGATATGTATCTATAGTTCATCACTCCTCGAGTGGTGCGAGTGAAGTCTAACGCGAGTAGAACCTGAATCCCGGTGGATTCATGGATCATGTCAGAGGCCAAATGCTCTGTCCTTTCTGTCAGTTGCCTTTTAACTACGTGCTCGTAATGAGTATGAGTATAAGGAGCTTGGGCACCACGGTGTATATCTTTCATTTTGGCATGTGATACAGTCATTACTTCAGGCAGTACTTTTCCAATATAACACAATCCTTCAGAGTTTGGGGCAAGCCACTTATACGCCTTCCTCCCGCATATGAAATATGCATCATCGGGGAGAACATATGGGACGGAGTAGGACATAACCATATTACACATCTTCCATGTGAAATCTCCTAACCCTAATTCTCCCATCTGTTTAGTACACGTATCAGTTTGTACGATATGTGCGCAGTTTCCTGGTGATACCTCTCCAACTCTCGTAATCCTACTTCCTAGGGTATACCTATACCGGAAAGATTTTCCTCTACTGGCTATGTGGCGTATAAGCTCTGTATCTGTAGGCATTCTATCTGCTCTATATGAAAAGGTCATGGTTTGGTTACTCCATGACACTTCCCAATTTCCTGGTTTTCGGGGGTTGGTAATGTTAAAACATATTAGGGACTTATCCACATGATATTGGTGGAGCTTCAAACTAGGAGGGCTGGAGATATTAAACCTCTGGCCACCGGTCTCCCACCCTTTAGCTCAAGTACCTCCCCTACCGTTAAAGGAAATGGTACTAGCCCTGATTTGCTATGACCTTGAGGTACTTGAGAGCATACCCAACAATCTGTTTTATTTAACACACTACCCACTAAGGAGTGATAGTCACTCAATGGATGCCGGTCCATATGGATATTAAAACTGGATTGGCATTTCTTAATGCACCCATCCTCAACTACGTTGTCACAGAGCCTACAGATACAGTTTTCTTCAGCTAACAATCCTTCACAATTCCTTCTATTGTCAATGCTATCGGATCGTTTTCTGATACTCGCCTTTACTTGTTGGTTAAGTTGTTCTTGGAAAACTACGCCTCCATCTTTATCATCAGAACCCATTCCAGAACCTCTCTCGACCTCCATGGTACTCTCGCCGGAACAGGCTGCTCTGGTCAACATCATGGTCAACAGGAAAATCCGGATCACAGTCTCTTGGGGCAAGTCCATCTTATAGGAGGTAAACGGAGAAGAATGAGAAGGGGGAAAGAAATAATTGAGGGAGATGGGATGGGAAGTTGGAGAAAAACAATAAAAGGGAACAGGGGATCGACAACTGCTTTTGATCTTGTGATCTTCAATGCTCAGGTGCCGCCTCAGTCCTCCTGGAACAGACACTCCAGTGATACAACTTCTACCGTCTGTTCCTTATCACGGGACTTCTCTGGATCAGCGACCTTCTTACAGTGGGACGAATGAACCCAAGTCTCTCTCTCAGCAACCTTCAATGCTGTAGTGCTAGTCAATAAGACCTGGTATGGTCCTTCCCATCTGTCAATAAGGCTACCTGAGCGTAGAAAATTCCATATCATTATATAATCCCCAGGTTCAATGTCATGACAATTACTATCTGGTAAATCAGGAATCACTAACTTCAAATTATCATTTTGATTCCTTAGCTGTTTACTCATGTTAACCAGGTATTTTACAGTCACTTCATTGTTACACTTCAAATCATCCTGAGGGTTAATCATAACATGCGGTTGTCGACCAAACAGAATTTCAAAGGGGGACAGATTAAGAGGGGACCTGGGAGTGGTTCTGATGCTGTATAGTACAATGGGTAAAGCTTCTGGCCATGTCAATCCTGTTTCTGCCATAACTTTGCTCAGTTTATTTTTAATAGTGCTGTTCACTCTTTCTACCTTCGCACTCGCCTGGGGGCGGTACGGAGTGTGCAGCTTGCTATCAATTCCCATCAACTTACACATTCCTTGAAAGACATCACCTGTAAAATGGGTACCCCTATCACTTTCAATTATTCTAGGGATACCGTATCTACACACAAATTCCTGCACAATTTTCTTAGCAGTAAACATAGCGGTATTTGTGGCCGCAGGAAATGCTTCGACCCAATTTGAAAACACATCTATACAAACTAGTACATACTTTAAATTTCGACAAGGGGGTAATTGTATGAAATCAATTTGTATTACCTGAAAAGGGCCGCCTGTAGGGGGGATATGAGATAGTTCTGTTGGTATTGCCTTTCCGATATTCTTCCTCAAGCAGGTGAGGCATGACATTGCTCTCTTTCCCGCATGGGATGAAAATCCTGGGGCGCACCAATATGCTCTTACCAACTTGCACATACCTTCCTTGCCTAGATGAGTCAGCCCATGTGCTGCTTCCGCTAGACTTGGAAGGTATGCTCTGGGTGCCACTGGTTTACCATGTGCATCCATCCAGAGTCCTGAGGACTCTTGGCCATATCCTTTTGCCCTCCAAACTGCCTTTTCCTGTGTGGAACACAAATTTTGCATTTCACACAATTTCTGTGTGTTGACAGTATTAAATACCATCAGTTGTGTGGTATCTGTCTGTCTGGGGGTACCAGCTGCTAACTTAGCAGCTTCGTCTGCTCGGCTGTTACCAAGTGATACTGGGTCCTGGCTATATGTATGTGCTTTACACTTGATAACAGCCACTCTGTCGGGTTCCTGTATCGCTGTTAGAAGCCTTTTGATGTGGGCTGCATGCGCTACCGGTGTACCAGCTGCCGTCATGAAATTTCTGAGGCGCCATAGGGCTCCGAAATCATGGACTGCCCCGAAGGCGTATCTAGAATCGGTGTAGATATTGGCTGACTTGCCCTTAGCCAATTCACATGCTCTGGTTAGGGCAACCAGTTCAGCAACCTGGGCTGAGTGAGGTTGGCCTAGCGGTTCTGCTTCTATGGTGCCTTGGTCATCTACGACTGCGTATCCAGTACACAAGTCTCCCGGGTCCGTCTGTCTGTGACAACTACCGTCAGTGTAGAAAGTAAAATCAACATCTTCCAGTGGGTTGTCACTGATGTCAGGCCTTGCCGTGAAATTTTGGGTCAAATATTCCATACAATCATGCGTGTCATCCCCTGTATTAAATCCTCCTTCACTATTACTCTCATCTTCCACCCTTTGTGCCTGTCCAGGCACACCTGGGAGATACGTTGCAGGATTTAATGCGCTGCATCTCTTTATGGTGATGTTTACGGGGGCCATTAATGCCAATTCCCATCTAGTAAACCGCGCTGATGAGACGTGTCTAGTTTGAGCCAAATTTAGCAAGGCTGACACTGCATGCGGTGTATGGATTGTGAGGTTGTGTCCTAGCACTACATCTTCGCTTTTCATTACTAGCAATGCTATCGCAGCAACACTTCGCAAGCATGTGGGGAGGGATCGCGCTACCGTATCTAGCTGAGCGCTGTAGTATGCTACCGGCCTGCTGGCATCACCGTGCTTTTGGGTTAGGACGCCTGCCGCGCAACCAGCACTTTCTGTTCCGTACAGCTCAAAGGGTTTCCCATAGTCTGGCATACCTAATGCTGGTGCCTGCGTTAGGCACTGTTTAAGTCTCTCAAATGCCATCTCAGATTCGTTTGTATGCGAAATCCGATCAGGTTTGTTTGATGAGACCATCTCCTGCAAAGGTAATGCTAAAATGGAAAAACCTGGGATCCAGTTACGGCAATAACCACACATTCCTAAAAACGTTCTGATCTGTTGCTGGGTTTGTGGCAGAGTCATGTCTCTAATTGCTTGAAGTCTATCAGCGGTCAGGTGTCTCAGTCCTTGTGTTAGACAGTGTCCCAAATATTTTACCTTAGTTTGGCATAATTGTAACTTGTCTTTGGAAACCTTATGTCCTGTGTCTGAAAGATGAAACAGGAGCTGTTTCGTATCCTTCAGGGACGCTTCCAGTGAATCTGAACACAGTAGTAAATCATCCACATACTGTATCAATATTGATTCACTCTCTGGTTGGAAAGACTGTAAACAATCATGCAAAGCCTGGGAAAATATACTTGGACTGTCTATGAAACCTTGTGGTAATCGAGTCCATGTGTATTGGACTCCTCTGTATGTGAATGCAAACAAATATTGGCTGTCAGGGTGCAGAGGTACCGAGAAGAAGGCGGAGCAGAGGTCAATTACAGTGAAAAATTTCGCAGTGGGAGGGATTTGCATAAGGATGACAGCTGGATTTGGTACTACGGGGAACTGACTCTCAACTATTTTGTTAATCCCCCTTAGATCCTGCACTAGCCTGTAACCCCTCCCCCCACTCTTTTTCACAGGGAAGATGGGACTATTGGCAGTGCTGGATGTTCTTACCAGAATGCCCTGTTGTAGCAAGCGCTCTATTACGGGGTATACTCCTAACTCCACCTCTGGCTTCAGAGGGTATTGTGGGATTTTTGGAGCTATCCTACCATCTTTTACTTGCACAACTACTGGAGCTACGTTTGCCATTAATCCAGTGTCTTGTCCATCTTTAGTCCAAAGTGACTCTGGTATTTGGGATGTCATTTCTTCTACTTGGGATGGACTCCTATTTATCATAACGGTATGTGACATTAATTTTGATGGGGAGTCTAGCATGTCTCGTACTTCCTGAGCGTGATTCTCAGGTATGTCTAAGAATACACCTTCAGGAGTACAATAAATGAGGCACCCCATTTTACACAATAAATCTCTTCCCAGGAGATTAGTCGGTGCCGATGCAGCCAGCAAAAAGGAATGCTTGGTATGCAAAGGCCCTATTGTAATCTCTGCTGGTTTGCTAACAGGGTAGTGCTGTACTACTCCCGTTACTCCCATGGCTGGAATTGTTTTACCAGTGGTTCTCATGCCCACTGTCGAATTTATCACTGACTTGGCGCCCCCGTATCTACAAGGAAATTTAATGATTTACCAGCTACATCAATTGTGACCTCGGGTTCACTTCCAAGACTCGCAATTAATTTCACTGGCTGCAGACTACAGGTGTGACCACACCCCTATTGGGTATGGTGGCCTCCCTGAATCGCACTGGCAGCAATTACTTGTGGTGGGGGTAGTTGGGAACTATCAGGGATTTGCCAGTCTCTTCTTGGGGGATACCTTTTTGTTTCCCCTGCATGTGGCTCATAGCTCCGCCCCTGCGGTCCTTGATCCCAATGTCTCGTATCAGGTCGTTGTCTAGGGGGTTGATATGAATTTTGTATTTGTTTTGTCTTACAATCACGTGCCATGTGTCCCTCACTGTGGCAATTATAACATTTTATACCTCTTGACTTACCCACAGGGGTCACAGTTCTGGGCTGAGGTGGCCTGGTAGTAAGGGCCTGTATACTCACAGCCATTAATTTATCACTCTGTGACTCCCTGTGTCTGATGATATTCCGATCATGCCCAGCAGCAGCCTCTCCCAATGCATCCACTGACATACCTCTCCAATCAGGCCTAGTGGTTTGTATTCTATTCCTTAAAACCTCTTTTAGACCGTCCATTAATACTGAAACAGCTACTTCCCTGGGGTGTACATTAGTTTAATGTCATCTATACCAGTGTACCTAGCCATATCCTGCAGAGCCCGGTGATAATACTCTGGTGTGGATTCACCTTCTTTTTGTTTTATTGTAAAGATTTTATTCCACTTTACTACTGCAGGAAAATATACTCCTAACTGTAAGTTGATTCTCTTTACATTATCCTGATTATACTCGTCTGTTAGTGGTACTTCCTCATCTAACTTGCAATCAGCGATAAACTTTAACGAATCAACATTGGGGGGTAAACATGCCCTCAAAACTGTCCTCCAATCTTTGTTATTTGGCTCTGCAGAATTTCCTAGCTCTCTAATATACTTTTGACATGCAGCTAAGTCTTTTCTAGGATCTGGGAATTCAGACATCATTGACCTTAGTTCCGTTCGGGAAAAGGGACAGTGCATGGCGATGTTCCTGATAGGAGTTGCTCCTGAAGTGTCAGTTTTCCCATTTGGCACTGCTATTACCCTAATGGGATTAAGTCCAATAACAACATTCTGTGTAGATTCTACAACATGTGGTGGAATGGTTTCAGCATAGTGTGTGGTGCCGTACTTACCAGTCGATACAACCTCACCTGTCCCTCCGCTAGGGGCCTTTGATACTAATCTTACGGGTTGGCTCGTGCCTACTGCTGTTTCTGATATGGTGGCTGCTAGGGAGAGTGCTGATATTGTTGTGGGCTCATCCTCTTGGTCACAATCCTGGGGAAAGTTCAAAACAGGGTACAACTTGCACGGATTAGTGTTAGCATTAATTACTTTGGTTACATTATCTTTAACTTCTATACATTTAACATAACCCTGTGTGCCATTCTCTGCAACCAATTTCTCTCCAGGTATGTATGGTGGTGGGGGTGCAGTGGCTATCAGTTTCCTGATAGGGTTAGATCCAGCGGCTTGCGCCAACCCCCTTTGTATTTCACCTTCCTGTTGCCACAATGTTAAATAATCATAATGTCTAATACGCCTTTTTGAAGATTTAATCAGGCAAACTCTTCTCTTTAAATTTTGTAACACTTCTGGGTTAAAAGTACCTACCCGGGGAAACTTGTCCCCGTCATGCACAGTCATCCTTTCCCATTCATTGCACAATGTCTCTGTGTGATGACCATATTTCTCACACATGATATACCTTGCCGACCCGATTGGTCGGTTTACCAAATCAACCTGAACCTCGGTTGATCGCCCCTTACCTGAACAACTGGCCCCCATCTCTGCAGGTGCTGCTTTAACTACCTCTGACTTCAAATCAGGGTCTTCGGCAACCCTTACAAAAACCAAGATGTCCAGTGTAAGGCTGCGGTGGGGGTTTTGCAACTAGGTCCGCCCACTTAACTCCCGCCCACGCTGGCCAATACGGCGACCAAAGTTCCCAGAGGTTCCGTACCCAACCTAGGGCACCTAAGAACATCTACTTGCTCGGGCGTGTGGGAGTGTCTTACCCTCCCCAGCAAGTATCAGTCGTTGGAATGTCCCTGAGTGATCAGGCTACTTCCCTTAAAATAAAAAAATGACACAAATCACGTTAACAATGCACACAATCACATGCGGTACAATCGTATCTGCACACAAGCAACTAATCTTATGTGCGGAACGATCAACGGAATTGAAAATTTCGGCTGCAAATTCCTTCAGCCTGAGCTTTATTGGCCTATATGGGTCTCGCACCAACCCTCTTCGGTTGTGCTCTCTACTTCTAGTCTGCTGTACCTGAACCTCCTGGTCCTTGACCTCCTGGTCTGTTATGTACAGCAGACTCTACTGCTCATTAATGTCGAGATTAACAAGGGACGCCTCCCAAGCCACCCCACGCTATCACTCTTGCTGGTGTACCTCTTTCTACTGGCCTATGGTTCCCACGTCCGTAATAAAAGAGAAATCTTATATATACACACTCTTACATTCGAACACTTATTTCTGTACAGAATTCCTTTCATTTGGTATTAGCCTAACCCAGAAGAATTGCAACAGAGAAGGTTTTTTCTTTTAACTTTAAACTTTTGGATTTGAGATAGATTTGCGTTATCGCGTTATTTCCTTATCGCCTACTAAACAATACTATCGTGCGGCTTGTATTTGGGTGTATCCGTACGCTCCAGTGCGTAATATACGCTCCGTGCGTCGACCCTTGTTGCGTACGCCCTGCCCTTGTAAGGACACGTGTACACAGACCAAGTACGTCCACAGTAACACACTACACGTTTATCAATGTGAATGATCTTTAACAGCAATCATTCACTGAACACCACCCAAATCTCCCTTGTATTTCTAGGCGAGACTGTGTGCGTGCCTATTACAATTATTCCCTTAAATATTACTTTTTATCTTTTAACTATTAATAACAACAAATGTCTCAGCACGTTATCACTAGTATGTGGCAATCAGGAGAATGAGGCACGGACAAATAATAGTAAACAAGAAATACAGGTGTGTGTGCTTATGCATACATACGCAAAACAGAAACAAAACAGGTTTTAAAAGACAATAACGTACTGTTCCTACCTTCCGGTACCGGATTCCCTCAGCACTCCTTACTAAGCGAAGCAGACGCTTATCTGGTCAGCACTACGAGGGATAACACCTCCCGCCCTTTGCTGACCGATAATGTCTACTAAAGTTACCTAGTGCAGATATGTGAAGAGCGGATGAGTCCCCCAATTGATAAAGCCTATAAATTTATCCTATTTAAAACACTCTAAAAGGTCAATGAACACAGTACGCAATTGGCGTATGATGTACCGTAAGGGTAAGCACTTATCGTAGCAAACTCTTAGCCGTGGACGAGACGCACGAGCGGCACGTTCGCTTACGGCTTAAAGCGTAGAGGCAAGCACGCTAGAGGCTGCCGACTAACGTAATGATACACTATCAGCGTAGCGGACGCTCGAGACCACGAGGAGATCACAAGCGGCGCTGACGCTCACAGAGTTAAACCTTTATAACTATACCATAAGTAATGTACTTATACTGTAAACCTTTGTGCAGTGATAAGGTGTAAATGCAACGCAGTGTAACCTTGTTACTTTAAAGCTGTATGAGCGTATGTGACGCTCAGAGAACACTTTAGCAATATAATAAACACTCAAATACCGGTCTAAGGTTCTAACACCTTTAAGGGAGAGAATGAACGTTCAATTGCAAAAGAATACACAATACAAGTTATACACTACCAAACTAACATAGAATACCTAACCGAATTACTACACATAAAATACAATAACGACACAATTTCATTTAAGGGGAAGGAGAGAGAGAGAATGGCTTACAACATTAATAAGAGACAAAATGGTTGCAGAGAACTTACGCACAAGGGAAAACAATCGCATGCGCCTTCCTGGATATCCAGCTCCCGATTATCAGTGATGAGAACCGTTGAGAAGAGTAGAGTGGAGCTGGCCCAGGTCGGCTTGTCTTTATATACACTACACACAATACAGTACAATGGTCCCTACATTCTTATTGTTCATTGGACACAGGAATTCGTCTCCGCATTATAACAAAAGGTCATAGGTTGGTTCATACAGGTGGGCTGTGACTATTTCACACTGCTCAGGTGGGAGGGAAACTCAGGTTTCCCGCCGCATGGGTAATAAACTGCATTTATAGTAAATGTCCATAAACTTGTTATAGTCATAACTATACGCACGAGCGAGTAATCCGTTTCAAACCAACACCGGAATGTTGCTAATTATATTCTCTTCCGATGGATACTAAACACCACTGTGTAACCCCTGTCTGACCCTTCGTATCAAACAAAGAGGGATCTCTTTGTCCCCGAACATGCTACATTAACTAAACTTTCAGATTCTATCAAAAGGACCATAATCTACAAAATACATTATATGACTAAAATATGTAACGATTAAGTCGCCCGCTAGACGCACACAAACTCTACCGTAAATGCGCACATCGTGCGCCTGCGGGTGCACGTGACCGAGTATACGCACGCACGGGAGGGCTTATGCACGTGCAGCGGGCACTCGCATGAGGTGCATATATGGCAATGTGTGGCGTGATATTTTTCTGACTTTGACAGTCCCATGCTTTCAGGGATTCGCAGATGGGGACGTGTCTTTGGATGTTGTCCGAGCTTACGAATATATGTACAAGTTACGTCGTCCTTTAGAAGGTCGGACCATTGGTTTGGTCCAAAGAATGGTTGGCCAGCATCTAGGCAGTCTTTGTTTAGATGGAATAGCTTTGCCAATCGGCAAGCTAATATTTCCTGTGGTAAGCAGTTTCCGGTTCAGACTGGTACTCATAATACCAGATCAGTGGGTGCCTCATGGGCGGCTATTTGAGGTGCTTCCTCTACTCAATTTTGCAGAGCGACAACGTGGTCTTCAGCCCACACATTCGCAAACTTTTACAGGTTTGATACCTTGGCGTCCGGAGATTCTAAGTGGGGATAACTTTGGGACGTCCCCTACTGTATAGGACTCCAGTGTCCCCTAGTGGGTGAAAGAGATAAGAGGATTTTCGTACTTAACGATAAATCCATTTCTCTGAATCCTCTAGGGGACACTGGACGCCCGCCTCAGTGCTGTCAACCTGCTGTGTTCAAAGTTCTTGTTCAAACAGTTCGTGCAAACAGCGTTGGTTTTTCTGTTAAGAGTTTCTTGGATGCTGTTTGCTTTGTTGTACGGTTTGGTTCCTCGCCAAGTGCTTGTCAGGAATCGACTCACCGCTGTTATGTCTGTCCGCCGGAGCGGACTCCGTCCGGGGTCACTGCATGTTGCTGTCATCTGTCACCCTGCTCTTGGATGCCATCTCAGGCCTGGAAGCGCCCCTGGAGTCAACGGGCGTGAGAGCGCGCCGCGTTCCTGCCGGGCCGCGGCATGGGCGCCGCCATGACAGTATTCCCCAGTGTAAGTGCGGCAGCCAATCCGGAGCTTGGCCGCACCCCCTTGTCTCACTCCAGCCAATACCTGCCGGTCAGGGGGTATATCATGAGCTGCAGGGTGAGTCAGAGGTTGTCCTGAACTTTGTGTCACTCCTGCGACCCGTGTGTCTGGACCTGTTCTCCTGTTTCTCCGTGTTCCTGGATATTCTCCTGATCCTCCGTGTTCCTGGATATTCTCCTGTACCTCTGTTACCTCCGTGGAACTACAAGCACCAGCACTACAGCAATACCTCTCTGGCTTCACCTCCACCATCTGCAGTGTGCTCCAGCCTTCATCAGTAGAGACTCTCTCTCCAGGTGCATTCCGTCATCTCACCTGTGATTCAGCCTGCAGGCTGCCTGTGCACTTCCAACAGCACAGTGGACATTTAACATCAAGTCTCCTGCTCTGCTACCAGGCTTGCTACCATTATTTTCACCTCTGCTGGCTCCATGTTTTAACTATTCTGGTTCATGTCTGCATATCATACACTGCCATAGACTTTCAGCTCCCAAGCTGTATTCCTATCATTGCCATTACCATTGCCAATACCATTGCATTGCGTTTGTTTATTTTCTGCTGCATTATTATCTGGACTTTTCGTTGTTAATAAAACTACATTGTGCACATGCGCAGAAATCCAATCCTGCCTCCTCACTTCATTCCTCCTACCTCCACTGACCCACTAGCGCCCCCTCCGGGGACACAAACTAAACCGACTCTGACAGTGCTATAATATTATGTCCTATTCTCTCAGTCAAATTTTTCAAACTGAGGGAGGAGGGATGTGAAGGGGGAGGTGCCGGCTGTGCAGACCATGCTAATTTTAGATTGTGCCACACCTCCGGTTGCAAGCTTCACACCCCTACTGTATAAGACTCCAGTGTCCCCTAGAGGATTTAGAGAAATGGATTTATCGGTAAGTACCAAAATCATCTTTTTTTGGGTTATTTAGGTAGAACGTCTTTCTCGTATAAAGGCAGAAGATATAAGGAGAGAAGAAGAGACATATGTGACTGATATAAAGGCAGAATATATAGAGGGAGAAGAAGAGACATATGTGAATGATATAACGGGAAAAGATACAGAGGAAGAAGAAGAGACGTATGTGACTGATATAAAGACAGAAGATATAGAGGGAGAAGAAGAGACGTATGTGACTGATATGATGACAGAAGATACAGAGGGAGAAGAAGAGACGTATGTGACTGATATAAAGGCAGAAGATATAGAGGGAGAAGAAGTGACGTATGTGACTGATATAAAGGCAGAAGATACAGAGGGAGAAGAAGAGACGTATGTGACTGATATAAAGGCAGAAGATATAGAGGGAGAAGAAGAGACGTATGTGACTGATATAAAGGCAGAAGATATAGCGAGAGAAGAAGAGACGTATGTGACTGATATAAAGGCAGAAGATACAGAGGGAGAAGAAGAGACGTATGTGACTGATATAAAGGCGGAAGATATAGAGGAAGAAGAAGAGACGTATGTGACTGATATAAAGACAGAAAATACAGAGGGAGAAGAAGAGACGTATGTGACTGATATAAAGGCAGAAGATACAGAGGGAGAAGAAAAGACATATGCGACTGATATGATGACAGAAGATACAGAAGGAGAAGAAGAGATGTATGTGACTGATATAAAGGCAGAAGATATAGCGGGAGAAGAAGAGACGTATGTGACTGATATCAAGGCAGAAGATACAGAGGGAGAAGAAGAGACGTATGTGACTGATATAAAGGCAGAAGATATAGATGGAGAAGAAGAGACGTATGTGAGGGGTGATCAGCAGTGTAAGGAGGATGAGATCCCTACAGATATCAGCACAGGTGAGTAAAAAACACTTATTACAGAAGTAACATATTCTCATTGCTCAGTCACTACAGCAATCTCTTATCCTACACCCTCCTCCGCCATCAGCACTGTTCTCAGTTGGGTGTTTATAACACAAGGCTATCCATGACAAACATCACATGTAGAGAGTTATTACACACATCACTATAGTGTTATTAAAAGTAACAAGCAGAAGTTTTTATGGATCATATATAAGTAGTAGTGTGTTTTTTGTGGCGCGCCTAATTTGTATGGGATCTAAATTTCTCAGTTTAGCAACCTTTTATTAAATAACCTTCATTTTGTTAGATGATGCAGGTATTAAATAACGCCTTGTATATAGTAGACCTATTTGGCCATTTGTGGTCAGGTTTATATCTTTACATTTAGCGAGGTGTAGTCATGGTGTAAAGGACAGAGTGTGATTCCTGATTAGTTAAAAAAACAAATACCAAATACTGAACAACATCACCAAGCAGGTAATTTCAACTTTAAACTTGTCATTTATTTTGTACTGTCTGGACATGGCTACTAATAACAGATGCACAGACATAATTCTTAAAGCTATGTGTGCAAATGCTAGGAGCTTAGGAGACAAAATTCCAGAGCTAATTGTGATAATGAACAGGGATAACCTGGATATTGTGGCAATTACAGAGTCATAGTGCAATGAGAATCATGACTGGGACATATCTATACCAGGATAGAATTTATTTAGAAAGGATAGAATGGTCAGTGTAGGAGGGAGGGTAGCAATGTATGTGGGAAAAAAAGCATGAATGCTACTTCAATTAATACAAAATATTTAAGACAAATCTGAAGCCCTTTTGGTCACCACAGAATCCGGGGGAAAGGACATTATTCGCATTGGGGTGATCTATAGATGACGTGGCCAGGGGCAGGATTTGAACAGGAATCTATTGTTGGACATCAGTAAAATGGCTTTAAAGGGAGAAGTCATAATCATAGGAGACATTAATTTACCTGATGCAAGGGGAGGGGTCTTTTGCAATTTCAGCTACAAGTGGTAATTTCCTTACAGGGAGCATCTCTCAATAAACAGCAGATATTTCCCTTCTGCATAGAAGAGCGGTCCGGAAAGAAAGAAGTAAACTTCCTTTTTGGGAGCACTCTTGTTAACTTAATTGCAATTAAAATATAACCTTTAATAACTATTCACTAAAAATTCATATAAATTGATCCTACTTAATTAAAAGAAAGATTACTATTGACTGAATTGTCAGTATTATATCAACCGGGGTGAAAAATATTTTATTTAGAAGAAATATATTCATATGTGTAATACTTTACCATCTAGAACACTTTCAGACAGCCGTGGGCTCTCCCTATTGTTTCCTGTAAATAGAATCAGTTACATGTGCATGGTATCCACACACACACCTTATTCATTATCATTTTCAGAAGGGAGACGCTGAGGCTTATATATACTGTCTATGTATGGTAGTTATCTCTTCCATACCTACTATACATAGACAGGAAAACTATGTATATAGGAAACTATACGTCTGTAAGACAATACAGAAGGAAACTATAGGTCAGTAAGACAATACAGAAGAAACTATAGGTCAGTAAGACATTACAGAAGAAACTATAGGTCAGTAAAACAATACAGAAGAAACTATAGGTCAGTAAGACAATACAGTAGGAAACTATAGGTCAGTAAGACAATACAGTCAGAAACTATAGGTCAGTAAGACAATACAGTAGGAAACTATAGGTCAGTAAGACAATACAGTCAGAAACTATAGTTCAGTAAAGGGCCCTACACACTTAAAGATTATCTGTCCAATCTGGCTGATTGGAAAGAAAATCCGGCAATGTCTGGGAGCAAATGACAATCAACCATTTGCTCCTAAAATCAAGAAAATGGACAAACACAGTTCAGATAAATTGGTTTAATGAAACAAATGTAACCAATCTGTCTGAAAGTCCATTTTTGTCTGTTTTCCAATCTTTGAGAGCAAATAGTAAATTGCCATTTGCTCCCAGACATTGCCAGATTTTCTTTCCAATCAGCCAGATTGGACAGATAATCTTTTAGTGTGTAGGGCCCTAAGACAATACAGAAGAAACTTTAGGTCAGTAAGACAATACAGTAGGAAACTATAGGTCAGTAAGACAGGAAACTATAAGTCAGTAAGACAGTGATACAGTAGGAAACTATAGGTCAGTAAGACAATATAGAAGGAAACTATAGGTCAATAAGACAATACAGAAGGCAACTAGGTCAGTAAGACATTACAGAAGAAACTATAGGTCAGTAAGAATACAGAAGGAAACTATAGGTCAGTAAAACAATACAGAAGAAACTATAGGTCAGTAAGACATTACAGAAGGAAACTAGGTCAGTAAAACAATACAGAAGCCACTATATGTCAGTATGACAATACAGTAGGAAACTATAGGTCAGTAAGACAATACAGAAGAAACTATAGGTCAGTAAAGACAATACAATAGGAAACTACAGGTCAGTAAGACAATACAGTAGGAAACTGTAGATAGATAAGGCGTTGACATGCTTATCTAAGAAGGTGGCCCTGCCGTCACAGGATACGGCCGCCCTAAAGGATCCTGCGGATAGGAAGTAGGAAGGTATCCTGAAGTCTGTTTATACACATTCTGGTACTCTACTGAGGCCAGCAACTGCTTCGGCCTGGATGTGTAGTGCTGTGGCAGCATGGACAGATACTCTGTCTGAGGGGATAGATACCCTGGACAGGGAGACTATTTTACTGACCCTGGGACATATCAAAGACACTGTCTTATATATGAGGGATGCCCAGAGGGATATTTGCCTACTGGGCTCTAGAGTAAACGCAATGTCGACTTCTGCCAGAAGGTTCCTGTGGACTCGGCAGTGGACTGGTGATGCCGACTCTAAAAAACACATGGAGGTTTTACCTTACAAGGGTGAGGAATTGTTTGGGGACGGTCTCTCGGACCTGGTTTCCACAGCAATGGCTGGGAAGTCGAATTTTTTGCCATATGTTCCCTCACAGCCAAAGAATGCACCGTATTACCAAATGCACTTCTTTCGTTCACAAAAAAGCAAGAAAGTCAGAAGTGCATCTTTTCTTGCCAGAGGCAGGGGTAGAGGAAAGAAGCTGCACCATGCAGCTAGTTCCCAGGAACAAAAGTCCTCCCCGGCCTCCACTAAATCCAGCGCATGATGCTGGGGCTCCACAGGCAGAGCCAGGAGCGGTGGGGGCGCGTCTCCGAAATTTCAGCCACCAGTGGGTTCGCTCACGGGTGGATCCTTGGGCTATACAAATTGTGTCTCAGGGATACAAGCTGGAATTAGAAGTGACGCCCCCTCACCGTTACCTAAAATCGGCCCTGCCGGCTTCTCCCATGGAAAGTGAGGTAGTGTTGGCAGCAATTCACAAGTTATATCTCCAGCAGGTGGTGGTGAAGGTTCCCCTTCTTCAACATGGAAGGGGCTACTATTCCACAATGTTTGTGGTGCCGAAACCGGACGGTTCGGTCAGACCCGTTTTGAATTTAAAATCCCTGAACATTTATCTGAAGAAATTCAAGTTCAAAATGGAATCGCTCAGAGCGGTCATTGCAAGCCTGGAAGAGGGGGATTTTATGGTGTCGCTGGACATCAAGGATGCTTACTTGCATGTCCCCATTTATCCTCCTCATCAGGAGTACCTCAGGTTTGTGGAACAGGACTCTCATTACCAATTCCAGACGTTGCCGTTTGGCCTGTCCACGGCACCGAGAATATTTACCAAGGTAATGGCGGAGATGATGGTACTCCTTCGAAAGCAAGGAGTTACAATTATCTCATACTTGGACGATCTCCTCATAAAGGCGAGGTCCAGGGAGCAGTTGCTGATTGGCCTAGCACACTCTCAGGAAGTGTTGCAACAACACGGGTGGATCTTGAATATTCCAAAGTCGCACCTGATCCCTACGACGCGTCTGCCCTTCCTGGGCATGATTCTGGACACAGACCAGAAGAAGGTGTTTCTCCCGGCGGAGAAGGCTCAGGAGCTTGTGACTCTGGTCAGAGACCTCCTAAAACCGAAACAGGTGTCGGTGCATCACTGCACGCGAGTCCTGGGAAAGATGGTGGCGTCATATGAAGCCATTCCCTTCGGCAGGTTCCATGCGAGGATCTTTCAGTGGGATCTGTTGGACAAGTGGTCCGGATCGCATCTTCAGATGCATCGGCTGATCACCCTGTCCCCCAGGCCAGGGTGTCTCTTCTGTGGTGGCTTCAAAGTGCTCACCTCTTCGAAGGCCGCAGGTTCGGCATACAGGACTGGGTCCTGGTGACCACGGAAGCAAGCCTCCGAGGCTGTGGTCAAGTCAGGAGACTTCTCTGCACATCAGTATCCTGGAACTAAGGGCCATATACAACGCCCTGAGTCAAGTGGAGCCTTTGCTTCGAAACCAACCAGTGCTGATTCAATCAGACAATATCACCGCAGTGGCCCATGTAAACCGCCAGGGCAGCACAAGAAGCAGGGTGGCAATGGCGGAAGCCACCAGGATTCTTCGCTGGGCGGAGAATCACCTGCAAGCACTGTCAGCGGTGTTCATTCCGGGAGTGGACAACTGGGAAGCAGACTTCCTCAGCAGGCACGACCTCCACCCGGGAGAGTGGGGACTTTATCAAGAAGTCTTCACACAGATTGCAAATCGTTGGGAACTGCCACAGGTGGACATGATGGCGTCCCGCCTCAACAAAAAGCTAAAAAGGTATTGCGCCAGGTCAAGGGACCCTCAGGCAATAGCTATGGACGCACTAGTAACACCATGGGTGTACCAGTCAGTCTATGTGTTTCCTCCTCTTCCTCTCATACCAGAGGTGCTGAGAATTGTAAGAAAAAGAGGAGTGAGAACAATACTCATTGTTCTGGATTGGCCAAGAAGGACTTGGTACCCGGAACTGCAAGAAATGCTCACAGAGGACCCATGGCCTCTGCCTCTCAGACAGGACCTGTTGCAACAAGGGCCCTGTCTGTTCCAAGACTTACCGCGGCTGCGTTTGACGGCATGGCGGTTGAACACTGGATCCTAGCGGAAAAAGGCATTCCGAAGAAGTTGTTCCTACGCTGATAAAGGCTAGGAAGGACGTGACAGCAAAGCATTATCACCGTATATGGCGAAAATATGTTGCTTAGTGTGAGGCCAGGAAGGCCCCTGCAGAGGAATTCCAGGTGGGCCGGTTCCTGCACTTCCTACAGTCAGGAGTGTCTATGGGCCTAAAATGAGGGTCCATAAAGGTCCAGATTTCGGCCCTATCCATTTTCTTTCAAAAGGAACTGGCTTCACTGCCTGAGGTTCAGACGTTTGTTAAGGGAGTGCTGCATATTCAGCCCCCTTTTGTGCCACCAGTGGCACCATGGGATCTTAACGTGGTGTTGGGTTTCCTGAAATCCCACTGGTTTGAGCCACTTAAAACCGTGGAGCTAAAGTATCTCACGTGGAAAGTGGTCATGCTGTTGGCCTTAGCTTCGGCTAGGCGTGTGTCAGAATTGGTGGCTTTATCATGTAAAAGACCCTATCTGGTTTTCCATATGGACAGGGCAGAATTGCGGACACGTCCGCAATTTCAGCCAAAGGTGTTGTCATCTTTTCATTTGAACCAACCTATTGTGGTGCCTGCGGCTACTCATGACTTGGAGGATTCCAAGTTGCTTGACGTAGTCC
Organism: Pseudophryne corroboree; assembly: GCF_028390025.1. Taxonomy (NCBI): domain Eukaryota; kingdom Metazoa; phylum Chordata; class Amphibia; order Anura; family Myobatrachidae; genus Pseudophryne; species Pseudophryne corroboree. The sequence goes on from NW_026967541.1 coordinate 2,161,273, forward strand.
GGGCTTTGAAGATTTATGTTACCAGAACGGCTGGAGTCAGGAAGACTGACTCGCTGTTTATCCTGTATGCATCCAACAAGCTGGGTGCTCCTGCTTCAAAGCAAACTATTGCTCGCTGGATCTGTAACACGATTCAGCAGGCTCATTCTGCGGCTGGATTGCCGCATCCAAAATCAGTGAAAGCCCATTCCACAAGGAAGGTGGGCTCTTCTTGGGCGGCTGCCCGAGGGGTCTCGGCAGTACAGCTTTGCCGAGCTGCTACTTGGTCAGGTTCAAACACATTTGCAAAATTCTACAAGTTTGATACCCTGGCTGAGGAGGACCTTGTGTTTGCCCAGTCGGTGCTGCAGAGTCATCCGCACTCTCCCGCCCATTTGGGAGCTTTGGTATAATCCCCATGGTCCTTACGGAGTCCCCAGCATCCACTAGGACGTTAGAGAAAATAAGATTTTACTCACCGGTAAATCTATTTCTCGTAGTCCGTAGTGGATGCTGGGCGCCCGTCCCAAGTGCGGACTTTCTGCAATACGTGTATATAGTTATTGCTTACTAAAGGGTTATGTTATGTGGCATCCGTTGAGTGATGCTCGTTTGTTATTCATGCTGTTAACTGGGTATGTTATCACAAGTTGTACGGTGTGATTGGTGTGGCTGGTATGAGTCTTACCCTGGATTCCAAAAATCCTTTCCTTGTACTGTCAGCTCTTCCGGGCACAGTTTCCTTAACTGAGGTCTAGAGGAGGGGCATAGAGGGAGGAGCCAGTGCACACCAGGTAGTACTAAATCTTTCTTTAGAGTGCCCAGTCTCCTGCGGAGCCCGTTTATTCCCCATGGTCCTTACGGAGTCCCCAGCATCCACTACGGACTACGAGAAATAGATTTACCGGTGAGTAAAATCTTATTTTTTACCATTTATTCCCCAACAGCAAAAGAAAATATCACCGTATCAGATGCAGTCCTTTCGGTCGCAAAAGTCCAGAAGAGGTCGGGGGGTCCTCCTTCCTTGCCAGAGGTAAGGCTGGAGGGATAGAGAACCCGCTTCGGCCAGTGCCCAGGAACAAATGTCCTCCCCGGCTACTTCAAAACGCTCAGCATGACGCTGGGGCTCCCCTGAGGGAGTCTGCACCGGTGGGGGCACGTCTTCGACTTTTCAGCCAGGCCTGGGTCAGCTCAGACCTGAATCCTTGGGTGTTGGAAATAGTTTCCCTGGGTTACAAACTGGAATTCGAAGAGGTGCCTCCGCGCTGATATTTCAAGTCGGCATTACCAGCTTCTACACCAGAACGGAATGTAGTGTTAGCTGCAATTCAAACGCTGTGTCTACAGCAACTAATTATCAGGGTTCCCTTGAACCAGCAGGGAAGAGGCTACTACTCAACCCTCTTTGTGGTCCCGAAACCGGACGGTTCGGTAAGACCTATTTTGCATCTAAAATCCCTAAACCTGTACATGAAAAGATTCAAATTCAAGATGGAATCCCTCAGGACGATTATAGCCAGTATGGTGTCACTGCACATAAAGGATGCGTACCTTCATGTCCCCATATATCCCTCCCATCAGGAATACCTAAGATTCATTGTACAGGATTGTCATTACCAATTTCAGACGTTGCCGTTTGGGCTTTCCACGGCCCTGAGGATTTTGTCAGAAATCATGGTGCTCCTGCGCAAGCATGGAGTCACAATTATCCCATACTTGGACGATCTCCTGATAAAGGCGAGATCAAGAGAGAAAATTGCTGAACAGTGTAACGCTCTCTCTGAGAGTGCTCCAGCAACACGGTTGGATTCTGAATCTACCGAAGTCACAGTTGATTCCGACAACTCGACTAATGTTCCTAGGTATGATACTGGATACGGAACAAATGAAGGTTTTTCTTCCGTTGGGGAAGGCCCAGGACATCCAGAACATGGTCAGAGACCTGCTAAAACCGAAAAGGGTTCAACAATGCACTCGAGTTCTGGGAAAAATGGTGGCGGACTACGAGGCCATCCCCTTCGGCAGGTTCCATGCGAGGACGTTTCAATGGGACTTTCTGGACAAATGGTCCGGGTCGCATCTGCACTTACATCAAGGGCCAGGGTGTCTCTCCTATGGTGGCTACAAAGTGCTGACCTGCTGGAGGGTCGCAGGTTCGGAATTCAGGACTGGATCCTGGTAACCACGGACGCGAGCCTCCGAGGATGGGGAGCAGTCACCCAAGGAAAACATTTTCAGGGACTGTGGTCAGACCAGGAATCCTGTCTACACATTAACGTGTTGGAACTCAGGGCCATATACAACGGCCTTCGACAAGCGTAGAGTTTTCTTCGAAACCTACCAGTTCTGATTCAATCAGACAATGTCACAGCAGTGGCTCATGTGAACCACCAAGGCGGGACAAGAAGCAGAGTCGCGATGACGGAAGCCGCAAGGATTCTTCGCTTGGCGGAAAATCACGTAAGCGCTCTGTCGGCTGTTTTCATTCCGGGAGTGGACAACTGGGAAGCAGACTTCCTCAGCAGACACGATCTCCATCCAGGAGAGTGGGGACTTCATCAAGAAGTCTTTGCAGATATAACACGTCTTTGGGGAATTCCTCAAATAGACATGATGGCGTCACGCCTCAACAAAAAGCTTCGGAGGTATTGTGCCAGGTCTCTGGACCCTCAGGCAGTAGCAGTAGACTACCTGGTAACACCGTGGGTGTTCCACTCAGTCTCCATGTTTCCTCCTCTTCCTCTCATCAAAAAAGTGTTGAGGATCATAAGGCGAAGAAGAGTACAGACGATACTCGTTGTTCCAGACTGGCCTCGAAGGGCCTGGTACTCAGATCTTCAAGAGATGCTCACAGGAGATCCCTGGCCTCTCCCTCTGAGGGAGGACCTGTTGCAACAGGGGCCCTGTATATTCCAAGACTTACCGCGGTTACGTTTGACGGCATGGCGGTTGAACGCCGAATCCTAGCGGAGAAGGGGATTCCGGAGGAGGTCATCCCTACTTTAATAAAGGCTAGGAAGGAGGTGACGGTGAAACATTATCACCGTATCTGGCGAAAGTATGTGTCTTGGTGTGAAAACAAGAACGCGCCTATGGAAGATTTTCATTTGGGGCGTTTTCTCCACTTCCTGCAGACAGGAGTGGATATGGGCCTGAAATTAGGTTCTGTTAAGGTACAGATTTCAGCCCTTCGATTTTCTTTCAGAGGGAATTGGCTTCTCTTCCAGAAGTCCAGACGTTTGTAAAGAGAGTGCTGCACATCCAGCCTCCTTATGTGCCTCCAGTGGCACCGTGGGACCTGAACGTGTTGTTGCAGTTCCTAAAATCACACTGGTTTGAACCACTTAACAGGGTTGAGTTTAAATTTCTTACCTGGAAGGTGGTCATGTAGTTGGCCTTGGCATCGACAAGGAGAGTGTCAGAATTGGCGGCCTTGTCACACAAGAGCCCCTACTTGATTTTTCATGTGGATAGAGCGGAATTGAGGACACACCCTCAATATTTGCCTAAAGTGGTTTCTTCATTCCATCTGGTGCCTGTGGCTACGAGTGACTTGGAGGATTCCAGGTCCCTGGACGTAGTCAGGGCTTTGAAGATTTATGTAGCCAGAACGGCTAGAATTAGGAAAACAGAGGCACTGTTTGTCCTGTATGCTGCTAATAAGATTGGCGCACCTGCTTCGAAGCAGACTATTGCTCACTGGATCTGTAATACGATTCAGCAGGCTCATTCTGCGGCTGGATTGCCGCTTCCAAATTCGGTTAAGGCCCATTCCACTAGGAATGGTGGGCTCTTCTTCGGCGGCTGCCCGAGGCGTCTCGGCATTACAGCTTTGCCGTGCGGCGACTTGGTCGGAGTTTGATACCCTGGCTGACGAGGACCTAGCTTTTGCTCAGTCGGTGCTGCAGAGTCATTCGCACTCTCCCGCCCGATTGGGAGCTTTGGTATAAACCCCATGGTCCTTACGGAGTCCCCAGCATCCTCTAGGACTTAAGAGAAAATAATATTTTAAACCTACCGGTAAATCTATTTCTCCTAGTCCGTAGAGGATGCTGGGCGCCCGTCCCAGTGCGGAAACTCTGCAAGACTTGCATATAGTTGTTGCTTACATAAGGGTTATGTTACAGTTGGAGTCGGTTTTGGACCGTCACTGTTGTTGTTCATACGGTTAACTGGTTATGTATGTTCCAGGTTACATGGTTTGATTGGTGTGGGCTGGTATGAATCTTGCCCTTGGATTTTTAAATCCTGCCTTGTATTGTCCATCTCCTCTGGGCACAGTTCTCTAACTGAGGTCTGGAGGAGGGGCATAGAGGGAAGAGCCAGTGCACACCCATAGGAAAAGTTCTATTTAGGTGCCCATGTCTCCTGCGGAGCCCGTCTATACCCCATAGTCCTTACGGAGTCCCCAGCATCCTCTACGGACTAGGAAAAATAGATTTACCGATAGGTTTAAAATCTTATTATAAATGAGTTCCTTCTAACACCGCACAACTGCTCAGTGCGCAGACATTTGTGAGCAAAATAAAAAATCTATGGAGAAATATCACCAATAACTTTTTGCGGCTAATTGGTTAGGGAGTTTTTGCGATGAACTGAATCCCCCCCACACAGTGTTTATACATACAGTATGATGTTCCATTGAGATTACCGCTGGAGGAAACTCTGCCACAATATTATTAAATGTGTAATTTATCCCATCCTCGTATGGGTGTAATATATAAATATATTCTTACTGACCAGGATTACCAGCACTGAATCAATTATCACCCAATATAATATACATGCCGATGTTTAACAACAAATACACTTGTTTCTTTATTACTTTATTCACCTTTATACATTTACCTTTGTGTTTAATATATCACTGATTTATCTTACATACTTTACTGTACTTAATAAAGGTTATATATTATTTATTAGTGCACAAACAGGACAGCACTGTCTCTTCTTTGCTGTTTTATTATTGCAAATCCCATGTCACCTCTAGTAATCCCACATGAGCGTCCATGTCACCTCTAGTAATCACACATGAGCGTCCATGTCACCTCTAGTAATCCCACATGAGCGTCCGTGTCACCTCTAGTAATCCCACATGAGTGTCCATGTCACCTCTAGTAATCCCACATGAGCGTCCATATAACCTCTAGTAATCCCACATGAGCGTCCATGTCACCTCTAGTAATCCCACATGAGCGTCCTTGTCACCTCTGGTAATCCCACATGAGTGGCCATGTCACCTCTAGTAATCCCACATGAACGTCCATGTCACCTCTAGTAATCCCACATGAGCGTCCATATAACCTCTAGTAATCCCACATGAGCGCCCATGTCACCTCTAGTAACCCCACGTGAGCATCCATGTCACCTCTAGTAACCCCACATGAACATCCATGTCACCTCTAGTAACCCCACGTGAGCGTCCATGTCACCTCTAGTAACCCCACGTGAATGTCCATGTCACCTCTAGTAACCCCACATGAGCGTCCATGTCACCTCTAGTAACCCCACGAGCGCCCATGTCACCTCTAGTAACCCCACATGAGCGTCCATGTCACCTCTATTAACCCCACATGAGCGTCCATGTCACCTCTAGTAATCCCACATGAGCGTCCATGTCACCTCTAGTGATCCCACATGAGCATCCGTGTCACCTCTAGTGATCCCACATGAGCGTCCATGTCACCTCTAGTAACCCCACATGAGCGTCCATGTCACCTCTAGTAATCCTACGTGAGCATCCGTGTCACCTCTAGTAATCCCACGTGAGCGTCCGTGTCACCTCTAGTAATCCCACGTGAGCGTCCTTGTCACCTCTAGTAATCCCACGTGAGCGTCCCTGTCCCCTCTAGTAATCCCACGTGAGCGTCCCTGTCACCTCTAGTAATCCCACGTGAGCGTCCCTGTCTCCTCTAGTAATCCCACGTGAGCGTCCGTGTCACCTCTAGTAATCCCACGTGAGCGTCCGTGTCACCTCTAGTAATCCCACGTGAGTGTCCGTGTCACCTCTAGTAATTCCACGTGAGCGTCCACGTCACCTCTAGTAATCCCACATGAGCATCCACGTCCCCTCTAGTAATCCCACATGAGCGTTCAGTGTTGATCAAGCTCCATTCTAAGCATCCTAGCTTTTTTTGTTTTTTAATAAACATAAAAGCAATGATTACAGGTAAAAATGTCAGTTATAGAATTATATATTGTATCCTGTAACACCCTGGGTCTTGTCTACTCATTATATATATTAATGTATTTTATTTCCAGCAGATGGACACACAAGCAGGAATATCTCAGAAGGACATCTAATGTTATCCCTAGATTCTGAAATAACAGATAATGACAGTAGACAGGATTCTCCAGGAGCTAACCCCATTACCCCAATTATTCATCCAGCTCTATCAGTTGATCCCTCTGATACTGGGAAATGTTCTCCTGATCACTCTGATATTGGTGCATCTGTTACAGCTCTGACAGTAGATACAGTGTTTCCTTGTTCTATAGATGCCAAATGTTTTACACAGAACACAAAGCCTATTACCCATCAGCCAGCTAAGGCAGGGGACGGGCCATTTCCATGTTCTGAGTGTGGGAAATGTTTTACATATAAATCATATCTTGTTAGACATGAGAGAAGTCACACAGGTGAGAAGCCGTATTCCTGTTCTGAGTGTGGGAAATGTTTCGCATATAAATCACAACTTGTTACACATCAGAGAAGTCACACAGGTGAGAAGCCATATTCCTGTTCTGAGTGTGGGAAATGTTTTGCATACAAATCACATTTTGTTATTCATCAGCATGCTCACACAGGTGAGAGGCCATTTTCCTGTTCTGAGTGTGGGAAATGTTTTACATATAAATCATATCTTGTTAGACATGAGAGAAGTCACACAGGTGAGAGGCCATTTTCCTGTTCTGAGTGTGGGAAATGTTTTGCATGTAAATCAGTTCTTGTTACACATCAGAGAAGTCACACAGGTGAGAAGCCATTTTCCTGTTCTGAGTGTGGGAAATGTTTTTTATCGACATCACATCTTGTTAGTCATCAGAGAAGTCACACAGGTGAGAAGCCATATTCCTGTTCTGAGTGTGGGAAATGTTTTTTATCGACATCACATCTTGTTAGTCATCAGAGAAGTCACACAGGTGAGAAGCCGTACTCCTGTTCTGAGTGTAGGAAATGTTTTGCACAGAAACCAGCTCTTGTTATACATCAGAGAAGTCACACAGGTGAGAAGCCATATTCCTGTTCTGAGTGTGGGAAATGTTTTTTATCGACATCACATCTTGTTAGTCATCAGAGAAGTCACACAGGTGAGAAGCCGTACTCCTGTTCTGAGTGTGGGAAATGTGTTGCATGGAAATCACATCTTGTTATTCATCAGAGAAGTCACACAGGTGAGAAGACGTATTCCTGTTCTGAGTGTGGGAAATGTTTTGCACACAAATCACATTTAGTTACACATCAGAGAAGTCACACAGGTGAGAAGCCATTTTCCTGTTCTGACTGTGGGAAATGTTTTTCATCGACATCACATCTTGTTAGACATCAGAGGAGTCACACAGGTGAGAAGCCATAGTCCTGTTCTGAGTGTGGGAAATGTTTTGCACGGAAATCAGTTCTTGTTAAACATCAGCGATTTCACAGATGAGAAGCCATTTTCATGCTGTGAGAGAAATAAATCTGCTCTTGTTGAACATATTAGACATTACCCAAGTCCGAAACCATTTACATCTTCTGGAGTATAATTATCACTGTCGTCCAATGTTCCTCAAGGGTGAATCCGATCTCCTATGCTTTATAAAATATACATGCTACCACTGGGTGATATAATCAGACGTCATGGCCTGATCTACCACTGCTATGCAGATGACCTGCTTTTTGCTCCATGTACTGAGAACCTAATACCAATAAATGGTTGTCTAGCTGAGCGCCAGGGGTGGATGATGCCAGTTGGCTGTGACTCAGTCTTTGTGAAACATAATAGAAGCTCCCAAACAAAGGACAAGACTACAGCTTTACCAACCATCTGGATTTATGCTTTGGTGTTCAGAATCGCAAAATACTGAACGTGTGCTGAATCTTTGTGTTGTCCTGGTATGTGGATGACACAGACATCAGGTATCCGCCACATACAATTCCTCATTCTTCCATCTGTGGACCATAACCAGAATCAAGCTCTTGATTCCCTCAGAAGTTCATAGACTACTGCAATGCCATCTACCTGGGTCACCCAGCAAAAGAATTACAGAGCTTTCAGGTTTTCCAAAAGGTGGAGAAAGTAAATTCTCCTCCCAATTGGAGAGTAACCCGCACCAGGATATAACTGTCCTGATAGTTTATGTACTTGGGGTACCTTTATATTAAATAATACCACTATCACAATTAAGTGAATAAATCGTGGGACATTCTCAAGGTAATTATAGGTGCTACCAACTGATTTAGGTCAAGGAATAAAGTCAAATCCCCAAAGGGAGGGGAAAGAAAAAATAAATCAGTTTTTTTGTGCGGTGCACACAACCCAATATCCAATATATTAAAATATTTTTCTTTATTGATAAATTGTTAAAAAATCCCTATGTTATTCGTATTTATAGGCAAAATTGCCACACTTAATATTTATTAATTTTATGTATAATTAAGGATATTAATCAGACTAGTATTGTCCTTAAATTTGTAATCAAGCAAAGTAATAAAAGATAGTAAGGAAAGTGAAAAAGAATGAAAATTAAGTGAATAAAGATTAAAAACAAAGCTGGTGTGTCGAGTGCCTTTTGTATTTATGTAATAAGATGGTCCTAATGTGCGTAAACCGTACTGGTTCCCACTGAGTTATATTGACATAAAAGGTTCTTACTGGGAAATACGTGAATATTTAACTGCAATAATACTCATTACTGGGATGTGTTCCACAGATGCAATATGGTATTAATAATTATGATAGTAAATGTGTGTCGGTTAACAGATGATTTCAGACAGAGACACAGATCCTATATTGTAATAGTTATTGCAGGTTCCACACGATCCCATCCCTGGGGTGTTGCATATTATGCCTGCAGAGTTCGTTTACTCAAGGTGATTTATTGTGTCTTTTATTGTAGTGCAAAAGATACATGTGAGGTAAGAGATAAGTCACTCAATAGAGCACCCAAAGTTGTCACATTACCCACATCAAGTGCTATTTAGGCACAGTTGCCTGAATAATATTGGCAAGCTGGACTGTGAATTTGCTATAAAATATTATTGTCACTACAATGTCCTGCTGAATCACCACCTTTAATTTCCCATGTGATCTGTGACTCAGAAAAGATCCAAAGATAGTCAGTTGACACAGTAATTTGGGCCAGCAATAACTCCTATGTGGTCATCCAGCGCCCCATCTGATATGATGTGCACGATTTAAATATATCACCGTGCAATCTGTAGTTGCAGTTAGTGCCTCTATAGTTGGATTCTTGCTTTCTGCTGCTAATATTGCGCAGTTCTCATTCTCATTAATAGAGATCTCGATCCAACTCAATCCATATGCTTATACACTTGGTAATAAGCGTACTCCTGCTAGATGTTTAGCGGTGCAGTGATTGCTTTCAAGTGTCTAACAGTCGTATATATTATTGCAATTAGACAGGCAATTACACCGCTCATCTGGTATGCTGTATGCAGGTTGATGATAACACATTCACCTATGTTTTTAATTGCTATAAACTCCACCTATAAGTTTGGCAGTGCAGTGATTGTTATGGTGCAGCACGTCAGTGAAATGTCACAATGGAGATTATTGATTCCTGAGGATACTGCTGTAAGTTTGGTAGTACTGTAATTCGTTTCTAATTTCTAACAGTCACGTATGTTTTACAGTAGCACGGGCGGTTGTACCGCTCGTCAGGTACACTGTATACAGGCTAATAATAGCACATTCTCCTGTGTAGATACTGCTACAAGTTTGGCTGTGCCGTAATTAGTTTCCAATTTCCAACAATCACATATGTTTCACAATGAGACGAGCAGTTGCACCGCTCGTTAGATACACTGTATACAGGCTAATAATAACACCTTCTCCTGTGATCTTAATTATCAATACTTCTACTATATGTTCATCAGTGCAGTAATTAATTTCAGATTTCTACCAGTCACATATAGCATTATGACTGGGCGGGCAGTTGCACCGCTCGTCGTAACGCTATCTGCAGGTTAACAGAGGCACATTCTCCTATGTACGTACACACATTTGATCGGACACTTTTTCTAACATTTATATATTGCACATTAGACACATCAGCCTAACGCCAATGCACATTTCGCTCATAGGCTTCCTCAGGGCACTATATCTTGCAGCTAGTACAGAATGCAGCAGCCAAGCTGTTACCTGACCAGCCCGTTCCAGCCTCATAACACCCATTCTCTACTCCCTTCACCGGCTGCCTGTAAGATGACAAATCTATTTCATAATTAACTAAATGACCTTCCCAGCCCAGCATTACATGGTCCAAGGTACTAGAAGCAGCTTCTGCCTCCTTACTGCCCTGCTGGCTTCTACAGATGAAGGACTGTTACCAGCAGTACCAAGAATCTCCTGTAATTCATTTATGGGTTGAACGTTTAGCTTTGACCATGGAACTCACTGCCTTGCACAGTCCAAGAGGCCTCCACTCTAGAGACCTTCACAAGCAGACTGATGACTGCTACTCACACTTTTCATTAATGTACCTCTATTTACTTCCTAAATAATACATCCCAAATGCTTAGGTCTTTATTCTGCTGTTTATTTTGTATCTTGTGCTTTGTGTAAATGTGAATGTGTAATGCCAGTTTCCACAATCTGTATTGCTGCACGACAATATGGCGGCCATTGGAACGTGTTTTCACTTCTTGTAGTTTACCTAACTTGTTGCAGACACTCATCTTGACATGGAGTGTTTTCTGATACAAGATCCTATCCATATATACCCTGTACATTATCATGTGCATTAGAGTCACCCGGGTTCCATCTGCGGTGGTTTGTTGTATGTTACATCTATATGGTGCGGATACTCCCCTGTATGATTTCATAATAAAAGCTTTTGTTTGCATCTAATTATTGCATTATAGCTTTTATTTTTTTATCTGTTTTATATTCCCGTCTGAGTAATTACGCCATAATATCTAATCTCGGAGTGGACCCCAAAAGATGTAAAGAAACCGTGTAAGTTTTCCATCATTCTGTTTCATATAAGCATACAGGTAAGTGATGGCACGGTGGTCACTGACCGTCACATTCCGGTGGTATAATGGAAGTGGACTGTCTGGGCTTATTCTAGTCTACTGCAGAAATAAAAAACTCAGCCTTTATCCTGCTTATAAAAATTACAAAGCCCATAAATCAAGCTGGCCGGACAAGACAGAAGCCACATTAATGGTGGCACATCATATAGGCTGAAGACCCATGCTTCAGCTATATATGGCATAACTCACTCTTCACCCACAAAAACCTTCCCTTCACCATTCGCAATGTCCACCATTGCCCCTTCAGAAGGGTCAAAACTTTCCTTTGCTTGTTCCACCTCCTCCTGTACAGAGCCCAGGACCACCTCCATGACCATTTCATATTTATCTGGAGGCCAGGCATCTGGGAGGTTCATGGCCTGAGATGACCACAGAACCACCAGGTAGTGGGCAGAAAGAATCCACAGCCTCCTGAGGAACTGGAGAGTCCAAAGTTCCACCCCACATGAGGTAGAGAAGGGTCAACCACAGGGTCTGGCTCACCTATTTCCTTCCTAAAAGCTGCTCTTTACCCACTTTGGTACATGTGGGATCCCACTCCAATTTCCCTTGAGAGTCCTTACCCTCACTAATCCCTTCTGAACCTACTAACCCACAGAAATACTAACAATGGCCCTCATTCCGAGTCGTTCGCTCGTTATTTTTCATCGCATCGCAATGAAAATCCGCTTAGTACGCATGCGCAATGTTCGCACTGAGACTGCGCCAAGTTATTTTGCTAAGAAGATAGTATTTTTACTCACAGCTTTTTCTTCGCACCGGCGATCGTAGTGTGATTGACAGGAAATGGGTGTTACTGGGCGGAAACACAGCGTTTTATGGGCGTGTGGTTGAAAACGCTACCGTTTCCGGAAAAAACGCAGGAGTGGCCGGAGAAACGGGGGAGTGTCTGGGCGAACGATGGGAGTGTTTATGACGTCAAACCAGGAACGACAAGCACTGAACTGATCGCAGATGCTGAGTAAGTCAGAAGCTACTCTGAAACTGCTAAGTAGTTTGTAATTGCAATATTGCGAATACTTCGGTCGCAATTTTAAGATGCTAAGATACACTCCCAGTAGGCGGCGGCTTAGCGTGAGCAACTCTGCTAAATTCGCCTTGCGACCGATCAACTCGGAATGAGGGCCAATATACATTTTCAACAGCTTTCCACTTCCCTGCAACAACTGCTCTCACCAATCTCTACATTTACTACACCTGACACTGCTATATCACACCTGCAGCAGACCCTAGAGAGTGCCCTTGATGAAGTGGCTCCAGCTACCCATCACACTCCACGTAGGCTTAGATGCCTACCATGGCACTCTAAATCAACAAGACACCTACAAAAACTGTCACGTAAAGTAGAACATCAGTGGCGTAAATCTCAGAATCCAAGTGACTTTCTCACATATAAGACTACCTACTACTCCTATCATCAGGCCCTGGACACTGCCAAACAAACATATTTCCAATCTCTCATCTCTTATCATGCCAATAACCCCAAGCCACTTTTTAATACGTTTAAATCACTTCTTTACCCTCCCTCACCTCCCCCACTAGCTACTATCAGTGCACAAGAACTTGCTTCCTACTTCAAGGATAAGATTGATAAAATCTGAGATGAAATGGTATGCTCTTCCTCAGCCAGTGACCTGCTCAATTCCCTACCTGAACCGTCTGGCACTTTCTCTTCATTTGATCCCACAAGTGAAGATGAAGTATCATCAGTCTTTCCATCCTCCTACTCCACTACCTCTCCTCTTGATCCTATACCCTCACAGGTCAGTAAAACCTTGTCTCCTGTGTTTATCCCAACCTTAACTAAAATCTGTAATCTCTCTCTCTACTGGTATCTTTCCCTCTTTGTTTAAACATGCAGTCATTACTCCCATTCTAAAAAAACACAACTCTGACCCAAACACACTCTCTAACTACCGTCCCATTTCTCAGCTACCAGGTCCCTTCAAGCTACTTGAGGAATTGCCTACACTCGCCTCACACACATTCTTAACTCCCACAACTTATTGGACCCACTTCAGTCAGGCTTTCATGCCCAACACTCCACAGAGACGGCGCTGACCAAAGTAGTGAATGATCTAGTCACTGCTAGATCAAAAGGCCATTACACACTACTCATTCTTCTAGATCTCTCTGCTGCTTATGACACTGTTGACCACTCTCTTCTCATACAAATACTACAATCTCTAGGTCTTCAGGACACAGCCCTCTCCTGGTTCTCATTCTACCTATCTAATGGCTCTTTCAGTGTTCACTTCTCTGATTCTACCTCCTCTTCTCTACCTCTATCAGTTGGAGTACCGCAAGGCTCAGTCTTAGGTCCTCTGCTTTTCTCAATCTATACCTCTTCTCTTGGTAAACTAATCAGCTCCTTTGGATTTCAGTATCATTTTTATGCTGATGATACTCAAATCTACCTATCCTCCCCAGATTTGTCACCACCAGTATTGGCTCGTGTCACTGGATGCCTGTCTGCCATTTCATCTTGGATGTCATCTCGCCACCTCAAACTCAACATTTCCAAAACCAAATTAATTATTTTCCCACCGGCTAAGAGTAGTTACCAACCTGATATCTCTATAACTGTTGACAATGCAACTATCCACCCCACAAGCTCAAGCCTAGGTGTCACCCTCGACTCTGAACTGTCCTTTGTTCCACACATTCAATCTGTCTCTAAATCATGTTACATGCACCTTAAAAACATATCCAAAATACGCCCTTATCTTATACAAGACACTGCAAAAACTCTAATCCATGCACTCATCATCTCCCGCATTGATTATTGTAATAGTCTCCTTACTGGTCTTCCCAAACATAGGCTATCACCACTTCAATCCATTTTAAATGCAGCTGCAAGGCTAATCTTCCTCGCCAGACGTTCTTCATCTGCTTATCCGCTCTGTCAGTCCCTCCATTTGTTACCGGTATTCTACCGTGTCAAATATAAAATACTTTTACTTACATACAAGGCTATTTACCAAACTGCACCATCATACATCTCCTCACTAATCTCAAAATATCTCCCTACCAGACCTCTCCGCTCTGCACAAGATCTGCGTCTCTCATCCAAATGTATTACCTGTTCCCACTCAAAATTACAGGACTTTACCCGGGCATCACCCACTCTGTGGAATGCACTCCCACGCACAATAAGACTCTCCTCTAGTCTCCAAACCTTTAAACGTTCTCTGAAAACTCATCTCTTCAGACAAGCCTACCAAATTCCTGACCCACACACATAACCTTCAATGCTTCCCTATCCAGTTACATCCCCTCTGTACAGTCCACATAACCTCACATTTTGTCTTCCAACATTGCGGGGGGATCATATATACAACCCATTAACCTAGCAACCTGGGGAACCATTATGTGACAGGTAGCATCTATCCTTGTGTATCAATGCCTATTTCCCTATAGATTGTTAGCTTGTGAGCAGGGCCTTCCTACCTCTGTCTGTCTTTGCCCAGTTTTGTTCTATAATTGTTCTAATTGTAAAGCGCAACGGAATATGCTGCGCTATATAAGAAACTGCTAATAAATAAAAAATAAATAAATAGTTCCTTTCCCTTCCAACCACTCCTCCTTTTTAAGCTTTTCACCACCTGCTGTGTGAGTCCCATGCAACTACTCCATTCCTTGACTCATTGGTGTAGCAACCCCCTTCTCCCACCCCCACCACACTGATACACTGCAGTTAAGCTGTGAGACTTGCTGCTAGCAGTACTCACTACTCAGCACACACACTCACATCATGATTACACAGCTGTGCCAGAGACACTGTCTCATTGACAACCAGGACGAGACACTCCCAGAAAGGCATGTATGTATGAGTATGGAGAGAGTGGGCGCAGTGGGGCTGCATGACTGACATCTGAGCCTGTCACGTCAGTGAGGTGGATGGGGCATCCCATTCCCAGCTGGAACAGCACACTATATGTAAGAGCCGGAGCGGTGCAGGGCTACTGGCTGACAGCCTAGCATCTCGGTGCAGCGGCAGAAGTCTGTAAATGATGGGAAATAACATCTGGCCCATGGCTACTGTGAGGAAATGAGAGGTCTGTTACAATATAGCTATGCCTCATTTCTCATGTCAAATATGTACTTTTTATCCCCATATCCCTATACATTCATCTGTTTCCTCATTCTCCATAACATGTCCATTACTGCTCACCCAATATTGTGTTTAAATCAACCTTAATATTGTTAATATATGCAATTGTGTTACGTTATCTGTTACCCTTTGGATAATGTATTCATTTTAGACCTGGTTTTCTATCGTTTACTACCACCACAGTGGACACTCAAAGGGTGAGTCATATAAGGTACCATTGTCCCTTCTTATTTACTCCCTATTGTCCAACAGTGAGCTGACCAGACATGGTTGCTCTCTGGCTGATGTAATCACCTTGATTAGAATATGTATTGTATTCCAATGCTGTAAGATCCTTAGACAAAGAAGTCACACACACACCATGTAATATGAAGCTTCTGGGGGTATAAGTAGAGCTAACCAGAGAGCTGAAAGAGATTCTATGCTCCTTGACTAAGAAGTGATGCTCTGTCAGGAGTTTGTGGTGGGAATTGTCATGTGGAATTGGATTACAGAGGTGTGCTGAGCTGTTTATAGCCCATTCAGTTCAATAACCACTGTTGGTTTTTCATCTACCACTGTGCCTGAGTGATTTGGAACCCAGTATCTTCACAGCTACTATCGATGGCGGGTAACTACCTGGCTCTCTTCCTTTGATGGTAAAACTAGTTATCATCAGGTATAAACCATCAATGATTCCAGATCATCAATGGTTGATAGCCAATCCTAGACCAGACCCTGAGAGCACAGCCACCACCAGATCCACATTGTGTACCTAGAAGCTGCCACATCTGGCACTTTGTCACCCACCATCAGATCTACCTTCTCCTAGAGAGCCACCTCCACAGCTTTCCACATCTAAGCTGGAACTCTGCAGGTTTCCTTCACCACCAGCTTGGATCTCCTTTGCATCAGCATCCCGGCCAGCCACACACAGGTCCGTGGAATCAGCATTATGATAACTTTTGACTCTTTATTTGCTGCAGCTGCTGTATAGTTCCTGTGATTTCCTCCAGCTTATTAACCAGCTGCACCAGCTCCTCATTTCATGTAACTCTCCCAGCTGCTGCTACAGTTTTTTCTCCTGCAGGGTCCACAGGTTATCCACAGGATAACATTGGGATATGATGACGCGACAGCAGATTTGCACCAAACGGTCTAAGCTTTTGGCCTCATAGCATGCAGTGGGCCCGTCCATATATCCCCACCTCCTGGCTCAGGCAAATCAGTTTTTTGTCTGGTGTGGCAGGAGTCAGGCCGTGGTCAAGAGGGCTTCTGGTTTTTAGCAGCCATAAGCTTTCTTATTTTATTTTCTATTTTTCTCGAGTGATCTTTCTAAAAAGTGTCTTAAACGCACCTTAGAAAGAGTCGCTCCAACAATTCCCCGCCGAGTCGTTTACAGTGCTGTTTCGGTGGGCGTCTGTGTTGGATATACTGGCAAGTCCAGGAGAAGAAAGAAAGAAGGCTCTTGTTTGGGCGCACTCAAGCAAAATAAATGATTTATAGTCGTAAACAGATAAAACTCAAATTTTTTATCATTAAATGTTAAAAATATATATTTTTATGTGTGTCATCCACCGATGGAATAATTAAAAGAATGTTCTGGTCATTTGCACCATGCAAAGTAGGATTGGATATAGATGTGACCACTCACAGTGCCACATCCGATCTCATTAGACCAGTATAGTAAATCTGTATTAATCAGACCTGTTAGTTTGGTCAGAGAAAGTAATGACTAATAAGTGAGAGTAAAATAAACAAGACGGCAACCTTGTCACAAAATAGGTGTTTCTGTGAAAATGTGTAAGAAAGCAATCCTCAAATAATCCTGCTGATATAATATTAGGCACAAATGACCTAATTAAATATTGTGTCACACAAATAGCATTGAGAAGCTAATGAAGATTCTTACGTTACACAATGTTGACTATGTAGCATTACAAATCAGTATACCATATATGGGCAGCAAAAAACCGCACTGTAACATAATGTAAGGGGGTAGATACAGAGGTACCTGCCACACCTTTAAATCCACAGGTGTCTGGATCCTTGTTTAGAAAATGCGTTTCACCCGTACTCAGGTTTGTTCACTTCCTGAAGGTGTCCTAACTAGTTTCCCTCTGCAGGGTTAAAATACCCGGTGTGATGAGCATGAACCACTCAGTGTTGATACAGAGGTACCTGCCACAGCAATAAATCCACAGGTGTCTGGATCCTTGTTTAGAAAACGCGTTTCACCCGTACTCAGGCTTGTTCACTTCCTGAAGGTGTCCTAACTAGTTTCCCTCTGCAGGGTTAAAATACCCGGTGTGATGAGCATGAACCACTCAGTGTTGATACAGAGGTACCTGCCACAGCAATAAATCCACAGGTGTCTGGATCCTTGTTTAGAAAACGCGTTTCACCCGTACTCAGGCTTGTTCACTTCCTGAAGGTGTCCTAACTAATTTCCCTCTGCAGGGTTAAAATACCCTGTGTGATGAGCATGAACGACTCAGTGTTACTGAGGGGTCGGAGGGGGTTCCCGGAAGTGGGAACTTATGGGTGGAAGAAATCATATATCACAGTGTCTGTCCGTTCACTGTGGAGGTGGAAGTAATCATTATTATGGCAGCTAGTGAGGGCAGAAGTGGAAAGGGCCACTTCATGGGGCCAATACCAGCATAAGTATTAGATAATAAAGGTACTTAATCAAAGTGGAGGTATCACAGGTGGAGACTTGGGGACGTCAATGATGAAACATCCCTGTGTCCAATTGTTAAGTGTATGGGCGGAAGTGGTCATTAAACAGACATCCAGTAAGGGCGGAAATCACTCGGCCACTTCACATCCGTCTATCACAGCGTGCATACTGACCAATAATCTCGCAGGGATGATCCCGAGTGCACGCCCACCGAACTATTCAAAGACTGTATAGTCATATAGGGGTGGATACATGTAAAATCCCCAAGACATTACCCGGCAACGATGTTGACAAGGGAAATAGCATCAATTTACAGGTGATTAGAATAGAAACTTATATTGCAATGCGATGCTTAAAATAAAAAATGCAGTTATGAGCAATAAAGCTGTCACAAAGAATAAGTGCTTATTTATTAATTAAAGATCAAATAAGGTGATGAAGGGATCTGTGATTACATGAAGCTAGGATAAATAAAAGTGATGGAATAATAATAAGAGTGCTTGAATCAAAAATAAACTATAATTTGTTAAGTGACACAGGAAAGTGAGAATTGAGTCAGTACTGTGAAGGGTAACCTCATAGGAAGACTCAGTGCTGTAGTGGGCTGAGTCAGTACTGAGAAGGGTAACCTTATAGGATGACTCAGTGCTGTAGTGGGCTGAGTCAGTACTGTGAAGGGTAACCTCATAGGAAGACTCAGTGCTGTAGTGGGCTGAGTCAGTACTGTGAAGGGTAACCTCATAGGAAGACTCAGTGCTGTAGTGGGCTGAGTCTGTACTGTGAAGGGCAACCTCATAGGAACACTCAGTGCTGTAGTGGGCTGAGTCAGTAATGTAAAGGGCAGCCTCATAGGAACACTCAGTGCTGTAGTGGGCTGAGTCAGTACTGTCAAGGGCAGCCTCATAGGAAGACTCAGTGCTGTAGTGGGCTGAGTCAGTACTGTGAAGGGCAACCTCATAGGAACACTCAGTGCTGTAGTGGGCTGAGTCAGTACTGTGAAGGGCAACCTCATAGGAAGACTCAGTGCTGTAGTGGGCTGAGTCAGTACTGTGAATGGCAACCTCATAGGAAGACTCAGTGCTGTAGTGGGCTGAGTCAGTACTGTGAAGGATAACCTCATAGGAAGACTAAGTGCTGTAGTGGGCTGAGTCAGTAATGTGAAGGGCAGCCTCATAGCAAGACTCAGTGCTGTAGTGGGCTGAGTCAGTACTGTGGATGGCAACCTCATAGGAAGACTCAGTGCTGTAGTGGGCTGAGTCAGTACTGTGAATGGCAACCTCATAGGAAGACTCAGTGCTGTAGTGGGCTGAGTCAGTACTGTGAATGGCAACCTCATAGGAAGACTCAGTGCTGTAATGGGCTGAGTCAGTACTGTGAAGGGCAACCTCAAATGAAGACTCAGTGCTGTAATGAGCTGAGTCCGTACTGTGAAAGGCAGCCTCATAGGAAGACTCAGTGCTGTAGTGGGTTGAGTCAGTACTGTGAAGGGCAACCTCATAGGAACACTCAGTGCTGTAGTGGGCTGAGTCAGTAATGTGAAGGGCAGCCTCATAGGAAGACTCAGTGCTGTAGTGGGCTGAGTCAGTACTGTGAATGGCAACCTCATAGGAAGACTCAGTGCTGTAGTGGGCTGAGTCAGTACTGTGAATGGCAACCTCATAGGAAGACTCAGTGCTGTAGTGGGCTGAGTCAGTACTGTAAAGGGTAACCTCATAGGAAGACTCAGTGCTGTAGTGGAATGAGTCAGTACTGTGACTGGCAACCTCATAGGAAGACTCAGTGCTGTAGTGGGCTGAGTCAGTACTGTGAAGGGCAACCTCATAGCAAGACTCAGTGCTGTAGTGGGCTGAGTCAGTACTGTGAATGGCAACCTCATAGGAAGACTCAGTGCTGTAGTGGGCTGAGTCAGTACTGTGAATGGCAACCTCATAGGAAGACTCAGTGCTGTAGTGGGCTGAGTCAGTACTGTGAAGGGCAACCTCAAATGAAGACTCAGTGCTGTAGTGGGCTGAGTCCGTACTGTGAAAGGCAGCCTCATAGGAAGACTCAGTGCTGTAGTGGGTTGAGTCAGTACTGTGAAGGGCAACCTCATAGGAACACTCAGTGCTGTAGTAGGCTGAGTCAGTAATGTGAAGGGCAGCCTCATAGGAAGACTCAGTGCTGTAGTGGGCTGAGTCAGTACTGTGAATGGCAACCTCATAGGAAGACTCAGTGCTGTAGTGGGCTGAGTCAGTACTGTAAAGGGTAACCTCATAGGAAGACTCAGTGCTGTAGTGGGCTGAGTCAGTACTGTGAATGGCAACCTAATAGAAAGACTCAGTGCTGTAGTGGGCTGAGTCAGTACTGTGAAGGGCAACCTCATAGGAACACTCAGTGCTGTAGTGGGCTGAGTCAGTACTGTGAATGGCAACCTCATAGGAAGACTCAGTGCTGTAGTGGGTTGAGTCAGTACTGTGAATGGCAACCTCATAGGAAGACTCAGTGCTGTAGTGGGCTGATTCAGTACTGTGAAGGATAACCTCATAGGAAGACTCAGTGCTGTAGTGGGCTGAGTCAGTACTGTGAATGGCAACCTCATAGGAAGATTCAATGCTGTAGTGGGCTGATTCAGTACTGTGAAGGGCAACCTCATAGGAAGACTCAGTGCTGTAGTGGGCTGAGTCAGTACTGTAAAAGGTAACCTCATGGGAAGACTCAGTGCTGTAGTGGGCTGAGTCAGTACTGTGAAGGGCAACCTCATAGGAAGACTCAGTGCTGTAGTGGGCTGAGTCAGTACTGTGAAGGGCAACCTCATGGGAAGACTCAGTGATGTAGACTTTTGTGTATGAACCCGAAGGCATTAACCTGTTGCAACGCTGACAGCAGCATCACCATCTTTTTTTCCTTCATTTCTTAGTACAAAAATAATGATCTCAGACTACTGTAACAGGGTATATTACCATTAACGGATATATTATCAACAGAAAGGTTTACATTGTCAGGTACCCGCACACGGGATTCCCCCACATAAATTGTGCTCCGGTATCCTAAGTGTCATATTGATTTATTTTAGTCTCACTTATTAGTCATTACTTTCTCTGACCAAACTAACAGGTCTGATTAATACAGATTTACTATACTGGTCTAAGGGGATCGGATGTGGCACTGTGAGTGATCACATCTGTATCCAATCCTAATTTGCATGGTGCAAAAGACCAGAACATTCTGTTAATTATTCCTTCG
This sequence comes from Pseudophryne corroboree, assembly GCF_028390025.1. Classification (NCBI taxonomy): domain Eukaryota; kingdom Metazoa; phylum Chordata; class Amphibia; order Anura; family Myobatrachidae; genus Pseudophryne; species Pseudophryne corroboree. The sequence continues at coordinate 2,182,510 of NW_026967541.1, forward strand.
GTGGGTGACACACTTAAAAATAATTTTTTTTTAACATTAAATAATAAATTTGAATTTTATTTGTTTACGACTATAAATCATTTATTTTGCTTAAGAGTGCGCCCAAACAAGAGCTTCTTTCTTCCTTCTCCTGTGCTCACAGAATACTTACTGGGTCCGGGCGCACCACCAAATTACGAAATCACAAAGGGATTTACCCTGTGGATGTTTATTTTGGTTACATTATTATGTCTATATAAAAATTTATGAGACTTGTGCGGAATCAACAAACTTCTTATACTAGCAGGTCCAGCAGAAGTTACCCGGCTGTGGCTGGAGCATGGGAAGAAGGTAAGGTATCGGTTCTTCTTAGAGTGGGAACACGGGCACAGCTGCACTGTTTTGGAGGAGACTACCAGTCACTGATGCGACTTCCACCTAGGGTGCACCAGCGCTAGGCCTTTTGGATCATAGGGTTTAGATGTAGTATGAGGCCACAATCCCTGGGATTGATGTCAGCAGTGGGGAGTCAGATGCTCCCCTGGTCACCCCTCCCCCCCGGTTCATGACCAGTTTCCTCCGAGTCTCCCGCCATGAACCGTTTTCCCACTTCCGTCTGAGACGCTGTGTATCTAAAAGGACCCAGTCGCAGCATAGGCGGCTGTGTGACTGGTGCGTCGGTGCTCACTTGGGCGTCTGAGTTTATTGTAGGTTCACAGGGTGAGTGTGTACACTATTAGTTTCTGGATCCACTTAGCGTTTGCTAATGTATTGTTTGGTCCTGGAAGCAGGGTGAGTATCCCTGTATCCCACTCTACTGAGCCGGGTAATACAGCACTAAGTCTCTATCTACCTTTTGAGTATGAATAGTTGGATAAGTGCCGGATGCATGTGAGTCTAATAATTATTACTGTTGTTTCTTTTGCTATGCGTCTGAATACGGTTAAACTCCTATATATAACATAATTAGTGAGGTTGAAAAGAGGCAAAATGTCCATCGGGTTCAACCTGTATTCTGTGATCAGCTGATCATATTATAATGTACCTACTGATGTAATGGCTTAGTACCAATTGACAACAATGATTCTGACCACTCCCAGTTTAATGTCACTGTGATAAATGCTATAACCCTGGATACCCTTTCCAGTTAGAAATTTGTTTAATTGGTTTTTAAATGCATTTACAGAGTCTGCCATTACTATCTTCTCCGGCAGGGGTTCCAAATCTTTATTGCCCTTACCGTGAATAACCCTTTCCTACGTTGTATATGGAATTTTCTCTCCTCTAGCCTCAGCGAGAGGCCACGTGTCCTATGCAGAGTTCTTTTAATACACAAATCCGCTGCTAGCTCCTTGTGCTGACCCTTTACATATTTGATGATATTAATAATGTCTCCTCTTAGTCGCCGCTTTTCTAGTGTATACATATATAACTTAGCAAGCCTTTCCTCGTACTCCAGTGTCTCTAACCCGTTAATCAGTTTAGTAGCCCGCCTTTGAACCCTTTCTAGTTCTCCTATATCTGTTTTATAATACGGTGCCCAGAACTGAACACAATATTCCAGGTGCGGACACACCAATGATTTGCACAGTGGCAGGATTACATCCTCGTCCCTTATCTCAATGCCCTGTGTTATGCACGCTAATACCTTGCCTTTTTAGCAGTATTTTGACATTGTGTACTGTAAGCCTATTATCCATGAGCACCCCCAAATCTTTTTCCACCACAGTTACCCCTATTATTTCCCCATTTAGAGTGTACGATGTTTGTGTGTTTTTGTCCCAAAATGCATAACTTTGCATTTTTTTATATTGAACCTCATTCCCCATTTAGACGCCCAGGCTTCAAGTATAAATAAGTAATTTTGTAGAGACTCCACATCGCTATCTGAATTACCTTACACATCTTAGTATCATCCACAAAGATTGACACTGTGCTTTCCAGGCCTATTCCTAGATCGTTGATAAATATATTGAATAGTAGCGGGCCAAGTACGGACCCTTGTGGTATTCCACTTACTACTGGTGCCCAGCTGGAGAACATCCCTTTCACCATTACTCGTTGTACTCTGTTATCCAGCCAATTACCTATCCATGTACAAATAGTATATCCTAGACCAAGTTCCCCTAATTTGATGATCAGTCTCCTGTGAGGCAAAATCTAAATACACCACATCTACTGCTTTTTCCTGATCAAGATTCCCGCTCACTTCCTCGTAGAAGCTAATTAAGTTAGTTTGACATGATCTGTCCCTTGCAAACATTTGCTGACTTTTGCTATTAATCTTATTAACCTCCACTATGCGCCAATCCTTAGGTACCTTGCCTGATCTAATTGAACTGGGGAAAATCAAGTATAGGGGTTTTGCTAGCTATGACCTAGGCTCTGTAATAACCCTTGGATGAAAACCACCTGGGCCTGGTGATTTATTAATCTTTATTTTGCTTAGTCTTTCCAGGACAACAAGTATTCAGCCAAGAGTCATTATCTTCACTATCTTTATGCACTACTTTCTCCGACTGATCCTCCCTGGTGAATACCGAGGAAAAAAATTGTTCAGTATTTCCACTTTATTTTATCATCGTTTATCAAAGCTCCCAATTCATCTTTTAAAGGGCCTACGTTCTCCTTTAACATTTTAGTGTTTATGTTTTTATAATACTTTTTTGGGATTGCTTTTACTCTATAGCGATTTGCTTTTCATTTACAATTTTTGCTGCGATTATTTTTTGCATTTTTTGTTGCATTCCTTGTAATGCTGGAATGACTCCTCCCCTCCATTAGATTTAAATGTTTTTAAAGCACGCCTCTTTTAACCATTGCTTCTTTGACATCCTTATTAAGCCACATTGGTTTGTATTTAGTACTCCTGCGTTTACTGCTCATGGGAATGAATTTGTGAATATGCTCATGGGAATGAATTTGTGAATATGCTCATGGGAATGAATTTGTGAATATGCTGTCAAGCAACCCTTTTAAAGCATCCCACATTTCCGTTGTGTCTTTACCATGAAAAAAAACTTCCCAATCAATCTCGTTTAGTGCCTGTCTCAGCATATTGAAATTAGCTTTTCTAAGGTTATATGTTTTAGTTGTTCCCTAATAGCTGTTTCTTGAAACTGATGTCGAATGTGATCATATAGTGGTCACTGTTCCCCAAGGTCTCCCCAACTTTAGTGTTTGATATAATGTCCACATTATTGGTAATAACTAGGTCCAGAATAGTTTTACCTCTAGTTGGGTCCTCGACTAATTGAGTCAAGTATTGATCCTTTAATGTATTTAAGAACCTGCTGCTCCTAGTTTTTACACATGAATCGTTACTACAATTTATATCAGGATAAAATCCCCTAACACTAGGATGTCCCCCATTCTCGCAGCTTTTTCAATTTGGTGTAAGAGTTGTTCCTCGTCATGTACACTAATATCTGGTTACTTGTAGCACGTGCCAATGACTAGTTTCTTTGCCTCTGTGCCCCCACTTGTGATCTCACCCCATAGCGACTCCACGTTATCTCCAGCCTCCCTGAAAATACCCTCTATTAAGTTTGGTTTTAGAGATGGTGTAACAAAGAGACATACCCCTCCTCCCCTTTTGGTAGCCCTGTCCCTCCAGAAAAGAGAATATATCCCTCCAAATTCACAACCCAGTCGTGAGAGTCATCCCACCATGTTTCCGTAATATCTATAATATTATACTGAGACTTTGATACAAGCCATTCCAATTCCCCCATTTTACCCGATAGGCTTCTTGCGTTCACAAGCATACATCTTAGCTTAGCCTCTCCATTACCCGTTTGTTTTAGTGGTATCTTATCTATATTTACAAGAGCCTTTCTAGACTTACCCTTACTGACTGTTATTCTACTTCCTCCCTTTCCACCCCCATCGTGCTTAATACAGCCTTCCTCACTACTATCTCTATCTGACCTATTAAGACTTTCAACCCCCCCCCCCCCTGATGTTAGTATCCTCCCTTATGATATGCACATTATTTTCTATATACCGTATTGCTGAGCCATATTCATTATTAGGTAATAAATTGGGAATATCTTGGCAATACCTGTGTCAGTATTTCCGATGTCAATACCAATGCAAATACCCTTGCCATCTGATCTTACGCTCCCCTCTTCTCCACCCCCAAATTGTTTACTACCCCCATCCTTACTGCTCTCCCTGATTAACCCACCGCTTCTAACTAAACCCTCCCCCCAGGCTCCTAGTTTAAAAGCTCCTCCAACCTTCTAACCATCCAGCACCGCAGACCCCTCCTCATTCAGTTGCAATCCATCGCGACAAAGATGACGCCTGTCTGACAAGTCCGCCTAGTGTTCCAGGAACACAAACCCTTCCTTCCTACACCAGTCTCTAAGCCACACAATTATCTCCCTAATCTCCCTCTGCCTCCCTGGACTAGCGCATGGCACTGGTAATATTTAGGAGAATATTACCCTAGATGTCCTTGCCTTAAGTGTCTTGCCTAAGTCCCCATGGTCTTTCTTAAGGACATCCCACCTACCACTAACTTTGTCATTGGTGCCAACTTGCACCAAGACCGCCAGGTCTTTACCAACCCCTCCCAACAATCTACCCTCTGTCAGAGACGGTTTTGTTTGTGTCCCCGGAGGGGGCGCTAGTGGGTCAGTGGAGGTAGGTGGAATGAAGTGAGGAGGCAGTACTGGGTTTCTGCGCATGAGCACAATGTAGATTTATTAATAACAGAAAAGTCCAGATAATAATGCAGCAGAAAGTAAACAAACGAATACCATGGAAATGACAATGGTAACGGCAATGGTAATGGCAATGGAATAGTATGGTTTGAAACTGAAAGTCTATGGCAGAGTTTGTAATGCAGGAATGGAACCAGAGTAATTAAAACGTTAGCCAGCAGAGGTGGAATGATGGTAGCAAACCTGGTAGAAATGCAGGAGACTGGATGGTAATGTTCACTGTGCTGTTGGAAAGCACAATCAGCTTGCAGGCTGAATCACAGGTGAGAGTGTTAGAATGCACCTGGATAGGGAGTCTCCACTGCTGATGGCTGGAGCACACTGCAGGTGTGGAAGGTGTGAAGCCAGAAGGTATTGCTGTGATGCTGGTGCTTGTAGTTCCATGGGGTAACAGGTACAGGAGAATATCCCGGAACACGGAGGAACAGGAGAATGTCCAGGAACACGGAGGATCAGGAGAATATCCAGGAACACGGAGGAACAGGATAACAGGTCCAAACACACGAGTCGTAGGAGTGACACAAAGTTCAGGACCACCTCTGACTCACCCAGCAGCTCCTGATATACCCCCTGACCGGCAGGCATTGGCTGGAGTGAGACAAGGGGGTGCGGCCAAGCTCCGGATTGGCCGCCGCACTTACACTGGGGAATACTGTCATGGCGGCGCCCATGCCGCGGCCCGGCAGGAACGCGGCGCGCTCACACGCCCGTTGACTCCAGGGGCGCTTCCAGGCCTGAGGGTGCATCCACGAGCAGGGCGACAGGTGACAGCAACGTGCAGTGACCCCAGACGGAGTCCGCTCCGGCGGACCGACATAACAGCGGTGAGTCGATTCCTGACACCCTCTCCGCGATGTGCCGTACCTGAGCACCTGGAAGACAACAGACTGTACGGCGATCACGGTCCCGGTAGTAGATTGCCCTGTCTTCCTGATAATAGAATCCCCTATAACCACAATCTGACTAGGTACCTCACCATCTGCATCGGTGGGAATGCTCCTCTGGTTGCTAGAGGGAACGGTCTCCTCCGGTTCCGTCATATCCTCACTGCTATCCTCAGAATCTCTGTCCAATCAGGCGAATTTATTGGGGTTTGGCAGATTGGAGATGTCCTGTCTTCCCCTCCCCCTCTTCTTCTTCCTTCTAACTGTGACCCAGCTGTCTACCTGATCTTCCTCATCTACCAGTGATCCCCCCTGCAACTCCCCCACGGATCTACCTAAACTTTGCTCAAGATTGTGAATGCTCCTTAGTTGTGGAAAGGTCTAGATCAGTTACCTGGGCTTCCAAGGCGGCCGTACGCTCACATCTTGCACAGATGTACCCGCACTCGGACTGATGTGTCAGGTGCTCATACGTCATGCACGACATGCATTGAGTGAGATTACTAATCTTGGCCACACCCATTTTTTAATTAGTGCTAACTCCCTGTTACCTTCAGAAAATCAAAAAGAGGAGGACAATCAATATATAAGGAATATATTAGGAACAATAACTAAAATAAAGGAATAAGGGACAATAAATAAAAATATAAATAAATGGATAGGATAAGGATAAATTTAGTACAAAGATGGGCACTCAACAATAAAATGCAGTAATGGACAAAGGAAGACAATCGGTTATACAACACAGTGGGAAAAGTTAATAGGGAAAGTTAATACTTATCTGCTCCACTGATCTGCACAGAAGTTGTTCTCCCCGGCTGCAGGCTCCCTTCCCCACCGGCTGCTGGCTCCCTCCGGCCACTGCTTCCTCCTGGCTGCTGGCTTCCCCCTTGTTGCCGGCTTCTGGCTCCCCCGGCTTGCGGCTCTAACACCTTGCTGCTCCGTCCTTGTGTGCGCCCTCGTGTGTGCGCACCCAATGTCACTTCCGGTTCCAGTCACTCGATGCTTTATCTCAGTAAATAGGGTTCTCCTACATACTTGAAATGCATCTGTAGTTGATTATGTGCTCATATTGCTTACTGTACTAATGTATAACCTGTGACTGCTGAATTTACTATAATTCTGTCAGTTTTTTCTGTCTATTCCGATCTTCAATGCTGGTACAAAGCAGGGTAGGTTCGGATTTTATATCACTTTAACAAAATTTAAAGTGATTACAGTCACAAATTGTGTAGTACACTGTGCAAGTGTCTGATTATTTATCATGTCTAAGAGCAGCAAGGGTGAGGAAAATACACTCACAGCAGCACCAATACTCATCATGTTTGTCAAAGCTGGGTTAACCTCTCAGGATCTGGTTCAGAAAAATTGTTTTAGCTCTCACCAAAGTCTCTTGAAAAATCCAAGGAGGACACAGGTGCAAGTTGAACCCCTATGGGCTACCTTTGTACAGACATTATCCAGTATAGCTGACTGGATAATTCCAACTTCTTTACCAGGGATAGGTTACACTATTAACCCTTACATGCAGCATTCCCCCTGGAGTTTATCACATAAACCCCAGGAAGCAGCAGCCTCTCAACAAAAACAGACCGAAAGGACAGTGGTAAGTAAATCACATAGATATGAAACAACATCTTCACAGTCTACACATGCTTCAGATGAGGATTCATTGGAGAATGAAGACTCATTACACTCTGGTTCTGCATATGAAGATGAGGAAGGAGGTCTCAGCTCAGTGGACATATCTGAGTTAATTAATGCGATGAAAGCCATTATATCCTTAGAATAATCAGCAGTGCCTGTGTTAAAATACAAGTCACCTGTGTTTAAATGTCCCAAAACAGTCAGGACTGAGTTTCCTGGGTCAGAACAGCTGAAGGAAATTATGGAAGAGGCTTAGGCTACTCCCATTAAGAAATTTAGAATTCCAAGGAAATGGAATTCCAATTATCCTCTTCTGGCTGAGGACAGTTTAAACAGGGAGATGGTCCCAAAGTAGATATGCATGTCATTCGATTAGTGGGAATATCGACATTGCCTCTGCCTTCAACATCATTAAATGTCATGGATAGGAGAGTTGATGGTTTTAAAACAAAACATTTTTTTCCCTGTCTGGGGCAATCGTAAGACCAGTTATGGCTTCAGCCTGGCTGGCAAAAGCAGTGGCTGCCTGTGCTGATGCATTGGAAGGGGATCTTTCAATTGTAACTAGAGAGCAAAACTCTCATGTAGCACTGTTAGGGTCTCCTGCCCTGTGCTGCCACGTCGTCATGGCAACCGGGAGACAAGTGCTAGTGGTGTAACCTGAGCGCAGCTGATACTCCGGTTCGGGTCTTTTGCTGTGCAGTGGTTATAGGCTCTGTGCACGGCAGGGGATCCGGTGCTGGTTTTTGTGCTCACAGTCTGTGAGGTCTGAGTGGGGCGTGGACAGCACCTGCTTTATAAGGCCTCTTTTCAGGGTAAGCAGATGCTGCTGAATCTTTGTTGGTTAGTCAGTTTAGGAAAGTTAGCCAGTACTGTGTAGCTTTGTATTTGTTTGTTGCTTACTGCAAATAGGCCTGGGGATTTGGTATTACACTCTGCCAATCCAGACCTAGCAGTAAGACTGGAGTCAGTCGTTTAGCTTGCTGGGGTTCTGTTACTACTCTGTGAACTTAGCAAGTTTGCGGCTGTATTCTAAGACTTGCCTGTCTAATCCTGTCTCACTGTGCTAGGTGTCAGGGGTCAGTTTAGTGGCAGTAAGCTAAAACCTGTGCACTGCAAGTGAGAAATAGGATTGTGGAGATTCTCCTTGTGTCTATCATTCCATCTCTGACCAAGGAGTTTACTGCCACACCCGTTGGTAACCCTTTAGGGTTTTGCTGTTGCCCTTAGCAACAGCATTTCGGGTTCTCTACGTATTAAAACACAACATCTTGCTTTTCCATCTGAGCAGTTCTAATACAAGGGAGATACCCAGTTCCTTAGCCTCTGGGCTTCTCTGTTCACTTTGTGTGTATTCTGTTACCCTATCACCTTCTGTGTACATTATGTCATATCCCCCAGTTTGTCTGTGAGTCCATCTGTTTTGCATAACAGTTCAAACACCAGTACATTCCTGCAGACACTGGAGTGCATAACAGTTCTGACACCAGTACTTTCCTGCAGGCACTGGTGTGCATAACAAGCACATATCAAACAGGCTGCAATGTTCTTGGAAGAAGCAGCCTTGAATATGGTCACAATTGCCTCTCAGGCATCAGCTTCAGCAGTAGCCACTCACAGAGCAGTTTGGCTACGTACAGGGAAACCTGATTCAGAATCCAAAAGGGTTTTGGAGTCTTTACCTTTTACTGGAGATATTCTTTTTGGTAAAGAATTAATCAGTATCTTGGAGTCAGAAGCAGACTCCAAAAAAGTGCAGTTTCCTTCCACATACAAATTCAAGCCTAAAGTTTCAGCTTTTCAGCCCTTTCCGTCTCAAGGGAAAACAAAAGGAAAAGGAGATGGAAACAGTCCCAATACAACAAGTCTGGTGTTAAAACTGAATGATAATAATAATAATTGAGAGTTCTCCGTTTTGATGATATTCAGCATATAGAATTTATTATCAAAGAGGGAACCACTCCCAATATTCTGTGCAGAGGAGCGTGGACCAAGACAGAATTCATCAATGAGCCTGTGTCTTTAGAACACTGACTTTACATTATTTATACCATAACACTATACAATTATTCATAGCTTTTTTTTTTTTTGATAGTTTTTTTTTTCAAATATATATATTTTTTTCTCCAGAGAAGACACTGAGACAGTTATCACAAAATGTACATAGGGAAACAATACAGCATCTCGTGAAAGAGGCAAAAGAGGAATTATGAATACATCAACGTAGCATACCATAAAGCGCTGCTTCTCATACATTATATTCGTGTATCCCAGTAGGTATATTGATCCCCGTGTAACAAAAGTACATTATCTAATAAAATCCATATTTGTCTCATATCACTGGTTATTTTCTAATAGAAACATACAAGAACAGTAACCATACAAATACAAAAGTAATTAACAAGAATATGAAGAGAAGGAAGAAAAGAGGGGGGTGATTAAGTGCATACAATAATCATCTGATCCGGTGGTGAATAAACAATATAGTCTACCTAGTAGAGGTGGAATAATACTTAGCACCATAAGTAGAACAACTCAGGTTAACTATATAAAGAAGAATCCTCACATATCCGACCCATTCAGTGTCCAGAGACATTAAGTATCAGACCCTCTATACACCGATACGTCCACCAATTTGTTTTGTCAAATAGTTTAAACATCCGTGTTTGGGTAGCTTCATCTAGGGTGTCAATATATGGACCCCATTTTCTGTAAAATGAAATAGCCCCTTTTTCTAGGTCAGGTTAAGCTGTTTGTCTATCCATATATCTAGTTTTCAAGAGCAACGTCTTAAGTTCTGCTACAAAAGGAGAAGCCTTTGTGATCCAATATGACAGAATTATTTTCTTCGCAATAGTAACTATATTGACCATTACAGGCCCCATTGTCTTTGACATGCCCTCAGCAACCCATTCAGTATAATTAGCAAAAAGTAAATGCAATGGCAATAAAGATAAATGAAGTCCAAAAGTACTATTTATAAAACTTAAGACTTTATTCCAAAATGTCTTTATGACGCCATATCCCCAAATCTGATGTGTATAATCAGTAGTGGATCCCTTACATTTCAGACAATGAACATCAGAGGGTGGAAATTATAGTAAATAGCTTGAGAGGCATAGGCTCTGTGCACCATCTTAAAATGTTTTTTAGGCGTGGCCTGGACGAGCATGGAGTAGCACTTGCATAGTGCAGCTCTCCAGCCTAAATATCCTGAATCAATATCCTGGACTCCCTCCCTGGGTCTGAAATTGAGGACAGCGCTGCATGAATGCCCCCTGCCCCTGTGGAGTGAATTTGGGCTGGATGTCAGTGTTCCCCTAGCTCCTGCAGCCCTGGCTGTCTGTCCGGCGGGCCCTGCTCGGCGCTGGAGCTGCTGCCTCGCGCTCACCTCAGACCGGAAGTTCGGCTCTCCGCCGCTGCCCGTGTCTCTGTGGGGAGAAGTGAGAGACACCCATCTGCCACCCGGAGTGACTGCTGAAAACCTGAGGGGGATCTGCGGCGCTTGAAACACCCTGCACCGCCGAGGATCCGTGCCGCCCGGGGGACCGGAAGTTCGGCCCGGCTTTTTACCGACGCCCGCACTCCTGTGGAGGGAGGTGAGGAGAGCTCGACTGCCGCCATATGAGCCTGCTGGGGGACGCAGCTTATAGTTAAAGCCGCCCGGGCTGTCATCCTCCGCCGCCGCGGGCCCGCGGGACCGGAAGTGCGGCTCCCGCGACTTCTCTCTGCCCACTGCAGCCTTCAGGGACACTATAAAATGCGGGGACCTATCTGAGCTGGCTGCAAATTTACTGGGTCGAGTGTGCCCTTCCCCCCTCTCTCTCCGCTGCACGTCTCTGGCTGGCCGATCCTGATCTCACCCTGCCTAGAGGTCAGTACGGGGGACTGTTCAGCTTTAAATACACGGCTGTGAATAGGGGGGATTACCTGACTCCCTGCTCCATCAGGCAGACATACATTACTTCCGGAGGCCTTAGCCCTGCTGTTTGGCTATACATATTTATATCCTGCCCTGAGCCCGCTGCCCTTGCTATAGGGTGTCGGCGCGGGCGCCCCCCTCTTGCTTGCTTATATTTGCTTTGATATATCTGCTCGGTTAGGCAGATCGACACCGTGTTGTCTAAAATGGTGTGCGGCCGCCAAAGTAATGCGGCGGCGGGCGCAATGGATAAGTTTGTCCGGAATCCTGGCAATCAGCGGCGGGGGGGGTGAGAATGCTGGATCTGAATCTGCACCACCATCTCCTGCGTATAGTTCCGCTTCCTCAGACCATCCGGATGCTACTCTGCAGAGAGTATTAGATGCGGTGACTGCCAGCGAGGCGCGTCTGGCGGACAAGATTGGGCAAGTGCAGTCTGATCTCTCCATTATCCATCAGGACCTTCAACGAGTGAGAGAACGAGTGGGCGAGGCTGAGACCCGTATATCCAATGTTGAAGACTCTGTCGGCCCGCTTGGTCGCCGCACTGATGCTTTGGAATCTCAAATGACCGAGGTGCGCAAAACACTGACGGATATGGAGGGGCGCTTGCGGCGCAATAACGTCCGTTTTGTCGGCCTGCCGGAAAAGGAGGAGGGTTAATCTCCTGAAGAATTTCTTGTAAAATGGCTTCGTGATGCTTTTGGAACTGAGGAATTCTCACCTTACTTTACCGTAGAACGGGCCCATAGAGTTCCGATGCGCCCGCTGCCTCCGGGGGCTCCACCCCGCACCTTTATTGCTAAGTTCCTCCATTTCCGAGACCGCGACACAGTCCTACGGCTGGCTCGCCCTAAGGGCCCTTTGAAGTGGAATGGATCGCCCATATCGGTTTTCCCTGACTTTGCCGTGGATGTACAAAAGGATAGGGCTCAATTCCTGTCTGTTAAGAGGAGGCTCCGTGAACTTGACCTGCCGTATGCCATGCTCTTCCCATCTAAGTTGCGAGTGGTGGCTGATGGAGAAACAACGTTTTTCACGACTCCCCGTGAGGCCACGGCGTGGCTGGATAGACGATTCCCGGCGAGGCGTGCCCTGGCGGATCCCTGAGTCTCCAGCCTAACCCTGTTGCTAACTCTACCCTGTTTGCTTTAGTCATGGCTTTTTTTCTCTCCTTGTGCTCTCCTCTTGTTATTATCTATGTACGCTGTACATGCGTGTTAATTAATGTGCGGCAATAGGCTGCGGGAGTGTTGGAATGGGGTTATTGTCCTTTATATCCCAGTATCCTAGTTACCCTACTCTGCTCTCGCAGGTACAGCAGGTCAAATGACTGCTTGTCTGCCTACTTTGATGCTTCGGGTAGGCCCCAGAGTTTATGTTATCCCCTGATGCCTCTGGGGGATGGGGGGGGGGGGTTGCGGTTCGATATGTTTAGCTTTTTACTATAGGTGTATGCTTGTTTTGTTTCGGGTATGCACGGACCCAGGGGGTGGATGTCTATGATTTCCCCTCCTATACTGTTCGGGGGGGGGGTTGGTGGTTGGTGGCTGGAGGCTATCTTTGTTCTCCCAAGAGTCATTATATTCTTGGCCCCGATCACGGTATACTTGCACCACTTAATGGTGCAACGAAGGTTGTATATTTGAATTTGGGTACTTGCGTTTAGTTTTGGGATCCAAGTATGCTGCAAGTTGGGGGTGGTATACAGGGTGGGGGTGGGGGAGGGTTCTGGGTTATGGTTTTACTGTGTGTGGAGATGTATGGTGCGAGTGGATATGGGCCCTCATTCCGAGTTGTTCGCTCGGTATTTTTCATCGCATCGCAGTGTGAATTCTCTTAGTGCGCATGCGTAATGTTCGCACTGCGCATGCGCCAAGTAACTTTACTAAGAAGAAAGTATTTTTACTCACGGCTTTTTCATCGCTCCGGCGATCGCATTGTGATTGACAGGAAATGGGTGTTACTGGGCGGATGGACGGCGTTTTAGGGGCGTGTGGCTGGAAACGCTACCGTTTCCGGAAAAAACGCAGGCGTGTCCGGGGAAACGGTGGGAGTGCTTGGGCGAACGCTGGGTGTGTTTATGACGTCAGCCGGGACCGAAAAGCACTGAATTGATCGCACAGGCAGAGTAAGTCTGGAGTTACTCTAAAACTGCTAACTCGTTTGTGATCGCAATAATGCGCATACATCGGTCGCACATTTAAGAAGTTTAGATTCACTCCCAGTAGGCGGCGGCTTAGCGTGTGTAACTCTGCTCAAATCGCCTTGCGAGCGAACAACTCGGAATGAGGGCCATGGTTCATTGTTGTACTATCTCAGTGACAAAGTTAAGAGGTCTCTGGTACTCCAACAGATTAAAACCTGTGCCGCTGATGTGGTCTGCCTTATGGAAACACACTTGGTGGGGAATAAGATTCTTTCGCTAAAAAGGCCATGGGTGGGATGGGCGTACCATTCCACGTATACTTCTGCCTCTCGTGGAGTTTCAGTCCTTATTAAGCGGACCGTCCCCTTCGTGCTGGAATCTGTGCAGACAGATCCGTGGGGGAGATATGTGTTTCTGAAATGTAGATTATTTTACGTCCCTGTCCTCCTTTTGGCGGTCTATGTGCCCCCTCCCTATTCCCCTGATGTTCTTAAGAGGGCTGCCGGGTTCATGGCCTCTTCCCCCAGGATATCGGTTATTTGCCTCGGGGATTTTAATAATGTGCTTGATGCGGCAATGGACAGGCTGTCTAGGTCCCCGTCGACTGCAAGCCCTGGGAATACCTCTTTTGCTAATGTGGTGTCGGGGCTGGGCCTGGTCGATCCTGATCTGAGGAGCCGTGTATCACTGGAATCATTTTCGTTACTTGGAAACCAGCCTAGAAGTCCACCAGCAAATTGGGAAAAATAGCGGATGTCCATAAGGCCCAGAAAGATCCAGCAATCTTACAGGACTCAATCCAGTCCGGATCAAACACTACAAAGATCTGCCTTTGCATTTGGACCTACCTGCTAAGCACTGAAAACTGCACCCTAGGACTGTGGCTACTATTCCAAGGACTCGTACCAGTGTACATATTCGGCTTCCTCGTGTGGTAAATTATCATAACAAAAATTGCTGTGCCTGCCCTACAGATAATTTTCTGATTTTTATTGACATAGTAATGTCTTTTTTATAATGAATTTAATTGTTGCAACAATGTTTTACAATAAATTGTGATTATTAATTTTCCATATCCAGTTTGTTATTAGCGCTGTATATATCTTTATTTTTATCATTCACTCAGGGACTAACTATCCCTTTAAACAGCAGCTGTAAAGGACAAGCATATCCTCTTGACAGCGCCGGACAAATTACCTCGGTAATTTATTCCATGGAATGTAAAATAGTTTCTTGTGAGGACAAATGTTAAGAGTTGGATTAGAAAGTTGTTGAATTCGTTCTGTCCCTCCATATCCAGGAAATATTTCACAGCCCGTAGTCCTGCTTCATGATCTATGCTGGTATATAAGGATTCAACGTCCAATGTTACCAAGAGATGTTTTTCTTCTAATTTGACATCGTGAAGTCTCTTAAGTACGTCCATCGTGTCCTTTAGATAAGATGGAAGTGTTAGGACATATTTCCTCAGATGAAGATCTAAGAAAGTACTAGGTTTCTCCAAAAGGCCATCCTGACCTGATATGATCGGTCTACCAGGCGGTGTGATAATGTTCTTATGGACTTTGGGCAAGAGGTAAAGTGTAGGCGTCTTAGGGTTGGTAGGTAGCAGATATTTGAATTCTTGGTTCGTAATTGTGCGCACTATTAAGAATTCTCTTTAATTCTGCTATATATTTTTCTGTTGGATTAAAAATTACAGACTTATAACAATCTCGGTCTCCTAATTGTCTCATCGCTTCTTTGATGTACATATGTACTGGCCATAGTACAATATTCCCCCCTTTGTCCGAGGGTTTTATCACAATATCTTGCCATGACCCGATCTCTTTGAGTGCTTGTCTTTGTTGTTTGTTGAGATTATCTGTCCTATTCATCTTGATTTTGGATTTCTTGTGTATATGGTCAAGATCTTTGGAAATAAGTTCCTGGAAGACCCTTATTTCTGGGCAGATATTTTCTGTTGGAAAGAAAGTAGATTTCAACTTGCACTTAGGTCTGGTTGTTTGGTCTTGGTTCTCTAATTGAAGTTCTTCCAGTATGGCTATGGCTTCCCGATCTTCCGCCGTGATGGTTTGATCTTCTATGGTGTTATCTTCTGAGGCTAAGTTTTCTCTTTTTTTGGCGAAGAATTTCTTTAGTAAGAGTTTACGGCCAAAGAGCTTAAGGTCCTTTTCCCATTGGAATCTGTTAAGTGATTTCGTTGGTGAAAAGGACAGGCCCTTTCCGAGTACCATGATATGATCTTCTGTGAGCTGTTTTGTTGAAAGATTAATGACCTTTAAATTGGAGTTTTCCTGTCTGTTTTCTGGTAGTATCGAGTGAGATATCGGGGTGGCCAGTCTGGCTCGTCCCTGGGGTCTCTTCTTGCTCCTGGTAACCCCTAAAAAAGAAGACGTAGATCCCATATTCTTGCCAGTGTCTGCGTTTGCATAGCGGTAAGGTTCCCGAGCAGTGTTATTGGAATCCGAGAAATATTCACCTCCAGAGGAATCTGCCTCCGAAGATGAGTTCTCCTCATAGGTATGTTCATAGTTTCTTCTTTGACTTGGTTCCCGTTCTCTTCTTATCGTGGATTTTTTCCAATTGAAAATGTTTCCTTTTTGGAAATCTCTGATGTCCCTCGCAAATTTATTCAGTTTGCGGTCAATAATCCTTAGCTCGTATGGTTCCTATTCCTTTTTGATTTTTTCAAAGGTCTGTTCGAAGTTAGTCTCTTTTTCCCATTTCTCAAGGTTTTTTCCTAGGTCGTCAATTTCTTTTTCGACAGCATTTAGTGTAAGATGACTGTGTTTGACTAACACTGCCATTAAATCCTGTGCGCATTTCATGAGTGCCCCTTCCCATTCAGCTGTGAGATTCTCCGTTATTAAGGGAAAAGCCGGGAAGATTTTAGGTCGAAGGCCTCTGGGAGTGATTTTGTTCTTAGCATAACTCTCCAGAGTTTTGATATCCCAGGTTGCTCGTGTTCTTTTCTGGAGACATGATCTCAATTTATTGAGTTCTTGTAGCCAATCTTTATTTTCTGAATTGGAGATACCCGTATTGGAGAAGATGTCTTCACTATCGTTAAGCGCAGAGGTTTTACGACTTAGTTCATTCCGTAGATTGAAAGCGGCCATTGTAATGAGTGAAATATTTAGTAGGTCACTTAAAATAAAGGATAACTGTAGGATTAATGGAAAATTGATTGCTGTATTAATGTGTAATGGGCATTACGGTGTGTAATAATGTGTAATGAACATTACAGTGTGTAATAATGTGTAATGGGCATTACAGTGTGTAATAAATGTGTAATGGGCATTACAGTGTGTAATAATGTGTAATGGGCATTAGTGTGTAATAATGTGTAATGGGCATTACGGTGTGTAATAACGTGTAATGGGCATTACTGTGTGTAATAATGTGTAAAGGGCATTACGGTGTATAATAATGTGTAATGGGCATTACGGTGTATAATAATGTGTAATGGGCATTACGGTGTGTAATAATGTGTAATGGGCATTACGGTGTATAATAATGTGTAATGGGCATTACGGTGTGTAATAATGTGTAATGGGCATTACAGTGTGTAATAATGTGTAATGGGCATTACAGTGTGTAATAATGTATAATGGGTATTACGGTGTGTAATAATGTGCAATGGGCATTACAGTGTGTAATAATGTGTAATGAACATTACAGTGTGTAATAATGTGTAATGGACATTACGGTGTGTAATAATGTGTAATGAGCATTATGGTGTGTAATACTGTGTAATGTGCATTACAGTGTGTAATAATGTGTAATGGACATTAGTGTGTAATAACGTGTAATGGGCATTACGGTGTGTAATAATGTGTAATGGGCATAAAGGTGTGTAATAATGTGTAATGGGCATTACGCTGTGGAATAATGTGTAATGGGCATTACGGTGTGCAGCATAATGTAAAATAGCCATTACAGTTTGTTATAATGTGTAATGGGCATTACGGTGTGTAATAATGTGTAATGAACAGTACGGTATCTAATAATGTGTAATAGGTATTACGGATGTGTAATAATGTGTAATGGGCATTAGTGTGTAATAACGTTTAATGGGCATTACGGTGTGTAATAATGTGTAATGGGCATAAAGGTGTGTAATAATGTGTAATGGGCATTACAGTGTGTAATAATGTGTAATGAACAGTATGGTATCTAATAATGTGTAATAGGTATTACGGTGTGTAATAATGTGTAATAGGCATTAGTGTGTAATAACGTGTAATGGGCATTACGGTGTGTAATCATGTGTAATGGGCATTACGGTGTGTAATAATGTGTAATGGGCATTAGTGTGTAATAACGTTTAATGGGCATTACGGTGTGTAATAATGTGTAATGGGCATAAAGGTGTGTAATAACGTGTAATGGGCATTACGGTGTGTAATAATGTGTAATGGGCATTACAGTGTATAATAATGTGTAATGGGCTTGAGTAAGAAAGAGGTCGCGCTATAGAGCCAATTAATTGTTCCACACCATTCTCAATTGTAAATATTTATTTAAAACATATAACCATATAAAAATATTTTACTCTTGTGATATTTAAGATCTGGTGTGGTCACAACACCCTCAACTACATAACAATTAAAAAGAGACAATTCTCATCATAAAAATAAGTGTGCTGAATAGTAAAGTGTCCAGACTGGCAAAAATGATGCCACAAGTTCAGTCAGTAATAGGATCCTCCGTGTTAAATTGCACTCAATAATAGAGTCCGGAGGACACTGGTATTTTTGTCCAAAAGCTATGCACGACAAATGTAAAGAGTCACAGGTACCTTTGCTCACTTTGTCCCTTGTGCTTATAATACGGGACCTGTTTGCCAGTTCGAGGAGCTTTAAGTGCAGCCCGAGCGTCCCCGGGATTGCACGATGTAATCAACGACTGTTACCTGTGAATCGTACCAGTGTGGTGCAAATGAGTTGGCAGCTTCTATCCGTGTGGCAGGATGAATCACACTGATGGGAGGTTTCCGTACGGGCAGTCCGACAGTTCCAACGAGCGGGCTATCACTGTTGCTAAACCCTGCTCGAGCGGTCAGCCGCACAGCCGCTCCGGCTTCCAGAAACCACTGTTTTCTCCGGCACTGAGTGAAGGTAGCTTCCACGGTTTGCTGGTAACAGGTGCCAAGTGTTCTGGAAATGCCGGGCGGAGGTCTGAACTATTCAGCAATCACTTAATCAGGGAGTCCTAGATGCGTTTCGTAACATCCAGTTACTTCTTCCATAGGCGGTCATTATATTTGACAAACCAGATACTGCTGATTTCACAGTTGAAAATTAAAATTAGCACCTATATCATACATAGCTTATAAATATAAGTCAGTGGCAACCAAGTATCTTACTGCTCATGATGTTACAGAGTAATAGATATTTTGGTGGTAAATCATTACAGTAAACCAACAAAGTTTAGAGAAAAAACAGGAAAAACGGAGTATAAAAGATGGTTAGATATACATAAATATGATTAGCACGTATTCCTAAGTGTTGAAAAATGCTGCAGAATCTCAATTAATGCTTAAATATCTCTAGCATCATATAATTTGGAATACCACACAAAAAACAATTGATTATGGAGATAAGCATATAAATGAAGGACATTATTTCCAAGATGTGGTCCAAGTGGGCGCTTACTGGACCGGTGTTCCCTTTGGTGGGTGTGGGCTGCGCAGTCCCACAAATCCCACTATCCAAACGGACCGTCTCACCTATAGGTAGGCTTGTTCACTGGACCAGTGAAATGTTACTGTCTAGTCATTTTTTACGAAAGAGTGCCCCAGCATAGAGTCTTTCTCCTCTGTTTTTCCCGTTCATGTACCTTACTGACTCAGACCATTATCCATTAGTGTACAATGCAATAAGGTTTCAAGAATAAATCTCAGTGCGCATGCGGTAAGCTGCTGGACACGCCCCTTTCCAAGGAGGTTCCCAATCCCTCCACCAAAAAGTCCACAACAAGGACTGAGAACGAGGGAGCAGCGGAGGACGGACCACTCCGGTACAGCGTGGTGTGGGGGATTCCCGGGTTTCCCTATACCAAAAAAACCCGCAAGCCGGTTTTGAACTGTTTTAACAGTTCTCACATTCTGGTAATTCTCCATTGCTCCTTTGTCTATATCAGTCCAAAAATTGTGCTATTCTTATTGCCATATATTGATACACTGCCTCCTATAAGGACAACAGGATCCAGTGTTTTCTGATCGTGCATGCTGCTAATCTACATTGTGCGATCCAATTGTATTTTAAATGAAGTGATTTATATGTATGTATATTAAAAACTGTATTACACTATATATACCATCTTTTTCTTCTATGTCACCCATGTGAGTACTTACTCCCGGAATTGGTGAAACTACCTGTGGAGCGCAGGATAAGTCCCCATATTTCATATTGTTTGTTTGCATTATCCATTAGTGGTTATTGTCTGTAAGCTTAGCCTGTTGCGGAACTACCCCCATAGTACTAAGCACCCCCATAATCAACACAGGCTTAATAGCCTGAGAGCTGCTTTCTGCATTAAAATGCAGCTTAGTTATGGGGCCTCCCCTCTCCCCGTGATCTCCCCCTTCACTGGTGGAACGCAGCAGCAGAGAGAGCTATCCACAGTCAGCCTCCCCTCTCTCCCCTGTGTGAAGACAGAGCCGCAGCACCCACTGTTTGTGGCTCTGGAGATCTGGAGGGTAGCGGTTGGCAGAAGCAAACTGTGGGAGGGAGGCGGAGTGGCAGTGGGCAGGGAGCCAGAGGCTGGGGAGCAGCAGCGGCTTTGTGCCCAGTGGCAGCTGCTGGGCAGGCCGTGGCTGGGCGGGGCAGCAAGGGGACACACATAAAATAAAACATAGTCCCTACATGGTGGGCAGCAGAGTGAGCTGACCGCCCCTCACCCTCAGTAAGACAAAGCAAGGGAGTGGCAGCAGTGTGAGCTGCCTGCCCGCTCATTACCTGAGATTAGTGGAGACTATGGCCCTCATTCCAAGTTGTTAGCTCGCAAGCTGCTTTTAGCAGCTTTGCACACGCTAAGCCGCCGCCTACTGGGAGTGAATCTTAGCATAGTAAAATTGCGAACAAAAGATTCTCAAAATTGTGAATACACACTTCTTAGCAGTTTCTGAGTAGCTCCACACTTACTCGGTATCTGCGATCAGTTCAGTGCTTGTCGTTCCTGGTTTGACATCACAAACACACCCAGCGTTCGTCCAGACACTCCTCCGTTTCTTCAGCCACTCCCGCGTTTTTCCCAGAAACGGTAGTGTTTTTCCGCACACACCCATAAAATGGCCTGTTTCCCCCCAGAAACACCCACTTCCTGTCAATCACACTCCGATCACCAGAACGAAGAAAATACCTCGTAATGCCGTGAGTAAAATACTCAACTTCTTAGCAAATTTACTTGGTGCAGTCGCAGTGCGGACATTGCGTATGCGCATTAGCGACTTATCGCTCCGTTGCGAGAAAAAAATAACGAGCGAACAACTCGGAATGACCACCCATGACGGGGCTTCTCTTCACAAGCTCAGACCAGCTCCTTTGGCAGTCCCAGGCTGCAATCAGCTTAGCTGAGTTTGGTCTATGGCGGTGCTCCTTTCCTGAGCGCCAACAAGCCAATTGCTGCAGGCAGCACCAACAATTGCGGACCCAAGCTTCTTAATAGGCTGGGAAGGGATTGAGTGTAAAGAAGAAAAAATCTTTCAAAAATAGAAGAGACTTGTGGAGAATCCTCCACGTGTGCCATTCTCTGTGAGGCACAAAAAGCACACTGGTCCTTTGGGAGTATGGAAGGGGTGGAGGGTCACTAATTTAAATATTTAAATGTGCCTGTCCCTACTAACGCCCCATCCATATCCCAAGAGTACTCCAGTGACCCCTAGTGGATGAAAAAGAAATTAAAATGATGGTTTAAACATTAAAAAAGCATGTAAATATTTAATCAACACCAGTAGTGTTTTTCTTGTCTATATATATATATATATATATATATATATATATATATATATATATATATATTTATTAACAATGTGGTAATGTGTTTGACACTTTTTTTTTGAGTGTTTTTATTTTAAAATGCTGCATATATGTTTTTGTTATCATGCATTCATGTGTCTTAAGATATATTTATTTTATAACATAAAAACAAAAACACACTAATACAACAATCCTGCAATGTTTAGATGAAGGAAGAGCAGAGAATTTTGGTAAGTTTATTTGCAGAAGCTCCACTTACAGTAGCATAGACTGGCAATTGTGTTCACAACTGAGAACACGTACCAGACTGTTAACTTGCAGTAATAGCAATAAAGTTTATCAATATATGTCAGCATCACAGCTGACGGCCAATCAACAGTAGGCAGACAGTATAAATATTAGCATTTGTGATGAATACGCCATTGGCACCATGCCAGCTGCCGCCTTCAGTATGCGGGAACTGCGGCTCCTCACCATGGTCATGGACCGCTGCATAGGCCGCACGGGCACATACGTGTTTAACTCCCGAAAGCGTGTGGCCTACGCTCAGCTGCGCCACCAAATACTTGACAGTGAGTAATGCACACTGTGGCATTTCTGTTTACATGAGTGTGTTTGTTAGCACGTAAATGTATAGTAATATTTGCAGCCATAATTATGTGTTGTTTTGCCTGTAGATAGTGGTAGTGTATGTACAGTACCAGTCAAAAGTTTGGACACACCTTCTTATTCAATGGTTTTTATTTATTTTAAGTATTTTCTATATTGTAGATTAATACTGAAGACATCACAACTATGAAATAGCACATATGGAATTATGTTGTAAACATAAAAGTGTTACTGTACATCAAAATCTGTTTTATATTTTAGATTCCTCAAAGTAGTCCCCCTTTGCTTTGATGACAGCTTTCGTACACTCTTGGCATTCTCTCAATCAGCTTCATGAGGTAGTCTCCTGGAATGGTTTTCCAACAGTCTTGAAGGAGTTCCCAGAGGTGCTGAGTACTTATTGGCTGCTTTTCCTTCATTCTGTGGTCCAACTCATCCCAAACCATCTCAATTGGGTTTAGGTCAGGTGATTGTGGACATCTGACACAGCACTCCATCACTTTCCTTCTTGGTCAAGTATCCCTTACATAGCCTGGTGGCGTGTTTGGGGTCATTGTCTTGTTGAAAAACAAATGATGGTCCCAGTAAGCGCAAACCAGATGGGATGGCATGGCGCTGCAGAATACTGTGGTAGCCATGCTGGTTGTGTCACCAGCAAAGCACCATCACACCTCCTCCTCCATGCTTCACAGTGGGAACCACACATGCAGAAACTAGAGAAGAGTGGGTTAGGATGTAACACCAGAATTAACGCCAGTTCGGTTTTATCCGGATTTTTTTTATTGGCTATCCCAAACATGTGATGTCCATGAGCCAATAAGATGGCGTTTTGAGAACCGAGTAAATACAAATAAAACCGAACCCGCACATCTCTAGCAGAAACCATCCGCTCACCTTCTCTGCGTCTCACAAAGACACGGCGGTTGGAACAAAAAAGACTCAAATTTGGACTCATTAGATCAAAGTACAGTTTTCCACTTGTCTAATGTCTATTCCTTGTGTTTCTTGGCCCAAACTATTCTCTTCTTCTTGTTGCAATATGTAGGTGGGAGTCTTCCTGGTGCTTCGTTTGGTACAGTGGCTGCCTCTTCATTTCACAAAAAGGACTTATCCCAACAAGTCCAAATTAGAACTATAGAAACAGGGAATGTTAATAGGATGACGCGTCTGTGCCTATATAAATGGAAGTGTGGTAAATGATACAGAAAATTATATTGAGTACCTATCCTAAGTTAATTATGATAACTGGAATTCCTTGATCCAATAGACATCCACTTTCTGTGCTGTCAGAGTGGACGCACAGGTACATAGAAGACATAATGGTACGAAAATTATGTGTAGAAACTTCCAATGAAATATGTGGATGTATCTACAGTGGGGCAAAAAAGTATTTGGACAGCCACCGATTGTGCAAGTTGACCCACTTAAAAAGATGAGAGAGGTCTGTAATTTCCATCATTGGTACACTTCAACTGTGAGAGACAGAATCTGAAAAAAAAAACACCAAAAAACAAACAGGAAATCATTGTACATTTTTTAAACAATTTATTTGTATTTTCTTGAGGAAAATAAATATTTGGACACCTACGAAGCAACAAGATTTCTGGCTCTCACAGACCTGTTACTTCTTCTATAAGAAGCTCTTCTATCCTCCACTCGTTACCTGTATTAATGGCACCTGTTTGAACTGGCTATCTGTATAAAAGACACTTGTCCACACCCTCAAACAGTCAGACTGCTACCTCTCCACGATGGCCAAGACCAGAGAGCTGTCTAAGGACACCAGGGACAAAGTTGTAGAGCTGCACAAGGCTGGGATGAGCTAGTCGATAAAAGGCAATCAGCTTGGTGAGAAGAGATCAACTGCTGGCACAATTATAAAAAAATGGAAGAAATACAAGATCACTGACAATCTCCCTTAACCTGGGGCTCCATGCAAGATCTAACCTCGTGGGGTATCAATGATCTTGAGAGTGGTAAGGAATCAGCCAAGAACTACACGGGGGGACCTGGTCAATGACCTCAAGAGAGCTGGGACCATAGTCACAAAGGTTACCATTAGTAACACACGTCGTCATGGATTGAAATTCTGCAGTGCCCAAAAGGTCCCCCTGCTTAAGCCAGCACATGTCCAGGCCCATCTAAAGTTTACCAGTGACCATCTGGATGATCCAGAGGATGACTTGGAGAATGTAATGTGGTCAAATGAGAGAAAAATCAAACTTTTTGGTATAAACTCCACTCGCTGTGTTTGGAGGGAGAATGATGAATGGCATCCCAAGAACACCATACCCACTGTGAAGCATGGGGGTGGAAACATCATGCTTTGGGGCTGCTTTTCTGCAAAGGGGATAGGACGACTGATCCGTATTAAGGAGAGGATGAATGGGGCCATGTATCGTGAGATTTTGGGGGAAAAAACCTCCTTCCCTCAGTAAGAGCATTGAAGATGGAACATGGCTGGGTCTTCCAGCATGACAATCACCCCAAACACACTGCCCGGGCAACTGAGTGGCTCCATAAGAAGCATTTCAAGGTCCTGGAGTGGTCTAGCCAGTCTCCAGACCTCAACCCAGTAGAAAATCTGTGGAGGGAGTTGAAAGTCCGTGTTGCCCAGTGACAGCACCAAAACATGACAGATCTAGAGAAGATCTGCATTGAAGAGTAGGCCAAAATACCTGCTACAATGTGTGCATACCTGGTCAAGAACTACAGGAAACGTTTGACCTCTGTAATTGCCAACCGAGGTTATATTACAAAGTATTGAGTTAAACTTTCTGATTGTCCAAATATTTATTTTCCGCAAAAATATACAAATAAATTATTTAATAATCATACAATGTGATTTCCAGATTCTGTCTCTCACAGTTGAAGTGTACCAATGATGGAAATTACAGACCTCGCTCATCTTTTTAAGTGGGTCAACTTGGTGGCTGTCCAAATACTTTTTTGCCCCACTGTATGTTCAAGATTATTCCATACACGAGATTATAATGCGGTACTCCTTATGAAAGTGAATGATCTTTTTTTAGAAGATTAGAGGTGGCGTACCTCACTTACACAATATAATGTGCTATAACCCTTATAATGGTTTCTATATATCTTAATCCCACAAATAAGATATGCAGGTGATTTTAGGAATAGCATACCTCAGTTACACAGGCCCTCATTCCGAGTTGTTCGCTCGCAAGGCGATTTTAGCAGAGTTGCTCACGCTAAGCCGCTGCCTACTGGGAGTGTATCTTAGCATCTTAAAATTGCGAACAATGTATTCGCAATTTTGCGATTAGCACACCTCTTAGCAGTTTCTGAGTAGCTTCATACTTACTCGGCATCTGCGATCAGTTCAGTGCTTGTTGTTCCTGGTTTGACGTCACAAACGCACCCAGCGTTCGCCCAGACACTCCTCCGGCCACTCATGCGTTTTTTCCGGAAACGGTAGCGTTTTTACCCACACGCCCATAAAACGGCCTGTTTCCGCCCAGTAACACCCATTTCCTGTCAATCACACTACGATCGCCTGAGCGATGAAAAAGCCGTGAGTAAAAATACTATCTTCATAGCAAAATTACTTGGCGCAGTCGCAGTGCGGACATTGCGCATGCGCACTAAGCGGAAAATCGCTGCGATGCGATGAAATTTACCGAGCGAATTACTCGGAATGAGGGCCATAGTGAGGAACAGTATAACACACATCAAGGTATCATTATCGTAAGGTACATCTCAAGCGTACCATTACTCACAATGAATACAGCATAACTCCACATATAAAAGGTCTCTCTGCGTCAAATAGACTTGAACAGTGATGCAATAAAGGTACAATTTATTTCAAAAATGGTTGAAAAAATAAACATACAAGCCGTAGGGGGGGAGGGGGCTGTGCGAGATCCCAGCAAGGAAGAATATATGATTTTGTTGAGCTGAGGTCCGGTAAGGAAGCTCCAAATCCCAAATATATAGAAATAAAATAGGTTTTACCTTACATGAGAGAGACACATCCACCTCACCTGTGTAAAGACCTTCTTTGGGCAACGCGTTTCGAGTCTGGAGTGACTTTTTCAAGGCATGCCTTGAGTCACCCCAGACTTGAAACGCATACAGAAAGAGTCCCCCTCCCCCCATAATGTCATCCCACTATTCAAATGAGCTGTCAAAATCAGACATAGCCAAAATTGCAAGTACATAGTCACTATTGGTGGTTCTGGGCTCTGGCTACTTCAAGGGAAATCCCAGTCACAATGGCAGCGTGTGTACCCACCTTTATACACCAGACGGGTATTTATACACAGCGACACTGCTATTATGTGGACACAAAAGTAACAATACAAGTGACACATTAACAGGAAATTGTTTCTGTCACCATAGCGACAATTATCTGGAAATAAGATAATACACAGACACATAAAAAGACTCAACAGAAATTGTTTTTAAACAACTTTATTTCATATCTTTAAGAGATTTTTGTCTATCTATATTTAAAACCTAAAATATACTTTACTCTGCACATGGATAAAATATCCTTTAAAGCACAGAAACAATTTAAGTTACGTGTTAGTATTGCAGGAAAGTAAAACAGATACATATCATTCAGACCCAGCCGCAATAGTGGCCCGCAGCAGTTTGCTGGTGTTGGCAAAATGCACATGTGCAGCGGCCGTGCGGACACGCACATTGTGGCCGCATACCTGAGGGGCGAATGCCGGTGGGCCAGGACCATTTTCCGGAGGGCTGCGTGATATCACATATGCGTTCCTCTTTAACCCCCTATAAGCTTCCAGAGTGCACCTCATATCTCATCTTTTCCAAGTTACTACAAATGATATGAGATCGGTAGCAGCACTACTTTCAGGATTATTATACAGAACACACATAAAGGCTGACACAGCAAATAACAGTAACACATACAAGGGATTAATTAGAAATAAGGAAACATAATCATCATTAGGTCTAATTATCAACTGATTCTGTGCGAGACCCATACACCTCTTTACTGCCTCCAGCAGCCCCTGGTACTGCACTGTGACCATCCGCCCTGTATCCCCCCCCCCACTACTGCCACCCACCCTGTCTCCCCTCAACCTGTCTTTACCCCACTACTGCCAACCTCCCTGTCTCCCCCTACTGCTCGCCACCCTGTGCCCCCCCTCTTCCACCTCAGCACTGCTTGGGGACAATATTACCCATAGACAGTGCCTCTGGCAGCTACAACACTAGTGCCACCCACCCTGTTTCCCCCCCTTCCATCTCAGAACTGCTTGGGGATTCTTGGTACTACCGGTAACAGTCCTTCATCTGCAGATGGAAGTAAACGGGCAGTAAAGAGGCAGAAGCTGCTTCTGGTACCATGGACCCTGGTCATGTAGGATTGGGAGTCAGTAAGATTATGTAATAGTCACCATTTTACAGGCAGCTGGTGAAGGGAGCAGAGAATGGGTGTTATGTGGCAGGAACGGGCTGGTTAGGTAACAGCCTGGCTGCTGCATTCTGTACAAGCTACAGGCGGTGCAATTCTTTTGCTGGGAGACCCAGGAAGAGGACATTGCAGTAGTCTATGTGTGATGATACAAGTGCATGTATGACTGTAGGTAGATCTTCTGAGGGAAATAAGTGCTGGAGTCTGGCTATGTTCCTCATATGAGGATCCAAATGTGGCTAATACCTGATGTCTATGTGTCACTCCACCATCCAGGACACCAATATTCCGCACATGATCAGCATTTTGTAACTCTGAACCCCCAAGCGTATGTCTGGTTGGTTTGCAAAGCTGAGCTGTAGCTCTGCCTTTTGTTGGTGAGCTTCTACCATAAGGACCTGTTTCACCAGGACTGAGTCACAGCCATCTGGCATCACCCACACCTGGAGCTCAGCTAGACAACCATTTAGGATTGGTACTGGCTTCTCAGTACCCGGAGGAAAAGACAGGTCATCTGTATAGCAGTGGTAGATGAGGGCATGACATCTGATTATTTCACCCAGTGGTAACATGTATATTGCAAAAAGCATAGGAGATAGGATAAGAACATTGAACAATGACGCATGGCAATAAGTATAATCCAGAAGATTAAAATGGTTTCTCACCTGAGTGATGTCTATTGTGCTGATTTATTTCTCAGAGTATGGAAATGGCCTCTCACCTGTGACTTCGCTGAAGTGTAACAAGTTGTGATTTCTATGTAAAACATTTCACACACTCAGAACATGGAAATGGCTTCTCCCCTGTCTGACTTCTCTGATGTGTAGAGGGAGAAAGGGGATATGGGGAAACTTGAGCACTGGTGGTGAAATATGAGATGACACTGAATGAATTGGAAAAAACCACAGTAGTTTAGAATGTAATCCTTCATTGAAGGATACTATAGCAGTAACTCATGTGGAGGTGCACCCCTGAGAGTGCACACTAGTAGACCAAAAAAGAAAAGGAAAAGACTCTCGTTTTTTGGGGGCACTAATTGAAAAATATTGCATAAAATCTAACTTTTATTAATTACCATTAAAAGCTGTTGCCACCAACCAGGACTGGTAACAAAAACATACACACATAAATACAAAAATGACAAAACAACAACAAAAAAAATGACAAAAAAACCACACCTAGGTTTGCGTGTGGTATGAACACGCCATGGGGAGATATGTCTGACGCAGTCAGGGCCAATATGATAAATACTGACACTAGCTCCTGCAACAGTTAGCCTTAACAGTCCCCTAACAGAAGGAGACAAATAGTAAGCTGGTATAGTCGGCTGACACAGGAAACAGAAACACTGTAGATAGATTTACCATCAATACTTCAGTCTCTTGTAATGAATGCTACTGGCGTAGAGTAAATAAGTAACAATGATGGTTCAGTGTGTGTTCAAACTTCATAGTAAGTGCAGTCTCCCCATAGATAGCATGTCATTGGTTCCTATAAAGAGGTAGTAGCGAAATAATCATAGTATTTATTCAGGATCTAGGATATAAATATCCATAATATAAACAAAAAATAATAATAATCTTGTAAATGTTACAGTGCAAATACTGTTAATTTTCTCAGTGCAGGAAACCGGTAAGCCTTATATTAGTAAATAATTTCTTGGTATCGAGTATCCACTATAAAAAACACCCTGATCCGTATCTCAGGTACAGGCAGGCTATTACTAATTGAAGTTGTCTGGGCAGATGTATCTAGTATGCCTCAAAAACAAGCTGTAGCAAAAAAATATATATATATCACTATTGCTCTTCATATATATCCATCATTTCAATATGCAGGAATCAATGTAACCAGGGTAAATATCCAATCTATCCTCTGACACATGTGTCATATTGGTGAGTTAGAGAGGTGAAGAGCAAATGAGCTGCTGCAGATTACAGAAAAGGGGAAGAAAAAGGCACTCCTATCATAGATGTAGTGGGGTGGCTACTGTTCACTGTGTGACATGCATTAATACAGTGAATGAGCGTGTCCCATCTGCACCTAAGGGTTAGAAACAGGTAGAATGCTTCTGCTTTTGAAAAGATCACCCACGGGCACCCTGATGTAACAGCGCAGGATGTCCTCTGAGTTCTCCTTGCGACAATGAGAGAGCATTGAAATAAGGGAGATTTAAAGATACATGTTATCAGTAAGATGAAATAAAGAGCACCAATCCCCTTATGAGTGTATGCTGCTTCCTTGCATGTGTAAATACATTGATGCAAGGTGAGCGGTACCGCTTTTTTGCCTATAGTGCCTGGAAGAAAGTAGTTTGGTAACAGTGCTGGGACCCTAATGGTAGTAACGGTCCTGATGCCGCAGGGTATTGCAGGATCCGTTACCCACCATGTGGACCCGCCGGCTGACACTCGAATGGAAATGTACCTAAGATTGCGCGTGGATATCAGGGTGTGTGGTTCCAGCTCTGGCTGCACTGCACTGAGTCTCCTCAGCTGTTTCGCTTTCTGGCTTCCTCAGTGAGACACCCTGTAACCGGGTGTTGGAGTTGTTTATAACTAGGTAATGTCCAATCAGGAGCAAAGGTGTGTGGCTATCAATTAAGCCTGTGCTGGTGCCTGATGAGACCTGGTGTGTGCATTACGTCCAGGTGTCAATATTAGTCTCCCATTCCCTATCAATTGGGAACAAAATTCTCAAAAGACATACTAATTATTCAATCCATTAGTATCCAAAAATGCCTCTTGTAAAAGTATAAATAGACAATGGCAATAACATGAAAATGTTACAATACAATAGTAAGTTATAAGGCGGTGAAAAAGTATATGTAAATATATAAGATTGGAAAAAGGAATTCTTTTAAAAAGATTTCCCTAAGAGAGTATATGAAATAATAAAATAAAAAATAAATATAAAATAGTAATAAAATACACTGCTGATGTAATAATGTTGAAAATGCGGAACACTATAAGAGAAATCAGGGATATATTTGTATATAAATAAAATATCTCGAATGGCCCTTATATAATATAAAAATAATTATACAGGCCCCGTCAGATACAGAAATGATGGGATAAAAATATATAGACCTTTTGTCAATGTGATTGTAAACTATGCATTTTATGAGCATTAAATCATCCACAGCCGTGGCACCCTAACAACACAAATAAAAGTATCGAGAGAATGGATAGAAAACTCAAATAATATGTAAAAAGATTGTGAAAAATATGTGGTGTATATGTTGAGGCCCACTGCGCGGGAGGAAGATACTAACATGGGCAAAATATAATACGTGAGAGAGAGAGATATTGTATGTGTATTAAAACTATATAGTAAATATTTTTACCAGATTACACTATTGTTTGTGAATTAAAACTATATGGTAAATAGTTATACAGAGTTACACACTAAATTAATGTTGGAGATTGGGAGAGATAAGTGTAGTTAGGTGTTGACAGGAAAAGAGTTGACCTAAAATTACTAAACACACATAACGTATGTCTATAAAAAGACATTATAGTTTATCATCTCGTTCAAGCCATGAGGGCTCACTGTGTTTAATCTGTACGTCCACTTGCTTTCCTTCCGGAGTAGTTCTTTACTAAAATCTCCACCATGTGTTCCATGTCTGACACGTTCCAGGTCAAAGGCCTGTAATCCTTGTGTTTGTCCCTCATGGTATCTCATGAAATGTCTAGCCACTGACGTGAGTTTTTTATGCTTGGCTAGATCCGAAGCGGCATTCCTAATGTTGCCCACATGCTCTAAGATTCTTTGTTTAAGTACGCGGGTTGTCATACCTACGTACCTTAAATTACAACTACATTCCAGACAGTATACCACTCCCATGGTGTCACAGTTGATAAACTGTTCCAGTTTGATATTGTTGTCAAATCTATCCCTTATCTGATCCTTTCTGATGATAAGAGTACAGGCCTTACATTTACCACAAGGGTATGTACCTTTCAGTGGGGTCTTACAAGGCGGATTCCTGACAAAGTGGCTTTTTACCAGTTTGTCCTTTAAGCTACTGGCCCTTCTCCAGCTAAAGGAGGGTCTAACTCCCAGAACTTTCTGCAGGTCCTCATCCATAAGTAAGACCTTCCAATGTCTCTAGACCAGTGTCTGTAATTCTCTCCATTCCTGACAGAAATTGGTAACGTATCTCACTACCGTAGATTCAGTCTTCTTTTCATCTTGTGGGAAGATAAGGGTTTCTCTCTCAATCCGGGATGCATGATACTTTGCCGATTTGATAAGTTTGTTGCTATAGCCCCTTTCCCGGAGTCTGACTGTTAGTTCTTTACTTTTGTCCAGATATGTTTGTTTGGTAGAACAGTTTCTCCTGAGTCTAAGAAACTCACCCTTAGGTAAGTTCTTAATTGTAGGGGGAAAGTGGGCACTGCTCTTATGTAGGAGACCGTTGGTCGCTGTACTTTTCCTAAATAGCTCTTTCTGGAGATATCCCTGTAAGTTCACACTGAGATATAGATCCAGAAAGGTTGCTTCTTGTTTGCTGATAGCATGGGTAAGCTTCAGATTAAGATCATTGTTGAGTTTGTCTATGAATCTCAGTAAATCCTCTTAGATTAAAGAAGAACTTAAATCCTATGAACAAGGTATTATTGAACGTAAAAAATAAAAATTTCCGAGGGACAAACGTGACTTTACCACCAAAAACATTTTCAAGTGGAACCGGTTAGCCCGCTCAGGAGAACGGACATTCCAGAGAGACTACAGTTCATCTGAAGTGGAATCATCTGAAACAGACGAACCTCTATCCCTACAGCCAAGACCTACAGCAGCTTTTTTAGGAGAAAGCTCGGGGAGCAGGGGAAAGTACTGGAATCAAGGAAAAGGAAGATACGGTGGGGGAGGAAAAAGAGGAAAACACACCAATTCCTGGGACTCACCCATACCTCAGAGGCAATCCTCCAGGACATGCAAACCAAAGTAATCGACTCAACTATATTACATTAATTATATTAGAGCATGTGGGCAACATTAGGAATGCCGCTTCGGATCTAGCCAAGCATAAAAAACTCACGCCAGTGGCTAGACATTTCATGAGATACCATGAGGGACAAACACAAGGATTACAGGCCTTTGGCCTGGAACGTGTCAGACATGGAACACGTGGTGGAGATTTGAGTAAAGAACTACTCCGGAAGGAAAGCAAGTGGACGTACAGATTAAACACAGTGAGCCCTCATGGCTTGAACGAGATGATAAACTATAATGTCTTTTTATAGACATACGTTATGTGTGTTTAGTCATTTTAGGTCGACTCTTTTCCTGTCAACACCTAACTACACTTATCTCTCCCAATTTCCAACATTTAGTGTGTAACTCTGTATAACTATTTACCATATAGTTTTAATTCACAAATAGTGTAATCTGGTAAAAATATTTACTGTATAGTTTTAATACACATACAATATCTCACTCTCTCACGTATTATATTTTGCCCATGTTAGTATCTTCCTCACGCGCAGTGGGCCTCAACATATACACCACATATTTTTCACAATCTTTTTACATATTATTTGAGTTTTCTATCCATTCTCTCGATACTTTTATTTGTGTTGTTAGGGTGCCACGGCTGTGGATGATTTAATGCTCATAAAATGCATAGTTTACAATCACATTGACAAAAGGTCTATATATTTTTATCCCATCATTTCTGTATCTGACGGGGCCTGTATAATTATTTTTTATTTTATTATTTCATATACTCTCTTAGGGAAATCTTTTTAAAAGAATTCCTTTTTCCAATCTTATATATTTACATATACTTTTTCACCGCCTTATAACTTACTGTTGTATTGTAACATTTTCATGTTATTGCCATTGTCTATTTATACTTTTACAAGAAGCATTTTTGGATACTAATGGATTGAATAATTAGTATGTCTTTTGAGAATTTTGTTCCCAATTGATAGGGAATGGGAGACTAATATTGACACCTGGACGTAATGCACACACCAGGTCTCATCAGGCACCAGCACAGGCTTAATTGATAGCCACACACCTTTGCTCCTGATTGGACATTACCTAGTTATAAACAACTCCAACACCCGGTTACAGGGTGTCTCACTGAGGAAGCCAGAAAGCGAAACAGCTGTCTGAGGAGACTCAGTGCAGTGCAGCCAGAGCTGGAACCACACACCCTGATATCCACGCGCAATCTTACGTACATTTCCATTCGAGTGTCAGCCGGTGGGTCCACATGGTGGGTAACGGATCCTGCAATACCCTGCGGCATCAGGACCGTTACTACCATTAGGGTCCCAGCACTGTTACCAAACTACTTTCTTCCAGGCACTATAGGCAAAAAAGAGGTACCGCTCACCTTGCATCAATGTATTTACACATGCAAGGAAGCATCATACACTCATAAGGGGATTGGTGCTCTTTATTTCATCTTACTGATAACATGTATCTTTAAATCTCACTTTTTTCAATGCCCTCTCATTGTCGCAAGGAGAACTCAGAGGACATCCTGCGCTGTTACATCAGGGTGCCCGTGGGTGATCTTTTCAAAAGCAGAAGCATTCTACCTGTTTCTAACCCTTAGGTGCAGATGGGACACGCTCATTCACTGTATTAATGCATGTCACACAGTGACCAGTAGCCACCCCACTACAGCTATGATAGGCGTGCCTTTTTCTTCCCCTTTTCTGCAATCTGCAGCAGCTCATTTGCTCTTCACCTCTCTAACTCACCAATATGACACATGTGTCAGAGGATAGATTGGATATTTACCCTGGTTACATTGATTCCTGCATATTGAAATGATGGATATATATGAAGAGCAATAGTGATATATATATATATATTTTTTGCTACAGCTTGTTTTTGAGGCATACTAGACACATCTGCCCAGACAACTTCAATTAGTAATATCCTGCCTGTACCTGAGATACGGATCAGGGTGTTATTTATAGTGGATACTCGATACCAAGAAATTATTTACTAATATAAGGCTTACCGGTTTCCTGCACTGAGAAAATTAACAGTATTTGCACTGTAACATTTACAAGATTATTATTATTATTTTTTGTTTATATTATGGATATTTATATCCTAGATCCTGAATAAATACTATGATTATTTCGCTACTACCTCTTTATAGGAACCAATGACATGCAATCTATGGGGAGACTGCACTTACTATGAAGTTTGAACACACACTAAACCATCATTGTTACTTATTTACTCTATGCCAGTAGCATTTATTACGAGAGACTGAAGTATTGATGGTAAATCTATCTACAGTGTTTCTGTTTCCTGTGTCAGCCGACTATACCAGCTTACTATTTGTCTCCTTCTGTTAGGGGACTGTTAAGGCTAACTGTTGCAGGAGCTAGTGTCAGTATTTATCATATTGGCCCTGACTGCGTCAGGCATATCTCCCCATGGCGTGTTCATACCACACGCAAACCTAGGTGTGTTTTTTTTGTCATTTTTTTTGTTTTCTATTGTTTTGTCATTTTTGTATTTGTGTGTGTATGTTTTTGTCCCAGTCCTGGTTGGTGGCAACAGCTTTTAATGGTAATTAATAAAAGTTAGATTTTATGCAATATTTTTCAATTAGTGCCCCCAAAAAACGAGAGTCTTTTCCTCTTCTTTTTTGGTATACTAGTGTTCACTCTCAGGGGTGCACCTCCACATGAGTTACTGCTATAGTATCCTTCAATGAAGGATTCAATTCTAAACTACTGTGGTTTTTTCCAATTCATTCAGTGTCATATCATATTTCACCACCAGTGCTCAAGTTTCCCCATATCCCCTTTCTCCCTCTACACATCAGAGAAGTCAGACAGGGGAGAAGCCATTTCCATGTTCTGAGTGTGTGAAATGTTTTACTTAGAAATCACAACTTGTTACACTTCAGCGAAGTCACAGGTGAGATTCCATTTCCATACTCAGAAATAAATCAACACAATAGACATCACTCAGGTGAGAAACCATTTTAATCTTCTGGATTATACTTATTGCCATGCGTCATTGTTCAATGTTCTTCTATCTCCTATGCTTTTTGCAATATACATGTTACCACTGGGTGAAATAATCAGATGTCATGCCCTCATCTACCACTGCTATGCAGATGACCTGTCTTTTGCTCCGGGTACTGAGAACCCAGTACCAATCCTAAATGGTTGTCTAGCTGAGCTCCAGGTGTGGGTGATGCCAGTTAGCTGTGACTCAGTCCTGGTGAAACAGGTCCTTATGATAGAAGATCACCAACAAAGGGCAGAGCTACAGCTCAGCTTTGCAAACCAACCAGACATACGCTTGGGGGTTCAGAGTTACAAAATGCTGATCCTGTGCGGAATCTTGGTGTCCTGGATGGTGGAGTGACACATAGACATCAGGTATCAGCCACATTTGGATCCTCATATGAGGAACATAGCCAGACTCCAGCACTTATTTCCCTCAGAAGATCTACCTACAGTAATACATGTACTTGTATCATCACACATAGACTACTGCAATGTCCTCTACCTGGGTCTCCCTGCAATAGAATTTCCCCTGCTTGTAGCTTGTACAGAATGCAGCCAGGCTGTTACCTAACCAGCCCGTTCCTGCCACATAACACCCATTCTCTGCTCCCTTCACCGGCTGCCTGTAAAATGGTGACTATTACATAATCTTACTGACTCCCAATCCTACATGACCAGTGTCAAAGGTACCAGAAGCAGCTTCTGCCTCTTTACTGCCCGGTTACTTCCATCTGCAGATGAAGGACTGTTACCGGTAGTACCAAGAATCCCCAAGCAGTTCTGAGATGGAAGGGGGGGAAACAGGGTGGTGGCACTAGTGTTGTAGCTGCCAGAGGCACTGTCTATGGGTAATATTGTCCCCAAGCAGTGCTGAGGTGGAAGAGGGGGGGCACAGGGTGGCGAGCAGTAGGGGGAGACAGGGAGGTTGGCAGTAGTGGGGTAAAGACAGGTTGAGGGGAGACAGGGTGGGTGGCAGTAGTGGGGTGGGAGACAGGGCGGATGGCCGCAGTGCAGTACCAGGGGCTGCTGGAGGCAGTAAAGAGGTGTATGGGTCTCGCACAGAATCAGTTGATAATTAGACTTAATGATGATTATGCTTCCGTATTTCTAATTAATCCCTTGTATGTGTTACTGTTATTTGCTGTGTCAGCCTTTATGTGTGTTCTGTGTAATAATCCTGAAAGTAGTGCTGCTACCGATCTCATATCATTTGTAGTAACTTGGAAAAGATGAGATATGAGGTGCACTCTGGAAGCTTATAGGGGGTTAAAGAGGAACGCATATGTGATATCACGATGCCCTCCGGAAAATGGTCCTGGCCCGCCGGCATTCGCCCCTCAGGTATGCGGCCACAATGTGCGTGTCCGCACGGCCGCTGCACATGTGCATTTTGCCAACACCAGCAAACTGCTGCGGGCCACTAATGCGGCTGGGTCTGAATGATATGTATCTGTTTTACTTTCCTGCAATACTAACACGTAACTTGAATTGTTTCTGTGCTTTAAAGGATATTTTATCCATGTGCAGAGTAAAGTATTTTTTAGGTTTTAAATATAGACAAAAATCTCTTATTAAAGATATGAAATAAAGTTGTTTAAAAACAAAAGATTTCCGTTGAGTCTTTTTATGTGTCTTTGTATTATCTTATTTCCAGATAATTGTTGCTATGGTGACAGAAACAATTTCCTGTTAACGTGTCACTTGTGTTGTTACTTTTGTGTCCACATAATATCAGTGTTGCTGTGTATAAATATCCCGTCTGGTGTATAAAGGTGGGTACACACACTGCCATTGTGACTGTGCGATTTCCCTTGAAGTAGCCAGAGCCCAGAACCACCAATAGTGACTATGTTCTTGCAATTTTGGCTATGTCTGATTTTGACAGCTCATTTGAATAGTGGGATGACATTATGGGGGGAGGGGGACATTTTCTGTATGCGTTTCAAGTCTGGGGTGACTCAAGGCATGCCTTGAAAAAGTCACTCCAGACTCGAAACGCGTTGCCCAAAGAAGGTATTTGCACAGGTGAGGTGGATGTGTGTCTCCCATGTAAGGTGAAACCTATTTTATTTCTATATATTTGGGATTTGGAGCTTCGTTACCGGACCTCAGCTCAACAAAATCATATATTCTTCCTTGCTGGGATCTCGCACAGCCCCCTCCCCCCCTACGGCTTGTATGTTTATTTTTTAAACCATTTTTGAAATAAATTGTACCTTTATTGCATCACTGTTCAAGTCTATTTGACGCAGAGAGACCTTTTATATGTGGAGTTATGCTGTATTCATTGTGAGTAATGGTACGCTTGAGATGTACCTTACGATAATGATACCTTGATGTGTGTTATACTGTTCCTCACTATGGCCCTCATTCCGAGTCGTTCGCTCTGTAAATTTCATTGCATCGCAGCGATTTTCCGCTTAGTGCGCATGCGCAATGTCCGCACTGCGACTGCGCCAAGTAATTTTGCTATGAAGATAGTATTTTTACTCACGGCTTTTTCATCGCTCAGGCGATCGTAGTGTGATTGACAGGAAATGGGTGTTACTGGGCGGAAACAGGCCGTTTTATGGGCGTGTGGGTAAAAACGCTACCGTTTCCGGAAAAAACGCAGGACTGGCCGGAAAAACGGGGGAGTGTCTGGGCGAACGCTGGGTGTGTTTGTGACGTCAAACCAGGAACGACAAGCACTGAACTGATCGCAGATGCCGAGTAAGTATGAAGCTACTCAGAAACTGCTAAGAGGTGTGCTAATCGCAATATTGCGAATACATCGTTTGCAATTTTAAGATGCTAAGATACACTCCCAGTAGGCGGCGGCTTAGCGTGAGCAACTCTGCTAAAATCGCCTTGCGAGCGAACAACTCGGAATGAGGGCCTATGTAACTGAGGTATGCTATTCCTAAGATCACCTGTATATCTTATTTGTGGGATTAAGATATAAAGAAACCATTATAAGGGTTATAGCACATTATATTGTGTAAGTGAGGTACGCCACCTCTAATCTACTAAAAAAAGATCATTCACTTTCATAAGGAGTACCGCATTATAATCTCGTGTATGGAATAATCTTGAACATACAGTGGGGCAAAAAAGTATTTGGACAGCCACCAAGTTGACTCACTTAAAAAGATGAGAGAGGTCTGTAATTTCCATCATTGGTACACTTCAACTGTGAGAGACAGAATCTGGAAATCACATTGTATGATTATTAAATAATTTATTTGTATATTCTTGTGGAAAATAAATATTTGGACAATCAAAAAGTTTAACTCAATACTTTGTAATATAACCTCGGTTGGCAATTACAGAGGTCAAACGTTTCCTGTAGTTCTTGACCAGGTATGCACACATTGTAGCAGGTATTTTGGCCTACTCTTCAATGCAGATCTTCTCTAGATCTGTCATGTTTTGGTGCTGTCACTGGGCAACACGGACTTTCAACTCCCTCCACAGATTTTCTATTGGGTTGAGGTCTGGAGACTGGCTAGACCACTCCAGGACCTTGAAATGCTTCTTATGGAGCCACTCAGTTGCCCGGGCAGTGTGTTTGGGGTCATTGTCATACTGGAAGACCCAGCCACGTTCCATCTTCAATGCTCTTACTGAGGGGAGGAGATTTTTGCCCAAAATCTCACGATACATGGCCCCATTCATCTTCTCCTTAATACGGATCAGTCGTCCTATCCCCTTTGCAGAAAAGCAGTCCCAAAGCATGATGTTTCCACCCCCATGCTTCACAGTGGGTATGGTGTTCTTGGGATGCCATTCATCATTCTTCTCCCTCCAAACACGGCGAGTGGAGTTTATACCAAAAAGTTTGATTTTTCTCTCATTTGACCACATTACATTCTCCCAGTCATCCTCTGGATCATCCAGATGGTCACTGGTAAACTTTAGATGGGCCTGGACATGTGCTAGCTTAAGCAGGGGGACCTTTTGGGCACTGCAGGATTTCAATCCACAATGACGTAGTGTGTTACTAATGGTAACCTTTGTGACTATGGTCCCAGCTCTCTTGAGGTCATTGACCAGGTCCCCCCGTGTAGTTCTTGGCTGATTCCTTACCACTCTCAAGATCATTGATACCCCACGAGGTTAGATCTTGCATGGAGCCCCAGGTCGAGGGAGATTGTCAGTGATCTTGTATTTCTTCCATTTTTTTATAATTGTGCCAGCAGTTGATCTCTTCTCACCAAGCTGATTGCCTTTTATCGACTAGCTCATCCCAGCCTTGTGCAGCTCTACAATTTTGTCCCTGGTGTCCTTAGACAGCTCTCTGGTCTTGGCCATGGTGGAGAGGAAGCAGTCTGACTATTTGAGGGAGTGGACAAGTGTCGTTTATACAGATAACCAGTTCAAACAGGTGCCATTAATACAGGTAATGAGTGGAGGATAGAAGAGCTTCTTATAGAAGAAGTAACAGGTCTCTGAGAGCCAGAAATCTTGCTGCTTCGTAGGTGTCCAAATATTTATTTTCCTCAAGAAAATACAAATAAATTGTTTAAAAAATGTACAATGATTTCCTGTTTTTTTTTTTTTTTTTTTTTTTTTTTACAGATTCTGTCTCTCACAGTTGAAGTGTACCAATGATGGAAATTACACACCTCTCTCATCTTTTTAAATGGGTCAACTTGCACAATCGGTGGCGGTCCAAATACTTTTTTTTGCCCCACTGTAGATACATCCACATATTTCATTGGAAGTTTCTACACATAATTTCCGTGCCATTATGTCTTCTATGTACCTGTGTGTCCACTGTGATAGCACAAAAAGAGGATGTCTATTGGATCAAGGAATTCCAGTTATCATAATTAACTTAGGATAGGTATTCAATATAATTTTCTGTATCATTTACCACACTTCCATTTATATAGGCACAGTAGCGCCATCCTATTCACATTCCCCTGTTTCTATAGTTCTAATTTGGATTTTATGGGATAAGTCCTTTTTGTGAAATTAAGAGGCAGCCACTGTACCAAACGAAGCACCAGGAAGACTCCCACCTCCATTTTACAACAAGAAGAAGAGAATTGTTTGGGCCAAGAAACACAAGGAATGGACATTAGACAAGTGGAAAACTGTACTTTGATCTAATGAGTCCAAATTTGAGTATTTTTTGTTCCAACCGCCGTGTCTTTGTGAGACGCAGAGAAGGTGAGCGGATGGTTTCTGATAGAGATGTGCGGGTTCGGTTTACTTGTATTTGCTCGGTTCTCAAAACGCCATCTTATTGGCTCACGGACATCACATGTTTGGGATAGCCAATAAAAAAAATCCAGATAAAACCGAACTGCCGTTAATTCTGGTGTTCCATCCGAACCCACTCATCTCTAGTTTCTGCATGTGTGGTTCCCACTGTGAAGCATGGAGGAGGAGGTGTGATGGTGTGGGGGTGCTTTGCTGGTGACACTGTTGGTGATTTAATCAAAATTCAAGGCACACGTAACCAGCATGGCTACCACAGTATTCTGCAGCGCCATGCCAACCCATCTGGTTTGCGCTTACTGGGACCATCATTTGTTTTTCAACAAGACAATGACCCCAAACACGCCTCCAGGCTATATAAGGGCTACCTGACCAAGAAGGAAAGTGATGGAGTGCTGTGTCAGATGACCTGGCCTCCACAATCACCTGACCTAAACCCAATTGAGATGGTTTGGGATGAGTTGGACCGCAGAGTGAAGGAAAAGCAGCCAATAAGTGCTCAGCACCTCTGGGAACTCCTTCAAGACTGTTGGAAAACCATTCCAGGAGACTACCTGATGAAGCTGATTGAGAGAATGCCAAGAGTGTACAAAGCTGTCATCAAAGCAAAGGGGGGCTACTTTGAGGAATCTAAAATATAAAACAGATTTTGATGTACAGTAACACTTTTATGTTTACAACATAATTCCATATGTTTTATTTCATAGTTGTGATGTCTTCAGTATTAATCTACAATATAGAAAATACTTAAATAAAAACCATTGAATAAGAAGGTGTGTCCACACTTTTGACTGGTACTGTACATACACTACCACTATCTACAGGCCAAACAACACATATTTATGGCTGCAAATATTACTATATATTTACCTGAAAACAAACACACTCATGTAAACATAAATCCCACAGTGTGCATTACTCACCGTCAAGTATTTGGTGGCACAGCTGCACCAGCAAATGCGGCTGATGGCGGTGGAGGTAAGACCACTGCCACTCGAGTTGTACAATGATCCACCATGTGTGAACCTTCGCCCATGCACCACATGCGGATCTCCGCGTAGGCCACACGCTTTCGGGAGTTAAACACGTATGTGCCCGTGCGACCTATGCAGTGGTCCATGACCATGGTGAGGAGCCGCAGCTCCCGCATACTGAAGGCGGCAGCTCGCATGGTGCCAATGGCGTATTCATCACAAATGCTAATATTTATACTGTCTGCCTACTGTTGATTGGCCGTCAGCTGTGATGCTGACATATATTGATAAACTTTATTGCTATTACTGCAAGTTAACAGTCTGGTACGTGTTCTCAGTTGTGAACGCAATTGCGAGTCTATGCTACTGCTAGTGGAGCTTCTGCAAACAAACTTACCAAAATTCTCTGCTCTTCCTTCAGCTAAACATTGCAGGATTGTTGTATTAGTGTTTTCTCTAACGTCCTAGTGGATGCTGGGGACTCCGTAAGGACCATGGGGAATAGACAGGCTCCGCAGGAGACTGGGCACTCTAAGAAAGATTTAGGACTACCTGGTGTGCACTGGCTCCTCCCCCTATGACCCTCCTCCAAGCCTCAGTTAGATTTCTGTGCCCGGCTGAGCTGGATGCACACTAGGGGCTCTCCTGAGCTCCTAGAAAGAAAGTTTAGTTTTAGGTTTTTTATTTTCAGTGAGACCTGCTGGTAACAGGCTCACTGCATCGAGGGACTAAGGGGAGAAGAAGCGAACCTACCTAAGTGGTGGTAGCTTGGGCTTCTTAGGCTACTGGACACCATTAGCTCCAGAGGGATCGAACACAGGACCCGACCTCGTGGTCCGTTCCCGGAGCCGCGCCGCCGTCCCCCTTACAGAGCCAGAAGCAAGAAGATGGTCCGGAAAATAGGCGGCTGAAAACTTCTGTCTTCTCCAAGGTAGCGCACAGCACTGCAGCTGTGCGCCATTGCTCCTCATGCACACCTCACACTCCGGTCACTGATGGGTGCAGGGCGCTGGGGGGGCGCCCTGAGCAGCAATACTAACACCTTGGCTGGCAAACTGGCACCATATATAGCCCTAGAGGCTATATAGGTGCTTATTAACCCCTGCCAGAACTTTTACAATAGCGGGAGAAAGCCTGCCGAAAAAGGGGCGGGGCCATCTCCCTCAGCACACTAGCGCCATTTTTCCCTCACAGCTCCGCTGGAAGGATCGCTCCCTGGCTCTCCCCTGCAGTCCTGCACTACAGAAAAGGGTAAAAAAGAGAGGGGGGGCACAAATTAGGCGCAGTATAAGTATATTATGCAGCTATAAGGGAAAACACGTTTTATAGGTGATATCCCTGGGATATATAGCGCTCTGGTGTGTGCTGGCATACTCTCCCTCTGTCTCCCCAAAGGGCTTTGTGGGGTCCTGTCCTCTGTAAGAGCATTCCCTGTGTGTCTGCTGTGTGTCAGTACTGCTGGGTCGACATGTATGAGGAGGACAATGATGTGGAGGCGGAGCAAATGCCTGTGAATGTGATGTCACCCCCTGCGGGGTCGACACCGGTGTGGTTGGACTTATGGAAGGAATTGCGTGAAAGTGTCAACTCCTTACACAAAAGGTTTGACGACATAGGATAGCCTTGTGCCTGTTCCAGCATCTCAAATGTCATCAGGGGCTTTAAAACGCCCGCTACCTCAGGTGACAGATACTGACGTCAACACGGATACCGACTCCAGTGTCGACGATGATGAGACTAGTGTACCCTCCAATAGGTCCACCCGTTACATGATTGAGGCAATGAAAAATGTTTTGCACATTTCTGATAATACCTCAGGTACCACAAAAAAGGGTATTATGTTTGGTGACAAAAAACTACCTGTAGGTTTTCCTGCATCTGAGGAATTAAATGAGGTGTGTGAGGAAGCGTGGACTTCCCCCGATAAGAAATTGATAATTTCAAGACGGTTATTGGCAGCATACCCTTTCCCGCTAGAGGATAGGTCACGTTGGGAAACACCCCCTAGGGTAGATAAGGCGCTGACACGCTTATCAAAGAAGGTGGCACTACCGTCTCCGGATACGGCCACCCTAAAGAAACCTGCTGATAGAAAGCAGGAAGCTACCCTAAAAGCTATTTACACACACACGGGCATTATATTGCGACCAGCGATTGCATAAGCTTGGATGTGCAGTGCTGCTGCTGCGTGGTCGGATTCCCTGTCGGATAATATTGATACCATGGATAGGGACAATATTTTGCTGACGATTGAGCATATAAAAGATGCAGTCTTATACATGCGTGATGTACAGAGGGATATTTGCCGGCTGGCATCAAGAATAAGCGCTATGTCCATT
Organism: Pseudophryne corroboree; assembly: GCF_028390025.1. NCBI lineage: Eukaryota > Metazoa > Chordata > Amphibia > Anura > Myobatrachidae > Pseudophryne > Pseudophryne corroboree. The sequence continues at coordinate 2,226,355 of NW_026967541.1, forward strand.
GCCGCCAGAAGGGGGTTATGGACTTCGGCAATGGTCTGGCGATGCCGACTCAAAGCGGCACATGGAAGTTTTGCCCTATAAGGGGGTGGAACTGTTTGGGGATGGTCTTTCGGACCTCGTGTCCACAGCTACTGCTGGGAAATCTACTTTTTTGCCACAGGCTGACCCACAGCAAAAGAAAGCACCGTATTATCAGGTACAGTCCTTTCGGCCCCAGAAAAGCAAGAGGGCTAGAGGCTCATCCTTTCTGCCGAGAGGCAAAGGTAGAGGAAAAAAGCTGCAACACACAGCTAGTTCCCAAGAGCAGAAGTCCTCCCCTGCGTCCGGTAAGTCCACAGCATGACGCTGGGGCTGCTCAGGCAGACCCGGGTACAGTGGGGGCCCGTCTCAGAAAATTCAGCGCACAGTGGGCTCTCTCACAGGTGGATCCCTGGGTCCTTCAGGTAGTACTTCAGGGGTACAGGCTGGAATTCGAGACGTCCCCCCCCCCCCCCCGCTGTTTCCTAAAATCTGCCTTACCGGTAACTCCCTCTGCCAGGGAGGCAGTGTTGGTGGCTATTCAAAAATTGTATTCACAGCAAGTGATTGTCAAGGTACCCCTCCTTCAGCAAGGAAAGGGTTACTATTCCAAAATGTTTGAGGTACCGAAACCAGATGGTTCGGTGAGGCCCATCTTAAATCTAAAATCCTTGAACACTTATATCAAAAGGTTCAAGTTCAAGATGGAATCGCTCAGGGCGGTTATTGCGAGCCTGGATGAGGGGGATTACATGGTCTCCCTGGACATCAAGGATGCGTACCTACATGTCCCTATTTACCCTCCTCACCAGGAGTACCTCAGATTTGTGGTACAGGACTGTCACTATCAGTTCCAGACGCTGCTGTTTGGGTTGTCCACGGCACCGAGGGTCTTTACCAAGGTAATGGCCGAAATGATGATACTCCTTCGCAAGAAAGGAGTTTTAATTATCCCGTACTTGGACGATCTCCTGATAAAGGCGAGGTCCAAAGAACAGTTGGTAGTGGGCGTAGCACTTTCTCGGGAAGTGCTACAACAGCACGGCTGGATTCTCAATATTCCAAAGTCACAGCTGGTCCCGACGACACGTCTTCTGTTCCTGGGAATGATTCTGGACACAGACCAGAAAAGAGTGTTTCTTCCAGTGTAAAAAGCTGAGTAGTTGTCATCTCTAGTCAGAGACATCCTAAAACCGGGACAGGTGTCGGTACATCAATGCACACGAGTCCTGGGAAAAATGGTAGCTTCGTACAAAGGAAATCCATTCGGAAGGTTCCACGCAAGGACTTTCCAGTGGGACCTGTTGGACAAATGGTCCGGTTCCCATCTCCAGATGCAACAGCGGATAACCCAGTCGGCAAGAACCAGGGTGTCGCTGCTGTGGTGGCTGCAGAGGGCTCATCTACTAGAGGGCCGCAGATTCGGAATACAGGACTGGGTCCTGGTGACCACGGATGCCAGCCTTCGGGGCTGGAGGACAGTCACACAGGGAAGAAATTTCCAAGGACTGTGGTCAAATCAGGAGTTTTCGCTTCACATAAATATTCTGGAGCTAAGTGCCATTTACAATGCCCTAAGTCAAGCAAGACCCCTGCTTCAGAACCGGCCGGTGCTGATCCAGTCAGACAACATCACGGCGGTCGCCCATGTAAACAGACAGGGCGGCACAAGAAGCAGGAGGGCAATGGCAGAAGCCACAAGGATTCTCCGATGGGCAGAGAATCATGTGTTAGCACTGACAGCAGTATTCATTCCGGGAGTGGACAACTGGGAAGCAGACTTCCTCAGCAGGCACGACCTCCACCCGGGAGAATGGGGACTTCATCCAGAAGTTTTCCGAATGCTGGTCAACCGTTGGGAAAAACCACAGGTGGACATGATGGCGTCCCGCCTCAACAAAAAGCTAAAAAGGTATTGCGCCAGGTCAAGGGACCCTCAGGCGTTCGCTGTGGACGCTCTAGTGCCAGCGTGGGTGTACCAGTCGGTTTATGTGTTTCCTCCTCTGCCTCTCATACCCAAGGTACTGAGAATAATAAGAAAGCGAGGAGTGAGAACTATTCTCGTGGCTCCGGATTGGCCAAGAAGAGCTTGGTACCTGGAACTTCAAGAGATGCTTGCAGAGGATCCTTGGCCTCTGCCGCTCAGACAAGACCTGCTGCAGCAGGGACCCTGTCCGTTCCAAGACTTCACGCGGCTGTATTTGGCGGCATGGTGGTTGAACGCCGGATCCTAAAGGAAAAAGGTATTCCGGAGGAAGTCATCCCTACCCTGATCAAAGACAGGAAGGATGTCACCGCAAAACATTATCACCGCATTTGGCGAAAATATGTTGCTTGGTGTGAGACCAAGAAGGCCCCAATGGAGGAATTTCAACTGGGTCGATTCCTACATTTCCTGCAAGCAGGTGTGACTTTGGGCCTCAAATTGGGGTCCATTAAAGTCCAGATCTCGCCCCTGTCGATTTTCTTCCAGAAAGAACTGGCTTCACTGCCTGAAGTTCAGACTTTTGTCAAGGGAGTTCTGCATATTCAGCCTCCTTTTGTGCCTCGTGGCACCTTGGGATCTCAATGTGGTCTTGGAGTTTCTAAAATCACATTGGTTTGAGCCACTTAAGACTGTGGATTTAAAATATCTCACGTGGAAAGTGGTTATGTTGTTGGCTCTGGCTTCGGCCAGACGTGTGTCAGAATTGGCAGCTTTGTCCTGTAAAAGCCCCTATCTGATTTCCCATATGGATAGGGCAGAGTTGAGGACTCGTCCTCAGTTTCTCCCGAAGGTGGTATCAGCTTTTCACTTGAACCAACCTATTGTGGTGCCTGCGGCTACTAGGGACTTGGAGGATTCCAAGTTTCTGGACGTAGTCAGGGCCCTGAAAATTTATGTTTCCAGGACGGCTGGAGTCAGGAAAACTGACTCGCTGTTTATTCTATATGCACCTAACAAGCTGGGTGCTCCTGCTTCTAAGCAGACTATCGTGCGCTGGATTTGTAGCACTATTCAGCTGGCGCATTCTGCGGTGGGACTACCAGAGCCTAAATCTGTAAAAGCCCATTCCACAAGGAAGGTGGGCTCATCTTGGGCGGCTGCCCGAGGGGTCTCGGCTTTACAACTTTGCTTGGTCAGGGGCAAACACGTTTGCAAAATTTTATAAATTTGATACCCTGGCTGAGGAGGACCTGGAGTTCTCTCATTTGGTGCTTCAGAGTCATCCGCACTCTCCCGCCCGTTTGGGAGCTTTGGTATAATCCCCATGGTCCTTACGGAGTCCCCAGCATCCACTAGGACGTTAGAGAAAATAAGAATTTACTCACCGGTAATTCTATTTCTCGTAGTCCGTAGTGGATGCTGGGCGCCCATCCCAAGTGCGGATTGTCTGCAATACTTGTACATAGTTATTGTTACACAAATTGGGTTGTTATTGCGAGCCATCTGTTTAGAGGCTCCATTGTTATCATACTATTAACTGGAGTTCCTATCACGAGTTATATGGTGTGATTGGTGTGGAAGGTATGAGTCTTACCCGGGATTCAAAATCCTTCCTTATTGTGTCAGCTCTTCCGGGCACAGTGTCCTAACTGAGGCTTGGAGGAGGGTAGTAGGGGGAGGAGCCAGTGCACACCAGGTAGTCCTAAATCTTTCTTAGAGTTCCCATTCTCCTGCGGAGCTCGTCTATTCCCCATGGTCCTTATGGAGTCCCCAGCATCCACTACGGACTACAAGAATTAGAATTACAGGTGAGTAAATTCTTATTTTTATGTTATAAAATAAAAATATCTTAAGAGACATGAATGCATGATAACAAACATATATGCAGCATTTTAAAATAAAAACACAAAAAAAATTGTCAATAAAAACATTACCACATTGTTAATATAGTATATATATATATATATATATATATATACATACATATATATATGTTGACAACACACCACTACTGGTGTTGATTAAATATTTACATGCTTTTTTAGTGTTTAAACCATATTTTTACTTTTATTTTTAGCCTCAAACGATTACAAATTTTTATTTTTTCAAATATAAAAAAATACAGTAATAATATTTGTACATTAATCTAAATCGGAACACATTTTTGGAATTTAATCAGTACCTACACATTATACCTTGCTGAAATATGTGTATAAATACACCCATAAACACTTGTCTGACGTGTTCTTAACTGCTACATACCTGAAATATTGTTGCACTAGTCTTGCCCTAAGGGCATGTACCCGCTGGGACTCTGATCCCGCCTCCATGTCCGGCCAACCCCTGGCTCCTCATCCTCTGGGGCCAATACCTCATTCTGAGGCAGCTCCACACACCTCCTTACAGCAATATTGTGGAGGATTGCACACAGGACCACGATTTTACTTACCATTTCCGGTGAATACGTGAGGCCACCACCAGTGCAGTGGAGCATGTGGAAGCGTTCTTTTAGGACTCCAATTGTGCGCTCCACCAGCTGCCTAGTGGCTGAAAGTGCATCTGCTGTAAGAAATCATGAACCAGGGGGGTACAAGGATATCCACAATCTCCTGCAAAAACACAAAACAATAAGAAATCAAACATATGACTAACAAGTACACACCAACTAAACGTAACCTTTACTACGGGATGCGGATCAAACTCACCCAATATCCACGTGTTCAATCATCCAATTATGTGTGGAATAGTCAAAGTGCGATTTGTGTGAAAGTGTACTTCTGGTGCTCAATGCTCTGTGATACTGATAGGGTTTAGCATATACTTACCAGAGCTCAGCCTATTATTTAGTTACAGGTGAACAAACAGCTGAATAGATAGCAACAGTGTAACATCAGGTTAAGACACAGAGTTTAATGTGTCCACTTGATACTTTTATATAATTGTCTGTGATACATTACAAACATACTGCAACTGCCACATGTATAAAGTAATGGCTCCCCCTTAATGAATGGATGAGTGGGACCTCCAATCTGTGGAACACAGTCACAGACCATCCGTTAGGATAAACTGTTGCCTGATCCATAATAGCTCGAGGAGAGTATATAGGACACTGACATTTTGTGACAAGCGTGTTGAAATTAATGCCTCACACTATGGACACATCTTATATCTAGGTGTGAAATCTTGTATTAATTCAGTCCGCTGCAGACAATACAACTGATACAGCGCATTACGTGGGAAAATAATCCCCAGTCTGCCCTAATTATAAAATGCAGGGATAGTGCAGTGGATCCCCTCTACCACTCAATTATAGCAATTCAGCAATATGAATCAAGCTCCACTATATTAAGAAATATTGGAGATTTCAAGTTCAAGAATTATTAGTGATATTACAAGATAAAGTTGTCATGTGATTAGGCGTATCACGCCAATAGCAGTCATATATATACGACAATTGTCATGTGCAAGTTCACGTTGGAATAGTGAATTTGTGTATAATGCTGATAGCAATGGTTCAGAGCATCCACTAATATCACAATTTCAACATCTTTATTGAATATAAGAAGTGATATTGCACACTGTGATATTTGAGTGGAAGCGCTTCAAAAGCTGACGGGATAATAGAAGCAACGCACATTGCCACACGCAGCGTTAAACAATACTGCATTAGCTGACTGATAAAAAATTATAAGAGACATAGGGGTATATGCAATTGCGGTCGAATTCCCGAAATTGTCGAATTTTGCGAATTTTTCGTCAAAAAAATCGCCAATGCAATACAGTACTTTTCCGACAAAACACAGACATTCAAAATTCGACTTTTGGAAATTCGACTTTTGTCAAATTCGACTTTTCTGCAATGGTACAAATGCTGCAATTCGACAAAAGCATATTCAATTCAATTGGAAATTCGACAACAGTGCTTTTCGACCGCAAAGTCGACAATTTCAGTCCGCCTCAGTTGCCTGGCGGGATCTAATAAACATTTTTTAGTACATGATTTTTTTTAAATATTTGAGGATTGCTAATAGCATATCTATTTATATTTGAAAGGATTATCTACTTGGTTTGTCTTTTTTTGACTCACAAGTATTATTTAATTGATTTTTAAAAAGATTTTATTTTCTTCACTCTGGTGAGGGAAATTTACCCATGATTCCACAGTTTTACCCAGGATACACTTCTGCAAAGCCCCTTCTATCTCCTCACTCCCGGGTTTGAGACTAGGGAGAAGGAGCCATAACAGTCAGCTCTTGTGGAATCGTTTTTTTAGGAAAATTCCTGCGTTTTAAAATACATTCCTATTTTTGTACTGACTACAATGATGGAGCCTTTCTCTGACCAGATTGTGATGTTCATGCTGGCTGCAAGCATGGAGGAAGAAAGTGCTGCTGAACATCAGAATCCAGATCAGGAAATGTCTGCATTGGGTGAGCCAGTATTGCGGGTTTCATTTCCACGTCCACGCCAGTATCGCACTAGGCGTGAACTGGGGGATCTCTGCGAGTTCGAGGTGATACAAAATTATCGCTTATCGACTCGCGACATATATTCGCTGTACGCTCTGTTGGAGGCCGACCTGGAACCTCGGGCACGGACAAATCGTGCAGTCAGCGGTTTCCAGAAACTGCTGGCGACGTTACATTTTTTGGCGTCAGGCACATTCCAGCCTACACTGTCTCAAACATGCGGTTTTTCACAGTCGACACTGTCGCGCTGTATAACCCAGGTCATTAGGGCTTTCCGCAAATTGATGATCCAGTACATCACATTTCCAGAGACGGACAGCGAATGTCGTGAGATTAAATTAGGCTTTTTCAACAAGTACAAATTTCCCAATGTGCTGGGCGCGATTGACTGTACCCACGTGCAGATCAGACCGCCACGGAATTCGGAGGAATGTTTTCGGAACCGAAAACATTTCCATTCCCTGAATGTAATGTCTGTGATGTAAACATGAGATTTTTGTGGGATTTCCTGGATCATCTCACGACTCCTTCATCCTAAGCCAGTCATCGCTGTTTGACAAGTTCGAAACAGGAAACATGCCTGGTGGCTGGCTGTTAGCAGACAACCCCCCTCAGGTGAGATGTATTGACCAAAACTCCCTTGTCCAAAATCACCCCGGTATGTCCAAAGTGCAGCCCTCCGGCATTTGCAAAACTGCACATCCAAACATTCCCTCCTGATACACCAATGCTTACGCTGTGTCAGGGAATGTTTGGATGTGTAGTGACGCAAGTGCCGGAGGGTTGCATTTGGGCCCACTGTACCCCGCTTGTGTCGTGTGGATTGTATGTACCTCTTCTTTTCAGTCCCATGGTGACACTATTACCAATATCTGGAAGCTCATACTGTTCTCTTCCACAGGTCTTGCGGTGTATCCTTCCCAAGTGGCGTGGATGTGAAGAGACACAACATTTCCCCTGATGTTCCCTGGGCGACCTACTTGTGATGTGGACCTGACCCTCCACCATGTAGCAGACAACCCCCTCAGGTGAGATGTATTGACCAAAACTCCCTTGTCCAAAATCACCCCGGCATGTCCAAAGTGCAGCCCTCCGGAATTTGCAAAACTGCACTTCCAAACTTTCCCTGATACACCAATGCTTGTCAGGGAATGTTTGGATGTGTAGTGACGCAAGTGCCGGAGGGTTGCATTTGGGCCCACTGTAACCTGCTTGTGTCGTGTTGATTGTACCTCTTCTTTTCAGTACCAGGGTGACACTATTACCAATAGCTGGAACCTCATACTTTTCTCTTCCACAGGTCTTGCGGTGTATCCTTCCCAAGTGGCGTGGATGTGAAGAGACACAGTTCCCCTGATGTTCCCTGGGCAACCTACTTACGTACAATTCAACTGCATTACAAATTTTAATAAAAACCACAGGAAACGTCTATTTTTAAAAATTTATTGAAGAAAAATAGGATTTTATTTTTTAAATAAAGTTTGAAAGTTAATTAAAACAAAAAAGTAGTTTGTTCTTCTTTACATTCTTTTCTTGTGTAGATAGATATCTGTGGGGAAAAGAAAAAAGTATATTAAGTAAAGACACTAAAGTCATGTTCATTTCTTTCACAAGAAAATTTGTGGAACCACACAGCCCAGCATGACCCATTGCTGGACTGTGTGGTTCCACAAAGGCATGCGGTCCAAAGTGAAATAGTGGTGTCAGTGGTCAGCACTTTGACACGCTAACATTTGTGGAACCACACAGCCCAGCATGACCCATTGCTGGGCTGTGTGGTTCTACAAAGGCATGCGGTCCAAAGTGAAATAGCGTGTCAAAGTGCTGACCACTAACACCACTATTTCACTTTGGACCGCATGCCTTTGTGGAACCACACAGCCCAGCAATGGGTCATGCTGGGCTATATGGTTCCACAATTGTTAGCGTGTCAAAGTGCTGACCACTGACACCACTAACAATTGTGGAACCATATAGCCCAGCATGACCCATTGCTGGGCTGTGTGGTTCCACAAAGGCATGCGGTCCAAAGTGAAATAGTGGTGTCAGTGGTCAGCACTTCGACACGCTAACATTCATGGAACCACACAGCCCAGCATGACCCATTGCTGGGTTGTGTGGTTCCACAAAGGCTGGCGGTCCAAAGTTTCTTGAATATATACATTGAAACATGGTTCTACTCACCTTGGTACGCACAACACGAACTTAAGTCGTCCACTTCAATTTTCCACCCAATCGTATGAATAAGCCAAAAACACACACTAGTGAATAGTAAATTCACACAGTGAAAGCCTATTGTACACCATTACAAAAAGGATTTTTTGGGTAAAAAAGTGGTATCAGAATAGCTCTTTGGCCCATCATACATGTAACCACAAGGAGCTTTAATCCGTTACCACACGCTCCCGCATACATGCCCGCGCATGTATGCCTACACAAAGCTCCTTGGTAGTATCCGGTCACGGGTGGGCAAGCCCAACACAGAAAAAACAATAGTAAGAAAAAAAAAACTAATGGGAGGGGCAGAAAGGGATACATGAAAAACATATATAAGTAAATAAAACAATACAACCGGGCTTATGGTGGAAGTCTGGCCGGATCCTCTTCTTCCCCCTGATGGGGCGTCGATGTCCTGGGAGGCTGGGTAGTGTGTTGACTGGGCCTCTGTGCCCATGCGGCTGTAGATGTGGCGGCCGGTGGTGGAGGCATCTGGGGGGTGGGGTACATCCCTGTATATCCCTGGTACATCTGTGACTGTCTGTACTGGGATGATAGTGGAGGAAGGGTACGAGGTGTCCTTGTGGCTTGCGACGGCAATGGTGATGGATCACCAGCATGTTGATGAGCTGGTCCTGGGAGCTTATCATAGATCATCTGCAGTGTTGTTGCGATGAGCTGTTGGCTGGATGAGGATTGTCAATGGCTCTCCGACATGTTTGTATTGCTGTGTGCCAGGCATGATGTGTTTTCCCCGAGCCGGCTCATGGATTCGGACAGAATGTGAAGGATGTCCATTGTCTCCCTATGATCTTCCATTCTGACCTGTAGCATTGTGGCCGTGCTGTCGGAAAGAGCCTTCTGCATTTCAAGCAGACTGTTTGACATTTTCTCCATTGTCCTCTCAATGTTGTCCAGTCTGCCTCCCACGACATTTGTGTACGTATCCTGGCGGGTAGTAATCTCCGATGCCAGGGTGTGAACCCTCTGAACAGTTGAGGGATTCTGTCCTTCCTGGATGTCTGCCACCACTTGCGTTTGGGCAGCTGAAAAGAAAAATTTTAAATATTATACACATTCATCATACACTTGTTTGAAGGCTCACAATTCTATTTACTCACACAGGGATGTAGCAACTGCAGCCTGCTGCACTTCCACCTCGTCATCCTCTAACGACTCCTGTAGGAGGAGATCCGGCCTGAAGTAGGAACCAATCCCCAAAGCTAGTCCGCTGCTGGTCCGTGGCACCACTGTTTGCAAAATAATTTTTTTAAAGTTAATAAACTATACAAAACAGCTGCACCCCCTCCCCCCCCCCCACAAATTAAATACAAACCTTCTGAATCCTGTGGTGCCGCTGCTCCAGGAGCTTCACTTGTCCTCGTTTCTGAAGACTTTTCAAGGGTCTGGCTGGATACGTCTGCATGGCTGTCCTCAAACCCAAGAAAAGTCTCGTCTGTTAACCCTGTAGACTCAAACAGATCGGGTGATGGGTCCACAAGGGTTGTGTCGTGAGGTTCTTCAGTCACAGAGCTCCTGGAGAGACGACGATCTGGTGATGGCCTGTGCGCAGAAGCAGTAGTTTGGCGCCCATCTTGTGGTGTGGTCGCCGACGGTGTCTGGCGCACAGGTGAAGTTCTGTGCGCTGTCGTCTGGCACACAGGTGATAGTCTGAGCGCTGACGTCGTCTGGTGCACAGGTGACAAACTGCGCGATGACGATCTGTGGCGCACAGGTGACGATCTGCGCGCTTCTGGTGCTTGCTGCGCAGGTGATGGTCTGCGCGCTGCTGCCGATGCCTGCTGCACAGGTGATGGTCCGTGCGCTGGCGATGTCCTGCGCGCAGGTGATGTCCTCTGGGCAGGCCTGTCTGAAAAACAAAAAAACTCACATTAGCAAATACAAAATTTTTAAAGGGAAGTACAGCTCATGTGAATGTATTCTTACCATCAGGCCTCCTTTTGGACTGCTTGTCTCCCGCCTTCTTCCATCTTCTGGGCGGTTCTTCCTCCTGGGGAAAGCCAGTAGGACGGCTGGAGTCCACACCTCCGCGAACTCCTTCGACCATGGCAGGGTTCATGCACCTTCTAATAACGTTCTCCCAGGGTAGCCACTTCATATTGAGAGCCGGGCCAACTCCCGTAGCTGTCTCATGTCGGCGCTGAATCCCCATCTTCTTTTTGGTCTGTCTGCAGCAATCACTGTACCGCTTCATACAGTTTCTGGTGCTCCGGCGGTTTCCAGATACTGCAGTGACTTGGCTCGCGATGGAATCCCAGATGCTTCGCTTTGTCCTAGCTGCTGTGGTCTGTGCCCTTGGTCCATACAGAATGTCGTAGGACCTGTCGACGCCATCCACTAGGGAACAGTTTTCCGCCTCAGTGTATCTGGGTCCACGCGGCTTTTTCGGTCCTGCATCTTCACCAGAGGCTTCCTCCTCCGACTGCTCCTCTGGCTGGCTTCTTGCCTTTAGGAATTGAAAAAAAAACCATGCATTTAATAAGATCGGTATGTACCTGTGAGTGTTAGTATCCCTGGCATTGCGCACATATACCTGTAGGTGTGCATGGCAGTGCGTAAACTAGGGTGGGTCAAGTTGAATGCTATTTGTGTCTGCAGGTGTTGTCAGTACCTTTCTACTAGGCTTTTTCTTAGATTTCTCATGGGCCCTTGACGACCGCGGCTGGTCACTGCATGCCTGGTCGGTCGTATCCTCCTCCCAGGTCGGCTCCCACTCCTCGTTGCTATGCAGGGATAGATCCGAGGGGGTGGGGGAAGGGGGGGGGTCGGTCTGCTTGTCCCTGGACATCTGTTTTAAAAAGAACAAAAAAAATAAAAAATAATAATTATATATATATATATATATATATACAAACAGAGAACCCAGCACTCACCAAAGTAAACTCACTTATCCTCAACAATTCAATAAATAAATGATGGGGGTTTAGTTGGTGGATTGGCCAATGCACGGAAGCCTGTATACCGATTCAAGGTACCCCACCTTCATACAGGTCCTACACTATCACAGAGTCTTAAAACCTGACTACCACACTGCTGCATCATCTGCCTGCTAGATGTAATGTGTACCTGCCACAGACTTTATGGCTTTTAAAGGCACACTAGTCACCTATTGCACTGGCTCAAAGATGATTGCTAAAAAACAGCTGAGACAGGTTAAGGATAAGTGACTTTACTTTGGTGAGTGCTGGGTCCTCTGTTTGTATTTATTAGAGCGATGTGGTCATGGGCTTCATGCACCCCGCCCTGTGAGTGGTAAGTGCAGCTGTGTGCCCCGCTTCTGTGGTGGAGAGTGCAGTGTTACATGCACCCCACCCTGTGAGTGGTAAGTGCATAGCTGTGCCCCGCTTCTGGTGCGGTGAGTGCTGTGGTTTTTACTCTGTGTGTATATGAAGGGGTTAATCTATGGTTAGCTCTTATTAACCGTGGCCACTAGCTTTCTCATGCACCCCTGTGTGGACTTTATTATCCTGAACCTGTCTCAGCTGTTCTTTAGCAATCATCTTTGAGCCAGTGCAATAGGTGACTAGTGTGCCTTTAAAAGCCATAAAGTCTGTGGCAGGTACACATTACATCTAGCAGGCAGATGATGCAGCAGTGTGGTAGTCAGGTTTTAAGACTCTGTGATAGTGTAGGACCTGTATGAAGGTGGGGTACCTTGAATCGGTATACAGGCTTCCGTGCATTGGCCAATCCACCAACTAAACCCCCATCATTTATTTATTGAATTGTTGAGGATAAGTGAGTTTACTTTGGTGAGTGCTGGGTTCTCTGTTTGTATTTATTAGAGCGATGTGGTCATGGGCTTCATGCACCCCGCCCTGTGAGTGGTAAGTGCAGCTGTGTACCCCGCTTCTGTGGTGGAGAGTGCAGTGTTACATGCACCCCACCCTGTGAGTGGTAAGTGCATAGCTGTGCCCCGCTTCTGGTGCGGTGAGTGCTGTGGTTTTTACTCTGTGTGTATATATATATATAAATATAAATTTACATTTACCACATTACATAATTAAATGCAATCACATGTCATGCTGCTGGGACCCCAGTTCTCAAGCAGGACCAAAACACCATCCCTGCACATACTGGAAATCAAAAATGTCTGACACACAAAATGTCTGACACAAAATGGCTGACACACCAGTGGTAAAATAGGAGAGAAAAAACAGGTTTGACTGACAACCGACACAACATGTCGACCGCATGGCAGCCACAGACTTGCTCCAAATCACCCTAAACTAGTCAGATATCATCCCAGCACACTCTGGAGGTACACCAGTGGTAAAATAGGAGGGAAAAAACAGGTTTGGCAAACAAACGACACCACATGTCGACCGCATTGCTACCGACACACACTAAAAATCAGCCCAAGCTAGCTAAAAATCAATCCTGCACATGCTGGAGGTACACCAATGCAAAAGGAAGGCCCAAAAAGTAATTTTAAGAAAAGAAATTTTTTTTGAAAAACTACCCCAAAACACAAATCTCCACAAAAAAATGCAGCAAAACTAACAGGAGCTATACACATACCTGCACACATACCCAAAGACCCCATGTACACCTCATGGCAACCCCCACTACACAAACACATACATGCAACACCAGACCCACATGTGGTACTTACCTGCAAATGTAGTAAAAGCTCCTAAAATGGCTCTCCTCCGGGGTAACAGGTATCCTCCTGTCTGTCCTGGAATAAAGCTTGCTGGGGTGTCCAAACAATACCACAGCAAACAACCAATTTGTTAGCTCTGCACCTCCTCACACCTCTCTGCAGGTTCACAAAATGGCTGCAGAGCACGCAGCAAACAAGCCCTAATAAAGGGCTGCTTTCGGCGGGAAGTCGAATTCGGGACTCCCATTACTCGCCGATTGGGCCGTTATCCGCCAAGGGGTGTGTCGAATCCGTTTTGCGTTGCATATGGTGAATTCATGGTCCCGGCGGCAGGGCTGCGGCTGGCGAGTGCAGGCGAATTTTTAAACGGACGAAAAAAAGGCGCGATTCGCCCGCAATTGCATATACCCCTAATATATATACCTCTAATATGTTAATTAATGGACGGCAGTACTGCACATATCAGCTGATTCAGCTGCATTTAAATACAATCGATCTAATGTGAGTGATTACAGCTGAATCTGTATACAGTTTATATACAATCAGAAATATTGTGGCTACATTTTATCTGGTTATTATTGGCATAACTGTTTTTATTGTGTTGAACTCTAATAAATATTAGAAATATTTTTATTTATATACCATCAGCGCTCTTTTATGTCTCTATTGAAACTTAAACAATCTATATCGTCTAAGGCATCCAGTTGCCGCATAGGAGCTGCTGTCTAATAATCAATATGTTTGCTGCTCATTTAATACATGTAACATTGCATTAGCGCCTGATTTAGCTAGGTAATTATATCTTGCATTTTGTCACCTCCCTGATGTGACAGGCTCAGCTGTCAGTCATGCAGCCCCACTGTGCTCACTCTCTCCGTACTCATACATACATGCCTTTCTGGGAGTGTCTCATCCTGGTTGTCAGTGATGCAGCCCCACTGCACCCACTCTCTCCATACTCATACATACATGCCTTTCTGGGAGTGTCTCGTCCTGGTCAGTCATGCAGCCCCACTGCTCCCACTCTCTCTGTACTCATACATACATGTCTTTCTGGGAGTGTCTCGTCCTGGCTGTCAGTGATGCAGCCCCACTGCACCCACTCTCTCCGTACTCATACATGCATGCCTTTCTGGGAGTGTCTCGTCCTGGCTGTCAGTCATGCAGCCCCACTGCTCCCACTCTCTCCGTACTCATACATACAATGCCTTTCTGGGAGTGTCTCATCCTGGGTGTCAGTGATGCAGCCCCACTGCGCCCACTCTCTCCGTACTCATACATACATGCCTTTCTGGGAGTGTCTCGTCCTGGTTGTCAGTGATGCAGCCCCACTGCGCCCACTCTCTCTGTACTCATACATACATGTCTTTCTGGGAGTGTCTCGTCCTGGTTGTCAGTGATGCAGCCCCACTGCGCCCACTCTCTCTGTACTCATACATACATGCCTTTCTGGGAGTGTCTCGTCCTGGTCAGTGATGCAGCCCCACTGCGCCCACTCTCTCCGTACTCATACATACATGCCTTTCTGGGAGTGTCTCGTCCTGGTTGTCAGTGAAACAGGGTCTCTGGCACAGCTGTGTAATCATGATGTGAGTGTGTGTGCTGAGTAGTGAGTACTGCTAGCAGCAAGCCTCACAGCTTAACTGCAGTGAATCAGTGTGGTGGGGGTGGAGGGGAGAAGGGGGTTGCTACACCAATGAGACAAGGAGAGGAGGAGTGGTTGGATGGAACTCACACAGCAGGTGGTGAAAAGCTTAAAAAGGAGAAGTGGTTGGAAGAGGAAGGAGCTAGTAGGCTCAGAAAGGATTAGTAAGGACTCTCAAGGGAAATTGGAGTGGGATCCCACAGGTACCAAACTGGGTAAAGAGCAGCTTTTAGGAAGGAAATTGTTGAGCCAGTCCCTGTGGTTGTCCCTTCTCTGCCTCATGTGGGGTGGATCCTTGGACTTTCCAGTTCCTCAGGAGGCTGTGGATTTTTCTTGCCCACTACCTGGTGGGTCTGTGGTCATCTCAGGCCATGAACCTCCCAGATGCCTGGACTCCAGATAAACATGACATGGTCATGGAGATGGTCCTGGGCTCTGTAGAGGAGGAGGTGGAACAAGCAAAGGAAAGTTGTGTCCCTTCTGAAGGGGCAATGGTGGACATTGTGAATGGTGAAGGGAAGGTTTTTGTGGGTGAAGAGTGAGTTATGCCATATATAGCAGAAGCATGGGTCTTCAGCCTATATGATGTGCCACCATTAATGTGGCTTCTGTCTTGTCCGACCAAGCTTGATCTATGGGCTGATTTTTTTTTATTTCTGCAGTAGACTAGAATAAGCCCAGACAGTCCCACTTCCATTATACCACCTGAATGTGACGGTCAGTGACCACCGTGCCATCACTTACCTGTATGCTTACACGTAACAGAATGATGGAACACTTACATGGTTTCTTTACATCTTCTGGGGTCCACTCCGAGATTAGACATTATGGTGTAATTACTCTGACGGGAATATAAAACAGATAAAAAAATAAAAGCTATAATGCAATAATTAGATGCAAACAAAAGCTTTTATTATGAAATCATACAGGGGAGTATCCGCACCATATAGATGTAACATACAACAAACCACCGCAGATGGAACCCGGGTGACTCTAATGCACATGATAATGTACAGGGTATATATGGACAGGATCTTGTATCAGAAAACACTCAGCACTCCTGATCAAGATGAGTGTCTGCAACAAGTTAGGCAAACTAGAAGTGAAAACATGTTCCAATGGCCGCCATATTGTCGTGCAGCAATACAGATTGTGCAAACTGGTATTAGACATTCACATTTACACAAAGCACAAGATACAAAATAAACAGCAGAAAAAAGACCTAAGCATTTAGGATGTATTATTTAGGAAGTAAATAGAGGTACATTAATGAAAAGCGTGAGTAGCAGTCATCAGTCTATTTGTGATGTTCTCTAGAGTGGTGGTCTCTTGGACTGTGCAAGGCAGTACGTTCCATGGTAAGGGCTGCAAAGTTAAAAATTTGACCCTTAAATGAATGACAGGAGATTCTTGGTACTGCTGGTAACAGTCCTTCATCTGTAGAAGCAAGCAAGCAGGGCAGTAAGGAGACAGAAGCTGCTTCTAGCACCTTGGACCATGTAATGTTGGGCTGGGAAGGTCAGTTAGCCAATTATGAAATAGATTTGTCATCTTACAGGCAGCCGGTGAAGGGAGCAGAGAATGGGTGTTATGTGGCAGGAACGGGCTGGTTAGGTAACAGCTTGGCTGCTGCATTATGTACTATCTGCAAGCTCTGTATTTATTTTGCTGGGTGACCCAGGTAGATGGCATTGCAGTAGTCTATGAACTTCCGAGGGAATCAAATGTTTGATTCTGGCTATGGTCCACAGATGGAAGAATGAGGATTTGTATGTGGCAGATACCTGATGTCTGTGTCAGCCACATACTAGGACAACACAAAGATTCAGCACACGTTCAGTATTTTGCGATTCTGAACACCAAAGCATAAATCCAGATGGTTGGTAAAGCTGTAGTCTTGTCCTTTGTTGGTGAGCTTCTATTATGTTTCACAAAGACTGAGTCATAGCCAACTGGCATCATCCACCCCTGGTGCTCAGCTAGACAACCATTTATTGGTATTAGGTTCTCAGTACATGGAGCAAAAAGCAGGTCATCTGCATAGCAGTGGTAGACCAGGCCATGACGTCTGATTATATTACCCAGTGGTAGCATGTATATTTTATAAAGCATAGGAGATAGGATTCACCCTTGAGGAACATTGGACGACAGTGATGATTATACTCCAGAAGATTTAAATGGTTCCGTACTTGGGTAATGTCTAATGTGTTCAACAAGAGCGGATTTATTTCTCTCACAGCATGAAAATGGCTTCTCACCTGTGTGACATCTCTGATGTGTAACAAGATGTGATTTCTGTGTGAAACATTTCCCACACTCAGAACAGGAAAACGGCTTCACACCTGTGTGACTTCTCTGATGTGTAACAAGAGATGATTTCTGTGTAAACCATTTCCCACACTCAGAACAGGAAAACGGCTTCTCACCTGAGTGACTATTCTGATGTTTAACAAGAACTGATTTAATTGCGAAACATTTCCCACACTCAGAACAGGAAAACGGCTTCACACCTGTGTGACTTCTCTGATGTGTAACAAGAACTGATTTCTGTGTAAAACATTTCCCACACTCAGAACAGGAAAACGGCTTCTCACCTGTGTGACTTCTCTGATGTGTAACAAGAGCGGATTTCTTTGTAAAACATTTCCCACACTCAGAACAGGAAAACGGCTTCTCACCTGTGTGACTTCTCTGATGTATAACAAGAGTTGATTTCTTTGTAAAACATTTCCCACACTCAGAACAGGAAAACGGCTTCTCACCTGTGTGATTTCTCTGATGTGTAGCAAGATTTGAGTTGCGTGCAAAACATTTCCCACACTCATAACAGGAAAACGGCTTCTCACCTGAGTGACTATTCTGATGTTTAACAAGAACTGATTTCAATGCAAAACATTTCCCACACTCAGAACAGGAAAATGGCTTCTCACCTGTGTGACTTCTCTGATGTGTAACAAGAGCTGATTTCTGTGTAAAACATTTCCCACACTCAGAACAGGAAAACGGCTTCTCACCTGTGTGACTTCTCTGATGTATAACAAGATATGATTTCTTTGTAAAACATTTCCCACACTCAGAACATATCAGTGGCCTCTCACCTGCCTTAGCTGGATGATGGGTAATAAGCTTTGTTTTCTGTGTAAAACATTTGGCATCTATAGAACAGGGAAACACTGTATCTACTGTCAGAGCTGTAACAGATGCACCAATATCAGAGTGATCAGGAGAACATTTCCCAGGATCAGAGGGATCAGCTGATAGAGCTGGATGTATAATTGGGGTAATGGAGTTATCTCCTGGAGAATCCGGTCTACTGTCATCATCTTTTATGTCACAATCCGGGGATAACATTAGATGTCCTTCTGAGATATTCCTGCTTGTGTGTCCATCTGCTGGAAATAAAATACATTATGGAAAATAAGATTTCTCTGACATCCTAGTGGATGCTGGGGACTCCGTAAGGACCATGGGGAATAGCGGCTCCGCAGGAGACTGGGCACAAAAGTAAAGCTTTAGAACTACCTGGTGTGCACTGGCTCCTCCCCCTATGATTAGAAATGAGAATAACCGCGCTGTTGCCGGGATTTAAGTGTTTTAGCTGCCCTGAATAAAAATAAACAATTCAAATAGATACTAAAACAAGGCGCTTGTGACAATATGTATTCTATTTTGCAACAATTTAAATGTTGCAATACTGTAGTGCAATACCTGTAAAAAAGAAAAGGATTAGTAATGTTTACAGCTCCTTTTGTGTTTATTTTCAGTCCTGCCGGATTTTTCTGTAAAACCGGCTCCTTATCCCATTGAAATCTCTGTACGGGGTGACGGTAACCCCGTAGTATAGGGAAAGATAGGGTTACCGTCACCCCGTACAGAGATTTCAATGACTTCCTCCCCCTATGACCCTCCTCCAAGCCTCAGTTAGATTTTTGTGCCGAACGAGAAGGGTGCACACTAGGTGGCTCTCCTGAGCTGCTTAGTGAAAAGTTTTTTATGTTCAGTGAGACCTGCTGGCAACAGGCTCACTGCATCGAGGGACTAAGGGGAGAAGAAGCGAACTCACCTGCGTGCAGAGTGGATTGGGCTTCTTAGGCTACTGGACATTAGCTCCAGAGGGATCGATCACAGGCCCAGCCATGGATAGGTCCCAGAGCCGCGCCGCCAGCCCCCTTACAGAGCCAGAAGACATAAGAGGTCCGGAAAATCGGCGGCAGAAGACGTCCTGTCTTCAACAAGGTAGCGCACAGCACTGCAGCTGTGCGCCATTGCTCTCAGCACACTTCACACTCCGGTCACTGAGGGTGCAGGGCGCTGGGGGGGGGGGGGGGGGGCGCCCTGAGACGCAATAAAAACACCTTGGATGGCGAAAAATGCATCACATATAGCTCCTGGGCTATATGGATGAATTTAACCCCTGCCAGAATACACAGAAAAACGGGAGATAAGGCCGCCGAGAAGGGGGCGGAGCCTATCTCCTCAGCACACTGGCGCCATTTTCCCTCACAGCTCCGTTGGAGGGAAGCTCCCTGGCTCTCCCCTGCAGTCACTACACTACAGAAAGGGTTAAAAAAGAGAGGGGGGCACTAATTAGGCGCAGTATTAAAAATACAGCAGCTATAAGGGGAAAAACACTTATATAAGGTTATCCCTGTATATATATAGCGCTCTGGTGTGTGCTGGCAAACTCTCCCTCTGTCTCCCCAAAGGGCTAGTGGGGTGCTGTCCTCTATCAGAGCATTCCCTGTGTGTGTGCTGTGTGTCGGTACGTTGTGTCGACATGTATGAGGAGGAAAATGATGTGGAGATGGAGCAGATTGCCTGTAATAGTGATGTCACCCCCTAGGGGGTCGACACCTGAGTGGATGAACTGTTGGAAGGAATTACGTGACAGTGTCAGCTCTGTATAAAAGACAGTGGTTGACATGAGACAGCCGGCTACTCAGCTTGTGCCTGTCCAGACGTCTCATGGGCCGTCAGGGGCTCTAAAGCGCCCGTTACCTCAGATGGCAGATACAGACGCCGACACGGATACTGACTCCAGTGTCGACGGTGAAGAGACAAACGTGACTTCCAGTAGGGCCACACGTTACATGATTGAGGCAATGAAAAATGTTTTACACATTTCTGATAATACGAGTACCACCAAAAAGGGGTATTATGTTCGGGGAGGAAAAACTACCTGTAGTTTTCCTGAATCTGAGAAATTAAATGAGGTGTGTGATGATGCGTGGTTTTCCCCCGATAACAACTGATAATTTCTAAAATGTTATTGGCATTATATCCTTTCCCGCCAGAGGTTAGGGTACGTTGGGAAACACCCCCTAGGGGGGATAAGGCGCTCACACACTTGTAAGAACAAGGGCTCTACCCTCTCCTGAGATGGCCGCCCTTAAGGATCCTGCTGATAGAAAGCAGGAGGGTATCCTAAAATGTATTTACACACATACTTGTGTTATACTACGACCAGCAATCGCCTCAGCCTGGATGTGCAGTGCTGGGTTGGCGTGGTCGGATTCCCTGACTGAAAATATTGATACCCTAGATAGGGACAGTATTTTATGGCCTATAGAGCATTTGAAAGATGCATTTCTATATATGCGTGATGCACAGCGGAATATTTGCCGACTGGCATCAAGTCTAAGTGCGTTGTCCATTTCTGCCAGTAGATTATGGACACGACAGTGGTCAGGTGAGGCGGATTCCAAACGGCATTTGGAAGTATTGCCTTATAAAGGGGAGGAGTCATTTGGGGTCGGTCTTTTAGACCTCGTGGCCACGGCAACAGCTGGGAAATCCACGTTTGTACCCCAGGTCGCCTCTCAACATAAGAAGACGCCGTATTATCAGGCGCAGTCTTTTCGTTGGCAAGCGGGCAAAGGGTTCCCCATTTCTGCCCGTGACAGAGGGAAAGGAAAAAGGCTGCAGAAATCAGCCAGTTCCCAGGAACAGAAGCCCTCTCCTGCCTCTGCCAAGCCCTCAGTATGACGCTAGGGCTTTACAAGCTCAGGCACGGTGGGGGCTCGTCTCAACAAATTGGAATTCGAGACGTCTCCCCCTCGCCGTTTCCTAAAGTCGGCTTTACCAACGTCTCCCTCTGACAGGGAGGCAGTTTGGGAAGCCATTCACAAGCTGTATTCCCAGCAGGTGATAATCAAGGTACCCCTCCTGCAACAGGGAACGGGGTATTATTCCACACTGTTGTGGTACCGAAGCCGGACGGCTCGGTGAGACCGATTCTAAATCTAAAATCTTGAACACTTACATACGGAGGTTCAAATTCAAGATTGAGTCACTCAGAGCAGTGATTGCGAACCTGGAAGAAGGGGACTACATGATGTCTCGGGACATCAAGGATGCTTACCTTCATGTCCCAAATTACTCTTCTCACCAAGGGTACCTCAGGTTTGTGGTACAGAACTGTCACTATCAGTTTCAGACACTGCCGTATGGATGGTCCACGGCACCCCGGGTCTTTACCAAGGTAATGGCCGAAATGATGATACTCCTTCGAAGGAAGGGAATTTTAGTTATCCCTTACTTGGACGATCCCCTGATAAGGGTATGATCCAAGGAACAGTTGGAGGTCGGTGTAGCACTATCTCAGGTAGTGTTGCGGCAGCACGATTGGATTCTCAATATTCCAAAATCGCAGCTGATTCCGACGACTCGTCTTCTGTTCCTAGGGATGATCCTGGACACAGTCCAGAAAAAGGTGTTTCTCCCGGAGGAGAAAGTCAGGGAGTTATCCAAGCTAGTCGGGAACCTCCTATTACCGAGCCAAGTCTCAGTACATCAATGAAAGGGTTCTGGGAAAAATGGTGGCTTCTTACGAAGCAATCCCATTCGGCAGTTTCCACTCAAGAACTTTCCAGTGGGACCTGCTGGATAAATGGTCCGGGTCGCATCCTCAGATGCATCAGCGGATAACCCTGTCACCAAGGACAAGGGTGTCTCTCCTGTGGTGGTTGCAGAGTGCTCATCTTCTAGAGGGCCGCAGATTCGGCATTCAGGACTGGGTCCTGGTGATCACGGATGCCAGCCTGCGAGGCTGGGGAGCAGTCACACAGGGAAGGAATTTCCAGGGCTTATGGTCAAGCCTGGAGACATCACTTCACATAAATATCCTGAAGCTAAGGGCCATTTACAATGCTCTAAGCTCAGCAAGACCTCTGCTTCAAGGTCATCTGGTGTTGATCCATTCGGACATCACGGCAGTCACCCACGTAAACAGACAGGGTGGCACAAGAAGCAGGAGGGCAATGGCGGAAGCTGCAAGGATTCTTCGCTGGGCGGAAAATCATGTGATAGCACTGTCAGCAATATTCATTCCGGGAGTGGACAACTGGGAAGCAGACTTCCTCAGCAGACACGACCTCCACCCGGAAGAGTGGGGACTTCACCCAGAAGTCTTCCACATGATTAGAAAACTCGACGGGTATTGCGCCAGGTCAAGGGACCCTCAGGCAATAGCTGTAGACGCTCTGGTAACACCGTGGGTGTACCAGTCAGTGTATGTGTTCCCTCCTCTGCCTCTCATACCCAAGGTACCGAGAATTATAAGATGGAGAGGAGTAAGCACTATATTCGTGGCTCCGGATTGGCCAAGAAGGACTTGGTAACCGGAACTTCAAGAGATGCTCACGGAGGATCCGTGGCCTCTACCTCTAAGAAGGGACCTGCTTTAGCAAGGACCCTGTCTGTTCCAAGACTTACCGCGGCTGCTTTTGACGGCAGAGCGTTTGAACGCCGGATCCTGAAGGAGAAAGGCATTCCGGATGAAGTCATTCCTATCCTGATCAAAGCCAGGAAGGATATAACCGCAAAACATTATCACCGCATTTGGCGAAAATATGTTGCGTGGTGCGAGGCCATTAAGGCCCCAACGGAGGAATTTCAACTGGGTCGATTCCTGCATTTCCTGCAAACAGGAGTGTCTATGGGCCTAAAATTAGGATCCATTAAGGTTCAGATTTCGGCCCTGTCGATTTTCTTCCAGAAAGAACTGGCTTCAGTCCCTGAAGTTCAGACGTTTGTAAAAGGGGTACTGTATATACAACCTCCTTTTGTGCCTCCAGTGGCACCTTGGGATCTCAATGTAGTTTTTGGGTTCCAAAACTCACATTGGTTTGAACCACTTAAATATGTGGAGTTAAAATATCTCACATGAAAAGTGGTCATGCTGTTGGCCCTGGCCTGGGCCAGGCGCGTGTCAGAATTGGCGGCTTTATCCTGTAAAAGCTCTCATCTGATTTTCCATTCGGACAGGGCGGAATTGAGGACTCGTCCTCAGTTTCTCCCTAAGGTGGTTTTCAGCGTTTCACCTGAATCAACCTATGGTGGTGCCTGCGGCTACGAGGGAATTGGAGGATTCCAAGTTGCTAGACGTTGTCAGGGCCCTGGAAATATAGGTTTCCAGGACGGATGGAGTCAGAAAATCTGACTCGTTTATTCTGTATGCACCCAACAAGCTGGGTGCTCCTGCTTCTAAGCAGACTATTGCTCGTTGGATTTGTAGTACAATTCAGCTGGCACATTCTGTGGCAGGCCTGCCACAGCCAAAAATCTGTAAATGCCCACTTCACAAGGAAGGTGGGCTCATCTTGGGCGGCTGCCCAAGGGGTCTCGGCCTTACAACTTTGCCGAGCAGCTACTTGGTCAGGAGCAAATACGTTTGTAAAATTCTACAAATTTGATACCCTGGCTGAGGAGGACCTGGAGTTCTCTCATTTGGTGCTGCAGAGTCATCCGCACTCTCCCGCCCGTTTGGGAGCTTTGGTATAATCCCCATGGTCCTTACGGAGTCCCCAGCATCCACTAGGACGTCAGAGAAAATAAGAATTTACTTACCGATAATTCTATTTCTCGTAGTCCGTAGTGGATGCTGGGCGCCCATCCCAAGTGCGGATTGTCTGCAATACTGGTACATAGTTATTGTTACCAAAAAATCGGGTTATTGCTGTAGTGAGCAATCTTTTCTAGAGGCTCCTCTGTTATCATGCTGTTAACTGGGTTTAGATCACAAGTTATACGGTGTGATTGGTGTGGCTGGTATGAGTCTTACCCGGGATTCAAAATCCTTCCTTATTGTGTCAGCTCTTCCGGGCACAGTATCCTAACTGAGGTCTGGAGGAGGGTCATAGGGGGAGGAGCCAGTGCACACCAGGTAGTTCTAAAGCTTTACTTTTGTGCCCAGTCTCCTGCGGAGCCGCTATTCCCCATGGTCCTTACGGAGTCAGCAGCATCCACTACGGACTACGAGAAATAGAATTATCGGTAAGTAAATTCTTATTTTTACTCACCGGTAAATCTATTTCTCCTAGTCCGTAGTGGATGCTGGGAACTCCGTAAGGACCATGGGGAATAGCGGCTCCGCAGGAGACTGGGCACAACTAAAAGAAAGCTTTAGGACTAACTGGTGTGCACTGGCTCCTCCCCCTATGACCCTCCTCCAGACCTCAGTTAGGATACTGTGCCCGGAAGAGCTGACACAATAAGGAAGGATTTTTGAATCCCGGGTAAGACTCATACCAGCCACACCAATCACACCGTACAGCTCGTGATTTTAAACCCAGTTAACAGTATGATAACAATGGAGCCTCTGAACAGATGGCTCTCAACAATAACCAGTTTTAGTTAACAGTAACTATGTACAAGTAATGCAGACAATCCGCACTTGGGATGGGCGCCCAGCATCCACTACGGACTACGAGAAATAGATTTACCGGTGAGTAAAATCTTATTTTCTCTGACATCCTAGTGGATGCTGGGAACTCCGTAAGGACCATGGGGATTATACCAAAGCTCCCAAACGGGGGGGAGAGTGCGGATGACTCTGCAACACCGAATGAGAGAACTCCAGGTCCTCGTCAGCCAGGGTGTCAAACTTGTAAAACTTTGCAAAAGTATTTGTCCCTGACCAAGTCGCGGCTCGGCAAAGTTGTAAAGCCGAGACCCCTCGGGCGGCCGCCCAAGATGAGCCCACCTTCCTTGTGGAATGGGCTTTCACTGATTTAGGATGCGGCAGTCCTACCGCAGAATGCACAAGCTGAATAGTGCTACAAATCCAGCGAGCAATAGTCTGCTTTGAAGCAGGAGCACCCAGCTTGTTGGATGCATACAGGATAAACAGCGAGTCAGTCTTCCTGACTCCAGCCGTCCTGGAAACATAAATTCTCAGGGCCCTGACCACGTCCAGTAACTTGGAATCCTCCAAGTCCCTAGTAGCCACAGGCACTACAATAGGCTGGTTCAAGTGAAAAACTGATACCACCTTCAGGAGAAAATGAGGACGAGTCCTCAACTCTGCCCTATCCGTATGGAAAATCAGATAAGGGCTTTTACAAGATAAGGCCGCCAATTCTGACACACGCCTGGCCGAAGCCAGGGCCAACAGCATGACCACTTTCCACGTGAGATATTTCAAATCCACGGTTTTAAGTGGCTCGAACCAATGTGATTTCAAGAACCCCAAAACCACATTGAGATCCCAAGGTGCCACTGGAGGCACAAAAGGGGGCTGAATATGCAGCACGCACTTCGCAAATGTCTGAACTTCAGGCAGTGAAGCCAATTCTTTTTGGAAGAAAATTGACAGAGACGAAATCTGTACCTTAATGGACCCTAATTTTAGGCCCATATTCACTCCTGCTTGCAGGAAATGCAGAAAACGACCCAGTTGAAACTCCTCCGTTGGGGCCTTTTTGGCCTCACACCAAGCAACATATTTTCGCCAAATGCGGTGATAATGTTTTGCCGTGACATCCTTCCTGGCTTTGATCAGGGTAGGGATGACTTCCTCCGGAATACCCTTTTCCTTCAGGATCCGGTGTTCAACCGCCATGCCGTCAAACGCAGCCGCGGTAAGTCTTGGAATAGACAGGGCCCCTGCTGGAGCAGGTCCCGTCTTAGCGGTAGAGGCCATGGGTCCTCTGTGAGCATCTCTTGAAGTTCCGGGTACCAAGCTCTTCTTGGCCACTCTGGAACCACGAGCATCGTTCTTACTCCGCTCCTTCGCACAATTCTCAGTACCTTTGGAATTAGAGGCAGAGGAGGGAACACATAAACCGACTGGTACACCCACGGTGTCACTAGAGCGTCCACAGCTATCGCCTGAGGGTCCCTTGACCTGGCGCAATACCTTTCTAGTTTTTTGTTGAGGCGGGACGCCATCATGTCCACCTTTGGTCGTTCCCAACGGTTTACAATCATTTGGAAAACTTCCGGATGAAGTCCCCATTCTCCCGGGTGGAGGTTGTGTCTGCTTAGGAAGTCTTCTTCCCAGTTGTCTACTCCCGGGATGAACACTGCTGTCAGTGCTGACACGTGATTTTCCGCCCATCGGAGAATCTTTGTGGCTTCTGCCATCGCGCTCCTGCTTCTTGTGCCGCCCTGTCTGTTTACATGGGCGACCGCCGTGATGTTGTCTGATTGTATCAGTACCAGCTGGTTTTGAAGCAGAGGTCTTGCCTGGCTTAGGGCGTTGTAGATGGCCCTTAGTTCCAGGATATTTATGTGAAGTGAAATTTCCTGGTTTGACCACAGTCCCTGGAAATTTTGTCCCTGTGTGACTGCCCCCCAGCCTCGAAGGCTGGCATCCGTAGTTACCAGGACCCAGTCCTGTATCCCAAATCTGCAGCCCTCTAGAAGATGAGCACTCTGCAGCCACCACAGTAGCGACACCCTGGTCCTTGGCGACAGGGTTATCCGCCGATGCATCTGAAGATGCGATCCGGACCACTTGTCCAACAGGTCCCACTGGAAGGTTCTTGCGTGGAATCTGCCGAATGGAATTTCTTTGTACGAAGCTACCATCTTTTCCAGGACTTTCGTGCATTGATGCACTGACACCTGTCCTGGCTTTAGAAGGTTTCTTACTAGAGATGACAACCCCTTTTTTTTTTTTTCCTCTGGAAGAAACACTTTTCTGGTCTGTATCCAGAATCATCCCCAGGAACAGAAGACGTGTCGTGGGGACCAGCTGTGACTTTGGGATGTTGAGAATCCAGACGTGCTGTTGTAGCACTTCCTGAGAAAGTGCTACCCCCACCAGCAACTGCTCCCTGGACCTCGCCTTTATCAGGAGATCGTCCAAGTACTGGATAATTGAAACCCCTTTCTTTCGAAGGAGAATCATCATTTCGGCCATTACCTTGGTAAAGACCCTCGGTGCCGGGATAACCCAAACGGCAGCGTCTGGAACTGGTAGTGACAGTCCTGTACCACAAACCTGAGGTACTCCTGGTGAGGAGGGTAAATGGGGACATGCAGGTAAGCATCTTGATGTCCAGAGATACCATGTAATCCCCCTCCTCCAGGCTGGAGATAACCGCTCTGAGCGATTCCATCTTGAACTTGAACTTTTTGATATACTTGTTCAAGGATTTTAAATTTAAAATGGGTCTCACCGAACCGTCCGGTTTTGGTACCACAAACATTGTGGAATAATAACCCTTTCCTTGTTGAAGGAGAGGTACCCTGTTTATCACTTGCTGGGAATACAGCTTGTGAATTGCCTGTAACACCGCCTCTCTGTCAGAGAGTGTTGTTGGTAAGGCAGATTTTAGGAAACGGCGTGGTGGAGGCGTCTCGAATTCCAGCATGTACCCCTGAGATACTACCTGAAGGATCCAGGGATCCACCTGTGAGCGAGCCCACTGTGTGCTGAAATTCCTGAGACGTGCCCCCACCGTACCTAGATCCGCCTGTGAAGCCCCATCGTCATGCTGTGGACTTGGCGGAAGCGGGGGAGGACTCCTGGTCCTGGGAACTGGCTGTATGCTGCAGCTTTTTTCCCTTACCTCTGCCTTTTGGCAAAAAAGAGGCGCCTCTTGCCCTTATGGGGCCGAAAGGACTGTGCTTGATAATACTGTGCTTTCTTTTGCTGCGAGGTAACCTGGGGCAGAAAAGTTGATTTTCCAGCTGTTGCCGTGGAAACGAGGTCTGACAGACCTTCCCCAAACAACTCCACCCCTTTATAAGGCAAAATCTCCATGTGCCTTTTTGAATCGGCATCCCCTGACCACTGCCGAGTCCATAATCCAGTCTAGCGGAAATGGACATTGCACTTACTTTTGATGCCAGTCGGCAAATATCCCTCTGTGCATCACGCATGTATAAGAGAGCATCTTTTATATGCTCTAAAGTCAGTAAAATATTGTCCCTATCCAGGGTCTCAATATTCTCTGTCAGGGAATCCGACCACGCAACCGCAGCACTATACATCCATGCTGAGGCTATAGCTGGTCGTAGTATAACACCAGTGTGTGTGTATATAGGCCCTCATTCTGAGTTGATCGCAGCAGCAAGAAAGTTAGCAATTGGGCAAAACCATGTGCACTGCAGGGGAAGCAGATATATCATGTGCAGAGAGAGTTAGATTTGGGTGGGTTATTTTGTTTCTGTGCAGGGTAAATACTGGCTGCTTTATTTTTACACTGCAAATTAGATTGCAGATTGAACACACCCCACCCAAATCTAACTCTCTCTACACATGTTATATCTACCCCTCCTGCAGTGCACATGGTTTTGCCCAATTGCTAACTTTCTTGCTGCTGCGATCAACTCAGAATGAGGGCCATAGACTTTAGGATAGTCTCCTGCTTTCTGTCAGCAGGCTCTTTAAGGGCGGCCGTATCCGGAGACGGTAGTGCCACCTTCTTTGACAAACGTGTGAGCGCTTTATCAACCCTAGGGGGTGTTTCCCAACGTGACCTATCCTCTGGCGGGAAAGGGTACGCTGCCAATAGCCGTTTAGAAATTACTAATTTCTTATCGGGGGAAGTCCATGCTTCTTCACAAACTTCATTTAATTCCTCAGATGCAGGAAAAACTACTGGTAGTTTTTTCTCACCAAACATAATACCCTTTTTTGTGGTACCTGGGGTAATATCAGTAATGTGTAATACATTTTTCATTGCCTCAATCATGTAACGTGTGGCCCTATTGGAAGTTACAGTCGTCTCCTCATCGTCGACACTGGAGTCGGTATCCGTGTCAACGTCTGTGTCTGCCATCTGAGGTAACTGGCGTTTTACAGCCCCTGATGGCCTTTGAGACGCCTGGACAGGCACAAGCTGAGTTGCCGGCTGTCCCATGTCGTCAAGCCTTTTATGTAAGGAGTTGACACTTTCCCGTAATTCCTTCCATAAGTCCATCCACACAGGTGTCGACCCCGCAGGGGGTGACATCACATTTACCGGCATTTGCTCCGCCTCCACATAATTTTCCTCCTCATACATGTCGACACAGCCGTACCGACACACAGCACACACACAGGGAATGCTCTAAAAGAGGACAGGACCCCACAAAGCCCTTTGGAGAGACAGAGGGAGAGTATGCCAGCACACACCAGAGCACTATATACACTGGGGTGACACCTATACAGAGTGTTTTCCCCTATAGCTGCATAGAATAACTATAATGCGCCTAAAATATGTGCCCCCCTCTCTTTTTTACCCTTTTCTGTAGTGCAGGACTGCAGGGGAGAGCCAGGGAGCGATCCTTCCAGCGGAGCTGTGAGGGAAAATGGTGCCGGTATGCTGAGGGAGATAGCTCCGCCCCTTTTTTGGCGGACTTTAGGAAATCTGGCAGGGGTTAATTTACACCTATATAGCCCCTGGGGCTATATATGGTGTATATTTGCCAGCCAAGGTGTTATTTATTGCTGCTCAGGGCGCCCCCCCCCCAGCGCCCTGCACCCATCAGTGACCGGAGTGTGAGGTGTGCATGAGGAGCAATGGCGCACAGCTGCAGTGCTGTGCGCTACCTTGGAGAAGACAGAAGTCTTCAGCCGCCGATTTTCCGGACCTTCTTGCTTCTGGCTCTGTAAGGGGGCCGGCGGCGCGGCTCTGGGAACGGACATCGAGGTCGAGTCCTGCGTTCAATCCCTCTGGAGCTAATGGTGTCCAGTAGCCTAAGAAGCCCGAACTGGCTGCAAGCAGGCAGGTTCGCTTCTTCTCCCCTTAGTCCCTCGTAGCAGTGAGCCTGTTGCCAGCAGGTCTCACTGAAAATAAAAAACCTAAACTATACTTTCTTTTCTAGGAGGCTCAGGAGAGCCCCTAGTGTGCATCCAGCTCGGCCGGGCACAAAGATCTAACTGAGGTCTGGAGGAGGGTCATAGGGGGAGGAGCCAGTGCACACCAGTTAGTCCTAAAGCTTTCTTTTAGTTGTGCCCAGTCTCCTGCGGAGCCCGCTATTCCCCATGGTCCTTACGGAGTTCCCAGCATCCACTAGGACGTCAGAGAAATATAAAATAAGTAGACAAGACCCAGGGTGTTACAGGATACAATATATAATTCTATAACTGACATGTTTTACCTGTAATCATTTTTATGTGTATTAAAAAAAAAAAAAGATAGGATGCTTAGACTGGAGCTTGATCAACACTGAACGCTCATCTGGGATTACTAGAGGTGACATGGACGCTCATGTGGGATTACTAGAGGCGACATGGATGCTCATGGGGGATTACTAGAGGTGACATGGACGCTCATGGGGAATTACTAGAGGTGACACGGACGCTCATGTGGGATTACTAGAGGTGACACGGACGCTCATTTGGGATTACTAGAGGCGACATGGATGCTCATGGGGGATTACTAGAGGTGACATGGACGCTCATGGGGGATTACTAGAGGTGACATGGACGCTCATGGGGGATCACTAGAGGTGACATGGACGCTCATGGGGGATTACTAGAGGTGACATGGACGCTCATGGGGGATTACTAGAGGTGACATGGACGCTCATGGGGGATTACTGGAGGTGACACTGATGCTCGTGGGATTACTAGAGGTGACATGGACGCTCATGTGGGATTACTAGAGGTGACATGGCCGCTCATGTGGGATTACTGGAGGAGACATGGCCGCTCATGTGGGATTACTAGAGGTGACATGGATGCTCATGTGGGATTACTGGAGGAGACATGGACGCTCGTGTGGGATTACTGGAGGTGACAAGGACGCATATGTGGGATTACTAGACATGGTTGTAATAATAAAACACCAAAGAAGAGAAAATGCTGTCCTGCTTGCGCACTTATAAATAATAGGATTTTAATACCTGCCGGTAAATCTTTTTCTCTGAGTTCGTAGAGGATGCTGGGGTCATCAATAGAACCATGGGGTATAGACAGGATCCGCAGGAGAAATGGGCACTTTAAGACTTTAATAAGGGCGTGAACTGGCTCCTCCCTCTATGCCCCTCCTCCAGACCTCAGTTATAAGAACTGTGCCGAGGGAGACGGACATTAGGTTGGTTTATATGAAAAGAAGAAACCACCTTCTGCAGAAACTGTTGACGAGTTCTCAACTCTGCTCTATCTTCATGGAAGATCAAATAAGGGCTCTTGTGAGACTAGGCCGCCAATTCGGACACCCGCCGTGCAGATGCCAAGGCCAATAAAATGACCACTTTCCAAGTGAGGAATTTCAAATCCACCTTTTGAAAAAGGTTCAAACAGTGAGATTGAAGGAACTGTAACATCACGTTAAGGTCCCAAGGTGCCACAGGAGGCACAAAAGGTGGTTGGATGTGTAACACCCCCTTTACAAACGTTTGCACCTCAGGAAGTGAGGCCAATTGTTTCTGAAAGAAAACTGACAATGCAGAAATTTGTACTTTAATGGATCCTAATTTAAGGCCCGCATCCACTCCAGCTTGTAAAAAGTGGAGAAAATGTCCAAGTAAAAATTTTTCCGCATAAGCCTTCTTGGACTCGCACCAGGAAATATATTTCCTCCAAATGTGGTGATCGTGTTTTGCCGTAACATCCTTTCTATCCTGAATAAGAGTGGGAATGACTTCACTGGGAATACCCTTCTGGGCTAGAATCTGGCGTTCAACCGCCATGCCGTCAAACGTAGCCGCAGTAAATCTTGATACTGACACGGCCCCTGCTGTAACAGGTCCTCTCGTAGAGGAAGCAGCCAGGGATTTCCTATGCGTAAATCCTGAAGATCGGGATACCAAGCCCTCCTTGGCCAATCTGGAACAATGAGGATCGTTGGAACCTTTCTTCTTCTTATAATTTTTAACACTCTCGGAATGAGAGGAAGTGGAGGGAACACATATCGACTGAAACACCCACGGTGTCACCAGAGCGCCCACTGCTATGGCTTGAGGGTACCTTGACCTGGCGCAATCATTTTGGAGTTTCTTGTTGAGACGAGACGCCATCATGTCTACTTGGGGAGTACCCCAGCGACTTGTCACTTCTGTGAAGACTCCTGGATGGAGATCGTGTCTGCTGAGGAAGTCTGCTTCCCAGTTGTCCACTCCTGGAATGAAGATAACTGACAGAGCGCTTAGATGTTTCTCCGCCCAGCGGAGAATCCTTGTGGCTTCTGTCATTGCTGCTCTTCTTTTTGTTCCGCCCTGGCTGTTGATGTAAGCTACTGCTGTTACATTCTCCGACTGGATGAGGAAGGGTCGACTTTGAAAAAGGCGTTCAGTTTGTAGAAGGCCGTTGTAAATGGCCCTTAATTCCAGAACGTTTATGTGGAGACAAGTCTCCTGACTTGACCATCTTCCTTGCACCCCAACCCCGGGGACTTGCATCCGTGGTCACTAGAATCCAAGCCTTAATACCGAACCTGCGTCCCTCGAGGAGGTGAGAACTGTGCAGCCACCACAGCAGTGATATTCTTGTCTTTGAGGACAGGACTATCGTCCGTTGCATGTGTAGGTGGGAACCGGACCACTTGTCCAACAGGTCCCACTGGAATACTCTGGCATGGAATCTGCCAAACTGAATGGCCTCGTAGGCCGCCACCATCTTTCCCAGCAAGCGAGTGCATTGATGGATCGACACTCTGGTTGATTTTAAGATTTGTTCCAGAGCTTTTTCTTCCGGAAGAAAAACTCTCTGTAGTTCTGTGTCCAGATTCATCCCCAGAAACGACAGGTGGGTCGTAGGGATCAACTGAGATTTCAGCAGGTTGAGGAGCCAGCCATGTTGTTGCAACACCTTCAGGGACAGTGCAATGTTCTGTAACAACTTGTCCCTGCATCTGGCTTTCATCAGGAGATCGTCCAAGTATGGGATAATCATGACACCTTGCATGCGAAGAAGAATCATCATCTCCGCCATCACTTGGGTAAAAATCCTCGGAGCCGTGGACAGCCCAAATGGCAACGTCTGAAATTGGTAATGACAATCCTGAACCACAAAGCGCAGGAAGGCCTGATGAGGAGGATAAATGGGAACATGTAGGTAGGCATCCTTTATGTCTAAGGAGACCATAAAGTCCCCTTCCTCCAGACTGGAGATCACTGCTCTGAGAGACTCCATCTTGAATTTCTGCAGAAAGTAATTTAGGTTAAGGTTGAGGATCGGTCTGACCGAGCCGTCCGGCTTCGGAACCACGAATAAACTGGAATAAAAGCCTTGTCCCTGTTGCGCAGGGGGAACCGTGATAATGACCTGGTTCTGACACAATTTTTGTATTGCGTCGCACACTACCTCTCTGCCAGTCAGAGAAGCTGGCAAGGCTTATTTTAATAATCGGCGAGGGGGAACGTCTTAAAATTTTAGTTTGTACCCTTGTGACACAATTTTTAAAATCCAAGGTTCCAGGCCCGAGCAAACCCAGACCTGGCTAAAGAGCTTGAGACGTGCCCCAACCGGCGAGGACTCCCGCAGGGAAACCCCAGCGTCATGCGGTGGACTTGGCAGAA
This sequence comes from Pseudophryne corroboree, assembly GCF_028390025.1. Lineage (NCBI taxonomy): Eukaryota > Metazoa > Chordata > Amphibia > Anura > Myobatrachidae > Pseudophryne > Pseudophryne corroboree. Next base: position 2,259,936 of record NW_026967541.1, read on the forward strand.
GCCGGGAAGGACTTCTGTTCTTGGGAGGCAGAGAAGCCTGGGTTTCTTTTACCTCTTTCCCTGCCTCTAGCAGCAAGGAAGGCAGAGCCTCTTCCTCTTCGGTATCTATTGGGCCGAAAGGACTGCATTTGATGATGCGTTTTCTTATGTTTTGGGGGAACATAAGGTAAAAATTAAGATTTTCCAGCAGTAGCTGTAGAGACTAGGTCTGTAACCGGTAGGTATTAACATCCTATTTTTTCATACGTCCTAAAGGATGCTGGGGATGCTTCAAAACCATGGGGTTTATACCAATGCTCTAGAACGGGCGGGAGAGTGCAGATGACTCTGCAGCACCGACTGATCAAACATGAGGTCCTCCTCAGCCAGGGTATCAAACTTGTAAAACTTCACAAAGGTGTTTGAACCTGATCAAGTAGCAGCTCGCCAAAGTTGTAATGCAGAAACCCCTCGGGCAGCCGCCCAGAATGAGTCCACCTTTCTGGTAGAATGAACTTTCACCGATTTCGGTAACGGCAACCCTGAAGTAGAATGAGCCTGCTGAATCGTATTACAGATCCAGCGCGCAATACTCTGCTTGGAAGCAGGAGTCCCAATCTTGTTGGGAGCCCACAGGACAAACAGAGCCTCTGTTTTCCTAATCTGCACCGTTCTGCCGACATAGATTTTCAAAGCTCTGACCACATTGAGACTTCGATTCCGCCAAGGCATCAGTAGCCACTGGCACCACAATAGGCTGGTTTACGTGAAATGAGGAAACCACTTTTAGTAGAAATTGCTGATGAGTTCTCAACTCCGCTCTATCAGCATGGAAGATTAAATAGGGTCTTTTGTGAGACAAAGCCGCCAATTCAGAAACTCACCTTTATGACGCCAAGGCCAACAACATGACTACTTAAGATCCCACGGTGCCACTGGGGGCCCAAATGGAGGTTGGATGTGCAGCACACCTGACGAAGGTCTGAACTTCCGGAAGGTAGGGCAATTCTTTCTGAAAGAAAATTGATAAGGCTGAAATTTGTTCCGCTCTGGCGGTTTACGTACGCCACTGCTGTTATGTTGTCTGATTGAATCAAGACGGGCAGACCGCGAAGATGTTCCGCTTGCAGAATACCGTTGTAAATGGCCCTTAATTCCAGAATGTTTATGTGCAGACAAGCTTCCTGGCTTGACCATTTTCCGTGAAAGTTTCACCCCTGTGTGACTGCTCCCCTGCCTCGGAGACTTGCATCTGTGGTTACCAGGATCCAATCCTGAATCCCGAACCTGCGTCCCTCCAGAAGGTGAGAACTGTGCAGCCACCACAGAAAGAAGATCCTGGTCCTGGAAGATAGGAGTATTTTCCGGTGCATGTCCAGGTGAGACTCGGACCACTTGTCCAACAGGTCTCTGAAGCACCCCTGGCATGGAACCTGCCATACGGAATGGCCTCGTAGGCCGCCACCATCTTCCCCAGCAATCGAGTGCATTGAAGAACTGACACTTTTGCCGGTTTCAGAATCTGTTTTACCATGTTCTGTATTTCCAGAGCCTTTTCCACTGGAAGAAAAACTCTCCGTAATTCTGTATCCAGAATCATACCCAAGAACGACAGGCGTGTCGTCGGATCCCACTGCCGTCTTCTGCAGTCACTGAAGTCTTCTGATCTTCCTTTACTCATCCGGCTTCTGTCTTCTGGCTCTGTGAGGGGGGTGACGGCGCGGCTCCGGGAACAAGCAGCTAGGCGCACCAAGTGATCTGAACCTCTGGAGCTAATGGTGTCCAGTAGCCTAAGAAGCAGAGCCTTTGAACTCACAGAAGTAGGTCCTGCTTCTCCCCCTCACTCCCACGATGCAGAGAGCCTGTAGACAGCAGGTCTCCCTGAAAATTATAAACCTAAATAAAGTATTTTTTCTGAGAAACTGTGGAGAGCTCCTAAGTGTATCCAGTATCGCTGGGCACAGAATCTAACTGGAGTCTGGAGGAGGGGCATAGAGGGAGGAGCCAGTTCACACCCCTTTTAAAGTCTTAAAGTGCCCATGTCTCCTGCGGATCCCATCTTTACCCCATGGTTCTCAAAGCGTCCCCAGCATCCTCTAGGACGTATGAGAAAACGCTCTACATGTGATATTTGTCATGGATAGCCTTGTGTTAGAAACACCCAACTGAGAACAAGGTTGATGACAGAGGAGGGTGTAGGATAAGAGATTGCTGTAGTGATTGAGCAATGAGAATATGTGACTTCTGTAATAAGTGTTTATTACTAACCTGTGCTGATATCTGTAGGGATCTCCTCCTCCTTACACTGCTGATCAACCCTCACATACGTCTCTTCTTCTCCCTCTATATCTTCTGCCTTTATATCAGTCACATACGTCTCTTCTTCTCCCTCTATATCTTCTGTCTTCATATCAGTCACATACGTCTCTTCTTCTCCCTCTGTATCTTCTGCCTTTATATCAGTCACATACGTCTCTTCTTCTCCCTCTGTATCTTCTGCCTTTATATCAGTCACATCCGTCTCTTCTTCTCCCTCTATATCTTCTGCCTTTATATCATTCACATACGTCTCTTCTTCTCCCTCTATATCTTCAGCCTTTATATCAGTAACATACATCTCTTCTTCTCCCTCTATATCTTCTGCCTTTATATCAGTCACATACGTCTCTTCTTCCTCTATATCTTCTGCCTTTATATCAGTCACATACGTCTCTTCTTCTACCTCTGTACCTTCTATTTTAATATCAGACAGACATTCTACCTAAAAAAACAAAACACTATAATGACATTTGCATACAGTCAGATTAAACTGAGGTGAAACAGTATAATATCAGTGTATAAGACACAGCTCCTCTACAGATCATATAGTGACAGTCACTTTAGTATATTGGGGAGACCCTAAATCCCACCTACTTGATCCTCCTGTGGGATCCTGTGATTCTCCTCTGTACAATCCTGGAAATACAGAGGACGGGGACATCTCTCTGGGGTATCTCTGTTACTGGGCCCATCTGTAGGAGACACACAGTGACTGAGTACAGTATATATAATAAGAATTTACTTACCGATAATTCTATTTCTCGTAGTCCGTAGTGGATGCTGGGACTCCGTCAGGACCATGGGGAATAGCGGCTCCGCAGGAGACTGGGCACAAAAGTAAAAGCTTTAGGACTACCCGGTGTGCACTGGCTCCTCCCCCTATGACCCTCCTCCAAGCCTCAGTTAGGATACTGTGCCCGGACGAGCGTACACAATAAGGAAGGATTTTTGAATCCGGGTAAGACTCATACCAGCCACACCAATCACACCATATAACTTGTGATCTAAACCCAGTTAACAGTATGATAACATGAGGAGCCTCCAGAACAGATGGCTCACTACAACAAAATCCGAATTTTTTGGCAACAATAACTATGTACAAGTATTGCAGACAATCCGCACTTGGGATGGGCGCCCAGCATCCACTACGGACTCCGAGAAATAGAATTATCGGTAAGGAAATTCTTATTTTCTCTGACGTCCTTGTGGATGCTGGGACTCCGTCAGGACCATGGGGATTATACCAAAGCTCCCAAACGGGCGGGAGAGTGCGGATGACTCTGCAGCACCGAATGAGAGAACTCCAGGTCCTCCTTAGCCAGGGTATCAAATTTGTAGAATTTTACAAACGTGTTTTCCCCTGACCACGTAGCTGCTCGGCAAAGTTGTAAAGCCGAGACCCCTAAGGCAGCCGCCCAAGATGAGCCCACCTTCCTTGTGGAATGGGCATTGACAGATTTTGGCTGTGGCAGGCCTGCCACAGAATGTGCAAGCTGAATTGTACTACAAATCCAACGAGCAATAGTCTGCTTAGAAGCAGGAGCACCCAGCTTGTTGGGTGCATATAATATAAACAGCGAGTCAGATTTCCTGACTCCAGCCGTCCTGGAAACATATATTTTCAGGGCCCTGACTACATCCAGTAACTTGGAATCCTCCAAGTCTCCAGTAGCCGCAGGCACCACAATAGGTTGGTTCAGGTGAAACGCTGAAACCACCTTAGGGAGAAATTGAGGGCGAGTCCTCAATTCCGCCCTATCCGAATGAAAAATCAGGTAAGGGCTTTTATAGGATAAAGCCGCCAATTCTGATACGCGCCTGGCTGAAGCCAGGGCCAACAGCATTACCACTTTCCATGTGAGATATTTTAAATCCACTGTGGCAAGTGGTTCGAACCAATGTGATTTTAGGAATCCCAAAACCACTTTGAGATCCCAGGGTGCCACTGGAGGCACAAAGGGAGGCTGTATATGCAGTACCCCCTTTACAAAAGTCTGGACTTCAGGAACTGAAGCCAATTCTTTCTGGAAGAAAATCGACAAGGCCGAAATCTGAACCTTAATGGATCCTAATTTTAGGCCCATGGACAGTCCTGTTTGCAGGAAATGCATGAAACGACCTAGTTGAAATTCCTCTGTCGGGGCCTTCCTGGCCTCGCACCACGCAACATATTTCCTCCAAATACGGTGATAATGTTGTGCAGTTACATCCTTCCTGGCTTTGATCAGGGTAGGGATGACTTCATCTGGAATGCCTTTTTCCTTCAGGATCCGGCGTTCAACCGCCATGCCGTCAAACGCAGCCGCGGTAAGTCTTGGAACAGACAGGGTCCTTGCTGAAGCAGGTCCCTTCTTAGAGGTAGAGGCCACGGATCCTCCGTGAGCATCTCTTGAAGTTCCAGGTACCAAGACCTTCTTGGCCAATCCGGAGCCACGCGTATAGTTCTTACTCCTCTCCGTCTTATAATCCTCAGTACCTTTGGTATGAGAGGCAGAGGAGGGAACACATACACTGACTGGTACACCCAAGGTGTTACCAGAGCGTCCACCGCTATTGCCTGAGGGTCCCTTGACCTGGCGCAATACCTGTCTAGTTTTTTGTTGAGGCTGGACGCCATCATGTCCACCTTTGGTTTTTCCCAACGGTTTACAATTACTTGGAAGACTTCTGGATGAAGTCCCCACTCTCCCGGGTGGAGATCGTGTCTGCGGAGAAAATCTGCTTCCCAGTTGTCCACTCCGGGAATGAACACTGCTGACAGTGCTATCACATGATTTTCCGCCCAGCGAAGAATCCTTGCAGCTTCTGCCATCGCTCTCCTGCTTCTTGTGCCGCCCTGTCTGTTTACGTGGGCGACTGCCGTGATGTTGTCCGACTGTATTAACACCGGCTGACCCTGAAGCAGAGGCCTTGCTTGACTTAGGGCATTGTAAATGGCCCTTAGTTCCAGGATATTTATGTGAAATGACTTTTCCATGCTTGACCACAAGCCCTGGAAGTTTCTTCCCTGTGTGACTGCTCCCCAGCCTCTCAGGCTGGCATCCATGGTCACCAGGACCCAGTCCTGAATGCCGAATCTGCGGCCCTCTAGAAGATGAGCACTCTGCAACCACCACAGGAGAGACACCCTTGTCCTCGGAGATAGGGTTATCCGCTAATGCATCTGAAGATGCGATCCGGACCATTTGTCCAGCAGATCCCACTGAAAGGTTCTTGCGTGGAATCTGCCGAATGGAATCGCTTCGTAAGAAGCCACCATTTTTCCCAGGACCCTTGTGCATTGATGCACTGACACTTGGCCTGGTTTTAGGAGGTTCCTGACTAGCTCGGATAACTCCCTGGCTTTCTCCTCCGGGAGAAAAACACCTTTTTCTGGACTGTGTCCAGTATCATCCCTAAGAACAGCAGACGTGTCGTCGGAATCAGCTGCGATTTTGGGATATTTAGAATCCACCCGTGCTGTCTTAGCACTACTTGAGATAGTGCTACTCCGACCTCTAACTGTTCCCTGGACTTTGCCCTTATCAGGAGATCGTCCAAGTAAGGGATAATTAAGACGCCTTTTCTTCGAAGAAGAATCATCATTTCGGCCATTACCTTGGTAAAGACCCGGGGTGCCGTGGACAATCCAAACGGCAGCGTCTGAAACTGATAATGACAGTTCTGTACCACAAACCTGAGGTACCCTTGGTGAGAAGGGCAAATTGGGACATGGAGGTAAGCATCCTTGATGTCCAGAGACACCATATAGTCCCCTTCTTCCAGGTTCGCTATCACTGCTCTGAGTGACTCCATCTTGAATTTGAACCTTTGTATGTAAGTGTTCAAGGATTTCAGATTTAAAATAGGTCTCACCGAGCCGCCTGGCTTCGGTACCACAAACAGCGTGGAATAGTACCCCTTTCCCTGTTGCAGGAGGGGTACCTTGATTATCACCTGCTGGGAATACAGCTTGTGAATGGCTTCCAATACTGCCTCCCTGTCAGAGGGAGACGTTGGTAGAGCAGACTTCAGGAACCGGCGAGGGGGAGACGCCTCGAATTCCAATTTGTACCCCAGAGATACTACCTGCAGGATCCAGGGGTCCACTTGCGAGTGAGCCCACTGCGCGCTGAAATTCTTGAGACGGCCCCCCACCGTGCCTGAGTCCGCTTGTAAGGCCCCAGCGTCATGCTGAGGACTTGGCAGAAGCGGGGGAGGGCTTCTGTTCCTGGGAAGAGGCTGCCTGATGCAGTCTTTTTCCCCTTCCTCTGCCCCGGGGCAGAAATGAGTGGCCTTTTGCCCGCTTGCCCTTAGGGGGACGAAAGGACTGAGCCTGAAAAGACGGTGTCTTTTTCTGCTGAGAGGTGACCTGGGGTAAAAAGGTGTATTTCCCGGCCGTTGCCGTGGCCACCAGGTCCGATAGACCAACCCCAAATAACTACTCCCCTTTATACGGCAATACTTCCATATGCCGTTTGGAATCCGCATCACCTGACCACTGTCGCGTCCATAACCCTCTTCTGGCAGAAATGGACAGCGCACTTACTCTTGATGCCAGGGTGCAAATATCCCTCTGTGCATCTCGCATATATAGAAATGCATCCTTTAAATGATCTATAGTCAATAATATACTGTCCCTATCCAGGGTATCAATATTTTCAGTCAGGGAATCCGACCAAACCACCCCAGCACTGCACATCCAGGCTGAGGCGATTGCTGGTCGCAGTATAACACCAGTATGTGTGTATATACTTTGTAGGATATTTTCCAGCTTCCTATCAGCTGGTTCCTTGAGGGCGGCCGTATCAGGAGACGGTAATGCCACTTGTTTTGATAAGCGTGTGAGCGCTTTATCTACCCTAGGGGGTGTTTCCCAACGCGCCCTAACCTCTGGCGGGAAAGGGTATAATGCCAATAATTTTTTAGGAATTATCAGTTTTTTATCGTGGGAAACCCACGCTTCATCACACACCTCATTTAATTCATCTGATTCAGGAAAAACTACGGGTAGTTTTTTCACACCCCACATAATACCCTTTTTTGTGGTACTTGTAGTATCAGAAATGTTCAAAACCTCCTTCATTGCCGTGATCATGTAACGTGTGGCCCTACTGGAAATCACGTTTGTTTCCTCACCGTCGACACTGGAGTCAGTGTCCATGTCTGGGTCTGTGTCGACCATCTGAGGTAACGGGCGCTTTAGAGCCCCTGACGGTGTTTGAGACGCCTGGACAGGCACTAGCTGATTTGCCGGCTGTCTCATGTCGTCAACAGTTTTTTGTAAAGTGCTGACGCTATCACGTAATTCCTTCCATAAGACCATCCACTCAGGTGTCGACTCCCTAGGGGGTGACATCACTATTACAGGCAATTGCTCCGCCTCCACACCATTTTCCTCCTCATACATGTCGACACAAACGTACCGACACACAGCACACACACAGGGAATGCTCTGATAGAGGACAGGACCCCACTAGCCCTTTGGGGAGACAGAGGGAGAGTTTGCCAGCACACACCAGAGCGCTATATATATATAAGGATAACCTTATATAAGTGTATTTCCCTTATATAGCTGCTGTATAGATTTATCTGCCAAATTAGTGCCCCCCCTCTCTTGTTTTACCCTGTTTATGTAGTGTAGGACTGCAGGGGAGAGTCAGGGAGACGTCCTTCCAGCGGAGCTGTGAGGGAAAATGGCGCTTGTGTGCTGAGGAGATAGGCTCCGCCCCCTTCTCGGCGGCCTTTCTCCCGCTTTTTTATGGAAAACTGGCAGGGGTTAAATGCATCCATATAGCCCAGGAGCTATATGTGATGTATTTTTTGCCATGTAAAGTGTTTTTATTGCGTCTCAGGGAATACCCCCCCCCCCCCCCCCCAAGGGCCCTGCACCCTCAGTGACCGGAGTGTGAAGTGTGCTGAGAGCAATGGCGCACAGCTGCGGTGCTGTGCGCTACCTTATTGAAGACAGGACGTCTTCTGCCGCCGATTTTCCGGACTCTTTTTGTCTTCTGGCTCTGTAAGGGGGCCGGCGGCGCGGCTCTGGGACCCATCCATGGCTGGGCCTGTGATCGGTCCCTCTGGAGCTAATGTCCAGTAGCCTAAGAAGCCTAATCCACTCTGCACGCAGGTGAGTTCGCTTCTTCTCCCCTTAGTCCCTCGATGCAGTGAGCCTGTTGCCAGCAGGACTCACTGAAAATAAAAAACCTAATTTAAACTTTTACTCTAAGCAGCTCAGGAGAGCTACCTAGTATGCACCCTTCTCGTTCGGGCACAAAAATCTAACTGAGGCTTGGTGGAGGGTCATAGGGGGAGGAGCCAGTGCACACCGGGTAGTCCTAAAGCTTTTACTTTTGTGCCCAGTCTCCTGCGGAGCCGCTATTCCCCATGGTCCTGACAGAGTCCCAGCATCCACAAGGACGTCAGAGAAATGTGATTATCAGGTGATGTGTATATAAGGGCCCCCATACCTGCTCTCCCCTGTACAATACATGACAGTCTCCTCTTACCCAGTGATGTGAGGGGCCAGTGATTCTCCATCATCATGTCCTTGTACAGAAACCTGTGTTCCTCTATATACTGCCCCTCCTGCATGGAGACATAGACAGTGACATCCCGACACCTTATAGGAACCTGACACACACAGTGATACAGTCATCACCCAGACACGTCCCCCTGGTGTTACTGTATAATGCCCCATTCCCAGCAGTCACCCCTCCAGTCATCACCTAGACACGTCCCCTAGTGTTACTGTACAATGCCCCATTCCCAGCAGTCACCTCTCCAGTCATCACCCAGACACGTCCCCTGGTGTTACTGTATAATGTCCCACTCCCAGCAGTCACCTCTCCAGTCATCACCCAGACACATTCCCTGGTGTTACTGTATAATGCTCCATTCCCAGCAGTCACCTCTCCAGTCATCACCCAGACACGCCCCCCGGTGTTACTGTATAATGCCCCATTCCCAGCAGTCACCTCTCCAGTCATCACCCAGACACATCCGCTGGTGTTACTGTATAATGTCCCATTCCCAACATTCACTTCTCCAGTCATCACCCAGACATATCCCCTGGTGTTACTGTATAATGCCCCATTCCCGGCAGTCACCTCTCCAGTCATCACCCAGACACATCCCCCGGTGTTACTGTATAATGCTCCATTCCCAGCAGTCACCTCTCCAGTCATCACCCAGACACGCCCCCCGGTGTTACTGTATAATGCCCCATTCCCAGCAGTCACCTCTCCAGTCATCACCCAGACACATCCGCTGGTGTTACTGTATAATGCCCCATTCCCAGCAGTCACCTCTCCAGCCATCACCCAGACACATCCCCTGATGTTACTGTATAATGCCCCATTCCCAGCAGTCACCTCTCCAGTCATCACCCAGACACATCTCCTGGTGTTACTGTATAATACCCCATTCCCAGCAGTCACCTCTCCAGTCATCACCCAGACACATCTGGTGTTACTGTATAATGTCCCATTATCAGCAGTCACCTCTCCAGTCATCACCCAGACACGTCCCCTGGTGTTACTGTATAATGTCCCATTCCCAGCAGTCACCTCTCCAGTCATCACCCAGACACATCTCCTGGTGTTACTGTATAATGTCCCATTCCCAGCAGTCACCTCTCCAGTCATCACCCAGACACTTCCCCTGGTGTTACTGTATAATGCCCCATTCCCAGCAGTCACCTCTCCAGTCATCACCCAGACACAACCCCTGGTGTTACTGTATAATGCCCCATTCCCAGCAGTCATCTCTCCAGTCATCACCCAGACACCCCCCCTGGTGTTACTGTATAATGTCCCATTCCCAGCAGTCACTTCTCCAGTCCTCACCCAGACACATCCCCTGGTGTTACTGTATAATGTAATAATGTATAATATAGTGTGTTATCCGAACAGTTAAATAAACAGTTGAACAAACATTGAGCACCATTAAGGAAAGGTAATTTACTTAAAGAACTTTTATCTCACAAACGACCACAGCATGTTCATCAAACTACTGTTTCTTATTTCAATTCATGGAATTCTCACCAAATTGAACACATTCTACACTCACCCTAAAACTCACCCCTCTGTGCACATTACAGCTTCTATTCTCCACTCCCCTCTTCTAACCACTCATGAGCTTTATACTTACTTCTCTGCAAGTACTTTGACAACCACAATTGGCCACCAGAATAAACACTCGCAAACATCCAACAATATTTACCTCACTCTTCTGCTTTTATTAGCTGGTGCCATATCACCAAATCCAGGCCCCAACCACCTGTCCCTCTCACACTCAGCTATCTCATAACAACATAGAAATCCATCTAACCTCATAAATATCACGTGTCTCCCATCCCCCTCCAAGTCACTAAAATGTGGCTTATGGAATGCATGCTCTGCTTGTAACAAATTACCATCCATCCATGACCTCTTTATCTCTCACAACTTAAATCTGCTGACTATAACAGAAACCTGGCTCACACAATCAGACTCGGCCTCCCCTGCAGCACTGTCACACGGTGGTTTCCACTTCACACACACCCCCAGGCCTGGTAATTATAAAGGTGGTGGGGTTGGAATCTTACTGTTCCAATTTTTCACATACACTGTTCTACCTCAGGTTCCATCACTCGCATTCACATCATTTAAAGTTCACTCTATCAGGATTTTTACCTATTCTCTCTGCATTTTGCAGCTATCTATCGCCCTCCTGGGCAACTCGAACAACAATTTCTAGAAGATTTTTCTGCCTGGCTTCTGCACATCTTATCCTCTGACATCTCCACCATCATTATGGGCGATTTCAATTTAGCTCTTGACAGTCCACAATCTGTTCATGCCTCCAAACTCTTCTCTCTAACCTCCTCTCTTGGCCTCACCCAATGGTCTGACTCCTCTACTCATCAGGAGGGCCACTGCCTTGATCTTGTGTTCACCAGGCACTGCTCAGTTTCTGAATTCATTAACACTCCTTTCTCTCTCTCTGATCACATCCTGATCACCTTCACAATCTCTTCTATTACTCTAAATTCTATGACACTAAAACCTAGCAAGCCTCCTCTAACCCACAGAAATACTAACAATATACATTTTCAACAACTTTCCACTTCTCTGCAAAAACTGCTCTCACCAATCTCTACATTTACCACACCTGACACTGCTGTATCCCACCTGCACAAGACCCTAGAGAGTGCCCTTGATGAAGTGGCTCCAGCTACCCATCACACTCCACGTAGGCTTAGATGTCAACCATGGCACTCTAAATCATCAAGACACCTACAAAAACTGTCACGTAAAGTAGAACGTCAGTGGCGTAAATCTCAGAATCCTCAGATATAAGACCACCTACCACTCCTATCATCAGGCCCTGGACACTGCCAAACATATTTCTAATCTCTCATCTCTTCTCATGCCACCAACCCCAAGCAACTTTTTAATACATTTAAATCACTTCTTTACCCTCCCTCACCTCCCCCACTAGCTACTATCAGTGCCTACAACAGCACAAACCAGTCCAGGTGGTTACTCCATATACCGGCCCTGTTTGAATGTTACCGATCAATCCCATGTAGTTTCTCCTCCATGCCTGGGGTGGCGCTCTCTGCTCCGGTGTTCAGAGTGCTGCTCTGTATCTGCAGCTTGATTAGTAGCTGCTACCACAGCTGTGAGCAGCACCTGTACTCACTACTTAGGCCAGCCACACAGGCTCCCTGTTGCCAATTCATCGAGTCAAGATTGTTATAGCTCCTGGTCCTGGTCATGCTGATCTCTGCTGCTAAATCGACCAAAGAACTGCCAGTGCTCTCGTTCCCGGCGAGTTTCTCCGCAGTCTACACCAGTGTCTCCGGTGCTTCCAGCATTAACTGCTGCACAGCTTCCAGTGTTCTCAAGCAGCTTCTGGACTTTAATGTGTCTCGGTCATCAGCGTGCTGGGAGTCAGTGTCTGCATCAGTCTTTAAGTATCATTTTCAAGTTCCTAGAATCATCAGTGTCTCCAGTCACCGTGTACTACTCTGCAAACCACCAGTGTCTTTAACCATTATTCTCAAGTTCCTGGAATCATCAGCGTCTTCAGTCATCGCTTACAACTTTGCAAATCATCTGTGTTTTCAATCATCATTCACAAGTTCCTTAACTCATCAGCATCTTCAGCATACTTGCCTACCTGACCCTCTCCATGAGAGAGAAAATGCTCTGTTCCTGGACTTTCCTGGTAATGTATGATTGCCATCACCTGTGGTGAAACACCTTTCTTATCAATGAACTAGCTCACCACAGGTGATGGCAATCATACATTACCAGGAAAGTCCAGAAACAGAGCATTTTCTCCCTCATGGAGAGGGCCAGGTAGGCATGTATGATCTTCAGTCACCATTTACAAGTCTGCAAATCACCAGTGTCTTCAATCATCATTCACAAGTTCCTTAACTCATCAGCACCTTTGGTCACCGTACACAAGTTTACAAATCATCAGTGCCATCCTGTGTTCCAGTTACAGTGCAATCCTGCAACCCTGGTACGTGCATACTCTACCACAGTCTACATCATTCTCATGTACTCACAGTTTCCTGGCATCCCATGTCTCCTCAGTTTTCCCTTTGTGTTCTCTAGTTATTCCTGCTTTATATTTATTGTTTACAGTTGTACGTTGCTTTAATAAACTAGTTATTATTCCGTGAACCTCAGTCCCTGCTAATATGTTTTCACACTGGGAGATCCAAACGAATTCTGACAATCCACCACGGGACTCTCACCATACGGCCTTATACAGCGGCCTTATCGATCTCGCCGCAACAGCGGTTCACATGCCGACAATACCAACAGCGCCCATATCCCAGGGCCAATCAGCCCAATGGTAAAGCTGTATCAGCAGCACAAACAAGGTACGAGTCACCTCAAGTCCCATATAAGAGACGGGAATCCAAACTGCCCCCAGTCTGAAAAATTGACTATGGTTTATATATCCACCACGAGATCTTCACTATTTAGCGGCAATTCCTTCCCGCTGTGGACACGGTCCACACGCCGCTTCTATCAACAGTGATAACATCTTGGGACCGTTACCCATACAATACAGCTATAGTGGAAGAGGTGATGTAATCCTGGAGGAGAATATACATCAAGCGCATAACGGATTTTCCACCACTGGACTTGACGGTTCTCTTCTCATCAGTTCCGCGCCGGCACCCACCTGGGCTTGGCATATAAACGTGTTTTTATCTTCCAGCAGTTGTTTTTAAGCCACAACCAATATTTTCTTTCCGGGGACGCCCGGTTGGATATATTGGTCATATTACCACTGAACAATTACATTAATATATGTATTTGGTTTCTAGCTGCTTTTTATATGAATCTGTAAGTACTGTTAATTAATTATACAAGTGTTATGAAATTGCTACACAATTGTACAAGAATAGTTAATATTTAATAGCAATATATACAGATACAAAAGTATTTGTTATTTATAATAAAGTAATTTTAATAACTATTGGGACTCCATGGCTGTTATCTTGTTGGGTACAGTGTTTTGATATATGAGCGCCCCTATCATATTTCTTTTGTCTAGTTATTCCTAATAGGAGCAATACACAACTCTTATATATTGGTGAACGTATACCAAGCATTGTCCCCACCATTTCATTTTTTTAAATATTTTTTCTGATTTTATTTAATTGATGCAGGCGCTGCAAATAATAGTGTCTTGTGTATCAGTGCACAAGAACTTGCCTCCTACTTCAAGGATAAGATTGATAAATCCGAGATGAAATGGTACACTCTTCCTCAGCCAGTGACCTGCTCAATTCCCTACCTGAACCCTCTGGCACTTTCTCTTCATTTGATCCCACAAGTGAAGATGAAGTATCAACACTCTTTCCATCCTCCTACTCCACTACCTCTCCTCTTGATCCTATACCCTCACAGGTCAGTAAAACTTTGTCTCCTGTGCTTATCCCAACCTTAACTAACATCTGTAATCTCTCTCTCTACTGGTATCTTTCCTTCTCTGTTTAAGCATGCAGTGATTACTCCCATTCTAAAAAAACACAACTCTGACCCAAACACACTCTCTAACTACCGTCCATTTCTCAGCTACCAGGTCCCTCCAAGCTACTTGAGAGACTTGCCTACACTCGCCTAACACACTTTCACAACTTATTGGACCCACTTCAGTCAGGCTTTCATGCCCAACACTCCACAGAGATGGCACTGACCAAAGTAGTGAATGTTCCAGTCACTGCTAGATCTAAAGGCCATTACACACTACTCATTCTTCTAGATCTCTCTGCTGCTTATGACATCATTGACCACTGTCTTCTCATACAAATACTACAATCTTTAGGTCTTCAGGACACAGCCCTCTCCTGGTTCTCATCCTACCTATCTAATCGCTCTTTCAGTGTTCACTTCTCTGATTCTACCTCTTCTTCTCTACCTCTATCAGTTGGAGTACCGCAAGTCTCAGTCTTGGGTCCTCTGTTGTTCTCAGTCTATACCTCATCTCATCGCTGGGTGATCATATCATACAACCCATTAAGAGCCTAGCAATCTGGTGGACCATTATGCAACAGGTAGCATCAATCCTTCTGTATCAATGCCTATTTCCCTATAGATTGTAAGCTTGCGAGCAGGACCTTCCTACCTCTATGTCTGTCTGTTTTTACCCAGTTTTGTTCTATTACTGCTGTTCTAATTGTAAAGCGCAACAGAATATGCTGCACTATATAAGAAACTGCTAATAAATATAACACAGGCCGTTCCCCCTGTATACTATGACAGCACAGGAAGCTACCCCTGTATACTATGACAACACAGGCCGCAGCCCCTGTATACTATGACAGCACAGATAGCTACCCCTGTATATTATGACAACACAGGCCGCTGCCCCTGTATATTGTGACAACACATGCCGCTGCCCCTGTATATTATGACAACACATGCCGCTCCCCCTGTATACTATGACAACACAGGATGCTACCCCTGTATACTATGACAACACAGGATGCTACCCCTGTATATTATGACAACACAGGCCGCTGCCCCTGTATATTATGACAACACAGGCCGCTGCCCCTGTATATTATGACAACACAGGCCACGCCTTCTGTATAGAAAGATAATACATTCCACTCACCCTATATAATAATAGTAACAAGACACCACAGGTCCCTCCACTTGTATATTATGACAACACAGGCCACTCCCCCTGTATACTATGACAGTACAGGATGCTACCCCTGTAATATGACAACACAGGCCACTCCTTCTGTATAGAAAGACAATACATGTCGCTCACCCTATATAATAAAAGTAACAAGACACCACAGGCCACTTACCCTGTATAAAAGGGCAACACAGGCTGCTCCCCCTGTATAGTAGGATGTCATAATCCACTACCCCGTATAGGTGGATGCCCCAGGTCGCTCCCCCTGTACAGTAGGACAACACATGCCACTCCCCTGTATTTTAATACAGCTCCACTGAATATTAATACAACATATGCCGCTCCACCTGTATAGTACAATGCCACAGGACACAACACCTGTAATGTCCCGTTTATAGAATTACAGTAACGGCGGGTTCTGTGCTACCTGAATCACTGTAAAGGCGGGATGTGCGCCATCTGTATTACGGTAACAGTGGGGACTGCGCCACCTGTATTACGGTAACGGTGCGGTCTTGCGCCACCTTTATTACGGTAACGACGGGGTCTTGCGCCACCTGTATTACGGTAACGGCGGGGTCTGCGCCACCTGTATTACGGTAACAGTGGGGACTGCGCCACCTGTATTACGGTAACGGTGGGGTCTGCGCCACCTGTATTACGGTAACGGCGGGGGCTGTCACCTGTATTACGGTAACGGTGGGGTCTGCGCCACCTGTATTACGATAACGGCGGGGTCTGCGCAACCTGTATTACGGTAACGGCGGGGTCTGCGCCACCTGTATTACGGTAACGGCGGGGTCTGCGCCACCTGTATTACGGTAACGGCGGGGTCTGTGCCCCCTGTATTACGGTAATGGCGGGGTCTACACAACCTGTATTACGGTAATGGCGGGGTCTACACAACCTGTATTACGGTAACGGTGGAGTCTGCACCACCTGTATTACGGTAACGGCGGGGTCTGCGCCACCTGTATTACGGTAATGGGGTCTGCACCTCCTGTATTATGGTAACGGTGGGGTCTGCACCACCTGTATTACGGTAACGGCGGGGTCTGCGCCACCTGTATTACGGTAATGGGGTCTGCGCCACCTGTATTATGGTAACGGTGGGGTCTGCGCCACCTGTATTACGGTAACGGCGGGGTCTGCACCACCTGTATTACGGTAATAGGACACTAGTGTCAGCCACCTGTACAGGGATAATGCAGCACCAGAGGCTGCTCCAGCTGCACTATAACAAGGCACCAGAGGCTGCTCCCCCTGTAGTACAGAACCTGACACCAGAGCTGCTCAGCCTATAGAATAATAATAATAATATCATTACCTGCTGCCAGACACAGCAATGGCTGCTCTCTGCTCCTGCTGCCTTGTGGGAATGAGTCTAAGCTCTGATAATGACGTAACAGGGAGCCGGGGACAGAGAGTAGGCGGGGCTAATGATGGCTGAGTGACGGGAATCTGCGTGCTGTGGGCGGAGCTGGAGATAGTTGAGTGACGGGGCACTGCGACCTATGAGAGGGAGAGAGGGCGGGGCTGGATGTAACTGTGACTGGAAGCTGCGATTTATGAGCAGCAGAGTGGGCGTGGCCGCGGCCAATGTACAGCAGGAGAGTGATAGGATACGGCGGCCAATGGGCGGGAGAGTGGGCGGGCAGGGAGAGGTTGTTGTGTGATGAGAAGCTGCATCCAATGGGCAATGAGTGGGCGGGGCTGGAGGTAAATGAGTGACAGAGCATTGCGGCCTATGAGAGGGAGTAAGGGCGGGGCTGAGTGTGATAGTGACTGGAAGCTGCGGCCTATAAGCAGTGAGTGGGCGGGGCTGCTCCTGATTGCTGAGTTACCGTGGTAGTCACTACCCATAATCCCATGCGTTATGCTGACGATCCCACGGAAATGCCGTCCCGCCCACTTCCTGAACACATTTCTCCGTCCAGGCCAGTGTGTGAGCTGCTGCCTTATCCTCCAGGTAATGTCCTCTCATCCCACCTGTCTCCTGCCCCCACCTCTCCTAATACCCCCTCTCCTGCCCCCAACCTCTCCTAATACCCCCTCTCCTGCCCCAACCCTCCTAATACCCCCTCTCCTAATACCCCCTCTCCTGCCCCATCCTCTCCTAATACCCCCTCTCCTGCCCCATCCTCTCCTAATACCCCCTCTCCTGCCCCCATCCTCTCCTAATGCCCCCTCTCCCGCCCCCATCCTCTCCTAATGCCCCCTCTCCTGCCCCAACCTCTCCTAATACCCCCTCTCCTGCCCCCATCCTCTCCTAATACCCCCTCTCCTGCCCCCATCCTCTCCTAATACCCCCTCTCCTGCCCCCACCTCTCCTAATACCCCCTCTCCTGCCCCCATCCTCTCCTAATGCCCCCTCTCCCGCCCCCATCCTCTCCTAATGCCCCCTCTCCCGCCCCCATCCTCTCCTAATGCCCCCTCTCCTGCCCCCATCCTCTCCTAACACCCCCTCTCCTGCCCCCAACCCCCTCTCCTGCCCCCATCCTCTCCTGCCCCATCCTCTCCTAATACCCCTCTCCTGCCCCAACCTCTCCTAATACCCCCTCTCCTGCCCCTACCTCTCCTAATACCCCTCTCCTGCCCCCACCTCTCCTAATACCCCCTCTCCTGCCCCCACCTCTCCTAATACCCCCTCTCCTGCCCCCATCCTCTCCTAATACCCCCTCTCCTGCCCCCACCTCTCCTAATACCCCCTCTCCTGCCCCCACCTCTCCTAATACCCCCTCTCCTGCCCCCACCTCTCCTAATACCCCCTCTCCTGCCCCCACCTCTCCTAATACCCCCTCTCCTGCCCCCACCTCTCCTAATACCCCCTCTCCTGCCCCCATCCTCTCCTAATACCCCCTCTCCTGCCCCCATCCTCTCCTAATACCCCCTCTCCTGCCCCCATCCTCTCCTAATACCCCCTCTCCTGCCCCAACCTCTCCCAATACCCCCTCTCCTGCCACATCCTCTCCCAATACCTCCTCTCCTGCCCCATCCTCTCCTAATGCCCCCTCTCCTGTCCCAATCTCTCCTAATACCCCTTCCTGCCTCCTACCTCTCCTAATACCCCCTCTCCTGCCCCCACCTCTCCTAATACCCCCTCTCCTGCCCCCACCTCTCCTAATACCCCCTCTCCTGCCCCCACCTCTCCTAATACCCCCTCTCCTGCCCCCACCTCTCCTAATACCCCCTCTCCTGCCCCCATCCTCTCCTAATACCCCCTCTCCTGCCCCCATCCTCTCCTAATACCCCCTCTCCTGCCCCCATCCTCTCCTAATACCCCCTCTCCTGCCCCCATCCTCTCCTAATACCCCCTCTCCTGCCCCCACCCCACCTAATACCCCCTATCCTGCCCCATCCTCTCCTAATGCCCCCTCTCCTGTCCCAATCTCTCCTAATACCCCTTCTACTGCCTCCTACCTCTCCTAATACCCCTTCTACTGCCCCCACCTCTCCTAATACCCCCTCTCCTGCCCCCACCTCTCCTAATACCCCCTCTCCTGCCCCCATCCTCTCCTAATACCCTAATACCCCCTCTCCTGCCCCCACCTCTCCTAATACCCCCTCTCCTGCCCCATCCTCTCCTAATACCCCCTCTCCTGCCCCATCCTCTCCTAATACCCCCTCTCCTGCCCCATCCTCTCCTAATACCCCCTCTCCTGCCCCATCCTCTCCTAATACCCCCTCTCCTGCCCCATCCTCTCCTAATACCCCCTCTCCTGCCCCATCCTCTCCTAATACCCCCTCTCCTGCCCCATCCTCTCCTAATACCCCCTCTCCTGCCCCATCCTCTCCTAATACCCCCTCTCCTGCCCCATCCTCTCCTAATACCCCCTCTCCTGCCCCATCCTCTCCTAATACCCCCTCTCCTGCCCCATCCTCTCCTAATACCCCCTCTCCTGCCCCATCCTCTCCTAATACCCCCTCTCCTGCCCCATCCTCTCCTAATACCCCCTCTCCTGCCCCATCCTCTCCTAATACCCCCTCTCCTGCCCCATCCTCTCCTAATACCCCCTCTCCTGCCCCATCCTCTCCTAATACCCCCTCTCCTGCCCCCATCCTCACCTAATACCCCCTCTCCTGCCCCCATCCTCTCCTAATACCCCTTCTCCTGCCCCCATCCTCTCCTAATACCCCTTCTCCTGCCCCCATCCTCTCCTAATACCCCTTCTCCTGCCCCCATCCTCTCCTAATACCCCTTCTCCTGCCCCATCCTCTCCTAATACCCCCTCTTCTGCCCCATCCTCTCCTAATACCCCCTCTCCTGCCCCCACCTCTCCTAATACCCCCTCTCCTGCCCCCATCCTCTCCTAATACCCCTTCTCCTGCCCCATCCTCTCCTAATACCCCCTCTCCTGCCCCCATCCTCTCCCAATACCCCCTCCCCTGCCCCCAACCTATCCTAATACCCCCTCTCCTTCCCCTGATATTCTACTAATGCCCCCTCACCTAATGCCCTTCTATTGCCCTCTCTCCTGCCACTGACCTTCTCCTAATACCCCCTCACCTGCATTCCCTACAATCTCTTAATGCCCCCTCACCTGCTGCCGCTGACATTGTCCTAATGGCCCCACACCTTCTGCCCCTGACATTGTCCTAATGCCCTCTCACCTGCTGCCCCTGACATTGTCCTAAAGCCCCCTCACCTGCTGCCCCTGACATTGTCCTAAAGCCCCCTCACCTGCTGCCCCTGACATTCTCCTAAAGCCCCCTCACCTGCTGCCCCTGACATTCTCCTAAAGCCCCCTCAATGCTGCCCCTGACATTCTCCTAAAGCCCCCTCACCTGCTGCCCCTGACATTCTCCTAAAGCCCCCTCACCTGCTGCCCCTGACATTCTCCTAATTAATGCCCCCTCTCCTGCCCCTGACATTGTCCTAATGCCCCATCACCTGCTGCCCCCTGCCTGTACCTTACCACCCCGTCTGTCACCCGCCTCTCCTGCCACCCCCTGCCTCTACCCTGCCACTCCTGCCTGTCACCCACCTCTCATGCCATCCCCTGCCTGTCATCTGTTACTCCCTGTATGTCACCCGCCTCTGCTGACGCCCCTGCCTGTCACCCACCTCTTATGCCATCCCCTAGATGTTATCTGCCTCCCCCTGCCACTCGCTGCCTGTCACCCACCACTCCTGTCACCCACCTTTCCTTCCACCTCCTGCCTGTACCCTGCCACCCACTGCCTGTCACTCACCACTCCTGCCAACCACTTGCCTCTCCTGCCGCCCCCAGTCTATACCCTACCACCCTGTCCTGTACCTTACCACCCCCTGTCTGTCATCCACTTCTCATGCCATCCACTGCTTTTCATCTGCCCCTCCCTGTATGTCACCTGCCTCTCATGTCACCCACCTCTCCTACCACCCCCTGCATGTCACCCACCTCTTATGCCATCCCTTGCATGTCATCTGCCACTCCCTGTTTGTCACCCGCCTTTACCTGCCACCCCCTGCCTGTACCCTTCTGTACCCTGCCACCCACCGCTCCTTCCATCCCCTGCCTGTACCCTACCACCCCATCTGTCACCCGTCTCTCTTGCCACCACCTGCCGTCCTCAGTCTATACCCTACCACCCTGTCCTGTACCCTGCCAGTCGTCTGCAGCCGCTTGCCAGTTGCCTGACACTCCTGCTGCCCCCTGCCTCTCCTACCACCCCCCTGCCCATCACCTGCCACTTTCCTGCCTGTAACCTGCCTCTGCTACCACCCGCTGTCTTTCACCTGCCACCGCCTGTCTTACCTGTGCCTCTCTGCCTGTACCTTTCCTCTATTGCCCCTTCTACCACCCCCTGCCCGTCATCTTCCACCACCTGCATCTCCTGCCACCCACATGTCCGTCACCTGGCTCTCCTGCTTGTACCCTGCTGCCTCACCTGCAGCCCCCTACTCATCACCTGCCTCTCCTCCATCTGCCTGGCTGTACCCTGACGCATCTTCCTCTCCTGCCACCCCCTTTTCATCACCTGCCGTCCCCCCTGACTGTCACTTGGCGTTCCCCCCCCCCCCCCCCCCCATGGCCGTCACCTGTCGTTCCCCCACCCCTGATCGTCACCTGTTGTCGTTCTCCCCCGCCCCCCTGGCCGTCAGCTGTCGTTTCAAACCCACCCCGTCACCTGTCGTTTCCCCGCCACCCGCCTCCCCCGGCCGTCACATGTGTGTCCCCCCTCCCCCCCCCCCCCCCCCGACCGTCACCTGTCGTTCCCGCCTCTCTCCCCCTGGCCGTCA
Source organism: Pseudophryne corroboree (assembly GCF_028390025.1). Taxonomy (NCBI): domain Eukaryota; kingdom Metazoa; phylum Chordata; class Amphibia; order Anura; family Myobatrachidae; genus Pseudophryne; species Pseudophryne corroboree. The sequence goes on from NW_026967541.1 coordinate 2,281,600, forward strand.
CCTGTCGGCGTGACTGGTGGCTGCATGGGGGAGGAGTTGCGTGACCGGTGGCTGCATGAGGGAGGAGTTGTGTGACCTTGTGGCTGCATGGGGGTGAGGTTGCGTGACCGGTGGCTGCATTGGGGGTATAACCAGCAGGCACAGCATAGTGAGGGTGGGATGTGATTGTAGCTGCATGGGGGTGGGGTGTGTGACCAGTAGGCACAGCAGAAGTGAGGGTAGGATGCGCACACATCACAGTTAGGTTGTGGTGGGAGAAGTGTGCACAGCAGAAGTGAGGGTAGGATGCGCACACATCACAGTTAGGTTGTGGTGGGAGAAGTGTGCACAGCAGAAGTGAGGGTAGGATGCGCACACATCACAGTTAGGTTGTGGTGGGAGAAGTGTGCACAGCAGAAGTGAGGGTAGGATGCGCACACATCACAGTTAGGTTGTGGTGGGAGAAGTGTGCACATCAGTGAGGGTAGGATGCGCACACATCACAGTTAGGTTGTGGTGGGAGAAGTGTGCACATCAGTGAGGGTAGGATGCGCACACATCACAGTTAGGTTGTGGTGGGAGAAGTGTGCACAGCAGAAGTGAGGGTAGGATGCGCACACATCACAGTTAGGTTGTGGTGGGAGAAGTGTGCACAGCAGAAGTGAGGGTAGGATGCGCACACATCACAGTTGGGTTGTGGTGGGAGAAGTGTGCACAGCAGAAGTGAGGGTAGAACGCTCCGCACACATGGGGTTGGGTGTACCTGTATATCAGTGACGTGCGGGGAGACGGAGCTTTTCCTGTCATACTAACATATACGCCACAGTTTAGACTGTATACAGTATATAAAAAATACAAAGAACATATAAATATCATCTTTGTATTATTCTAATCATTTCTGTAGTCAAAAGTCTGAAGTAAAAATTCTATGGTAGGTGAGGCAGTGCCCCCCCCCCCCCCCTCCACCTACCTTACCCGCACTCACCAAATTTATACTACTCCTCCTGTGTATAATGCCCAAATGTGTGTAAACTGCTGCACCTGTGTATAATGCCCACATTTATATACCGCTGCACCTGTGTATAATGCCCACGTGTATATACCGCTGCACCTGTGTATAATGCCCACGTGTGTATAACTCTGCACCTGTGTCTAATGCCCACGTGTGTATACCTCTGCACCTGTGTCTAATGCCCACGTGTGTATACCTCTGCACCTGTGTCTAATGCCCACGTGTGTATACCTCTGCACCTGTGTATAATGCCCACGTGTGTATACCTCTGCACCTGTGTATAATGCCCACGTGTGTTTACCTCTGCACCTGTGTATAATGCCCACGTGTGTATACCTCTGCACCTGTGTATAATGCCCACGTGTATATACCTCTGCACCTGTGTATAATGCCCACGTGTATATACCTCTGCACCTGTGTCTGATGCCCACGTGTATATACCTCTGCACCTGTGTCTAATGCCCACGTGTGTATACCTCTGCACCTGTGTATAATGCCCACGTGTATATACCTCTGCACCTGTGTCTAATGCCCACGTGTGTATACCTCTGCACCTGTGTCTAATGCCCACGTGTGTATACCTCTGCACCTGTGTCTAATGCCCACGTGTATATACCTCTGCACCTGTGTCTAATGCCCACGTGTGTATACCTCTGCACCTGTGTCTAATGCCCACGTGTGTATACCTCTGCACCTGTGTCTAATGCCCACGTGTGTATACCTCTGCACCTGTGTATAATGCCCACGTGTGTATACCTCTGCACCTGTGTATAATGCCCACGTGTATATACCTCTGCACCTGTGTATAATGCCCACGTGTGTGTATACCTCTGCACCTGTGTATAATGCCCACGTGTGTGTATACCTCTGCACCTGTGTATAATGCCCACGTGTGTATACCTCTGCACCTGTGTCCAATGCCCACGTGTATATACCTCTGCACCTGTGTATAATGCCCACGTGTGTATACCTCTGCACCTGTGTATAATGCCCACGTGTGTATACCTCTGCACCTGTGTCCAATGCCCACGTGTGTATACCTCTGCACCTGTGTATAATGCCCACGTGTGTATACCTCTGCACCTGTGTATAATGCCCACGTGTGTATACCTCTGCACCTGTGTATAATGCCCACGTGTGTGTATACCTCTGCACCTGTGTATAATGCCCACGTGTGTGTATACCTCTGCACCTGTGTATAATGCCCACGTGTGTATACCTCTGCACCTGTGTATAATGCCCACGTGTATATACCTCTGCACCTGTGTCTAATGCCCACGTGTGTATACCTCTGCACCTGAGTATAATGCCCACGTGTGTATACCTCTGCACCTGTGTATAATGCCCACGTGTGTATACCTCTGCACCTGAGTATAATGCCCACGTGTGTATACCTCTGCACCTGTGTATAATGCCCACGTGTGTATACCTCTGCACCTGTGTCTAATGCCCACGTGTGTATACCGCTGCACCTGTGTATAATGCCCACGTGTATATACCTCTGCCCCTGTGTATAATGCCCACGTGTGTATACCTCTGCACCTGTGTATAATGCCCACGTGTGTATACCTCTGCACCTGTGTCCAATGCCCACGTGTGTATACCTCTGCACCTGTGTCCAATGCCCACGTGTGTATACCTCTGCACCTGTGTCCAATGCCCACGTGTGTATACCTCTGCACCTGTGTATAATGCCCACGTGTGTATAATGCCCACGTGTATATACCTCTGCACCTGTGTCTAATGCCCACGTGTATATACCTCTGCACCTGTGTATAATGCCCACGTGTGTATACCTCTGCACCTGTGTACAATGCTCACGTGTATATACTACTGCACCTGTGTCTAATGCCCACGTGTGTATACCTCTGCACCTGTGTATAATGCCCACGTGTGTATACCTCTGCACCTGTGTATAATGCCCACGTGTGTATACCTCTGCACCTGTGTATAATGCCCACGTGTGTATACCTCTGCACCTGTGTATAATGCCCACGTGTGTATACCTCTGCACCTGTGTATAATGCCCACGTGTGTATACCTCTGCACCTGTGTATAATGCCCACGTGTGTATACCTCTGCACCTGTGTATAATGCCCACGTGTGTATACCTCTGCACCTGTGTATAATGCCCACGTGTGTATACCTCTGCACCTGTGTATAATGCCCACGTGTGTATACCTCTGCACCTGTGTATAATGCCCACGTGTGTATACCGCTGCCCCTGTGTGTAATGCCCACGTGTGTATACCGCTGCACCTATGTGTAATCCTTGGGCTCATATATTGTGTGTAAATCTGACTCTGGTACTAGCCAGTGCCTCCTGATAAATGTACCTCACCGCACGGCCCTGGTGTGTATGTCTGGTAGGTACATTGAGTAGAAAGGAGGTAACCATAATGCAGAGGTAAGTGTGCCCGTTACAGGACAGGTGCACTGTGTGGGTTGGGATGAGTGTGTCTATTGGCACAGTAGTAATAATACAGGGACATGACTGGGGAGGTGAGGGGATCTGTGTGTATTTACAGTGATGTCTCCCCCATTTCGCAGGGTTACACAGTAGTGAAGAAGACATCCGGTGAGTGTGAGACACCGAGCAGCCATCCCTGTGTGTCAGGAGGACTGCGCAGGACCCAGAGCCCCATCACGGTGCCTCCACCTCACTCACTGACACATGAGACACATTGACCAGAAGATCCTGGAACTCCCTAACAAGATAATTCAGCTGCTGACTGGAGAGGTGACTGCTGGGAATGGGACATTATACAGTAACACCAGGGGATGTGTCTGGGAGATGACTGGAGAGGTGACTGCTGGGAATGGGGCATTATACAGTAACACCAGGGGATGTGTCTGGGTGATGACTGGAGAGGTGACTGCTGGGAATGGGGCATTATACAGTAACACCAGGGGATGTGTCCGAGTGATGACTGGAGAGGTAACTGCTGGGAATGGGACATTATACAGTAACACCAGGGGATGTGTCTGGGTGATGACTGGAGAGGTGACTGCTGGGAATGGGGCATTATACAGTAACACCAGGGGATGTGTCTGGGTGATGACTGGAGAGGTGACTGCTGGGAGTGGGACATTATACAGTAACACCGGGGGATGTGTCTGGGTGATGACTGGAGAGGTGACTGCCGGGACTGGGACATTATACAGTAACACCAGGGGATGTGTCTGGGTGATGACTGGAGAGGTGACTGCTGGGAATGGGACATTATACAGTAACACCAGGGAATGTGTCTGGTGATGACTGGAGAGGTGACTGCTGGGAATGGGGCATTATACAGTAACACCAGGGGATGTGTCTGGGTGATGACTGGAGAGGTGACTGCTGGGAATGGGGCATTATACAGTAATACCAGGGGATGTGTCTGGGTGATGACTGGAGAGGTGACTGCTGGGAATGGGGCATTATACAGTAACACTGGGGAATGTGTCTGGGTGATGACTGGACAGGTGACTGCTGGGAATGGGACATTATACAGTAACACCAGGGAATGTGTCTGGGTGATGACTGGAGAGGTGACTGCTGGGAATGGGGCATTATACAGTAATACCAGGGGATGTGTCTGGGTGATGACTGGAAAAGGTAACTGCTGGGAATGGGACATTATACAGTAACACCAGGGGACGTGTCTGGGTGATGACTGGAGAGGTGACTGCTGGGAATGGGGCATTATACAGTAACACCAGGGGATGTGTCTGGGTGATGACTGGAAAAGGTGACTGCTGGGAATGGGACATTATATAGTAACACCAGGGGATGCGTCTGGGTGATGACTGGAGAGGTAACTGCTGGGAATGGGACATTATACGGTAACACCAGGGGATGTGTCTGGGTGATGACTGGACAGGTGACTGCTGGGAATGGGGCATTATACAGTAACACCAGGGGACGTGTCTGGGTGATTACTGGAGAGGTGACTGATGGGAATCGGGCATTATACTGTAACACCAGGGGACGTGTCTGGGTGATGACTGGAGAGGTGACTGCTGGGAATGGGACATTATACAGTAACACCAGGGGATGTGTCTGGGTGATGACTGTATCACTGTGGGTGTCAGGTTCCTATAAGGCAGGCTTTCCCAACCACGGTCCTCAAGGCACACCAACAGTGCAGGTTTTAGTGATATTCAGGCTGCAGCACAGACTGTTAAATCAAAATAAGTGAGCTACTAATTAAGTCACCTGTGCTGATGCCTGGATATCACTAAAACATGCACTGTTGGTGTGCCTTGAGGACCGTGGTTGGGAAAGCCTGCTATAAGGTGTCAGGATGTCACGGTCTATGTCTCCATGCAGGAGGGGGAGTATATAGAGGAACACAGGGGTCTGTACAAGGACGTGATGATGGAGAATCACCGGCCCCTCACATCACTGGGTAAGAGGAGACTGTCATGTATTGTACAGGGGAGAGCAGGTATGGGGGCCCCCTATATACACACACCATCTGATAATCACATATATACACTGTACTCAGTCACTGTGTGTCTCCTACAGATGGGCCCAGTAACAGAGATACCCCAGAGAGATGTCCCCGTCCTCTGTATTCCCAGGATTGTACAGAGGAGAATCACAGGATCCCACAGGAGGATCAGGTAGGTGGGATTTAGGGTCTCTCCAATATACCTCAGTGACTGTCACTATATGATCTGTAGAGGAGCTGTGTGTCTTATACACTGATATTATACTGTTTCACCTCAGTTAAGTCTGACTGTGCAAATTTTTGTGTTTTTAGGTAGAACGTCTGTCTGATATTAAAACAGAATATATAGAGGGAGAAGAAGAGACGTATGTGAGTGATATAAAGGCAGAAGATACAGAGGGAGAAGAAGAGACGTATGTGACTGATATGAAGACAGAAGATATAGAGGGAGAAGTAGAGACGTATGTCACTGATATAAAGGCAGAAGATATAGAGGGAGAAGAAGACACGTATGTGAGGGGTGATCAGCAGTGTAAGGAGGAGGAGATCCCTACAGATATCAGCACAGGTGAGTAATAAACACATATTCTCCTTACTCAGTGACTACAGCAATCTCTTATCCTACATCCTCCTCTGTCAGTACAAACTAATGAATGTGTATTTTTCCAGTGGGGGAGTCAGGAGCCATCAGCACTGTGACCTGAAGGGTTCCGTAAGAGGGCCCTCACCACCTCGAGTCCCGCCTCCAGTCACAAAATGGATGTTTAGGTGACACAGTACCTGGCCAGATAGGGGATTCCCACTTACCGTCAGTAATTGCATGTTACCGACTATGATGCCACCACCAGACTCCTACCCTGCCGTGGTGCCTGGAACCACGGTTCTGCTCTGTATGCGTCGACACATTGTCTTACCACACCTGTGTGGTGCTGACTATTCCCCACTTGTCGCTTGTCTAGACCTCTGCGCGGTAGCTGGCGGAAGGCGGAGTTTGGGGACACTGAGTGTACCCTGGACAGCCGGAAAACTGAGCTAGGTTTCGCCTAGCCCTGCAGGTCGCAAGATGAAGCGGTCATCTTGAGGCAGAAGATGTTTATTTGCCCAAAATAGTCTTAAAAAAGACTCTGCAATACTGCAGATGTTTACAGCAGAACGCAAATGGTATAGCACACTCTGGAGGCTCGCAGGCCTCCTTTTTATGTCCATGTTCCACACCGTACCATAGGGGGTAACCAATCACTATTTACTCATGAGCTGTGCAAACATTGGCCACATGCACAGCTTCCATTGTCCTCTATGGACAGTGGGGAGTGGTCACTCTTCTTTGACCGTCCCATCCTGGAGGGTTGGGATCCACCCTGGTGATGATCAGTCTGGGCTGGGGGAAAGTTTTCCTGCTGAAACTTACTTCCAGGAATCTGCCCGGGACCTAGCTCACCAGCTGCTTCCTGAATTCGAGCTCCAGAGATGGGCAGCCTAGATCCTCTGTCAGGGTTTTCTGTTCACCGAGGGTGATCTCTATGGAGCTCAAGAAAACCAGTCAGCTTGTTGGGAAGCTGAGCTTTTCCTCTCTCACCCCATGATACTTTTATGTGGGAGGCTAGAGAGGAAGGGATTAAGTTTTTGGGGAAAAGGTCTGGAGGAATCCATCAGCCTGCCCAGTAATGGATTCCCCCCTCCTGGGACACACAACCAAGTAAGTGCATTTCACTTAAAATACAATTCAAATACACTATACACATTGTTGCCTATTTATACACTGAGCCAGTGCCCTGCACAGGCTCCACATACCCAGGCACTGCAGTGCCTCACCATACTATATATATTAAATACATTTCAATACATTATTAGGTTTGTTTGTACTGTGCCCAGCGCTCAGCTTCCCTAGCTCTGCAGCCTGACTGCAAGGCCTCTCCCCAGGGGTCGGCAGGGTGCACTGAGTGGGGGGCTGTCTGTAGCAGGGGCTAACTTACCTGCCCCGCTGCTGCCCCCCACCACCACCCAGTGTGGCCAAAATCTGTTGCCTCGCCGCAGCCCCCAGATCTGAGGCTGCGGCGCACCCCCCTATCTGATAGCCCGGCGGCTTGGGACGCTCGTCCCGGCCACCGCGGCTCTGTGCCTTTAGCTCCCATAACTCAGTGCATATCGCTCTATGTGCCCCCCGCCGCTAGGGAGACGGCTAGCCCGGTCCCCTGTGAGTGGCGCACCAATGGCGTCAGTGTCTGCTCCCTCCTGGAGCCCGGCAGCCCATGACGCTCGTCCTGGCCGCCGCGGCCCTGTCCCTGTGCAATGTTGAGGCGCAGGGAGCCCAGCTCCTGGACCTCAGCACCTGTCTCCTCCCGCCGCACAGTGAGCCGGCTAGCCTGGTCCCCCATCTGTGGCGCAATCTGGTCATCTGTGGCTCCTTTCTCCGGCGCATACACCGGGAGCCGGAGGTCCTGGTCTCCCAGCTGCGGCGCCTTGCTGCACTCTCTCCTCTGGCGCTGGTGTGTGTACGCGCCGGGGGTTTACCATTTCACTGCCACTGGAGAGGATCCGGGCCGCAGCAGCGCGCCATCGATGATTTTTTTACATTTCAATACCTGGTGCCTAGCATCAGTGCATTTTAAAAGTGGCGCCAAGCGCCTATTGTCCTGTAAATGGCGCCGGACACTTAGTGTTAACCCCTTCAGTGCCACGGCTGCTATTAACCATGTGGCCGCCAGGGTCTCCGGCAGCAATCACCAATTATACTCCTGCTCTCCCCCTCACATCATGTCACAGTTTCCAGCCCAGAGATCTGACCAGTCTCCTCCCCACACTCTCTGGTGTATCTCATACATCAGGAGCCATCAGCCCCTATTATACTCCTGCTCTCCCCCTCACATCATGTCACTGTGTGTTACCAGCCCAGAGATCTGATCAGTCTCCTCCCCACACTCTCTGGTGTATCTCATACATCAGGAGACATCAGCCCCTATTATACTCCTGTTCTCCCCCTCACATCATGTCACTGTGTGTTACCAGCCCAGAGATCTGACCAGTCTCCTCTCCACACTCTCTGGTGTATCTCGTACATCAGGAGACATCAGCCCCTATTATACTCCTGCTCTCCCCTCACATCATGTCACTGTGTGTTACCAGCCCAGAGATCTGACCAGTCTCCTCCCCACACTCTCTGGTGTATCTCGTACATCAGGAGACATCAGCCCCTATTATACTCCTGCTCTCCCCTCACATCATGTCACTGTGTGTTACCAGCCCAGAGATCTGACCAGTCTCCTCTCCACACTCTTTGGTGTATCTCGTACATCAGGAGACATCAGCCCCTATTATACTCCTGCTCTCCCCTCACATCATGTCACTTTCACCAGCAGCCCTACTGTGTGCTAGCAGTACCTCAGCCTATGGTATTAGATGCCCTGAGTGTCTCTATTAGCACACGCCGGTATATACATAAACCATATAGGCCGGCGTGTGCTAATAGATATATTAATATATCTATAATATATAAGCCAGATTAGTAAAATGTGCACTCAGGAGAGGATGCCACTCTGGAGCTCCAGAGGATTTTTTCTTCAGTTTATTTTAAACTTTGTTATTGTCGGTATACTGATGCCCATACAGCATAACAGTAGACCTGCACTGAGGGAGTTGGGGGGGGGTTACCGGTCTCTTCAGGCATCAGAGCCGCTTCCCCGCTGCAGGATCACCGTTGTTGGTACCGCAGGGCACTGCGCCTTACCAAACGCAATCTCAGCATGCCGCACACACCTAGCAATGCCGGGAGGTGAGAAGAGTGGTGAGTACAAACCAGGGGACCCACAAGGGGGTCCCCCGGCTCTTGGTGCGGCACGATTACAGGGGACGCTCCACGGAGGAATCCGCTATAGTTCCCTGTGTACACTGGCAGCGGTGGTAGAAACAGGCATTCGTGTTACGTTTTACACCTGTTAGGAGACATTGCCAGTATAAATATATGCTTATCTCTGGCGCCATTATAGGGGGCGGAGATACCTAAAGCGGGTGCAGCGGCGTTTTGGCGCCTTCCTCTGCTTACAGCTGCAGCAGCAAGGACAGACGGGTCCTCCAGACACTCGGGACACACAGGAAACTGGTACAGGGGTGTAAATATGGGGGAGAGCCGCTATTATACACACTATAGTGTCCTAAAAAGGACAAGACTCCGGTGTTATACCGAGTCTGACAGGTTTGGGTGTGCTGTTCCTCTCTCTGTGTCTCCTTCTCACATACAGTAAGGGCAGGCTTGCTATATATACACGTGTGTATACTGTAAACATGGTAAAACACCAATTATGCAGTGTATGTCACACCAGATTCTCCCTCTGCGGATGGTTCCCTCTCATGTGAACAATGCAGCCAATCCTTCCAAGTTAGTGAGGAGGCTGGGGAAGGGGGGAAGGGGGGGAGGGTCAGGAGCACCCTGGCTCAGTGCCATAAAAACCATGATGGCAGCCATGTCATCCCAGCTCACTGCTAATAATCAAAAGACACAACAACTGCAGCAGGCTGTAGCAGACCTAGCTGGAAGGGCAGATGATAAACAGCCCCCCCTCCCTAGTTCAGGGCCACATAAGCGTGGGCTGCCTGATTTACTCTCAGAATCTGAGGACGAGGTACAGGAGGAATTGAATCCTATTACAGAGGATTAACCACCTGCACAGAGTATCAAGCCCCTCATACTTGCTATCAGGGATGTGATAAAAGTCCCTTTGGAAGACGCTGCAGTACAGAAAAAAGTGTCCCTTTCCCTGATTCCAATGCTGGGTACACACTGGCAGATATATTGGCCAATCAGTTGGTTGTCCAATATATCTTTTGCTGATCTGCAGGTGTGTACAAGCAATATGTCTGTGAAAGACACAGCAGCTGCAATATATCTGCAGATATATTAGTGCATCTTTCAGTGTGTATGAACAATCCCCATCTGCATATATAGCTGCAGATCGATTGGACAGCAGATATATCTGCCAGTGTGTACCCAGCTTAAGGAACTAGATGACCTGTTTTAGTTAACCTGGAAAAATCCTGATAAAAAAAATACCAGGTGACAAAACGGTTTATGCACACTTTCCCATTTACTCCAGAAGGCAGGAAACACTGGGGAGAGCCCCCGGCAGCAGACGTATCAGTCTCTCGCCTATCAAAGAAAGTGCTATTACCAGTCCCTGGCTCCTCTGCATTAAAGGACCCTGGGGATAGTAAAATAGAGACTACACTAAAGTCTATTTACACAGCGGCTGGTGTATCACAAAGACCTGTGATAGCGGGTTGCCGGATGACACATGCCATTCATACATGGGTGGCCCAAATTCAAGAAAGCCTTGTGGGAGATACGTCCCTGGTGACTCTTATAAAACACATTCAGGACACTGCACGCCTCCTGTGTGACTCTCTGAAGGGGATAGGCGCTATTAACGCTAGGTCTACTGCCATGGCAGTGTCGGTGCGCAGAACTTTGTGGCTGGGTCGGTGTATAGCGACGCAGATTCCAAGCGCAGAGTGTGGAGTCTCTTCCTTTCTCAGGGGAGTGGCCATTTGGGGTTGAGTTGGATACATGGATTTCAAAGGTTACTGCAGGTAAATCCACGTTTCTCCCCTCTGGGGCCCAGCTGGCTAGGCGTTCCTACCCAAGGAGGTCTACCCAGTCCTTTCGGACTACCAGGTTCAGATCAAGAGCCGGAGGCACCTGAAATGCGGCGAGAGGCACCAGAGACAAGATAAGAAAACCAGCCACCACAGGTTCTCGGAAACAAAGCACCAGTTCAGCTTCCACTAGGGCCTTGGCATGATGGTGACCCCCCACCCTGAGGGAATCTCGAGGTGGTATCTCGGCTGCGTGGTCACGATCGGTGGAGATTGGCAATCGAGCTTGAGCTGGGAGGACAGCTGATTGTGTAGGAAGTAGACGAGAAGGTTGAATGAAGTTCTTCCTCATGAGGTGGAGGCCTAGTGGGTGTTAGAGTTGGCTGGAGGGCATAAAAAGAATGAGAACTCTGTAGAAGGATAACAGTGTTTTTAATGAAGAAACAACTGTACACCCGATACTTGAGGAATTGAAAGACACGGAATAATGAACTGAAGTCTATGATTAAACGAGTTGAGAAATGGAGCTGAAGATCACCAGTATTTGAGGAACTGAAAGTCTGTGGCTTGTGACTGGTAGACGAGGCTGAGAAACTCTGACTTTGAAGAAATGAAGACTATGGCTTGGGCTTGCGAGACGCTCGCAGGAACCAGTGTTTACCACCAGAAGCCCCGTAACGACCGGGATCCCAGTGAGCGCCTCCATGAGTGGCGACGGGTTAAGCGACAGGACTGCAGCAGTGATAGGTCATGGACAGATAATAGCAACCGAAACCGGGGAACCAGGAGCAGCCTGGGAGCATAGAGCTGGAGCACCTTTCACAGGAAAGTAACTTGAAGCACTGGCATTCTCTCTCCCTGAGCCAGCCTCCCTTTTATAAGGGAAGACTACACTGGATTGGCTGGATACAGAGTGTGGATTTCATTGGCAGATCTCAGGTCTCCAACATGGCCACCCCCAGCACTGGGGACATTCTCAGCTGCAGCACTTTAGCTAACCCAGCTCCGGCCCCGACTTCCTGAGACTGAGTCACAGATACAGGGCTCTGCTGCAGCAACTACCCACCGCAGCACCCGGCCCCCGACCTCCGGAAGCCACACGCGCGCCCAAGGACCCACTGAAAGCAGCTCCCCTCCGCCGCAACTAAAGTAAGCCCAGTCCCAAGTCATTGTTCCAGTGCCACTACAACAACAGGGAAAGGGTTACTACTCCATCCTGTTTGTGGTACCAAAACCAGACGGTTCAGTAAAACCCATTTTGAAACTAAAATCCTTGAATCCTTTAAGGAAAGGTTTTCAAGTTCAAGATGGAATCCTTGTGAGCAGTGATTGCGGGTCTGGAAGAACGGGAGTTCATGGTCTTGCTGGATATAAAGGATGATCATCTCCATATCCCGATTTGGCCACCCCATCAGGCCTACCTGCGTTTTTTTCCTAAAATCCTTTTTCATTAAGGTTTTTTAAATATTTTATTCATCATATATTGTTACTCCATATAGATGTTATATTGATTTTATTATGTATTAAATATGTTGTTTGATATACTTATCTCATCTATGACCCACTAGCGCTATTTATTTTTATTACCTACCTGCGGTTTGCCCTGCTGAATGATCACTACCAGTTCCAGGGGCTACCCTTCGGCCTGGCCACAGCTCCAAGGGTCTTCACAAAGGTGATGGCGGAGATGATGTTCCAGCTCCGAGTCCAGGGGATCAATATTGTCCCTTACCTAGACGAGCTCTTGATAAAGGTGAGGTCCAGGGAGCTTCTATTGCTCAATATAGGCCGCACTATTCAGCTTCTGTCACATCATAGGTGGATCCTCAATTTACAGAAGTCCCTACTTCTGAGAAACATTCCCAGGAACAGGAGCCTACTCAGTGGCTGTTTCTGGATACAGTGGCTCAGAGAGTGTTCCTCCCAGAGGACAAGGCAAGGACGCTCCAGGATGTGGTCCGAGTGGTTTTACGACCAGGCGCTCTAGTACAGAAGGTTCCATGCCAGAACATTTCAATTGGATCTCCTGAGGTAGTGGTCCGGTTCACATCTTCAGATGCACCGGATCATACACTACCGTTCAAAAGTTTGTGGTCACTTAGAAATTTCCTTTTTTTTTTATTTTATTTTTTATTTTATTTTTTTGAAGGAAAAGCACTTTTTTTTTTCAATGAAGGTAACATTAAATTAATCAGAAATACACTCTATACATTGTTAATGTGGTAAATGACTATATTAGCTGGAAACGTCTGGTTTTTAATGGAATATCTACAGAGTTGTATAGAGGCACATTTCCAGCAACCATCTCTCCAGTGTTCTAATGGTACATTGTGTTTTCTAATCGCGGTAGAAGACTAATGGATGTTTAGAAAATCCTTTAAAACCCTTGTGCAATCATGTTAGCACAGCTGAAAATGGGTTTGCTCGTTAGAGAAGCTATAACACTGGCCTTCATTTAAGCTAGTTGAGTATCTGGAACATCACATTCGTGGGTTTGATTATACTCTCAAAATAGCAAGAAAAAGAGAACTTTCATGTGAAACTCGACAGTCTATTATTGTTCTTATAAATGAAGACTATTTCTATGCAAGAAATTGCCAAGAAACTGAACATTTCCTACAACGGTCTGTACTACTCCCTTCTGTTAGGTTCCTGGTGCTCAGAACAAGGAAGATGTTGCGTAGTGAGTCCTGAGCACCAGAACGGGACGCTGAAATAAGGTGTGGTGTGGAAATAGCCCCTAGCACCCTACCTCCATTGTTTTACCCGTGTGGTCAGTTCACGCCTGAGTGACTATGGTTTCTTGGGCCCACGGCAGCCGCGTTTGAAGGGCAGATTATGTCTGCCCAACTCCAGTGCCCCCAGGTCTTAGCGTGAGACAAGGCGTGAACCGAGACAGGATAATAACAAGGGGACCTCTAACTAAAACAACAGAAAGCTAGGGGCTACTAACTACCCTAAAACTAAATATATGTGCAGCACGCCGCCAAAGGAAAAGAACAACAAAGGAAATGTCCACACGCCGACACAATACTGTTGTGTACCGGCGGCGACAGCATAAGCTGAACCCTCTGCAAAACACCAGTAACTAAATTTCTCTGACGTCCTAAGTGGATGCTGGGAACTCCGTAAGGACCATGGGGAATAGCGGCTCCGCAGGAGACTGGGCACAAAAGTAAAGCTTTAGGACTAGCTGGTGTGCACTGGCTCCTCCCCCTATGACCCTCCTCCAAGCCTCAGTTAGATTTTTGTGCCCGAACGAGAAGGGTGCACACTAGGTGGCTCTCCTGAGCTGCTTAGTGAAAAGTTTAGTTTTTAGGTTTTTTATTTTCAGTGAGACCTGCTGGCAACAGGCTCACTGCATCGAGGGACTAAGGGGAGAAGAAGCGAACTCACCTGCGTGCAGAGTGGATTGGGCTTCTTAGGCTACTGGACACCATTAGCTCCAGAGGGATCGAACACAGGCCCAGCCATTGAGTCCGGTCCCAGAGCCGCGCCGCCGGCCCCCTAACAGAGCCAGAAGCAAGAAGAGGTCTGGAAAATCGGCGGCAGAAGACATCCTGTCTTCACCAAGGTAGCGCACAGCACTGCAGCTGTGCGCCATTGCTCCTCAGCACACTTCACACTGCGGTCACTGAGGGTGCAGGGCGCTAGGGGGGGGCGCCCTGAGCAGCAATAAAAACACCTTGGCTGGCGAAAATACATCACATATAGCCCCCAGGGCTATATGGATGAATTTTAACCCCTGCCAGATTCCTCATAAAAGCGGGAGAAAAGGCCGCCGAGAAGGGGGCGGAGCCTATCTCCTCAGCACACAGGCGCCATTTTCCCTCACAGCTCCGCTGGAAGGACGTCTCCCTGACTCTCCCCTGCAGTCCTGCACTACAGAAACAGGGTAAAAAAGAGAGGAGGGCACTAATTGGCGATATTTGAACATATAGCAGCTATATAAGGGAAAAACACATATAAGGTTATTCCTGTATATTAATATAGCGCTCTGGTGTGTGCTGGCATACTCTCCCTCTGTCTCCCCAAAGGGCTAGTGGGGTCCTGTCCTCTGTCAGAGCATTCCCTGTGTGTGTGCTGTGTGTCGGTACGTTGTGTCGACATATATGAGGAGGAAAATGATGTGGAGGTGGAGCAATTGCCTATAATAGAGATGTCACCTCCTAGAGAGTCGACACCTGAGTGGATGAGATGCTGGAAGGAATTACGTGACCGTGTCAGTTCTTTACAAAAGACAGTTGACGACATGAGACAGCCGGCTACTCAGCTTGTGCCTGTCCAGGCATCTCAAAAGCCATCAGGGGCTCTAAAACGCCCATTACCTCAGATGGTAGATACAGACGTCGACACGGATACTGACTCCAGTGTAGACGGTGAAGAGACGAATGTGACTTCCAGTAGGGCCACACGTTATGATTGAGGCAATGAAAAATGTTTTACATATTTCTGATAATACCACTACCACTAAAAGGGGTATTATGTTCGGTGAGAAAAAACTACCTGTAGTTTTTCCCGAATCTGAGGAATTAAATGAAGTGTGTGATGAAGCGTGGGTTTCCCCCGATAAAAAACAGATAATTTCTAAAAAATTATTGGCATTCTATCCTTTCCCGCCAGAGGTTAGGGTACGTTGGGAAACACCCCCTAGGGTGGATAAAGCGCTCACACGCTTATCAAAACAGGTGGCTCTACCCTCTCCTGAGACGGCCGCCCTTAAGGATCCTGCTGATAGAAAGCAGGAGGGTATCCTAAAATGTATTTACACACATACGGGTGTTATACTGCGACCAGCAATCGCCTCAGCCTGGATGTGCAGTGCTGGGGTAGCGTGGTCGGATTCCCTGACTGAAAATATTGACACCCTAGACAGGGACAGTATTTTACTGACTATAGAACATTTAAAAGATGCATTTCTATATATGCGTGATGCACAGCGGGATTTTTGCCGACTGGCATCAAGAATAAGTGCGCTGTCCATTTCTGCCAGAAGAGGGTTATGGACTCGACAGTGGTCAGGTGATGCAGATTCCAAACGACATATGGAAGTGCTGCCTTATAAAGGGGAGGAGTTATTTGGTGTAGGTCTTTCAGACTTGGTGGCCACGGCAACGGCTGGGAAATCCACATTTTTACCCTAGGTCGCCTCTCAAAATAAGAAGACGCCGTATTATCAGGCACAGTCCTTTCGTTCCAATAAAGGAAAGCGAGCGAAAGGCTCCTCATTTCTGGCCCGGGGCAGAGGGAGGGGAAAAAGACTGCAGCAAGCAGCCAGTTCCCAGGATCAGAAGCCCTCTTCCGCTTCTGCTAAGCCCTCAGCATGACGCTGGGGCTTTACAAGCGGACTTAGGCTCGGTGGGGGCACGTCTCAAGAATTTCAGCGCGCAGTGGGCTCACTCGCAAGTAGACCCCTGGGTCCTTCAGGTGGTATCTCAGGGGTATAGATTGCAATTCAAGACATCTCCCCCTCGCCGTTTCCTAAAGTCTGCTTTACCGACGTCTCCCTCCGACAGGGAGGCGGTATTGGAAGCCATTCACAAGCTGTATTCCCAGCAGGTGATAATCGAGGTACCCCTCCTACAACAGGGAAAGGGGTATTATTCCACGCTGTTTGTGGTACCGAAGCCGGACGGCTCCGTGAGACCTATTTTAAATCTGAAATCCTTGAACACTTACATACAAAGGTTCAAGTTCAAGATGGAGTCACTCAGAGCAGTGATAGCAAACCTGGAAGAAGGGGACTATATGGTGTCTCTGGACATCAAGGATGCTTACCTCCATGTCCCAATTTGCCCTTCTCACCAAGGGTACCTCAGGTTTGTGGTACAGAACTGTCATTATCAGTTTCAGACGCTGCCGTTTGGATTGTCCACGGCACCCCGGGTCTTTACCAAGGTAATGGGCGAAATGATGATACTTCTTAGAAGAAAAGGCGTATTAATTATCCCTTACTTGGACGATCTCCTGATAAGGGCAAGGTCCAGGGAACAGTTAGTAGTCGGAGTAGCACTATCTCAAGTAGTATTACGGCAGCACGGGTGGATTCTAAATATCCCAAAATCGCAGCTGATTCCGACGACACGTCTGCTGTTCCTAGGGATGATTCTGGACACAGTCCAGAAAAAGGTGTTTCTCCCGGAGGAGAAAGCCAGGGAGTTATCCGAGCTAGTCAGGAACCTCCTAAAACCAGGCCAAGTGTCAGTGCATCAATGCACAAGGGTCCTGGGGAAAATGGTGGCTTGTTACGAAGCGATTCCATTCGGCAGATTCCACGCAAGAACCTTTCAGTGGGATCTGCTGGACAAATGGTCCGGATCGCATCTTCACATGCATCAGCGGATAACCCTGTCACCAAAGACAAGGGTGTCTCTCCTGTGGTGGTTACAGAGTGCTCATCTTCTAGAGGGCCGCAGATTCGGCATTCAGGACTGGGTCTTGGTGACCACGGATGCCAGCCTGAGAGGCTGGGGAGCAGTCACACAGGGAAAAAATTTCCAGGGCTTGTGGTCAAGTCTGGAAACGTCACTTCACATAAATATCCTGGAACTAAGGGCCATTTACAATGCCCTAAGTCAAGCAAGGCCTCTGCTTCAGGGTCAGCCGGTGTTGATCCAGTCGGACAACATCACGGCAGTCGCCCACGTAAACAGACAGGGCGGCACAAGAAGCAGGAGGGCGATGGCAGAAGCTGCAAAGATTCTTCGCTGGGCGGAAAATCATGTGATAGCACTGTCAGCGGTGTTCATTCCGGGAGTGGACAACTGGGAAGCAGACTTTCTCAGCAGACACGATCTCCACCCGGGAGAGTGGGGACTTCATCCAGAAGTCTTCCACATGATTGTAAACCGTTGGGAAAAACCAAAGGTGGACATGATGGCGTCCCGCCTCAACAAAAAACTAGAAAGGTATTGCGCCAGGTCAAGGGACCCTCAAGCAATAGCGGTGGACGCTCTGGTAACACCGTGGGTGTACCAGTCAGTGTATGTGTTCCCTCCTCTGCCTCTCATTTCCAAGGTACTGAGAATTATAAGACGGAGAGGAGTAAGGACTATACTCGTGGCTCCGGATTGGCCAAGAAGAACTTGGTACCCGGAACTTCAAGAGATGCTCACGGAGGACCCGTGGCCTCTACCTCTAAGAAGGGACCTGCTCCAGCAAGGACGCTGTCTGTTCCAAGACTTACCGCTGCTGCGTTTGACGGCATGGCGGTTGAACGCCGGATCCTTAAGGAAAAAGGCATTCCGGATGAAGTCATCCCTACCCTGATCAAAGCCAGGAAGGATGTAACCGCACATCATTATCACCGTATTTGGCGGAAATATGTTGCGTGGTGCGAGGCCAGGAAGGCCCCTACAGAGGAATTTCAACTAGGTCGTTTCCTGCATTTCCTGCAAACAGGACTGTCCATGGGCCTAAAATTAGGGTCCATTAAGGTTCAAAATTCGGCCTTGTCGATTTTCTTCCAGAAAGAATTGGCTTCAGTTCCTGAAGTTCAGACGTTTGTCAAGGGGGTACTGCATATACAGCCTCCTTTTGTGCCTCCAGTGGCACCCTGGGATCTCAATGTGGTTTTGAGATTCCTAAAATCACATTGGTTTGAACCGCTTACCACTGTGGACTTAAAATATCTCACATGGAAAGTGGTAATGCTGTTGGCCCTGGCTTCAGCCAGGCGCGTATCAGAATTGGCGGCTTTGTCCTATAAAAGCCCTTACCTGATATTTCATACGGATAGGGCGGAATTGAGGACTCGTCCTCAATTTCTCCCTAAGGTGGTTTCAGCGTTTCACCTGAACCAGCCTATTGTGGTACCTGCGGCTACTAGGGACTTGGAGGACTCCAAGTTGCTGGACGTAGTCAGTGTTAGGCGCCGGGGTCCGCTCGGCCGTGCGGCCCGGCGCCTAGCAACCAGGGACGCCGTGCGCGTTCAGCCGCCGGCTCCCTGGCAACGCTAAGACGCCGGGCGCACGGAGCCGCCTCT
This sequence comes from Pseudophryne corroboree, assembly GCF_028390025.1. Taxonomy (NCBI): domain Eukaryota; kingdom Metazoa; phylum Chordata; class Amphibia; order Anura; family Myobatrachidae; genus Pseudophryne; species Pseudophryne corroboree. The sequence continues at coordinate 2,300,597 of NW_026967541.1, forward strand.
GACCTTAGCAACGGGGACGCCACGTGCAGCCGCGTTCCCCGTTGCTGGGTCTATTCTCATTACCCTGATTATGTGCTGGCCGTGCAGCATGCAAGCTGCACGGCATTTCTATTTGATTGTCCTGTCTGGATCTTGATTGGAGGGTGCCTGAATAAAGGCACCCTCAGGACTTCTTACAGACGCCGGTGATAGCTTCCTGTTTGCCTGTGTCTGCTGCAGAGAGTTCCCAGTCCCGGTCTATTCGGTTGTTCCTGTCCTCAGAGATCCTGTACTCGTAAGTTACCATCTGTTCCTGGAGTCTGACCGAGCACCTTTAAACATCTGGTGGTGTTCGTGAGTCACGGCGCAGCCGTGTGTTGCGGCTTGTCCGCTTCTGTTTATTATTTTGTTTAATTGTGTTCTGGAGCTTTGCGGAGGATTCCGCTTCCACAGATCCACTCTGGTGTCCAGCGGTGCCGGATAGGAGTGTCGGATCAGTGGATCTTTGGTTGTCCTTTTCCCTGGCGGCTAGTCCGCACATACCTTTTTGATTTAGTTAGTTAGCTTGTAACCCCTGGCCTGGTTGCTTAGTCAGAGGGCCCCTTGTTATCACCCTGTCTCGGACTTCCCCTTGTCTCCCATTAAGACCTGCGGGGGCATCGGGGTTGGGCAGACATAATCCGCCCTTCGAACGCGGCTGCCATGGGCTCAAGCAACCATAGTCTCGCAGGGGATTTCTGATAACACGGGCGAGACAACGGAGTTAGGGCGCCAGGGGTTACTAGGCTATCCAGCTCCCACAACCAGCTTATTTTCCTGTACTCAGATCCCTGCCATAAGATCACCTTCGGTCTGGAGTACAGGAATCATAACATTATCACCGGCCTCAAAAGAAAAGATATAACTTACAGTAAATTTTTTCACTTTTTAGTTGGGAGATATTTGTCGGCCTTATGAATCCCACCGGTGTTGGGCCAAACCCTGGCCAGCTTCTTGTTAGTCAGATTCAGGAACTTACTCAGATGGTTCAGGATCTGTCCCTCCGGGTGAGGTCACAGGAAGATCTGTTACGGACTTCCCCAAGGGTCATCCCTGAACCAAAAATGCATCTGCCTGACCGTTTTTCTGGGGATAGAAAACAGTTTTTTAATTTTAAAGAATCTTGCAAACTGTATTTTCGTTTAAGACCAGTTACCTCAGGTACAGAGGCTCAGCGGGTTGGGATTATTATTTCTCTACTTCAGGGGGATCCTCAGACCTGGGCTTTTGGTTTAAAGACAGACGATCCGGCCTTGTCGTCTGTAGACGCCTTTTTAAAATCTTTAGGGCTATTGTATGACGACCCTGATAGAGAGGCGTCCGCAGAGAGTCAGTTGCGTACTCTTAGACAGGGTAGGAATCCCGCAGAGAATTATTGTACGGAGTTTCGCCGTTGGTCGAACGACTGTGGCTGGAATGACCCAGCCCTGCGCAGTCAGTTTCGCCTCGGCTTATCTGAATCTATAAAAGACAGTCTCCTCCAGTATCCCGCTCCTGAGACCCTCGATAACCTCATGGAGCTATCTATTAAAATAGATCGTCGGCTCAGAGAGCGGAGGGCTGAAAAAGGGGCATCTGTCGGATCCTCTCCCTGGGTTCCTTCCATTCCTGTAGACATAGAGGAGCCTATGCAGATTGGTCTCTCCAAATTGTCTCCGGAAGAAAGAACCAGGAGGCAAAATTATGGTCTGTGTTTATACTGCGGAGGTAAGGGACATTTTGCCCGTAGTTGTCCAAACAAGTTGGGAAACTTCCTGACCAAGTGAGTTGTGAGGGGGTTCACTTTGGTCTGCAGCTCATCTCCTCAAATAATTCACTGTTGGTTCCTGCTAAAGTTTCCTATGGCAGCCTCTGTTCCTCGGTCTCTGCTTTTGTGGACAGTGGAGCTGCAGGAAACTTTATGGATTTAACATGGGCCAAGGCCTTAGGTATTCCTCAGCTAACCTTGGGTAGGTGTATCACCATGCATGGTTTAGATGGGAGTCCTTTATCCAATGGGGTTATTTCTCTATGTACACCTCCTGTTTTGCTCTCGGTGGGAGCCCTGCATTCTGAAAAAATTGAGTTTTTCCTTACCCATTGTCCAGCAGTTCCTGTGGTTCTGGGTCATCCTTGGCTGGCCTTTCATAATCCCATCATTGATTGGCAGTCTGGGGAGATCCTACAATGGGGTACCATCTGTGATAAAGAATGTATTACGCTTCCTATCCGAGTAGCTGCCGCCAGTTCCGCACATATTCCTGGGGTATACCAGGATTTCGTTGACGTGTTTTCCAAGGGCAATGCGGATATTTTGCCTCTCCATAGGCCTTATGATTGTGCCATTGAGTTAATTCCTGGTGCCACGTTGCCTAAAGGAAGGTTATATGCATTGTCTGGTCCTGAGACTGTGGCCATGAATGAGTATGTGAAAGAAAGCCTTGGGAAAGGGTTTATCAGGCCATCTAAATCCCCTTTAAGTGCAGGTTTCTTCTTCGTAGAGAAGGATGGTTCACTCAGACCCTGCATTGACTTTAGAGCTTTGAATAAAATCTCAGTAAAGAATACTTACCCTCTGCCGCTGATCTGTCCTCTTTGATCAGCTACGTTCGGCTGTTATTTTTTCTAAGATTGATCTCTGAGGAGCATATAACCTCATCAGAATCAGGTCAGGGGATGAGAGGAAAACGGCATTTAGTACTCAGTCGGGCCACTATGAGTATCTGGTCATGCCATTCGGCCTATCTAACGCTCCGGCAGTTTTCCAGGATCTCATTAATGATGTGCTCCGTGAGTTTCTGGGAAGATTCGTCGTGGTCTATTTTAGACGATATTTTGATATATTCTGACTCCGTGGAACAACATGTTACCCAGGTGCTAAAGAGATTACGTGAAAATCACTTATACGCTAAGCTGGAGAAGTGTGAATTTCATGTCACGGAAGTATCCTTTTTAGGGTACATTATTTCCCCTCGGATTCCGAATGGAACCAAAAAAGCTCCAAGCCATCCTTAGTTGGGCGCAACCCACCAATTTAAAAGCAATTCAGCGCTTTTTAGGGTTTGCAAACTACTATAGAAGATTTATTCACTCTTTCTCTGACCTAGTTGCTCCTATTGTGGCACTTACTAAGAAGGGAGCAGATCCTACCAATTGGTCATGTGAAGCGGAATTATCTTTTCAGGCCTTAAAACAAGCCTTTGTCTCAGCCCCTGTCCTTAGACATCCCAACCCAGAATTACCTTTCATTGTTGAGGTGGATGCCTCGGAGGTTGGAGTAGGGGCTATCCTTTCTCAGAAGGATCCAGATTCCCTTGAGTTACATCCTTGTGCCTTTATGTCCAGGAAATTCTCATCTGCAGAATCCAACTACGATGTTGGTAACCGGGAATTGCTGGCTATTAAATGGGCTTTCGAGGAGTGGAGACATTGGCTTGAAGGAGCTACCCACACCATTTCAGTTTTGACTGATCACAAAAATCTTCAATACATTGAATCGGCTAAACGACTGAATGCCCGACAGGCTCGTTGGGCTTTATTTTTTACTCGTTTCAAATTCATTATCACCTTCAGACCAGGTTCCAAGAATACCAAGGCAGATGCCCTGTCACGCAGTTTCCTTCCGGTTCAAGACAACAGTCCTGTTACTCCCATACTTCCGCCTTCAGTCATTCAGGCAGGTCTCACACAGGATGTATTTTCCCAATTAAAGCTGCTTCAACATCAAGCTCCGGGAAATACTCCTGCTGGTCGTCTTTTTGTTCCTGAGTTTTTGAGAGCAACTGTTTTGGCGGAATTTCATGACAGCAAAGTTGCAGGGCATCCGGGAATCGCTAAGACTTTGGAATTAGTATCCCGCTCAGTATGGTGGCCTGGTCTTTCTAAAGACATTAAAGAGTTTGTTTTTTCGTGTCAGGTCTGTGCACAGCATAAAGTTCCCCGTTCTTTGCCTATTGGTCAACTTATGCCCTTGAAAGTTCCTCTTAGGCCATGGTCGCATATCTCCATGGATTTTGTGGTGGATCTCCCTCTGTCAGCCGGATGCCGAGTCATATGGGTGGCGGTGGACCGTTTTAGCAAAATGGCCCATTTTATTGCTCTTCCCCGATTGCCATCTGCCCAGGGATTGGCAGTCTTGTTCCTCCGTCATGTTTTCAGACTCCATGGGTTACCCACTGATATTGTTTCTGACAGGGGTCCACAATTCATTGCGCAATTTTGGAAGTCTTTTTGTGCTTCGTTAAAGATGAAATTATCATTAACCTCCGGCTATCATCCACAATCCAATGGACAGACTGAGCGAGTTAACCAATCTCTAAAACAATATTTGCGTTTGTACTCGGCCAAACTCCAAAATGACTGGTCTGAGTTTCTTCCATTGGCGGAGTTTGCTTATAATAATGCCTGTCATTCCTCCACCAATGTGTCTCCATTTTTTGCAGTTTTTGGTTTCCACCCCAGAGCTAATTCATTTTTTCAACATTCCTCTGTCTCCTCTCTGACCCTGACCTCTCATCTTAAACTTATTTGGAAAAAAGTGCACCTGGCTCTCAGAAAAGCAGCTTTCCGGGAAAAGAAATTTTCTGACAGGCTCCGGCGGCCGTGCACTTTTAAAGTAGGAGACAGGGTGTGGTTGTCGACTCGCAACATTAAACTTCGACAAACCTCAGCCAGATTGGGTCCTAGATTTATTGGACCATTTCTCATTATCAAAAAAGTCAATCCAGTTGCTTTCCGGTTACGTTTACCAAAAACTTTACGGATCGGAAATACCTTCCATTGCTCATTGCTTAAACCATATGTTTCGTCCAGCAGATTTCCTCGTAAAAAATCTCAGGGGAGATCACCAGTTAATGTACAGGGTCAGCAAGAGTTCTTGGTTGAGAAGGTTCTCGATTCCAAGTTGTCCCGGGGTCGGCTTTATTTTTTGGTGCATTGGAGAGGTTATGGGCCAGAGGAAAGGTCGTGGGTCCTGGATGAAGACCTTCATGCCCCAAAGCTCAAAAGGGCATTTTTTCGTGAATTTCCTCGGAAACCTGGCTTTAGGGGTTCCTTGACCCCTCCTCAAGGGGGGTTACTGTTAGGCGCCGGGGTCCGCTCGGCCGTGCGGCCCGGCGCCTAGCAACCAGGGACGCCGTGCGCGTTCAGCCGCCGGCTCCCTGGCAACGCTAAGACGCCGGGCGCACGGAGCCGCCTCTGACCTTAGCAACGGGGACGCCACGTGCAGCCGCGTTCCCCGTTGCTGGGTCTATTCTCATTACCCTGATTATGTGCTGGCCGTGCAGCATGCAAGCTGCACGGCATTTCTATTTGATTGTCCTGTCTGGATCTTGATTTGGAGGGTGCCTGAATAAAGGCACCCTCAGGACTTCTTACAGACGCCGGTGATAGCTTCCTGTTTGCCTGTGTCTGCTGCAGAGAGTTCCCAGTCCCGGTCTATTCGGTTGTTCCTGTCCTCAGAGATCCTGTACTCGGAAGTTACCATCTGTTCCTGGAGTCTGACCGAGCACCTTTAAACATCTGGTGGTGTTCGTGAGTCACGGCGCAGCCGTGTGTTGCGGCTTGTCCGCTTCTGTTTATTATTTTGTTTAATTGTGTTCTGGAGCTTTGCGGAGGATTCCGCTTCCACAGATCCACTCTGGTGTCCAGCGGTGCCGGATAGGAGTGTCGGATCAGTGGATCTTTGGTTGTCCTTTTCCCTGGCTGCTAGTCCGCACATACCTTTTGATTTAGTTAGTTAGCTTGTAACCCCTGGCCTGGTTGCTTAGTCAGAGGGCCCCTTGTTATCACCCTGTCTCGGACTTCCCCTTGTCTCCCATTAAGACCTGCGGGGGCATCGGGGTTGGGCAGACATAATCCGCCCTTCGAACGCGGCTGCCATTGGCTCAAGCAACCATAGTCTCGCAGGGGATTTCTGATAACACGGGCGAGACAACGGAGTTAGGGCGCCAGGGGTTACTAGGCTATCCAGCTCCCACAACCAGCTTATTTTCCTGTACTCAGATCCCTGCCATAAGATCTCCTTCGGTCTGGAGTACAGGAATCATAACAGTCAGGGCCCTGAAAATATGTTTCCAGGACGGCTGGAGTCAGAAAATCTGACTCGCTGTTTATCCTGTATGCACCCAACAAGCTGGGTGCTACTGCTTCTAAGCAGACTATTGCTCGTTGGATTTGTAGTACAATTCAGCTTGCACATTCTGTGGCAGGCCTGCCACAGGCAAAATCTGTAAATGCCCACTCCACGAGGAAGGTGGGCTCATCTTGGGCGGCTGCCCGAGGGGTCTCGGCTTTACAACTTTGCCGAGCAGCTACTTGGTCAGGGGCAAACACGTTTGCTAAATTCTACAAATTTGATACCCTGGCTAAGGAGGACCTGGAGTTCTCTCATTCGGTGCTGCAGAGTCATCCGCACTCTCCCGCCCGTTTGGGAGCTTTGGTATAATCCCCATGGTCCTTACGGAGTTCCCAGCATCCACTAGGACGTCAGAGAAAATAAGAATTTACTCACCGGTAATTCTATTTCTCGTAGTCCGTAGTGGATGCTGGGCGCCCATCCCAAGTGCGGATTGTCTGCAATACTTGTACATAGTTATTGTTAACTAAATCGGGTTATTGTTGTAGTGAGCCATCCTTTGAGAGGCTCCTCTGTTATCATACTGTTAACTGGGTTCAGATCACGAGTTGTACGGTGTGATTGGTGTGGCTGGTATGAGTCTTACCCGGGATTCATAAATCCTTCCTTATTGTGTACGCTCGTCCGGGCACAGTATCCTAACTGAGGCTTGGAGGAGGGTCATAGGGGGAGGAGCCAGTGCACACCAGCTAGTCCTAAAGCTTTACTTTTGTGCCCAGTCTCCTGCGGAGCCGCTATTCCCCATGGTCCTTACGGAGTTCCCAGCATCCACTACGGACTACGAGAAATAGAATTACCGGTGAGTAAATTCTTATTATAACTAAAGAATACTGCGGCCTAGGCCAACGGATGCGGCAAAGCCGCTACTCACGGAACCGTTACAAATACTGGCAAACGTACAGGAACCCCCAATGTAGCCGACACAGACTCTCAGAAATGGAGGACAGGCAGAATCCCAAACAGACCGGTGGACGCCAAGAAGCCAGATATTCGACCAGGCACAAACAAAACCACAGGACTTTTGGACAGGAATGCTTCATGGCAGGACACGGAATCAGACACAGGAACTGACACTGGAAGCAGCTAGACTGACACTGCTAGACAGGAGCTCAGGAACTGGCAGGGACTAGCTCAGAACTCAAGAACTCTGGAACCCTTGAAATATCACCAGTGTCTGTGAATTGCACTGAGCCAGAATATAACAGAGTTAATTAATTGTCGTGTAGCTGCCCTGCTGCACAACTGAGAGGTGCAATCAACAGACAGGTGAGGCTGAACACATGGGAACAAGCTGCAATTACACAGACTCACCACTGGCAGCAAACAAGAATCTTCTTAAACCAGAGCAATGGGAAATCCTGGCCTGCAAGACAACTATAAACATAAAATAGGGAAAACAGGAATGAACCACTACCTGTGGTTCATAACAGTACCCTCTCCTTAAGGGTGAGCTCCGAACACCCCATGACACCCACGGGGAACATAAACAGAAGTATAACATAAAATACATAACCAAAATGCAAAACAGGAATGAGCCACAGCCGTCGCTCATAACATTACCCCCACCTTGAGGAGGAGCCAAAGGACCCCAAAATTCAGACTTTCTAAAACAAGGTATACATTAATAAACCTGACACTGGAACAAACAGACAAAGACAAGAAACAGAAACAAGGGGGTCAATTTACTAAGGTGGGAGATTTTACCAACTGGTGATGTTACCTATAGCAACCAATCAGATTATATCTACTATCTGCTAGAAGCAGCTTGATAAATGGTAAATAGAATTTGATTGGTTGCCATGGGCAACATCACCAGTTCTAAAAATCTCCCAACTTTAGTAAATTTACCCCAAGCTGTGGCAACAGCTTGTAACAGTGCCCCCCTCTTGACGGTGGCCACTGGACACAAGACGAGGAAAAAAATGTTTTTTTTTCGTTTTTTTTATATACACCACAAGGCAAGAGTCAGCAATAAGAGGATTTTGGTACTTACCAATAAATCCATTTCTCTGAATCCTCTAGGGGACACTGGAGTCCTATACTATAGGGGTGTGAAGCTTGCAACCGGAGGTGTGGCACAATCTAAAATTAGCATTGCCTGCACAGCCGGTTCCTCCCCCTTCACATCCCTCCTTCCTCAGTTTGGAAAATTTGACCGAGAGAATAGGACATGATACTAGAGCCCATAGCGAGGAACCGAACCGTACAACAAAGCAAACAGCATTCAATAACTCTTTTGACAGAAAAACTAACGCTGTTTGCACAAACTGTTTTAACAAGAACTTTTGAACACAGCAGGTCGACAGCACCGAGGCGGGCGTCCAGTGTCCCCTAGAGGATTCAGAGAAATGGATTTATCGGTAAGTACCAAAATCCTCTTTTCTCTTTCATCCACTAGGGGACGCTGGAGTCCTATACAATAGGGGACGTCCCAAAGTTATCTTCCAGGGAGGGAGTGCTGTCGGTGGTCTGCAAAACCAAACGTCCGAACGTAGAGTCTCCGGACGCAAAGGCATCAAACTTGCTAAATTTTGCGAACGTGTGGGCTGAGGACCACAATGCCGCTCTGCAAGTTGAGTAGTGTAAACACCTCTGGCAGCCGCCCCTGAGGCACCCACTGAGCGGGTAGTATGAGCACCCATCTGAACCGGAACCTGTTTCCCACAGGCAATATAAGCTTGCCGAAATGGCAAGTCTAATCTATTTAGACAAAGACTATTTAGATGCTGGTCAACCCTTCGTTGGCCCATCCTTAAGACAAACAGCCTGAATATCTGAAAGACGACGTAACCTGTACGTTTACCCGTAAAGCTCGGGCCACATCCCAGGACACGTCCCCAACTGCGAGATCCTGGAAAGATGGACCCACAAGTGACTGTTTTACGTGAGACCCCGAAACAACCTGAGGAAGGAAATCTGCTCTTGTACGGAGTTCTGCCCTATCCTCATGAAAAATGTAAAAAGGGGCCTTTTACACGATAAGGCTCCCAACCCAGAAACCCGCCCGGCCGAAGCTAAGGCAAGCAGTAATGCGAACATCCAAGAGTAGATATGTCAGGACCGTTCTTCCTATAGGCTCAAAAGTTGGTGGTCACAAAAATTCCAACACCAAATTTACATCCCAAGGTGCAGTGGGAGGACGAAAAAGGGGGGTGGATCCTCTGAACACCCTGTAAAAAGGTTTGAACCTCTGGCAAGGATGCTAACCGTTCTTGAAATAGGATGGAGAGAACCGAAAACTTGAGCCTTCAGATAGCCCAGCCTCAGTCCTACCTCCAGACCGGCCGAAAGGAAAAGTAGAAGTCTGGAAAAGTGGAAGTTCGTCGAATTCCACCCACATTCTTGACACCAGTCCATGGTTTCAATAGCCACGCCGTTAAACGTAACCTGTTCAGGTCTGGGTGTTGGAACGGTCCCTGAGATAGCAGGTCCTCTCTCTGAGGTATCCGTCAAGGATCTTCCGCTAGTAACCCTCGCAGGTTTGAGTACCAACTCCTGCGGGGCCAATCTGGTGCGGTTAGAACCGACCACACTCGCTCTCGTTTTAACGTCTTCAGAAAACCTGGGTACGAGTTGGAAAAGTGGAAAAATGTAAAACCTTCCTGTAACACCAAGGAAGTGTGAATGCGTCAACTCCATGTGCTGCTGGATCTTTTGTCCTGGACACATATCTGGGCAGCAGATTGTATTGTCGTACGCCATTAGGTCGACTTTAGGTAGACCCCATCTCTTCACCACCATGTATAAAAAATAAAATTCAGTGGATGTAGGCACCACTGTTATGCATGTCCTGGTGATTGAGATAATCTGCTTCCTAGTACTCCACACCTTGAATGAACTCTGCAGAGAAGATGATGTTTCGCTTTTCTGTCCACAACAAGATCTGTGTGGCTTCTTTTAACGCCACCCTGCACCGTGTTCCACCTTGACGGTTTATGCATGTCGTCGTCGTGACCTTGACCGACTGCATCCTTATGTGTTGGCCCATGACTTGGTCTTCGGCTAAGAAAAGTGCATTTTAAACTACTCTTAGTTCGAGAATGTTTACGGGTAAGTCTGCTCTCCAGTAGCAATCTCTAAGACGGCACCCCAACCTCTGAGACTGGCGTCTGTTGTCAGGATCCTCCAATCCCAAATGCAGAATCTCTTGCCTTGGAAGTCGTATTCTTTGATGTGGAAGCCAGTGCAACCCTGCTCCCTGAGCAATGAGGTTCATCTGTAATGGTCGGGAATAAAGTCTGTCGTACAGGAGAGCTTAGACAGACGTCACCATCATCCCGAGAAGTTGCACCCAGAGGTGTAGAGAAACCGTTTGTGACCTCAGTACCGGAGCCACTAATCTCTATAGGTCCTGGACCTTATTCTCTGGTAGGAATACGCTTAATTGTACCGTGTCCAAGATGAGACCGAGGAATTGAATCCGTTGAGTTGGCATGAGGTAGGATTTCTGGAAATCCACAATTCATCCATGTTGAATGAGAAATTGATGAGATGTCTGAACATCCTTGATCAACTGTTCCCGAGAGGATGCCTTGATTAGTACATCGTCTAGATAAGGACTAAACGTAACCCTCAATAGTCCCGATTCTGCAACCATGATTGCCATGATCTTCGTACAGAGTCTTGGGGCCGATGATAGACTGAACGGCAAGGCCCTGAATTGGTAGGGATCCGTCACCCGTGCGACCCTTATGTAAGCCTGGTGAAGGGCCTGGATTGGGATATGCAGCCTTTATGTCCATGGATACCATGAACTCGTCTTGTTCTAAGCCTGCAATGACCGACTGGAGTGGTTCTATCTGGAATCTGTAGACCCTTAGAAACTGGTCTAAAACTTTTAAATAGAGTATCGGCCTGACCTTTTTGTACATGCTTTTTGTACTATGATAGGTATTGACAATCTCTCACTGCTGCAACTTTGACATCCACCCATTACATGCTTTTTGTACTATGATAGGTATTGACCATTTTGTCTTTTGCTAGTTGTTTCTGGGCCAGACTATAGTCTGTTCTCACTATGTATTAGTGGGGGTATAGTGATTTGTTCACACCTTGATGCAACCTCTTGCTGTGGGTGGAGTTTTCAGAGGGTGGGGGCTGCTATCAATTAACCCTGCATCCATGTCTGCATAGTTATTTAACTAGTATTGATCAAGGCTGCCAGCATCTTAGGCTGCCAGCATTTTAGTTGCTAAGTATGTTAGTACAAAGTATGATGATATAATCTATGGAGATATACGGAGATGCACAGGAGAGAAACAGAAGGACAGCAAACTATCTCCCCCGTCTCCACAAAAGAACTACAACCAACAGACTACAGTGAGTTACCTATACCACTACCAGTAATGCCTGCAGCCTGCACAGCCTGAACACTGAACAACCTCTCTGATTAAGTAGCCGCACTACTGCTTTCACACATTGCTCACACTCTCATTTACACAATCTACAACCACTGTGTATCCATCTCAGCCTTTCCGTTCCTAACATTATTTATACAAATACTGTTTGCACTGTCTTTTGCTTACATTACACCCCACATTCTCCTTGTTCATTCTATATTACACCCACACCATTCTATTCCTCTGAACACTACTGTACCAAATTATGGCTCCTCGATCCTGTCACATACCAATCCTCACTGCCAGGTCTCACCCCCCAAATTCAAAATCACCCACAAACACTCAGAACCGAGCCAACATTATTCCCATCTCCCCTGTCCCCTCCCTTCCTTTCTCCTGTGCACTCTGGAATGCTAGATCAATCTGCAACAAGCTGCCAACTATCCATGACCTCTTTATCTCCCACTCTTTTCACCTTCTCGCCATCACTGAAACCTGGCTCTCCTCCATTGACACCACCTCCCCTGCTGCCCTCTCCTACGGAGGCCTCTCCTTCACCCACACAGTCAGAACTGATGGTCGCCAGGGTGGAGGCGTGGGCGTCCTTCTCTCCCCTAACTGCACCTTTCGTGTCATCCCTCCTGAGCCCTCTCTCATCTTCTCCACCTTTAAGGTCCACACTGTCCGCCTCTTCTACCCCATTCACCTCCTTGTGGCAGTGATCTACCGCCCTCCTGGCCACTGTTCACCTTTCCTTGACAACCTTGCTGCCTGGCTTCCCCACTTTCTCTCCTCTGACCTCCCCTCTGTCATCCTCGGAGACTTTAACATCCCTATTGACATCACTAATGCCGCTTCCACTAATCTTCTCGCCCTTTCCACCTCCTTTGGACTTTCTCAATGGACCTCCACCGCTACTCACAATCTCGGCCACTCCCTCGACCTTGTCTTCACCCACCGATGTGATCTCTCTGATTTCTCAAACTCTCCCTTCCCTCTCTCTGACCACCATCTGCTTTCTTTCACCCTCTCATCCTCCCTCCTCCTCTCCACGCCCAGACCCACCACCACCAGACGCAATCTTGGGTCTCTCAACCCCACTTTCATGTCCTCCCTCGAGACTTGCCTCACTCCTCTTTCCACTATGACTTGTCCCAACCAGGCAGCCACCTTCTATAACTCTTCCCTAACCACTGCTCTCGACTCTGTGGCCCCCCTCTCCTCTGTCCCCCTCCGCCGCTCCAAACCCCAACCCTGGCACACCAAACTAACACGTTTCTTACAAAAATGCTCACGCTCCGCTGAACGCTCCTGGAGGAGATCTCACTCTCTGGCGGACTTCCTCCATTTCAAGTTTATTCTCTCCTCCTACAGCTCTGCTCTTTCCCTCGCCAAGCAATTCTTTTTCCAAGCACTCATCTCTTCTCAGTCCTCCTGTCCACGCCGTCTCTTTGAAACTTTCAACACTCTCCTTCGCCCCCCTCCTCCTCCCCTCCCATCCTCCCTCACTGCCACTGACTTTGCCTCCTTCTTCATCTCCAAAATTGAGGATATCCGAACCGACATCTCCCGCCGTCACCCCTCTGCTACCCCCCTACCCCCTCTATCCCTCCCCTCCACCTATCCCACCCTGTCCTCCTTCCATCCGACTTCAGAAAAGGAAGTCCACTCCCTCATCTTATCCTCCCCCCCCACCACCTGCCCCCTGGACCCCCTCCCCTCCCGTCTTCTCCGCTCCCTCTCCCCCACTGCCTGCTCCCGCCTTGCTCACCTCTTTAACCTGTCCCTCTCCACCGGCATCTTCCCCTCACCATTCAAACATGCTCTGGTCTCACCTATTCTCAAAAAACCCAACCTCGACCCCTCATCACCCACTAACTACCGCCCCATCTCTCTTCTCCCTTTCGCCTCCAAATTACTTGAACGACTAGTCTACAACCGTCTCACAAGCTACCTCTCTTACAACTCCATCCTCGATCCACTACAATCTGGCTTTCGCCCACTCCACTCAACTGAGACTGCCCTGGTGAAAGTCACCAATGACCTGCTTTCGGCCAAATCCAGGGGCCACTTCTCTCTGCTCATCCTTCTGGACCTCTCTGCTGCCTTTGATACCGTAGATCAACCTCTCCTCCTCGGCACACTCCAAAACGCTGGCCTCTCTAGCACCGTCCTTGACTAGTTTTCTTCTTACCTCACTAACCGCTCCTTCTCTGTATCTGCCTCAAGCACCACCTCACACCCTTCCATCCTTCCTGTTGGTGTCCCTCAGGGTTCTGTCCTTGGACCCCTTCTGTTCTCCCTGTATACCTCTTCCCTGGGTGCGCTCATTAACTCATTTGGCCTTCAATACCACCTCTACGCTGATGACACACAACTCTACCTCTCATCTCCTGATCTGTCCCCCTCTGTCCTCTCTCAGGTTTCGAGCTGCCTCTCTGCAATCTCCTCCTGGATGTCTGAACGCTCTCTAAAGCTCAACATGGACAAAACGGAACTCATCATCTTCCCCCCATCCAGAGCAACACCCCCGACCAATATCTCCATCATTGTTGACAACATCACCATCTCCCCCATTCCCCAACTCCGCTGCCTGGGCGTCACTCTCGACTCCTCCCTCTCCTTTGCACCCCACATCCAATCTCTGGCACAATCCTGTCGTTTCCAGCTACGCAACATTGCTCGTATCAGGCCATATCTCTCCCAGAGTGCAACTAAACTCATCATCCACTCACTGGTAATCTCACGACTTGACTACTGCAATGTCCTCCTCACTGGCCTCGCTTGCGCCCATCTTGCTCCCCTCCATTCTGTCCTGAACTCCGCAGCTAGGCTTATCTTCCTCTCACGCCGCACCACATCTGCCACTCCCCTTCAACAAAGTCTACACTGGCTCCCATTCCCCTACAGAATCCTCTTCAAACTCCTCACCCTTACATACAAGGCCATCTCTATCTCCATTGCTCCCTACATCTCCAACCTCCTTTCCCTTCATACTCCCTCCCGCCCCCTACGGTCGACTAATGACCGTCGCCTCTCCACCGCCCTGGTTACTGCTTCCCATGCACGAGTTCAGGATTTTGCCCGTGCTGCACCCCTTCAATGGAACGCACTCCCCCGCTCCATTAGACTCTCCCCAACCTTGCAAAGCTTTAAACGGGCACTAAAAACCCACCTATTCATCAAAGCGTACCCTTCTGATGCATAACCCAGAGCTGAAGCCGCGCCTCCACCCCCCCTGCCTCATGCCGTGAACATCTCCGCTTTGCTTGCATACTGCCATCAGGCTACCTTCCACTTGCCTGCACCTCTTGTCATCTGTCTGTTGCCCCTCCCTAATAGATTGTTAGCTCTTCAGAGCAGGGCCCTCTTTCCTCTTGTTATCTAAGCCCTCGTCTCAGCATATTTCACTCACAGCTCTCCCCTACTCAACGACCATCTTTATCCTGCTGGTAAAGGCTCATCTCCATCTATAACCACCAGCCTCTAGTAGTACGATGATCACACCATCAATACTTACATCTTAGCTGTATTATGTATGAGAATGTGTGCTGCTCTGTTACCTGTACTCTATTTCTGTTATTTATTTACTGTAATGCAATGTTTTGTCTCCTGTACTGTCCTTTGTACGGCGCTGCGAAACACATGTGGCGCCTTATAAATAAAATGTAATAATAATAATGACCGTCCCATCTGGCTTTGGCATGACAAAAAATTGGAATAGAGACCCGTACCTCTCAGAGGCGGGAAACGGAATAATGACCTCTGACCGCAGCAATGTTTGATGCAGGCAGTCGTGCTTTTGCTTACTGAGGGCACAGAGGCAATCCTTGTAAAAAAAACAACAACTGACTGTGAGGCCTCTGTGGGAAAACACGGGTTGTACCCCTGGGAGATTAGGTAATTTATCCAAAGTTCTGGTGCGGTGTTGGCCCAGATGTTCCGAAACCGTCCAGATGTGCACCATCAAGGGGGATCTCAGGTGAGCCGGGAGACCGTCCTGCCCTGGTCTCGTCAGCAGGTTTATCTTTTTGGCTGCTGTCTGTGAGCGGCCTCTATCTCTGCCCCCACGTACTTGTGTACCGAAGCCTCTTCCTCTGGCTCGCAAGGACGGCGATCTAAATGAATTAAACGCTGTTCCCGAATAACCTCTCCTAACTTGTGGAGTGGCTCTTGTATAAGTAGTAGGCAGAAAAGAGGACTTCCCTGCTGTAGCTTGCAAAATCCACTTGTCCAACTCTGGACCTAAAAGTATCTCACCCCCAAAGGGGATGGATTCTACCGCCCTCTTGGTGTCAGTCTTCTCACCATTCTCCGTCCGTCTAGCCGATTATGGCTGATGCAGAGACGCGCGATGCTAGCCTGCGAATATCTTTAGAGGCTTGACGCAAGTATGAAGCGGATTCTTGAATGTGTTCCGCAAGTTGGGTAATTTCTGCCAAGCAATTTTTTTCTTCAATAGCCTGTACAATATGTGCAGACCATGTGCCCCTGGCCATGGTAACCCAAGCGTAGACGACAGTAGTTCTCAGTTTCTGCTACAAAAATTTACTTTAAAGCTGTGTCAACCTCGTGAAGTCGTTACATTAGGTAACAGTAAGATTGTCATCTTTGACAACCTTCCTAGGGAAACGTCCACTACCGGTGGAGTCTCCCACTTATCCATTACACCACTAGGTGGGGGATAAGGTACTTGAAACACTGTTCAAAAATTGAAAACGTTTGTCAGGCTGTCTCCATTTAGCCTCCTCCATTTGAGATTGGAGGGATTTAAAAATAGGAAACGCTGCTGAACGCGGTTTGTGGGATTCGAACCATTTGAATTCTTCTGGCTCCTTTTACTTCTGCTACCTTAAAGTTTAGGATCGCCTTCACCGCTTCGCTTAAAGAATCAATACCTGAAATTGCTGTGTCCTCTTCTGGAAAATCGGCAGCTAGGTTAGATTGAAGACCCTTTACTCCTCTGCTTCTGGTACAAGAGGATTAGGCCTTTTAACTGCCCTGCATACATTTGTTACGGCTTGTGCGGGCGGCGTTAACCTGATGAGAACGTGTTCCATCGTCTTTGAGAATCCTGCAGCCTTTGATTGTTGCGTGCGGGAGTCCGCCATCTCATTGGAGATTTTATCTGCAAGGTTATTTTTCCATGACCTAGCCGGAGCACTGCTCTCAGGTGGAATGTCCTTGTCTAAGCAGGAATCGCACACCTCGGAGCTGCCATCCGCATGCTCATTCCGTTACATGCAAACATAAAAGGTCTTGGATGTCTTGGTTGGTGTTTTAGACATGTTGACCAAACCCCTTACCAGACCGCGTCGCAGCGCTTTCACCCTTTAAACTAGGAAGAGAAAGACTGGAATATATGACGGAAGCAAAAGGTATTGAGTTGCCTGGCTGGAAATATCTCTATGAGTTGCCTGGCTGGAAATATCTCTATATTGTAGAGAAGAAAATATAAATAAAAAATAAATTAAAAATATTTAATTTCTTTTGTCTTTACACCAGCCGACTTGCAACCGCCTCACACCCAACTGTACGTCAGCTACGGTGTTAGAGTTGGCTTCACTTGCTTCTACGTATTTTCTGTAGGCTCTTTGTAATAGAGTTCCTTTGAAAAGACCTCCATAATCCCATTATATTCTTCAGGAGATTCTCATATCACATTTCACCAGCAGGGTGCGCTGTGTTACTATTAATCTATAATAGGGGGAGGTGCACTCCATGCTTGTATGATTTTTAACATGGCCGACAATTAAAAATTTTGGACACTTTATTTAGAAGGAGGATCTTCCACTGGTGAGCCCCCCTGCTTACACTCTATGGCCGTGTCTTCACGCGGCTGAGGAATTCTCCTCAGCTTCGTGCTCACTGTAGCGTCTCCTCCCCGCCTCCGGCAGCAAAGGTTAAGTGCTCCACAGCGCGGTAATACAAATCTCCCGCTGGCCGTCGTGCGCCGGGACCGCTCTCACAGCTCCCGTAGCGGCGTCTTTCTCTGCTGGCAGGGAAGACTTAAAGTGCGCTATCTACTGTGCGCTCCCCGCTGGCCTCCCCCACACGCGGCTGAAGGATCTCCTCAACCGCGCAGCACTATGTTTTAGACGGCATGCACCGGGAACGCTCTCCTCCTCCTCTCCCCGGGCCCCGTAGCGGCACCTGCTGACAGGGGATCCCGCCCCACACTGACCGCTGTCCGGCGCGCCTGCAATAAAACAACCAGTACTCACAGTTGTATGTTGAGAGAGATGCAGACCCCTTTAGAAGGAATCCTTGTCTCTCAATCCTGAACCTTGTCCTCCTTTTTATTAGGGGGACGCAGCTTTCACTTCTGGTAAAGCCTGCACCCCCTTTGATTTAGGTGGGATAGGGCATTTACCATCTTGTCTTTTAAGACCTGCACCCTCCCTTTAGTTAGGAGGGATTGGGCCAGTCATAAAGGATTAAAAATAAATAAATACATAAACAAAACTTCATGGAGCAGGAGCTCTCTTCAGTGCCTGTTACCTCCTCGGCACAATTTTCTAAACTGAGGGAGGAGGGATGTGAAGGGGGAGGAACCGGCTGTGCAGGCAATGCTAATTTTAGATTGTACCACACCTCCGGTTGCAAGCTTCACACCCCTATTGTATAGGACTCCACTGTCCCCTAGTGGATGAAAGAGAAATTTATTTTTCTTTTTTACCCTGTGCTTGCTTGGCGACACCAGGAAAGGAAGAAATCTCTGGCTCATAACATTCTTCAAAACATATAGGTCGAGCAATCAGATGCTTCTTCCGTCTCCTACCAGAGTGCCCCGGCATATAAGAAACCTTATCAGTTTCGGAATCTGAGAGCAGACCATAGATTGGTTGCATTCCCCTAGGTACCGAAACTTTAGAAGATGACAGAAAAGCACATCCTGTAGTCAAAGCAATGGGCTGAGACTCTTTCTGAACCCCACCCGGGGCAGTGACTTTCTGAACCCCACCCGGGGCAGTGACTTTCTGAACCCCACCCGGGGCAGTGACTTTCTGAACCCCACCCGGGGCAGTGACTTTCTGAACCCCACCCGGGGCAGTGACTTTCTGAACCCCACCCGGGGCAGTGGCCTTCGGGAACCCCGCTGGGGCAGTGGCCTTCGGGAACCCCGCTGGGGCAGTGGCCTTCGGGAACCCCGCTGGGGCAGTGGCCTTCGGGAACCCCGCTGGGGCAGTGGCCTTCGGGAACCCCGCTGCGTCAGTGGCCTTCGGGAACCCCGCTGCGGTCAGCACCTCGGATTCTTTTACTGGGACCGGGCCGTCGGTTCCAGTAAAAACTTCTCTCGGGACTATGACTTCCGGGACTTTTGCTGAAGCTATAACCTTCAGAACCTCCACTAACGCTATGCCTCTTAAGTGCTTTCCTGGGGAAGCGACCTCTAGACCCTTCTTAGGGGCTGCGTCTCTCGAGACCCCACTTGGGGATATTACTTCAAAGATCCCTTCTGGAGTTTTGCTTCTCGAGTTCCCTTCTGGAACTATGGTTTTAGATACCCTTTCTGGGGTTGCTCTTTTCAAGTCCTTACCTGGGGTAACAGCTTCTGAGACCCCTTCTGGTATTGACACCTGAGCTATAATATTCGATGTCCCTCTATAACCTAGAGCACCGGGTACTCTGGGCACCGGCACGGCTCCAGGACACTGGGCACGGCTCCAGGACTCTGGGCACCGGGCGCGGCTCCAGGACTCTGGGCACCGGGCGCGGCTCCAGGACTCTGGGCACCGGGCGCGGCTCCAGGACTCTGGGCACCGGGCGCGGCTCCAGGACTCTGGGCACCGGGCGCGGCTCCAGGACTCTGGGCACTGGGCGCGGCTCCAGGACTCTGGGCACCGGGCGTGGCTCCAGGACTCTGGGCACCGGGCGCGGCTCCAGGACTCTGGGCACCGGGCGCGGCTCCAGGACTCTGGGCACCGGGCGCGGCTCCAGGACTCTGGGCACCGGGCGCGGCTCCAGGACTCTGGGCACCGGGCGCGGCTCCAGGACTCTGGGCACCGGGCGCGGCTCCAGGACTCTGGGCACCGGGCGCGGCTCCAGGACTCTGGGCACCGGGCGCGGCTCCAGGACTCTGGGCACCGGGCGCGGCTCCAGGACTCTGGGCACCGGGCGCGGCTCCAGGACTCTGGGCACCGGGCGCGGCTCCAGGACTCTGGGCACCGGGCGCGGCTCCAGGACTCTGGGCACCGGGCACGGCTCCAGGACTCTGGGCACCGGGCACGGCTCCAGGGCACTGGGCACGGCTCCAGGACTCTGGGCATTGGGCCCGGCTCCAGGACTCTGGGCATTGGGCCCGGCTCCAGGACTCTGGGCATTGGGCCCGGCTCCAGGACTCTGGGCATTGGGCCCGGCTCCAGGACTCTGGGCCCGGCTCCAGGACTCTGGGCACGGCTCCAGGACTCTGGGCACGGCTCCAGGGCACTGGGCACGGCTCCAGGACTCTGGGCATTGGGCCCGGCTCCAGGACTCTGGGCATTGGGCCCGGCTCCAGGACTCTGGGCATTGGGCCCGGCTCCAGGACTCTGGGCATCGGGCCCGGCTCCAGGGGTTTGCAACTCTGCTTCCACAGGAAAATCAAGAGAGGAGAGAAACATTCTCCTTTTGGTTCCTGAATCTATAATGGGGCTCCCTAGCCCAAAAACCCCAATTATAGGATAGAGAGCTTTTTAGTGTGGGTTGTGTGACAAGCACCTCTGCCACAGTTGACAGGAGTAGGTCATGTATCATGACTCAACTTGGCCAGAGGACATGACTTGTCGCCACACTTTGGCTTGCTCAACTCACAGGTCTGCAAATAGTGGCCTAAACCCCCACAATATAGGCATAAATCTAAGATTCTGCGATGCAGACGCTCCTATTCTGAGAGCCTGGGCCGCGGAAAACTTTTAAACCTTTTCTCTTTAACTAAACCTGATGATTCACTTGTCACCATACTGTGAGCAAGAGTCTCTTTATAGGATGAACTCTCAACAACTTCTGGCAAAGTAAGCAAAATTTTGGTCAGATGGTTTTGCAGTTGCCTTAAGGATTGCTGCAAAACTTCCAGCCGCTCAGGTTTCAAAGCACTGAAAGCAGAGTTCAGGGCTGAGAGAGATGCTTGCAGGGCTTGCATAGTAGGCATAGGAGGATTTCAAAAAAGACAAGACTAGACACGATTGTTGTTAGACACGATTGTTGTTAGACACGACAAGACTAGACTTTTAAACTAGACAAGACTGGATTTTTAAACAGCGGACTGGATTCTGCACACTGAGTTTTAGACAGGGCTGGATTCTAGACTAGCCTGGGCCGTGGAAAACTTTTAAACCTTTTCTCTTTAATTAAACCTGAGGATTCACTTGTCACCATACTGTGAGCAAGAGTCTCTTTATAGGATGAACTCTCAACAACTTCTGGCAATATAAGCAAAAATTTGGTCAGAAGGTTTGCAGTTGCCTTAAGGATTGCTGCAAAACTTCCAGCCACTCAGGTTTCAAAGCACTGAAAGCAGAGTTCAGGGCTGAGAGATGCTTGCAGGGCTTGCATAGGAGGATTTCAAACTAGACAAGACAAGATTGTAAGACAAGATTAGACTGGACTTTTAAACAAGACAAGACTGGGCTGGATTTTTAAACACCGGACTGGATTCTGCACACTGAGTTTTAGACAGGACTGGATTCTAAACACCGGACTGGATTCTGCACACTGAGTTTTAGACAGAACTGGATTTTTGACAAGACTGGATTCTAGACTAGACACTGGACTGGGCCAAAAAAAGTTTAGTTTTTTTTCTTTTTTGTGGTATGGCTGGTGATAATGTTAGGTTCCTGGTGCTCAGAACAAGGGAGATGTTGCGTAGTGAGTCCAGAGCACCAGAACGTGACGTTGAAATAAGGTGTGGTGTGGAAATAGCCACTAGCACCCTACCTCCGTTGTTTTACCCTTGTGGTCAGTTCACGCCTGAGTAACTATGGGTTCTTGGGCCCATGGCAGCCGCATTTGAAGGGCGAATTATGTCTGCCCAACTCCGATGCCCCCAGGCCTTGGTGTGAAACAAGGCGTGAATAGAGACAGGATAATAAAAAGCGGACCTCTAACTAAAACAGAAAGCTAGGGGCTACTAACTACCCTAAAACTAAATATATGTGCGGCACGCCGCCAAAGGAAAAGAACAACAAAGGAAATGTTGTCCACACGACGACACAATACTTTTGCATACCGGCGGTGACAGCATAAGCAGAACCCTCTGCAAAACACCAGTAACTAAATATAACTAAAGAATACTGCGGCCTAGGCCGACGGATGCAGCAAAGCCGCTACTCACGGAACCGGTACAAATACTGGCAAACGGACAGGAACCCCCAATGTAGCCGACACAGACTCTCAGAACTGGAGAACAGGCAGAGTCCCAAACGACAGACTGGTGGACAACAAGAAGCCAGATATTCGACCAGGCACAGACAAAGCCACAGGACTTCTGGACAGGAATGCTTCATGGTAGGACACGGAATCAGACACAGGAACTGACACTGGAAGCAGCTAGACAGACACTGCTAGACAGGAGCTCAGGAACTGGCAGGGACTAGCTCAGAACTCTGGAACCCTGGAAATATCACCAGCGTCTGTGAATTGCACTGAGCCAAAATATAACAGACAGTCTTAATTAATTATGTCGTGCAGCTGCCCTGCTGCACAACTGAGAGGTGCAATCAACAGACAGGTGAGGCTGAACACATGGGAACGAGCTGCAATTACACACTCACCACTGGCAGCAAACAAGAATCTTCTTAAACCAGAGCAACGGGAAATCCTGGCCTGCAAGACAACTATAAACATAAAATACGGAAAACAGGAATGAACCACTACCTGTGGTTCATAACCCCTTCAGAGAACAGCACAAACAGGCTCTAACCAGAGCAGAAGGAGAAGTGGGAGGCCCTGGTGCACAACTGAGCAAGAAGACAAGTACATTAGAGTCTCTAGTTTGAGAAATAGATGCCTCACAGGTCCTCAACTGGCAGCTTCATTAAATGGTACCCGCAAAACGCCAGTGTCAACGTCTACAGTGAAGAGGCGACTCCGGGATGCTGGCCTTCTAGGCAGAGTGGCAAAGAAAACGCCAATAAAAGGAAAAGATTCATATGGGCCAAATAACACAGACATTGGACAGAGGATGATTGGAGAAAAGTGTTATGGACAGATGAATCGAAGTTTGAGGTGTTTGGATCACACAGAAGAACATTTGTGAGACTCGGAACAAGTGAAAAGATGCTGGAAGAGTGCCTGACGTCATCTGTCAAGCATGGTGGAGGTAATGTGATGGTCTGGAGCTGCTTTGGTGCTGGTAAAGTGGGAGATTTGTACAAGGTAAAAGGGATTTCCTCCTACAACAGGACAATGGCCCAAAGCACACCTCCAAATTATACAAGACCTATTTATGGAAGAAGCCGGCAGCTGGTATTCTGTCTGTAACGGAGTGGCCAGCGCAGTCACCAGATCTCAACCCCACTGAGCTGTTGTGGGAGCAGCTTGACCGTATGATACGCAAGAAGTGCCCATCAAGCCAATCCAACTTGTGGGAGGAGCTTCAGGAAGCGTGGGGTGAAATTTCTTCAGATACCTCAACAAATGAACAGCTAGAATGCCAAAGGTCTGCAATGCTGTAATTGCTGCAGAGGGAGCATTCTATGACGAACGCAAAGTCTGAAGGAGAAAATTATTATTTCAAATAAAAATCATTATTTCTAACCTTGGCAATGTCCTGACTATATGTTCTATTCATTGTGCAACTCATTTGATAAATAACTGAGTTTTCATGGAAAACACGAAATTGTTTTGGTGGCCCCAAACTTTTGAACGGTGGTGTATACTGGCGCTAGGTGACATCTTTAAAATGTATGGACCTTTCCGGTGACCGCGGCAGTGAGGGAACCCCCCCCGGTGTGCCGGGGAAGAGCGGAACCACTGCAGCCAGGAGATCAGATCCTGTGGCAGCGCTGTGTGTGCCGTTGTGAGCGGAGCACTACGGAGGTGGCAAGCCGCGGCAGCCGGTACGAGCGCCCCAAGCTGCAGGAGCGTGCGCCACTCACGGGGGATCGTAGGGCGCTGGGGTCTGGGAGCTATGCTCCCGGCACCTCAGCACTCCAGGGAGTGATCGCGATGATCCAAAAAAAAAGTGGGTCCCAGGGACCCCTCACTTTTCAAAATTGGGGTCCTACCTGTCCTTTTCTGGGTTCCATCGGAATTAAGGTTCTTATTAATGATTTAAATATAAAAACTCAGACTTGATTTGGACACTACAAAAGTGCTGCGAGGGGGGAGGGAGGGGGATGGGGGGGGGGGGGGGGGTGACAGTGCTGCTGGGCTGTGTAGCTATACCGGACACTCTGCACCAGAGATGGAACTAGACAATTTGGCAGAAAGTGCATTGGTGCTCCCCCTCCCATATTGTAAAGCAAAGTCAGTGTGCGCCCATCAAAAATGTAGGGGCATCGCTTTGTGGAGAAGGGGCGTGGCCACATCATAGTACCAATTCACATTGCACCACTGCGTTCCAACGGCGGGGGAACCAGACAGGCAGGGTGGTGGATACGATCATCGGGGGGGGGGGGGGGGGGGTTTGGAGATCACAGGTGCGGCAGGTAAGCGCCATTAGGTGTGCTTAAATAGAGCACACAAGTGAGCTTGGTTTTGGCACTTTATACAGGCATTTTTTGCACAAGGCACTATGGCACTTTTGATAACTGTTCCCCTGATGATGGATTAAGTCCGAAAACGCTGTTCGGGAGGTCTATTGTGTTTCCCTGTGCTTGCTAACGATGAGTATATGCTGAGCCTTGTATCTTTATTCACACATATGGAGTAAATACTGCATTTTGACTAGACTACAGTGTGCTGGTCCTGTCTATACTAGTGACTTTGCTGCGGGATGGACATGTGATGCGCTATATATATATATATATATATATATATAGTTAGTATGGTGAGGCACTGCAGTGACTGGGTATGTGGAGCCTGTGTAGGGCACAGGCTCAGTGTATATTTAAGCAACAATGTGTATAGTGTATTTGAATTGTATTTAAAGTGAAATGCACTTGGTTGTGTGTTCCAGGAGGGGGGAATCCATAACTGTGTAGGCCAGGCATGTCCAAACTGCTGCCCTCCAGCTGTTGAGAAACTACACATCCCAGCATGCCCTGACACAGCTTTAGAATTCTTTGACAGCAAAACTGTCAGGGCATGCTGGGATATGTAGTTTCACAGCAGCTGGAGGGCAGCAGTTTGGACATGCCTGGTGTAGGCTGTTGGATTCCCCCAGTACTTTCCCCCCAAAATGGAATGCTTTCCTCTCTAGCCTCCCACATGGAAGTATCATGGGGAGAGAGAGGAGCAGCTCAGCTTTAAAACAAGCTGAGTGGTTTTCTGGAGCTCCATAGCGATCACCCTCGGTGGGCAGGAAACCCTGACCGGGGATCTAGGCTGCCCATCTCTGGAGCCCAATTTTAGGCTGGAGATGGTGAGCTGGGTACCTGGGCAGATTCCTGGAAGTAGTTTAGATGGGAAAACTTCCCCCAGCCTAGACTGAGCGTCACCAGGGCGGATACTAACCCTCCAGGATGGGACGGTCAAAGGAGAGTGACTACTCCCCACCGTCCATAGAGGACAATGGTAGCTGTGCATGTGGCCAAGGCATGCACATCACATGGATAAACAATGGTTGAGAATAGCATGGTGGACTTACCCCCTGTGGTATGTATATTAGAGTAAGATAAAAAGAGGAGGCCTATGAGCATCCAGAGGTATTATACAATTTTCACTCTGCTGTAAACATCTTGCTGTATTCTTGTTGCCCCTAGCAATAGGGAAGTCTTTTTTAAGACTGGGTGAATAAACATCTGCCTCAAGAGGACCGCTTCATCTTGTGATCTGCAGAGCTATGCCGAACATAGTTCTGTTTTCTGGCTGTCGAGGGTGCACTCAGCGTCTCCAAGCTCCGCCTCCCGCCAGCTACCGTGCAGAGTCCTAGACCAGCCACTAGTGATTCGTCAACACCACACAGGTGTGGTTAGCGTGTCGATGCATACAGAGCAGTACCATGGTTCCAGACTCCCTGGCAACAAGGAGTCTAGTGGTAACAGTGTATTACCCGCCCACTGCGCAGTGGGTGGTGTCAGTAGTAGGCGGTTACTGACAGTAAGTGGGAATCCCCTAATTGGCCAGATCCTCTGTGACCTAAACATCCATTCTGTGACTGGGGCGGGACGCGATGCAGGGCGAGGGCTTTCATAGAGAACCATCCGGTCACAGAAATTGCTAGCATAGCGGTGGGATAATCCTAGGTGGCTTTTCGGTCACCTGATTGGAGAAGCCAAGTTAATATAGGAGTAACTGCAGCGCAGGAGAAAGCACAAGATGGTGGATTTCAGCGGAATGTCTAAGGACGATCTGTAGATCGTGTATCAGGAGAAGGGTGTGGATATCCCTTTCAACGCATCCAGAAGCATCATGAGGGCGGCACTTGTGAGCTTGGAGATGTCCCTCTGGGCGGAGGTAGAGTGCTAAGGGCGTTGGCATTGAAGATGGTGGCCTACCAGTGGACATTCGTACAGAACCGGTGAGCCCCACAAGCCCCACCCTCTCTCCTAGCAGCAGCTATGTTTCATACCTAGCAGGGTCAGAGGTCCAACGTCTCCGGGGTAGGGGGTTCGACACGGATATCTTAGCAGATCGGCTAGTGGAATTTGGAGAAAGAGCAAGAGTGCTTGATCATCACCTCACTTTCCAATACACTGCCGGGCTCCGGTGACTGTGCGCAGCCCGTTCTGTCCCCAGCAGTAGCAGAAGAGCAAGTGCTCCCACCTGAGGCAAAAGCGCCTCCAAGTCAGGTCTCCGGAGCGTGCAGGAAAGACTGGGCACACGTAGCCCCAGAATACAGCCCGTGGCTTCAGCTGCGTCACTAGGCTGCAGCAGTGAACGATGCCCAGACTGAGCCGAGTGAGCGGCTTTAGGGCAGGAGGAGTGGGGGACTTGATAGATTGGGTCTTGGTCCCAGCGGCGGCTGAGAGCTATTAGGTAGGGTAGATAAGAAACCACTTAGTGAGGAGAGCTCCAGAAAGCACGTCTGGATAGTCCACGCCCCTCTTATTTATTATTTTATATAATAACAGGGGTGACAGGTGTGGTACATCCCTGCAAAGGCAGATCCAATCTCTTTCTCATCAGACTCTGCTGTCTTCCCTGCACTCTCACTCAGATGTTCACTGCTGCCAGTAGCACACGTATGAGAAGCAGAAGTGTGGCGGCAGCTGTATAGATTCTGATATGTAATTCTCTGTATCATACTTACTGTACACACATCATCCTTATTACTATTGAGAGTAGAGGTACAGTAAGACACTGATGATGGGGGTGTAACAATGGATTATAACCTAGCAGATGATGATTGCAGTGTATTATATGGTGTATTGCATGTAAAATACCTTGTTCCACACCTACTCTGCTGTAGCAATATACCTTATATAAGGGTGAGTAACACATGTACAGGTTTACCAGCGTATGAGCACACACATAAAGGAATGCTACCTTACCAATGCTTCCAGGAGTAACGTTAGGAGACATTATTATAAAGCCTTCATTAAATGTTGTGTTTTAATACACACATTTACTATTAAGTGTCCCAGAATGTAATTTTCTCCTATTGTTTACAAGATTAATATTGTTACAGAAAATGTCACATTTCCATAATGTGTTTTATTTCCAGCAGATGGACACACAAGCAGGAATATCTCAGAAGGACATCTAATGTTATCCCCGGATTGTGAAATAAAAGATTATGACAGTAGACAGGATTCTCCAGGAGATAACCCCATTACCTCAATTATACATCCAGCTCTATCAGCTGGTCCCTCTGATCCTGGGAAATGTTCTCCTGATCACTCTGATATTGGTGCATCTGTTACAGCTCTGACAGTAAATACAGAGTTTCCCTGTTCTATAGATACCACATGTTTTACACAGAACACAAAGCTTATTACCCATCAGGCAGCTAAGGCAGGTGAGAGGCCACTGATATGTTCTGACTGTGGGAAATGTTTTACCTGCAAATCACAACTTGTTTCACATCAGTGCAGACACAAAGGTCAGAAGCCATTTCCATGTTCTGAGTGTGGGAAATGTTTTACAGAGAAATCACATCTTGTTACACATCAGAGACGTCACACAGGTGAGAACCTATTACCATGTTCTGAGTGTGGGAAATGTTTTACACTGAAATCACATCTTGTTACACATCAGCGAAATCACACTGGTGAAAAGCCATTTCCATGTTCTGAGTGCGGGAAATGTTTCACCCGGAAATCCCAACTTGTTAAACATCAGCAAAGTCACACAGGTGAGACTCCATTTCCATGTTCTGAGTGTGGGAAATGTTTTACATACAAATCACTTCTTGTAATACATAAGAGAATACATACAGGTGAGAAACCATATTCCTGTTCTGAGTGTGGGAAATGTTTTACATACAAATCAACTCTTGATGCACATAAGAGAAGTCACACAGGTACATCACCATTTCCATGTTCTGAGTGTGGGAAATATTTTGCACAGAAATCACAACTTGCTAGACATCAAAGAATTCACACAGGTGAGAGGCCATTTCCATGTTCTGACTGTGGAAAATGTTTTGTACAGAAATCAGTTCTTGTTGCACATCAGAGAAGTCACACAGGTGAGAAACCATTTCCATGTCTTGAGTGTGGGAAATGTTTTGCACACAAATCAGATCTTGTTAGTCATAACAGAAGTCACACAGCTGAGAAGCCATTTCCATGTCATAAGTGTGGGAAATGTTTTACACACAAATCAGATCTGGTTAGTCATAACAAAAGTCACACAGGTGAGAAGGCATTTTCTTGCTCTGAGTGTGGGAAATGTTTTGCCCGGAAATCAGACCTTGTTAGACATCAGCGAAGTCACACAGGTGAGAAGCCATTTTCTTGCTCTGAGTGTGGGAAATGTTTTGCCCAGAAATCAGAACTTGTTAGACATCAGCGAAGTCACACAGGTGAGAGGCCATTTCCATGTCCTGAGTGTGGGAAATGTTTTGCACACAAATCAGATCTTGTTAGACATCAGCAAAGTCACACAGGTGAGAAGCCATATTTTTGCTCTGAGTGTGGGAAATGTTTTACACAGAAATCATATCTTGTTATACATCAGAGAAGTCACACAGGTGAGAAGCCATTTCCATGTTCTGAGTGTGGGAAATGTTTTGCAGACAACTCAGCTCTCGTTATACATCACAGAAATCACACAGGTGAGAAGCCATTTCAATGTTCTGAGTGTGAGAAATGTTTTTGTTAGGCGCCGGGGTCCGCGCGGCCGTGCGGCCCGGCGCCTAGCAACCAGAGACGCCGGGCGCACAGAGCCGCTCAGACCCTAGCAACAGGAACGCCACGGTCGGACTGCATTCCCTGTTGCTGGGTCTTAATTAATCAGTGCCTGTGTGTTCTGGCCATGCAGCATGCAGCTGCACGGCATCATCATGTAATTACCCTGTCTGGATCAGGATTGGAGGGCTCTCAAATATAAGCACTCCCAGGACTTCTCTCAGACGCCGGTGATAGCTTCCTGTTTGCCTGTGTCTGCTGCAGAGAAAGTTCCCAGTCCCGGTCTATCCGTTTGTTCCTGTTATCAGTGATCCTGTACTCGGAAGTTACCATCTATTCCTGGAGTCTGACCGAGCACCTTTAACATCTGGTGGTGTTCGTGAGTCGCGGCGCAGCCGTGTGTTGCGGCTTGTCCGCTATAATTTATTATTTTGTTTATATTGTGTTCTGGAGCTTTGCGGAGGATTCCGCTTCCACAAGATCCACTCTGGTGTCCAGCGGTGCCGGATAGGAGTGTCGGATCAGTGGATCTTTGGTTGTCCTTTTCCCTGGCGGCTAATCCGCACATACCTTTTGATTTAGTTAAGTTAGCTTGTAACCCCTGGCTTGGTTGCTTAGTCAGAGGGCCCCTTGTTATCACCCTGTCTCGGACTTCCCCTTGTCTCCCATTAAGACCTGCGGGGGCATCGGGGTTGGGCAGACATAATCCGCCCTTCGAACGCGGCTGCCATAGGCTCAAGCAACCATAGTCTCGCAGGG
Organism: Pseudophryne corroboree; assembly: GCF_028390025.1. Taxonomy (NCBI): domain Eukaryota; kingdom Metazoa; phylum Chordata; class Amphibia; order Anura; family Myobatrachidae; genus Pseudophryne; species Pseudophryne corroboree. Next base: position 2,330,203 of record NW_026967541.1, read on the forward strand.
GATTTCTGATAACACGGGCGAGACAACGGAGTTAGGGCGCCAGGGGTTACTAGGCTCTCCAGCTCCCACAACCTGTATATGGTTCCTGTACTCAGATCCCTGCCATAAGATCTTCTCCAGTCTGGAGTACAGGAATCGTAACATTATCACCGGCCTGACAAAAGAAAAAATTTCAACAGGAGTTAATTTTTTCACTTATCCAGTTGGGAGAATTTTGTCGGCCTCATGAATCCCACCGGTGTTGGGCCAAATCCTGGCCAGTTTCTGGTTAGTCAGATTCAGGAACTTACCCAGATGGTTCAGGATCTGTCCCTCCGGGTGAGCTCACAGGAAGATCTGTTACGGACTTCCCCGAGGGTCATCCCTGAACCAAAAATGCATCTGCCTGACCGTTTTTCTGGGGATAGAAAACAGTTTTTTAATTTTAAAGAGTCTTGTAAACTGTATTTTCGTTTAAGACCAGTCTCCTCAGGTACGGAGGCTCAGCGGGTTGGAATTATAATTTCTCTGCTTCAGGGGGATCCTCAGACCTGGGCTTTTGGTTTAAAGACAGACGATCCGGCCTTATCGTCTGTAGACGCCTTTTTAAAATCTTTAGGGCTATTGTATGACGACCCTGATAGAGAGGCGTCCGCAGAAAGTCAGTTGCGTGCTCTAAGACAGGGTAGGAATCCTGCAGAGAATTATTGTACGGAGTTTCGCCGTTGGTCGAACGACTGTGGCTGGAATGACCCTGCCCTGCGCAGTCAGTTTCGCCTCGGCTTATCTGAATCTATAAAAGACAGCCTCCTTCAGTATCCCGCTCCTGAGACCCTTGATAAACTCATGGAGCTCTCTATTAAAATAGATCGTCGGCTCAGAGAGCGGAGGACTGAAAAAGGGGCATCTGTAGTTTCTTTTCCCTGTGTTCCTTCCGTTCCTGTAGACATGGGGGAGCCTATGCAGATTGGTCTCTCCAAATTGTCTCCGGAAGAAAGAACCAGGAGGCAAAATTCTGGTCTGTGTTTGTACTGCGGAGGCAAGGGACATTTTGCCCGTAGTTGCCCAAACAAGTCGGGAAACTTCCTGACCAAGTGAATAGTGAGGGGGTTCACTTTGGTCTACAGCTCATCTCCTCAAATAATTCACTGTTGGTTCCTGCTAAAGTTTCTTATGACAGCCTCTGTTCCTCGGTCTCTGCTTTTGTGGACAGTGGAGCTGCAGGAAACTTTATGGACTTAACATGGGCCAAGGCCTTAGGTATTCCTCAGCTAACCTTAGGTAGGTGTATCACCATGCATGGTTTAGATGGGAGTCCCTTATCCAATGGGGTTATTTCTCTATGTACACCTCCAGTTTTGCTCTCGGTGGGAGCTCTACATTCTGAAAAGATTGAGTTTTTTCTTACCCATTGTCCAGCAGTTCCTGTGGTTCTGGGTCACCCTTGGCTGGCCTTTCATAATCCCAACATTGATTGGCAGTCTGGGGAGATCCTACAATGGGGTACCATCTGTGATAAAGAATGTATTACACTTCCCATTCGAGTAGCCGCTGCCAGCTCTGCACATATTCCTGGAGAATACCAGGATTTTTTGGATGTGTTTTCCAAGGGCAATGCTGATATTTTGCCTCCCCATAGGCCTTATGATTGTACCATTGAGTTAATTCCTGGTGCCACGTTGCCTAAGGGAAGGTTATATGCATTGTCTGGTCCTGAAACGGTGGCCATGAATGAGTATGTGAAAGAAAGTCTTGAGAAAGGGTTTATCAGGCCATCTAAATCCCCTTTAAGTGCAGGTTTCTTCTTCGTAGAGAAGAAGGATGGTTCCCTCAGACCCTGCATTGACTTTCGAGCCTTGAATAAGATCTCAGTAAAAAATACTTACCCCCTGCCGCTGATCTCTGTCCTCTTTGATCAGCTACGTTCGGCTGTTATTTTTTCTAAGATTGACCTGAGAGGAGCATATAATCTCATTAGAATCAGGTCAGGGGATGAGTGGAAAACGGCATTCAGTACTCAATCAGGCCACTATGAGTATCTGGTCATGCCATTCGGCCTATCTAACGCTCCGGCAGTCTTTCAGGATCTCATTAATGATGTGCTCCGTGAGTTTCTGGGAAGATTCGTCGTGGTCTATTTAGACGACATTTTGATATATTCTGACTCTGTAGAACAACATGTTACCCAGGTGCGTCAGGTGCTTAAGAAATTACGTGAAAATCACTTGTATGCCAAACCGGAGAAGTGTGAATTTCACGTCACGGAGGTATCCTTTTTAGGGTACATTATTTCCCCTCGGGGATTCCGAATGGAACCTAAGAAGCTCCAAGCCATCCTGAGTTGGGCGCAACCCACTAACTTAAAAGCAATTCAGCGCTTTTTAGGGTTTGCAAACTACTATAGAAGGTTTATTCACTCTTTCTCTGACCTAGTTGCTCCCATTGTGGCGCTCACTAAGAAGGGAGCGGATCCTACCAATTGGTCATGTGAAGCTAAAGCATCTTTTCAGGCCTTGAAACAAGCCTTTGTCTCAGCCCCTGTCCTTAGACATCCCAACCCAGAATTGCCTTTCATCGTTGAGGTAGATGCCTCGGAGGTTGGTGTAGGGGCTATCCTTTCTCAGAAGGATCCAAATTCCCTTGAGTTACATCCTTGTGCCTTTATGTCCAGGAAATTCTCGTCTGCTGAATCCAACTACGATGTTGGTAATCGGGAGTTGCTGGCTATTAAATGGGCTTTTGAGGAGTGGAGACATTGGCTTGAAGGAGCGACCCATACCATTTCAGTTTTGACTGATCACAAAAATCTTCAATACATTGAATCAGCTAAGCGATTGAATGCCCGACAGGCTCGTTGGGCTTTATTTTTTACTCGTTTCAAATTCATTATCACCTTCAGACCTGGTTCCAAGAATACCAAGGCAGATGCCCTCTCACGCAGTTTTCTTCCCGTTCAAGACAACAGTCCTGTTACTCCCATACTTCCGCCTTCAGTCATTCAGGCAGGTCTCACACAGGATGTTTTCTCTCAATTGAAGCTGCTTCAACATCAAGCTCCGGGAAATACTCCTGCTGGTCGTCTTTTTGTTCCTGAGTTTTTGAGAGCAACTGTTTTGGAGGAATTTCATGATAGCAAAGTTGCAGGGCATCTGGGAGTCGCTAAAACTTTGGAATTGGTATCCCGCTCAGTGTGGTGGCCTGGTCTTTCTAAAGACATTAAAGAATTTGTTTTTTCGTGTCAGGTCTGTGCACAGCATAAAGTTCCTCGCTCTTTACCTATTGGTCAACTTATGCCTTTGAATGTTCCTCTTAGACCATGGTCGCATATCTCCATGGATTTTGTGGTGGATCTCCCTCTGTCAGCTGGATGCACAGTCATATGGGTGGTAGTGGACCGTTTTAGTAAGATGGCTCATTTTGTTGGTCTTCCCCGATTGCCATCTGCCCAGGGATTGGCAGTCTTGTTTCTCCGTCATGTTTTCAGACTCCATGGGTTACCCACTGATATTGTTTCTGACAGGGGTCCACAATTCATTGCACAATTTTGGAAGTCTTTTTGTGCTTCGTTAAAGATGAAATTATCATTAACCTCCGGTTATCATCCACAATCAAATGGACAGACTGAGCGAGTGAACCAATCCCTAAAACAATATTTACGTTTGTACTCGGCCAAACTCCAAAATGACTGGTCTGAGTTTCTTCCATTGGCAGAGTTTGCTTATAATAATGCCTGTCATTCCTCCACCAATGTATCTCCATTTTTTGCAGTTTTTGGTTTCCACCCCAGAGCTAATTCATTTTTCCAACATTCCTCTGTCTCCTCTCTGGCCCTGACCTCTCATCTTAAACTTATTTGGAAAAGAGTGCACATTGCTCTCAGAAAAGCAGCTTTCAGGGAAAAAAAATTTTCTGACAGGCTCCGGCGGCCGTGCACTTTTAAAGTAGGAGACAGGGTGTGGCTGTCGACTCGCAATATCAAACTTCGACAAACCTCAGCCAGATTGGGTCCTAGATTTATTGGACCATTTCTCATTATCAAGAAAGTCAATCCAGTTGCTTTCCGGTTACAGCTACCAAAAACTTTACGGATCGGAAATACCTTCCATTGCTCTTTGCTCAAACCATATGTTTCATCTAGCAGATTTCCTCGTAAAAAACCTCAGGGGAGATCACCAGTTAATGTACAGGGTCAGCAGGAGTTCGTGGTTGAGAAGGTTCTCGATTCCAGGTTGTCCCGGGGTCGGCTCTATTTTTTGGTGCATTGGAGAGGTTATGGTCCTGAGGAAAGGTCGTGGGTCCTAGATGAGGACCTTCATGCCCCAAGACTCAAAAGGGCATTTTTTCAAGAATTTCCTCAGAAACCCGGATTTAGGGGTTCCTTGACCCCTCCTCAAGGGGGGGGTACTGTTAGGCGCCGGGGTCCGCGCGGCCGTGCGGCCCGGCGCCTAGCAACCAGAGACGCCGGGCGCACAGAGCCGCTCAGACCCTAGCAACAGGAACGCCACGGTCGGACTGCATTCCCTGTTGCTGGGTCTTAATTAATCAGTGCCTGTGTGTTCTGGCCATGCAGCATGCAGCTGCACGGCATCATCATGTAATTACCCTGTCTGGATCAGGATTGGAGGGCTCTCAAATATAAGCACTCCCAGGACTTCTCACAGACGCCGGTGATAGCTTCCTGTTTGCCTGTGTCTGCTGCAGAGAAAGTTCCCAGTCCCGGTCTATCCGTTTGTTCCTGTTATCAGTGATCCTGTACTCGGAAGTTACCATCTATTCCTGGAGTCTGACCGAGCACCTTTAACATCTGGTGGTGTTCGTGAGTCGCGGCGCAGCCGTGTGTTGCGGCTTGTCCGCTATAATTTATTATTTTGTTTATATTGTGTTCTGGAGCTTTGCGGAGGATTCCGCTTCCACAAGATCCACTCTGGTGTCCAGCGGTGCCGGATAGGAGTGTCGGATCAGTGGATCTTTGGTTGTCCTTTTCCCTGGCGGCTAGTCCGCACATACCTTTTGATTTAGTTAAGTTAGCTTGTAACCCCTGGCTTGGTTGCTTAGACAGAGGGCCCCTTGTTATCACCCTGTCTCGGACTTCCCCTTGTCTCCCATTAAGACCTGCGGGGGCATCGGGGTTGGGCAGACATAATCCGCCCTTCGAACGCGGCTGCCATGGGCTCAAGCAACCATAGTCTCGCAGGGGATTTCTGATAACACGGGCGAGACAACGGAGTTAGGGCGCCAGGGGTTACTAGGCTCTCCAGCTCCCACAACCTGTATATGGTTCCTGTACTCAGATCCCTGCCATAAGATCTTCTCCAGTCTGGAGTACAGGAATCGTAACAACCTGGGTGTTATATATATAGTTACTTGGATACTAGTGGGCTTAGAGAGAGTGTTTGAACCCAGGATATAAAGATATTATCTTCATATACAAATTATGGATCGTACTTCATTGTCCTGGTTGAGGCCTTTGGGTGTTCGGGTCACCATGTGGACTATCATACGCAGTTCCTCCCTGTTGATGGTGAGTATGTAGTAGGGAGGCCAATCCCGGGATCGGGATCCCGGGATTTGGGCCCAAAAATGTTGGGATTTGAATCCCGGGATTGTAGCATCCAATCCCGGGATTATACTGCGCATGCTCGGGAGGGTGGGCGTAATTAATACTACTTACTAATATTAGGCGGGTGGCAGCCATGAACAAGTTGAACGCGGCGGCACTTCAAATGTAGCGCCGACCGCCAGCCAATCAGAGCTGGCGGAACGGCAGCCAATCAGGGAAGTTGCAGCGACAGCCAATCAGGAGCGACTGATGTGGCCGCTTTCCTGATGGGCTACCGGTCCACCAGCTCTGGTTGGCTGGCGGCCGGCGCTTCATTTGAAATGCCACCACGTTCAGTGTGCTCATGGTTGCCGCCCGCCTAATAGTAAGTACTATTACTTACACCCACCCTCTCTCCCTCCGTGCAGTCAGTGGTGCTCCCTACAGCCTTCCTCCCTCCCGCACCGCTACTAACCCTCCCTGCCGCGACCTACACCCTCCCTCCTGAGTCCCGCACCACTACCTACACTCTTCCTTCCTCCCGCATAGCTACCTACACTCTCCCTACCTCCCGCACTGCTACCTACACCCTCCCTTCCTCCCGCACTGCTACCTACACCCTCCCTACCTCCCGCACTGCTACCTACACACTCCCTACCTCTCGCACCGCTACCTACACCCTCCCTCCAGCGCTGCTCCCTACAACTTTCACTGATCCCTACTGCAATCCCGGGATTGACCGTTTTTCAATCCCGGGATTGAAAAAACGGCCCAGGATTGGCCTCCCTAGTATGTAGTCACCCCCTCTCCAGTTTTTCTTAACCTCCTTCTGCCCTGTGACCTTGAGTAGTGTGAGATTTGATTCATGATGTTCTTTGTAATGTAAGGAAAGTTGATGTTCTTCCGAACCTTTTTCTAATATTCCGTATGTGTTCGTTTATTCTCATTTTGAGTGGTTGTATAGTCCTTCCTATGTATTGTTGCGGGCAGGGACATTCTAACATATATATAATGCCCTTGTTGTGACATGTTAAGTTGTCCTGTGTGTTACATTTTGTGGAATGGGAAAAGAGGATTTTGGTACTTACCGATAAATCCATTTCTCTGAATCCACTCGGGGACACTGGAACAGCTTATACAGTAGGGGTGTGAAGCTTGCAACCGGAGGTGTGGCACAATCTAAAAATTAGCATTGTCTGCACAGCCGGCTCCTCCCTCTTCATGCTCCACATCCCTCAGTTTGGAAAGTTTGACAGAGAGAATAGGACATGAGACTCCAAACCAAGGGTGAGGAGCCCACTGTACAACAAATCAAACAGCATCCAAGAACTCTTTAACAAGAACCTTGAACACAGCAGGTTGACAGCACCAAGGCGGGCATCCAGTGTCCCCGAGTGGATTCAGAGAAATGGATTTATCGGTAAGTACCAAAATCCTCTTTTCTCTTTCATCCACTAGGGAACCCTGGAACAGCATTATACAGTAGGGGACATCCCAAAGCTACTCCCAAGGGTGGGAGTGCTATCAGTGGCCTGCAAAACTAAGCGTCCAACTTAGAATCTCTGGACGCAAACGTCTCAAACTTGTAGAATCTTGTAAATGTGTGTGCTGATGACCACGTTACCGTTATGCAAAGCTTAGTAGTAGAGGCGCCTCTGGCAGCCGCCCATGAGGCACCCATGGATCTAGTGGTATGGGTACCAACCTGAATCGGAACTCATTCACCACAGGATACATAAGTCTGCCTAATGGTAAGACTAAGCCATCTGGCCAGGGTCTGTTTAAATGCTGGCCAACCCTTCTTTGGACCATCATAAAGATCAAACAAATGGTCCGACTTTTGGATGGACAACGTAACCTGTACGTACTGTCAAAGTCAGAAAAATATCTCTATGCACACTGCCATATTTGCACCTCATTCAGGTCCGCGCTGCGCATGCGTACGCTCTCCCGTGAAGGCGCATACCCGCAATAGAGTGCACTCGCAGGCGCACGATATGCGTATTTACGGTAGAGTTTATGTAATCGTAGCGTGCGACTCATTCGTTACATATTTTCAGTATTAATGTATTTTGTAGATCATGGTCCCTTTGATAGATTCTGAAAGTTTGGTTAACATAGCATGTTCCTGAACGGAGGAATCCCTCTTTGTATTGTACGAAGGGTCTAACAGGAGTCATACAGTGGTGTTTGGTACCCATCGGAAGAGTATTTAAATAGTGTTATGCACACCAGTGCCTGCAGGAAAGTACTGGTGTCAGAACTGTTATGCACTCCAGTGTCTGCAGGAATGTACTGGTGTTTGAACTGTTATGCAAAACAAATGGACTTACAGACAAACTGGGGAATATGACATAACGTACACAGGAGGTAATAGGGTAACAAAATACACACAAAGTGAACAGAGAAGCCCAGAGGCTAAGGAACTGGGTATCTCCCTTGTATTAGAACTGCACAGATGGAAAAAGCAAGATGTTGTGTTTTAATACGTAGAGAACCCGAAATGCTGTTGCTAAGGGCAACAGCAAAACCCTAAAGGGTTACCAACGGGTGTGGCAGTAAACTCCTTGGTCAGAGATGGAATGATAGACACAAGGAGAGTCTCCACAATCCTATTTCTCACTTGCAGTGCACAGGTTTTAGCTTACTGCCACTAAACTGACCCCTGACACCTAGCACAGTGAGACAGGATTAGACAGGCAAGTCTTAGAATACAGCCGCAAACTTGCTAAGTTCACAGAGTGGTAACAGAACACCAGCAAGCTAAACGACTGACTCCAGTCTTACTGCTAGGTCTGGATTGGCAGAGTGTAATACCAAATCCCCAGGCCTATTTGCAGTAAGCAGCAAACAAATACAAAGCTACACAGTACTGGCTAACTTTCATGAACTGACTAACCAACAAAGATTCAGCAGCATCTGCTTACCCTGAGAAGAGGCCTTATAAAGTAGGTGCTGTCCACGCCCCACTCAGACCTCACAGACTGTGAGCACAAAAACCAGCCCCGGATCCCCTGCCGTGCACAGAGCCTATAACCACTGCACAGCAAAAGACCCGAACCGGAGTATCAGCTGCGCTCAGGTTACTCCACTAGCACTTGTCTCCCGGTTGCCATGATGACGTGGCAGCACAGGGCAGGAGACCCTAACAGTACCCCCCCTCTGACGAGGGGTCAAAGAACCCCTACCACCGGGTTTATCGGGGAACTGCGAGAAGAAAGAGCGTATCAGTCTGGGGGCATGAAGATCACAACTGCGCACCCACGACCGCTCCTCCGGGCCATACCCCTTCCAGTGCACCAAAAATGACAGCCGACCCCGAACCACCTTGGAGTCAAGAATCCTTTCAACAACAAACTCCCTCTGGCCACGTATCAGAAGAGGGGAAGGTCTTCCACTGGAAGAAGGATTACTAATCGCCCGTTTTAAAAGGGAACAATGAAATGTTTTATTGATACCCAAAGAACGGGGCAGATCTAACTGAAATGCCACCGGATTGATAACCCTGGTGATCTTATAAGGGCCGATGAACCGGGGCCCTAACTTATGAGATGGCTGTCTCAACTTCAAATTCTTGGTAGACAACCAGACGAAGTCTCCTAATTTGAAGCTGCAGGGTCTTTTCCGCTTATCAAAAACCCTTTTTGTCACTAATGACACAGACACAAGGGCTTTCTTCACTTTCCGCCAAATACCTCTAAGGACCGAAACCACAGAGGAACCACCAGGCGTGGAGTCCAGGGGGTCAATAGAATTGGCCTTAGGATGATGCCCATACACACAAAGGAAGGGAGAGATCCCTGTAGCAGAGTGAGCCGCGTTGTTATAGGCAAACTCCGCCATGGACAGATGAGCAACCCAGTCAGTCTGACACTTGGAGACATAACACCTGAGGAACTGCTCCAAGGACTGGTTCACCCTTTCAGTCTGCCCATTAGACTGCGGATGGTAGCCAGACGACAAGCTGACAGAAATCTGGAGATCGGAACAAAATGCCCTCCAGAATTTGGCCACAAACTGGGATCCGCGGTCAGAGACCACATCAAGTGGCAACCCGTGGAGACGCACAACATGCAGCATAAATAATTCAGACAGGCGTCTGGCTGATGGCAGCCCAACCAGTGGAACGAAGTGCGCCATCTTCGAAAACCTGTCAACGACAACCCAGATGGCTGTCATCCCCGAGGATTTGGGCAAGTCCACCACAAAATCCATTGAAATGTGGGTCCATGGCTTAGATGGGATAGAGAGTGGATGTAATGGGCCAACAGGAACCCCTCTAGGAGTCTTATTTCGGGCACAGATGTCACATGCCCGAACCCACTGATCCACATCCTTAGCCACCGAGGGCCACCACACCGCCCTAGATAGCAACTCCCGAGTTCTGGCAATACCCGGGTGACCTGCCGACTTCTTGGCATGGAATTCCAGGAACACTCGCTGTCTTAACCTAGGAGGCACAAACAATAGACCTACCGGAAGGTCTGGAGGAGCCTGCTCCTGTGCTCTAAGGACTAATGATAATAGGTCCTGGGTAATGCCCACTTTAATACATGATGGGGAAACAATGGGCAACGGCTCCTCGGTGGTCTCCTGGATTGGAGCAAAACTCCGCGAGAGCGCATCAGCCTTGATGTTTTTTGACCCAGGGCGATATGTTATCAAAAAATTAAAGCGAGCAAAAAACAAAGCCCATCGTGCCTGCCTGGCATTGAGACGCTTCGCTGACTCTAAATATGCCAGATTCTTATGGTCAGTGAGAATTGAGACCACAAACTTAGCCCCCTCAAGCCAGTGTCTCCACTCCTCGAGTGCATCCTTAATAGCCAACAATTCCCGGTTACCCACGTCATAATTCATCTCGGCAGGCGAAAATTTACGGGAAAAGTAAGCACAGGGATGAAGGCGATTATCAGACACTCCCATCTGAGAAAGCACTGCCCCAATACCCATCTCAGAGGCATCCACCTCCACCACAAAAGGACGCTCTGGATCTGGGTGTCGCAGCACCTTGGCCGAAACAAATGCCCTTTTGAGACGGGCAAAAGCCGCTTTAGCCTCACAAGACCAGTGAGCAACATCCGCCCCTTTCTTAGTGAGTGCCACCAAGGGCGCCACTATAGACGAAAATCCAGCGATAAATCGTCTATAAAAATTTGCAAAGCCCAGGAATCGCTGAAGCGCCTTCAAACTAGTGGGCTGCACCCAATCCAGGACTGCCTGTACCTTGGAACCCTCCATTTGGAAACCTTCTGGGGAGATAATATATCCTAGAAATGCGATTTGCTGAACTTCAAATTCGCACTTCTCCAGCTTCGCCCCAAGCCGGTGGTCTCTGAGTTTCTGGAGGACTAAGCGTACATGCTTCCGATGTTCCTCCAGGGAATGGGAGAAGATTAGGATGTCATCTAAGTATACAACTAAGAATCTATCCAAATATTCCCTGAGCACATCATTCATGAAATCCTGGAAGACTGCCGGGGCATTACAGAGCCCAAAAGGCATCACCAAATATTCATAATGCCCTGAGTGGGTATTAAAGGCAGTCTTCCATTCATCCCCCTCTCTTATTCGGATTAGATTGTACGCACCGCGTAGGTCAATCTTAGAAAAAATGGTGGCAGTACGAAGCTGGTCAAACAAGACCGAAATGAGAGGCAGTGGGTATGAGTTTTTAATCGTGATACGGTTCAATTCCCTGAAGTCGATGCAGGGTCGCAACGAACCGTCCTTTTTACCCACGAAAAAGAACCCCGACCCAACTGGAGACTGTGAAGGTCTGATAAATCCCTTAGCCAAGTTCTCCTGAATGTACTCTGCCATAGCCTGAGTCTCAGGACGTGACAGGGAGTACAACCTGCTCTTGGGAAGCTTAGCATTTGGCAACAAATCAATGGCACAGTCATAGGGGCGATGGGGAGGTAGTACCTCTGCAACTTTTTTGGAGAACACGTCCGCAAAATCTGCATAACACCCTGGCAATCCTGGCAAACTTAGCTGCGAGAGCCTGACTGGAAGGCTCAAGCAACTCCTGAAACAATCAGTACCCCAACTAAGAATCTCCCCAGAGACCCAGTCAAATTGAGGATTGTGGGCCCTTAACCAGGGTAACCCCAACACCAATGGGGCAAAAGTACAGACAGTCACATAAAAGGACAATTTTTCAGAGTGTGTGGCTCCAATAAACAAAGAAATCTGGCTAGCGCAAGAGGTAATTTTACCTTGGGATAATGGTTCCCCGTTTAACCCACAAATCTCAATTTCCGATGCCAATGGTACTAAGGGAACAGAGTGTTTCAGGGCGAATTGGCGGTCCATAAAAACCCCGTCGGCCCCACTGTCCACAAAGGCCTTAGTCTTGACAGTTTGACCGAGGATCTTCAAGGTCACCGGAATGATAAAAGTCTTCTTGGGAAATTCTGACTTCTGGCCTGACAGGATATTTCCCATCACCCTCAGGCCCTGAAGTTTTCCGGCTTTTCTGGGCATGATACTACCACATGACCTTTATTCCCACAGTACAAACACAACCCCTGCTGTCTCCTCCGCGTCTTCTCACGCGAGGAGAGGCGGGTAGCCCCAATCTGCATAGGCTCCTCAGAAAATTCCTCAGAGTCTGAGGTTCCCTTGGGAAGGAAGGAAATCTCAGTCTCCCTTTCAAGCCTACGCTCTCTCAGCCGTCTATCCACCCGGATGGATAACTGCATGAGCTGATCCAAGCTATCAGGCAAGGGATATTGTACCAGTTGGTCCTTTATCTGGTTAGAAAGACCTCTTCGGTACTGGTGTCTCAGGGCTGGGTCATTCCACTGGGTATCATGGGCCAACCTCCGAAACTCCGTACAGTAAACCTCAACTGGCCTTCGCCCTTGCTTAAGGATCGAAATCTGAGCCTCGGCTGAGGCCGTCTTGTCAGGGTCATCATACAACAAGCCCAGTGCCGTAAAAAAAGCATCAACACTTTTAAGCGACGGACAGTCAGGCTGCAACCCATATGCCCAGACCTGTGGGTCTCCTTGTAGCAAGGAAATCACTATGCCCACCCGCTGAATCTCCGACCCAGAAGACTGAGGCCTAAGCCGGAAGTATAGCTTGCAGCTCTCCTTGAAAGAAAAGAACTGCGAGCGATCTCCAGAAAAACGATCCGGGAGATTTACTTTCGGCTCCTTAACCCCTGCAGGTGCTGCTGCTGCGGGAGCTCCGCCAGCAGCCTGGGAGGTGTGCATTTTAATGGACAAATCATTAAATTGTCGAGTCAGGACCTGCACCTGATCGACCACCTGTTGCAACGTATTTTGAGGGGTAAGCTCCATATTCCCACAAAATTTCAACAGGAGTATTAGGCTGCTGAATATGTTATGCACACCAGTGCCTGCAGGAAAGTACTGGTGTCAGAACTGTTATGCACTCCAGTGTCTGCAGGAATGTACTGGTGTTTGAACTGTTATGCAAAACAAATGGACTTACAGACAAACTGGGGAATATGACATAACGTACACAGGAGGTAATAGGGTAACAAAATACACACAAAGTGAACAGAGAAGCCCAGAGGCTAAGGAACTGGGTATCTCCCTTGTATTAGAACTGCACAGATGGAAAAAGCAAGATGTTGTGTTTTAATACGTAGAGAACCCGAAATGCTGTTGCTAAGGGCAACAGCAAAACCCTAAAGGGTTACCAACGGGTGTGGCAGTAAACTCCTTGGTCAGAGATGGAATGATAGACACAAGGAGAGTCTCCACAATCCTATTTCTCACTTGCAGTGCACAGGTTTTAGCTTACTGCCACTAAACTGACCCCTGACACCTAGCACAGTGAGACAGGATTAGACAGGCAAGTCTTAGAATACAGCCGCAAACTTGCTAAGTTCACAGAGTGGTAACAGAACACCAGCAAGCTAAACGACTGACTCCAGTCTTACTGCTAGGTCTGGATTGGCAGAGTGTAATACCAAATCCCCAGGCCTATTTGCAGTAAGCAGCAAACAAATACAAAGCTACACAGTACTGGCTAACTTTCATGAACTGACTAACCAACAAAGATTCAGCAGCATCTGCTTACCCTGAGAAGAGGCCTTATAAAGTAGGTGCTGTCCACGCCCCACTCAGACCTCACAGACTGTGAGCACAAAAACCAGCCCCGGATCCCCTGCCGTGCACAGAGCCTATAACCACTGCACAGCAAAAGACCCGAACCGGAGTATCAGCTGCGCTCAGGTTACTCCACTAGCACTTGTCTCCCGGTTGCCATGATGACGTGGCAGCACAGGGCAGGAGACCCTAACAAATAGCAATATTCCGGTGTTGGTTTGGAGCGGATTAATCGCTCGTGCGAATAGTTATGGACATAACAAGTTATGTCCATTTTCTATTATTTGTTCTTATTTAATCATGCGGCGGGAAATCTAGTATCCCACCCACCTGAACAGTTGGAAACAGTCACAGCCCACCTGTATGAATCAACCTATGACCTTTTGTTATGGTACAGAGCCGAATTCCTGTGTCCAATGAACAATGGGATTGTAGGGACCATTGGATTGTATTGTGTGTGGGGCATAAATAGGCAGGCCGATCCTATCCAACTTCACTCTCTTCAACGGTTCTCATTGCTGATAATTGGGAGCTGGATATCGAGGCGCATGCGATCGTTTCCCCTTGTGCGTAAGTGTTTCTCCGCAATTGTATTTGTCTTCTTGTGATATTGAGCCAATCTCTCTCAAATCTCTCTCTCTCGTCTTCTCATCTTCTCTTATTTCTCCTTAAACTTAACTGTATTGTATTGTATTGTATTTCCTGTATAGTTATCTGGTTAGTTGGTTTATGTTATATTGTAGTGTATCATTTGTACTGTGTTTCCCTTTTACAAGTATAATAGACTTAATACACATAATAGGTTTCGGACCCTAAGCCCAGGTATCTGTGTATTCTTTATAGTGTTAAGCATTTCCTGAGCGTCGGTGACGCTCAAGCAGCTTTGTAGTTAATCAGGTTACACCAGGTTGCACTTACACTTTGTCTCTACACTAAAGTATACTGTGTATTTCGTTGTTAAAGGTATAGGTATAAAGGTTTAACGTTGTGAGCGTCTGCGCCGCTGGTGATCTCCTCGTGGTCCCGAGCGTCCGCTACGCCATAGCGAATCATTACGTTAGTTAACAACCAATAGCGTGCCTGCCTGTGATCTCTTGGCCGTGAGGTAACGTGACGCCTGAGCGTCTCGATCACGGCTAAGCGATCGATACGCAACTAGCGTACCCTTACGGTACTTCTTACGTAGATAGCGTACAGTGTTCTTAGACCTCATAAAGGGTTATAAGTACGATAAATAATTTAGCTTTATCAATTGGCGGCTCGTCCTGTCCTTCACATATCTGCACTAGGTAGATCAGCAGACATTATCCCTCAGCAAAGGGCGGGAGATTGTCTCGTAGTGCTGACGGGATAAGCGTCTGCTTCGCTTAGATAAAGAGTGCTGAAGGAATCCGGGAACCGGAGGTAAGAACAAAACGCTAGTGTCTTTTAAAACTGTTTATTTATTTTTCTGTCTTGCGTACACACGCACGCACATATATATATCTGCATTTTCTTTTCATTTTCGTATATCACTATCCTGTCTGCCAGTTTTATAGTTGATAATAGTGCTAAAAGAGATTTGCTGTTATTTCATAGTTTAAGAATAGAGGTAATATAGTTAAAGTGTAGACAAACACATAGTTTGCCTGGGAGATAAGGAGAAGTCAGTGTGGTTGTGCGGTAGATGATCAGGGATCATCTACATTGATAAAAGTATAAATTGTGTTACGGTGGATCTTTGCTTTGCGTACACGTGTCCCTAACAAAAGACTTGTGTACGCAATCCAAAAGCAGACGCACGCAGCGTATATTACGCAACGGAGCGTCCGGTTACGCCCACCTAGCTCAAGTCACGATAAGTTGATTTTTAACGCAAAGCGATAAATAACGCAACGCGAAAAGTAACGCAAAGTGGTAAATAGCGCAACAGGCGATAAATAACGCAAGTCTATTTTTGGTGTCCGAAATTTAATTAACAGATCCTGCTCCTAATTGGTAACACAGCTGGGCTAAAGAAAAAATTTCTGCGCAGAAATAGAAATAGAAGCAAAAGTGTACATGTGATGAGTGAGTGTTTTCATACATTTATATAATTTGGAGGTTGAACCAAAAGAAATCACCGAGTACTCGTGAGGAACATACGTGTAAGTGACATGCACGGTGGCTAAGGAGGCATCCTTGCTTAAACATACAATTTGAGCATTAGAGTATAGCGGACCAGGAGGTAACAGACCAGGAGGTCATACGACAGCAGACCAGGAGGTCATAGCAAACCAGCAGGTTCAGGTACAGTAGACAAGGAAGTCCGCTATACAGTCCAGAGGCACAACACCGAAAAGGGTTGGTGCAACACCCATATAGGCCATACAAGCTCGCTGAAGGAATTCGCAGCCGCAATTTTCGATTCCAATTGGTCTTTCCATACATAAGTTTAGTTGCTTATGTACTGAACGATTGTACCGCACGTAATTGTGTGCATTAGTTAGTAATCTGACCCAGTACCATTAGAGTACAGGGGTCACAAACGCTATTTGTACATTCTGACGTGATTTGTGTAATTTTTTATTTTTACAAAGGGAAGTTCGCTGGTCACTCAGGAACTATCTAACAACCCCACCTTTACTGGAAAGAGTAAGTGTTCTTCGGATAACCCTCGCATGTTCCAGTAAACAAAAGGTTTATAGGTGCCCTGTGTCGAGTACGCCAGCACCATATCGGTGTGATCAGGTCGTATTGGTCGGTGTGGGCGAGCGAGTGAGGTGCTCGGTAAACTTCACCGCCTACCTATCGTGAATATTTTGGTTTTCTGTAAGGGTTCGCTGAAAGACCCTGATATAGAGATCAGAGGTAGAGCAAGCAACGCCTGCAGATTATGGGGGCCAGTTGATCAGGAAGGGGGCGATCAACCTCGGTTCGGGTTGACCCTGTAAACCGTCCAGTAGGATCGGCCAGGTATATAATGTGTGAGAAATATGGAAGTCACACAGAGGTTTTATGTGATGAATGGGAGAGAATGACGGTACAAGACCGGGAGAAATTCCCCAGAATAGGTAGCTTCAGCCCAGAGGTGTTACAAAATTTAAGGAGGAGGATATGTCTCATAAAATCAACAAAGAGACGAGTTCAGCATTATGATTATTTACAGTTGTGGCAACAGGAAGGTGAGATACAGAGAGGTTTGGCTCAGGCGGCAGGATCTGGCTCTAACAGAAAACTGATTGCCACGGCCCCGCCGCCACCATATATATCGGGAGAGAAGTTGATTGCGGAGAAAGACGCACTAAGGTGTAACACACAATCACTTAGTAACCATGTAAATGTTAATGATAATGTAAACCCATTAACCCATGCAAGTATTAACCCGTGCAAGTTGTACCCTGTTTTGAACTTTCCTCAGGAGTGTGATCAAGAGGACGAAGCGGCAACAATTTCAGCGCTCTCTCTAGCGGCTACCATAGCAGAGACCACAGTAGGCACAGCTCTACCCACGAGATTAGCAAAGGCCCCTAGCGGAGGGATAGGTGAGGTCGTATCGACTGGTAAGTACGGCACCATGCATTATACTGAAACAATTTCACCACAAGCTGTAGAACCGACACAGAATGAGATTGTTAGAGTTAACCCTGTTAGAGTAATAGCAGTTCCCAATGGGAAAACAGATGTATCAGGAGCCACGCCCATAAGGAACATTGCCATGTACAGCCCATTTTCCCGAATGGAATTAAGGACCATAGTGTCTGAATTCCCTGACCCTAGAAAAGATTTAGTTGCCAGCCAAAAATACATCACAGACCTAGGAAACACTTTAGAGCCCAATAATAAAGATTGGCAGATATTGCTAAGAGCTTGTTTACCCTCCAATGTCGACTCAGCTCAATTCTTAGCTGATTGTAGACTAGACCTGGATGTACCTCTTACAGATGTGTACAACAAAGATAACGTGAAAACGATAAACTTACAGTTAAAGGAGTATTTCCCAGCAGTTGTTAAATGGAGCAAAATATTCTCCATTAAACAAAAGGAGTCTGAAACGGCAGCAGAATATTTTCACCGGGCACTATTAGAAATGGCAAAGTACACTGGTATAGAGGACATTAGGACCAATCCTAACCATCAAGAAGTAGCAGTATCTGTACTGATGGATGGTTTAAAGGAAACATTAAAGGCAAGGGTGCAGACCACGCAACCATGTTGGCGAGGTCTGTCAGTGTCCACTTTGAAAGAGGCTGCTATTGATCACGACCGAAACATCACTAGACACAGGGAGTCGCAAAGTGATAAGTTAATGACAGTAAGTATACAGGCCATGACTACAAAGCAGCCTGCGTATGTACCACCAAACCAGAAGGGTAAGTCAACTGTGGTAACATGTTATTTTTGTCACAAACAGGGACACTATGCACGAGATTGTAGATCAAGAAATATGCAAAACTCTTACCAACCCCCTAGACAACGACATGACACACGACATTGGGAGCAGGGTCCACAGAGATGGAGTTATGAGCCACATACAGGGGAAACAAAAAGATATCCTCCGAACAGAGATTGGCATGCCTCTGGTAGTTCCCAGCTATCTCCCTCACAAGTAGTTGCTGCCAGCGGGATTTAGGCAGGTCACCATACCCAATAGGGGTGTGGCCATACCTGTAATCTGCAGCCAGTAAAATTGATTGCCAATCTTGGAAGTGAACCCGAGATCGCAATTAATGTAGCTGGTAAAACTTTAAACTTTCTTGTAGACACAGGGACGGCCAAGTCAGTGATAAATTCGACAGTGGGCATGAGAACCACTGGTAGGACAATTCCAGCCATGGGAGTAACAGGAGTAGTCCAGCACTACCCTGTTAGCAAACCAGCCGAGATTACAATAGGGCCTTTGCATACCAAGCATTCCTTTTTGCTGGCTGCATCGGCACCAACCAATCTCCTGGGAAGAGACTTACTGTGCAAAATGGGGTGCGTCATTTATTGTACTCCTGAAGGTGTATTCTTGGACATACCTGAGAATCACGCTCAGGAAGTGCGAGACATGTTAGACTCCCCATCAAAATTAATGTCACATACCATTATGACAAATAGGAATCCATCCCAAGTAGAAGAGATGACATCTCAGATACCAGAGTCACTTTGGACAAAAGACGGACAAGACACTGGATTAATGGCAAATGTAGCTCCAGTAGTTGTACAAGTAAAAGATGGTAGGATAGCTCCAAAAATCCCACAGTATCCTCTGAAGCCAGAGGTGGAGTTAGGAGTTTTCCCAGTAATAGAGCGCTTGCTACAACAGGGCATTTTGGTAAGAACGTCCAGCACTGCAAATAGTCCCATCTTCCCTGTTAAAAAGAGTGGAGGGAGGGGTTACAGGCTAGTGCAGGATCTAAGGGGGATTAACAAAATAGTTGAGAGTCAGTTCCCCGTAGTGCCAAATCCAGCTGTCATCCTTATGCAAATCCCTCCCACTGCCAAATTTTTCACTGTTATTGACCTCTGCTCCGCTTTCTTTTCGGTACCTCTGCACCCTGACAGCCAATATTTGTTTGCATTCACATACAGAGGAGTCCAATACACGTGGACTCGATTACCCCAAGGTTTCATAGATAGTCCAAGTATATTTTCCCAGGCTTTGCATGATTGTTTACAGTCTTTCCAACCAGAGAGTGGATCAGTATTGATACAGTATGTGGACGATCTACTGCTGTGTTCAGATTCACTGGAAGCATCTCTGAAGGATACGAAACAGCTTCTGTTTCATCTTTCAGAGACAGGACACAAGGTTTCCAAAGACAAGTTGCAATTATGCCAAACTAAGGTAAAATATTTGGGACACTGTCTAACACAAGGACTGAGACACCTGACCGCTGATAGAATCCAAGCAATTAGAGACATGACTCTGCCACAAACCCAGCAACAGATCAGAACATTCTTAGGAATGTGTGGGTATTGCCGTAATTGGATCCCAGGGTTTTCCATTTTGGCGTTACCTTTGCAAGAAATGGTCTCCTCAAACAAACCTGATCGGATTTCGCATACAGACGAGTCTGAGATGGCATTTGAGAGACTCAAACAGTGCCTAACGCAGGCACCAGCATTAGGTATGCCAGACTATGGTAAACCCTTTGAACTATACGGAACAGAAAGTGCTGGTTGCGAAGATGTCGTGCTAGGCCACAACCTCACAATCCATACGCCACATGCAGTATCAGCCTTATTGAATTCTGCCCAAACCAGACACGTCTCATCAGCGCGGTTTACAAGATGGGAATTGGCACTAATGGCCCCCGTAAACATCACCATAAGGAGATGCAGTGCATTAAATCCTGCAACATATCTCCCAGGTGTGCCTGGTCAGGCACAAAGGGTGGAAGGTGAGAGTGATGGGGAAGGAGGATTTAATACAAAGGAAGATACACATGATTGTATGGAATATTTGACCCAAAATTTTACCGCAAGGCCTGACATCAGTGACAACCCACTGGAAGACGCAGAACTCACGTTCTACACGGACGGTAGTTGTCATAGACAATCAGACTCGGGAGACTTGTGTACTGGATACGCAGTCGTAGATGACCAAGACACCATAGAAGCGGAACCGCTAGGCCCACCTCACTCAGCCCAGGTTGCTGAACTGGTCGCCCTAACCAGAGCATGTGAATTGGCTAAGGGTAAGTCAGCCAATATCTACACCGATTCTAGATACGCGTTCGGGGTAGTCCATGATTTCGGAGCCCTATGGCGCCTCAGAAATTTCATGACGGCAGCTGGTACACCGGTAGCGCATGCAGCTCACATAAAAAGGTTTCTAACAGCGATACAGGAACCCGACAGAGTGGCTGTTATCAAATGTAAAGCACATACATATAGTCAAGACCCAGTATCACTTGGTAACAGCCGAGCAGACGAAGCTGCTAAGTTAGCAGCTGCTACCCCCATACAGACAGACACCACACAACTGATGGTATTTAATACCATCAACACACAGAAGTTGTGTGAAATGCAGAATTTGTGTTCCACACAGGAAAAGGCAGTCTGGAAGGCAAAGGGATATGGCCAGGAGTCCTCAGGGCTCTGGACGGATGGACATGGTAAACCAGTGGCCCCCAGGACATACCTTCCGTGTCTGGCTGAAGCAGCTCACGGGCTGACTCATCTAGGCAAGGAGGGGATGTGCAAATTGGTAAGAGCATATTGGTGCGCCCCAGGATTCTCCTCTCATGCGAGTAAAAGAGCAATGTCATGCCTTACTTGTTTGAGAAAGAATATTGGAAAAGCAATACCTACAGAACCATCCCATATCCCACCTGCCGGCGGCCCTTTCCAGGTAATCCAAATTGACTTTATACAATTACCCCCTTGTCGGAATTTGAAATATGTACTTGTTTGTATAGATGTTTTTTCGAATTGGGTCGAAGCATTTCCTGCGGCTACAAATACCGCTATGTTTACAGCTAAGAAAATTGTGCAGGAATTTGTATGTAGATATGGTATCCCTAGAATAATCGAAAGTGATAGGGGTACCCATTTTACAGGTGATGTCTTTCAAGGAATGTGTAAGTTGATGGGAATTGATAGCAAGCTGCACACTCCGTACCGTCCACAGGCGAGTGCGAAGGTCGAAAGAGTGAACAGCACTATTAAAAATAAATTGAGTAAAGTGATGACAGAGACAGGATTGACATGGCCAGAAGCTTTACCCATTGTTTTGTAAAGTATCAGAACCACTCCCAGGTCCCCTCTTAATCTGTCCCCTGTTGAAATCTTGTTTGGTCGACAACCGCATGTCATGATCAACCCTCAGGATGATTTGAAATGTAACAATGAAGTAACTGTAAAGTACTTGATTAACATGAGTAAACAGTTGAGGAATCAAAATGATAATCTGAAGTTGGTGATTCCTGATCTACCTGATAGTAATTGTCATGACATTGAACCAGGGGATTATGTAATGATAAGAAATTTTCTACGCTCAGGTTGCCTTATTGACAGATGGGAAGGACCATACCAGGTCTTATTGACTAGCACTACAGCATTGAAGGTTGCTGAAAGAGAGACTTGGGTCCATTCATCCCACTGCAAGAAGGTTGCTGATCCAGAGAAGTCCCGTGATAAGGAACAGACGGTAGAGGTTGTATCACTGGAGTGTCTGTTCCAGGAGGACTGAGGCGGCACCTGAGCCTTGAAGACCAAGAGCTGTTGTCGACTCCCCACTCCCTTTTATTGTTTTTCTCCACTTCCCATCCCCTCTCCCTTGAAATTTCTTTTTCCCCCTTCTCATTCTTCTCCATTTCCTCCTCAAAGATGGACTTGCCCCAAGAGACTGTGATCCGGAGTTTCCTGTTGACCATGATGTTGACCAGAGCAGTCTGTTCCGGCGAGAGTACCATGGAGGTCGAGAGAGGTTCTGGAATGGGTCCTGATGATAAAGATGGAGGCGTAGTTTTCCAAGATCAACCTAACCAACAAGCAAAGGCGAGTATCAGAAAACGATCCGATAGCATTGATCATAGAAGAAATTGTGACGGATTGTTAGCTGAAGAAAACTGTATCTGTAGGCTTTGTAACAATGTCATTGAGGATGGGTGTATAAAGAAATGCCAATCCAGTTTTAATATTCATATGGACCGGCATCCATTGAGTGACTATCACTCTTTAGTGGGTAATGTGTTAAACAAAACAGATTGTTGGGTATGCTCTCAAGTACCTCAGGGACATAGCAAATCAGGGCTAGTACCATTTCCTTTAACGATAGGGGAGGTACTTGAGTTAAATGGTGGGAGACCGGTGGACAGGAGGTTTAATATCTCCAGCCCTCCTAGTTTGAAGCTCCACCAATACCACGTGGATAGGTCCCTATTATGTTTCAACATCTCCAATCCCCGAAAGCCGGGAAATTGGGAAGTGTCATGGAGTAACCACACCATGACCTTTTCACACAGAGCAGATAGAATGCCTACAGATACAGAGCTTGTACGCCACATAGCCAGTAGAGGAAAGTCTTTCCGGTATAGGTACACCTTAGGAAATAGGATTACTAGAGTTGGAGAAGTATCACCAGGATACTGTGCACATATCGTACAACCTGATACGTGTATTAAGCAGATGGAAGAATTAGGATCAGGAGATTTCACTTGGAAGGTGTGTAATATGGTTCTGTCCTACTCCGTCCCATATGTTCTCCCCGATGATGCATATTTCATATGCGGGAGAAAGGCGTACAAGTGGCTTGCCCCAAACTCTGAAGGATTGTGTTATATTGGAAAAGTATTGCCTGAAGTGATGACTGTAACACATGATAAAATGAAAGACATACATCGTGGTGCCCAAGCTCCTTATACTCACACTCATTACGAGCACCGGGTTAAAAGACAACTGTCAGAAAGGTTAGAGCATCCGGCCTCTGATCTGATCCATGAATCCACCGGGATTCAGGTTCTGGTGGCGTTAGATTTCACTCGCACCGCTCGAGGAGTGATGAATTATAGATACATTTCCGCACTCGCCAATTTGTTAGATAATATCACTGAAATGTATGATGACACGTTTAGATACACTGGAAGAGAACTGCAAGCTTATAAAACAGAACTGGTACAGCATAGAATGGTTCTTAATTACCTCACAGCAGTGACAGGCGGATATTGTGTTACATTGGCAACACAATACGGTATAAAGTGTTGCACGTATATCACGAATAGCACCGAGGATCCGGTCGAGGTCATAGACCAAAAGATGGACGATATTCTCCAATTGAAGTGGGAATTTCGCCGAAAACACAATCTCACCCTCGCTGCTGTAGGTAATGAGCTGACTGGTTGGGTGTCATGGTTGAACCCGCGAAATTGGTTCTCCGGTTTAGGAGAATGGGCTCAAGGAGTCATAATGGATGTTGGAAAGTTTCTCCTATGTATCTTAGGTGTTGTCATATCAATTGGCTTGATATTTAGATGCGGTCAGGCTTTAATGAGGTGCAAACAAAGTACAAGAGTGATGAGTTTGAGGAGTGAGGAAACTGTAATTAACCTGGATTTGATTTATGACCCAATGATAGAAACAATGACGTGATGAAAATGCGATTATACGGTCCGTTTCTTTCACCTGTTTTTCTGCTTTTTCTCCAAGATAAAAAGACCCCCTTGGACGAGGAAGTTGACGAGACGCTATACAGACAACGGATTGACCAAAGAAGAAGTTTTGACCATTTGAGAAACGGACATTTGATGAACTTTGCCAAGGATCCCCAGTTTCCCTAGAATTTTTAAACTTACGCTAGCCCAACATTTTCTGTACATCTAATGGCATTGACAAAGCTTATTGCTCACGCCTAAATGAGCAAAACAGCGCAAAGAAGACGACTTTCAACTGATACCGAACAAAACTTCAACGACAGATGTACATTAACCTGACATAGAATACCACTGCATTTATCCATAAGTGTTCTTCATCTTCATCTCTATAACCCTCAGGTAATGACACACATAGTCGATAGGGAATACAGGCACAGATATCAGCAACCACATACTACCCCCATTCATGTATCATCAACTAAAATGTGCTTCCCCATTTTGTTACAACCACAGCCGAAATGAGCTCGGTAGAGTTTGACAGCCCATCCACAGACCCTTAATACGGGATAAGAAGGAATTCAAATGTATACTTCGTAATACCTCGAAGCTTGATTTACAACACGTACGGCACGATGATACATGACCCCCCAAACATGGACTCATACACACATGCTCCTGCTATCTCACTAGGTTATACCCTCTTCACACCTACTCCTCTCTCCTCCCCTACCCAACCATGGAAATGAATTAACCCCTGACATATATTTTTCTCCTTTTGAAATGTTTTAGAAAGTGGCAGTTATTATTGACTGCCAAAGGGTGGACTGTCAAAGTCAGAAAAATATCTCTATGCACACTGCCATATTTGCACCTCAATCAGGTCCGCGCTGCGCATGCGTACGCTCTCCCGTGAAGGCGCATACCCGCAATAGAGTGCACCCGCAGGCGCACGATATGCGTATTTACGGTAGAGTTTATGTAATCGTAGCGTGCGACTCATTCGTTACATATTTTCAGTATTAATGTATTTTGTAGATCATGGTCCCTTTGATAGATTCTGAAAGTTTGGTTAACATAGCATGTTCCTGAACGGAGGAATCCCTCTTTGTATTGTACGAAGGGTCTAACAGGAGTCATACAGTGGTGTTTGGTACCCATCGGAAGAGTATTTAAATAGCAATATTCCGGTGTTGGTTTGTAGCGGATTAATCGCTCGTGCGAATAGTTATGGACATAACAAGTTATGTCCATTTTCTATTATTTGTTCTTATTTAATCATGCGGCGGGAAATCTAGTATCCCACCCACCTGAACAGTTGGAAACAGTCACAGCCCACCTGTATGAATCAACCTATGACCTTTTGTTATGGTACAGAGCCGAATTCCTGTGTCCAATGAACAATGGGATTGTAGGGACCATTGGATTGTATTGTGTGTGGGGCATAAATAGGCAGGCCGATCATATCCAACTTCACTCTCTTCAACGGTTCTCATTGCTGATAATCGGGAGCTGGATATCGAGGCGCATGCGATCGTTTCCCCTTGTGCGTAAGTGTTTCTCCGCAATTGTATTTGTCTTCTTGTGATATTGAGCCAATCTCTCTCAAATCTCTCTCTCTCGTCTTCTCATCTTCTCTTATTTCTCCTTAAACTTAACTGTATTGTATTGTATTTCCTGTATAGTTATCTGGTTAGTTGGTTTATGTTATATTGTAGTGTATCATTTGTACTGTGTTTCCCTTTTGCAAGTATAATAGACTTAATACACATAATAGGTTTCGGACCCTAAGCCCAGGTATCTGTGTATTCTTTATAGTGTTAAGCATTTCCTGAGCGTCGGTGACGCTCAAGCAGCTTTGTAGTTAATCAGGTTACACCAGGTTGCACTTACACTTTGTCTCTACACTAAAGTATACTGTGTATTTCGTTGTTAAAGGTATAGGTATAAAGGTTTAACGTTGTGAGCGTCTGCGCCGCAGGTGATCTCCTCGTGGTCCCGAGCGTCCGCTACGCCATAGCGAATCATTACGTTAGTTAACAACCAATAGCGTGCCTGCCTGTGATCACTTGGCCGTGAGGGAACGTGACGCCTGAGCGTCTCGATCACGGCTAAGCGATCGATACGCAACTAGCGTACCCTTACGGTACTTCTTACGTAGATAGCATACAGTGTTCTTAGACCTCATAAAGGGTTATAAGTACGATAAATAATTTAGCTTTATCAGTACATCCACAGAGCTCTTACAAAGGCCAAAGACATGTCCCCATCTGCAACTCCATGAAAAGATGGGACCGCAATTGGCTGGTTCACATGAAAATCCCGAAACGACCTTAAGAAGGAACTCTTACATGATAAGGCTCCCAACTCAGGGACCCTTCTGGCCGAAGCTAGGGCAAGTAATAACGTGACCCTCCAAGAGAGATATATAATCTCTGCTCTCTCCAAAGCCTCAAAGGTTGTTGATTTTAAATATCCCAACACTAAGTTTAGGTCCCACGGAAAAGAGGTTGTATCCTCAGAACCCCTTGCAAGAAAGTTTGAACGTCCTGTAAGGATGCTAAACGCTGTTGAAATAGAATGGAGAGAGACGGAAACTGCTTCTGTAAAGAACCTAATTTTAGCCCTCCATCTAAAACAGGTTTGGAGGAAACTTAGAAGTCAGGATAAGTGGAATTCTTTCGAATCCCACTCCCGATCCTAACACCAGTCCATGTATCTCGTCCATATTCTGCAGTAGTGCATGGCCGTGACTAGCTACCGAGTGGCTATAATCGTAGGAATGGCTGCTCTTTATATCCCTGTGTTTAAGATCCGGGTTAAACGCAGCTTGTTCAGGTCTGGGTGGAGGAACAGCCCCTGAGATAGCAGGACTTCTCTCTGAGGAAACCTCCTGGATTCTTTCGCTCATAGCCCCGGAAATTCAGAGTACCAACTCCTGCGTGGCCAATCGGGCGCTATTAGAATTTCCTAACTCTCTTTCCCATTTCGCCCTAACTAGAACTCTGGGTAAGTTGGAAAAATGTAAACCCTTCTGCAACACCAAGGAAGTGTCAGTGCATCCACTCCTTCTGCTGCTGGATCTCTCATGCTGGCCAACATACCTGTGCAGCTGATGGATTATTTCAAGAGGCCTACCGCCTTCTCAATTTCTGGATGCATGTCCTGGCGACTAAGCTAATCTGCTTCCCAGTCCTACATTATTGAAAGCATGATGATGTGCCTTTCTACCTACAATGAGATCTTTGTGGCTACTTCTAATGCCATCTTGCTCCTTGTTCCGTCTTGACGACTTATGTACACCGTCATTGTGAAATTATCTGACTGCATCTTCAAGTGACGGCCCATCACTAGGTCTTCGGCTAAGAGAAGTTGCATTGTAACTGCACTCAGCTTGAGAAAGTCTATGGGTAGACTGCTCTTGTGACATTCATCTTGTCCTGAAACTAATGTTCCTCTAGGGCAGCACGCCCATATCTGAGACTGGCATCTGTTGTGAGGATCTTCCATTCCCAATTGCCGAATCTGTTACTTGCTGCGAAATTTATCTACAACTACCACCACTATTAGGGTCTGCTGCACTGTAAAGCCTCCAAAGACAGCACCATTCTCCGGAGAAGTTGTACACAGCGGTGTAGGAAACCTTCTGTGCCTGTAGTACCGGAGCCACCAACCTGTGTATGTCCTGGATCTTGCTACTGTGTTCAAGATGAGGCCTAGAAATTGAATCTTTTGAGTTAGCCTTAGGTCGGATTTCTTGAAATTTACAATCCACCTATGCTGAGTGAGACATTTATGAGTCGTGTCAGCTGCGATATAGAAACCAGTGCGAACCTGCTGTCACGATCCGGATACTGAGACACCATTTCCCTTCTGGATGTACGTCCTCCATAGGCCTCTGCTGCCACTCCTGTCTCGCTGGGCGCATGTTATTCTGCTATTGCGGCCTACATCGCAAGTGTTGCACCTTTCCTATAGTACTTAATTCCCCTTCTTTGTTTGTTCATGGGCGCAGCCATGTTAGACTCCAGTCACATGACATTATTCCTCCTATCCACGGTGCTGGAGCCTTGTCATAATTGCTCAGCCAATCCCTGCTATGCAGCAGGTATAAATATCCGGTCCCAGCTCCCAAAAGATTGTCAGTGCTTTCATTGTCAACAGTGTTTCCAGCCTACAAGCTTCACTACAGATTTTCTCCTGCAATTCCATTCTGCAGATCAGCCTGACTTCCCTGGTGATTACACTCTGCAGTGTAACCCGACTCTCCAGTGTTAACCCCCTACAGCCTACTTTGGATTCCTGTGTTTGAACTTTTTGCTTTGCAGTAATCATCCTTCATTCTTCAGTTCCTACGCACTCCAGTTTCATTCCTCATCTTCCAGCGAACCACAGCTTCATTCCTCATCTTCCAGCGAACCCCAGCCTCACTTATTGTTTACAGGACTTTCTTCCATATTCCAGGTTACTGGCCTTTACCGGTGACTTTATATTATTCTTTTGCACGTTATTTGACTTTTTATTTAATAAAAGCACTTAAGGAATTCCCAGTTGTCGTGGTCACGCCCTCGGGCATTCTTTGCTGCTGTCAATACGCATGTCCAGGAGTCACATAGCTCCTCCTAAATTTAAGTACCCGTCAGCCCCTACAACTGAGGCTCCCAGTCACGGTCCCCAGCCCTCAGTTGTGACAGTAAGCACTGACCTAATGGATCCAGCCGGAGACCAGGCTCAAGCGCTTAGGCTGATACAAGAACTGGCAACACGCCTTGAACGTCAGGAGGCTGCTGTAGGCCATGTTGGTCACTGTCTCCAGGACCTCTCCTCCCGGCTGGATGAAATTCAAGCGGCCCTCCGTGGATTAGGGGCGTCCAGTGTGTCGACTCCAGCGCCTCTGGTGGTGTCCCCACCCACCATACCTGTTCCTGCTCCCTATCTTCACTTGCCAACTCCTGCTAAATATGATGGATCCCCTAAAGCCTGCAGGGGTTTCCTAATCCAGTGCGAGATCCAATTTGAATTGCAACCCAGCAGTTTCCCTACTGACCGCATTAAGGTGGCATACCTTATTTCTCTACTCACTGGTGCCGCTCTAGACTGGGCCTCACCTATATGGGAAAGGTCTGATGTCTTGTTGTCATCCTATGCCAACTTTGTGGCAACGTTCAGACGAATTTTCGATGAGCCAGGTCGAGTGACATCAGCTTCCTCAGAGATCCTTCGACTGCGTCAGGGGACGCGAACTGTCGGTCAGTATTTGGTGCAATTCCAGACCTTGGCATCTGAAGTCTCCTGGAATGATGACGCTCTTTATGCAGCCTTTTGGGGAGGGCTATCCGAGCGTATCAAAGATGAGCTCGCTGCTAGAGACTTGCCTTTAACTTTAAACGAGCTCATTTCCCTATGCACTAAGGTCGATTTACGGTTCCGTGAAAGGGCTGTTGAACGAGGAAGATCCACATTTCCCAGGATTCCTACGGTTTCCATTCCTCGTCAGCCATCTCCGTCTCGGGAGGAACCTATGCAGATAGGTTACTCTCGTTTATCTCAGGCAGAGCTTAGTAGACGTCTCGCTGAGCGTCTCTGTTTGTATTGTGCCGAATCTTCTCACGTTATCAAGTCCTGTCCCAAGCGTCCGGGACAACCTCAAGTCCTAGCCCACCAACGAGAAGGTCAGCTAGGAGTGACGAATTTCTCTCCATTTCCAAGTAACTGCAATCTCTCAGTTTCTCTGCAGGTGGCTCCGCGTACAAAGAATCTCACTGCCTTATTGGATTCTGGAGCAGCCGGAAACTTTATTACAGAGAGGTTCGTTAAGCAGTGGTCTCTTCCCACTGAGAGACTGTCATCACCGATATCTCTAACTGCCGTGGATGGCAGTAGGATTCCTGAGGCGGTGATTACCTCCAAGACCCTACCTATCCGTCTGAAGGTAGGGGACCAGCATACAGAGTTGATTTCTTTCCAGGTTATCCCCAGGGCCACCCATCCTGTGGTCCTAGGCCTTCCATGGCTACGTCTGCATAATCCTCAAGTTGATTGGAAGTCGACCCGTATCCTGGCATGGGGTCCTTCCTGTTCAGAGACCTGTATCCAAAAAGAGCTTCCAGTTCGCATATCCTCCTACAAGTCTTCTGATGTCCCGTCTCCTCTGTGCCAAGACTCCAAGCTACAGTTTTGTCCAGGGTCACCGAATCACAAGGCTGATGCTCTTTCCCGCTCTCGGGAGCAAGAAAATGAGTCTGAGTCTACTGACAAGCATTGTATTGTTGATCCAGTGGCGTTCTCCGCAGTGAGTATGGACTCTATGCCCCCGCCAGGGAAAAATTTTGTGAAGCCGGCTTTCAGGAGGAAGCTCTTGCATCGGGCTCATTCCTCTCGCTTTGCCGGACACGTGGGCATACGCAAGACCTTAAAATTCGGCTCCAGGTCAAATTGGTGGCCGACCCTAAAGAAGGACATTGCTGAATTTGTGGCCTCCTGCCCGAAATGTGCCTGGCACAAAGTATCCCACCAGTTACCCACTAGGCAACTGGTTTCCTTGTCTGATCCTCATCGTCCGTGGTCTCATCCCTCGATGGATTCTGTCATGGATTCCCCACTTCCAAGTTGGTACAAGTCTTCATCCAGAAGTTCCATTCCAGATGGCCAGGTAAACTTAAGAAGTGTCCTGGGGCCACTCCTAAAAGGGGGGGTACTGTCACGATCCGGATACTGAGACACCATTTCTCTTCTGGATGTACGTCCTCCATGGGCCTCTGCTGCCACTCCTGTCTCGCTGGGCACATGTTATTCTGCTACTGCGGCCTACATCGCAAGTGTTGCACCTTTCCTATAGTACTTAATTCCCCTTCTTTGTTTGTTCATGGGCGCAGCCATGTTAGACTCCAGTCACATGACATTATTCCTCCTATCCACGGTGCTGGAGCCTTGTCATAATTGCTCAGCCAATCCCTGCTATGCAGTAGGTATAAATATCCGGTCCCAGCTCCCAAAAGATTGTCAGTGCTTTCATTGTCAACAGTGTTTCCAGCCTACAAGCTTCACTACAGATTTTCTCCTGCAATTCCATTCTGCAGATCAGCCTGACTTCCCTGGTGATTACACTCTGCAGTGTAACCCGACTCTCCAGTGTTAACCCCCTACAGCCTACTTTGGATTCCTGTGTTTGAACTTTTTGCTTTGCAGTAATCATCCTTCATTCTTCAGTTCCTACGCACTCCAGTTTCATTCCTCATCTTCCAGCGAACCACAGCTTCATTCCTCATCTTCCAGCGAACCCCAGCCTCACTTATTGTTTACAGGACTTTCTTCCATATTCCAGGTTACTGGCCTTTACCGATTGTGAACCTAATTATCACGTGTGACTTTATATTATTCTTTTGCACGTTATTTGACTTTTTATTTAATAAAAGCACTTAAGGAATTCCCAGTTGTCGTGATCACGCCCTCGGGCATTCTTTGCTGCTGTCAATACGTATGTCCAGGAGTCACATAGCTCCTCCTAAATTTAAGTACCCGTCAGCCCCTACAACTGAGGCTCCCAGTCACGGTCCCCAGCCCTCAGTTCTGACACCTGCTCCTTGAGCAATGAGAGTCATCTGGAATGGCCGGGAGTGATGTTTGAGAGCTGGCCTAGATCAGCAGATCATCTAGATAAGGTATGATTGTGACCTCTAACAGTCTTATATTTGCAACCGTTATCACCCTGATCTTTGTAAAAACTTCTCGGGACTGATGATGCATGGAATGGTGAGGCCCCAACTGGTAATGACCTTTCACCAGTATGAATGGTAAGTTAGCTTGGTGTGGAGTCCAAATCAGGATAAAAAGGAACGCATCCCTTATGTCTATAGACACCCTGAACTCCTCCGGGTCTACGCCTGCAATGACCGATTGGATTGATTCCACCTTGGATCTGTAGGCCGTTAGAAACTGGTTAAAAAAAAAAATATTAAAATTGAGTATTAGTCTGTTCCTCCCTTGAGAGTAGGGATGTGTGTAACAATGACTGAATTTACTGTCAGCAATGCATTTTCGTGTGAATGGCATGACCGCTTGTGTGTTGTCAAGATCTACTTTTAATCTAGGGAGATAAACCCTGTTGATACAAAATTCTCTTTTCAAGTCTCGGACCCGGTCTCCCTTAGCCGTTCCAACCCTTACCCCCCATAGGAGGTCCAAGGTGAAATGTGTAGAGACCAGATTACTGGCTGTTGGGAACAGTCGTTATCCGAGACTCCTTCAGCATAACATTGAGCGTCAGACTAGTAGAATCATGGACCAGAGTGACTTCCACTGTTGGTATAGTTCTATGATACTTGGTAGGCAGAAGATCTGATTCTTCTGAATTTCATTTGACCAAGAAAAGTTTCCCCTCCCAGGGAAATCACTTTCCAGCCCGGTAACTATAGCCTCTGTACAGAAACACAAACTACCTAGGTCCATGTGAGAAGGCCTTGCAAACAGAAGTTGGATTCCCATGTCAATTCCAACCTACATACGACCCGTCTTTTTCAGTGGGACTGCAATAATTTAAGAAAGTCCCGTGAACAGAATAGGCAGGGGTGAGGCCACCCTCGTTATGGGATCCTTTCCCCTTCTGTGGAATCCAAAATTCGGTTTGTTAACTCTCAGATATGCTGTGCTAGGCACAATCTGTATTTGTGGAAGCATTTACTGCCTGTATTTATTTACGCTAGTATCGGTACCCTCTTCGGTATGAGAGACAGCCCCTTGTTCCACTCCTACTCTAGGGTAGGAAGGGGTGTTATTATAGGTTTCTGCCATTTTGTTATACCCGAGTGATGGAGTCATTTTATTTATGAATTCCTCCTTCCTCATTGCTTCAGATGGGCTCGCAGCCATACTCAAATGTTGAAATACATGTCAGGTCTTGTTTTCCTAACCCTGACGTGTCACTGCCCCCGGTTGTGTGTCCATAGTGAGCTGTCGCACACCCCATGGCTGTTAACTTTAGTGCTAATTTATTTAAGCAACCAAAGCAATCCTTGTGGTCTTATTTACCTTAAATAAACATATACAAAGCGCTCAGCCGATCTTTACCTATTAGAAAAGGCGAAGAAAGACTGTAGAAATATTTGGAGCGTTGAACAATATTTTCAAACAGCGAGAAATCTTTTTTTATTTCTGGTATAAAATAAATAATTAATATAAATACTCATTCAACTGTCACCCACAAGACCGCCAACTGTTGTACAGATAGAGTTGTACTGGCTGACAATATCAAACGCTCCCTTCTCCTCCAGACCTGTCATCAGTGTCCATTGGAGGTATTATACATATACACCCACACACACATAAATACATATATATATGTACACATACACGAACATATAATTAGATGGACACAAAGGTAACTGGAGTTACCCTGCTGGTAGTAAATCTTAGCGTTCTTGGTTTGTGCATTGGATGCTGAAAATGCACCTTCCACACAATACCTTGCCTGTCATCTTTATAATAGGCAACGGAATACGTTGTAGATGACGGGAACAAACGTCCAGATGATTCATCTGGCTGGATTCCCTGAGAGATAGCAAGAAAGAGAGAAAACCAAAAACAGTTATGTAAGACAACAGCCTCATTGCAACCCCCGCACGCCCAGCTGTGGTTCAGATCTGAGGTCGGGGCTGATATCCAGCCGTTCCCTGTATTTTCCCAGGATCTTTGTGTTAGAAGTCCTTTGGAAATATATAAAGTATAAACATGCTTGATTTAAAATGACATGGAAATCCTCTGCATCACACACCTATCTACAAGCAACCATAAGAGGAGGTGTATTTCTATACTGACCCCTCCCCCTATTCTAACCGGTCAAGAAATATGGCTCCACTATGGGGGGCGCATAGCTTCCCCTGTTTTGCATCTTGGCGCCTCTTAGCTTTTTTTAAAGATTGCGACCACTGAAATATTACATACAGATCATTACATTTAACCCCCAGCGCCTTCCTGTCCTGGCCCCAGACTCCTTAAATAACATTGGAGCACTGGAGACACACACCTGGGTCCATATATGCAGTCAATCTACACTTGAGCCACTGAGCATACCTGTCAGCGCTCAGGCTCTCCGCTCCCAACCGCGTATTGCCCCTCAAGCCGGGTTCCCCACCACCTCTTCCCGGACCCTCCACGTGACTGCCGGTGGAAGTAAGCAGAGCTGTGAAGAGATCCAGCCATGCACTGTTCGAGCGGCTTAGCAAGAAACTGTGGGTGCTGCAGCTGGCAGCCGCAGCATACCTATACCAGTCTGACACAGAGCCGGAGGGTGGAGAGTAGGAGTGGGGGACGCCGCCATGCTAGCCTGTCCGGATCTGGAGGAGGTAGGGGTAGTGGTGGATGCTGCGCTGCTAGTCTGCCTGGCTATAAAAAGTTAAGAGTCATAGGCAGCAGCGCAACTTCTGTATAACGTTTCCTTCAGATATACAAACTATCTACTCATAGTAATGATGCGTCGGATTCTTCCTGTGGAGATAGATCCCTTTAGCAGGGATCCTTGTCTCTCTATACTTAAGACTCTTGTCCCTCTTTTGTTAGGTGGATGCAGCCTGTCTTTCTTCTTCTGGGAAAGCCTGCACCAGCCTCTAATTTAGGAGGGATTGGTCCTGTCTTCCCTCAGTATAGACTGCACCAGCCTATGATTTAGGAGGGACTGGTCCTGTCTTCCCTCAGTATAGCCTGCACCAGCCTATGATTTAGGAGGGATTGGTCCTGTCTTCCCTCAGTATAGCCTGCACCAGCCTATGATTTAGGAGGGATTGGTCCTGTCTTCCCTCAGTATAGACTGCACCAGCCTATGATTTAGGAGGGATTGGTCCTGTCTTCCCTCAGTATAGACTGCACCAGCCTATGATTTAGGAGGGATTGGTCCTGTCTTCCCTCAGTATAGACTGCACCAGCCTATGATTTAGGAGGGATTGGTCCTGTCTTCCCTCAGTATAGCCTGCACCAGCCTCTGATTTAGGAGGGATTGGTCCTGGCTTCCCTCAGTATAGCCTGCACCAGCCTATGATTTAGGAGGGATTGGTCCTGTCTTCCCTCAGTATAGACTGCACCAGCCTATGATTTAGGAGGGATTGGTCCTGTCTTCCCTCAGTAAAGCCTGCACCAGCCTATGATTTAGGAGGGATTGGTCCTGTCTTCCCTCAGTATAGCCTGCACCAGCCTATGATTTAGGAGGGATTGGTCCTGTCTTCCCTCAGTATAGCCTGCACCAGCCTATGATTTAGGAGGGATTGGTCCTGTCTTCCCTCAGTATAGCCTGCACCAGCCTATGATTTAGGAGGGATTGGTCCTGTCTTCCCTCGGTAAAGCCTGCACCAGCCTCTGATTTAGGAGGGATTGGTCCTGTCTTCCCTCAGTATAGCCTGCACCAGCCTATGATTTAGGAGGGATTGGTCCTGTCTTCCCTCAGTATAGCCTGCACCAGCCTCTGATTTAGGAGGGATTGGTCCTGTCTTCCCTCAGTAAAGCCTGCACCAGCCTATGATTTAGGAGGGATTGGTCCTGTCTTCCCTCAGTATAGACTGCACCAGCCTATGATTTAGGAGGGATTGGTCCTGTCTTCCCTCAGTATAGACTGCACCAGCCTATGATTTAGGAAGGATTGGTCCTGTCTTCCCTCAGTATAGACTGCACCAGCCTATGATTTAGGAGGGATTGGTCCTGTCTTCCCTCAGTATAGACTGCACCAGCCTATGATTTAGGAGGGATTGGTCCTGTCTTCCCTCAGTATAGACTGCACCAGCCTATGATTTAGGAGGGATTGGTCCTGTCTTCCCTCAGTATAGCCTGCACCAGCCTATGATTTAGGAGGGATTGGTCCTGTCTTCCCTCAGTATAGACTGCACCAGCCTATGATTTAGGAGGGATTGGTCCTGTCTTCCCTCAGTATAGACTGCACCAGCCTATGATTTAGGAGGGATTGGTCCTGTCTTCCCTCAGTATAGACTGCACCAGCCTATGATTTAGGAGGGATTGGTCCTGTCTTCCCTCAGTATAGACTGCACCAGCCTATGATTTAGGAGGGATTGGTCCTGTCTTCCCTCGGTATAGACTGCACCAGCCTCTGATTTAGGAGGGATTGGTCCTGTCTTCCCTCAGTATAGACTGCACCAGCCTCTGATTTAGGAGGGATTGGTCCTGTCTTCCCTCAGTATAGACTGCACCAGCCTCTGATTTAGGAGGGATTGGTCCTGTCTTCCCTCAGTATAGACTGCACCAGCCTATGATTTAGGAGGGATTGGTCCTGTCTTCCCTCAGTATAGCCTGCACCAGCCTATGATTTAGGAGGGATTGGTCCTGTCTTCCCTCAGTATAGCCTGCACCAGCCTATGATTTAGGAGGGATTGGTCCTGTCTTCCCTCAGTATAGCCTGCACCAGCCTATGATTTAGGAGGGATTGGTCCTGTCTTCCCTCAGTATAGACTGCACCAGCCTATGATTTAGGAGGGATTGGTCCTGTCTTCCCTCAGTATAGACTGCACCAGCCTATGATTTAGGAGGGATTGGTCCTGTCTTCCCTCAGTATAGACTGCACCAGCCTATGATTTAGGAGGGATTGGTCCTGTCTTCCCTCGGTATAGACTGCACCAGCCTCTGATTTAGGAGGGATTGGTCCTGTCTTCCCTCAGTATAGCCTGCACCAGCCTATAATTTAGGAGGGATTGGTCCTGTCTTCCCTCAGTATAGCCTGCACCAGCCTATGATTTAGGAGGGATTGGTCCTGTCTTCCCTCAGTATAGACTGCACCAGCCTATGATTTAGGAGGGATTGGTCCTGTCTTCCCTCAGTATAGACTGCACCAGCCTATGATTTAGGAGGGATTGGTCCTGTCTTCCCTCGGTATAGCCTGCACCAGCCTATGATTTAGGAGGGATTGGTCCTGTCTTCCCTCGGTATAGACTGCACCAGCCTCTGATTTAGGAGGGATTGGTCCTGTCTTCCCTCAGTATAGACTGCACCAGCCTCTGATTTAGGAGGGATTGGTCCTGTCTTCCCTCAGTATAGACTGCACCAGCCTCTGATTTAGGAGGGATTGGTCCTGTCTTCCCTCAGTATAGACTGCACCAGCCTATGATTTAGGAGGGATTGGTCCTGTCTTCCCTCAGTATAGACTGCACCAGCCTATGATTTAGGAGGGATTGGTCCTGTCTTCCCTCAGTATAGACTGCACCCGCCTATGATTTAGGAGGGATTGGTCCTGTCTTCCCTCAGTATAGACTGCACCAGCCTATGATTTAGGAGGGATTGGTCCTGTCTTCCCTCAGTATAGACTGCACCCGCCTATGATTTAGGAGGGATTGGTCCTGTCTTCCCTCAGTATAGCCTGCACCAGCCTCTGATTTAGGAGGGGTTGGTCCTGTCTTCCCTCAGTATAGCCTGCACCAGCCTATGATTTAGGAGGGATTGGTCCTGTCTTCCCTCAGTATAGACTGCACCAGCCTATGATTTAGGAGGGATTGGTCCTGTCTTCCCTCAGTAAAGCCTGCTCCAGCCTCTGATTTAGGAGGGATTGGTCCTGTCTTCCCTCAGTATAGCCTGCACCAGCCTATGATTTAGGAGGGATTGGTCCTGTCTTCCCTCAGTATAGACTGCACCAGCCTATGATTTAGGAGGGATTGGTCCTGTCTTCCCTCAGTATAGACTGCACCAGCCTATGATTTAGGAGGGATTGGTCCTGTCTTCCCTCGGTATAGCCTGCACCAGCCTATGATTTAGGAGGGATTGGTCCTGTCTTCCCTCGGTATAGACTGCACCAGCCTCTGATTTAGGAGGGATTGGTCCTGTCTTCCCTCAGTATAGACTGCACCAGCCTCTGATTTAGGAGGGATTGGTCCTGTCTTCCCTCAGTATAGACTGCACCAGCCTCTGATTTAGGAGGGATTGGTCCTGTCTTCCCTCAGTATAGACTGCACCAGCCTATGATTTAGGAGGGATTGGTCCTGTCTTCCCTCAGTATAGACTGCACCAGCCTATGATTTAGGAGGGATTGGTCCTGTCTTCCCTCAGTATAGACTGCACCAGCCTATGATTTAGGAGGGATTGGTCCTGTCTTCCCTCAGTATAGACTGCACCAGCCTATGATTTAGGAGGGATTGGTCCTGTCTTCCCTCAGTATAGACTGCACCCGCCTATGATTTAGGAGGGATTGGTCCTGTCTTCCCTCAGTATAGCCTGCACCAGCCTCTGATTTAGGAGGGGTTGGTCCTGTCTTCCCTCAGTATAGCCTGCACCAGCCTATGATTTAGGAGGGATTGGTCCTGTCTTCCCTCAGTATAGACTGCACCAGCCTATGATTTAGGAGGGATTGGTCCTGTCTTCCCTCAGTAAAGCCTGCTCCAGCCTCTGATTTAGGAGGGATTGGTCCTGTCTTCCCTCAGTATAGCCTGCACCAGCCTATGATTTAGGAGGGATTGGTCCTGTCTTCCCTCAGTAAAGCCTGCACCCGCCTCTGATTTAGGAGGGATTGGTCCTGTCTTCCCTCAGTATAGCCTGCACCAGCCTATGATTTAGGAGGGATTGGTCCTGTCTTCCCTCAGTATAGACTGCACCAGCCTATGATTTAGGAGGGATTGGTCCTGTCTTCCCTCAGTATAGACTGCACCAGCCTATGATTTAGGAGGGATTGGTCCTGTCTTCCCTCAGTATAGCCTGCACCAGCCTATGATTTAGGAGGGATTGGTCCTGTCTTCCCTCAGTAAAGCCTGCACCAGCCTATGATTTAGGAGGGATTGGTCCTGTCTTCCCTCAGTATAGCCTGCACCAGCCTCTGATTTAGGAGGGATTGGTCCTGTCTTCCCTCAGTAAAGCCTGCACCAGCCTATGATTTAGGAGGGATTGGTCCTGTCTTCCCTCAGTATAGACTGCACCAGCCTATGATTTAGGAGGGATTGGTCCTGTCTTCCCTCAGTATAGCCTGCACCAGCCTCTGATTTAGGAGGGATTGGTCCTGGCTTCCCTCAGTATAGCCTGCACCAGCCTATGATTTAGGAGGGATTGGTCCTGTCTTCCCTCAGTATAGACTGCACCAGCCTATGATTTAGGAGGGATTGGTCCTGTCTTCCCTCAGTATAGACTGCACCAGCCTATGATTTAGGAGGGATTGGTCCTGTCTTCCCTCAGTATAGACTGCACCAGCCTATGATTTAGGAGGGATTGGTCCTGTCTTCCCTCAGTATAGACTGCACCAGCCTATGATTTAGGAGGGATTGGTCCTGTCTTCCCTCAGTATAGCCTGCACCAGCCTATGATTTAGGAGGGATTGGTCCTGTCTTCCCTCAGTAAAGCCTGCACCAGCCTATGATTTAGGAGGGACTGGTCCTGTCTTCCCTCAGTAAAGCCTGCACCAGCCTATGATTTAGGAGGGATTGGTCCTGTCTTCCCTCAGTATAGCCTGCACCAGCCTATGATTTAGGAGGGATTGGTCCTGTCTTCCCTCAGTATAGACTGCACCAGCCTCTGATTTAGGAGGGATTGGTCCTGGCTTCCCTCAGTATAGCCTGCACCAGCCTATGATTTAGGAGGGATTGGTCCTGGCTTCCCTCAGTATAGCCTGCACCAGCCTATGATTTAGGAGGGATTGGTCCTGTCTTCCCTCAGTATAGACTGCACCAGCCTATGATTTAGGAGGGATTGGTCCTGTCTTCCCTCAGTATAGACTGCACCAGCCTATGATTTAGGAGGGATTGGTCCTGTCTTCCCTCAGTATAGCCTGCACCAGCCTCTGATTTAGGAGGGATTGGTCCTGGCTTCCCTCAGTATAGCCTGCACCAGCCTATGATTTAGGAGGGATTGGTCCTGTCTTCCCTCAGTATAGACTGCACCAGCCTATGATTTAGGAGGGATTGGTCCTGTCTTCCCTCAGTATAGACTGCACCAGCCTATGATTTAGGAGGGATTGGTCCTGTCTTCCCTCAGTATAGACTGCACCAGCCTATGATTTAGGAGGGATTGGTCCTGTCTTCCCTCAGTATAGCCTGCACCAGCCTATGATTTAGGAGGGATTGGTCCTGTCTTCCCTCAGTAAAGCCTGCACCAGCCTATGATTTAGGAGGGACTGGTCCTGTCTTCCCTCAGTAAAGCCTGCACCAGCCTATGATTTAGGAGGGATTGGTCCTGTCTTCCCTCAGTATAGCCTGCACCAGCCTATGATTTAGGAGGGATTGGTCCTGTCTTCCCTCAGTATAGACTGCACCAGCCTCTGATTTAGGAGGGATTGGTCCTGGCTTCCCTCAGTATAGCCTGCACCAGCCTATGATTTAGGAGGGATTGGTCCTGGCTTCCCTCAGTATAGCCTGCACCAGCCTATGATTTAGGAGGGATTGGTCCTGTCTTCCCTCAGTATAGCCTGCACCAGCCTATGATTTAGGAGGGATTGGTCCTGTCTTCCCTCAGTATAGCCTGCACCAGCCTATGATTTAGGAGGGATTGGTCCTGTCTTCCCTCAGTATAGACTGCACCAGCCTATGATTTAGGAGGGATTGGTCCTGTCTTCCCTCAGTATAGACTGCACCAGCCTATGATTTAGGAGGGATTGGTCCTGTCTTCCCTCAGTATAGCCTGCACCCGCCTCTGATTTAGGAGGGATTGGTCCTGGCTTCCCTCAGTATAGCCTGCACCCGCCTCTGATTTAGGAGGGATTGGTCCTGTCTTCCCTCAGTATAGCCTGCACCCGCCTCTGATTTAGGAGGGATTGGTCCTGTCTTCCCTCAGTATAGCCTGCACCCGCCTATGATTTAGGAGGGATTGGTCCTGTCTTCCCTCAGTATAGCCTGCACCAGCCTATGATTTAGGAGGGATTGGTCCTGTCTTCCCTCAGTATAGACTGCACCAGCCTATGATTTAGGAGGGATTGGTCCTGTCTTCCCTCAGTATAGACTGCACCAGCCTATGATTTAGGAGGGATTGGTCCTGTCTTCCCTCAGTATAGCCTGCACCCGCCTCTGATTTAGGAGGGATTGGTCCTGTCTTCCCTCGGTATAGACTGCACCAGCCTCTGATTTAGGAGGGATTGGTCCTGTCTTCCCTCAGTATAGACTGCATCAGCCTATGATTTAGGAGGGATTGGTCCTGTCTTCCCTCGGTATAGCCTGCACCAGCCTCTGATTTAGGAGGGATTGGTCCTGTCTTCCCTCGGTATAGACTGCACCAGCCTATGATTTAGGAGGGATTGGTCCTGTCTTCCCTCAGTATAGCCTGCACCAGCCTATGATTTAGGAGGGATTGGTCCTGTCTTCCCTCAGTATAGACTGCACCAGCCTATGATTTAGGAGGGATTGGTCCTGTCTTCCCTCAGTATAGCCTGCACCAGCCTATGATTTAGGAGGGATTGGTCCTGTCTTCCCTCAGTAAAGCCTGCACCAGCCTATGATTTAGGAGGGATTGGTCCTGTCTTCCCTCGGTATAGACTGCACCAGCCTATGATTTAGGAGGGATTGGTCCTGTCTTCCCTCAGTAAAGCCTGCACCCGCCTCTGATTTAGGAGGGATTGGTCCTGTCTTCCCTCAGTAAAGCCTGCACCCGCCTCTGATTTAGGAGGGATTGGTCCTGTCTTCCCTCAGTATAGCCTGCACCCGCCTCTGATTTAGGAGGGATTGGTCCTGTCTTCCCTCGGTATAGACTGCACCAGCCTCTGATTTAGGAGGGATTGGTCCTGTCTTCCCTCAGTATAGACTGCACCAGCCTATGATTTAGGAGGGATTGGTCCTGTCTTCCCTCGGTATAGCCTGCACCAGCCTCTGATTTAGGAGGGATTTGTCCTGTCTTCCCTCAGTAAAGCCTGCACCCGCCTCTGATTTAGGAGGGATTGGTCCTGTCTTCCCTCAGTAAAGCCTGCACCAGCCTATGATTTAGGAGGGATTGGTCCTGTCTTCCCTCAGTATAGCCTGCACCAGCCTATGATTTAGGAGGGATTGGTCCTGTCTTCCCTCAGTATAGCCTGCACCAGCCTATGATTTAGGAGGGATTGGTCCTGTCTTCCCTCAGTATAGCCTGCACCCGCCTCTGATTTTGGAGGGATTGGTCCTGGCTTCCCTCAGTATAGCCTGCACCCGCCTCTGATTTAGGAGGGATTGGTCCTGTCTTCCCTCAGTATAGCCTGCACCAGCCTATGATTTAGGAGGGATTGGTCCTGTCTTCCCTCAGTATAGCCTGCACCAGCCTATGATTTAGGAGGGATTGGTCCTGTCTTCCCTCAGTATAGACTGCACCAGCCTATGATTTAGGAGGGATTGGTCCTGTCTTCCCTCAGTATAGCCTGCACCCGCCTCTGATTCAGGAGGGATTGGTCCTGTCTTCCCTCAGTATAGACTGCACCAGCCTCTGATTTAGGAGGGATTGGTCCTGTCTTCCCTCAGTATAGACTGCACCAG
Organism: Pseudophryne corroboree; assembly: GCF_028390025.1. NCBI lineage: Eukaryota > Metazoa > Chordata > Amphibia > Anura > Myobatrachidae > Pseudophryne > Pseudophryne corroboree. The sequence goes on from NW_026967541.1 coordinate 2,372,237, forward strand.
CCTATGATTTAGGAGGGATTGGTCCTGTCTTCCCTCGGTATAGCCTGCACCAGCCTCTGATTTAGGAGAGATTGGTCCTGTCTTCCCTCGGTATAGACTGCACCAGCCTATGATTTAGGAGGGATTGGTCCTGTCTTCCCTCAGTATAGCCTGCACCAGCCTATGATTTAGGAGGGATTGGTCCTGTCTTCCCTCAGTAAAGCCTGCACCAGCCTATGATTTAGGAGGGACTGGTCCTGTCTTCCCTCAGTAAAGCCTGCACCAGCCTATGATTTAGGAGGGATTGGTCCTGTCTTCCCTCAGTATAGCCTGCACCAGCCTATGATTTAGGAGGGATTGGTCCTGTCTTCCCTCAGTATAGACTGCACCAGCCTCTGATTTAGGAGGGATTGGTCCTGGCTTCCCTCAGTATAGCCTGCACCAGCCTATGATTTAGGAGGGATTGGTCCTGGCTTCCCTCAGTATAGCCTGCACCAGCCTATGATTTAGGAGGGATTGGTCCTGTCTTCCCTCAGTATAGCCTGCACCAGCCTATGATTTAGGAGGGATTGGTCCTGTCTTCCCTCAGTATAGCCTGCACCAGCCTATGATTTAGGAGGGATTGGTCCTGTCTTCCCTCAGTATAGACTGCACCAGCCTATGATTTAGGAGGGATTGGTCCTGTCTTCCCTCAGTATAGACTGCACCAGCCTATGATTTAGGAGGGATTGGTCCTGTCTTCCCTCAGTATAGCCTGCACCCGCCTCTGATTTAGGAGGGATTGGTCCTGGCTTCCCTCAGTATAGCCTGCACCCGCCTCTGATTTAGGAGGGATTGGTCCTGTCTTCCCTCAGTATAGCCTGCACCCGCCTCTGATTTAGGAGGGATTGGTCCTGTCTTCCCTCAGTATAGCCTGCACCCGCCTATGATTTAGGAGGGATTGGTCCTGTCTTCCCTCAGTATAGCCTGCACCAGCCTATGATTTAGGAGGGATTGGTCCTGTCTTCCCTCAGTATAGACTGCACCAGCCTATGATTTAGGAGGGATTGGTCCTGTCTTCCCTCAGTATAGACTGCACCAGCCTATGATTTAGGAGGGATTGGTCCTGTCTTCCCTCAGTATAGCCTGCACCCGCCTCTGATTTAGGAGGGATTGGTCCTGTCTTCCCTCGGTATAGACTGCACCAGCCTCTGATTTAGGAGGGATTGGTCCTGTCTTCCCTCAGTATAGACTGCACCAGCCTATGATTTAGGAGGGATTGGTCCTGTCTTCCCTCGGTATAGCCTGCACCAGCCTCTGATTTAGGAGGGATTGGTCCTGTCTTCCCTCGGTATAGACTGCACCAGCCTATGATTTAGGAGGGATTGGTCCTGTCTTCCCTCAGTATAGCCTGCACCAGCCTATGATTTAGGAGGGATTGGTCCTGTCTTCCCTCAGTATAGACTGCACCAGCCTATGATTTAGGAGGGATTGGTCCTGTCTTCCCTCAGTATAGCCTGCACCAGCCTATGATTTAGGAGGGATTGGTCCTGTCTTCCCTCGGTAAAGCCTGCACCAGCCTATGATTTAGGAGGGATTGGTCCTGTCTTCCCTCGGTATAGACTGCACCAGCCTATGATTTAGGAGGGATTGGTCCTGTCTTCCCTCAGTAAAGCCTGCACCCGCCTCTGATTTAGGAGGGATTGGTCCTGTCTTCCCTCACTAAAGCCTGCACCCGCCTCTGATTTAGGAGGGATTGGTCCTGTCTTCCCTCGGTATAGCCTGCACCCGCCTCTGATTTAGGAGGGATTGGTCCTGTCTTCCCTCGGTATAGACTGCACCAGCCTCTGATTTAGGAGGGATTGGTCCTGTCTTCCCTCGGTATAGACTGCACCAGCCTATGATTTAGGAGGGATTGGTCCTGTCTTCCCTCGGTATAGCCTGCACCAGCCTCTGATTTAGGAGGGATTGGTCCTGTCTTCCCTCAGTAAAGCCTGCACCCGCCTCTGATTTAGGAGGGATTGGTCCTGTCTTCCCTCAGTAAAGCCTGCACCAGCCTATGATTTAGGAGGGATTGGTCCTGTCTTCCCTCAGTATAGCCTGCACCAGCCTATGATTTAGGAGGGATTGGTCCTGTCTTCCCTCAGTATAGCCTGCACCAGCCTATGATTTAGGAGGGATTGGTCCTGTCTTCCCTCAGTATAGCCTGCACCCGCCTCTGATTTAGGAGGGATTGGTCCTGGCTTCCCTCAGTATAGCCTGCACCCGCCTCTGATTTAGGAGGGATTGGTCCTGTCTTCCCTCAGTATAGCCTGCACCCGCCTCTGATTTAGGAGGGATTGGTCCTGTCTTCCCTCAGTATAGCCTGCACCAGCCTATGATTTAGGAGGGATTGGTCCTGTCTTCCCTCAGTATAGACTGCACCAGCCTATGATTTAGGAGGGATTGGTCCTGTCTTCCCTCAGTATAGCCTGCACCCGCCTCTGATTTAGGAGGGATTGGTCCTGTCTTCCCTCAGTATAGACTGCACCAGCCTCTGATTTAGGAGGGATTGGTCCTGTCTTCCCTCAGTATAGACTGCACCAGCCTATGATTTAGGAGGGATTGGTCCTGTCTTCCCTCGGTATAGCCTGCACCAGCCTCTGATTTAGGAGGGATTGGTCCTGTCTTCCCTCGGTATAGACTGCACCAGCCTATGATTTAGGAGGGATTGGTCCTGTCTTCCCTCAGTATAGCCTGCACCAGCCTATGATTTAGGAGGGATTGGTCCTGTCTTCCCTCAGTAAAGCCTGCACCAGCCTATGATTTAGGAGGGATTGGTCCTGTCTTCCCTCGGTATAGACTGCACCAGCCTATGATTTAGGAGGGATTGGTCCTGTCTTCCCTCAGTAAAGCCTGCACCCGCCTCTGATTTAGGAGGGATTGGTCCTGTCTTCCCTCAGTAAAGCCTGCACCAGCCTATGATTTAGGAGGGATTGGTCCTGTCTTCCCTCAGTATAGCCTGCACCAGCCTATGATTTAGGAGGGATTGGTCCTGTCTTCCCTCAGTATAGCCTGCACCAGCCTATGATTTAGGAGGGATTGGTCCTGTCTTCCCTCAGTATAGACTGCACCCGCCTCTGATTTAGGAGGGATTGGTCCTGTCTTCCCTCAGTATAGACTGCACCAGCCTATGATTTAGGAGGGATTGGTCCTGTCTTCCCTCAGTATAGACTGCACCAGCCTATGATTTAGGAGGGATTGGTCCTGTCTTCCCTCAGTATAGACTGCACCAGCCTATGATTTAGGAGGGATTGGTCCTGTCTTCCCTCAGTATAGACTGCACCAGCCTATGATTTAGGAGGGATTGGTTCTGTCTTCCCTCAGTATAGACTGCACCAGCCTATGATTTAGGAGGGATTGGTCCTGTCTTCCCTCAGTAAAGCCTGCACCAGCCTATGATTTAGGAGGGATTGGTCCTGTCTTCCCTCAGTATAGCCTGCACCAGCCTATGATTTAGGAGGGATTGGTCCTGTCTTCCCTCAGTATAGCCTGCACCAGCCTATGATTTAGGAGGGATTGGTCCTGTCTTCCCTCAGTATAGCCTGCACCAGCCTATGATTTAGGAGGGATTGGTCCTGTCTTCCCTCAGTATAGACTGCACCAGCCTATGATTTAGGAGGGATTGGTCCTGTCTTCCCTCAGTATAGCCTGCACCAGCCTCTGATTTAGGAGGGATTGGTCCTGTCTTCCCTCAGTATAGCCTGCACCAGCCTATGATTTAGGAGGGATTGGTCCTGTCTTCCCTCAGTATAGACTGCACCAGCCTATGATTTAGGAGGGATTGGTCCTGTCTTCCCTCAGTATAGACTGCACCAGCCTATGATTTAGGAGGGATTGGTCCTGTCTTCCCTCAGTATAGCCTGCACCAGCCTATGATTTAGGAGGGATTGGTCCTGTCTTCCCTCAGTAAAGCCTGCACCAGCCTCTGATTTAGGAGGGATTGGTCCTGTCTTCCCTCAGTATAGACTGCACCAGCCTATGATTTAGGAGGGATTGGTCCTGTCTTCCCTCAGTATAGACTGCACCAGCCTATGATTTAGGAGGGATTGGTCCTGTCTTCCCTCAGTATAGACTGCACCAGCCTATGATTTAGGAGGGATTGGTCCTGTCTTCCCTCAGTATAGCCTGCACCAGCCTATGATTTAGGAGGGATTGGTCCTGTCTTCCCTCAGTAAAGCCTGCACCAGCCTCTGATTTAGGAGGGATTGGTCCTGTCTTCCCTCAGTATAGACTGCACCAGCCTATGATTTAGGAGGGATTGGTCCTGTCTTCCCTCAGTATAGACTGCACCAGCCTATGATTTAGGAGGGATTGGTCCTGTCTTCCCTCAGTATAGACTGCACCAGCCTATGATTTAGGAGGGATTGGTCCTGTCTTCCCTCAGTATAGCCTGCACCAGCCTATGATTTAGGAGGGATTGGTCCTGTCTTCCCTCAGTATAGCCTGCACCAGCCTATGATTTAGGAGGGATTGGTCCTGTCTTCCCTCAGTATAGCCTGCACCAGCCTCTTATTTAGGAGGGATTGGTCCTGTCTTCCCTCAGTATAGCCTGCACCCGCCTATGATTTAGGAGGGATTGGTCCTGTCTTCCCTCAGTATAGACTGCACCAGCCTCTGATTTAGGAGGGATTGGTCCTGTCTTCCCTCAGTAAAGCCTGCACCAGCCTATGATTTAGGAGGGATTGGTCCTGTCTTCCCTCAGTATAGACTGCACCAGCGTATGATTTAGGAGGGATTGGTCCTGTCTTCCCTCAGTATAGCCTGCACCAGCCTATGATTTAGGAGGGATTGGTCCTGTCTTCCCTCAGTATAGACTGCATCCGCCTATGATTTAGGAGGGATTGGTCCTGTCTTCGCTCAGTATAGCCTGCACCAGCCTATGATTTAGGAGGGATTGGTCCTGTCTTCCCTCAGTATAGACTGCACCAGCCTCTGATTTAGGAGGGATTGGTCCTGTCTTCCCTCAGTATAGCCTGCACCAGCCTATGATTTAGGAGGGATTGGTCCTGTCTTCCCTCAGTATAGCCTGCACCAGCCTATGATTTAGGAGGGATTGGTCCTGTCTTCCCTCAGTATAGACTGCACCAGCCTATGATTTAGGAGGGATTGGTCCTGTCTTCCCTCAGTATAGACTGCACCAGCCTATGATTTAGGAGGGATTGGTCCTGTCTTCCCTCAGTATAGACTGCACCAGCCTATGATTTAGGAGGGATTGGTCCTGTCTTCCCTCGGTATAGACTGCACCAGCCTCTGATTTAGGAGGGATTGGTCCTGTCTTCCCTCAGTAACGCCTGCACCCGCCTCTGATTTAGGAGGGATTGGTCCTGTCTTCCCTCAGTATAGCCTGCACCAGCCTATGATTTAGGAGGGATTGGTCCTGTCTTCCCTCAGTATAGCCTGCACCAGCCTATGATTTAGGAGGGATTGATCCTGTCTTCCCTCAGTATAGCCTGCACCAGCCTCTAATTTAGGAGGGATTGATCCTGTCTTCCCTCAGTATAGCCTGCACCAGCCTATGATTTAGGAGGGATTGGTCCTGTCTTCCCTCAGTATAGACTGCACCAGCCTATGATTTAGGAGGGATTGGTCCTGTCTTCCCTCAGTATAGACTGCACCAGCCTATGATTTAGGAGGGATTGGTCCTGTCTTCCCTCAGTATAGACTGCACCAGCCTCTGATTTAGGAGGGATTGGTCCTGGCTTCCCTCAGTATAGCCTGCACCAGCCTATGATTTAGGAGGGATTGGTCCTGTCTTCCCTCAGTATAGACTGCACCAGCCTATGATTTAGGAGGGATTGGTCCTGTCTTCCCTCAGTATAGCCTGCACCAGCCTATGATTTAGGAGGGATTGGTCCTGTCTTCCCTCAGTATAGCCTGCACCAGCCTATGATTTAGGAGGGATTGGTCCTGTCTTCCCTCAGTATAGACTGCACCAGCCTATGATTTAGGAGGGATTGGTCCTGTCTTCCCTCAGTATAGACTGCACCAGCCTATGATTTAGGAGGGATTGGTCCTGTCTTCCCTCAGTATAGACTGCACCCGCCTATGATTTAGGAGGGATTGGTCCTGTCTTCCCTCAGTATAGCCTGCACCAGCCTCTGATTTAGGAGGGGTTGGTCCTGTCTTCCCTCAGTATAGCCTGCACCAGCCTATGATTTAGGAGGGATTGGTCCTGTCTTCCCTCAGTATAGACTGCACCAGCCTATGATTTAGGAGGGATTGGTCCTGTCTTCCCTCAGTAAAGCCTGCTCCAGCCTCTGATTTAGGAGGGATTGGTCCTGTCTTCCCTCAGTATAGCCTGCACCAGCCTATGATTTAGGAGGGATTGGTCCTGTCTTCCCTCAGTAAAGCCTGCACCCGCCTCTGATTTAGGAGGGATTGGTCCTGTCTTCCCTCAGTATAGCCTGCACCAGCCTATGATTTAGGAGGGATTGGTCCTGTCTTCCCTCAGTATAGACTGCACCAGCCTATGATTTAGGAGGGATTGGTCCTGTCTTCCCTCAGTATAGACTGCACCAGCCTATGATTTAGGAGGGATTGGTCCTGTCTTCCCTCAGTATAGCCTGCACCAGCCTATGATTTAGGAGGGATTGGTCCTGTCTTCCCTCAGTAAAGCCTGCACCAGCCTATGATTTAGGAGGGATTGGTCCTGTCTTCTCTCAGTATAGACTGCACCAGCCTATGATTTAGGAGGGATTGGTCCTGTCTTCCCTCAGTATAGCCTGCACCAGCCTCTGATTTAGGAGGGATTGGTCCTGGCTTCCCTCAGTATAGCCTGCACCAGCCTATGATTTAGGAGGGATTGGTCCTGTCTTCCCTCAGTATAGACTGCACCAGCCTATGATTTAGGAGGGATTGGTCCTGTCTTCCCTCAGTATAGACTGCACCAGCCTATGATTTAGGAGGGATTGGTCCTGTCTTCCCTCAGTATAGACTGCACCAGCCTATGATTTAGGAGGGATTGGTCCTGTCTTCCCTCAGTATAGACTGCACCAGCCTATGATTTATGAGGTATTGGTCCTGTCTTCCCTCAGTATAGCCTGCACCAGCCTATGATTTAGGAGGGATTGGTCCTGTCTTCCCTCAGTAAAGCCTGCACCAGCCTATGATTTAGGAGGGACTGGTCCTGTCTTCCCTCAGTAAAGCCTGCACCAGCCTATGATTTAGGAGGGATTGGTCCTGTCTTCCCTCAGTATAGCCTGCACCAGCCTATGATTTAGGAGGGATTGGTCCTGTCTTTCCTCAGTATAGACTGCACCAGCCTCTGATTTTGGAGGGATTGGTCCTGGCTTCCCTCAGTATAGCCTGCACCAGCCTATGATTTAGGAGGGATTGGTCCTGTCTTCCCTCAGTATAGCCTGCACCAGCCTATGATTTAGGAGGGATTGGTCCTGTCTTCCCTCAGTATAGACTGCACCAGCCTATGATTTAGGAGGGATTGGTCCTGTCTTCCCTCAGTATAGACTGCACCAGCCTATGATTTAGGAGGGATTGGTCCTGTCTTCCCTCAGTATAGACTGCACCAGCCTCTGATTTAGGAGGGATTGGTCCTGGCTTCCCTCAGTATAGCCTGCACCAGCCTATGATTTAGGAGGGATTGGTCCTGTCTTCCCTCAGTATAGACTGCACCAGCCTATGATTTAGGAGGGATTGGTCCTGTCTTCCCTCAGTATAGACTGCACCAGCCTATGATTTAGGAGGGATTGGTCCTGTCTTCCCTCAGTATAGACTGCACCAGCCTATGATTTAGGAGGGATTGGTCCTGTCTTCCCTCAGTATAGCCTGCACCAGCCTATGATTTAGGAGGGATTGGTCCTGTCTTCCCTCAGTAAAGCCTGCACCAGCCTATGATTTAGGAGGGACTGGTCCTGTCTTCCCTCAGTAAAGCCTGCACCAGCCTATGATTTAGGAGGGATTGGTCCTGTCTTCCCTCAGTATAGCCTGCACCAGCCTATGATTTAGGAGGGATTGGTCCTGTCTTCCCTCAGTATAGCCTGCACCAGCCTATGATTTAGGAGGGATTGGTCCTGTCTTCCCTCAGTATAGCCTGCACCAGCCTATGATTTAGGAGGGATTGGTCCTGTCTTCCCTCAGTATAGACTGCACCAGCCTATGATTTAGGAGGGATTGGTCCTGTCTTCCCTCAGTATAGCCTGCACCAGCCTCTGATTTAGGAGGGATTGGTCCTGTCTTCCCTCAGTATAGCCTGCACCAGCCTATGATTTAGGAGGGATTGGTCCTGTCTTCCCTCAGTATAGACTGCACCAGCCTATGATTTAGGAGGGATTGGTCCTGTCTTCCCTCAGTATAGACTGCACCAGCCTATGATTTAGGAGGGATTGGTCCTGTCTTCCCTCAGTATAGCCTGCACCAGCCTATGATTTAGGAGGGATTGGTCCTGTCTTCCCTCAGTAAAGCCTGCACCAGCCTCTGATTTAGGAGGGATTGGTCCTGTCTTCCCTCAGTATAGACTGCACCAGCCTATGATTTAGGAGGGATTGGTCCTGTCTTCCCTCAGTATAGACTGCACCAGCCTATGATTTAGGAGGGATTGGTCCTGTCTTCCCTCAGTATAGACTGCACCAGCCTATGATTTAGGAGGGATTGGTCCTGTCTTCCCTCAGTATAGCCTGCACCAGCCTATGATTTAGGAGGGATTGGTCCTGTCTTCCCTCAGTAAAGCCTGCACCAGCCTCTGATTTAGGAGGGATTGGTCCTGTCTTCCCTCAGTATAGACTGCACCAGCCTATGATTTAGGAGGGATTGGTCCTGTCTTCCCTCAGTATAGACTGCACCAGCCTATGATTTAGGAGGGATTGGTCCTGTCTTCCCTCAGTATAGACTGCACCAGCCTATGATTTAGGAGGGATTGGTCCTGTCTTCCCTCAGTATAGCCTGCACCAGCCTATGATTTAGGAGGGATTGGTCCTGTCTTCCCTCAGTATAGCCTGCACCAGCCTATGATTTAGGAGGGATTGGTCCTGTCTTCCCTCAGTATAGCCTGCACCAGCCTCTTATTTAGGAGGGATTGGTCCTGTCTTCCCTCAGTATAGCCTGCACCCGCCTATGATTTAGGAGGGATTGGTCCTGTCTTCCCTCAGTATAGACTGCACCAGCCTCTGATTTAGGAGGGATTGGTCCTGTCTTCCCTCAGTAAAGCCTGCACCAGCCTATGATTTAGGAGGGATTGGTCCTGTCTTCCCTCAGTATAGACTGCACCAGCGTATGATTTAGGAGGGATTGGTCCTGTCTTCCCTCAGTATAGCCTGCACCAGCCTATGATTTAGGAGGGATTGGTCCTGTCTTCCCTCAGTATAGACTGCATCCGCCTATGATTTAGGAGGGATTGGTCCTGTCTTCGCTCAGTATAGCCTGCACCAGCCTATGATTTAGGAGGGATTGGTCCTGTCTTCCCTCAGTATAGACTGCACCAGCCTCTGATTTAGGAGGGATTGGTCCTGTCTTCCCTCAGTATAGCCTGCACCAGCCTATGATTTAGGAGGGATTGGTCCTGTCTTCCCTCAGTATAGCCTGCACCAGCCTATGATTTAGGAGGGATTGGTCCTGTCTTCCCTCAGTATAGACTGCACCAGCCTATGATTTAGGAGGGATTGGTCCTGTCTTCCCTCAGTATAGACTGCACCAGCCTATGATTTAGGAGGGATTGGTCCTGTCTTCCCTCAGTATAGACTGCACCAGCCTATGATTTAGGAGGGATTGGTCCTGTCTTCCCTCGGTATAGACTGCACCAGCCTCTGATTTAGGAGGGATTGGTCCTGTCTTCCCTCAGTAACGCCTGCACCCGCCTCTGATTTAGGAGGGATTGGTCCTGTCTTCCCTCAGTATAGCCTGCACCAGCCTATGATTTAGGAGGGATTGGTCCTGTCTTCCCTCAGTATAGCCTGCACCAGCCTATGATTTAGGAGGGATTGATCCTGTCTTCCCTCAGTATAGCCTGCACCAGCCTCTAATTTAGGAGGGATTGATCCTGTCTTCCCTCAGTATAGCCTGCACCAGCCTATGATTTAGGAGGGATTGGTCCTGTCTTCCCTCAGTATAGACTGCACCAGCCTATGATTTAGGAGGGATTGGTCCTGTCTTCCCTCAGTATAGACTGCACCAGCCTATGATTTAGGAGGGATTGGTCCTGTCTTCCCTCAGTATAGACTGCACCAGCCTCTGATTTAGGAGGGATTGGTCCTGGCTTCCCTCAGTATAGCCTGCACCAGCCTATGATTTAGGAGGGATTGGTCCTGTCTTCCCTCAGTATAGACTGCACCAGCCTATGATTTAGGAGGGATTGGTCCTGTCTTCCCTCAGTATAGCCTGCACCAGCCTATGATTTAGGAGGGATTGGTCCTGTCTTCCCTCAGTATAGCCTGCACCAGCCTATGATTTAGGAGGGATTGGTCCTGTCTTCCCTCAGTATAGACTGCACCAGCCTATGATTTAGGAGGGATTGGTCCTGTCTTCCCTCAGTATAGACTGCACCAGCCTATGATTTAGGAGGGATTGGTCCTGTCTTCCCTCAGTATAGACTGCACCCGCCTATGATTTAGGAGGGATTGGTCCTGTCTTCCCTCAGTATAGCCTGCACCAGCCTCTGATTTAGGAGGGGTTGGTCCTGTCTTCCCTCAGTATAGCCTGCACCAGCCTATGATTTAGGAGGGATTGGTCCTGTCTTCCCTCAGTATAGACTGCACCAGCCTATGATTTAGGAGGGATTGGTCCTGTCTTCCCTCAGTAAAGCCTGCTCCAGCCTCTGATTTAGGAGGGATTGGTCCTGTCTTCCCTCAGTATAGCCTGCACCAGCCTATGATTTAGGAGGGATTGGTCCTGTCTTCCCTCAGTAAAGCCTGCACCCGCCTCTGATTTAGGAGGGATTGGTCCTGTCTTCCCTCAGTATAGCCTGCACCAGCCTATGATTTAGGAGGGATTGGTCCTGTCTTCCCTCAGTATAGACTGCACCAGCCTATGATTTAGGAGGGATTGGTCCTGTCTTCCCTCAGTATAGACTGCACCAGCCTATGATTTAGGAGGGATTGGTCCTGTCTTCCCTCAGTATAGCCTGCACCAGCCTATGATTTAGGAGGGATTGGTCCTGTCTTCCCTCAGTAAAGCCTGCACCAGCCTATGATTTAGGAGGGATTGGTCCTGTCTTCTCTCAGTATAGACTGCACCAGCCTATGATTTAGGAGGGATTGGTCCTGTCTTCCCTCAGTATAGCCTGCACCAGCCTCTGATTTAGGAGGGATTGGTCCTGGCTTCCCTCAGTATAGCCTGCACCAGCCTATGATTTAGGAGGGATTGGTCCTGTCTTCCCTCAGTATAGACTGCACCAGCCTATGATTTAGGAGGGATTGGTCCTGTCTTCCCTCAGTATAGACTGCACCAGCCTATGATTTAGGAGGGATTGGTCCTGTCTTCCCTCAGTATAGACTGCACCAGCCTATGATTTAGGAGGGATTGGTCCTGTCTTCCCTCAGTATAGACTGCACCAGCCTATGATTTATGAGGTATTGGTCCTGTCTTCCCTCAGTATAGCCTGCACCAGCCTATGATTTAGGAGGGATTGGTCCTGTCTTCCCTCAGTAAAGCCTGCACCAGCCTATGATTTAGGAGGGACTGGTCCTGTCTTCCCTCAGTAAAGCCTGCACCAGCCTATGATTTAGGAGGGATTGGTCCTGTCTTCCCTCAGTATAGCCTGCACCAGCCTATGATTTAGGAGGGATTGGTCCTGTCTTTCCTCAGTATAGACTGCACCAGCCTCTGATTTTGGAGGGATTGGTCCTGGCTTCCCTCAGTATAGCCTGCACCAGCCTATGATTTAGGAGGGATTGGTCCTGTCTTCCCTCAGTATAGCCTGCACCAGCCTATGATTTAGGAGGGATTGGTCCTGTCTTCCCTCAGTATAGACTGCACCAGCCTATGATTTAGGAGGGATTGGTCCTGTCTTCCCTCAGTATAGACTGCACCAGCCTATGATTTAGGAGGGATTGGTCCTGTCTTCCCTCAGTATAGACTGCACCAGCCTCTGATTTAGGAGGGATTGGTCCTGGCTTCCCTCAGTATAGCCTGCACCAGCCTATGATTTAGGAGGGATTGGTCCTGTCTTCCCTCAGTATAGACTGCACCAGCCTATGATTTAGGAGGGATTGGTCCTGTCTTCCCTCAGTATAGACTGCACCAGCCTATGATTTAGGAGGGATTGGTCCTGTCTTCCCTCAGTATAGACTGCACCAGCCTATGATTTAGGAGGGATTGGTCCTGTCTTCCCTCAGTATAGCCTGCACCAGCCTATGATTTAGGAGGGATTGGTCCTGTCTTCCCTCAGTAAAGCCTGCACCAGCCTATGATTTAGGAGGGACTGGTCCTGTCTTCCCTCAGTAAAGCCTGCACCAGCCTATGATTTAGGAGGGATTGGTCCTGTCTTCCCTCAGTATAGCCTGCACCAGCCTATGATTTAGGAGGGATTGGTCCTGTCTTCCCTCAGTATAGACTGCACCAGCCTCTGATTTAGGAGGGATTGGTCCTGGCTTCCCTCAGTATAGCCTGCACCAGCCTATGATTTAGGAGGGATTGGTCCTGGCTTCCCTCAGTATAGCCTGCACCAGCCTATGATTTAGGAGGGATTGGTCCTGTCTTCCCTCAGTATAGCCTGCACCAGCCTATGATTTAGGAGGGATTGGTCCTGTCTTCCCTCAGTATAGCCTGCACCAGCCTATGATTTAGGAGGGATTGGTCCTGTCTTCCCTCAGTATAGACTGCACCAGCCTATGATTTAGGAGGGATTGGTCCTGTCTTCCCTCAGTATAGACTGCACCAGCCTATGATTTAGGAGGGATTGGTCCTGTCTTCCCTCAGTATAGCCTGCACCCGCCTCTGATTTAGGAGGGATTGGTCCTGGCTTCCCTCAGTATAGCCTGCACCCGCCTCTGATTTAGGAGGGATTGGTCCTGTCTTCCCTCAGTATAGCCTGCACCCGCCTCTGATTTAGGAGGGATTGGTCCTGTCTTCCCTCAGTATAGCCTACACCAGCCTATGATTTAGGAGGGATTGGTCCTGTCTTCCCTCAGTATAGCCTGCACCAGCCTATGATTTAGGAGGGATTGGTCCTGTCTTCCCTCAGTATAGACTGCACCAGCCTATGATTTAGGAGGGATTGGTCCTGTCTTCCCTCAGTATAGACTGCACCAGCCTATGATTTAGGAGGGATTGGTCCTGTCTTCCCTCAATATAGCCTGCACCCGCCTCTGATTTAGGAGGGATTGGTCCTGTCTTCCCTCGGTATAGACTGCACCAGCCTCTGATTTAGGAGGGATTGGTCCTGTCTTCCCTCAGTATAGACTGCACCAGCCTATGATTTAGGAGGGATTGGTCCTGTCTTCCCTCGGTATAGCCTGCACCAGCCTCTGATTTAGGAGGGATTGGTCCTGTCTTCCCTCGGTATAGACTGCACCAGCCTATGATTTAGGAGGGATTGGTCCTGTCTTCCCTCAGTATAGCCTGCACCAGCCTATGATTTAGGAGGGATTGGTCCTGTCTTCCCTCAGTATAGACTGCACCAGCCTATGATTTAGGAGGGATTGGTCCTGTCTTCCCTCAGTATAGCCTGCACCAGCCTATGATTTAGGAGGGATTGGTCCTGTCTTCCCTCAGTAAAGCCTGCACCAGCCTATGATTTAGGAGGGATTGGTCCTGTCTTCCCTCGGTATAGACTGCACCAGCCTATGATTTAGGAGGGATTGGTCCTGTCTTCCCTCAGTAAAGCCTGCACCCGCCTCTGATTTAGGAGGGATTGGTCCTGTCTTCCCTCAGTAAAGCCTGCACCAGCCTATGATTTAGGAGGGATTGGTCCTGTCTTCCCTCAGTATAGCCTGCACCAGCCTATGATTTAGGAGGGATTGGTCCTGTCTTCCCTCAGTATAGCCTGCACCAGCCTATGATTTAGGAGGGATTGGTCCTGTCTTCCCTCAGTATAGCCTGCACCCGCCTCTGATTTAGGAGGGATTGGTCCTGGCTTCCCTCAGTATAGCCTGCACCCGCCTCTGATTTAGGAGGGATTGGTCCTGTCTTCCCTCAGTATAGCCTGCACCCTCCTCTGATTTAGGAGGGATTGGTCCTGTCTTCCCTCAGTATAGCCTGCACCAGCCTATGATTTAGGAGGGATTGGTCCTGTCTTCCCTCAGTATAGCCTGCACCAGCCTATGATTTAGGAGGGATTGGTCCTGTCTTCCCTCAGTATAGACTGCACCAGCCTATGATTTAGGAGGGATTGGTCCTGTCTTCCCTCAGTATAGACTGCACCAGCCTATGATTTAGGAGGGATTGGTCCTGTCTTCCCTCAGTATAGCCTGCACCCGCCTCTGATTTAGGAGGGATTGGTCCTGTCTTCCCTCGGTATAGACTGCACCAGCCTCTGATTTAGGAGGGATTGGTCCTGTCTTCCCTCAGTATAGACTGCACCAGCCTATGATTTAGGAGGGATTGGTCCTGTCTTCCCTCGGTATAGCCTGCACCAGCCTCTGATTTAGGAGGGATTGGTCCTGTCTTCCCTCGGTATAGACTGCACCAGCCTATGATTTAGGAGGGATTGGTCCTGTCTTCCCTCAGTATAGCCTGCACCAGCCTATGATTTAGGAGGGATTGGTCCTGTCTTCCCTCAGTATAGACTGCACCAGCCTATGATTTAGGAGGGATTGGTCCTGTCTTCCCTCAGTATAGCCTGCACCAGCCTATGATTTAGGAGGGATTGGTCCTGTCTTCCCTCAGTAAAGCCTGCACCAGCCTATGATTTAGGAGGGATTGGTCCTGTCTTCCCTCGGTATAGACTGCACCAGCCTATGATTTAGGAGGGATTGGTCCTGTCTTCCCTCAGTAAAGCCTGCACCCGCCTCTGATTTAGGAGGGATTGGTCCTGTCTTCCCTCAGTAAAGCCTGCACCAGCCTATGATTTAGGAGGGATTGGTCCTGTCTTCCCTCAGTATAGCCTGCACCAGCCTATGATTTAGGAGGGATTGGTCCTGTCTTCCCTCAGTATAGCCTGCACCAGCCTATGATTTAGGAGGGATTGGTCCTGTCTTCCCTCAGTATAGACTGCACCAGCCTATGATTTAGGAGGGATTGGTCCTGTCTTCCCTCAGTATAGCCTGCACCAGCCTCTGATTTAGGAGGGATTGGTCCTGTCTTCCCTCAGTATAGACTGCACCAGCCTCTGATTTAGGAGGGATTGGTCCTGTCTTCCCTCAGTATAGACTGCACCAGCCTATGATTTAGGAGGGATTGGTCCTGTCTTCCCTCAGTATAGACTGCACCAGCCTATGATTTAGGAGGGATTGGTCCTGTCTTCCCTCAGTAAAGCCTGCACCAGCCTATGATTTAGGAGGGATTGGTCCTGTCTTCCCTCAGTATAGCCTGCACCAGCCTATGATTTAGGAGGGATTGGTCCTGTCTTCCCTCAGTATAGCCTGCACCAGCCTATGATTTAGGAGGGATTGGTCCTGTCTTCCCTCAGTATAGCCTGCACCAGCCTATGATTTAGGAGGGATTGGTCCTGTCTTCCCTCAGTATAGACTGCACCAGCCTATGATTTAGGAGGGATTGGTCCTGTCTTCCCTCAGTATAGCCTGCACCAGCCTCTGATTTAGGAGGGATTGGTCCTGTCTTCCCTCAGTATAGCCTGCACCAGCCTATGATTTAGGAGGGATTGGTCCTGTCTTCCCTCAGTATAGACTGCACCAGCCTATGATTTAGGAGGGATTGGTCCTGTCTTCCCTCAGTATAGCCTGCACCAGCCTATGATTTAGGAGGGATTGGTCCTGTCTTCCCTCAGTAAAGCCTGCACCAGCCTCTGATTTAGGAGGGATTGGTCCTGTCTTCCCTCAGTATAGACTGCACCAGCCTCTGATTTAGGAGGGATTGGTCCTGTCTTCCCTCAGTATAGACTGCACCAGCCTATGATTTAGGAGGGATTGGTCCTGTCTTCCCTCAGTATAGACTGCACCAGCCTATGATTTAGGAGGGATTGGTCCTGTCTTCCCTCAGTATAGACTGCACCAGCCTATGATTTAGGAGGGATTGGTCCTGTCTTCCCTCAGTATAGCCTGCACCAGCCTATGATTTAGGAGGGATTGGTCCTGTCTTCCCTCAGTATAGCCTGCACCAGCCTATGATTTAGGAGGGATTGGTCCTGTCTTCCCTCAGTATAGCCTGCACCAGCCTCTTATTTAGGAGGGATTGGTCCTGTCTTCCCTCAGTATAGCCTGCACCCGCCTATGATTTAGGAGGGATTGGTCCTGTCTTAACTCAGTATAGACTGCACCAGCCTCTGATTTAGGAGGGATTGGTCCTGTCTTCCCTCAGTATAGACTGCACCAGCCTATGATTTAGGAGGGATTGGTCCTGTCTTCCCTCAGTATAGCCTGCACCAGCCTATGATTTAGGAGGGATTGGTCCTGTCTTCCCTCAGTATAGCCTGCACCAGCCTATGATTTAGGAGGGATTGGTCCTGTCTTCCCTCAGTATAGACTGCACCCGCCTATGATTTAGGAGGGATTGGTCCTGTCTTCCCTCAGTATAGCCTGCACCAGCCTATGATTTAGGAGGGATTGGTCCTGTCTTCCCTCAGTATAGACTGCACCAGCCTCTGATTTAGGAGGGATTGGTCCTGTCTTCCCTCAGTATAGCCTGCACCAGCCTATGATTTAGGAGGGATTGGTCCTGTCTTCCCTCAGTATAGACTGCACCAGCCTCTGATTTAGGAGGGATTGGTCCTGTCTTCCCTCAGAAAAACCTGCACCCTCCTTTTATGTAGGTGGGATTGGGGCAATCTTAAAAAAATAAAAATCTTTATGGAGCAGTAGCTTCCTTCTGTGCTTCTTTCCTCCTAGCACAATTTTTCTGAGGGATGTGGGGCGTGAAGGGGGAGGAGCCAGATGTGCAGACAATGCTAATTTTTAGATTGTGCCACACCTCCGGTTGCAAGCTTCACACCCTACTGTATAATGCTGTTCCAGTGTCCCCTAGTGGATGAAAGAGAAACAGACATTACTGTTTGGGTAGGTGTGGTGCTTCTAGCTTTTGTTGTCTTGCTCCCATGCAGTTCCCATAGTGGTAGAAGACCCCTTTTTATGTGTTCCGTCTATAGTAGTTTGTGTTTTGTTTTTAGTGGTACGCGGCTGTGTACCGGCTTCTTCTTAATGTCTGGTGCTTTCAGGAACACTACTTTTGGAGGTATGATATCTGCTAGTGTGTCATCTTGAAGTATCGGCAAGTGTTTATCTTTTTAATATGATTTGCTTGTTTTATGTATTGTGTTATGAAAAGGATCTCTTCTATTTTCTGTTCTGGTCTCTTTTTGTATTGTAGGAGGGGAGGTCTATCATTTCCCTTACCCATGGTATATGCCGTCTGTACCTTTTCTGTATTATACTGTTTCTCTCTAAATTTTAAACTTCGTTCTTGTCCTTGTGTCTCATAATCGCTGACTCGGGAGCAGTTCCTCCTGAGTATTTTGAATTGTCCTACTGGGATACTGTTCAACCAGTTTGGGTGGTGGCAGCTGGAGGTTAGCATGAAGCTACGGACGTCCACTGGTTTGTTGAACGTGTTAGTATGTATTTCGTTATCTGTGATGAATATGTAAATATGTCATTAGTACCACAGTGTTCGTTTCTTGACCTCATTGTCCCGGACTTCTGATCATTGTGATCTATGCACTTATGTTCCTTCTAAAAGCACTGTTCAGAAATCTGCACTTTATCTTCTCTCCCCCATGTATGGTGGCAGCGCTGATATTCTGTGGGATAAGTCTGATTCCTCTACTGGTTACTGTTGGCATAGTCCTTGCTAAAAAGTCTCTTGTTCTCATGATAGAGTCACTGAATCCAGACCAGAATTGGTAATTTTCTTCTATTTTTTTATATATATAAAGTTTTTTTTGAAAAATAAAAATTTCTTGTTTAATTAATAGTTGTTAATGCAAATGTCATTTTGTGTGACAAATGTTTATAAGAATCAGAGGGTCAGAGAGACGTTATGGAGCCAATGTATCATTTGATATTTGCTACTAATTCCCCCAAAACAACCGGACCTCCCAAATGTAAGTAAAAGGGACTGCAGCAGGTATCTCCCATACCTTCATACATGGACATTTCCAGGCAAGGGTCAGGTAAGTTGTTTTTTTTCAAATACAACAACCCTAATTTACTTACAAGTAAAAAACATTTGAACAGACATAAATTATTTAAAACCAACAAATAAAACTATTTCTTTACACAGAGAGACCCCCCCCCCCCCCCCGTAATATCATCCCACTATTCAAATTATTTGTCAAAATCGGACACAGCCAAAATCACACCGGAAATCTTTTGATTTCAAACTACTTTAATTCATATCTTTAATTCACTTATTTTTGTCTATCTATATTTTAAACTTAAAAATACTTCACTCAGCAGTTGCTGGTGGTGGCAAAATGCACATGCGCAGCGGCCGCGTGGACACACATTGCGGTCACATGCCTGAGGGGCGAAAGCGAGTGGGCCGGGACCATTCTCCGGTGGGCTGTGTGATGTCACATCTGCGTTCATCTCTGATTAACCCCCTATAAGCTTCCAGAGTGCACCTCATATCTCATATTTTCCAAATTACTACAAATGATGAGATCGGTAGCAGCACTACTTTCAGGATTATTACACAGAACACACATAAAGGCAGCCCCTGATACTGCACTGCGGTCATCCACCCTGTCTTCCCCCTCTACTGCCACCGCCCTGTCTCCCTCTACTGCCACCGCCCCGTCTCCCCCCACTACTGCCATCCGCCCGTCTCCCTCTACTGCCACCCACCCCGTCTCCCCCCACTACTGCCACCGCCCGTCTCCTTCCACTACTGCCACCGCCCCGTCTCCTTCCACTACTGCCACCCGCCCCGTCTCCTTCCACTACTGCCACCACCGTCTCCCCCCACTACTTCCACCCACCCTGTCTTCCCCCACTACTGCCATCTGCCCTGTCTCCCCTCACTACTGCCACCCACCCTGTCTCTCCCCCACTACTGCCACCCACCTTGTCTCCACCCTACTGCCATCCACCCCATCTGCCTCCATTACTGCCACCCGCCCCGGCACCCTCCATTACTGCCACTGCCCTGTCTCCCCCCCCACTATTGCCACTTGCTCTATCTCCCTCCATTATTGCCACCCGCCCTGCCTCCCCTCCACTGCAACCCACCATCTCTCCCCTACTACTGCCACCGCCCTGACTCTCCCCACTGACACCCACCTGTCATCCGACATCCAATCACTAGTTGGGGATTTATGGTACTACTAACAGTCCTTCATCAACAGGTGGAAGTAACCAGGGCGGTAAGGAGGCAGAAGCTGCTTCTGGTACATGGACCCTGGTCATGTAGGGCTGGGAGAGTCAGTAAGATTATGTAACAGATCACCATATTACAGGCAGCCGGTGAAGGGAGCAGAGAATGGGTGTTATGTGGCAGGAACGGGCTGGTTAGGTAACAGCCTGGCTGCTGCATTTTGTACAAGCTACAAGCGGTGCAATTCTTTTGCTGGGAGACCCAGGTAGAGGACATTGCAGTAGTCTTTGCGTGATGATACAAGTGCATGTAAGACTGTAGGTAGATCTTCTGAGGGAAATAAGTGCTGGAGTCTGGCTATGTTCCTCAAATGAGGATCTGATTGTGGCTGATACCTGATGTCTCCGTGTCACTCCACCATCCAGGACACCAAGATTCCGCACATGATCAGCATTTTGTAACTCTGAACCCACAAGCGTATGTCTGGTTGGTAACAAAGCTGAGCTGTAGTCCTGTCCTTTGTTGGTGAGCTTCTATCATATGAATCTGTGTCGCCAGGACTGAGTCACAGCCAACTGGCATCACCCATACCTGGAGCTCAGCTAGACAACCATTTAGGATTGGTACTGGGTTCTCAGTACCCGGAGCAAAAGACAGGTCATCTGTATAGCAGTGGCAGATGAGGACATGACATCTGATTATTATACCCAGTGATAGCATGTACATTGCAAAAAGCATAGGAGATAGGATAAGAACCTTTAAGAACAATGCATAGCAATAAGTAGTATACTGCAGAAGACTAAAATGGTTCCTCACCTCAGTGATGTTTATTGCGTGTAACAAGAGCGGATTTATTTCTCAGAACATGGAAATGGCTTCTCACCTGTGTTCAACTGTTAGTTCATAACTTATGAGATGATTTAGATTCAAAGCATGCATGCAGATGGTTAATGGAAAAACTGATTAGTAATTAATACTCAGGGATTTCTGTCCAGAGAATATTTCAACTCCACAGTCCAGAGTGGCCACGCTATATAATTAAAACCCAGCACAACGTGTCTTCAGACCAGGCAACCAATTTAGGGAGTGACGTCTCACTCTTAATAGTTACCACTCCGGTCCTCACGTACAAGTGCTGGATGCAACAGATCAACGCCGTGAATGGCACTCCTCTTACGCGTTTCTCCGCCTGTGTGCAGATCGGCGGCTTCTTCCATTATTCATTCATTATTCTTTGGAAGAAGCCGCCGATCTGCACACAGGCGGAGAAACGCGTAAGAGGAGTGCCATTCACGGCGTTGATCTGTTGCATCCAGCACTTGTACGTGAGGACCGGAGTGGTAACTATTAAGAGTGAGACGTCACTCCCTAAATTGGTTGCCTGGTCTGAAGACACGTTGTGCTGGGTTTTAATTACATAGCGTGGCCACGCTGGACTGTGGAGTTGAAATATTCTCTGGACAGAAATCCCTGAGTATTAATTACTAATCAGTTTTTCCATTAACCATCTGCATGCATGCTTTGAATCTAAATCATCTCATAAGTTATGAACAGTTGAAGATTGTTGCATGATACTAAGTGAGCATCTTTAACATCTTTGAGCTTGTTTCCATCTGGCAAAAGTTACGAACTGGCAGTTAATTATTGCTCTAAGATTAAGTAGCAGCTTTTAACACCTCCAAGCTTTGCTCTGTTTGCAAATACAAATGTGTGGAACTTCACTGATTATTACTGCAGTAAATAAGTTGATCAACTGATAAGTGGCCACGGGGTTAATTATATTTTAAAAGTATTTTTTAATATACCAGCCGTGTTATTAATGTTGTCTGTGTAATGTCTAATAAATGTTATATGTTTTAAGTTATACTGATCAGGACAGCGCTTCATTTTATCTTTTGTTGTTTCTGCATTTTTGGGAGGTAACAGTGACCTCTTAAGTGAAGCAGCAATCCTTGATCAGGTGTATTGATAATAACATCCCAGATCTTTTAATTATTTGCGCCCAGGTGCCGTCCCCTTTTTTTCTCACCTGTGTGACTTCGCTGATGTGTAACAAGTTGTGATTTTTGTGTAAAACATTTTCCACACTCAGAGCAAGAAAATGGTTTCTCACCTGTGTGACTTCTGTGGTGTAAAACAAGAGCTGAATTGTGTGCAAAACATTTCTCACACTCAGAACATGGAAATGGTTTCTCACCTGTGTGACTTCTCTGATGTTTAACAAGAACTGATTTGTGTGCAAAACATTTCTCACACTCAGAACATGGAAATGGCCTCTGACCTGTATGACTTCGCTGATGTGTAACAAGTTGTGATTTCTGTGTAAAACATTTCCCACATTCAGTGCAAGAAAATGGCTTCTCACCTGTGTGACTTCTCTGATGTATAACAAGATCTGATTTGCATATAAAACATTTCCCACACTCAGAACATGGAAATGGCCTCTCACCTGTATGCCTTCTCTGATGTGTAACAAGTTTTGATTTCCGGATAAAACATTTCCCGCACTCAGAGCAAGAAAATGGCTTCTCACCTGTGTGACTTCTGTGATGTATAACAAGGTCTGATTTGCATGCAAAACATTTCCCACACTCAGAACATGGAAATGGCCTCTCACCTGTATGCCTTCTCTGATGTGTAACAAGTTGGGATTTCCGGATAAAACATTTCCT
Organism: Pseudophryne corroboree; assembly: GCF_028390025.1. Lineage (NCBI taxonomy): Eukaryota > Metazoa > Chordata > Amphibia > Anura > Myobatrachidae > Pseudophryne > Pseudophryne corroboree. The sequence goes on from NW_026967541.1 coordinate 2,394,223, forward strand.
GCACTCAGAGCAAGAAAATGGCTTCTCACCTGTGTGACTTATGTTATGTCTAATAAGATCTGATTTGTGTGCAAAACATTTCCCACACTTAGAACATGGAAATGACTTCTCACCTGTGTGACTTCGCTGATGTGTAACTAGTTGTGATTTCCAGGTAAAATATTTTCCACACTCAGAACATGGAAATGGCCTCTCACCTGTGTGACTTCGCTGATGTGCAACAAGTTGTGATTTCCGGATAAAACATTTCCCGCACTCAGAGCAAGAAAATGCCTTCTCACCTGTGTGACTTCTGTTATGTCTAATAAGATCAGATTTGTGTGCAAAACATTTACCACACTCAGAACATGGAAATGACTTCTCACCTGTGTGACTTCGCTGATGTGTAACAAGTTGTGATTTCCAGGTAAAATATTTCCCACACTCAGAGCATGGAAATGGCCTCTCACCTGCCTTACCTGTCTGATGGGTAATAAGCTTTGTGTTCTGTGTAAAACATTTGGCATCTATAGAACAGGGAAACACTGTATCTACTGTCAGAGCTGGAACAGATGCACCAATATCAGAGTGATCAGGAGAACATTTCCCAGGATCAGAGGGACCAGTTGATAGAGCTGGATGTATAATTGGGGTAATGGGGTTATCTCCTGGAGAATCCTGTCTACTGTCATTATCTTTTATGTCACAATCCGGGGATAACATTAGATGTCCTTCTGAGATATTCCTGCTTGTGTGTCCATCTGCTGGAAATAAAACACATTATGGAAATGTGACATTTTCTGTAACAATATTAATCTTGTAAACAATAGGAGAAGACGACTCTCTGGGGCACTTAATTGTAAATGTGTGTGTATAATAAAACATAACTTTTACTGAAGGCTTTATAATATTGTGTCTCAGACAATCATTGTGTCCACCCTCCTGAGAACACTAACAATAACAAATGTAATATTATAATAAGACTTAGATATATCTCTATCTTGTACTGGTAACTAACCATGAAGTATAAATGGAAATGTAGTCACTCGCCAAGTCCTATGTCAGCACCAATGTAAAACAATGGATGGGGAACATATCGTATGAATTGGAGATTCTAGATGAACAATAATATCAGTCATATGAGCTGATGGATCAGAGAAATGTCTCCTAACGTTACTCCTGGAAGCATTGGTAAGGCAGTATTCCTTTATGTGTGTGCTCATACGCTGGTAAGCCTGTACATGTGTTACTCACCCTTATATAAGGTATATTGCTACAGCAGAGTAGGTGTGGCACAAGGTACTTTACATGCAATACACCATATAATACACTGCAATCATCATCTGCTAGGTTATAATCCACTCTTACACACCCATCATCAGTGTCTTACCTCTATTCTCTCAATAGTAATAAGGATGATGTGTGTACGGTAAGTATGATATAGAGAATTACATATCAGGATCTATACAGCTGCTGCCATACTTCTGCTTCTCATACATGTGCTACTGGCAGCAGTGAACATCTGAGTGAGAGTGCAGGGAAGACAGCAGAGTCTGATGAGAAAGAGATTGGATCTGCCTTTGTAGGAATGTACCACACCTGTCACCCCTGTTAGTATATAAAATAAATAAAAGGGGCGTGGCCTGAGTCCATCCAGACGTACTTTCTGGAGTTCTCCTCACTAAGTGGCTTCTTATCTACCTGATAGCTCTCAGCCGCTGCTGGGACCAAGACCCAATCTATTAAGTCCTTCACTCCTCCTGCCCTAAAGCCGCACACTCTGCTCACTCCGGGCACTGTTCACTGCCGCAGCCTAGCGCCGCCGCTGAAGCCACATGCTAAATTTTGGAGCTAAGTGCGCCCAGTCTTTCCCACATGCTCTGGCCACCTGACTTGGAGTCGCTTTTGACTCAGGTGGGAGCGCTTGCTCTCCCGCTCACTACTGCTGGGGCCAGAACGGGCTGCCCACAGTCACCGGAGCCCGGGAGTGATATTGGGAAGTGACATGGCTGCTATTTTGGATCCTGGTGCCCGGCCATCGCATGCTTTGCCTTCAATAAGGTGTAAAATTGTTATAAGCTGCTAAATAATTGTCCTGACGGCTAGACCGGGGTTACTACACTAAACTGAAGCATTTGCCTGGAGGTGAAACTGCCTTCTATTTATATGGTACCACTATAATCTACTTCCTCTCAGTCTACATGCAGATCCCAGTATCAAGTATCGTCTGAGCACAGCTCATTACACTCTGATTACGACCTCACAGTATATTATTTTGTGGATTTATCCACTGAATATATTTTGCCATTTGTGTCTCTCTGTGCTGAGTACTTTACATCTGTGATCACGCTGACATCTAGTGGAATTTATTGGTCATTACTGTGTTATTTGAGTTGCATTACATCATGTTTACTTGAAATTTTGGCTCGGATACCCCCGTCACCCCGACTAAGAATGTCATTTTGAACCGAGTCATCTTGATGTAACCTCCTGACAGCGTACTACTGCTCCTTTTATTTATAGATTGTTTGTATTTTCCTATCTCTGAGAGGTCAGTCTCTTTGTAGTCAGCTTACCATGCCTCCAAAAAAGGTTAAAAGGTACATCAGCCCCACCTGTCTATCTCTTTGGTACCTCAAATTCAGGTGGTCCTTCAGAGACCGCTACAACATCATCTGCTTCTTCTTGTCAGATGCACAGCCCAGCTGTAATGGCTGAAGACGTCTTAAGACACTCTAGATAGTTCTGTTACTCTACGCTCTATACATTCTATGGTATCTACATTTAAGGACTGAAATAACCTCAGAACTTAACTCTAATATTCAAGCTTTGAGGTCCGATATCAGTGAGATTGGCACTCGTACAGACTAAGATGAAAGAGATTGTTGCGTCTCACAAAGATCTGATTTCAGCACATGACACCCTTCAGGAAGACATGGGGGTAAATTTACTAAGATGGGAGTTCTATTTAAGATGTGATGTTGCCATAGCAACCAATCAGATTCCAAGTATTATGTTCTAGAAGGTGCTAGATAAAAGAGAACTAGATTCTGATTGGTTGCTATGGGCAACATCCCATCTTAAATAGAACTCCCATCTTAGTAAATTTATCCCATGGTCTCTATTCGTGATAAAATCACTGATTTAGAAGACAGGTCTCTGAGAAATAATATCAGAATAATGGCGTTCCAGAATCTCTTATAAATGCTAAGCTTTAGGATTATGCCACGGTTCTCTTTTTAGAAACTTCCACCGAAGGCTTCTGCCGTGGACCTTCTTATTGATCGGTTCCATAGACTCCCAAAGTCCAAACAGGCCCCAATCCAAGCTCTGAGGGACACTCTGCCCAGGGTCCACTTTTTTTTATATTAAAGAACACATTCTACAGGCTGCTTTGTATTCCTCATCCACAGCTGAGTGCCTGGATAATCTGCAGATATTTCCAGATATTTCTCCTGTGACGCTGGCCAAAAGGCGGCGGTGGTAGCCACTCAGGAATCACATATTCCATTGCACTCTCCCCCTCAATTTACCAATAACTACCCAACATGCTCTATCTCCTGTGGTGTAGACATCCTTTCCCATAGATCCTGCCCCTTTCACCTGGGCAGCAAGTGGGTGGATTGCAATGGTAGATTTTAGATTCTAGTTGGGAAAATTAATTATAAATATGTCACCCTCACTTCTCTCTATGCCCCTAATGCCAGACAGCCCCGATTACTTAGAGAGAGAAGGCCGTCATCCAAGTACCAGGGGACAGGTAATCAGCCGGGAATGTGCAGGATTCTGAATGAGGGGGGAGAGCAGGAGTATAATAGGGGTTGATGGCTCCTGATGTATAAGATACACCAGAGAGTCTGGGGAGGAGACTGGTCAGATCTCTGGGCTGGTAACACACAGTGACATGATGTGAGGAGGAGAGCAGGTGTATAATAGGGGCTGATGGCTCCTGATGTATGAGATACACCATAGAGTGTGGGGAGGAGACTGGTCAGATCTCTGGGCTGGTAACACACAGGGACATGATGTGAGGAGACCAGGAGTATAATAGGGGCTGATGGCTCCTGATGTATGAGATATACCAGAGAGTGTGGGGAGACTGGTCAGAGCTCTGGGCTGGTGACACACAGTGACATGATGTGAGGAGGAGCAGGAGTATAATATGGGCTGAAGGCTCCTGATGTATGAGATACACCAGAGAGTGTTGGGAGGAGACTGGTCAGATATCTGGGCTGGTAACACACAGTGACATGATGTGAGGGGAGAGCAGGAGTATAATAGGGGTGATGGCTCTTGACTCCCTCACTGGGAAAATATATATTCCTCATTAGTTTGTACCGACAGAGGAGGGTGTAGGATAAGAGATTGCTGTAGTGACTGAGCAAGGAGAAACTGTGACTCTTTTCTGTAATTAGTGTTTATTACTCACCTGTGCTGATATCTGTAGGGATGTCCTCCTTCTTAGACTGCTGATCACCCCTCACATACGTCTCTTCTTCTCCCTCTATATCTTCTGCCTTTATATCAGTCACATACGTCTCTTCTTCTCCCTCTATATCTTCTGCCTTTATATCAGTCACATACGTCTCTTCTTCTCCCTCTATATCTTCTGCCTTTATATCAGTCACATACGTCTCTTTTTCTCCCTCTATATCTTCTGCCTTTATATCAGTCACATACGTCTCTTCTTCTCCCTCTATATCTTCTGCCTTTATATCAGTCACATACGTCTCTTCTTCTCCCTGTATATCTTCTGCCTTTATATCAGTCACATACGTCTCTTCTTCTCCCTCTAAATCTTCTGCCTTTATATCCGTCACATACGTCTCTTTTTCTTCCTCTGTATCTTCTATCTTAATGTCAGTGAGACATTCATCCTAAATAGCCCACAAAACAATATACATTAATAATAGTATATTAATAGTATAATAGTGTATAAGACACACACAGCTGCTCTACACATTATATAGTGACAGTCACTTTGGTATATGGGCGAGACCCTAAATCCCACCTACCTGATCCTCCTGTGGGATCCTGTGATTCTCCTCTGTACAATCCTGGGAATACAGAGGACGGAGACATCTCTCTGGGGTATCTCTGTTACTGGGTCCATCTGTAGGAGACACACAGTGACTGAGTACAGTGTATATATGTGATTATCAGATGATGTGTGTATATAGGGGGTCCCCATACCTGCTCTCCCCTGTACAATACATGACAGTCTCCTCTTACCCAGTGATGTGAGGGGCCGGTGATTCTCCATCATCACGTCCTTGTACAGACCCCTGTGTTCCTCTATATACTCCCCCTCCTGCATGGAGACATAGACAGTGACATCCTGACACCTTATAGGAACCTGACACACACAGTGATACAGTCATCACCCAGACACATCCCCTGGTGTTACTGTATAATGTCCCATTCCCAGCAGTCACCTCTCCAGTCATCAACCAGACACGTCCCTGGTGTTACTGTATAATGCCCCATTCCCAGCAGTCTCCTCTCCAGTCATCACCCATACACATCCCCTGGTGTTACTGTATAATGTCCCTTTTCCAGCAGTCACCTCTCTAGTCATCACCCGGACACGTCCCCCAGTGTTACTGTATAATGTCCCATTCCCGGCAGTCACCTCTCCAGTCATCACCCATACACATCCCCTGGTGTTACTGTATAATGTCCCATTCCCAGCAGTCACCTCTCCAGCCATCTCCCATACACATCCCCTGGTGTTACTGTATAATTCCCCATTCCCAGCAGTCACATCTTCATTCATCACCCAGACACATCCCCTGGTGTTACTGTATAATGTCCAATTCCCAGCAGTCACCTCTCCAGTCATCACCCAGACACGTCCCCTGGTGTTACTGTATAATGTCCCATTCCCAGCAGTCACCTCTCCAGTCATCACCCAGACACGTCCCCTGGTGTTACTGTATAATGTCCCATTCCCAGCAGTCACCTCTCCAGTCATCACCCAGACACATCCCCTGGTGTTACTGTATAATGTCTCATTCCCAGCAGTCACCTCTCCAGTCATCACCCAGACACGTCCCCCGGTGTTACTGTATAATGTTCCATTCCCAGCAGTCACCTCTCCAGTCATCACCCAGACACGTCCCCTGGTGTTACTATATAATGTCCCATTCCCAGCAGTCAACTATCCAGTCAGCAGCTGAATGGTCTTGTTGCTGAGTTCCAGGATCTTCTGGTCACTGTGTCTCTCATGTATCAGTGAGTGAGGTGGAGGCACCGTGATGGTTCTCTGGGACCTGCTCAATCCTCCTGATACACAAGGATGGCTGCTGGTTGTCTCACGCTCACCAGATGTCTTCTTCACACCTCTTTGAAATGGAGACGACATAAATATCACTGTAAATACGCCCAGATCCCCTCACCTCCAGTGAAGTCCCTGTATTATTACTATAGATAATAGGATTTTGGTACTTACCAGATAAATACCTTTCTTTGAATCCACTAGGGGGCACTGGAGTACTCTTGGGATATGGACGGTGCGATAGCAGGGATAGGCACATTTAAAATTTTTAATGTTTAACCCTCCTTCCCCCTCCATATTCCCAAAATGCCTTAGTGTTTTTTGCCTAGCCAAATAGGAGCGACAGAGAGGATGAACAACGGAGAATTACATATAACATTATAACATAACGGACAACTAGAAGTTGACACGACAATAGATAACAATCACTTTAACATTTCAAGTCGGTGAAAATGTGAACTATTGAACTTACTACCAGACAGGTGAAACTGCTCTGGGTGGGTGTGCAGTGCCCCCTGTGGATGCAAAGAAAATAATTTATCTGGCAAGTACCAAAATCCTGTTTTCTTTTTCATCCACTAGGGGTCACTGGAGTACTCTTGGGACGTACCAAAGTTTCCCCCTTGGGCGGGAGAACTGTTTGGTACCTGTAACAGTAGACGGCCAAAGCTAGAAGCTGATGCCGCAGAATTCTCAAACTTGTAAAAACGCACAAATGTGTGCACTGATGACCATGTAGCCGTACAGCAACGTTGCGTCGTAGAAGCTCCACGACCTGCTGCCCATGACGTTCCCACAGAACACATGGCATGTGCTGAAACAGATGCAGGTGGTGTTAGACTAGCATGAAAGTACACCTGACGAATGGTCAGGTTAATCTATCTGGCCAAGAATTGATTGGAAGCTGGACAACCTATCTTGACTGTATCATAGAGAACAAACAAAGTATCCGTTTTATGTACTGTTGATGTTCGGGCTACATAAACGCGGAGTGCGCGTACCACATCCGAAGTAGCTGGAGTACCTGAATCTTCTGAAAAACAGAGACTACGATTGGTTGCTTGATGTGAAAGAAGATACTACCTGTGGTAGAAAAGCGGGATTTGTCCAAAGTTCCGCTCTGTCAGTATGAAGTACCAGATATGGTGTCTTGCATGACAAGGAACCTAATTGTGCAACACGCCTTGCCGAAGCTAAGGCTAGGAGAAAATAGGAATTTAATTACATTGCGGTAAATCCTTTTCTCATATGCCCCTTCTACCAGACTCAGTCTAGAAACTGTGCCCGAGGAGACAGACAACTTCGAGAGAAGGATGTTACACAGATAGTGGCGAGATTCACACCAGCTCACACATACAAGGCAAACAAGCCTGAAAACTCAGTAACAGCTAAAACATTACTGAAATCAGTAAAGAAACAAAGTACTTACCTAAGAACAAAGCAGTACTGAACCATAGAACCACTGCAGGATAACGAAGCGCTGGGCGGGTGCCCAGCATCCTCTACGGACTACGAGAAAATAATTTACTGGTAGGTAATTAAAATCCTATTTTCTCTTACATCCTAGAGGATGCTGGGGTCTACATTAGAACCATGGGGATGTACCAAAGCTCCCAGAATGGGAGGGAGAACGTGCAGGCTCCTGCAGAACTGCTTGACCAAACTTGAGGTCCTCAGAGGCCAAAGTATCGAACTTGTAGAACTTGGCAAACGTGTTCGACCCAGACCAAGTAACTGCTCAGCAAAGCTGCAAAGCCGAGACACCCCAGGCAGCCGGTCAGGAAGTACCCACCCTACGAGTAGAGTGGGCTTTAACAGATTTTGGGCACGGCAAGCCTGCCATAGAATAAGCATGCTGGATAGTGAACCTGATACAGCGAGAAATTGTCTACTTAGAAGCAGGACACCCAATTTTCTTGGGATCATGCAGGACAAACACAGAGTCCGATTTTCTGTGATGAGCAGTCCTCGTCACATAGATCTTCAAAGCCCTAACAACATACAAGGACTTTGAAGCAATTTAGGAGTTAGTAGCCACTGGCACCACAATAGGTTGGTTGATATGAAAAGCCGACACAACCTTGGGAAGGAACTATTGACGCGTCCTGAGTTCCGCCCTATCTTCATGGAAGACCAAATAGGGGCTTTTACAGGACAAAGCCCCCAATTCCGACACACGTTGTGCAGAAGCCAAGGCCAACAACGTGACAGCCTTCCACGTGAGAAACTTGACCTCAACCTCCTGTAAAGGCTCAAATCAATCCGACTGCAGGAAATGCAACACCACGTCAAGATTCCATGGTGCCGTCAGCGCCACAAAGGGAGGCTGGATGTGCAGAACCCCTTTAAAAAAAGGTCTGAAGCTCAGGGAGGACAGCCAATTGTTTCTGGAAGAAAATGGATAAAATCGAACTCTGAACCTTTAGGGATCCCAACCTCAGGACCATATCCACACCTGCTTGCAGGAAAAGGAGAAACCGTCCATGTTGAAACTCCACCACAGGAAATTTATTGGATTTACACCAAGACACATACTTTTTCCAAATTCGATGGTAATGTTTAGACGTTACTCCCTTCCTAGCCTTTATCAGGATAGGAATAACCACGCTCGGAATACCCTTCCGAGCTAAGAGCTGGCATTCAACCTCCATGCCGTCAAATGTAGCCAGGGTAAGTCTTGATAAGCAAACGGCACATGTTGCAGAAGATCCTCCCGAAGAGGAAGAGGCCTTGGATCTTCCAGCAGATCCGCGTACCAATCCATCCTTGGCCAGTCTGGAGCAATGAGGATCGCCTGAACCCTTGTTCTTTTTACAAGCTTTAGAATTCTTGGAATGAGTGGAAGTGGAGGGAACACATACACTGACTTGAACACCCGCTGCGTTACCAGGGCATCCACTGCCACTGCTTGTCGGTCTCTCTGTACTGTACAGGTACTGTACCTGGAACAGTACCTCTGAAGCTTCTTGTTGAGGCGGGAGGCCATCATGTCTATTTGAGGTACACCCCAACAAATTCTTACCTCCTCGAACACCTACGGGTGGAGGCCCCACTCTCCTGGATGGAGATCGTGTCTGCTGAGTTAATCCGCTTCCCAGTTGTCCACTCCCGGAATGAAGATTGCTGACAGCGCTACTGCATGCCTTTCTGCCCAGAGGAGGATTTTTGTCACTTCTGACATTGCAGCTCTGCTCTTCGTTCCGCCCTGCCGGTTTAAGTAGAACATCGTCGTTACATTGTCCAACTGCATTTGAAAGGTCTGATCTTGCAGAAGCTGTGCTGCTTGTAGAACACGCCTCTTAGCTCCAGGATGTTTATTGGAAGAAGGGATTCCTGACTTGACCACCTTCCTTGGACAGTTTCCCCTTGGGTGACTGCTCTGCAACCTCTGAGACTTGCATCAGTGGTTAGAAGATCCAGTTCTGAACCCCAAACTTGCGGCCCTCCAGAAGGTGAGGCAGTTGCAGCCACCAGAAGAGTGAAATCCTTGCTTTCGGCGACAGAAGTATCCTCTGGTGCATGAGTAGGTGAGATCCCAATCACTGGTCTAGGAGATCCAGTTGGAATGACCGAGCATGACATTTTCCGTACTGTAGAGCCTCGTAAGAGGCAACCATTTTCCCCAGAAGGCGAATGCACTGATGGACCGATATCCGGGCAGGCTTCAAGACATCCCAGACCATGGACTGTATCACCAACGCCTTCTCCACCGGTAGAAACACCCTTTGCACCTCCGTGTCGAGGATCATCCCCAGGAAAGACAATCTCCTTGTCGGCTCCAAATGGGACTTTAGAAGGTTCAGGATCCAACCGTGCTCCCTGACCAGATGACTCATGAGAGCAATGGACTGTAACAACTTCTCCCTGGACGATGCCTTTATCAGCAGATCATCCAGATATGGAATTATGTTCACTCCCTGTCTCTCGGAGAACCATCATCTCTGCCATCTCCTTGGTGAAGACCCTCGTGCCGTGGAGAGACCGAATGGCAGTGCCTGGAACTGATAGTGATTGTCTAACAGTGCAAACCTGAGATAAGCCTGATGCAGCGGCCAAATGGGAATGTGATGGTACGCATCCTTGATATCTATGGACACCAGAAACTCCCCCTCCTCCAGACCTGAGGTCACTGCCCTCAGAGACTCCATTTTGAAGTTCAAGTTCAAAATTGGCCTGACCGAACCATCCGGTTTCGGTACCACGAAAAGGTTCGAATAGTAACCCTTGTTTTGCTGATGAGGTGGAACTGGAACAATAACCTCTGACTTTTCCAATTTTTAGACGGCTTCCTGTAGAATAGCCCTGTCTGTCAGTAAAGCTGGCAAGCCTGATTTGAAGAATCGGTGAGGTGGGAGATCTTGAAATTCCAGCTTGTACCCCTGGGACACAATATCCTGCACCCTGGGATCCAGGCTGGACGACACCCAGACGAGTCTCGCTCCCACCCGTCCATCCTCCAGGCTGCGCGGTCCACCGTCATGCTGAAGATTTTGATGTACCAGAAGCCGGCTTCTGCTCATGGAAACCTGCAGGTGTAGGTTTTTTGGATTTTGCACGACCTCCTCTAAAGAAGGTGGTAGGAGGTTTGGACTTTTTAGTCTTAGCAGCCCGAAAGGAATCTGAGACAAAACATTACATTCCTGGGAACAGGAAATGGACTCTTCTGGAGAAGAAGCGTCCTCTGTAGCATAAGACACAGAATCCCTGGACATGGTTATGTGAGAAACATAAACCCACACTCACACAGGAAAATGTCAGACACAGTTTCCCCCCAAATCCTTCAGAGAAGCACAGAGCTTGGAACCAGCGCACACGCAGCGCTTCCCTAGGTAGAGACAATGGGGGTCATTCCGAGTTGATTGCAGCCAGCAATTTTTTGCTGCTGGTGCGATCAACTAATCCACGCCTATGGGGGAGTGTATTTTAGCTTAGCAGGGCTGCGTTCACTTGTGCACCCCTGCTAAGCTAAAAAAGTTTCCAGCAACCTAGGAGTAAGGCTGGATCTACTTATTTATTATTTATTAGCAGTTTCTTATATAGCGCAGCATATTCCATTGCGCTTTATAATTAGAACAACAATTATAGAACAAAACTGGGCAAAGCAGATAGACAGACAGACAGAGGTAGGAAGGCCCTGCTTGCAAGCTTACAACCTATAGGGAAATAGGCATTGATACACAAGGATAGATGCTACCTGTCACATAATGGTTCCCCAGGTTGCTAGGTTCTTAATGGGTTGTATATATGATCACCCAGCAATGTTGGAAGACAAAATGTGAGGTTATGTGGACTGTACAGAGGGGATGTAACTGGATAGAGAAGCATTGAAGGTTTTGTGTGTGGGACTGAAATTTGGTAGGCTTGTCTGAAGAGATGAGTTCTCAGAGAACGTTTAAAGGTTTGGAGACTAGAGGCGAGTCTTATTGTGCGTGGGAGTGCATTCCACAGAGTGGGTGAAGCCGGGGTAAAGTCCTGTAATTTTGAGTGGGAACAGGTAATACATGTGGATGAGAGACGCAGATCTTGTGCAGAGCGGAGAGGTCTGATAGGGAGATATTTTGAGATGAGTGAGGAGATGTATGATGGTGCAGTTTGGTTAATAGCCTTGTATGTAAGTAAAAGTATTTTATATTTAATACGGTAGAATACCGGTAACCAATGGAGGGACTGACAGAGCGGATCAGCAGACGAAGAACATCTGGCGAGGAAGATTAGCCTCGCAGCTGCATTTAAAATGGATTAAAGTGGTGATAGCCTATGTTTGGGAAGACCAGTAAGGAGACTATTACAATAATCAATGCGGGAGATGATGAGTGCATGGATTAGAGTTTTTGCAGTATCTTGAGTAAGATAAGGGCATATTTTGGATGTTTTTAAGGTGAATGTAACATGATTTAGAGACAGATTGAATGTGTGGAACAAAGGACAGTTCAGAGTCAAGGTTGACACCTAGGCAACGAGCTTGTGGGGAGGGGTGGATAGTTGCATTGTCAACAGTTATAGAGATATCAGGTTGGTAACTACTCTTAGCTGGTGGGAAAATAATTAATTCGGTATTGGAAATGTTGAGTTTGAGGTGGCGAGATGACATCCAAGATGAAATGGCAGACAGGCATCCAGTGACACGAGCCAATACTGGTGGTGACAAATCTGGGGAGGATAGGTAGATTTGAGTATCATCAGCGTACAAATGATACTGAAATCCAAAGGAGCTGATTAGTTTACCAAGAGAGGAGGTAAAGATTGAGAAAAGCAGAGGACCTAAGACTGAGCCTTGCGGTACTCCAACTGATAGAGGTAGAGAAGAGGAGGTAGAATCAGAGAAGTGAACACTGAAAGAGCGATTAGATAGGTAGGATGAGAACCAGGAGAGTGCTGTGTCCTGAAGACCTAGGGATTGTAGTATTTATTTGAGCAGAGAGTGGTCAACAGTGTCAAAAGCAGCAGAGAGATCTAGAAGAATGAGTAGTGTGTAATGGGCTTTAGATCTAGCAGTGACTAGATCAGGTATTCCCAACCGCGGTCCTCAAGGCACACCAACAGTGCAGGTTTTAGTGACATCCAGGCTTCAGCACAGATGGTTAAATCAAAATAACTGAGCTACTAATTAAGTCACCTGTGCTAAAGCCTGGATATCGCTAAAACCTACACTGTTGGTGTGCCTTGAGGACCGTGTTTGGGAAACAATGGACTACATCATCCACTACTTTGGTCAGTGCCATCTCTCTGGAGTGTTGGGCATGAAAGCCTGACTGAAGTGGGTCCAATAAGTTGTGCGAGTTAAGAAAGTGTGTAAGGCGAGTGTAGGCAAGCCTCTCAAGTAGCTTGTGCGACAGATCCAGCGATGTTCCTCCCGGCTTTGACGTCAGATATCCGCCCTCCGTTTGCCTGGAAACACCTGTGTTCGGATGACCACTCCCAGAAAATGGCATCCAACTGTGAGTATCCGCCCCGGACCGCCTCTCCACTGTCAATCTTCCTGCGTTCAGCGCTACGTCTGGGGAGGCGGTGACTGACTCACCACCGGAATTCTGGCTCTGTTAGGGGGTGGCGGCATACTGCGGGAGAGTGCGGTCGCCTGGGGCAGCTAACGATCATCACCCTCAGGAGCTCAGTGTCCTATCATCGGAGATAGTGGCTCAGACCCCGCAGGGCGGACACTACTTGCCCCCTAAGTCCCAAGAAGCAGGGAGGCTGTTGCCAGCAGCCTCCCTGTGCCTAAATTACTTCAAGAAAACAATAAAACTAAAGAAGCTCTCAGAGCTCCCCTAGCTGTGACCGGCTCCTCCGGGCACATTTTCTAAACTGAGTCTGGTAGGAGGGGCATAGAGGGAGGAGCCAGCCCACACTATGAAACTCTTAAAGTGCCAATGGCTCCTAGTGGACCCGTCTATACCCCATGGTACTCATGTGGACACCAGCATCCTCTAGGACGTAAGAGAAACACGGTTTTCCAAGTTATAAACTTAACATGCACTTTTGCAAGGGTTCAAAACTTGACTGAAAAAACATACAAAACTAGATTCAAGTCCCATGGAGCTGTAGGTGGAATGAATGGAGGCTGAACTCTAAGGACACCTTGCAGGAAATTGTGAACTGTTGGCAAAAGTGCCAAACGCCTTTGAAAGAAAACTAACAAGGCAGAGACCTGCACCGTTAGTGTCGCTAAACGCAGTCCTCCATCTAACCACGTCTGTAAAAGAGCAAAAGATTCGGAAACATCCTAGCTTCACACCAACCTATATAAGCTAGCCAAATCCTGTGATAATGAGCTGCTGAAACTGGCTTCCTAGCACGTAACATGGTTGGTATAACCAACTGTGGAATGCTCTCTCGCCTTGAGAGTGGTCTCAACAGCCACCCCGTAAAACGCAGCCACGCTAAATTGGGGTAAAGGAATGACCCCTGCTGTAGTAGGTCTGGACATAGCGGAATCAGCTGGAGGAAAATCCTGACTACTGAGATAATCTGCTTTCCAGTTGTGCAGTCCTGGAATGAAGACCGCCAACAATATCACGTGGTGATGTTCAGCCCAATTGAGGATTTGAGTAACTTCTCGCATGGCCATGCGACTTTGAGTCCCTCCTGGTTTGTTGATGTATGTGTCTTCCGTCACGTTGTCCGACTGAACCTGAACAGTCTGAGACAGGAGCAAGTGAACTGCCTGACGCAGAGCGTTGTAAATTGCCCTGAGTTCCAGGACACTGATTGACAGTAATCTTTCTCGGTCTGAACATAGACCCTGAAAATGACAATGTTGGACCACTGCTCCCCAACCTTTGAGACTTGCGTCCGTCATCAGAATTATCCAATTCCAGACTCCGAACCTTTTTCCCGCAGTGAGATTGTGTATGTGGAGCCACAAGCGCACCATCTGATGAATTTGTAGATGAGAGCCGGATCACTATGTGAGAAGATCCAGCTGAAAGGGACCTGAGTGAAATCTTCCGAACTGGAGTGTTTTGAAAGATGCTCCCATCTGTCTTACCAGTCGAAATGCACAAATGCCCCGAGACTGTCCGTGGTTTGAGCACTGGCAGTACTAGATGACGAATAGCATGTACTTTCTGTTGTGGCAGGTAAATGCGTTGATCCACCGCAATCAGAATCATTCCTAAAATTTAATTCTTTGACACGTGACACGACTTGATTTATTATTTTTTTTAAAGTTGACAATCCATCCGTACTGAACTAGTAGACTGTACAACAGAAAGACATGTTTATGAAGTATTTGTTGTGACAAATACTCTATTCCTCGTTTTGACTCTACCTCGGCCTGTCAAGAACGAAACCACAGTGGCTGTCGGGCCGCAAGCCAAGAATAAACTTGTCCGACATCCAACGAAGC
The DNA here is from genome assembly GCF_028390025.1 of Pseudophryne corroboree. Lineage (NCBI taxonomy): Eukaryota > Metazoa > Chordata > Amphibia > Anura > Myobatrachidae > Pseudophryne > Pseudophryne corroboree. The sequence goes on from NW_026967541.1 coordinate 2,409,327, forward strand.
CGTAACTAAATACTCAACCAATTCACAAATGTGATCGGTAAGACATATAAGCTGGTCTGAGGGAAAACCCTGTTGTAGGCCTAACCTGAGCTGTTTCGCCCATGCAACTACAGCCTTGTTAACCCAAACTCCAACTCAAACAGGTGTAAGCATCACCCCTGTTGCTGTATACATGGACTTTAGCATGGCCTCCAGCTTACTCTCCGAGGGGTCTTTAAGCGTAGCTGCACCCGGGACTGGAATAGTTAATTTTAGTGAAAGTTTATAAACTGAAGACTCCACTGATGGCGATTTAGTTGTCATAGCCTGTGGGAAAAGATATTTAGACAGAAATCGCTTTGTCCCAGAAAAGTGTTTAACTGTATTTAGCCATGCTTCTATTAACTGCTTAGTAAGAGATATGAATAAGAAAAACACACAGTCGCCCATAGTCTGCTAGCAATAAAACCTCATATGTTTCAGTGCAACCTAGCAGCTGGCGTACCGCTCTAATGAGATCATCATAGCTCGGGCTATTAGTGACCTCACTATCTGACTCCTGACCCAATGCTGAGATATCAGATGTGGCACTGAATCATCAGAATGTGATTATGAGACAAACGATGACCATTCTTAGAAATTGAATTATACATGGACTTTGTAACCCAGCAAAGTTCTAGAAACATCCTGAGCCCACATTGGCTGCTCACATGGTATTATCCGTGAATCAGACTCAGCCGCCTCACGGTCTTTTCGTGCAGCGGACAACTCTGACTGCAAATCAGACATTCTCACAGTTATCACAGACAAGCTGCTGTTTCTCATATTGTCATGCAGACAGACAGACAATAATACAGTGAGACAACGTCCGCACAACTCAGTGAAAATTACTGTAGTGTCTATAATACCACGTGCACCGCACTGTGTTATAGAGGAAATCTATGATGGTCACTGTGCCACCTACTAAACACCCCTGCCCCCTCTAGTGGCCGTGTGTTGTAGGACTGACATATTGCTGTAGGAAGAAGCAGGAAGTAGGTGTGTAACCTTTGTGTGAAAATGGCGTCCCAGCATGTGCTTTTTTTTTAATAAACATATAGCATTCCAAAAGCATTAATAACCTAGGCTTAATAGCCTATGTCCCTTATAGCCCTGGCCACCATCCCTTATATTTAGGTGAACCGCTGAACTAGGGACCGCCATGACCTCCCCCAATGCTTAAAGCAGTGAGCCGCGCCTAGCTTCTTCCACCCACACCCCCTCGCATTGTATACCAAGTGCCGGCTCTGAGTGACGGTACCCTGCAGCAGCTACCCACCGTGGTCTGTATGCTGGTGGAAGCCAGAGAGCGGGGTAGATGTGTGATGTTATGGGCGTCCAGCGGCGGCAGTGTGTTCTGTCCGCTGATGGGAGCTGCGCTGCCGGGAGCCGCTTCTCTGGAGCCACGAGATGTAGCCTGACAGGTGCCCAGCTGCAGCATTATGTGACCGCTGCTGGGAGCCGCTTCCCAGTTGTCTAGAGGGGCAGATTGTAGAGGGCAGAGGCTGCGCTGTCGGGTGCCGGGGAGCGGGCAGGTGTGAAGCGACACAGGAGCCCAGTGGCAGTATGTGTCTGACCGCTGGTGGGAGCCGGGAAGAGGGGGAGTTTGAGCCAGTAAAGCTATACCTTAGTAAGCAGCTCATGCAAAACACGTTCCCCACACATGAAGGGGCGGCAGCAGGAGCTGACTACCCCACTATCACTGCAACAAACTGGCCCAATGGAGCGGCGGCCGCATAAGCTGACCGCCCGCTCCTTACCTCAGTGTAATGGGGAGGCTCCGATGTTTAAATGTGCCTATCCCTGCTAACACACCGTCCATAGCCCAAAAGTACTACAGTGCCCCCTAGTGAATGAAAAATAAATAAGTGATGTCACTGTGACACTCCCAGATCCCCTAACCTCCCCAGTCATGTCCCTGTATTTCTATAGATATAAGAAATGTCACTGTGACGCTCCCAGATCCTCTCACCTCCCACTCACATCCCTGAATTATTACTATAGATGTAAGTGATGTTACTGTGACGCTCCCAGATCCCCCTCACCTACCCAGTCATGTCTCTGTATTATTACTACAGATATAAGTGACGTCACTGTGACACTCCCAGATCCCCTCACCTCCACAGTCATATCCCTGTATTATTACTATAGATATTAGTGATGTTGCTTTGAGACTCCCAGATCCCCTCACCTCCCCAGTCATGTCCCTGTATTATTACTATAGATATATGTGATGTCACTGTGACGCTCCCAGATCCCCTCACCTTCCCAGTCATGTCGCTGTATTATTACTATAGATATAAGTGATCTCACTGTGATGCTCCCAGATCCCCTCACCTCCCCAGTCATGTCCCTGTATTATTACTATAGATGTGAGTCACAGTGACCCTCCCAGATCCCCTCACCTCCCCAGTCATGTCCCTGTATTATTACTATAGATGTGAGTCACAGTGACCCTCCCAGATCCCCTCACCTCCCCAGTCATGTTCTCGTATTATTACTATAGATATAAGTAATGTCACTGTGATGCTCCCAGATCCCTTGACCCCCCAGTCATGTCTCTGTATTACTATTATTATTATTATTACTATAGATATAAGTGATGTCACTGTGACGCTCCCAGATCTCCCTCACCCCCCAGTCATGCCCCTGTATTATTACTAGAGATGTAAGTGATGTCACTGTGATATCACCACTACTCCCAATGTATAATAATAATAATAATAGTAATAATAATACCAGGACACCACAGGCTGCTGTCCCTGTATAATAATAACCATACACAAAAACCTGTATTATACTAATAACAACAGAAAACCTCCTTCTGCTCTTCCTTTAAAGTAATAATAAAATGACACCACAGGCTGCTCCATCTGCAAAAAAATAATAATAATAGGACACAACAGGCCGCTCCCTTCTGTATAATAATAATAATAATAATAATAATAATAATAACGACAAAACACCACAGGCTGCTGCCTCTGTATAATAATAAGTGGACATGACTAGCTACTCCTTCTTTATAATATTAATAATATGACAACAAAGGCTGCTCCTCCTGTATTATAATAATAATAATAATAATAATAATAATAACAATAACTGCACACCACAGGCTGCTCCTCCTGTATAATAATAATTATAATAATAATAATGCTTCCCCTGTATAATAATAACAGGACACCACAGGCTGCTCATCCTGTATAATAACAGGACACCACATGCTGCTCTCCCTGTATAATAATAATAATAATAATAGGACAGAATAGGCTGCTCCCCCTGTATAATAATAATACCTGTACACCACAGGCCACTCCCTCTGTACAATAATAACAGAATACCACAGGCTGCTCCTCCTGTATAATAATAATAATAACAACAACAGGACACCACAGGCTGCTCCCCCTATAGAGTAGGATGCCACAGGCTGTTCCTCCTGTCTATTATGACAACACAGAATGCTACCCCTGTATATTATTGCAACACAGGCTGCTCCTCCTGTATACTATGACAAGACAAGATGTTATCCCTGTATATTATGACAACACAGGCCGCTACACCTGTATACTATGACAGCACAGGATGCTAGCCCCGTATATTATGACAATACAGGCCGCTCCCCCTGTACAGCACAATGCCACAGGACACAACACCTGTAATGTCCCGTATATAGAATTACTGTAACGGTGGGGTCTGCGTCACCTGTATTACGGTAACAGCGGGGTCTGTACCACCTGCATTACGGTAATGGCGGGATCTGAGACAAATATATTACTGAAACGGAAGGGTCTGCGCCACCTGTATTACGGTAATGGCGGGGTCTGCGAAACTTGTATTACGGTAACAGCTGGGTCTTGTGCCACTTGTATTAAGGTAACGGCTGGGTCTTGTGCCAACTGTATTACGGTAACGACGGGGTCTGCGCCACCTGTATTACGGTAACGGCGGGGTCTGCACCACCTGTATTACGGTAACGACGGGGTCTGCGCCACCTGTATTACGGTAACGTCGGGGTCTGCGCCACCTGTATTACTGTAACGGCGGGGTCTGCGCCACCTGTATTAAGGTAACGACGGGGTCTGCGCCACTTGTATTACGGTAACGACGGGGTCTACGCCACTTGTATTACGGTAACGGCTGGATTTTGCGCCACCTGTATTACGATAACAACGGGGTCTGCGCCTCCTGTATTACGGTAACAACGGGGTCTGTGCCACTTGTATTACGGTAACGGCTGGATCTTGCGCCACCTGTATTACGGTAACAACGGGGTCTGCGCCTCCTATATTCCGGTAATGACGGCGTCTGCCTACCTGTATTAAGGTAACGACGGGGTCTGCCTACCTGTATTACGGTAACGTGGGGTCTGCGCCACCTGTATTACGGTAATGGCGGGGTCTGCGCCACCTGTATTACGGTAACGGCTGGATCTTGCGCCACCTGTACTACGGTAACAACGGGGTCTGCGCCTCCTGTATTACGGTAACGACGGCGTCTGCCTACCTGCATTAAGGTATCAAAGGGGTCTGCCTACCTGTATTACGGTAACGTGGGGTCTGCGCCACCTGTATTACGGTAATGGCGGGGTCTGTGCCACCTGTATTACGGTAACGGCGGGCTCTGCGCCACCTGTATTACGGTAATGGCGGGGTCTGCGCCACCTGTATTACGGTAACGGCGGGGTCTGCACCACCTGTATTACGGTAACGGTGGGGTCTGCTCCACCTGTATTACGGTAACGGCGGGGTCTGCGCCACCTGTATTACGGTAACGGCAGGGTCTGCGCCACCTGTATTACGGTAATAGGACACTAGAGTGTCAGCCACCTGTACAGGGATAATGCAGCACCAGAGGCTGCTCCAGCTGCACTATAACAAGGCACCAGAGGCTGCTCCCCCTGTAGTACAGAACCTGACACCAGAGCTGCTCAGCCTATAGAATAATAATAATAATATCATTACCTGCTGCCAGACACAGCAATGGCTGCTCTCTGCTCCTGCTGCCTTGTGGGAATGATAGAAGGAAGGCGGAGCTCAGACCAGGGGAAAATGGCCGCCGCTCCTGACGTCACTACACGGCCAGGGAACCTATTGCTGCTGCCGGACTGGTCTACAAGAAAATGGCCGCCGGCCTCCTGCACTGAGGACATGTATGGTAATAATTATTACAGAGGGCAGGGCTGTGGGCGGGGTGGAGGAGGGGAGGCGCCAGTAACCAGGTAACAGCCGTTGCCAATCATACCCCACTTCCGGTCTGTGCGTTCCACCATACTTCCGGACTGTGCGGTCCACATACAGGAAGTGAGTTTTCATCGACTGCTGCAGCCTCCCAGTGTCCGTGGAGATCAGGTAATGGCGTCTTGCTATACAGGGGGAGCAGCCTGTGGTGTCCTGATATTATTATACAGGGGGTGCAGCATGTGGTGTCCTGATATTATTATTATTATTATTATTATTATGCAGGGGGTGTAGCCTCTGGTGTCCTGTTATTAATATTATACAGGAGGAGCAGCCTGTGGTGTCCTGTTATTGTTATACAGGGGGAGCAGCCTGTGGTGTCCTGTTATTGTTATACAGGGGGAGCAGCCTGTGGTGTACTGTTGTTGTTGTTGTTGTTGTTGTTATTATTATACAGGGGGAGCAGCCTGTGGTGTCCTGTTATTATTGTTATACAGGTGGAGTAGCCTGTGGTGTCCAGTTATTTTATTATTATTAATATCATTATTATACAGGAGGAGCAGCCTGCGGTGTCCTGTTATTTTATTATTATTATTATTATTATTATTATTATTATTATTTTTTTATTATTATTATTATTATTATTATTATTATTATTATTATTATTATTATTATATAGGAGTAGCAGCCAGTGGTGTCCTGTTGTTATTATTATTATTATTATTATTATTATACAGGTGGAGCAACCTGTAGTGTCCTGTTGTTATTATTATTCAGGGGGAGTAGCTTTTGATGTCCTTTTATTATTATTATTATTATTATTATTATTATTATTATTATTATTATTACACAGGGGAACAGCCTGTGGTGTCCTGTTATTATTATTATTATTATTATTATTATTATTATTATTTTACAGGGGGAGCAGCCTGTGGTGTCTTGTTGTTGTTGTTGTTGTTATTATTATACAGGGGAAACAGCCTGTGGTGTCTTGTTATTGTTGTTGTTGTTGTTGTTTTTATACAGGGGAAGCAGCCTGTGGTGTCCTGTTGTTGTTATTATTATACAGAGGAACAGTCTCTGGTGTTCTGTTGTTGTTATTATTATTATTCAGGGGGAGCAGCCTGTGGTGTCCTGTTATTATTATAATACAAGAGGAGCAGCCTGTGGAACCCAGTCATTATTATTATACAGGAGGGGCAGCCTGTGGAGTCCAGTTATTATTATTATTATTATTATTACTATTATTATCATACAGAGGGAGCAGCAGCATTTGGTGTCCTGTAATTATTATTATTATTATTATTATTATTATACAGGGTGAGCAGCCTGTGGTGTCCTGTTATTATTATTGTACAGGAGGAGCAATCTGTGGTGTCCTGTTAATAAAGACATGTTATTATTTTTATACTAGGTTGCAGTCTTTAGTCTTCTTCTTCTTCTCTCAAATTCTAGGATATATTAAAGCAGAGACCATAATATCCCTGGCATGTGTAACAGATGATAATTGGAGCAGTATGAAGCAAATGTATATCACACACCTGGGAATGTCAAAGTGACAGCACTTATACCTATAGTAATAATACAGGGACATGACTGGGCAGGTTAGAGGATCTGGGAGTGTTACAGTGACATCACATATCTATATTAATAATACAGGGACTTGACTGGGAAGGTGATGAGATCTGGGAGTGTCACAGTGACATCACTTATATCTATAGTAATAAGACAGGGACATGACTGGGGAGGTGAGAGGCTCTGGGATAGTCACTTATATATATAGATATAGAAATAACACAGGGACATGACTGGGTAGGTGAGGGTATCTGGGGGCGTCACAGTGACATCAATTATATCTATAGTAATACAGGGACATGACTGGGGAGGTGAGGACTCTGGGTGTGTCACTTTGACATCACTTATATCTATAGTAATAATACAGAGACATGACTGGGGAGGTGAGGGGGACCGGGGCGTGTCACAGTGACATCACTTATATCTATAGTAATAGTACAGGGACATGACTGGGGAGGTGAGGTGATCTGGGAGTGTCACTGTGACATCACCTATATCTATAGTAATAATACAGGGACATGACTGGGGAGGTGAGCTGGTCTAAGAGCATGATAGTGACATCACATATAGCTATAATAATAATATTATGACCTATATCTATAGTAGTAATACAGGGACATGACTGGAGAGGTGATCTGGGAGTGTCACAGTGACGTCACTTATATCTATAGGAATAATACAGGAACATGACCGGGTAGGTGTGGGTATCTGGGAGTTTTTACAGAGATATTGATGTCTTCTCCATTTCGCAGGGTTACACAGTAGTGAAGAAGACATTCTGTGAGTATGAGACACCCAACAGCCCCCCTCGTGTGTCAGGAGGACTAAGAAGGACATAGAGCCCCGTCACAGTGCCTCCACCTCACTCACTGATACATGAGAGACACAATGACTAGAAGATTCTGGAACTCACCAACAAGATCATTCAGCTGCTGATTGGAGAGGTGACTGCTGGGAATGTGGTATTATACAATAACACCAGGGGATGTGTCTGGGTGTTGACTGGAGAGGTGACTGCTGGGAATGGGACATTATACAGTAGTAACAGGGGACGTGTCTGGGTGATGTCTGGAGAGGTGACTGTTGGGAATGAGACATTATACAGTAACACCGGGGGATGTGTCTGGGTGATGACTGGAGAGGTGACTGCTGGGAATGGAGCATTATACAGTAACACCAGGGGATGTGTCTGGGTGATGACTGGAGAGATGACTGCTGGGAATGGGACATTACACAGTAACACTAGGGGATGTGTCTGGGTGATGACTGGAGAGGTGACTGCTGGGAATGGGACATTATACAGTAACACCGGGGGATGTGTCTGGGTGATGACTGGAGAGGTGACTGCTGGGAATGGGACATTATACAGTAACACCAGGGGATGTGTCTGGGTGATGACTGGAGAGGTGACTGCTGGGAATGGGGCATTATACAGTAACACCGGGGGATGTGTCTGGGTGATGACTGGAGAGGTGACTGCTGGGATTTGGGCATTATACAGTAACACCAGGGGATGTGTCCGGCTGAGACTGGAGAGGTGACTGCTGGGAATGGGACATTATACAGTAACACCCTGGGATGTGTCTGGGTGATGACTGGAGAGGTGACTGCTGGGATTGGGGCATTATACAGTAACACCGGGGGATGTGTCCGGCTGAAACTAGAGAGGTGACTGCTGGGAATGGGACATTATACAGTAACACCAGGGGATGTGTCTGGGTGATGACTGGAGAGGTGACTGCTGGGATTGGGGCATTATACAGTAACACCGGGGGATGTGTCCGGCTGAGACTAGAGAGGTGACTGCTGGGAATGGGGCATTATACAGTAACACCAGGGGATGTGTCTGGGTGATGACTGGAGAGGTGACTGCTGGGAATGGGACATTATACAGTAACACCAGGGGATGTGTCTGGGTGATGACTGGAGAGGTGACTGCTGGGATTGGGGCATTATACAGTAACACCGGGGGATGTGTCCGGCTGAGACTAGAGAGGTGACTGCTGGGAATGGGGCATTATACAGTAACACCAGGGGATGTGTCTGGGTGATGACTGGAGAGGTGACTGCTGGGAATGGGACATTATACAGTAACACCAGGGGATGTGTCTGGGTGATGACTGGAGAGGTGACTGCTGGGAATGGGACATTATACAGTAACACCAGGGGATGTGTCTGGGTGATGACTGGAGAGGTGACTGCTGGGATTGGGGCATTATACAGTAACACTAGGGGATGTGTCTGGGTGATGACTGGAGAGGTGACTGCTGGGATTGGGGCATTATACAGTAACACCAGGGGATGTGTCCGGCTGAGACCGGAGAGGTGACTGCTGGGAATGGGACGTTATACAGTAACACCCTGGGATGTGTCTGGGTGATGACTGGAGAGGTGACTGCTGGGATTGGGGCATTATACAGTAACACCGGGGGATGTGTCCGGCTGAGACTAGAGAGGTGACTGCTGGGAATGGGACATTATACAGTAACACCAGGGGATGTGTCTGGGTGATGACGGGAGAGGTGACTGCTGGGTATGGGGCATTATACAGTAACACCGGGGGATGTGTCTGGGTGATGACTGGAGAGGTGACGACTGGGAATGGGGCATTATACAGTAACACCAGGGGATGTGTCTGGGTGATGATTGGAGAGGTGACTGCTGGGATTGGGACATTATACAGTAATACCGGGGGATGTTTCTGGGTGATGACTGTATCACTCTTTGTGTCAGGTTCCTATAAGGCAGGGCTGGCCAAACCAGTCCTCGAGATCTACCAACAGTTCACATTTTCCAGACCACCTAGCTAGTACACAGGTGTAGTCATTACTAATTAAGATGTGCTGCATTCATTCCTAACTGACAATTCTACAGATCTCCAGGAGGCCTGGAAAACATGTACTGTTGGTAGATCTCGAGGACCGGTTTGGTCAGCCCTGCTATAAGGTGTCAGGATGTCACTGTCTATGTCTCCATGCAGGAGGGGGAGTATATAGAGGAACACAGGGGTCTGTACAAGGACATGATGATGGAGAATCACCGGCCCCTCACATCACTGGGTAAGAGGAGACTGTCATGTATTGTACAGGGGAGAGCAGGTATGGGGCCCCCTATATACACACATCATCTGATAATCACATATATACACTGTACTCAGTCACTGTGTGTCTCCTACAGATGGACCCAGTAACAGAGATACCCCAGAGAGATGTCCCCGTCCTCTGTATTCCCAGGATTGTACAGAGGAGAATCACAGGATCCCACAGGAGGATCAGGTAGGTGGGATTTAGGGTCTCCCCGATATACCAAAGTGACTGTCACTATATGATCTGTAAAGAAGCTGTGTACAGGTTGAGTCTCCCTTATCCAAAATGCTTGGGACCAGAGGTATTTTGGATATCAGATTTTTCTGTATTTTGGAATAATTGCATACCATAATGAGATATCATGGTGATGGGACAGAAATCTAAGCACAGATTGCATTTATGTTTCATATACACCTTATACACACAGCCTGAAGGTCATTTATTACAATATTTTTAATAATTGTGCATTAAACAAAGTTTGTGTACATTGAGCCATCAAAAAACAAAGGTTTCACTACCTCACTCTCACTCAAAAAATTCTGTATTTCGGAATATTCCGTAATATTTGGATATGGGATACTCATCCTGTATTATACACTGATATTATACTATTTCACCTCAGTTTAATCTGCCTGTATGCAAATGTCATTATAGTGTTTTTTTCTGGTTTTTTTAGGTAGAACGTCTGTCTGATATTAAAACAGAAGATACAGAGGGTGAAGAAGAGACTTATGTGACTGATATGAAGGCGGAAGATATAGAGGGAGAAGAAGTGACGTATGTGACTGATATAAAGGCAAATGATACAAAGGGAGAAGACACGTATGTGACTGATATAAAGGCAGAAGATATAGAGGCAGAAGAAGTGACGTATGTGACTGAGTTAAAGGCAGAAGATACAGAGGGAGAAGAAGAGACGTATGTGACTGATATAAAGGCAGAAGATATAGAGGCAGAAGAAGTGTCGTATGTGACTGATATAAAGGCAGAAGATATACAGGGAGAAGAAGAGACTTATGTGACTGATATAAAGGCAGAAGATATAGAGGCAGAAGAAGTGACGTATGTGACTGAGTTAAAGGCAGAAGATATAGAGGGAGAAGAAGAGACGTATGTGACTGATATAAAGGCAGAAGATATACAGGGAGAAGAAGAGACGTATGTGACTGATATAAAGGCAGAAGATACAGAGGGAGAAGAAGAGACGTATGTGACTGATATAAAGGCAGAAGATACAGAGGCAGAAGAAGAGACGTATGTGACTGATATAAAGACAGAAGATATAGAGGGAGAAGAAGAAACGTATGTGACTGATATAAAGGCAGAAGATATAGAGGGAGAAGAAGAGACGTATGTGACTGATATGAAGGCAGAAGATATAGCGGGAGAAGAAGAGATGTATGTGACTGATATAAAGGCAGAAGATATAAAGGAAGAAGAGACATATGTGACTGATATAAAGGCAGAAGATATAGATGGAGAAGAAGAGACGTATGTGACTGATCTAAAGACAGAAGATATAGAGGGAGAAGAAGAGACGTATGTGACTGATATGAAGGGAGAAGAAGAGACGTATGTGACTGATATGAAGGCAGAAGATATAGAGGGAGAAGAAGACACGTATGTGAGGGGGGATCAGCAGTGTAAGGAGGAGGAGATCCCTACAGATATCAGCACAGGTGAGTAATAAACACTTACTACAGAAGTCACATATTCTCCTTGCTCAGTCACTGCAGCAATCTCTTATCCTACACCCTCCTCCGCCATCAGCCCTGTTCTCAGTTGGGTGTTTCTAACACAAGGCTATCCATGACAAATATCACATGTAGAGAGTTATTACACACAACACTATAATGTTCTTAAAAGTAACAAGCAGAAGTTTATTATTAGTGATTATATATAAATGTGTATGTATGTATATAATATAATTAGTATTGTTTTTTGTGGAGTGCCTAATTTATATGCATTTTGTTAGATGATGCAGGTATGAAATATTTCCTGCTATACAGTAGACCTGAGCTCACCAAATACAATTCGCATAAGATTCAGAAATAAAATGAAATTTGAATCTAGAACTTCAAGTAAAACAGGTTAAAAGCTTATCACAAGTACATATCTGTATAATCATAAGACAAGCGTTTTGCACTTGTTGTCACCCTTGCATGGACGACCTTGTTCTTATCCACTCCAATTCACTCTAAATCCAAATTGTGTGTAAACCAACGCGTTTCGTCAATAGTGACTTCTTCAGGGGTGTTTTCTGTTAAAGGCTTTATCCTCAAATACCAATTGTGTATCCCTGAAATAATTGTGTAACCTTCAGACGGTAATTGTGGACTTGCTCATGATGAACACATTCCTAATTACTTGTGAATAATAGTTCCTGCTCTGTGCAGTTCTGAGGTTATGACTTTAGGGAATGTAATGGCCAGATCCAATATTGCTCAATCTAAGGTCTCCCAGTAGCCTTACTACATACATAAATGTGTCTTGCACTCACTATATTAACTAACAATAATAAACAATGGAGTTTTAGTTCATGTATTGCTCAGTGCATTTAAGCCTGCAGCCCCCGACAAGTGACCCCACTATACTGCAGGTCCTACTCTATTGCTAAAAATAATTACCATAAAAATAGCTATCACATTAGTGTTAAACTGTTAGGGTCTCCTGCCCTGTGCTGCCACGTCGTCATGGCAACCGGGAGACAAGTGCTAGCGGAGTAACCTGAGCGCAGCTGATACTCCGGTTCGGGTCTTTTGCTGTGCAGTGGTTACAGGCTCTGTGCACGGCAGGGGATCCGGTGCTGGTTTTTGTGCTCCACAGTCTGTGAGGTCTGAGTGGGGCGTGGACAGCACCTGCTTTATAAACCCTATTCTCAGGTTAAGCAGATGCTGCTGAATCTTTGTTGGTTAGTCAGTTCCTGAAAGTTAGCCAGTACTGTGTAGCTTTGTATTTGTTGTTGCTTACTGCAAATAGGCCTGGGGATAGAAACATAGAAACATAGAATTTGTCGGCAGATAAGAACCACTTGGCCCATCTAGTCTGCCCCTTTTTTTTTTTATATTATTTTTTTTATCACTAACCTTATTTGATCCTTATTTCTTTGTAAGGATATCCTTATGTCTATCCCATGCATGTTTAAATTGCTCTACTGTCTTAGCCTCTACCACCTCTGATGGGAGGCTATTCCACTTGTCCACTACCCTTTCTGTGAAATAATTTTTCCGCAAATTTCCCCTGAACCTCCCCCCCTCCAGTCTCAGTGCATGTCCTCGTGTCCTATTGCTTCTCTTCATTTGGAGAATGTTTCCCTCCTGGACTTTGTTAAAACCCTTCATATATTTGAAAGTTTCTATCATGTCCCCCCTTTCCCTTCTCTGCTCCAAACTATACATATTGAGATTTCTTAGTCTTTCTGGGTATGTTTTGTGATGTAGGCCATGCACCATTTTAGTTGCCCTCCTTTGTACAGTTTCTAATGTATTAATATCCTTTTGAAGATATGGCCTCCAGAACTGAATACAGTATTCTAGATGAGGCCGTACCAATGACCTATACAGTGGCATTATTACTTCTTTCTTTCTGCTGCTGATTCCTCTCCCAATGCAGCCAAGCATCTGACTAGCCTTCCTCATTGCCTTGTTACATTGCTTACCTGCTTTTAAGTCATCTGAAATAGTGACTCCTAGATCCCTTTCCTCCTCAGTAGTTTTCAGTATAGTGCCATTAATACTGTATTTAGCTTTAGGATTTTTGAGACCCAAGTGCATGATTTTGCATTTTTGGGCATTAAACTGTAATTGCCAGACTCTTGACCATTCCTCTAGTCTACTTAGATCCTCAATCATTTGTTTTACCCCACCTGCTGTGTCTACCCTGTTGCATACCTTTGTGTCATCTGCAAAAAGGCATACTTTCCCTTTAATGCCATTTGCAATGTCACCAATAAAGATATTAAAAAGCACTGGTCCAAGTACAGATCCCTGGGGTACTCCACTGGTAACATTTCCCTCCTGTGAATGCACTCCATTTACCACAACTCTCTGTTTTCTATCCTTCAACCAAGATCTTATCCATTCAATAATCCAAATATCAAATCCCAAACTTTCAAGTTTATTTAGCAGTCTGCGATGTGGAACTGTATCAAAAGCCTTACTAAAGTCTAGATAAGCTATATCCATGGCTCCACCTTTATCCATCACTTTAGTCACACAATCAAAAAAGTCAATAAGATTTGTTTGACATGATCTCCCATCAGTGAATCCATGCTGTTTGGGATCCAGTAAATTGCCGGATTTGAGATGATCTACAACTCTTTCTTTTACGAGTGTTTCCATCAATTTCCCTACTACTGATGTAAGACTCACTGGTCTGTAGTTGTTTGCATATTCCTTGCTTCCACTTTTGTGCAGTGGGACTACGTTTGCTCTTTTCCAGTCCCCTGGAATTTCTCCTGTAGCTAATGACTGGTTGAATAATTCTGTCAATGGTGCTACCAGCACCTCTTTAAGTTCTTTTAGTATCCTTGGATGTATCCCATCTGGCCCCATAGATTTGTCCACTTTCAGCTTTGAGAGTTCTGTTAGGTCCTTCTCCTCTGTAAATGTACTTGTTTCATTTTCCTGAATATCCCTGCAACTTAACTGTGGCCCCTTCCCCTCTCTTTCAGTAGTAAATACTGAGCAAAAATAATCATTAAGATGATCTGCTATTAAATTGTCTCCTTCAACAAGACTCCCAGTGTCCGTCTTTAGTTTTATAATTCCGCCTTTTGTTTTTCTCTTTTCGCTTATATACCTAAAAAAAGTTTTGCCTCCTTTACCCACTGACTGGGCCATTTTCTCCTCAGCTTGTGCCTTTGCACATCTGATTACCTTCTTTGCCTCCTTCTGTCTAACAAGATATATTTTTTTGTCTTCATTATTTTGTGTCTGCTTATATTTCCTAAAAGCCATCTTTTTTGCTCTCACAATATTTGCTACTTCTTTTTCAAACCACACTGGCTTCCTTTTCCTTGTGTTTTTCCTAACAGTTTTGATACAAAGGTCTGTTGCCTTCAATATTGCACATTTGAATGTTTTCCACCTCTCCTGCACTGTTTCCAAGTTCCTCCACTCTGCCAAAGAATCGCTTACACATTTTCCCATCCCTACAAAATCAGCCTTCCTAAAATCCAACACCTTTGTTTTTGTATGGGACGAGTCAGTCTCTGTCTTAATGCTGAACCATACTGCTTGATGATCACTGGATCCGAGGTTTTCACCCACTTTTACGTCCGATAATCTGTCTCCATTTGTAAGTATTAAGTCTAATATTGCGTCTTTCCGAGTGGGCTCCCTCACCAATTGGTGGAGGGATGCTCCCTGAAGGGAATTTAAAAAGTTCCTACTTCTAGTGGAACTAGCAACAGACACCTCCCAGTTTACATCAGGAAGATTAAAGTCTCCCATGATTATTACCTCTCCTTTTAATGCCATTTTAGTTATGTCCTGCAATAGGTTCTTGTCAAGTTCCTCTTCCTGACCTGGTGGCCTGTATATCACGCCAATACGAATAATCAACTTTTCCCCTGTTTCTATGGTCACCCAAAGGGCCTCAGTTTTTTCTTCAATACTTTGTATTAATGTAGTATTTATGGCATTTTTTACATACGTTGCTACCCCTCCTCCAATTTTTCCAATTCTGTCCTTCCTAAACAAAGTATATCCCGGTATAGCTATGTCCCAGTCATGATTTTCATTGTACCATGACTCTGTAATTGCCACAATGTCTAGATCATCCCTTGTCATTATTGCAGTTAGTTCTGGGATTTTATTTCCTAAGCTCCTAGCATTTGCACACATAGCTTTTAGAGTTTTGTTTGTGCTTTTTCTGTTCCTAGCTATGTTCTTCTCTCTGCCTATTTTTATTTGGTTTTGATCTGAATTATTTTCTGTTGCTGTGGATATGCTTCCTATTCCCTTTGCCTGCAGAAACAATACCTCTGTGTTGGGGGAGCAGATTTCTTTATTCCTATTTGGTTCACTGCCCCCCTTTGTTGGTTTAAATAGCTCTTGATGAAGCATCCAAACTGTTCAGTTAGTATTCTCGTTCCCCTTGAAGATGGGTGCAGGCCGTCACTTTTGTATAAGCTCCTATCTTGCCAGATGGTGTGACGATGGCCTATAAATCCAAATCTCTCCTCATTGCACCATGTCCTTAGCCAAACATTGAAGTTTCTGATGCAATGAGTTCTGTCTTCCCCTCTGTGTACTGGCAATACTTCTGAAAAAGATACAGTGGTTGCCAACTGCTTCAGAGCAGTCCCTAACTTCCTAAATTCATATTTTACAGCCATGAGTTCTGCATTTGCCAGGTCATTTGTCCCTAGGTGGACAATGACATCCACCTCCCCATCTTTTCTTGCTGCCTTCACAATTCTTAGCATGCACTCTTTATACCTTGGAGCTGTGGCTCCAGGTAAGCACCTTACTTGTTTCAAAAAGAACTGGCTTCTCTGCCTAAAGTTCAGACATTTGTAAAGGGAGTGCTGCATATTCAGCCACCTTTTGTGCCACCAGTGGCACCTTGGGATCTTAACATGGTATTGAGTTTCCGAAAATCACATTGGTTTGAACCACTGAAAACCGTGGAGTTAAAATTTCTCACGTGGAAAGTGGTCATGCTGTTAGCCTTGGTTTCGGCTAGGTGTGTCAGAATAAGCGGCTTTGTCACATACAAGCCCCTATCTGGGTTTCCATATGGACAGGGCGGAATTGCGAACCCGTCCACAATTCCTGCCAATAGTGGTGTCATCTTTTCATATGACCAACCTATTGTGGTGCCTGCGGCTACTCGTGACTTGGAGGACTCCAAGTTTATGGACGTAGTCCGGGCTTTGAAGATTTATGTTTCCAGAACGGCTGGAGTCAGGAAGACTGACTCGCTGTTTATACTGTATGCACCCAACAAGCTGGGTGCTCCTGCTTCAAAGCAAACCATTGCTCGCTGGGTCTGTAACACGATTCAGCAGGCTCATTCTGCGGTAGGATTGCCGCATCCAAAATCGGTAAAAGCCCATTCCACAAGGAAGGTGGGCTCTTCTTGGGCGGCTGCCCAAGGGGTCTCTGCGTTACAACTTTGCCGAGCTGCTACTTGGTCGGGTTCAAACACGTTTACAAAATTCTACAAGTTTGATACCCTGGCTAAGGAGGACCTTGAGTTTGCCCATTTGGTGCTGCTGAGTCATCCGCACTCTCCCGCCCGTTTGGGAGCTTTGGTATAATCCCCATGGTCCTTACGGAGTCCCCAGCATCCACTAGGACGTTAGAGAAAATAAGAATTTACTCACCGGTAATTCTATTTCTCGTAGTCCGTAGTGGATGCTGGGTGCCCGTCCCAAGTGCAGACTTTCTGCAATACGTGTATATTGTTATTGCCTAATACAGGGTTTTTGCTTTGAGCCATCCGTTGTGTGAGGCTCAGTTTATGTTCATACTGTTACCTGGTTAAGTTTATCACAAGTTGTACGGTGTGATTGGTGTGGCTGGTATGAGTCTTACCCTGGGGTTCAAATCCTTTCCTTGTAATGTCAGCTCTTCCGGGCACAGTTTCCCTAACTGAGGTCTGGAGGAGCGGCATAGAGGGAGGAGCCAGTGCACACCAGGTAGTACCTAATCTTTCTTTTAGAGTGCACAGTCTCCTGCGGAGCCCGTCTATTCCCCGTCTGGTCCCACAGCTAACAGGCGCTAGTCTCCCTGTTATAACTAAAATCCTCAGGCCAGTATAAATAATTAGTGCGGGAAGCCGCTCAACAGTACAAGGGGCGGGGCTTCCTCTCAGAGCGGATCCAGCACTCACCAGCGCCATTTTCTCCCTGCAGATCATAGGAACTAGGACACTGACAGGGAGCGCTGCCCTCCCTATTAAAGTCAGCGCCGGGCTTTTATCATAGTAACTGCCTACAGGGGCGCTGTGTGGCTGCTCCTTATACTCTGTGACTCTCTGAAGGTACTCTGGGGGGAACTGTGTCTGACATTTTCCTGTGCGTGTGTGTAAGTGTGTAAATCCACATTACCATGTCTAAGGACTCTGTGTCCTGTGCTGCAGAGTGTGTATCTTCTCCTGAGGAGTCTATTACATGTACTCAGGACTGCAATATCCTGTCTCAGCCTTCTGAATCCAAACTCCCATGGGTGGATTCTTTAAGGGGAATGATATCCCAGATTTCAACAAGGATGTCACATACTGAGAAAGAGACGCAGTTTTTGAGACAATCTGTAGTGGGTTTGAACTATTCAGCTCCCACTACTTCATCTAAAACCCCACCTACATACCCCAAAAAACATATACTTGCCCAGATAATGCAAGCCGACACTGATACTGACTCTGATACAGGGGACGGTGATGGGGATATGCAGGGGGGATGCATCCCTTGCTAAAGGGGTGCAGCTAATGATTGAAGCCATTAGGGGATGTTTTGCATATTTCTGAGAAGGTTCCGGAACAAGTAGAGGAATCTTATTTTACAGTAAATAAGAAATCCTCGCTTACCTTCCCTGTTTCTAATGAGTTAAACTCCTTGTTTGAAAAATCCTGGGAAAACCCAGAGAAAAAATTCCAGATCTCTAAAAGAATTCTCATTGCTTTCCCTTTCCCTGAAGAGGATAGGAAGAAGTGGGAAAACCCAACTATAGTAGATGCTTCTCAATCTAGGCTGTCTAAAAAGGTGGTTTTACCTGTCCCTGGTTCAACCGCCTTAAAGGAGCCGGCTGACCGCAAGATTGAGAATACGCTCAAATCACTATAGACTGCTACAGGCGTGGCTTTAGGGCCCACTATTGCTTGTGCGTGGATTTCTAAAGCCATAGTAAAGTGGTCAGGCAACTTACTAGAGGACTTAGACACTATAGATAGGAGTGACATTGACTTGTTTTTACGTCACATACAGGATTCTGCAGGTTTCATGGTGGAGGCAATGAAGGACATTGGCCTGCTACTTCCATGGCTGTCTCGGCACGCCGAGGACTCTGGCTACGTCAATGGACTGCGGATGCAGAATCCAAGGAAAGTGTGGAGAACCTGCCATTCACAGGTCAGCCACTATTTGAGGACGCATTGGATGTGTGGATATCCACGGTGACTGCGGGTAAGCAGACATTTCTTCCCTCCACAGCAGCCCTGGTTAAGAAATCTTATCCTACACCTACACTGCAATCCTTTTGGACCGCAAAATTAAAAAAATCCAAACCCCCCTCCCACCATCTTTAGAGGAGATCGGGAAAGATAAAAAAAAAACCTCACCAACAGGTTCCCAGGAACAGAAACCAGGTTTTGCTTCCTTCAAATCTTCAGCATGACGGTGGACCTCCCAGCGTGGAGATCAGGCAGGTGGGAGCAAGACTAAAAGATTTCAGTCACGTCTGGGCGTCATCATGCCTATACCCCTGGGTAAAAGATATTGTTGCCATGGGGTACAGACTGGAGTTTCAGGAACTCCTACCTCACAGATTCTTCAAATCAGGCTTACCAGCATCGTTGACAGAAAGTGCTATTCTACAGGAAGCTATTCAAAAATTGGTACGAACAAATGTCATTGTTCCAGTTCCACCTCACCCAAAAACCAAGGGTTATTACTCAAACCTGTTTGTGGTACTGAAACCGGACAGTTCGGTAAGGCCTATATTGAACCTGAAGTTGTTGAACCCCTACTTGAGGGTTTTCCAATTCAAGATGGAGTCTCTGAGAGCGGTGATCTCAGGTCTGGAGGATATCAAGGATGCGTACCTTCACATTCCGACCTGGCCACCTCACCAGGCCTATCTACGGTTTGCACTACAGGACTGTCACTATCAGTTCCAGACGTTGCCATACGGCCCCTCCACATCACTGAGGGTGTTCACCAAGGTCATGGCGGAGATGATGCTCCTCCTACGCAAACAGGGAGTGAACATAATTCTATATCTGGATGATCTGCTGATAGAGGCATCTTCCAAGGAGAAGCTGTTGCAGAGTATTGCACTCTCACCTCAACTACTCTGGGTTCATAGTAACATAGTATCTGAGGTTGAAAAAAGACAATTGTTCATCGAGTTCAACCTATTTGTGGTGTCCTATGCATGATGATTTCACTAAAATTTCTGACTGATGCTGCTGTCAGCCATTGCATTTTATCCCTATTTATAGTAACTATAATGCATGACTATGCACCATACCCCTGGATATCCTTTTCCAATAGGAATTTATCTAACCCATTCTTAAAGGTGTTGACAGATTCCACCATTACAACTCCCTCGGGCAGGGAATTCCAAACACGTATTGTCCTTACCGTGAAAAAGCCTTTACGCCGTATTGTGCGGAATCTCCTCTCCTCTAACCTGAGCGAGTGTCCACGAGTCCTCTGTGTTGATCTAACCAAAAACAGGTCCCGCGCAAGCTCTGTGTATTGTCCCCTTATATATTTGTAGATGTTGATCATATCCCCTCTTAGTCTCCGCTTTTCCAATGTAAACATGCCTAGTCTTTCAAGCCTTTCCTTGTATTCCATCGTCTCCATGCCCTTAATTAGTTTGGTTGCCCTCCTCTGTACCTTTTCAAGCTTCAGGATATCCTTTTTGTAGTACGGTGCCCAGAACTGTACACAGTATTCAAGGTGTGGCCTCACTAGTGATTTATATAACGGGAGTATAATACTCTCGTCCCTAGCATCAATACCCCGTTTTATGCATGCTAATATCTTATTAGCCTTCTTTGCTGCAGTCCTACTTTGGATACTACTTTTAGCTTGCTATCTATGAGGACACCTAAGTCCTTTTCCAGTACAGAATCCCCTAATTTTACCCTATTTAGTAGGTAGGTGTAATATTTGTTCTTGTTACCACAGTTCATTACCTTACACTTGTCTGTGTAGAAGCGCATTCTCCATTTGACTGCCCATGCTTCTAATTTAACTAAGTCATTCTGAAGAGACTCGGCATTCTCCTCTGTATTTAGCCTTACACAATTTGGTATCATCTGCAAAAAATTTACACCATGCTCTCTAGACCTTCTGTTAGGTCGTTAATGAAAATATTGAACAATAGCGGTCCTAATACTGAGCCTTGCGGCATACCACTTAGCACTTAAGTCCAAGTTGAAAAAGATCCATTAACCACAACGCGCTGCTTCCTATTATCTAACCAGTTTTTGACCCAAGTGCATATTGTGCTTCCTAGCCCTGATTCTTGTAGCTTGTAGATAAGTCTTATGTGTGGTACAGTATCGAACGCTTTGGCAAAGTCTAAAAAGATTACATCCACGTCTTTACCCTGATCTAGATTTGCGCTTACTGTTTTAATATTACATTTATTATTGTGAGTGTTCTCAGGAGGGTGGACACAATGATAGTCTGAGACACAATATTATAAAGCCTTCATTAAAAGTTATGTTTTATTATACATACATTTACAATTAAGTTTCCCAGAGAGTCGTCTTCTCCTATTGTTTACAAGATTAATATTGTTACAGAAAATTTCACATTTCCATAATGTATTTTATTTCCAGCAGATGGACACACAAGCAGGAATATCTCAGAAGGACATCTAATGTTATCCCTGGATTGTGAAATAAAAGATGACGCCAGTAGACAGGATTCTCCAGGAGCTAACCCCATTACCCCAATTATACATCCAGCTCTATCAGCTGATCCCTCTGATCCTGGGAAATGTTCTCCTGATCACTCTGATATTGGTGCATCTGTTACAGCTCTGAAAGTAGATACAGTGTTTCCATGTTCTATAGATGCCAAATGTTTTACACAGAACACAAAACCTATTAACCCGCACACAGTTAAGGCAGGTGAAAGGCCACTTATATGTTCTGAGTGTGGGAAATGTTTTACATACAAATCAGATCTTGTTATACATCAGAGAAGTCACACAGGTGAGAAGCCATTTCCATGTTCTGAGTGTGGAAAATGTTTTGCAAACAAATCAGATCTTATTAAACATCAGAGAAGTCACACAGGTGAGAAGCCATTTTCATGTTCTGAGTGTGGGAAATGTTTTACACGGAAATCATATCTTGTTACACATCAGCGAACTCACACAGGTGAGAAGCCATTTCTATGCTCTGAGTGTGGGAAAGGTTTTGCAAACAAATCAGATCTTGTTAAACATCAGAGAAGTCACACAGGTGAGAAGCCATTTCCATGTTCTGAGTGTGGGAAATGTTTTACACGGAAATCATATCTTGTTACACATCAGCAAACTCACACAGGTGAGAAGCCATTTCTATGCTCTGAGTGTGGGAAATGTTTTGCAAACAAATCAAATCTTGTTATACATCACAGAAGTCACACAGGGGAGAAGCTGTTTTCTTGCTCTGAGTGTGGGAAATGTTTTACACAAAAACCACATCTTGTTATACATCACAGAAGTCACACTGGTGAGAACCCATTTCCATGTTCTGAGTGTGGGAAATGTTTTACACAGAAATCATATCTTGTTACACATCAGCGAACTCACACAGGTGAAAACCCATTTCCATGTTCTGAGTGTGGGAAAGGTTTTGCACACAAATCACATCTTGTTAAACATCACAGAAGTCACACAGGTGAGAAGCCATTTTCTTGCTCTGAATGTGGGAAATGTTATACACAAAAATCACATCTTGTTAGACATCAGCGAACTCACACAGGTGAGAAGCCATTTCTATACTCTGAGAAATAAATCATCTCATATTGCACACAATAGACATCACTCAGGTGAGGAACCATTTTAATCTTCTGGAGTATACTCATCATTGCCATGCGTTGTTCTTCAAGGTTCTTATCCTATCTCCTATGCTTTTTGCAATATACATGCTACCACTGGGGGAAATAATCAGATGTCATGCCCTAATCTGCCACTGCTATACAGACACCTGTCTTTTGCTCCAGGTACTGAGAACCCAGTACCAATCCTTAATGGTTGTCTAGCTGAGCTCCAGGTGTGGGTGATGTCAGTTGGCTGTGACTCAGTCCTGGTGAAACAGGTCCATATGGTAGAAGCTCACCAACAAAGGGCAGGGCTACAGTTCAGCTTTGCCTACCAACCAGACTTACGCTTGGGGGTTCAGAGTTACAAAATGCTGATCCTGTGCGGAATCTTGGTGTCCTGGATGGTGGAGTGACACTTAGACATCGGTATCTGCCACAATCAGATCCTCATCTGAGGAACATAGCCAGACTCCAGCACTTATTTCCCTCAGAAGATCTACCTACAGTCATACATGTACTTGTATCATCACACATAGACTACTGCAATGTCCTCTACCTGGGTCTCCAGCAATAGAATTGCACCACTTATAGCTTGTACAGAATGCAGCAGCCTGGCTGTTACCTAACGAGCCCCTTCCTGCCTCATAACACCCATTCTCTGCTCCATTCACCGGCTGCCTGTAAGATGGTGACTCTATTACATAATCTTACTGACTCTCCCAGGCCTACATGACCAGGGTCACAGGTACCAGAAGCAGCTTCTAACTCCTTACTGCCCTGCTTTCTTACTTCCATCTGCAGATGAAGGACTGTTACCAGTAGTACCAAAAATCCCCAAGCAGTGCTGAGAGGTCAGGGGGAAGACAGGGTGGTGGCACTAGTGCTGTAGCGGGGGCTGCCGCAGGCACTGTCTGTGGGTAATATTGTCCCCAAGCAGCGCTGAGGTGTCAGAGGGGGAGACAGGGCGGGAGCAGTTGTCCGGGGGGAGACAGGGCAATGGCAGTAGTGGGGGAGGACAAGGAAGGTGGCAGTAGTGGGGGGAGACAGGGCGGTGGCAGTAGTTTGAGGGAGACAGGGCGGAGGGCCGCAGTGCAGTACCGGGGGCTGCTGGAGGCAGTAAAGAGGTGTATAGGTCACACAGAACCAGTTGATAATTAGACCTAATGATGATTATGTTTCCTTATTTCCAATGAATCCCTTGTATGTGTTACTGTTATTTGCTGTGTCAGCCTTTATGTGTGTTCTGTGTAATAATCCTGAAAGTAGTGCTGCTACCGATCTCATATCATTTGTAGTAACTTGGAAAAGATGAGATATGAGGTGCACTCTGGAAACTTATAGGGGGTTAATCAGAGATTATTAAAGATACATTTAAAACCAAAAGATTTCTGTTGAGTCTTTTTATGTGTCTGTGTATTATCTTATTTCCAGATAATTGTCGCTATGTGTGACTCGTATTATTACTGTTAATGGTTGATCCTGCCAGTAGCCTATGCTTGTCTCAAAGATTAAGCCATGAGCTTGGAAATGTTAAGGTGGGCTCGGAAATGTTATCCTTTTCCTCGCAGCCCCAGTTGCTGAAGAAAATGAAGGAGGAGCTGTTGACGGGTCACGTTCCACTTGAGTTGACAATTTTCTCACCAGCAGGTCTTTCCACCTCTGCAGACTTGTGTCCGGAAAGAGAGATACAACGTAGGCTTTACACCTAGTAACGAGCATGTGGCCAAAATGTAGTGCTCTGATTTCAACAGATTGACCACCATTGAATCCCGGCAAAGCGAATGAAGGGCTCCATCCACAAGTATTTCCAGGGAAGACGTTAAGTCTGAGGGACTATGCGCAGGCCCAAATGATAACTGTTATATGATCCTTCAATTATGAACCAACCGATAGAGGGAACAATCCGAAAGTGTTAATACCAAAGATTAGCTAATCTGGTTGGAGGTGCGCCATTAAGCAAATTGCAATGACTGGTTAGGGGGTTTAGAAAAAACACTAGTGGACTTATATCTAAAGAAGCCTTAATGTGTGGTGCACTCTTTTTCTGATGCATCCACTATCGGTGGATTTTTCCCATTTCTTCTTATCCTCAGGAGGAGAACACTGGAAAGAAAGGGAGTGTCTCTTTGTTGGTGCACTTTAGAAAGAAGGTAAGTATATTTAAAATTTAATTTTTAATGCCATATAATTAGAATTGCCTAATGATGTGAAAAATTACAAGACAAAAATTATAAACAATACACAATGAGTAAAATTACTGATATCAATAAAAATGGATTCACTTATGTGTCACTCTTTATTAAATTTGTATATTCTTATATGTGTGTGAACGCTTCATGGAACCAACCTCAGATAAATGGTTGACTACTGGATGTTTATTCTTACTCTCTAGGGTTCCCTATAGATTGATTGACGTTATGTGACCAAATTATAGGAGGGCATATTGCAATGTCAGACAACTGATATGAGGGTATATATTGGAACCATTATTCTGTAGCCGTAGCTATTCATGTGTACACTGAACCAGCCATATTAGTGTATCATAAATTATATAGTAGTTAGGTGCCCAAAGATTAAGGGCTTATCAAATTTGTGTACCACCTCAATATATAATAGTTATATTATTAACTCCTCAATAATAGTTGAGTTAATATAGTGTCTGACACTGTTAAATTATATCACCGGCATCAGGAAATACTTTATATTGTGTTGTTTACAGTGTTAATATTCAGTTCTCAGACACTTGTATCTCATTCTTATAACTAAAGTATCAAATGGGCTTATTGCTCATAGTTACTTGATATACATTTTGACACATTGATTGTTATAGATGTTTTGTTCCCAGTCACTGTCTTATTCAGTATAGTATAGTATAAGGTTGTGAAGCTGGCCATAGTTGTTGGTAACACTATAATTAATGTATGGAGATGCGGTTAAGACGATAATGCCACACTTTTGTCCGACTTATTACTAATAGACAATTAGAATGGGCTTGCTACTAGTAATTGGGATGCATTGTTACACACTGGTTCTAACAATGTAGTTATTAAATTCCCAGTCACTGTCTCATATGGTTTGACAATTACAGCTCATTTGTTCCTTTTCAATTGTGCGTGTATGCACCGTCCTGCCTGTCAGCTTCTCACGCTGAATATTTCAGGCAGTTGTTAGAGTGGCTGATCCGGTATAATAATTATACAATGTAGCTGTTCAGTTACTATCTCCTATGTTATAACAGTTGCAGCTAAATACATGCCTTTTCTATTAAGCAAATATATACCGTTCAGCCTGTCAGCTTATTACGTTAAATATCTCGAGAGGATATCAGGGTGTAACTGAAAAAGATTTATTGAGTGTTGTATTAAGCATTATCAATTTATCACGTCTGTCACATGTGGTTAGTGAGAACCTGCTTTTATCTGTGAAGAGCACAGGGCGCCAGTGGCGAATTTGACAATCTTGGTGTTCTCTGGCAAATGCCAAATGACCTGCACGGTGTTGGGCTATATGCACAACCCCCACCTGTGGACGTCGGGCCCTCATACCACCCTCATGGAGTCTGTTTCCGATCGTTTGAGTAGACACATGCACATTTGTGGCTTGCTTGAGGTCATTTTGCAAGGCTCTGGCAGAGCTCCTCCTGTTCCTTCTTGCACAAAGGCGGAGGTAGCGGTCCTGCTGCTGGGTTGTTGCCCTCCTACGGCCTCCTCCACGTCTCCTGATGTACTGGCCTGTCTCCTGGTAGCGCCCCCATGCTCTGGACACTACGCTGACAGACACAGCAAACCTTCTTGCCTCAGCTCGCATTGATGTGCCATCCTGGATGAGCTGCACTACCTGAGCCACTTGTGTGGGTTGTAGACTCCGTCTCATGCTACCACTAGAGTGAAAGCACCGCCAGCTTTCAAAAGT
Source organism: Pseudophryne corroboree (assembly GCF_028390025.1). NCBI lineage: Eukaryota > Metazoa > Chordata > Amphibia > Anura > Myobatrachidae > Pseudophryne > Pseudophryne corroboree. The sequence continues at coordinate 2,435,813 of NW_026967541.1, forward strand.
GACCAAAACATCAGCCAGAAAGCATAGGAGCTGAGAAGTGGTCTGTGGTCACCACCTGCAGAACAACTCCTTTATTGGGGGTGTCTTGCTAATTGCCTATAATTCCCACCTGTTGTCTATTCCATTTGCACAACAGCATGTGAAATTGATTGTCAATCCGTGTTGCCTCCTAAGTGGACAGTTTGATTTCACAGAAGTGTGACTGACATGGAGTTACATTGTGTTGTTTAAGTGTTCCCTCTATTTATTTGAGCAGTGTGTATATATATATATATATATATATATATATATATATATATATATAGTTAGTGTTGTGAATAATCAGATAAATAAACACAAAGAAAAGTGAAACAAATAAAACCATTGTGACTATGAAGTAAAGAAAATATATATATATTAATTGTGCACAAAACAATGGAATAAATTTCCTGGATCTCTAATGTGTATTACTGTGTATTCTGTGGATGGTTAATGTCGTCCATGGTAATGTATGATTATATTGATGTTTACCTCAAATTGTTTACTTGTGATACCTGTTTAATTCTATAATCATGTGTTTTTCTATCTTATGTCCTTCTACAGCAAAATGATGATCCTAGGATGGATCTCAGGTATGACTCGCTAACATAAATTAAATAAATAGTACATTTTAACTATTCTAGAATGGTATGTATCATAGAGATCAATATCCAATATATAGCATATAGATCTACATCCTGCTTACAAGGTGAGTTGTTACTATCTTCATACATTGTTGTAAAGCTAACGGATATCTGTTACTTTGATTCAGGACAGAAATTTCCCAATTGAGACACCTATGAGCCTCCACATTTCCCAATATTTGAAATCTAAATCCTCCCCATATGCACTTCTTCATATATGGGGAAACATCAGGGTGTGATTGTTTTCAAACTTTCCTTTTAACAAAAATATATAGTGTGGAGCTAAATTAAGGCCCTCTCGATGCATGATTGCCAATATTTACTAGGTATTCATGAATGAAAATCAGCGACTCATGTATACAGTCACTGATAATAGAGATGAATACTGGGTAAAACTTCATTATATCTACTCAGACCAAAATTGGTGAGTATTTGATCCAATACGGATCCTCGCCATAGATCTCAATATATGAATCAAAAGTAGGACCCATATGGTAAGTTCATAGTTGGTGTTTCCCAAATACTGCCCTTTTCAAAAACTTCCAGTTGCTGTTGATAAAAATAATAATAATAATTACTGAGAGGATCTTGGTTATATTTGTTCATACAAGATCAATAAAAAATCATGCAAGAGGAATCCAACCACAAAGATGTAACCCACGTGAAAACCAATTGCTGATGTTCCCTTCTATAATCACAAAAAGGGTAACTGTTACTTTCGTTCAGTCCTTTAGGATATTGACATCCCATAAAAAATAAAATTTTGCTCTCAAATCTGAGAAGATTTCCGTCAATGTCACCACTTTGAATATCTGTCCTAAAAGGTTTCAGACCAAAGGCCTGAAGACCCTTCGGGATCCTGTTGTGATGTTGCAGAAAGTGGTTAGCTACTGGGGTCAATGATTTGAATCTCATCTTATCCTGTCTAGCATTCCTAATGCTACCAACGTGCTCAAGTAATCTTACTTTCAGTGGTCTTATCGTCTTGCCGATGTATATCATGTTACAGGGGCATCACTCCTGATGTGGTGCAATCAAGGGCCCTCATTCCGAGTCGTTCGCTCTGTAAATTTCTTCGCATCGCAGTGAATTTCCGCTTAGTGCGCATGCGTAATGTCCGCAATGCGATTGCGCCAAGTAATTTTACAATGAAGATAGTATTTTTACTCACGGCTTTTTCATCGCTCAGGCGATCGTAGTGTGGTTGACAGGAAATGGGTGTTTCTGGGCGGAAACAGGCCGTTTTATGGGCGTGTGGGAAAAAACGCAGGAGTGGCTGGAGAAACGGAGGAGTGTCTGGGCGAACGCTGGGTGTGTTTGTGACGTCAAACCAGGAACGACAAGCACTGAACTGATCGCAGATGCCGAGTAAGTCTGAAGCTACTCTGAAACTGCTAAGAGGTGTGTAATCGCAATATTGCGAATACATCGTTCGCAATTTTAAGATGCTAAGATTCACTCCCAGTAGGCGGCGACTTAGCGTGAGCAACTCTGCTAAAATCGCCTTGCGAGCGAACAACTCGGAATGAGGGCCAATATAACTGTCGATATTCCACTTTCTGCCATATCCATCATAGTAATCGGTCTTAGGGATCATGTATTGGCAGGCGTTACATTGCCTGCAGCAAAAGGAGCCATTTTTGTGATGAATTTTATTTTTTGGGGGGATGATAGGTGACTCCTGACTAATATGTCTTTTAAATTGCGGGATCTCCTCCAGCTAGTTTGTACTTTTTGAGGTAAGATCTTGTTAAGATCATTATCCGTTTTTAAGACTGACCAATGTTTTTGTAAAATGGTGTTAATCTCATGCCATTTGTTGTTAAACGTGCCGATATATCTTACTGGCTCTTTCTTTGGGATTTTAATCTTAGGTACGAGTAAGGACTCTCTGGAGTAGGTTTTGATATCACATTTTGCTGTTTTGGTGATCCTCTTACTATAACCTCTGTGTTTCAATCTATCTACCAGTTGTTCTCTCACAGAGAAGTTAATTGAATTCAAACAGTTCCTCTTTGTGTGTAACAATTCACCCTTAGGTACACCTTTGATAGTTGTTGGTAAATGTGAGCTAGTTGAATGCAAAATGCTATTGGTAGCCGTTTTCTTTCAGAACTTGTCTGTTGAAATTGACCCATCATCCTCAATACTTATAGTGAGGTCTAGAAAGTTGATTGCATCCTCGCTCATTTTACCCGTAAGCTTCAGATTCAGGTCATTCCTGTCGAGGACAGATATGAATTCCGCCAGTAGACTCTGATCCGCATCCCAAAGGATAAGGACATCATCAATCTATCTCAAATAGAGTATAATATGATCGGTATATTTCTCATGACTGTCCTGGAAGGCCATCTCCCTTTCCCACCATCCCAGGTAGAGACCAGCATACATGGAGGCACAAGGTCTTCCCATGGATGTGCCTCTAACCTGGAGATAGTACCGCTCGTTACATGTGAAATAATTTTTGGTAAGTATAAACTCCAATAAGGAGAGAAGAAAGGCATTGAAGTCATGTTGTATACTCATGTCCAGAAAGAAATTGACCGCTTCTATTCCTTTTGTATGGTCAATACTAATATACAGACTCTCAATATCATAAGTTGCTAGCCAAGTACCAGGAGTCACTGTAATGTTTTGAAGTCTTGTTAAGACATCCATTGTGTCCCTGACGTAGGAAGGCAATTATAGCACAAATTGTCACAAATACTGATCAATATATATGCTTGCTTTCTCAGTAAGGCTTCCTACGTCTCACTTTTATGTACTTTCAGGAGTAAGTATAGTGTTGGGGTTATGGACTTGTCATTTCTCAGAAAGTCAAAGTCCTTTCTGGAAATGGTACCTTGGCCCACTGCTTGTGAGATGATGTTATTGTACTGAGTTTGAAAATTGGAGGTCAGATTAAAGGTCATGGGTTTATAACACAAATGGTCTCTCAGTTGTTTATTCAGTTCCTTTTTATACATAGTTCTTGGCCATGGGACCACATTGCCTCCCTTATCTGAGGGCTTGATGATGATATCATGCTATTTGGAGATATCTTCAAGAGCAAATCTTTCATCCTTTGATAAATTGTCATTGCACAATTGATGAAAATGATGTTAATTGAAAAGAGTATCTAAATCCCTGGATACTAGGTCCAAATAAACTTGGACTGGAAGACAGATTTTGTAGTCCGGGAAAAAAGTTGACTTCTTCTTGATTTTAGATGCATCAAAGGGTTGTAACTCATGAGGGTCTCCTTCATTCTCAGTGTCAAGTTCCTCTAGTATTCTTAGCATAGATTGATCTTCCATAGTTAATATAGTTGCGAGCCTGTTCACAAAAGGATTCCCTATTTTTTTTTTTATTTCTTCAAAATAATTTTTCACACTCGAATCTGTTTATTTGTGGGGGAAAAATAGAGTCCTTTGGGTAACATGGAGATCTGGTTGGGTGTAAGGATTCTGTCAAATTTATGATTTGTAAATTGTCAGATGTCATTTCTGATATCTTCTCTGTTCTTTGGGTTCTTCTCTCCAGTCGCGCATATCGCTCTTTCTTCTTTCCCCCCTTCCCCCTCCTGGTCTTATACTTTCTCGCCCTATATCCTTTATGATTTCTTTCAATTTATCATAAGACTAGTGCAGAAGATATCAATTTTCCCTTTTCCCTAATCTACTATCCCCAGGAGGAAAAAGGAAAGATGATAACAATCGTTTAGAGATTTGATTTTTTTTATCAGGATTAACCCACGGTTCTTCAAATAGGGTATTTAGTTCCTTTGACGCAGGAAAAGTGGCTGAGGATTTCTTCTCACTCTCCTCTGTCACTTTATCAGGGAGATGCAGAACCTCTCTGATAGCTTCTATGAGAGCTTCTATTCCCAGTGACAGAGTACCCTCCCCCACCTCTGAGACCACCTCACCCTCTTCCATGTCTGACCCCATATCATAGTCATACTGCAGGACATGGGCCAAAGTACGTTTTTGCGGACAAATGGCGAGGGACTGAGACGCCGGCATGGGTACTGAGTCTTTTTTCACCAACTCATCCATAGACTGCTTTAACTTTTGCGTCTCTTACTCATTTCGAGATAACTTAATAGAAATGGAGGAAATCATTCCCTTAATGGAGTCCAGCCATACTGGTTCTGCCCCACTAGCCTGGAAAGGGACACTACCAGCGGTGCAAGTGGGCAGGTACAGGTGGGTACGGTGTACCCTTAAGACTTTCGCCGTGGGTACGCTGTACCCACCACCAACGGGCTGCCGCTCCCTCCCTCTGCTGTTGTTCACCGCCGCTGCTGCGAGGGGAGGAGAGCGCAGTGTGCATGTCTCCTGCCCCTCAGTGTCTACCTTCTATTCGGCGACAGCCCATGAGACAATCAGAGCTCGTGGACCAGCAGCCAAGGCTCCTGATTGGCTGCCGGACCGCGAGCTTTGATTGGCTCACGGATGGGCGCTGAATTGAAGGTAGACACCCGCACCGCCCCCGGAGACTGAGGGGCCGGAGAGGCGCACGCTGTGCTCTCCTCCCCTCACACACAGGAACAGGACAGCAGCAGCGGTGAGCAGCAGGTGAAGGGGGGGACATGTATACCTGGCACTGGGGGCATATCTGGCACTTTGGAGACATGTAGCTGACAGTATGGGCATATCTGGCACTAAAGGGACATGTGTATCTGGCATTGGGGGCATATCTGGTCCTGGGAGACATGTGTATCTGGCACTGGGGGCCTATCTTGCACTGGGGGCATATCTGGCACTGGGGGCATATCTGGAACTGCGGGGACATGTGTATCAGGCACTGGGGGGACATATGTATCTGGCACTGGGGGGATGTGTATCTGGCACTGAGGGCATATCTGGCACTGGGGGACATGTGTATCTGACACTGGGGGGCATATCTGACACGGGGGGACATGTGTATCTGGCAATGGTGCATATCTGGCACTGGGGGGCATGTGTATCTGGCAATGGGGCATATCTGGCACTGGCGGGACATGTGTATCTGGCACAGGGGGGCAAATCTGGCACTGGCGGGACATGTGTATCTGACACTGGGGGCATATCTGGCACGGGGGGACATGTGTATCTGGCACTGGGGGCATATCTGGCACTGGGGGGATGAGTATCTGGCACTAAGGGCATAACTGGCACTGGGTGCATATCTGGCATGGGGGGACATGTGTATCTGTCACTGGGGGCATATCTGGCACTGTGGGATATTTCTGTATCTGGCACTGAGGGCATATCTGGCACTGGGGGACATTTCTGTATCTGGCACTGAGGGCATATCTGGTACTGGGAGCATATCTGGCACTGGGGGGACGTGTATCTGGCACTGGGGGCATATCTGGCACTGTGGGATATTTCTGTATCTGGCACTGGGGGCATATCTGGCACTGGGGGTACATGTGTATCTGGCACTGGGGGCATATCTGGAACTGGGGGGACATGTGTATCTGGCACTGGGAGCATATCTGGCACTGGGGGACGTGTATCTGGCACTGGGTGCATATCTTGCACTGGGGGCATACCTGGCACTGGGGGTACATGTGTATCTGGCACTGAGGGCATATCTGGAACTGGGGGAACATGTGTATCTGGCACTGGGGGCATATCTGGCACTGGGGCATATCTTGCACTGGGGCCATATCTGGCACTGGGGGGGACATGTGTATCTGGCACTGGGGGCATATCTGGAACAGGGGGGACATTTGTATCTGGCACTGGGGGCATATCTGGCACTGGGGGGACATGTATATCTGTCGCTGGGGGCATATCTGGCACTGGGAGCATATCTGGCATTGTGGGACATTTCTGTATCTGGCACGGGGGGCATATCTGGCACTGGGAACAAATCTGGCACTGGGGGGACATATGTATCTGGCACTGGGGGCATATCTGGCACTGGGGGAATGTGTATCTGGCACTGAGGGCATAGCTGGCAATGGGGGGACATGTGTATCTGGCAGTGGGGCATATCTGTCACTGTGGGGACGAATGTATCTGGCACTGGGGCATATCTTTCACTGGGGGATGTGTATCTGGCACTGGGGGCATATCTGGCCCTGGGAGACATGTGTATCTGGCACTGGGGGCATATCTGGTACTGGGGCCATATCTGGCACTGGGGGGACGAATGTATCTGGCACTGGGGCATATCTTTCACTGGGGGATGTGTATCTGGCACTGGGGCCATATCTGGCCCTGGGAGACATGTGTATCTGGCACTGGGGGCATATCTGGCACTGGGGGGACATGTGTATCTGGCACTGGGGGCATAGCTGGCACTGGGGGGACATATGTATCTGGCACTGGTGGCATATCTTGCACTGGGGGATGTGTATCTGGCACTGGGGGCATATCTTGCACTGGGGCCATATCTGGCACTGGGGGGACATGTGTATCTGGCACTGGGGACATATCTGGCACTGGGGGGACATGTGTATCTGGCACTGGGGGCATATCTGGCACTGGGGGGACATGTGTATCTGGCACTGGGGGCATATCTGGCACTGGGGGGACATGTGTATCTGGCACTGGGGACATATCTGGCACTGGGGGGACATGTGTATCTGGCACTGGGGACATATCTGGCACTGGGGGGACATGTGTATCTGGCACTGGGGACATATCTGGCACTGGGGGGACATGTGTATCTGGCACTGGGGACATATCTGGCACTGGGGGCATATCTTGCACTGGGGCCATATCTGGCACTGGGGGGACATGTGTATCTGGCACTGGGGGCATATCTGGCACTGGGGGGACATGTGTATCTGGCACTGGGGACATATCTGGCACTGGGGGGACATGTGTATCTGGCACTGGGGGCATATCTGGCACTGGGGGGACATGTGTATCTGGCACTGGGGACATATCTGGCACTGGGGGGACATGTGTATCTGGCACTGGGGACATATCTGGCACTGGGGGGACATGTGTATCTGGCACTGGGGGCATATCTTGCACTGGGGGATGTGTATCTGGCACTGGGGCCATATCTGGCACTGGGGGGACATGTGTATCTGGCACTGGGGGCATATCTGGCACTGGGGGGACATGTGTATCTGGCACTGGGGACATATCTGGCACTGGGGGGACATGTGTATCTGGCACTGGGGGCATATCTTGCACTGGGGGATGTGTATCTGGCACTGGGGCCATATCTGGCACTGGGGGGACATGTGTATCTGGCACTAGGAGCATATCTGGAACTGGGGGACGTGTATCTGTCACTGGGAGCATATCTTGCACTGGGGGCATATCTGGCACTGGGGGACATGTGTATCTGGCACTGGGAGCATATCTGGCACTGTGGTACATGTGTATCTGGCACAGGGGGCATATCTGGCACTGGGGGGACATGTGTATCTGGCACTGGGGGCATATCTGGCCCTGGGAGACATGTGTATCTGGCACTGGGGGCATATCTGGTACTGGGGCCATATCTGGCACTGGGGGGACGAATGTATCTGGCACTGGGGCATATCTTTCACTGGGGGATGTGTATCTGGCACTGGGGCCATATCTGGCACTGGGAGACATGTGTATCTGGCACTGGGGGCATAGCTGGCACTGGGGGGACATATGTATCTGGCACTGGTGGCATATCTTGCACTGGGGACATATCTGGCACTGGGGGGATGTGTATCTGGCACTGGGGACATATCTGGCACTGGGGGACGTGTATCTGTCACTGGGGGCATATCTTGCACTGGGGGATGTGTATCTGGCACTGGGGGCATATCTTGCACTGGGGCCATATCTGGCACTGGGGGGACATGTGTATCTGGCACTGGGGACATATCTGGCACTGGGGGGACATGTGTATCTGGCACTGGGGGCATATCTGGCACTGGGGGGACATGTGTATCTGGCACTGGGGACATATCTGGCACTGGGGGGACATGTGTATCTGGCACTGGGGGCATATCTTGCACTGGGGGATGTGTATCTGGCACTGGGGGCATATCTTGCACTGGGGCCATATCTGGCACTGGGGGGACATGTGTATCTGGCACTAGGAGCATATCTGGAACTGGGGGACGTGTATCTGTCACTGGGAGCATATCTTGCACTGGGGGCATATCTGGCACTGGGGGACATGTGTATCTGGCACTGGGAGCATATCTGGCACTGTGGTACATGTGTATCTGGCACAGGGGGCATATCTGGCACTGGGGGGACATGTGTATCTGGCAGTGGGGGCATTTCTGGCACTGTGGGGGCATTTCTGTATCTGTACTGGGGGGGCAATGTACACCTGATAGTGGGGGCATTTCTGTATCTGGCACTGTGGGGCAATGTGTATTTGGCACTGTGAGGCAAATGTATATCTGGCACTCTGGGGGCATTTGTGTATCTGGCACAGTGAGGCAATGTGTATCTGGCACAGTGAGGCAATGTGTATCTGGCACTGTGTGGCAATGTGTAACTGGAACTGTGGGGCAATGTGTATCTGGCACTGTGGGGCAATGTGTATCTGGTACTGTGGGGCAATGTGTATCTGGCACTGTGGGGCAATGTGTATCTGGCACTGTGGGGAAATGTGTATCTGGCACTGTGGGGCAATGTGTATCTGGCACTGTGGGGCAATGTGTATCTGGCACTGTGGGGCAATGTGTATCTGGCACTGTGGGGCAATGTGTATCTGGCACTGTGGGGCAATGTCTATCCGGCACTGTGGGGCAACGTGTATCTGGCACTATTGGGGTCATATGTGTAACCGCCCCTCCCCCCATATGTGTATCACCCCCCCATTTTCATGGCCATGCCCTATGTGGCATTTGGCCACACCCATTTTTTGGGCGTGCGCACACAGTACTTATAAGACATGTTTTGTACTTGCACCGCTGGACACTACACTAAGTATTCACTAGTGAACCCTCTGGGGAACAGGAGCACTGTGCCTTACATGAAACACACTTTATGCCTGACATTGTAATAGTGACCGTACACACACACACACACACACACACACACAAAAAGGTTAAATGCACAATTAACCCACAAAGAGCCCTTCCAGGGAGACACAGAGATTATGGAACCAGCACACGGCGCCCTTATAGCTAATGCCAAGCTTAGCCGGGTCGCAGACTAAGTACCCAGATTGGGGACTCAGTACACTAATAATCGTTCCTCCCCTGCTATGACCCCCGGGTACCGCTGAAGTAATCTGGAGTCTCTCCGGAGGAGCTGCGCGTACCTGTCAGTCAGCGTCTGTATAGGTGCAGTAGGGAAAATGGCGCCTGTGAGCTGCTGGATCCGATCATGGTGAAACCACGCCCCTTCAATGGCACGCGGCCTTCCCGCTCTTCTTTATACTGGCTGTATGTGTCTCTGTGCATAAAATGGAGACAGACTCCTTTTATGGATCTGGGTACTGTGTCCGCTATTCAGCGTCTGTACACTGCGGGAGACGCAGTCAGCCCTATTTAGAAGCCGCATAGCTCCGTACCCTCATGCCGCCATAATGGCCGGCGACCTGCTAACCTGGACGTCGGCTTAGTACTCTTCATTCTTCTGTCTCTGTTAGGGGTGGCGGCCAGGGACGTGCAGGCAGGGGAGGTAGGTGGCAGTGCCTCCCCTGTAATTCATGAGTAAAATAATACAAAGAAGATACTTATGACACATATTCTGTTTTATGTATCTGTTTTAGCCTCTATATTATTTTAATCATTTTTAGCTTTAAATAGATAGTTTATATAGTGTTTTGGAGGCACAGAGAGCGGTGCCTTCTGCTGGTCAGTAGTAAAGGAGCGGACGCGGGGGGCGGGGCCTAGCATCGGGCAGAAAGAGCCCATTCAAAAAATCAATGAAAGCGGCACCTTTGACAGGGGCGTGCTTTCATCCCATAGTAAAGCACGCGCCTGTCAATAAGAAAGAAGTGATTGGGCAGTGGCGGCTCTGGGGGGGACACCGAGGCAGGTGTCCGCCCTGTCATCTTGGTTTTTTTTTTCTTACCATATGGAAGAGCCGTCCCCGCCGGCCAGCCATCCAGTCCATTCCACAGCCCGCCCCCGGCACCGTGGTTAGAGGAGGGCGCCGCCGGCCAGACAAGTAGCCGCTTAGAAATCTCCCTGCGTGCAGCCAGAGCGCATCCAGTCCTATGCCGATATGCGGACCTTCAGAAAGGTGAGTGGGGAGGGGACGGGGAGGAGACCCGCTGTACCTGTGCCGCTGGGATGCTTCCCCTGATTCCCCTGCGATGGGAGGGGGACGGCCTGTGCCTCATCTGTGACTGCGGGGGAAGGGAATCTGCCTGAGTAGTGTGAGGCATCACCTGTGGCTTGTGGGGGCAGTAGGCTACCTGTGCAGCAGGGATGCCCCCTGTGATGAGATGGGGGGGTTGTTTGACGAGCCTGGCTGTAGTGTACCCTGTCACCCACTACCTCTATCACCCACTGTGTCACCGGGTGTCGTACGGTATGCCGGCGACCAGCATACCGGCGCTGGGGGCCCGACCACCGGCATACTGACACCGTGGCGAGCGCAAAGTAGCCACTATTTTATTCTCCCTCCAGGGGGGTCGTGGACCCTCACGAGGGAGAATAGTTGTCAGTATGCTGTGCGCCGGGATCCCGACATTCGGCATACAGAAGACCACCCGTGTCACCCACTATCTTCCTGTCACCCTGACCATGTCACCCTCTATCTCCCTGTCACCCTAACCATGTCACCCGTTATCTTCCTGCCACCCAAAGTCTCCGTCACCCTCTATCTCCCTGTCACCCTAACCATGTCACCCACTGTCACCCTCTATCTCCCTGTCACCCTAACCATGTCACCCTCTATCTCCCTGTCACCCTAACCATGTCACCCGCTATCTTCCTGTCACCCAATGTCTCCCTGTCACCCTAACCATGTCACCCGCTATCTTCCTGTCACCCAATGTCTCCCTGTCACCCTCTATCTCCATGTCACCCTAACCATGTCACCCACTACCTCCATCACCCATTATCTCCGTCACCCTCACCATGTCACCCTCTATCTCCCTGTCACCCTAACCATGTCACCCTCTATCTCCCCGTCACCCTAACCATGTCACCCGCTATCTCCCTGTCACCCTCTATCTCACCGTCACCCTGACCATGTCATCCACTACCTCCATCACCCACTATCTCCATGTCACCCTGTCCCAGTCACCCACTATCTCCGGGGGGGGGGGGATCACCAGCAAGAATATTGCCTAGGGCATCAAAATAGTCGGGGCGACTCTGCCCAGTCCCGTACCGTGCGCCCACCTCATTTTCACTGCCCATCTCTGGCCTACTCTGCCAGACTCCGTGGAAGCACTGTACAACACAATTGCATTCATGACTTTCTTCCACTCCCTCCCCAGTCCCAAAAACTAGTTTTTATTTTATTTTGTAAAAATGTACAATATATTAGCCACCTGCTCATCACAAGTTTAATGAGCAGGCAGGCTGCGGGCATTGGCATCAGTCTGGTATTGTATGCAATTTAGTGGGGGGGTTCCGAGGCATTTGATGGTGGGTGATTTTGTAATCAATTGGCAGGGGTGTCGGCCATTAGTGGCGGGGGTAGCGGGCATCAGGGAAGGTGACAGCAGTAGACATCGGCTCAGGGGCATGAAGTGAGCATTGGCTCGGCGGCGGTATTATCGGCGGGACTCGGCGGACATTATTGCTGTAGTGTCTCACCAGCCACTGCCATCCCCGCTGCCAATGGTGGCGGCGTGCTGCGGGAATGTACGCCCACTGTGGTGGAGCTTGCAAAGAGTTCCCCCAGGAGCCCAGTGTCATGTCAGCGGGGAATGGGACCATTAACACTGAGAGAGGTTGGGCCATTCCCCCCCTAAGTCCCATGAAGCAGACTGGCTGGTGCCAACCAGTCCTGCCTGAAAATAATAAATTCAGAAAATAAATGCATAAAACTCCTAGGAGTTCCCCTAGCTGTGACCGGTTCCTCCGGGCACATTTTCTAAACAGAGTCTGGTAGGAGGGGCATAGAGGGAGGAGCCAGCCCACACTATCAATTTCTTAAAGTGCCAATGGCATCCTAGTGGACCCGTCAGTACCCCATGGTACTAAATAGATTCCCAGTATCCCCTAGGACATAAGAGAAATGAGTGTATTTATTAGTTTGGCCTATCCAGTCCATAGCAAAGAGATAATTGGCCGCTAATGAGTATCTCCGCAGACAAGGTAAATTCATGCCCCCAGATTTGTGACCTGTTGTAGCTTCAAAATAAAGAAAAAATGCTCTGCGCTCCAGAATTCACTAAGAATTAATTAGATTCATTGAGTGCCGTCTAGCAAGGAGAATAATTGACTCAATGAGGCTTGACCTTTTTTGTAAGGAAAATATTTTATCAGACATTTATGAACACAAACACACATAAAACAAACAATACATAAATATATAGCAGTTTAAAAATCAGGTTTCCACCTCTTCCATGTGTAAACAGAAACACTATCTATCTTTGTGAACGTGTTGTTTAAACAGCATACAATGTATCTGAAGTGCAACCCAGATATCTTAAAAGCTCTCTATAGAGAATGTCAATTGATTCTGACACTGGCGTCCCAGTGAGAAATTATATGAATGTCCACAGAAGGCTCCACAGTAACTAACTTATAATTAATAGAGGCAAAACAAGCAGTAATAATTACCCCCGTGCTGATTCCTGGGATTAAATGCAGAGTCCTGTATGCATTTGCACGAGGTGAATGTATAGATTTGTAGTTAATGCCACGATGATAATTAGAAGACGGACTTGCTGCAATACTTATTCTCCGTTGAAGTAGTCGTCAGTTGACCATACGATGGTGATGTGTAGGGGATTTCCCAGCAAGGGACGTGTACCGTTCGGCTAGCAGTAACAGCATAAGACGGCAAAGCCACTGAAGACTGGTGCTGTAATGGTCTCACGGCAGAGATCCGTTTGTATCTAGCTGGCCGCTTTCGTAAAGTGTTTTACATATATGGGGAAATTCTGAGCCAAACCCCTGGAATTGAAAAACGCGTAACAGATGCGACCAACTGACCCATCACAGCGTACTACAATATTCTGTGTTGCTTTGGCGTGATGGGTGTGCGTCATAGCTGACTACAATATTCTGTGATGCTTTGGCGTGGTGGGTGTGTGTCATAGCTGACTACAATATTCTGTGTTGCTTTGGCGTGGTGGGTGTGCGTCATAGCTGACTACAATATTCTGTGTTGCTTTGGAGTGGTGGGTGTGCGTCATAGCTGACTACAATATTCTTTGTTGCTTTGGAGTGGTGGGTGTGCATCATAGCTGACTACAATATTCTGTGTTGCTTTGGCGTGATGGGTGTGCGTCATAGCTGACTACAATATTCTGTGTTGCTTTGGCGTGGTGGGTGTGCGTCATAGCTGACTACAATATTCTGTGTTGCTTTGGCGTGGTGGGTGTGTGTCATAGCTGACTACAATATTCTGTGTTGCTTTGGCGTGATGGGTGTGCGTCATAGCTGACTACAATATTCTGTGTTGCTTTGGCGTGGTGGGTGTGCGTCATAGCTGACTACAATATTCTGTGTTGCTTTGGAGTGGTGGGTGTGCGTCATAGCTGACTACAATATTCTGTGTTGCTTTGGCGTGGTGGGTGTGCGTCATAGCTGACTACAATATTCTGTGTTGCTTTGGCGTGATGGGTGTGCGTCATAGCTGACTACAATATTCTGTGTTGCTTTGGCGTGGTGGGTGTGCGTCATAGCTGACTACAATATTCTGTGTTGCTTTGGCATGGTGGGTGTGCGTCATAGCTGACTACAATATTCTGTGTTGCTTTGGAGTGGTGGGTGTGCGTCATAGCTGACTACAATATTCTGTGTTGCTTTGGCGTGGTGGGTGGGTGTCATAGCTGACTACAATATTCTGTGTTGCTTTGGCGTGGTGGGTGTGTCATAGCTGACTACAATATTCTGTGTTGCTTTGGCGTGGTGGGTGTGCGTCATAGCTGACTACAATATTCTGTGTTGCTTTGGCGTGGTGGGTGGGTGTCATAGCTGACTACAATATTCTGTGTTGCTTTGGCGTGGTGGGTGTGCGTCATAGCTGACTACAATATTCTGTGTTGCTTTGGTGTGGTGGGTGTGCGTCATAGCTGACTACAATATTCTGTGTTGCTTTGGCGTGGTGGGTGTGCGTCATAGCTGACTACAATATTCTGTGTTGCTTTGGCGTGGTGTGTGTGCGTCATAGCTGACTACAATATTCTGTGTTGCTTTGCGTGGTGTGTGTGCGTCATAGCTGACTACAATATTCTGTGTTGCTTTGCATGGTGTATGTGCGTCATAGCTGACTACAATATTCTGTGTTGCTTTGCGTGGTGTGTGTGCGTCATAGCTGACTACAATATTCTGTGTTGCTTTGCGTGGTGGGTGTGCATCATAGCTGACTACAATATTCTGTGTTGCTTTGGCGTGGTGGGTGGGTGTCATAGCTGACTACAATATTCTGTGTTGCTTTGGCGTGGTGGGTGTGCGTCATAGCTGACTACAATATTCTGTGTTGCTTTGGTGTGGTGGGTGTGCGTCATAGCTGACTACAATATTCTGTGTTGCTTTGGCGTGGTGGGTGTGCGTCATAGCTGACTACAATATTCTGTGTTGCTTTGGCGTGGTGTGTGTGCGTCATAGCTGACTACAATATTCTGTGTTGCTTTGCGTGGTGTGTGTGCGTCATAGCTGACTACAATATTCTGTGTTGCTTTGCATGGTGTATGTGCGTCATAGCTGACTACAATATTCTGTGTTGCTTTGCGTGGTGTGTGTGCGTCATAGCTGACTACAATATTCTGTGTTGCTTTGCGTGGTGGGTGTGCATCATAGCTGACTACAATATTCTGTGTTGCTTTGCGTGGTGAATGTGCGTCATAGCTGACTACAATATTCTGTGTTGCTTTGGTGTGGTGGGTGTGCGTCATAGCTGACTACAATATTCTGTGTTGCTTTGGCGTGGTGGGTGTGTTTCATAGCTGACTACAATATTCTGTGTTGCTTTGCATGGTGGGTGTGCATCATAGCTGACTACAATATTCTGTGTTGCTTTGCGTGGTGGGTGTGTGTCATAGCTGACTACAATATTCTGTGTTGCTTTGCATGGTGGGTGTGCATCATAGCTGACTACAATATTCTGTGTTGCTTTGCGTGGTGTGTGTGCGTCATAGCTGACTACAATATTCTGTGTTGCTTTGCGTGGTGGGTGTGCATCATAGCTGACTACAATATTCTGTGTTGCTTTGGCGTGGTGGGTGTGTTTCATAGCTGACTACAATATTCTGTGTTGCTTTAGAAGGTGGGTGTGCGTCATAGCTGACTACAATATTCTGTGTTGCTTTGGCGTGGTGGGTGTGTGTCATAGCTGACTACAATATTCTGTGTTGCTTTGGCGTGATGGGTGTGCGTCATAGCTGACTACAATATTCTGTGTTGCTTTGCGTGGTGTGTGTGCGTCATAGCTGACTACAATATTCTGTGTTGCTTTGCGTGCTGGGTGTGCATCATAGCTGACTACAATATTCTGTGTTGCTTTGGAGTGGTGGGTGTGCGTCATAGCTGACTACAATATTCTGTGTTGCTTTGGCGTGGTGGGTGGGTGTCATAGCTGACTACAATATTCTGTGTTGCTTTGGCGTGGTGGGTGTGTCATAGCTGACTACAATATTCTATGTTTCTTTGGCATGGTGGGTGTGCGTCATAGCTGACTACAATATTCTGTGTTGCTTTGGCGTGGTGGGTGTGCGTCATAGCTGACTACAATATTCTGTGTTGCTTTGGCGTGGTGGGTGTGCGTCATAGCTGACTACAATATTCTGTGTTGCTTTGGCGTGATGGGTGTGCGTCATAGCTGACTACAATATTCTGTGTTGCTTTGGCATGGTGGGTGTGCGTCATAGCTGACTACAATATTCTGTGTTGCTTTGGCGTGGTGGGTGGGTGTCATAGCTGACTACAATATTCTGTGTTGCTTTGGCATGGTGGGTGTGCGTCATAGCTGACTACAATATTCTGTGTTGCTTTGGCGTGGTGGGTGTGCGTCATAGCTGACTACAATATTCTGTGTTGCTTTGGCGTGGTGGGTGTGCATCATAGCTGACTACAATATTCTGTGTTGCTTTGCGTGGTGGGTGTGTGTCATAGCTGACTACAATATTCTGTGTTGCTTTGCATGGTGGGTGTGCATCATAGCTGACTACAATATTCTGTGTTGCTTTGCGTGGTGTGTGTGCGTCATAGCTGACTACAATATTCTGTGTTGCTTTGCGTGGTGGGTGTGCATAATAGCTGACTACAATATTCTGTGTTGCTTTGGCGTGGTGGGTGTGTTTCATAGCTGACTACAATATTCTGTGTTGCTTTGGCGTGGTGGGTGTGCGTCATAGCTGACTACAATATTCTGTGTTGCTTTGGCATGGTGGGTGTGTGTCATAGCTGACTACAATATTCTGTGTTGCTTTGGCGTGATGGGTGTGCGTCATAGCTGACTACAATATTCTGTGTTGCTTTGGCATGATGGGTGTGCGTCATAGCTGACTACAATATTCTGTGTTGCTTTGGCATGGTGGGTGTGTCATAGCTGACTACAATATTCTGTGTTGCTTTGGCGTGGTGGGTGTGCGTCATAGCTGACTACAATATTCTGTGTTGCTTTGGCGTGGTGGGTGGGTGTCATAGCTGACTACAATATTCTGTGTTGCTTTGGCGTGGTGGGTGTGCGTCATAGCTGACTACAATATTCTGTGTTGCTTTGGTGTGGTGGGTGTGCGTCATAGCTGACTACAATATTCTGTGTTGCTTTGGCGTGGTGGGTGTGTGTCATAGCTGACTACAATATTCTGTGTTGCTTTGGTGTGGTGGGTGTGCGTCATAGCTGACTACAATATTCTGTGTTGCTTTGGCGTGATGGGTGTGCGTCATAGCTGACTACAATATTCTGTGTTGCTTTGGCATGGTGGGTGTGCGTCATAGCTGACTACAATATTCTGTGTTGCTTTGGCGTGATGGGTGTGCGTCATAGCTGACTACAATATTCTGTGTTGCTTTGGCATGGTGGGTGTGCGTCATAGCTGACTACAATATTCTGTGTTGCTTTGGCGTGGTGGGTGGGTGTCATAGCTGACTACAATATTCTGTGTTGCTTTGGCGTGGTGGGTGTGCGTCATAGCTGACTACAATATTCTGTGTTGCTTTGGTGTGGTGGGTGTGCGTCATAGCTGACTACAATATTCTGTGTTGCTTTGGCATGGTGGGTGTGCGTCATAGCTGACTACAATATTCTGTGTTGCTTTGGCGTGGTGGGTGGGTGTCATAGCTGACTACAATATTCTGTGTTGCTTTGGCGTGGTGGGTGTGCGTCATAGCTGACTACAATATTCTGTGTTGCTTTGGCGTGGTGGGTGTGCGTCATAGCTGACTACAATATTCTGTGTTGCTTTGGCGTGATGGGTGTGCGTCATAGCTGACTACAATATTCTGTGTTGCTTTGGCGTGGTGGGTGTGCGTCATAGCTGACTACAATATTCTGTGTTGCTTTGGCATGGTGGGTGTGCGTCATAGCTGACTACAATATTCTGTGTTGCTTTGGAGTGGTGGGTGTGCGTCATAGCTGACTACAATATTCTGTGTTGCTTTGGCGTGGTGGGTGGGTGTCATAGCTGACTACAATATTCTGTGTTGCTTTGGCGTGGTGGGTGTGTCATAGCTGACTACAATATTCTGTGTTGCTTTGGCGTGGTGGGTGTGCGTCATAGCTGACTACAATATTCTGTGTTGCTTTGGCGTGGTGGGTGGGTGTCATAGCTGACTACAATATTCTGTGTTGCTTTGGCGTGGTGGGTGTGCGTCATAGCTGACTACAATATTCTGTGTTGCTTTGGTGTGGTGGGTGTGCGTCATAGCTGACTACAATATTCTGTGTTGCTTTGGCGTGGTGGGTGTGCGTCATAGCTGACTACAATATTCTGTGTTGCTTTGGCGTGGTGTGTGTGCGTCATAGCTGACTACAATATTCTGTGTTGCTTTGCGTGGTGTGTGTGCGTCATAGCTGACTACAATATTCTGTGTTGCTTTGCATGGTGTATGTGCGTCATAGCTGACTACAATATTCTGTGTTGCTTTGCGTGGTGTGTGTGCGTCATAGCTGACTACAATATTCTGTGTTGCTTTGCGTGGTGGGTGTGCATCATAGCTGACTACAATATTCTGTGTTGCTTTGCGTGGTGAATGTGCGTCATAGCTGACTACAATATTCTGTGTTGCTTTGGTGTGGTGGGTGTGCGTCATAGCTGACTACAATATTCTGTGTTGCTTTGGCGTGGTGGGTGTGTTTCATAGCTGACTACAATATTCTGTGTTGCTTTGCATGGTGGGTGTGCATCATAGCTGACTACAATATTCTGTGTTGCTTTGCGTGGTGGGTGTGTGTCATAGCTGACTACAATATTCTGTGTTGCTTTGCATGGTGGGTGTGCATCATAGCTGACTACAATATTCTGTGTTGCTTTGCGTGGTGTGTGTGCGTCATAGCTGACTACAATATTCTGTGTTGCTTTGCGTGGTGGGTGTGCATCATAGCTGACTACAATATTCTGTGTTGCTTTGGCGTGGTGGGTGTGTTTCATAGCTGACTACAATATTCTGTGTTGCTTTAGAAGGTGGGTGTGCGTCATAGCTGACTACAATATTCTGTGTTGCTTTGGCGTGGTGGGTGTGTGTCATAGCTGACTACAATATTCTGTGTTGCTTTGGCGTGATGGGTGTGCGTCATAGCTGACTACAATATTCTGTGTTGCTTTGCGTGGTGTGTGTGCGTCATAGCTGACTACAATATTCTGTGTTGCTTTGCGTGCTGGGTGTGCATCATAGCTGACTACAATATTCTGTGTTGCTTTGGAGTGGTGGGTGTGCGTCATAGCTGACTACAATATTCTGTGTTGCTTTGGCGTGGTGGGTGGGTGTCATAGCTGACTACAATATTCTGTGTTGCTTTGGCGTGGTGGGTGTGTCATAGCTGACTACAATATTCTATGTTTCTTTGGCATGGTGGGTGTGCGTCATAGCTGACTACAATATTCTGTGTTGCTTTGGCGTGGTGGGTGTGCGTCATAGCTGACTACAATATTCTGTGTTGCTTTGGCGTGGTGGGTGTGCGTCATAGCTGACTACAATATTCTGTGTTGCTTTGGCGTGATGGGTGTGCGTCATAGCTGACTACAATATTCTGTGTTGCTTTGGCATGGTGGGTGTGCGTCATAGCTGACTACAATATTCTGTGTTGCTTTGGCGTGGTGGGTGGGTGTCATAGCTGACTACAATATTCTGTGTTGCTTTGGCATGGTGGGTGTGCGTCATAGCTGACTACAATATTCTGTGTTGCTTTGGCGTGGTGGGTGTGCGTCATAGCTGACTACAATATTCTGTGTTGCTTTGGCGTGGTGGGTGTGCATCATAGCTGACTACAATATTCTGTGTTGCTTTGCGTGGTGGGTGTGTGTCATAGCTGACTACAATATTCTGTGTTGCTTTGCATGGTGGGTGTGCATCATAGCTGACTACAATATTCTGTGTTGCTTTGCGTGGTGTGTGTGCGTCATAGCTGACTACAATATTCTGTGTTGCTTTGCGTGGTGGGTGTGCATAATAGCTGACTACAATATTCTGTGTTGCTTTGGCGTGGTGGGTGTGTTTCATAGCTGACTACAATATTCTGTGTTGCTTTGGCGTGGTGGGTGTGCGTCATAGCTGACTACAATATTCTGTGTTGCTTTGGCATGGTGGGTGTGTGTCATAGCTGACTACAATATTCTGTGTTGCTTTGGCGTGATGGGTGTGCGTCATAGCTGACTACAATATTCTGTGTTGCTTTGGCATGATGGGTGTGCGTCATAGCTGACTACAATATTCTGTGTTGCTTTGGCGTGGTGGGTGTGTCATAGCTGACTACAATATTCTGTGTTGCTTTGGCGTGGTGGGTGTGCGTCATAGCTGACTACAATATTCTGTGTTGCTTTGGCGTGGTGGGTGGGTGTCATAGCTGACTACAATATTCTGTGTTGCTTTGGCGTGGTGGGTGTGCGTCATAGCTGACTACAATATTCTGTGTTGCTTTGGTGTGGTGGGTGTGCGTCATAGCTGACTACAATATTCTGTGTTGCTTTGGCGTGGTGGGTGTGTGTCATAGCTGACTACAATATTCTGTGTTGCTTTGGTGTGGTGGGTGTGCGTCATAGCTGACTACAATATTCTGTGTTGCTTTGGCGTGATGGGTGTGCGTCATAGCTGACTACAATATTCTGTGTTGCTTTGGCATGGTGGGTGTGCGTCATAGCTGACTACAATATTCTGTGTTGCTTTGGCGTGATGGGTGTGCGTCATAGCTGACTACAATATTCTGTGTTGCTTTGGCATGGTGGGTGTGCGTCATAGCTGACTACAATATTCTGTGTTGCTTTGGCGTGGTGGGTGGGTGTCATAGCTGACTACAATATTCTGTGTTGCTTTGGCGTGGTGGGTGTGCGTCATAGCTGACTACAATATTCTGTGTTGCTTTGGTGTGGTGGGTGTGCGTCATAGCTGACTACAATATTCTGTGTTGCTTTGGCGTGGTGGGTGTGTGTCATAGCTGACTACAATATTCTGTGTTGCTTTGGCGTGGTGGGTGTGCATCATAGCTGACTACAATATTCTGTGTTGCTTTGGCGTGGTGGGTGTGCGTCATAGCTGACTACAATATTCTGTGTTGCTTTGCGTGGTGTGTGTGCATCATAGCTGACTACAATATTCTGTGTTGCTTTGGCGTGGTGTGTGTGCGTCATAGCTGACTACAATATTCTGTGTTGCTTTGCGTGGTGTGTGTGCGTCATAGCTGACTACAATATTCTGTGTTGCTTTGCGTGGTGTGTGTGCGTCATAGCTGACTACAATATTCTGTGTTGCTTTGCGTGCTGGGTGTGCATCATAGCTGACTACAATATTCTGTGTTGCTTTGGAGTGGTGGGTGTGCGTCATAGCTGACTACAATATTCTGTGTTGCTTTGGCGTGGTGGGTGTGCGTCATAGCTGACTACAATATTCTGTGTTGCTTTGGCGTAGTGGGTGTGTCATAGCTGACTACAATATTCTATGTTGCTTTGGCATGGTGGGTGTGCGTCATAGCTGACTACAATATTCTGTGTTGCTTTGGCGTGGTGGGTGTGCGTCATAGCTGACTACAATATTCTGTGTTGCTTTGGCGTGGTGGGTGTGCGTCATAGCTGACTACAATATTCTGTGTTGCTTTGGTGTGGTGGGTGTGCGTCATAGCTGACTACAATATTCTGTGTTGCTTTGGCGTGGTGGGTGTGTGTCATAGCTGACTACAATATTCTGTGTTGCTTTGGCGTGATGGGTGTGCGTCATAGCTGACTACAATATTCTGTGTTGCTTTGGCATGGTGGGTGTGCGTCATAGCTGACTACAATATTCTGTGTTGCTTTGGCGTGGTGGGTGGGTGTCATAGCTGACTACAATATTCTGTGTTGCTTTGGCATGGTGGGTGTGCGTCATAGCTGACTACAATATTCTGTGTTGCTTTGGCGTGGTGGGTGTGCGTCATAGCTGACTTCAATATTCTGTGTTGCTTTGGCGTGGTGGGTGTGTTTCATAGCTGACTACAATATTCTGTGTTGCTTTGCATGGTGGGTGTGCATCATAGCTGACTACAATATTCTGTGTTGCTTTGGCGTGGTGGGTGTGTGTCATAGCTGACTACAATATTCTGTGTTGCTTTGCATGGTGGGTGTGCATCATAGCTGACTACAATATTCTGTGTTGCTTTGCGTGGTGTGTGTGCGTCATAGCTGACTACAATATTCTGTGTTGCTTTGCGTGGTGGGTGTGCATTATAGCTGACTACAATATTCTGTGTTGCTTTGGCGTGGTGGGTGTGTTTCATAGCTGACTACAATATTCTGTGTGCTTTGGCGTGGTGGGTGTGCGTCATAGCTGACTACAATATTCTGTGTTGCTTTGGCGTGGTGGGTGTGTGTCATAGCTGGCTACAATATTCTGTGCTGCTTTGGCGTGATGGGTGTGTGTCATAGCTGACTACAATATTCTGTGTTGCTTTGGCATGGTGGGTGTGCGTCATAGCTGACTACAATATTCTGTGTTGCTTTGGCATGGTGGGTGTGCGTCATAGCTGACTACAATATTCTGTGTTGCTTTGGAGTGGTGGGTGTGCGTCATAGCTGACTACAAAATTCTGTGTTGCTTTGGCGTGGTGGGTGGGTGTCATAGCTGACTACAATATTCTGTGTTGCTTTGGCGTGGTGGGTGTGTCATAGCTGACTACAATATTCTGTGTTGCTTTGGCGTGGTGGGTGTGCGTCATAGCTGACTACAATATTCTGTGTTGCTTTGGCGTGGTGGGTGGGTGTCATAGCTGACTACAATATTCTGTGTTGCTTTGGCGTGGTGGGTGTGCGTCATAGCTGACTACAATATTCTGTGTTGCTTTGGTGTGGTGGGTGTGCGTCATAGCTGACTACAATATTCTGTGTTGCTTTGGCGTGGTGGGTGTGCGTCATAGCTGACTACAATATTCTGTGTTGCTTTGGCGTGGTGTGTGCGTCATAGCTGACTACAATATTCTGTGTTGCTTTGCGTGGTGTGTGTGCGTCATAGCTGACTACAATATTCTGTGTTGCTTTGCGTGGTGGGTGTGCATCATAGCTGACTACAATATTCTGTGTTGCTTTGCGTGGTGAATGTGCGTCATAGCTGACTACAATATTCTGTGTTGCTTTGGTGTGGTGGGTGTGCGTCATAGCTGACTACAATATTCTGTGTTGCTTTGGCGTGGTGGGTGTGCATCATAGCTGACTACAATATTCTGTGTTGCTTTGGAGTGGTGGGTGTGCGTCATAGCTGACTACAATATTCTGTGTTGCTTTGGCGTGGTGGGTGGGTGTCATAGCTGACTACAATATTCTGTGTTGCTTTGGCGTGGTGGGTGTGTCATAGCTGACTACAATATTCTATGTTTCTTTGGCATGGTGGGTGTGCGTCATAGCTGACTACAATATTCTGTGTTGCTTTGGCGTGGTGGGTGTGCGTCATAGCTGACTACAATATTCTGTGTTGCTTTGGCGTGGTGGGTGTGCGTCATAGCTGACTACAATATTCTGTGTTGCTTTGGCGTGATGGGTGTGCGTCATAGCTGACTACAATATTCTGTGTTGCTTTGGCGTGGTGGGTGTGCGTCATAGCTGACTACAATATTCTGTGTTGCTTTGGCGTGGTGGGTGTGCGTCATAGCTGACTACAATATTCTGTGTTGCTTTGGCGTGATGGGTGTGCGTCATAGCTGACTACAATATTCTGTGTTGCTTTGGCGTGGTGGGTGTGCGTCATAGCTGACTACAATATTCTGTGTTGCTTTGGCGTGGTGGGTGGGTGTCATAGCTGACTACAATATTCTGTGTTGCTTTGGCATGGTGGGTGTGCGTCATAGCTGACTACAATATTCTGTGTTGCTTTGGCGTGGTGGGTGTGCGTCATAGCTGACTACAATATTCTGTGTTGCTTTGGCGTGGTGGGTGTGCATCATAGCTGACTACAATATTCTGTGTTGCTTTGCGTGGTGGGTGTGTGTCATAGCTGACTATAATATTCTGTGTTGCTTTGCATGGTGGGTGTGCATCATAGCTGACTACAATATTCTGTGTTGCTTTGCGTGGTGTGTGTGCGTCATAGCTGACTACAATATTCTGTGTTGCTTTGCGTGGTGGGTGTGCATAATAGCTGACTACAATATTCTGTGTTGCTTTGGCGTGGTGGGTGTGTTTCATAGCTGACTACAATATTCTGTGTTGCTTTGGCGTGGTGGGTGTGCGTCATAGCTGACTACAATATTCTGTGTTGCTTTGGCATGGTGGGTGTGTGTCATAGCTGACTACAATATTCTGTGTTGCTTTGGCGTGATGGGTGTGCGTCATAGCTGACTACAATATTCTGTGTTGCTTTGGCATGATGGGTGTGCGTCATAGCTGACTACAATATTCTGTGTTGCTTTGGCGTGGTGGGTGTGTCATAGCTGACTACAATATTCTGTGTTGCTTTGGCGTGGTGGGTGTGCGTCATAGCTGACTACAATATTCTGTGTTGCTTTGGCGTGGTGGGTGGGTGTCATAGCTGACTACAATATTCTGTGTTGCTTTGGCGTGGTGGGTGTGCGTCATAGCTGACTACAATATTCTGTGTTGCTTTGGTGTGGTGGGTGTGCGTCATAGCTGACTACAATATTCTGTGTTGCTTTGGCATGGTGGGTGTGTGTCATAGCTGACTACAATATTCTGTGTTGCTTTGGTGTGGTGGGTGTGCGTCATAGCTGACTACAATATTCTGTGTTGCTTTGGCGTGATGGGTGTGCGTCATAGCTGACTACAATATTCTGTGTTGCTTTGGCATGGTGGGTGTGCGTCATAGCTGACTACAATATTCTGTGTTGCTTTGGCGTGGTGGGTGGGTGTCATAGCTGACTACAATGATCTGTGTTGCTTTGGCGTGGTGGGTGTGCGTCATAGCTGACTACAATATTCTGTGTTGCTTTGGTGTGGTGGGTGTGCGTCATAGCTGACTACAATATTCTGTGTTGCTTTGGCGTGGTGGGTGTGTGTCATAGCTGACTACAATATTCTGTGTTGCTTTGGCGTGGTGGGTGTGCATCATAGCTGACTACAATATTCTGTGTTGCTTTGGCGTGGTGGGTGTGCGTCATAGCTGACTACAATATTCTGTGTTGCTTTGCGTGGTGTGTGTGCATCATAGCTGACTACAATATTCTGTGTTGCTTTGGCGTGGTGTGTGTGCGTCATAGCTGACTACAATATTCTGTGTTGCTTTGCGTGGTGTGTGTGCGTCATAGCTGACTACAATATTCTGTGTTGCTTTGCGTGGTGTGTGTGCGTCATAGCTGACTACAATATTCTGTGTTGCTTTGCGTGCTGGGTGTGCATCATAGCTGACTACAATATTCTGTGTTGCTTTGGAGTGGTGGGTGTGCGTCATAGCTGACTACAATATTCTGTGTTGCTTTGCGTGGTGGGTGTGCATAATAGCTGACTACAATATTCTGTGTTGCTTTGGCGTGGTGGGTGTGTTTCATAGCTGACTACAATATTCTGTGTTGCTTTGGCGTGGTGGGTGTGCGTCATAGCTGACTACAATATTCTGTGTTGCTTTGGCATGGTGGGTGTGTGTCATAGCTGACTACAATATTCTGTGTTGCTTTGGCGTGATGGGTGTGCGTCATAGCTGACTACAATATTCTGTGTTGCTTTGGCATGATGGGTGTGCGTCATAGCTGACTACAATATTCTGTGTTGCTTTGGCGTGGTGGGTGTGTCATAGCTGACTACAATATTCTGTGTTGCTTTGGTGTGGTGGGTGTGCGTCATAGCTGACTACAATATTCTGTGTTGCTTTGGCGTGGTGGGTGGGTGTCATAGCTGACTACAATATTCTGTGTTGCTTTGGCGTGGTGGGTGTGCGTCATAGCTGACTACAATATTCTGTGTTGCTTTGGTGTGGTGGGTGTGCGTCATAGCTGACTACAATATTCTGTGTTGCTTTGGCATGGTGGGTGTGTGTCATAGCTGACTACAATATTCTGTGTTGCTTTGGTGTGGTGGGTGTGCGTCATAGCTGACTACAATATTCTGTGTTGCTTTGGCGTGATGGGTGTGCGTCATAGCTGACTACAATATTCTGTGTTGCTTTGGCATGGTGGGTGTGCGTCATAGCTGACTACAATATTCTGTGTTGCTTTGGCGTGGTGGGTGGGTGTCATAGCTGACTACAATGATCTGTGTTGCTTTGGCGTGGTGGGTGTGCGTCATAGCTGACTACAATATTCTGTGTTGCTTTGGTGTGGTGGGTGTGCGTCATAGCTGACTACAATATTCTGTGTTGCTTTGGCGTGGTGGGTGTGTGTCATAGCTGACTACAATATTCTGTGTTGCTTTGGCGTGGTGGGTGTGCATCATAGCTGACTACAATATTCTGTGTTGCTTTGGCGTGGTGGGTGTGCGTCATAGCTGACTACAATATTCTGTGTTGCTTTGCGTGGTGTGTGTGCATCATAGCTGACTACAATATTCTGTGTTGCTTTGGCGTGGTGTGTGTGCGTCATAGCTGACTACAATATTCTGTGTTGCTTTGCGTGGTGTGTGTGCGTCATAGCTGACTACAATATTCTGTGTTGCTTTGCGTGGTGTGTGTGCGTCATAGCTGACTACAATATTCTGTGTTGCTTTGCGTGCTGGGTGTGCATCATAGCTGACTACAATATTCTGTGTTGCTTTGGAGTGGTGGGTGTGCGTCATAGCTGACTACAATATTCTGTGTTGCTTTGGCGTGGTGGGTGGGTGTCATAGCTGACTACAATATTCTGTGTTGCTTTGGCGTGGTGGGTGTGTCATAGCTGACTACAATATTCTATGTTGCTTTGGCATGGTGGGTGTGCGTCATAGCTGACTACAATATTCTGTGTTGCTTTGGCGTGGTGGGTGTGCGTCATAGCTGACTACAATATTCTGTGTTGCTTTGGCGTGGTGGGTGTGCGTCATAGCTGACTACAATATTCTGTGTTGCTTTGGTGTGGTGGGTGTGCGTCATAGCTGACTACAATATTCTGTGTTGCTTTGGCGTGGTGGGTGTGTGTCATAGCTGACTACAATATTCTGTGTTGCTTTGGCGTGATGGGTGTGCGTCATAGCTGACTTCAATATTCTGTGTTGCTTTGGCGTGGTGGGTGTGTTTCATAGCTGACTACAATATTCTGTGTTGCTTTGCATGGTGGGTGTGCATCATAGCTGACTACAATATTCTGTGTTGCTTTGGCGTGGTGGGTGTGTGTCATAGCTGACTACAATATTCTGTGTTGCTTTGCATGGTGGGTGTGCATCATAGCTGACTACAATATTCTGTGTTGCTTTGCGTGGTGTGTGTGCGTCATAGCTGACTACAATATTCTGTGTTGCTTTGCGTGGTGGGTGTGCATTATAGCTGACTACAATATTCTGTGTTGCTTTGGCGTGGTGGGTGTGTTTCATAGCTGATTACAATATTCTGTGTGCTTTGGCGTGGTGGGTGTGCGTCATAGCTGACTACAATATTCTGTGTTGCTTTGGCGTGGTGGGTGTGTGTCATAGCTGGCTACAATATTCTGTGTTGCTTTGGCGTGATGGGTGTGCGTCATAGCTGACTACAATATTCTGTGTTGCTTTGGCATGGTGGGTGTGCGTCATAGCTGACTACAATATTCTGTGTTGCTTTGGAGTGGTGGGTGTGCGTCATAGCTGACTACAAAATTCTGTGTTGCTTTGGCGTGGTGGGTGGGTGTCATAGCTGACTACAATATTCTGTGTTGCTTTGGCGTGGTGGGTGTGTCATAGCTGACTACAATATTCTGTGTTGCTTTGGCGTGGTGGGTGTGCGTCATAGCTGACTACAATATTCTGTGTTGCTTTGGCGTGGTGGGTGGGTGTCATAGCTGACTACAATATTCTGTGTTGCTTTGGCGTGGTGGGTGTGCGTCATAGCTGACTACAATATTCTGTGTTGCTTTGGTGTGGTGGGTGTGCGTCATAGCTGACTACAATATTCTGTGTTGCTTTGGCGTGGTGGGTGTGCGTCATAGCTGACTACAATATTCTGTGTTGCTTTGGCGTGATGGGTGTGCGTCATAGCTGACTACAATATTCTGTGTTGCTTTGGCATGGTGGGTGTGCATCATAGCTGACTACAATATTCTGTGTTGCTTTGCGTGGTGTGTGTGCGTCATAGCTGACTACAATATTCTGTGTTGCTTTGCGTGGTGGGTGTGCATTATAGCTGACTACAATATTCTGTGTTGCTTTGGCGTGGTGGGTGTGTTTCATAGCTGACTACAATATTCTGTGTGCTTTGGCGTGGTGGGTGTGCGTCATAGCTGACTACAATATTCTGTGTTGCTTTGGCGTGGTGGGTGTGTGTCATAGCTGGCTACAATATTCTGTGTTGCTTTGGCGTGATGGGTGTGCGTCATAGCTGACTACAATATTCTGTGTTGCTTTGGCATGGTGGGTGTGCGTCATAGCTGACTACAATATTCTGTGTTGCTTTGGAGTGGTGGGTGTGCGTCATAGCTGACTACAAAATTCTGTGTTGCTTTGGCGTGGTGGGTGGGTGTCATAGCTGACTACAATATTCTGTGTTGCTTTGGCGTGGTGGGTGTGTCATAGCTGACTACAATATTCTGTGTTGCTTTGGCGTGGTGGGTGTGCGTCATAGCTGACTACAATATTCTGTGTTGCTTTGGCGTGGTGGGTGGGTGTCATAGCTGACTACAATATTCTGTGTTGCTTTGGCGTGGTGGGTGTGCGTCATAGCTGACTACAATATTCTGTGTTGCTTTGGTGTGGTGGGTGTGCGTCATAGCTGACTACAATATTCTGTGTTGCTTTGGCGTGGTGGGTGTGCGTCATAGCTGACTACAATATTCTGTGTTGCTTTGGTGTGGTGGGTGTGCGTCATAGCTGACTACAATATTCTGTGTTGCTTTGGCGTGATGGGTGTGCGTCATAGCTGACTACAATATTCTGTGTTGCTTTGGCGTGGTGGGTGTACGTCATAGCTGACTACAATATTCTGTGTTGCTTTGGCGTGGTGGGTGTGCGTCATAGCTGACTACAATATTCTGTGTTGCTTTGGCGTGGTGGGTGTGCGTCATAGCTGACTACAATATTCTGTGTTGCTTTGGCGTGGTGGGTGTGCGTCATAGCTGACTACAATATTCTGTGTTGCTTTGGCGTGGTGGGTGTGCATCATAGCTGACTACAATATTCTGTGTTGCTTTGGCGTGGTGGGTGTGCGTCATAGCTGACTACAATATTCTGTATTGCTTTGCGTGGTGTGTGTGCATCATAGCTGACTACAATATTCTGTGTTGCTTTGGCGTGGTGGGTGTGCATCATAGCTGACTACAATATTCTGTGTTGCTTTGGCGTGGTGGGTGTGCGTCATAGCTGACTACAATATTCTGTATTGCTTTGCGTGGTGGGTGTGTGTCATAGCTGACTACAATATTCTGTGTTGCTTTGGTGTGGTGGGTGTGCGTCATAGCTGACTACAATATTCTGTGTTGCTTTGGCGTGGTGGGTGGGTGTCATAGCTGACTACAATATTCTGTGTTGCTTTGGCGTGGTGGGTGTGTCATAGCTGACTACAATATTCTATGTTGCTTTGGCGTGGTGGGTGTGCGTCATAGCTGACTACAATATTCTGTGTTGCTTTGGCGTGGTGGGTGTGCGTCATAGCTGACTACAATATTCTGTGTTGCTTTGGCGTGGTGGGTGTGCGTCATAGCTGACTACAATATTCTGTGTTGCTTTGGCATGGTGGGTGTGCGTCATAGCTGACTACAATATTCTGTGTTGCTTTGGCGTGGTGGGTGGGTGTCATAGCTGACTACAATATTCTGTGTTGCTTTGGCATGGTGGGTGTGCGTCATAGCTGAATACAATATTCTGTGTTGCTTTGGCGTGGTGGGTGTGCGTCATAGCTGACTACAATATTCTGTGTTGCTTTGGCGTGGTGGGTGTGCGTCATAGCTGACTACAATATTCTGTGTTGCTTTGGCGTGGTGGGTGTGCGTCATAGCTGACTACAATATTCTGTGTTGCTTTGGCGTGGTGGGTGTGCGTCATAGCTGACTACAATATTCTGTGTTGCTTTGCGTGGTGGGTGTGCATCATAGGTGACTACAATATTCTGTGTTGCTTTGGCGTGGTGGGTGTGCGTCATAGGTGACTACAATATTCTGTGTTGCTTTGGCGTGGTGGGTGTGCATCATAGCTGACTACAATATTCTGTGTTGCTTTGGCGTGGTGGGTGTGCATCATAGGTGACTACAATATTCTGTGTTGCTTTGGCGTGGTGGGTGTGCGTCATAGCTGACTACAATATTCTGTGTTGCTTTGGCGTGGTGGGTGTGCGTCATAGCTGACTACAATATTCTGTGTTGCTTTGGCATGGTGGGTGTGCGTCATAGCTGACTACAATATTCTGTGTTGCTTTGGCGTGGTGGGTGGGTGTCATAGCTGACTACAATATTCTGTGTTGCTTTGGCATGGTGGGTGTGCGTCATAGCTGACTACAATATTCTGTGTTGCTTTGGCGTGGTGGGTGTGCGTCATAGCTGACTACAATATTCTGTGTTGCTTTGGCGTGGTGGGTGTGCGTCATAGCTGACTACAATATTCTGTGTTGCTTTGGCGTGGTGGGTGTGCGTCATAGCTGACTACAATATTCTGTGTTGCTTTGGCGTGGTGGGTGTGCGTCATAGCTGACTACAATATTCTGTGTTGCTTTGCGTGGTGGGTGTGCATCATAGGTGACTACAATATTCTGTGTTGCTTTGGCGTGGTGGGTGTGCGTCATAGCTGACTACAATATTCTGTGTTGCTTTAGAGTGGTGGGTGTGCGTCATAGCTGACTACAATATTCTGTGTTGCTTTGGCGTGATGGGTGTGCGTCATAGCTGACTACAATATTCTGTGTTGCTTTGGCATGGTGGGTGTGCGTCATAGCTGACTACAATATTCTGTGTTGCTTTGGCGTGGTGGGTGGGTGTCATAGCTGACTACAATATTCTGTGTTGCTTTGCGTGGTGGGTGTGCATCATAGGTGACTACAATATTCTGTGTTGCTTTGGCGTGGTGGGTGTGCGTCATAGCTGACTACAATATTCTGTGTTGCTTTAGAGTGGTGGGTGTGCGTCATAGCTGACTACAATATTCTGTGTTGCTTTGGCGTGGTGGGTGTGCTTCATAGCTGACTACAATATTCTGTGTTGCTTTGGAGTGGTGGGTGGGTGTCATAGCTGACTACAATATTCTGTGTTGCTTTGCGTGGTGGGTCTGTGTCATAGCTGACTACAATATTCTGTGTTGCTTTGGCGTGATGGGTGTGCGTCATAGCTGACTACAATATTCTGTGTTGCTTTGGAGTGGTGGGTGTGCGTCATAGCTGACTACAATATTCTGTGTTGCTTTGGAGTGGTGGGTGTGCGTCATAGCTGACTACAATATTCTGTGTTGCTTTGCGTGGTGGGTGTGTGTCATAGCTGACTACAATATTCTGTGTTGCTTTGCATGGTGGGTGTGCATCATAGCTGACTACAATATTCTGTGTTGCTTTGCGTGGTGTGTGTGCGTCATAGCTGACTACAATATTCTGTGTTGCTTTGCGTGGTGGGTGTGCATAATAGCTGACTACAATATTCGGTGTTGCTTTGGCGTGGTGGGTGTGTTTCATAGCTGACTACAATATTCTGTGTTGCTTTGGCGTGGTGGGTGTGCGTCATAGCTGACTACAATATTCTGTGTTGCTTTGGCGTGGTGGGTGTGTGTCATAGCTGACTACAATATTCTGTGTTGCTTTGGCGTGATGGGTGTGCGTCATAGCTGACTACAATATTCTGTGTTGCTTTGGCATGATGGGTGTGCGTCATAGCTGACTACAATATTCTGTGTTGCTTTGGCGTGGTGGGTGTGTCATAGCTGACTACAATATTCTGTGTTGCTTTGGCGTGGTGGGTGTGCGTCATAGCTGACTACAATATTCTGTGTTGCTTTGGCGTGGTGGGTGGGTGTCATAGCTGACTACAATATTCTGTGTTGCTTTGGCGTGGTGGGTGTGCGTCATAGCTGACTACAATATTCTGTGTTGCTTTGGTGTGGTGGGTGTGCGTCATAGCTGACTACAATATTCTGTGTTGCTTTGGCGTGGTGGGTGTGTGTCATAGCTGACTACAATATTCTGTGTTGCTTTGGTGTGGTGGGTGTGCGTCATAGCTGACTACAATATTCTGTGTTGCTTTGGCGTGATGGGTGTGCGTCATAGCTGACTACAATATTCTGTGTTGCTTTGGCATGGTGGGTGTGCGTCATAGCTGACTACAATATTCTGTGTTGCTTTGGCGTGGTGGGTGGGTGTCATAGCTGACTACAATATTCTGTGTTGCTTTGGCGTGGTGGGTGTGCGTCATAGCTGACTACAATATTCTGTGTTGCTTTGGTGTGGTGGGTGTGCGTCATAGCTGACTACAATATTCTGTGTTGCTTTGGCATGGTGGGTGTGCGTCATAGCTGACTACAATATTCTGTGTTGCTTTGGCGTGGTGGGTGGGTGTCATAGCTGACTACAATATTCTGTGTTGCTTTGGCATGGTGGGTGTGCGTCATAGCTGAATACAATATTCTGTGTTGCTTTGGCGTGGTGGGTGTGCGTCATAGCTGACTACAATATTCTGTGTTGCTTTGGCGTGGTGGGTGTGCGTCATAGCTGACTACAATATTCTGTGTTGCTTTGGCGTGGTGGGTGTGCGTCATAGCTGACTACAATATTCTGTGTTGCTTTGGCGTGGTGGGTGTGCATCATAGCTGACTACAATATTCTGTGTTGCTTTGCGTGGTGGGTGTGCGTCATAGCTGACTACAATATTCTGTGTTGCTTTGCGTGGTGGGTGTGCATCATAGGTGACTACAATATTCTGTGTTGCTTTGGCGTGGTGGGTGTGCGTCATAGGTGACTACAATATTCTGTGTTGCTTTGGCGTGGTGGGTGTGCATCATAGCTGACTACAATATTCTGTGTTGCTTTGGCGTGGTGGGTGTGCGTCATAGGTGACTACAATATTCTGTGTTGCTTTGGCGTGGTGGGTGTGCGTCATAGCTGACTACAATATTCTGTGTTGCTTTGGCGTGGTGGGTGTGCGTCATAGCTGACTACAATATTCTGTGTTGCTTTGGCATGGTGGGTGTGCGTCATAGCTGACTACAATATTCTGTGTTGCTTTGGCGTGGTGGGTGGGTGTCATAGCTGACTACAATATTCTGTGTTGCTTTGGCATGGTGGGTGTGCGTCATAGCTGACTACAATATTCTGTGTTGCTTTGGCGTGGTGGGTGTGCGTCATAGCTGACTACAATATTCTGTGTTGCTTTGGCGTGGTGGGTGTGCGTCATAGCTGACTACAATATTCTGTGTTGCTTTGGCGTGGTGGGTGTGCGTCATAGCTGACTACAATATTCTGTGTTGCTTTGGCGTGGTGGGTGTGCGTCATAGCTGACTACAATATTCTGTGTTGCTTTGCGTGGTGGGTGTGCATCATAGGTGACTACAATATTCTGTGTTGCTTTGGCGTGGTGGGTGTGCGTCATAGCTGACTACAATATTCTGTGTTGCTTTAGAGTGGTGGGTGTGCGTCATAGCTGACTACAATATTCTGTGTTGCTTTGGCGTGATGGGTGTGCGTCATAGCTGACTACAATATTCTGTGTTGCTTTGGCATGGTGGGTGTGCGTCATAGCTGACTACAATATTCTGTGTTGCTTTGGCGTGGTGGGTGGGTGTCATAGCTGACTACAATATTCTGTGTTGCTTTGCGTGGTGGGTGTGCATCATAGGTGACTACAATATTCTGTGTTGCTTTGGCATGGTGGGTGTGCGTCATAGCTGACTACAATATTCTGTGTTGCTTTAGAGTGGTGGGTGTGCGTCATAGCTGACTACAATATTCTGTGTTGCTTTGGCGTGGTGGGTGTGCGTCATAGCTGACTACAATATTCTGTGTTGCTTTGGAGTGGTGGGTGTGTCATAGCTGACTACAATATTCTGTGTTGCTTTGCGTGGTGGGTCTGTGTCATAGCTGACTACAATATTCTGTGTTGCTTTGGCGTGATGGGTGTGCGTCATAGCTGACTACAATATTCTGTGTTGCTTTGGAGTGGTGGGTGTGCGTCATAGCTGACTACAATATTCTTTGTTGCTTTGGAGTGGTGGGTGTGCGTCATAGCTGACTACAATATTCTGTGTTGCTTTGCGTGGTGGGTGTGTGTCATAGCTGACTACAATATTCTGTGTTGCTTTGCATGGTGGGTGTGCATCATAGCTGACTACAATATTCTGTGTTGCTTTGCGTGGTGTGTGTGCGTCATAGCTGACTACAATATTCTGTGTTGCTTTGCGTGGTGGGTGTGCATAATAGCTGACTACAATATTCTGTGTTGCTTTGGCGTGGTGGGTGTGTTTCATAGCTGACTACAATATTCTGTGTTGCTTTGGCGTTGTGGGTGTGCGTCATAGCTGACTACAATATTCTGTGTTGCTTTGGCGTGGTGGGTGTGTGTCATAGCTGACTACAATATTCTGTGTTGCTTTGGCGTGATGGGTGTGCGTCATAGCTGACTACAATATTCTGTGTTGCTTTGGCATGATGGGTGTGCGTCATAGCTGACTACAATATTCTGTGTTGCTTTGGCGTGGTGGGTGTGTCATAGCTGACTACAATATTCTGTGTTGCTTTGGCGTGGTGGGTGTGCGTCATAGCTGACTACAATATTCTGTGTTGCTTTGGCGTGGTGGGTGGGTGTCATAGCTGACTACAATATTCTGTGTTGCTTTGGCGTGGTGGGTGTGCGTCATAGCTGACTACAATATTCTGTGTTGCTTTGGTGTGGTGGGTGTGCGTCATAGCTGACTACAATATTCTGTGTTGCTTTGGCGTGGTGGGTGTGTGTCATAGCTGACTACAATATTCTGTGTTGCTTTGGTGTGGTGGGTGTGCGTCATAGCTGACTACAATATTCTGTGTTGCTTTGGCGTGATGGGTGTGCGTCATAGCTGACTACAATATTCTGTGTTGCTTTGGCATGGTGGGTGTGCGTCATAGCTGACTACAATATTCTGTGTTGCTTTGGCGTGGTGGGTGGGTGTCATAGCTGACTACAATATTCTGTGTTGCTTTGGCGTGGTGGGTGTGCGTCATAGCTGACTACAATATTCTGTGTTGCTTTGGTGTGGTGGGTGTGCGTCATAGCTGACTACAATATTCTGTGTTGCTTTGGCGTGGTGGGTGTGTGTCATAGCTGACTACAATATTCTGTGTTGCTTTGGCGTGGTGGGTGTGCATCATAGCTGACTACAATATTCTGTGTTGCTTTGGCGTGGTGGGTGTGCGTCATAGCTGACTACAATATTCTGTGTTGCTTTGCGTGGTGTGTGTGCATCATAGCTGACTACAATATTCTGTGTTGCTTTGGCGTGGTGTGTGTGCGTCATAGCTGACTACAATATTCTGTGTTGCTTTGCGTGGTGTGTGTGCGTCATAGCTGACTACAATATTCTGTGTTGCTTTGCGTGGTGTGTGTGCGTCATAGCTGACTACAATATTCTGTGTTGCTTTGCGTGCTGGGTGTGCATCATAGCTGACTACAATATTCTGTGTTGCTTTGGAGTGGTGGGTGTGCGTCATAGCTGACTACAATATTCTGTGTTGCTTTGGCGTGGTGGGTGGGTGTCATAGCTGACTACAATATTCTGTGTTGCTTTGGCGTGGTGGGTGTGTCATAGCTGACTACAATATTCTATGTTGCTTTGGCATGGTGGGTGTGCGTCATAGCTGACTACAATATTCTGTGTTGCTTTGGCGTGGTGGGTGTGCGTCATAGCTGACTACAATATTCTGTGTTGCTTTGGCGTGGTGGGTGTGCGTCATAGCTGACTACAATATTCTGTGTTGCTTTGGTGTGGTGGGTGTGCGTCATAGCTGACTACAATATTCTGTGTTGCTTTGGCGTGGTGGGTGTGTGTCATAGCTGACTACAATATTCTGTGTTGCTTTGGCGTGATGGGTGTGCGTCATAGCTGACTACAATATTCTGTGTTGCTTTGGCATGGTGGGTGTGCGTCATAGCTGACTACAATATTCTGTGTTGCTTTGGCGTGGTGGGTGGGTGTCATAGCTGACTACAATATTCTGTGTTGCTTTGGCATGGTGGGTGTGCGTCATAGCTGACTACAATATTCTGTGTTGCTTTGGCGTGGTGGGTGTGCGTCATAGCTGACTTCAATATTCTGTGTTGCTTTGGCGTGGTGGGTGTGTTTCATAGCTGACTACAATATTCTGTGTTGCTTTGCATGGTGGGTGTGCATCATAGCTGACTACAATATTCTGTGTTGCTTTGGCGTGGTGGGTGTGTGTCATAGCTGACTACAATATTCTGTGTTGCTTTGCATGGTGGGTGTGCATCATAGCTGACTACAATATTCTGTGTTGCTTTGCGTGGTGTGTGTGCGTCATAGCTGACTACAATATTCTGTGTTGCTTTGCGTGGTGGGTGTGCATTATAGCTGACTACAATATTCTGTGTTGCTTTGGCATGGTGGGTGTGTTTCATAGCTGACTACAATATTCTGTGTGCTTTGGCGTGGTGGGTGTGCGTCATAGCTGACTACAATATTCTGTGTTGCTTTGGCGTGGTGGGTGTGTGTCATAGCTGGCTACAATATTCTGTGCTGCTTTGGCGTGATGGGTGTGCGTCATAGCTGACTACAATATTCTGTGTTGCTTTGGCATGGTGGGTGTGCGTCATAGCTGACTACAATATTCTGTGTTGCTTTGGAGTGGTGGGTGTGCGTCATAGCT
Source organism: Pseudophryne corroboree (assembly GCF_028390025.1). Classification (NCBI taxonomy): domain Eukaryota; kingdom Metazoa; phylum Chordata; class Amphibia; order Anura; family Myobatrachidae; genus Pseudophryne; species Pseudophryne corroboree. Next base: position 2,472,965 of record NW_026967541.1, read on the forward strand.
GACTACAAAATTCTGTGTTGATTTGGCGTGGTGGGTGGGTGTCATAGCTGACTACAATATTCTGTGTTGCTTTGGCGTGGTGGGTGTGTCATAGCTGACTACAATATTCTGTGTTGCTTTGGCGTGGTGGGTGTGCGTCATAGCTGACTACAATATTCTGTGTTGCTTTGGCGTGGTGGGTGGGTGTCATAGCTGACTACAATATTCTGTGTTGCTTTGGCGTGGTGGGTGTGCGTCATAGCTGACTACAATATTCTGTGTTGCTTTGGTGTGGTGGGTGTGCGTCATAGCTGACTACAATATTCTGTGTTGCTTTGGCGTGGTGGGTGTGCGTCATAGCTGACTACAATATTCTGTGTTGCTTTGGCGTGGTGTGTGTGCGTCATAGCTGACTACAATATTCTGTGTTGCTTTGCGTGGTGTGTGTGCGTCATAGCTGACTACAATATTCTGTGTTGCTTTGCATGGTGTATGTGCGTCATAGCTGACTACAATATTCTGTGTTGCTTTGCGTGGTGTGTGTGCGTCATAGCTGACTACAATATTCTGTGTTGCTTTGCGTGGTGGGTGTGCATCATAGCTGACTACAATATTCTGTGTTGCTTTGCGTGGTGAATGTGCGTCATAGCTGACTACAATATTCTGTGTTGCTTTGGTGTGGTGGGTGTGCGTCATAGCTGACTACAATATTCTGTGTTGCTTTGGCGTGGTGGGTGTGTTTCATAGCTGACTACAATATTCTGTGTTGCTTTGCATGGTGGGTGTGCATCATAGCTGACTACAATATTCTGTGTTGCTTTGCATGGTGGGTGTGCATCATAGCTGACTACAATATTCTGTGTTGCTTTGCGTGGTGTGTGTGCGTCATAGCTGACTACAATATTCTGTGTTGCTTTGCGTGGTGGATGTGCATCATAGCTGACTACAATATTCTGTGTTGCTTTGGCGTGGTGGGTGTGTTTCATAGCTGACTACAATATTCTGTGTTGCTTTAGAAGGTGGGTGTGCGTCATAGCTGACTACAATATTCTGTGTTGCTTTGGCGTGGTGGGTGTGTGTCATAGCTGACTACAATATTCTGTGTTGCTTTGGCGTGATGGGTGTGCGTCATAGCTGACTACAATATTCTGTGTTGCTTTGGCGTGGTGTGTGTGCGTCATAGCTGACTACAATATTCTGTGTTGCTTTGCGTGCTGGGTGTGCATCATAGCTGACTACAATATTCTGTGTTGCTTTGGAGTGGTGGGTGTGCGTCATAGCTGACTACAATATTCTGTGTTGCTTTGGCGTGGTGGGTGGGTGTCATAGCTGACTACAATATTCTGTGTTGCTTTGGCGTGGTGGGTGTGTCATAGCTGACTACAATATTCTATGTTTCTTTGGCATGGTGGGTGTGCGTCATAGCTGACTACAATATTCTGTGTTGCTTTGGCGTGGTGGGTGTGCGTCATAGCTGACTACAATATTCTGTGTTGCTTTGGCGTGGTGGGTGTGCGTCATAGCTGACTACAATATTCTGTGTTGCTTTGGCGTGATGGGTGTGCGTCATAGCTGACTACAATATTCTGTGTTGCTTTGGCATGGTGGGTGTGCGTCATAGCTGACTACAATATTCTGTGTTGCTTTGGCGTGGTGGGTGGGTGTCATAGCTGACTACAATATTCTGTGTTGCTTTGGCATGGTGGGTGTGCGTCATAGCTGACTACAATATTCTGTGTTGCTTTGGCGTGGTGGGTGGGTGTCATAGCTGACTACAATATTCTGTGTTGCTTTGGCGTGGTGGGTGTGCATCATAGCTGACTACAATATTCTGTGTTGCTTTGCGTGGTGGGTGTGTGTCATAGCTGACTATAATATTCTGTGTTGCTTTGGCGTGATGGGTGTGCGTCATAGCTGACTACAATATTCTGTGTTGCTTTGGCATGGTGGGTGTGCGTCATAGCTGACTACAATATTCTGTGTTGCTTTGGCGTGGTGGGTGGGTGTCATAGCTGACTACAATATTCTGTGTTGCTTTGGCATGGTGGGTGTGCGTCATAGCTGACTACAATATTCTGTGTTGCTTTGGCGTGGTGGGTGGGTGTCATAGCTGACTACAATATTCTGTGTTGCTTTGGCGTGGTGGGTGTGCATCATAGCTGACTACAATATTCTGTGTTGCTTTGCGTGGTGGGTGTGTGTCATAGCTGACTATAATATTCTGTGTTGCTTTGCATGGTGGGTGTGCATCATAGCTGACTACAATATTCTGTGTTGCTTTGCGTGGTGTGTGTGCGTCATAGCTGACTACAATATTCTGTGTTGCTTTGCGTGGTGGGTGTGCATAATAGCTGACTACAATATTCTGTGTTGCTTTGGCGTGGTGGGTGTGTTTCATAGCTGACTACAATATTCTGTGTTGCTTTGGCGTGGTGGGTGTGCGTCATAGCTGACTACAATATTCTGTGTTGCTTTGGCATGGTGGGTGTGTGTCATAGCTGACTACAATATTCTGTGTTGCTTTGGCGTGATGGGTGTGCGTCATAGCTGACTACAATATTCTGTGTTGCTTTGGCATGATGGGTGTGCGTCATAGCTGACTACAATATTCTGTGTTGCTTTGGCGTGGTGGGTGTGTCATAGCTGACTACAATATTCTGTGTTGCTTTGGCGTGGTGGGTGTGCGTCATAGCTGACTACAATATTCTGTGTTGCTTTGGCGTGGTGGGTGGGTGTCATAGCTGACTACAATATTCTGTGTTGCTTTGGCGTGGTGGGTGTGCGTCATAGCTGACTACAATATTCTGTGTTGCTTTGGTGTGGTGGGTGTGCGTCATAGCTGACTACAATATTCTGTGTTGCTTTGGCATGGTGGGTGTGTGTCATAGCTGACTACAATATTCTGTGTTGCTTTGGTGTGGTGGGTGTGCGTCATAGCTGACTACAATATTCTGTGTTGCTTTGGCGTGATGGGTGTGCGTCATAGCTGACTACAATATTCTGTGTTGCTTTGGCATGGTGGGTGTGCGTCATAGCTGACTACAATATTCTGTGTTGCTTTGGCGTGGTGGGTGGGTGTCATAGCTGACTACAATATTCTGTGTTGCTTTGGCGTGGTGGGTGTGCGTCATAGCTGACTACAATATTCTGTGTTGCTTTGGTGTGGTGGGTGTGCGTCATAGCTGACTACAATATTCTGTGTTGCTTTGGCGTGGTGGGTGTGTGTCATAGCTGACTACAATATTCTGTGTTGCTTTGGCGTGGTGGGTGTGCATCATAGCTGACTACAATATTCTGTGTTGCTTTGGCGTGGTGGGTGTGCGTCATAGCTGACTACAATATTCTGTGTTGCTTTGCGTGGTGTGTGTGCATCATAGCTGACTACAATATTCTGTGTTGCTTTGGCGTGGTGTGTGTGCGTCATAGCTGACTACAATATTCTGTGTTGCTTTGCGTGGTGTGTGTGCGTCATAGCTGACTACAATATTCTGTGTTGCTTTGCGTGGTGTGTGTGCGTCATAGCTGACTACAATATTCTGTGTTGCTTTGCGTGCTGGGTGTGCATCATAGCTGACTACAATATTCTGTGTTGCTTTGGAGTGGTGGGTGTGCGTCATAGCTGACTACAATATTCTGTGTTGCTTTGGCGTGGTGGGTGGGTGTCATAGCTGACTACAATATTCTGTGTTGCTTTGGCGTGGTGGGTGTGCGTCATAGCTGACTACAATATTCTGTGTTGCTTTGGCGTGGTGGGTGTGCGTCATAGCTGACTACAATATTCTGTGTTGCTTTGGCGTGGTGGGTGTGCGTCATAGCTGACTACAATATTCTGTGTTGCTTTGGTGTGGTGGGTGTGCGTCATAGCTGACTACAATATTCTGTGTTGCTTTGGCGTGGTGGGTGTGTGTCATAGCTGACTACAATATTCTGTGTTGCTTTGGCGTGATGGGTGTGCGTCATAGCTGACTACAATATTCTGTGTTGCTTTGGCATGGTGGGTGTGCGTCATAGCTGACTACAATATTCTGTGTTGCTTTGGCGTGGTGGGTGGGTGTCATAGCTGACTACAATATTCTGTGTTGCTTTGGCGTGGTGGGTGTGCATCATAGCTGACTACAATATTCTGTGTTGCTTTGCGTGGTGGGTGTGTGTCATAGCTGACTATAATATTCTGTGTTGCTTTGCATGGTGGGTGTGCATCATAGCTGACTACAATATTCTGTGTTGCTTTGCGTGGTGTGTGTGCGTCATAGCTGACTACAATATTCTGTGTTGCTTTGCGTGGTGGGTGTGCATAATAGCTGACTACAATATTCTGTGTTGCTTTGGCGTGGTGGGTGTGTTTCATAGCTGACTACAATATTCTGTGTTGCTTTGGCGTGGTGGGTGTGCGTCATAGCTGACTACAATATTCTGTGTTGCTTTGGCATGGTGGGTGTGTGTCATAGCTGACTACAATATTCTGTGTTGCTTTGGCGTGATGGGTGTGCGTCATAGCTGACTACAATATTCTGTGTTGCTTTGGCATGATGGGTGTGCGTCATAGCTGACTACAATATTCTGTGTTGCTTTGGCGTGGTGGGTGTGTCATAGCTGACTACAATATTCTGTGTTGCTTTGGCGTGGTGGGTGTGCGTCATAGCTGACTACAATATTCTGTGTTGCTTTGGCGTGGTGGGTGGGTGTCATAGCTGACTACAATATTCTGTGTTGCTTTGGCGTGGTGGGTGTGCGTCATAGCTGACTACAATATTCTGTGTTGCTTTGGTGTGGTGGGTGTGCGTCATAGCTGACTACAATATTCTGTGTTGCTTTGGCATGGTGGGTGTGTGTCATAGCTGACTACAATATTCTGTGTTGCTTTGGTGTGGTGGGTGTGCGTCATAGCTGACTACAATATTCTGTGTTGCTTTGGCGTGATGGGTGTGCGTCATAGCTGACTACAATATTCTGTGTTGCTTTGGCATGGTGGGTGTGCGTCATAGCTGACTACAATATTCTGTGTTGCTTTGGCGTGGTGGGTGGGTGTCATAGCTGACTACAATATTCTGTGTTGCTTTGGCGTGGTGGGTGTGCGTCATAGCTGACTACAATATTCTGTGTTGCTTTGGTGTGGTGGGTGTGCTTCATAGCTGACTACAATATTCTGTGTTGCTTTGGCGTGGTGGGTGTGTGTCATAGCTGACTACAATATTCTGTGTTGCTTTGGCGTGGTGGGTGTGCATCATAGCTGACTACAATATTCTGTGTTGCTTTGGCGTGGTGGGTGTGCGTCATAGCTGACTACAATATTCTGTGTTGCTTTGCGTGGTGTGTGTGCATCATAGCTGACTACAATATTCTGTGTTGCTTTGGCGTGGTGTGTGTGCGTCATAGCTGACTACAATATTCTGTGTTGCTTTGCGTGGTGTGTGTGCGTCATAGCTGACTACAATATTCTGTGTTGCTTTGCGTGGTGTGTGTGCGTCATAGCTGACTACAATATTCTGTGTTGCTTTGCGTGCTGGGTGTGCATCATAGCTGACTACAATATTCTGTGTTGCTTTGGAGTGGTGGGTGTGCGTCATAGCTGACTACAATATTATGTGTTGCTTTGGCGTGGTGGGTGGGTGTCATAGCTGACTACAATATTCTGTGTTGCTTTGGCGTGGTGGGTGTGCGTCATAGCTGACTACAATATTCTGTGTTGCTTTGGCGTGGTGGGTGTGCGTCATAGCTGACTACAATATTCTGTGTTGCTTTGGCGTGGTGGGTGTGCGTCATAGCTGACTACAATATTCTGTGTTGCTTTGGTGTGGTGGGTGTGCGTCATAGCTGACTACAATATTCTGTGTTGCTTTGGCGTGGTGGGTGTGTGTCATAGCTGACTACAATATTCTGTGTTGCTTTGGCGTGATGGGTGTGCGTCATAGCTGACTACAATATTCTGTGTTGCTTTGGCATGGTGGGTGTGCGTCATAGCTGACTACAATATTCTGTGTTGCTTTGGCGTGGTGGGTGGGTGTCATAGCTGACTACAATATTCTGTGTTGCTTTGGCGTGGTGGGTGTGCATCATAGCTGACTACAATATTCTGTGTTGCTTTGCGTGGTGGGTGTGTGTCATAGCTGACTATAATATTCTGTGTTGCTTTGCATGGTGGGTGTGCATCATAGCTGACTACAATATTCTGTGTTGCTTTGCGTGGTGTGTGTGCGTCATAGCTGACTACAATATTCTGTGTTGCTTTGCGTGGTGGGTGTGCATAATAGCTGACTACAATATTCTGTGTTGCTTTGGCGTGGTGGGTGTGTTTCATAGCTGACTACAATATTCTGTGTTGCTTTGGCGTGGTGGGTGTGCGTCATAGCTGACTACAATATTCTGTGTTGCTTTGGCATGGTGGGTGTGTGTCATAGCTGACTACAATATTCTGTGTTGCTTTGGCGTGATGGGTGTGCGTCATAGCTGACTACAATATTCTGTGTTGCTTTGGCATGATGGGTGTGCGTCATAGCTGACTACAATATTCTGTGTTGCTTTGGCGTGGTGGGTGTGTCATAGCTGACTACAATATTCTGTGTTGCTTTGGCGTGGTGGGTGTGCGTCATAGCTGACTACAATATTCTGTGTTGCTTTGGCGTGGTGGGTGGGTGTCATAGCTGACTACAATATTCTGTGTTGCTTTGGCGTGGTGGGTGTGCGTCATAGCTGACTACAATATTCTGTGTTGCTTTGGTGTGGTGGGTGTGCGTCATAGCTGACTACAATATTCTGTGTTGCTTTGGCATGGTGGGTGTGTGTCATAGCTGACTACAATATTCTGTGTTGCTTTGGTGTGGTGGGTGTGCGTCATAGCTGACTACAATATTCTGTGTTGCTTTGGCGTGATGGGTGTGCGTCATAGCTGACTACAATATTCTGTGTTGCTTTGGCATGGTGGGTGTGCGTCATAGCTGACTACAATATTCTGTGTTGCTTTGGCGTGGTGGGTGGGTGTCATAGCTGACTACAATATTCTGTGTTGCTTTGGCGTGGTGGGTGTGCGTCATAGCTGACTACAATATTCTGTGTTGCTTTGGTGTGGTGGGTGTGCGTCATAGCTGACTACAATATTCTGTGTTGCTTTGGCGTGGTGGGTGTGTGTCATAGCTGACTACAATATTCTGTGTTGCTTTGGCGTGGTGGGTGTGCATCATAGCTGACTACAATATTCTGTGTTGCTTTGGCGTGGTGGGTGTGCGTCATAGCTGACTACAATATTCTGTGTTGCTTTGCGTGGTGTGTGTGCATCATAGCTGACTACAATATTCTGTGTTGCTTTGGCGTGGTGTGTGTGCGTCATAGCTGACTACAATATTCTGTGTTGCTTTGCGTGGTGTGTGTGCGTCATAGCTGACTACAATATTCTGTGTTGCTTTGCGTGGTGTGTGTGCGTCATAGCTGACTACAATATTCTGTGTTGCTTTGCGTGCTGGGTGTGCATCATAGCTGACTACAATATTCTGTGTTGCTTTGGAGTGGTGGGTGTGCGTCATAGCTGACTACAATATTCTGTGTTGCTTTGGCGTGGTGGGTGGGTGTCATAGCTGACTACAATATTCTGTGTTGCTTTGGCGTGGTGGGTGTGCGTCATAGCTGACTACAATATTCTGTGTTGCTTTGGCGTGGTGGGTGTGCGTCACAGCTGACTACAATATTCTGTGTTGCTTTGGCGTGGTGGGTGTGCGTCATAGCTGACTACAATATTCTGTGTTGCTTTGGTGTGGTGGGTGTGCGTCATAGCTGACTACAATATTCTGTGTTGCTTTGGCGTGGTGGGTGTGTGTCATAGCTGACTACAATATTCTGTGTTGCTTTGGCGTGATGGGTGTGCGTCATAGCTGACTACAATATTCTGTGTTGCTTTGGCATGGTGGGTGTGCGTCATAGCTGACTACAATATTCTGTGTTGCTTTGGCGTGGTGGGTGGGTGTCATAGCTGACTACAATATTCTGTGTTGCTTTGGCGTGGTGGGTGGGTGTCATAGCTGACTACAATATTCTGTGTTGCTTTGGCGTGGTGGGTGTGCGTCATAGCTGACTACAATATTCTGTGTTGCTTTGGCGTGGTGGGTGTGCGTCATAGCTGACTACAATATTCTGTGTTGCTTTGGTGTGGTGGGTGTGCGTCATAGCTGACTACAATATTCTGTGTTGCTTTGGCGTGGTGGGTGTGTGTCATAGCTGACTACAATATTCTGTGTTGCTTTGGCGTGATGGGTGTGCGTCATAGCTGACTACAATATTCTGTGTTGCTTTGGCATGGTGGGTGTGCGTCATAGCTGACTACAATATTCTGTGTTGCTTTGGCGTGGTGGGTGGGTGTCATAGCTGACTACAATATTCTGTGTTGCTTTGGCGTGGTGGGTGTGCATCATAGCTGACTACAATATTCTGTGTTGCTTTGCGTGGTGGGTGTGTGTCATAGCTGACTATAATATTCTGTGTTGCTTTGCATGGTGGGTGTGCATCATAGCTGACTACAATATTCTGTGTTGCTTTGCGTGGTGTGTGTGCGTCATAGCTGACTACAATATTCTGTGTTGCTTTGCGTGGTGGGTGTGCATAATAGCTGACTACAATATTCTGTGTTGCTTTGGCGTGGTGGGTGTGTTTCATAGCTGACTACAATATTCTGTGTTGCTTTGGCGTGGTGGGTGTGCGTCATAGCTGACTACAATATTCTGTGTTGCTTTGGCATGGTGGGTGTGTGTCATAGCTGACTACAATATTCTGTGTTGCTTTGGCGTGATGGGTGTGCGTCATAGCTGACTACAATATTCTGTGTTGCTTTGGCATGATGGGTGTGCGTCATAGCTGACTACAATATTCTGTGTTGCTTTGGCGTGGTGGGTGTGTCATAGCTGACTACAATATTCTGTGTTGCTTTGGCGTGGTGGGTGTGCGTCATAGCTGACTACAATATTCTGTGTTGCTTTGGCGTGGTGGGTGGGTGTCATAGCTGACTACAATATTCTGTGTTGCTTTGGCGTGGTGGGTGTGCGTCATAGCTGACTACAATATTCTGTGTTGCTTTGGTGTGGTGGGTGTGCGTCATAGCTGACTACAATATTCTGTGTTGCTTTGGCATGGTGGGTGTGTGTCATAGCTGACTACAATATTCTGTGTTGCTTTGGTGTGGTGGGTGTGCGTCATAGCTGACTACAATATTCTGTGTTGCTTTGGCATGGTGGGTGTGCGTCATAGCTGACTACAATATTCTGTGTTGCTTTGGCGTGGTGGGTGGGTGTCATAGCTGACTACAATATTCTGTGTTGCTTTGGCGTGGTGGGTGTGCGTCATAGCTGACTACAATATTCTGTGTTGCTTTGGTGTGGTGGGTGTGCGTCATAGCTGACTACAATATTCTGTGTTGCTTTGGCGTGGTGGGTGTGTGTCATAGCTGACTACAATATTCTGTGTTGCTTTGGCGTGGTGGGTGTGCATCATAGCTGACTACAATATTCTGTGTTGCTTTGGCGTGGTGGGTGTGCGTCATAGCTGACTACAATATTCTGTGTTGCTTTGCGTGGTGTGTGTGCATCATAGCTGACTACAATATTCTGTGTTGCTTTGGCGTGGTGTGTGTGCGTCATAGCTGACTACAATATTCTGTGTTGCTTTGCGTGGTGTGTGTGCGTCATAGCTGACTACAATATTCTGTGTTGCTTTGCGTGGTGTGTGTGCGTCATAGCTGACTACAATATTCTGTGTTGCTTTGCGTGCTGGGTGTGCATCATAGCTGACTACAATATTCTGTGTTGCTTTGGAGTGGTGGGTGTGCGTCATAGCTGACTACAATATTCTGTGTTGCTTTGGCGTGGTGGGTGGGTGTCATAGCTGACTACAATATTCTGTGTTGCTTTGGCGTGGTGGGTGTGCGTCATAGCTGACTACAATATTCTGTGTTGCTTTGGCGTGGTGGGTGTGCGTCACAGCTGACTACAATATTCTGTGTTGCTTTGGCGTGGTGGGTGTGCGTCATAGCTGACTACAATATTCTGTGTTGCTTTGGTGTGGTGGGTGTGCGTCATAGCTGACTACAATATTCTGTGTTGCTTTGGCGTGGTGGGTGTGTGTCATAGCTGACTACAATATTCTGTGTTGCTTTGGCGTGATGGGTGTGCGTCATAGCTGACTACAATATTCTGTGTTGCTTTGGCATGGTGGGTGTGCGTCATAGCTGACTACAATATTCTGTGTTGCTTTGGCGTGGTGGGTGGGTGTCATAGCTGACTACAATATTCTGTGTTGCTTTGGCGTGGTGGGTGGGTGTCATAGCTGACTACAATATTCTGTGTTGCTTTGGCGTGGTGGGTGTGCGTCATAGCTGACTACAATATTCTGTGTTGCTTTGGTGTGGTGGGTGTGCGTCATAGCTGACTACAATATTCTGTGTTGCTTTGGCGTGGTGGGTGTGCGTCATAGCTGACTACAATATTCTGTGTTGCTTTGGCGTGGTGTGTGTGCGTCATAGCTGACTACAATATTCTGTGTTGCTTTGTGTGGTGTGTGTGCGTCATAGCTGACTACAATATTCTGTGTTGCTTTGCATGGTGTATGTGCGTCATAGCTGACTACAATATTCTGTGTTGCTTTGCGTGGTGTGTGTGCGTCATAGCTGACTACAATATTCTGTGTTGCTTTGCGTGGTGGGTGTGCATCATAGCTGACTACAATATTCTGTGTTGCTTTGCGTGGTGAATGTGCGTCATAGCTGACTACAATATTCTGTGTTGCTTTGGTGTGGTGGGTGTGCGTCATAGCTGACTACAATATTCTGTGTTGCTTTGGCGTGGTGGGTGTGTTTCATAGCTGACTACAATATTCTGTGTTGCTTTGCATGGTGGGTGTGCATCATAGCTGACTACAATATTCTGTGTTGCTTTGCATGGTGGGTGTGCATCATAGCTGACTACAATATTCTGTGTTGCTTTGCGTGGTGTGTGTGCGTCATAGCTGACTACAATATTCTGTGTTGCTTTGCGTGGTGGGTGTGCATCATAGCTGACTACAATATTCTGTGTTGCTTTGGCGTGGTGGGTGTGTTTCATAGCTGACTACAATATTCTGTGTTGCTTTAGAAGGTGGGTGTGCGTCATAGCTGACTACAATATTCTGTGTTGCTTTGGCGTGGTGGGTGTGTGTCATAGCTGACTACAATATTCTGTGTTGCTTTGGCGTGATGGGTGTGCGTCATAGCTGACTACAATATTCTGTGTTGCTTTGCGTGGTGTGTGTGCGTCATAGCTGACTACAATATTCTGTGTTGCTTTGCGTGCTGGGTGTGCATCATAGCTGACTACAATATTCTGTGTTGCTTTGGAGTGGTGGGTGTGCGTCATAGCTGACTACAATATTCTGTGTTGCTTTGGCGTGGTGGGTGGGTGTCATAGCTGACTACAATATTCTGTGTTGCTTTGGCGTGGTGGGTGTGTCATAGCTGACTACAATATTCTATGTTTCTTTGGCATGGTGGGTGTGCGTCATAGCTGACTACAATATTCTGTGTTGCTTTGGCGTGGTGGGTGTGCGTCATAGCTGACTACAATATTCTGTGTTGCTTTGGCGTGGTGGGTGTGCGTCATAGCCGACTACAATATTCTGTGTTGCTTTGGCGTGATGGGTGTGCGTCATAGCTGACTACAATATTCTGTGTTGCTTTGGCATGGTGGGTGTGCGTCATAGCTGACTACAATATTCTGTGTTGCTTTGGCGTGGTGGGTGGGTGTCATAGCTGACTACAATATTCTGTGTTGCTTTGGCATGGTGGGTGTGCGTCATAGCTGACTACAATATTCTGTGTTGCTTTGGCGTGGTGGGTGTGCGTCATAGCTGACTACAATATTCTGTGTTGCTTTGGCGTGGTGGGTGTGCATCATAGCTGACTACAATATTCTGTGTTGCTTTGCGTGGTGGGTGTGTGTCATAGCTGACTATAATATTCTGTGTTGCTTTGCATGGTGGGTGTGCATCATAGCTGACTACAATATTCTGTGTTGCTTTGCGTGGTGTGTGTGCGTCATAGCTGACTACAATATTCTGTGTTGCTTTGCGTGGTGGGTGTGCATAATAGCTGACTACAATATTCTGTGTTGCTTTGGCGTGGTGGGTGTGTTTCATAGCTGACTACAATATTCTGTGTTGCTTTGGCGTGGTGGGTGTGCGTCATAGCTGACTACAATATTCTGTGTTGCTTTGGCATGGTGGGTGTGTGTCATAGCTGACTACAATATTCTGTGTTGCTTTGGCGTGATGGGTGTGCGTCATAGCTGACTACAATATTCTGTGTTGCTTTGGCATGATGGGTGTGCGTCATAGCTGACTACAATATTCTGTGTTGCTTTGGCGTGGTGGGTGTGTCATAGCTGACTACAATATTCTGTGTTGCTTTGGCGTGGTGGGTGTGCGTCATAGCTGACTACAATATTCTGTGTTGCTTTGGCGTGGTGGGTGGGTGTCATAGCTGACTACAATATTCTGTGTTGCTTTGGCGTGGTGGGTGTGCGTCATAGCTGACTACAATATTCTGTGTTGCTTTGGTGTGGTGGGTGTGCGTCATAGCTGACTACAATATTCTGTGTTGCTTTGGCATGGTGGGTGTGTGTCATAGCTGACTACAATATTCTGTGTTGCTTTGGTGTGGTGGGTGTGCGTCATAGCTGACTACAATATTCTGTGTTGCTTTGGCGTGATGGGTGTGCGTCATAGCTGACTACAATATTCTGTGTTGCTTTGGCATGGTGGGTGTGCGTCATAGCTGACTACAATATTCTGTGTTGCTTTGGCGTGGTGGGTGGGTGTCATAGCTGACTACAATATTCTGTGTTGCTTTGGCGTGGTGGGTGTGCGTCATAGCTGACTACAATATTCTGTGTTGCTTTGGTGTGGTGGGTGTGCGTCATAGCTGACTACAATATTCTGTGTTGCTTTGGCGTATTGGGTGTGTGTCATAGCTGACTACAATATTCTGTGTTGCTTTGGCGTGGTGGGTGTGCATCATAGCTGACTACAATATTCTGTGTTGCTTTGGCGTGGTGGGTGTGCGTCATAGCTGACTACAATATTCTGTGTTGCTTTGCGTGGTGTGTGTGCATCATAGCTGACTACAATATTCTGTGTTGCTTTGGCGTGGTGTGTGTGCGTCATAGCTGACTACAATATTCTGTGTTGCTTTGCGTGGTGTGTGTGCGTCATAGCTGACTACAATATTCTGTGTTGCTTTGCGTGGTGTGTGTGCGTCATAGCTGACTACAATATTCTGTGTTGCTTTGCGTGCTGGGTGTGCATCATAGCTGACTACAATATTCTGTGTTGCTTTGGAGTGGTGGGTGTGCGTCATAGCTGACTACAATATTCTGTGTTGCTTTGGCGTGGTGGGTGGGTGTCATAGCTGACTACAATATTCTGTGTTGCTTTGGCGTGGTGGGTGTGCATCATAGCTGACTACAATATTCTGTGTTGCTTTGGCGTGGTGGGTGTGCGTCATAGCTGACTACAATATTCTGTGTTGCTTTGGCGTGGTGGGTGTGCGTCATAGCTGACTACAATATTCTGTGTTGCTTTGGTGTGGTGGGTGTGCGTCATAGCTGACTACAATATTCTGTGTTGCTTTGGCGTGGTGGGTGTGTGTCATAGCTGACTACAATATTCTGTGTTGCTTTGGCGTGATGGGTGTGCGTCATAGCTGACTACAATATTCTGTGTTGCTTTGGCATGGTGGGTGTGCGTCATAGCTGACTACAATATTCTGTGTTGCTTTGGCGTGGTGGGTGGGTGTCATAGCTGACTACAATATTCTGTGTTGCTTTGGCATGGTGGGTGTGCGTCATAGCTGACTACAATATTCTGTGTTGCTTTGGCGTGGTGGGTGTGCGTCATAGCTGACTTCAATATTCTGTGTTGCTTTGGCGTGGTGGGTGTGTTTCATAGCTGACTACAATATTCTGTGTTGCTTTGCATGGTGGGTGTGCATCATAGCTGACTACAATATTCTGTGTTGCTTTGGCGTGGTGGGTGTGTGTCATAGCTGACTACAATATTCTGTGTTGCTTTGCATGGTGGGTGTGCATCATAGCTGACTACAATATTCTGTGTTGCTTTGCGTGGTGTGTGTGCGTCATAGCTGACTACAATATTCTGTGTTGCTTTGCGTGGTGGGTGTGCATTATAGCTGACTACAATATTCTGTGTTGCTTTGGCGTGGTGGGTGTGTTTCATAGCTGACTACAATATTCTGTGTGCTTTGGCGTGGTGGGTGTGCGTCATAGCTGACTACAATATTCTGTGTTGCTTTGGCGTGGTGGGTGTGTGTCATAGCTGGCTACAATATTCTGTGTTGCTTTGGCGTGATGGGTGTGCGTCATAGCTGACTACAATATTCTGTGTTGCTTTGGCATGGTGGGTGTGCGTCATAGCTGACTACAATATTCTGTGTTGCTTTGGAGTGGTGGGTGTGCGTCATAGTTGACTACAAAATTCTGTGTTGCTTTGGAGTGGTGGGTGGGTGTCATAGCTGACTACAATATTCTGTGTTGCTTTGGCGTGGTGGGTGTGTCATAGCTGACTACAATATTCTGTGTTGCTTTGGCGTGGTGGGTGTGCGTCATAGCTGACTACAATATTCTGTGTTGCTTTGGCGTGGTGGGTGGGTGTCATAGCTGACTACAATATTCTGTGTTGCTTTGGCGTGGTGGGTGTGCGTCATAGCTGACTACAATATTCTGTGTTGCTTTGGTGTGGTGGGTGTGCGTCATAGCTGACTACAATATTCTGTGTTGCTTTGGCGTGGTGGGTGTGCGTCATAGCTGACTACAATATTCTGTGTTGCTTTGGTGTGATGGGTGTGCGTCATAGCTGACTACAATATTCTGTGTTGCTTTGGCATGGTGGGTGTGCATCATAGCTGACTACAATATTCTGTGTTGCTTTGCGTGGTGTGTGTGCGTCATAGCTGACTACAATATTCTGTGTTGCTTTGCGTGGTGGGTGTGCATTATAGCTGACTACAATATTCTGTGTTGCTTTGGCGTGGTGGGTGTGTTTCATAGCTGACTACAATATTCTGTGTGCTTTGGCGTGGTGGGTGTGCGTCATAGCTGACTACAATATTCTGTGTTGCTTTGGCGTGGTGGGTGTGTGTCATAGCTGGCTACAATATTCTGTGTTGCTTTGGCGTGATGGGTGTGCGTCATAGCTGACTACAATATTCTGTGTTGCTTTGGCATGGTGGGTGTGCGTCATAGCTGACTACAATATTCTGTGTTGCTTTGGAGTGGTGGGTGTGCGTCATAGCTGACTACAAAATTCTGTGTTGCTTTGGCGTGGTGGGTGGGTGTCATAGCTGACTACAATATTCTGTGTTGCTTTGGCGTGGTGGGTGTGTCATAGCTGACTACAATATTCTGTGTTGCTTTGGCGTGGTGGGTGTGCGTCATAGCTGACTACAATATTCTGTGTTGCTTTGGCGTGGTGGGTGGGTGTCATAGCTGACTACAATATTCTGTGTTGCTTTGGCGTGGTGGGTGTGCGTCATAGCTGACTACAATATTCTGTGTTGCTTTGGTGTGGTGGGTGTGCGTCATAGCTGACTACAATATTCTGTGTTGCTTTGGCGTGGTGGGTGTGCGTCATAGCTGACTACAATATTCTGTGTTGCTTTGGTGTGGTGGGTGTGCGTCATAGCTGACTACAATATTCTGTGTTGCTTTGGCGTGATGGGTGTGCGTCATAGCTGACTACAATATTCTGTGTTGCTTTGGCATGGTGGGTGTACGTCATAGCTGACTACAATATTCTGTGTTGCTTTGGCGTGGTGGGTGTGCGTCATAGCTGACTACAATATTCTGTGTTGCTTTGGCGTGGTGGGTGTGCGTCATAGCTGACTACAATATTCTGTGTTGCTTTGGCGTGGTGGGTGTGCGTCATAGCTGACTACAATATTCTGTGTTGCTTTGGCGTGGTGGGTGTGCATCATAGCTGACTACAATATTCTGTGTTGCTTTGGCGTGGTGGGTGTGCGTCATAGCTGACTACAATATTCTGTATTGCTTTGCGTGGTGTGTGTGCATCATAGCTGACTACAATATTCTGTGTTGCTTTGGCGTGGTGGGTGTGCATCATAGCTGACTACAATATTCTGTGTTGCTTTGGCGTGGTGGGTGTGCGTCATAGCTGACTACAATATTCTGTATTGCTTTGCGTGGTGGGTGTGTGTCATAGCTGACTACAATATTCTGTGTTGCTTTGGAGTGGTGGGTGTGCGTCATAGCTGACTACAATATTCTGTGTTGCTTTGGCGTGGTGGGTGGGTGTCATAGCTGACTACAATATTCTGTGTTGCTTTGGCGTGGTGGGTGTGTCATAGCTGACTACAATATTCTATGTTGCTTTGGCGTGGTGGGTGTGCGTCATAGCTGACTACAATATTCTGTGTTGCTTTGGCGTTGTGGGTGTGCGTCATAGCTGACTACAATATTCTGTGTTGCTTTGGCGTGGTGGGTGTGCGTCATAGCTGACTACAATATTCTGTGTTGCTTTGGCATGGTGGGTGTGCGTCATAGCTGACTACAATATTCTGTGTTGCTTTGGCGTGGTGGGTGGGTGTCATAGCTGACTACAATATTCTGTGTTGCTTTGGCATGGTGGGTGTGCGTCATAGCTGACTACAATATTCTGTGTTGCTTTGGCGTGGTGGGTGTGCGTCATAGCTGACTACAATATTCTGTGTTGCTTTGGCGTGGTGGGTGTGCGTCATAGCTGACTACAATATTCTGTGTTGCTTTGGCGTGGTGGGTGTGCGTCATAGCTGACTACAATATTCTGTGTTGCTTTGGCGTGGTGGGTGTGCGTCATAGCTGACTACAATATTCTGTGTTGCTTTGGCGTGGTGGGTGTGCGTCATAGCTGACTACAATATTCTGTGTTGCTTTGCGTGGTGGGTGTGCATCATAGGTGACTACAATATTCTGTGTTGCTTTGGCGTGGTGGGTGTGCGTCATAGGTGACTACAATATTCTGTGTTGCTTTGGCGTGGTGGGTGTGCATCATAGCTGACTACAATATTCTGTGTTGCTTTGGCGTGGTGGGTGTGCGTCATAGGTGACTACAATATTCTGTGTTGCTTTGGCGTGGTGGGTGTGCGTCATAGCTGACTACAATATTCTGTGTTGCTTTGGCGTGGTGGGTGTGCGTCATAGCTGACTACAATATTCTGTGTTGCTTTGGCGTGGTGGGTGTGCGTCATAGCTGACTACAATATTCTGTGTTGCTTTGGCATGGTGGGTGTGCGTCATAGCTGACTACAATATTCTGTGTTGCTTTGGCGTGGTGGGTGTGCGTCATAGCTGACTACAATATTCTGTGTTGCTTTGGCGTGGTGGGTGTGCGTCATAGCTGACTACAATATTCTGTGTTGCTTTGGCGTGGTGGGTGTGCGTCATAGCTGACTACAATATTCTGTGTTGCTTTGGCGTGGTGGGTGTGCGTCATAGCTGACTACAATATTCTGTGTTGCTTTGCGTGGTGGGTGTGCATCATAGGTGACTACAATATTCTGTGTTGCTTTGGCGTGGTGGGTGTGCGTCATAGCTGACTACAATATTCTGTGTTGCTTTAGAGTGGTGGGTGTGCGTCATAGCTGACTACAATATTCTGTGTTGCTTTGGCGTGATGGGTGTGCGTCATAGCTGACTACAATATTCTGTGTTGCTTTGGCATGGTGGGTGTGCGTCATAGCTGACTACAATATTCTGTGTTGCTTTGGCGTGGTGGGTGGGTGTCATAGCTGACTACAATATTCTGTGTTGCTTTGCGTGGTGGGTGTGCATCATAGGTGACTACAATATTCTGTGTTGCTTTGGCGTGGTGGGTGTGCGTCATAGCTGACTACAATATTCTGTGTTGCTTTGGCGTGGTGGGTGGGTGTCATAGCTGACTACAATATTCTGTGTTGCTTTGGCGTGGTGGGTGGGTGTCATAGCTGACTACAATATTCTGTGTTGCTTTGGCATGGTGGGTGTGCGTCATAGCTGACTACAATATTCTGTGTTGCTTTGGCGTGGTGGGTGGGTGTCATAGCTGACTACAATATTCTGTGTTGCTTTGGCGTGGTGGGTGGGTGTCATAGCTGACTACAATATTCTGTGTTGCTTTGGCATGGTGGGTGTGCGTCATAGCTGACTACAATATTCTTTGTTGCTTTGGCGTGGTGGGTGTGCATCATAGCTGACTACAATATTCTGTGTTGCTTTGGAGTGGTGGGTGTGCGTCGTAGCTGACTACAATATTCTGTGTTGCTTTGGCGTGGTGGGTGTGCGTCATAGCTGACTACAATATTCTGTGTTGCTTTGGCGTGGTGGGTCTGTGTCATAGCTGACTACAATATTCTGTGTTGCTTTGGCGTGGTGGGTGTGTCATAGCTGACTACAATATTCTGTGTTGCTTTGCATGGTGGGTGTGCATCATAGCTGACTACAATATTCTGTGTTGCTTTGCGTGGTGTGTGTGCGTCATAGCTGACTACAATATTCTGTGTTGCTTTGGCGTGGTGGGTGTGCGTCATAGCTGACTACAATATTCTGTGTTGCTTTGGCGTGGTGGGTGTGCGTCATAGCTGACTACAATATTCTATGTTGCTTTGCGTGGTGGGTGTGCATCATAGGTGACTACAATATTCTGTGTTGCTTTGGCGTGGTGGGTGTGCATCATAGGTGACTACAATATTCTGTGTTGCTTTGGCGTGGTGGGTGTGCGTCATAGCTGACTACAATATTCTGTGTTGCTTTGGAGTGGTGGGTGTGCGTCATAGCTGACTACAATATTCTGTGTTGCTTTGGCGTGGTGGGTGTGTGTCATAGCTGACTACAATATTCTGTGTTGCTTTGGCGTGGTGGGTGTGCGTCATAGCTGACTACAATATTCTGTGTTGCTTTGGCGTGGTGGGTGTGCGTCATAGCTGACTACAATATTCTGTGTTGCTTTGGCGTGGTGGGTGTGCGTCATAGCTGACTACAATATTCTGTGTTGCTTTGGCGTGGTGGGTGTGCGTCATAGCTGACTACAATATTCTGTGTTGCTTTGGCGTGGTGGGTGGGTGTCATAGCTGACTACAATATTCTGTGTTGCTTTGGCGTGGTGGGTGTGCGTCATAGCTGACTACAATATTCTGTGTTGCTTTGGCGTGGTGGGTGTGCGTCATAGCTGACTACAATATTCTGTGTTGCTTTGGCGTGGTGGGTGTGCGTCATAGCTGACTACAATATTCTGTGTTGCTTTGGCGTGGTGGGTGTGCGTCATAGCTGACTACAATATTCTGTGTTGCTTTGGCATGGTGGGTGTGCGTCATAGCTGACTACAATATTCTGTGTTGCTTTGCGTGGTGGGTGTGCATCATAGGTGACTACAATATTCTGTGTTGCTTTGGCATGGTGGGTGTGCGTCATAGCTGACTACAATATTCTGTGTTGCTTTGGCGTGGTGGGTGTGCGTCATAGCTGACTACAATATTCTGTGTTGCTTTGGAGTGGTGGGTGTGCGTCATAGCTGACTACAATATTCTGTGTTGCTTTGGCGTGGTGGGTGTGCGTCATAGCTGACTACAATATTCTGTGTTGCTTTGGCGTGGTGGGTGGGTGTCATAGCTGACTACAATATTCTGTGTTGCTTTGCGTGGTGGGTCTGTGTCATAGCTGACTACAATATTCTGTGTTGCTTTGGAGTGGTGGGTGTGCGTCATAGCTGACTACAATATTCTTTGTTGCTTTGGAGTGGTGGGTGTGCGTCATAGCTGACTACAATATTCTGTGTTGCTTTGGCGTGGTGGGTGGGTGTCATAGCTGACTACAATATTCTGTGTTGCTTTGGCGTGATGGGTGTGCATCATAGCTGACTACAATATTCTGTGTTGCTTTCGAGTGGTGGGTGTGCGTCATAGCTGACTACAATATTCTGTGTTGCTTTGGAGTGGTGGGTGTGCGTCATAGCTGACTACAATATTCTGTGTTGCTTTGGCGTGGTGGGTGGGTGTCATAGCTGACTACAATATTCTGTGTTGCTTTGGCGTGGTGGGTCTGTGTCATAGCTGACTACAATATTCTGTGTTGCTTTGGCGTGGTGGGTGTGCGTCATAGCTGACTACAATATTCTTTGTTGCTTTGAAATGGTGGGTGTGCGTCATAGCTGACTACAATATTCTGTGTTGCTTTGGCGTGGTGGGTGGGCGTCATAGCTGACTACAATATTCTGTGTTGCTTTGGCGTGGTGGGTGTGCGTCATAGCTGACTACAATATTCTGTGTTGCTTTGGCGTGGTGGGTGTGCGTCATAGCTGACTACAATATTCTGTGTTGCTTTGGCGTGGTGGGTGTGCGTCATAGCTGACTACAATATTCTGTGTTGCTTTGGCGTGGTGGGTGGGTGTCATAGCTGACTACAATATTCTGTGTTGCTTTGGCGTGGTGGGTGTGCGTCATAGCTGACTACAATATTCTGTGTTGCTTTGGCGTGGTGGGTGTGCGTCATAGCTGACTACAATATTCTGTGTTGCTTTGGCGTGGTGGGTGTGCGTCATAGCTGACTACAATATTCTGTGTTGCTTTGGCGTGGTGGGTGTGCGTCATAGCTGACTACAATATTCTGTGTTGCTTTGGCGTGGTGGGTGTGCGTCATAGCTGACTACAATATTCTGTGTTGCTTTGCGTGGTGGGTGTGCATCATAGGTGACTACAATATTCTGTGTTGCTTTGGCATGGTGGGTGTGCGTCATAGCTGACTACAATATTCTGTGTTGCTTTGGCGTGGTGGGTGTGCGTCATAGCTGACTACAATATTCTGTGTTGCTTTGGAGTGGTGGGTGTGCGTCATAGCTGACTACAATATTCTGTGTTGCTTTGGCGTGGTGGGTGTGCGTCATAGCTGACTACAATATTCTGTGTTGCTTTGGCGTGGTGGGTGGGTGTCATAGCTGACTACAATATTCTGTGTTGCTTTGCGTGGTGGGTCTGTGTCATAGCTGACTACAATATTCTGTGTTGCTTTGGAGTGGTGGGTGTGCGTCATAGCTGACTACAATATTCTTTGTTGCTTTGGAGTGGTGGGTGTGCGTCATAGCTGACTACAATATTCTGTGTTGTTTTGGCGTGGTGGGTGGGTGTCATAGCTGACTACAATATTCTGTGTTGCTTTGGCGTGATGGGTGTGCGTCATAGCTGACTACAATATTCTGTGTTGCTTTGGCGTGGTGGGTGGGTGTCATAGCTGACTACAATATTCTGTGTTGCTTTGGCGTGATGGGTGTGCGTCATAGCTGACTACAATATTCTGTGTTGCTTTGGAGTGGTGGGTGTGCGTCATAGCTGACTACAATATTCTTTGTTGCTTTGGAGTGGTGGGTGTGCGTCATAGCTGACTACAATATTCTGTGTTGCTTTGGCGTGGTGGGTGGGTGTCATAGCTGACTACAATATTCTGTGTTGCTTTGGCGTGATGGGTGTGCGTCATAGCTGACTACAATATTCTGTGTTGCTTTGGCGTGGTGGGTGTGCATCATAGGTGACTACAATATTCTGTGTTGCTTTGGCGTGGTGGGTGTGCGTCATAGCTGACTACAATATTCTGTGTTGCTTTGGCGTGGTGGGTGTGCGTCATAGCTGACTACAATATTCTGTGTTGCTTTGGCATGGTGGGTGGGTGTCATAGCTGACTACAATATTCTGTGTTGCTTTGGCGTGGTGGGTGTGCGTCATAGCTGACTACAATATTCTGTGTTGCTTTGGCGTGGTGGGTGTGCGTCATAGCTGACTACAATATTCTGTGTTGCTTTGGCGTGGTGGGTGTGCGTCATAGCTGACTACAATATTCTGTGTTGCTTTGGCGTGGTGGGTGTGCGTCATAGCTGACTACAATATTCTGTGTTGCTTTGGCGTGGTGGGTGGGTGTCATAGCTGACTACAATATTCTGTGTTGCTTTGGCGTGGTGGGTGTGCGTCATAGCTGACTACAATATTCTGTGTTGCTTTGGCGTGGTGGGTGTGCGTCATAGCTGACTACAATATTCTGTGTTGCTTTGGCGTGGTGGGTGTGCGTCATAGCTGACTACAATATTCTGTGTTGCTTTGGCGTGGTGGGTGTGCGTCATAGCTGACTACAATATTCTGTGTTGCTTTGGCGTGGTGGGTGTGCGTCATAGCTGACTACAATATTCTGTGTTGCTTTGCGTGGTGGGTGTGCATCATAGGTGACTACAATATTCTGTGTTGCTTTGGCATGGTGGGTGTGCGTCATAGCTGACTACAATATTCTGTGTTGCTTTGGCGTGGTGGGTGTGCGTCATAGCTGACTACAATATTCTGTGTTGCTTTGGAGTGGTGGGTGTGCGTCATAGCTGACTACAATATTCTGTGTTGCTTTGGCGTGGTGGGTGTGCGTCATAGCTGACTACAATATTCTGTGTTGCTTTGGCGTGGTGGGTGGGTGTCATAGCTGACTACAATATTCTGTGTTGCTTTGCGTGGTGGGTCTGTGTCATAGCTGACTACAATATTCTGTGTTGCTTTGGAGTGGTGGGTGTGCGTCATAGCTGACTACAATATTCTTTGGTGCTTTGGAGTGGTGGGTGTGCGTCATAGCTGACTACAATATTCTGTGTTGCTTTGGCGTGGTGGGTGGGTGTCATAGCTGACTACAATATTCTGTGTTGCTTTGGCGTGATGGGTGTGCGTCATAGCTGACTACAATATTCTGTGTTGCTTTCGAGTGGTGGGTGTGCGTCATAGCTGACTACAATATTCTGTGTTGCTTTGGAGTGGTGGGTGTGCGTCATAGCTGACTACAATATTCTGTGTTGCTTTGGCGTGGTGGGTGGGTGTCATAGCTGACTACAATATTCTGTGTTGCTTTGGCGTGGTGGGTCTGTGTCATAGCTGACTACAATATTCTGTGTTGCTTTGGCGTGGTGGGTGTGCGTCATAGCTGCCATATGGGTATGTATATTCAGAACAGAGTGCCTGCGCCTGTTTGTGATGAGTGGATTAGGCGGAATAAAATTAGTTGTAGGCTTTGTGCCATCAGTTTGGAAAAAATGTTTAGATCCTGATTAAGTATTGAAATAGGACGATATGAAGTTACTAACGCAGGATCTTTGCCAGGTGTGTAAAGGATAATTATCTGAGATGTGTTGAAATTTGCAGAAGAAACATGGCCGGATAGAATAAAATTATATAGTGAGAATAGGTGGGGAGTTACTAAGGGAAGCAGCAGCTTATAATAATCAGCACTTCTGAGCCAGGTGACTTACCAAGAGGGAAAGAAAGTCTACACCTAAGTTAGGGTTATCCTCAGTTTCAAGCTGGAGGAGCGACTACAACGGAGTAATATAGAATGTGGTACGAGGCAATATAATATATACTATGGGCGCCGCCATGTTGGCTTAGTCTGAGCTAGCGCTGATTATGACGTCACAGGGAGCCGGGCTAGAGAGTAGGCGGGGCTAATGATGGCTGAAAGAAGGGAGGCAGCATGCTGGGGGCGGAGCTGGAAGTAGTTGAGTGACGGGGCATTGCGGCCTATGAGAGGGTGAGAGGGCGGGACTGGGTGTAACTGTGACGGGAAGCTGCGGCCTATGAGCAGGAGAGTGGGCTTGGCCTCCGGCAATTGGCAGGATACGGCAGCCAATGGGCGGGATAGTGGGCGGGGCAGTGTGGTTCTGTGACGAGCCGATGCGTCCTATGGGCAGTGAGTGGACGAGGCTGGAGGTAAATGAGTGACGGGGCATTGCGGCCTATGAGATTGAGAGAGGGCGGGGCTGGCTGTAACAGTTACTGAAAGCTGTGGCCTATGAGCAGGAGAGTGGGCGTGCTCGCGGCCATTAGGGAGGAGAGTGACATGAAACATCGGCCAATGGGCGGGAGAGTGGGCGGGGCAGGACGGGTTGGTGAGTGACGAGTAGCCAAGTCCTATGGACAGTGAGTGGGAGGTAAATGAGTGACGGATCATTGCGGCCTATGAGAGGGCAGGGCAGTGACTGGAGGCTGCGGCCAATGGGCAGTGAGTGGGCGGGGCTACTCCTGGTTGCTGAGTTACCGTGTTAGTCACTACCCATAATCCCATGCGCTATGCAGGCGATGGCTCGGAAATACCGCCCCGCCCACTTCCGGTACACAATCCTCCGTCCAGGATGTGAGCTGCTTCCGCCTCATCCTCCAGGTAATGTCCCCTCATCCCTCCTGTCTCCTGCCCCATCCTCTCCTAATACCCCCTCTCCTCCCCCAATACCCCCTCTCCTCCCCCATCCTCTCCTAATACCCCCTCTCCTGCCCCCATCCTCTCCTATTACCCCCTCTCCTGCCCCCATCCTCTCCTAATACCCCCTCTCCTGCCCCCACCTCTCCTAATACCCCCTCTCCTGCCCCAACCTCTCCTAATACCCCCTCTCCTGCCCCCAACCTCTCCTAATACCCCCTCTCCTGCCCCCATCCTCTCCTATTACCCCCTCTCCTGCCCCATCCTCTCCTAATACCCCCTCTCCTGCCCCCAACCTCTCCTAATACCCCCTCTCCTGCCCCCATCCTCTCCTATTACCCCCTCTCCTGCCCCCAACCTCTCCTAATACCCCCTCTCCTGCCCCCATCCTCTCCTATTACCCCCTCTCCTGCCCTAACCTCTCCTAATACCCCCTCTCCTGCCCTAACCTCTCCTAATACCCCATCTCCAGCCCCCATCCTCTCTTAATACCTCCATCCTGCCCCCATCCTCTCCTAATACCCCCTCTCCTGCCCCCAATCCCTCCTAATGCCCCCTCACCTGCTGCCTCTGACATTCTCCTAATGGCCCCCCACCTGCTGCCCCTGCATTCTTCTAATGGGCCCTCACCTGCTGCCCCTGCATTCTATTAATGGCCCCTCACCTGCTGCCCCTGGCATTCTCCTAATGGGCCCACACCTGCTGCACCTGCATTCTCCTAATGGCCCCTCACCTGCTGCCCCTGCATTCTACTAATGCCTCCTCATCTTCTACCCCTATATTCTCCTAATACCCCCTCACCTGCTACCCCTGACGTCCTAATACCCCCGTACCAGCTGTTCCTGATATTCTCCTAATGCCCCCTCCCCTGCTGCCCCTCTATTCTCCTAATACCCCCACTCCTACCCCTAACATTCTCTTAATACTCCCTCACCTGCTGCCCCTATATTCTATTACCCCCACCTGCCCCTATTGCCTCCTTATGCCCCCTCACCTGCTGCCCCTGACATTCTCCTAATGCGCCCTCACCTGCTGCCCCTGAAATTCTCCTAATGCCCCCTCATCTGCCCCATATTCTCCTAATACTCCCTCTCCTACCTCTTACATTCTCCCAATACCTCCTCTCCTGCCCTCAACCTTTCCTAATCCCCCCTCTCCTTCCCCTGACATTCTCCTAATGCCCTCTCACCAACCCCTATATTCTCCTAATGGCCCCTCACCAACCCCTATATTCTCCTAATGCCCCCTCACCAACCCCTATATTCTCCTAATTCCCTCTCACCAACCCCTATATTCTCCTAATGCCCCCTCACCTGCTGCCCCTATATTCTCCTAATGCCCCCTCACCTGCTGCCCCTGACAGTCTCCTAATACCCCCTGCTCATCACCTGCTGCCCCTGCCATTCTCCTTATACACCCTCACCTGCTGCCCTTATATTCTCCTAATACCCCGTCACTTGCTGCCCCTGACATTCTCCTAATGCCCCCACACCTGCCCATTCATTCTCCTAATGCCCTCTCACCTACTGTTCCTATATTCTTCTATTGCCCCCTCTCCTGCCACTGACATTCTCCTAGTACCCCCTCACCTGCTGCCCTTATATTCTCCTAATACCCCCTCACCTGCTGCCCTTATATTCTCATAGTGCCCCCTCTCCTGCTGCCCCTGACATTCTCCTAATGCCCCCTCTCCTGCTGCCCCTGACATTCTCCTAATGCCCCCTCTCCTGCTGCCCCTGACATTCTCCTAATGCCCCCTCACCTGCTGCCCCTGACATTCTCCTAATGCCTCCTCACCTGCTGCCCCTGACATTCTCCTAATGCCCCCCTCACCTGCTGCCCCTGACATTCTCCTAATGCCCCCCTCACCTGCTGCCCCTGACATTCTCCTAATGCCCCCTCACCTGCTGCCCCTGACATTCTCCTAATGCCCCCTCACCTGCTGCCCCTGACATTCTCCTAATGCCCCCTCATCTCCTAATGCCCCCTCACCTGCTGCCCCTGACATTCTCCTAATGCCCCCTCACCTGCTGTCCCTGACATTCTCCTAATGCCCCCTCACCTGCTGCCCCTGACATTCTCCTAATGCCCCCTCATCTCCTAATGCCCCCTCACCTGCTGCCCCTGACATTCTCCTAATGCCCCCTCACCTGCTGTCCCTGACATTCTCCTAATGCCCCCTCACCTGCTGTCCCTGACATTCTCCTAATGCCCCCTCACCTGCTGCCCCTGACATTCTCCTAATGCCCCCTCACCTGCCCCTGACATTCTCCTAATGCCCCCTCACCTGCTGCCCCTGACATTCTCCTAATGCCCCCTCACCTGCTGCCCCTGACATTCTCCTAATGCCCCCTCACCTGCTGCCCCTGACATTCTCCTAATGCCCCCTGCTCATCACCTGCCGCCCCCTGCCTGTACCCTTCCACCCGCTGCCTGTACCCTGTCACCCAGTGACCGGTGGCTGCATGGGGGAGGGGTGCGTGACCGGTGGCTGCATGGGGGAGGGGTGCGTGACCGGTGGCTGCATGGGGGAGGGGTGCGTGAATAATGGCAGCATTGGGGGTAGGATGTGTGACTGATAGGTGCACACATCACAGGTTGTGGTGGGATAAGTGTGCACAGCAGAAGTGAGGGTAGGATGCGCACACGTCACAGTTAGGTTGTGGTGGGAGAAGTGTGCACATCAGTGAGGGTAGAACGCTCCACACACACGGGGTTGGGTGTACCTGTGTATCAGTGACTTGCGGGGAGACAGAGCTTTTCCTGTCATACTAACGTATACACCACAGTTTTCACTATATACAGTATATGTAAAATACAAAGAACATATAAATATCATCTTTGTATTATTCTAATCATTTCTGTAGTCAGAAGTAAAAATTCTATGGTAGGGGAGGCAGTGCCCCCTCCCTCCACCTACCTTACCCGCACTCACCAAATTTATACTACTCCCCCTGTGTATAATGCCCACATGTGTATACCGCTGCCTCTGTGTGTAATGCCCACATGTGTATACCGCTGCACCTGTGTGTAATGCCCACATGTGTATACCGCTGCACCTGTGTATAATGTCCACCTGTGTATACCGCTGCACCTGTGTATTATGTCCACATGTGTATACCGCTGCATCTGTGTATAATGCCCACATGTGTATACCGCTTCCCCTGTGTGTAATGGCCACGTGTGTATACCGCTGCCCCTGTGTGTAATGGCCACGTGTGTATACCGCTGCCCCTGTGTGTAATGGCCACTTGTGTATACCATGATGTATTATTGGTGTTCCTATAACAAATACAAAAAGGCGCAAGGGAAATGCTGCCTGGAAAAAAGCTGACTCAAAACAGGATATCACCTATATCCAACAACATATGCAAAAGAAAGGGGGTGAATCAGTTATCTCCTTTGGCGCATAGGAAAACGGGGGGAGGGGACAAGAGAGGTCTATGTGGACAATACAGATTAGTTCACTCGGTGTACAGATGATGGGTTTAAAGGGAATCGTTGGCGTACCCCAACTCACATTCCACGGAACTTAGGAGTCATCAAGTTCCGTGGAATGTGAGTTGGGGTACGACTAGTCGTTTCTTCTTCTTTACAATTTTGATTGGTATTTTAAGAGAAGGTCAAGATATACACAAACCGGGTTCACGCTGGATAAAGATACCTTTATGGATACATCTCATCCCTGTACAGTGTGAGTGGGGGTACGCCAACGATTCCCTTTAAACCCATCATCTGTACACCGAGTGAACTAATCTGTATTGTCCACATAGACCTCTCTTGTCCCCTCCCCCCGTTTTCCTATGCGCCAAAGGAGATAACTGATTCACCCCCTTTCTTTTGCACTTGTGTATACCGCTGCTCCTGTGTGTAATGGCCACGTGTGTATACCGCTGCCCCTGTGTGTAATGGCCACGTGTGTATACCGCTGCCCCTGTGTGTAATGGCCACGTGTGTATACCGCTGCCCCTGTGTGTAATGGCCACGTGTGTATACCGCTGCCCCTGTGTGTAATACCCACGTGTGTATACCGCTGCCCCTGTGTGTAATGGCCACGTGTGTATACCGCTGCCCCTGTGTGTAATGGCCACGTGTGTATACCGCTGCCCCTGTGTGTAATGGCCACGTGTGTATACCGCTGCCCCTGTGTGTAATGGCCACGTGTGTATATCGCTGCCCCTGTGTGTAATGGGCACGTGTGTATACCGCTGCCCACGTGTGTATACCGCCGCCCCTGTGTGTAATGGCCACGTGTGTATACCGCTGCCCCTGTGTGTAATGCCCACATGTATATACTGCTGCACCTATGTATAATCCTTGGACTCGTATATTGTGTGTAAATCTGGCTCTGGTACTAGCCAGTGCCTCTTGAGAAATGTACCTCACCGCACGTCCCTGGTGTGCATGTTTAGTAGGTACATTGAGTAGAAAGGAGGTAACCATAATGCAGAGGTAAGTGTGCCCATTACAGGACAGGTGCACTGTATGTTTGTGTTGGGATGAGCGTGTCCATTGGCACGATAGTAATAATACAGGGACATAACTGGGGAGGTGAGGGGATCTGGAAGCGTCACAGTGACATCACATATCTATAGTAATAATACAGGAACATGACTGGGGAGGTGAGGAGGTCTGGGAGCGTCACAGTGACATCACTTTTATCCATTGTGATCATACAGGGACATGACTGGGGAGGTGAGGGGATCTGGGAGTGTCACAGTGACATCACTTATATCCATTGTAATCGTACAGGGACATGACTGGGGAGGTGAGTGGATCTGGGAGTATTTACAGTGATGTCTCCCCCATTTCGCAGGGTTACACAGTAGTGAAGAAGACATCTGTTGAGGGTGAGACACCGAGCAGCCCTCCCCGTGTGTCAGGAAGAAGAAGGACCCAGAGCCTCATCCCGGTGCCTCCACCTCACTCACTGACACGTGAGACACATTGAAAAGAAAATCCTGGAACTCGCCAACAAGATCATTCAGCTGCTGACTGGAGAGGTGACTGCTGGGAATGGGACATTATACAGTAACACCGGGGGTTGTGTCTGGGTGATGACTGGAGAGGTGACTGCTGGGAATGGGACATTATACAGTAACACCAGGGGATGTGTCTGGGTGATGTCTGGAGAGGTGACGAATGGGACATTATACAGTAACATCAGGGGATGTGTCTGGGTGATGTCTGGAGAGGTGACTGCTGAGAATGGGGCATTATACAGTAACACCAATGGATGTGTCTGGGTGATGACTGGAGAGGTGACTGCTGGGAATGGGACATTATACAGTAACACCAGGGGATGTGTCTGGGTGATGACTGGAGAGGTGACTGCTGGGAATGGGACATTATACAGTAACACTAGGGGACGTGTCTGGGTGATGACTCTATCACTGTGTGTGTCAGGATGTCACTGTCTATGTCTCCATGCAGGAGGGGGAGTATATAGAGGAACACAGGGGTCTGTACAAGGACGTGATGATGGAGAATCACCGGCCCCTCACATCACTGGGTAAGAGGAGACTGTCCTGTATTGTACAGGGGAGAGCAGGTATGGGGCCCCCTATATACACACATCACCTGATAATCACATATATACAGTGTACTCAGTCACTGTGTGTCTCCTACAGATGGGCCCAGTAACAGAGATACCCCAGAGAGATGTCCCCGTCCTCTGTATTCCCAGGATTGTACAGAGGAGAATCACAGGATCCCACAGGAGGATCAGGTAGGTGGGATTTAGGGTCTCACCAATATACCAAAGTGACTGTCACTGTATGATCTGTAGAGGAGCTGTGTGTCTTATACACTGATATTATACTGTTTCACCTCAGTCTAATCTGACTGTGCAGATGTCATTATAGTGTTTTTTGTTTTTTTTAGGTAGAACGTCTGTATGATATTAAAATAGAAGATACAGAGGGAGATGAAGAGACGTATGTGACTGATATAAAGGCAGAAGATATAGAGGGAGAAGAAGAGACGTATGTGACTGATATGAAGGCAGAAGATGTAGAGGGAGAGGAAGAGACGTATGTGACTGATATGAAGGCAAAAGATACAGATGGAGAAGAAGAGACGTATGTGACTGATATAAAGGCAGAAGATATAGAGGGAGAAGAAGAGACGTATGTGACTGATATGAAGGCAGAAGATATAGAGGGAGAAGAAGAGACGTATGTGACTGATATAAAGGCAGAAGATATAGAGGGAGAAGAAGAGACGTATGTGACTGATATGAAGGCAGAAGATATAGAGGGAGAAGAAGAGACGTATGTGATTGATATAAAGGCAGAAGATATAGAGGGAGTAGAAGAGACGCATGTGACTGATATAAAGGCAGAAGATAAAGAGGGAGAAGAAGAGACGTATGTGACTGATATAAAGGCAGAAGATAAAGAGGGAGAAGAAGAGACGTATGTGAGGGGAGATCAGCAGCGTAAGGAGGAGGAGATCCCTACAGATATCAGCACAGGTGAGTA
Organism: Pseudophryne corroboree; assembly: GCF_028390025.1. Classification (NCBI taxonomy): domain Eukaryota; kingdom Metazoa; phylum Chordata; class Amphibia; order Anura; family Myobatrachidae; genus Pseudophryne; species Pseudophryne corroboree. The sequence continues at coordinate 2,503,683 of NW_026967541.1, forward strand.
ATAAACACTTATTACACAAGTCACATTTTCTCATTGCTCAGTCACTACAACAATCTCTTATCCTACACCCTCCTCCGCCATCAGCCTTGTTCTCAGTTGGGTGTTTCTAACACAAGGCTATCCATGACAAATATCACATGTAGAGAGTTTTCTCATACGTCCTAGAGGATGCTGGGAACGCTTCGAGAACCATGGGGTATAGACTGGATCCGCAGGAGACATGGGCACTTTAAGACTTTTAAAAGGGGTGTGAACTGGTTCCTCCCTCTATCGCTCCTCCAGACTCCAGTTTAGAATCTGTGCCCAGTGAGACTGGATGCACACTGAGGAGCTCTCCAGAGTTTCTCAGAAAAAGACTCATGTTAGGTTTATTATTTCCAGGGAAACCTGCTGGCTACAGGCTCCCTGCTTCATGGGACTTAGGGGAGAGAAGCAGACCTACTTCTGTGAGTTTCAAGGCGCTGCTTCTTAGGCTACAGGACACCATTAGCTCCTGAGGGTCTGAACGCTAGGTACGCCTAGATGCTCGTTCCCGGAGCCCGCCGTTACCCCCCTTGCAGAGTCAGAAGACAGATGAGTAGAAGATGATCAGAAGACTTCAGTGACGGCTTTGATGTACAGCACAGCGCCATGCTCCCACACTCGGTGGCACTACAGGGGGGGGGGGCACCCTGGGCAGCATGTAAACCCTCAATATGACTGGGAAAAGTGGTTTTCAGGTGCCTAGGCACTGAATCCGGTCCCCCGCCAGTATAAAAATGTAAAAAGATAGCGGGGCTGAAGCGCGTCATAGAGGGGGCGTGGCTTAGACCTCCCAGCTCTCACCAGCGCCATTTTCTCTCCACAGAGCTGCAGAGATGCTGGTCTTCCTCTCCACTGCTGTACAAGTAACGGGGCAAAACAGGGGGGGGGGGGGGGGGCACAGTTATTTTGGTGCTATTTAATATAATATAAAAGCGCTACCAGGTCTGGGGCTTTATATAAAGATGTTCAGAACCGGGCTAGGCGCTGGGTTGTGAGCTGCAAACTCCCTGTGTTCCTCTGACAGGCTTTACTGTGGGTCTGTCCCCTATATGCCCAGTGTGTTTGTGGGTGTCGGTGTACGTGTGTCGGCATGTCTGAGGCAGAGTGCTGTTCCCAGGAGGAGACTGGATTAGGGAAAGAAACGGCTGTGGGAGTGACCCTGTCAGCACCGCCGACTCCTGATTGGGTAAATGTTTTGAGTGCTTTGAATGCGAATGTGGCTCTCAGAACCAGGCATGGAAAAAATCCGTAGAGGATGTGTTGTCCCAGGTTCAGACTCTCTGGGGTTCACAAAAGCGTTCATTTACCCAGAGAGCAGATACAGATACCGACACGGACTCTGACTTCAGTGTCGACTATAGTGATGCCAGACGAAATCCAAAACTGGCCAAGAGCATTCAGTACATGATTGTGGCGATAAAAGACGTGTTACATATCACGGAGGACCCTACTGTTCCTGATACAAGGGTCTGTATGTTTAAAGGAAAGAAACCTGAGGTAACGTTTTCTCCCTCTCATGAACTGAACGCTCTTTTTGAAAAGGTTTGGGAAACTCCTGACAAGAAGTTTCAAATTCCCAAGAGAATTCCGGCGGCATATCCATTCCCCTCGGGGGATAGGGAAAAGTGGGAGTCACCCCCCACTGTGGACAAAGCTCTGTCACGGCTGTCCAAAAAGGTGGCGCTGCCGTCCCCCGAAACGGCAGCCCTAAAGGAACCTGCGGATCGTAAGCAGGAAAATACATTAAAATCCATTTATGTCACTACAGGTACGCTGCTCAGACCTGCTGTGGCATCGGCATTGGTGAGTAGCACTATTGAAAAATGGGCAGATAACTTGTCATGTGATATAGATACTCTGGATAAGGATAGCGTTCTTTTGACACTAGGTCATATCAGGGATGCTGCAGCCTACCCAAAGGAAACTGCGACGGATATTGGCCTCTTGGGATCGAGGGCCAATGCCATGGCAGTCTCAGCCAGGAGAGCATTGTGTATTTATCAATGGAATGCTGATGCTGACTCTAAGGAGGCTATGGAGTCTTTGCCGTATAAAGGTGGTGTCTTGTTTGGTGACTGTCTCACTGACCTGGTATCTACGGCTACCGCGGGTAAGTCGTAATTTTTACCTTATGTTCCTGCGCAACAAAAGAAAACGCACCACTATCAGATGCAGTCCTTTCGTCCCAGTAAGTACAAAATAGGAGGAGGGACTTCCTTCCTTCAAGGGGAAGAGGAATGGGAAAAAGGTCACCGGCTGCGGCAAGTTCCCAAGAGCAGACGTCCTCCCCGGCTTCTGCCAAATCCACCGCATGTCGCTGGGGCTCCTCTGGAGGAGTCAGCACCGGTGGGGGCACGTCTCAAACTCTTCAGTCAGTTCTGGGCTCGTTCGGCCCTAGACCCATGAATTTTGGAAATAGTGTCCCAGCTAGAGTTTCAAGACGTTCCCCCTAGCCAATTTTTCAAATCGGCCTTACCAGCTTCTCTTCAGGACAGGGAGGTGGTATGCAATGCAATACAAAAATTGTGTCTAAATCAGGTCATTGTCAGGGTTCCCCTGTCGCAACAGGGAGAAGGCTTTTATTCCAGCCTGTTCGTGATCCTGAAGCCAGACAGCTCAGTCAGGCCTATCCTGAACCTCAAATCCCTCAATTTCTACCTAAGGAAATTCAAATTCAAGATGGAATCTCTCCGGGCAGTGATCTCCAGTCTGGAGGAGGGGGATTTTATGGCGTCGGTAGATATAAAGGATGCCTACTTGCATGTTCCCATTTATCCTCCACATCAGGCTTATCTGAGGTTTGGAATGCAGGACTGCCATTACCAGTTTCAGACGTTGCCGTTTGGTCTGTCCACGGCTCCTAGAATTCTCATCAAAGTAATGGTGGAAATTATGGTGCTCCTGCGCAAGCAGGGAGTCACAATTATCCCGTACTTGGACTCCTGATAAAGGCGAGATCCAAGGAGCAATTACTGCAGAACATGGCGCTCTCCCTGACAATTCTGCAACAACATGGTTGGCTCCTAAACTTGCCAAAGTCACAGTTGGTTCCGACAACACAGCTGTCATTCCTGGGTATGATTCTGGACACAGAATTACAGAGAGTCTTTCTTCCAGTGGAAAAGGGTCTGGAAATTCAGAACATGGTCAAACAGATTCTGAAACAGGCAGGAATGTCAATTCATCAATGCACTCGGTTGCTGGGGAAGATGGTGGCGGCCTACGAGGCCATTCAGTTTGGCAGATTCCATTCCAGAGTGTTTCAGTGGGATCTGTTGGACAAGTGGTCCGGGACTCACCTACACATGCACCGGAAAATAATCCTGTCCTCCAGGACCAGAATCTCCCTTCTGTGGTGGCTGCACAGCTCTCATCTCCTAGAGGTTCGCAGGTTCGGGATTCAGGATTGGATCCTGGTGACCACAGATGCAAGTCTCCGAGGCTGGGGAGCAGTCATACGGGGAAAATTTCCAGGGAAAATGGTCAAGCCAGGAAGCTTGTCTGCACATAAACATTCTGGAATTAAGGGCCATCTACAACGGCCTTCTGCAAGCGGAACATCTTCTGCGCGGTCTGCCCGTCTTGATTCAGTCAGACAACATAACAGCAGTGGCGCATATAAACCGCCAGGGCGGAACAAAGAGCAGAACGGAAGGGCAGAGGCCATAAAAGTTATCCGCTGGGCGGAAAGACATGCAAGCGCTCTGTTAGCGGTTTTCATTCCAGGCGTGGACAACTGTGAAGCAGACTTCCTCAGCAGACACAATCTCCATCCAGGAGAGTGGGGTCTTCATCAAGAGGTCTTTGCAGAAGTGACAAGTCATTGGGGAATTCCTCAAATCGACATGATGGTGTCTCACCTCAACAAGAAGCTTCAGAGATATTGTTTCAGGTCGAGGGACCCTCAAGCAATAGCGGTGGACACCGTGGGTGTTTCAGTCGGTCTATGTGTTCCTTCCACTTCCACTCATTCCAAAAGTGTTAAAGATCATAAGAAGAGCAAGGGTTCATGCAATACTCATTGTTCCAGACTGGCCAAGGAGGGCCTGGTATCCTGATCTTCAGGAATTACACATAGGATCTCTGGCCTCTTCCTCTACGAGAGGACCTGTTACAGCTAGGGCCGTGCGTGTATCAAGATTTACCACAGCTGCGTTTGATGGCATGGTAGTTGAACGCCAAATCCTAGCCCGAAAGGGTATTCCCAGTGAAGTCATTCCCACACTTCTTCAGGCTAGAAAAGAAGTGACGGCAAAACATTATCACCGTATTTGGAGAAAATGTGCGTCTTGGTGTGAATCCAAGAAGGCACCTATAGAGGAATTCCATCTGGGGCGTTTTCTCCATTTTCTGCAAGCAGGTGTGGATGCGGGACTAAAGTTAGGCTTCATTAAAGTACAAATTTTGGCCTTATCAATTTTCTTTCAAAAAGAATTGGCCTCCCTTCCAGAAGTTCAGACTTTTGTGAAAGGCGTGCTGTACATCCAACCTCCCTTTGTGCCCCCAGTGGCACCATGGGATCTTAATGTGGTGTTGCAGTTCCTGCAATCTCATTGGTTTGGACCTTTACGTAAGGTTGAGTTGAAATTCCTTACTTGGAAAGTAGTCATGCTGTTGGCCCTGGCATACGCAAGGCGGGTGTCTGAGTTAGCGGCTTTGTCTCACAAAAGTCCATATTTAATCTTCCATGTAGATAGAGCGGAGTTGAGAACTCGTCAGCAATTTCTGCCAAAAGTGGTTTCCTCATTTCACGTAAACCAGCCTATTGTGGTGCCAGTGGTCACTGACGCCTTGGCGGAATCGATGTCTCTCGATGTGGTCAGAGCTTTGAAAATTTATGTCGCCAGAACGGCTCAGATTTGGAAAAAAGAGGCTCTATTTGTCCTGTGGGCTCCCACCAAGATTGGGGCTCCTGCTTCCAAGCAGACTATTGCACGCTGGATCTGTAATACGGTTCAGCAGGCTCATTCTACGGCGGGATTGCCGTTACCGAAATCCGTGAAGGCCCACTCTACCAGAAAGGTGGGCGCATCCTGGGCGGCTGCCCGAGGAGTCTCGGCATTACAGCTTTGCCGAACCTTTGCTAAGTTTTACAAGTTTGATACCCTGGCTGATGAGGACCTCTTATTTGGTCAATCGGTGCTGCAGAGTCATCCGCACTCTCCTGCCCATTCTAGAGCTTTGGTATAAACCCCATGGTTCTTGAAGCATCCCCAGCATCCTCTAGGACGTATGAGAAAATAGGATTTTAATACCTACCGGTAAATCCTTTTCTCTTAGTCTGTAGAGGATGCTGGGCGCCCGTGCCAGTGCGTATTGTGCTGCAGTTATTGGTTATGGTTACTCTCATGTTGAGTTAAGTACAGTCAGTCTGTGGCTGTGGTTGGTCATGCTGTTGCATGCGTCGTTGTTGACTGCCATGTTGTATGGCGTGTTTGAGGTGTGAGCTGGTGTGTATCTCACCTTAGTTTAAAATTAAATAAATCCCTTTCATCGAATTGTCCATCTCCCTGTGCACTTCCTATAACAAGTCTGGAGGAGGGGCATAGAGGGAGGAGCCAGTTAACACCCCTTTTAAAATCTTTAAGTGCCCATGTCTCCTGCGGATCCCGTCTATACTCCATGGTTCTTGAAGCCATGCAAGAAATACCACTGTTTATATAGGCGCTCAATAATAAACCGGATGAATTCAATAATTCTTTTGTTATTTGCAAATGGTTTCCTTTAAACAAGAAAAAAGAAATACAACAAATAGTACAGATGGTACTATTCAAAATAATATCGTGTAGTAGGTGCTAATTTCAGACTCCTACCAGAAAAGATGGTCTACTATAGGTAGACAAACGAGCATAGGGAGCGAATCTTATACCGGTCATGTTCTTTTCACCATGATGATGTTAAGCTCCACAGACCATATATGAAACATAAATGGAAAGACTCCACGTAGTGTAACACAGTTTTTATTACCATAAAAAAGTTTTTTTTTAAAAAGCAATTCAGTAAATAGCACAGAGGGGATTAAGGATGGACTCTCACCAGAAATGATGGTCTACACACAAGGCAGACTAAAATCGCATAAGTGTAAATCACAGGCGTCCCTGGACAGATGTTCCACACCACAGAGAGTCCAAAAGATATTCCCCTTTCCTCCTGACCAACGCGTTTCGATACCACCCAGGGTATCTGGACAATCCATCAGAGAAACCATTTAGTCTCAAAATCTTTATTGAGGCCATTTGGTATTAAAGTTTTATATTTAAAAATCATCTCCATTCCAGTGCGGGCTAATATCGACATTGAGTCTTGATGTCTGATATTTGTATTTACTTTTTTAATACCATAGAAATTTAAAATATGTGCCGTATCACACTGATGTACTTCCTTAAAATGGAGTGATAAGGCATGTGTTTCCATGCCTTTACGGATATTTCGTAGGTGTTCGCCAATCCTGATTTTTAATGGACGGCTTGTTCTACCTATATAAAATTTATTACACCTGCATTCTATTCCATATATAACGTTTGCTGAATGACAGGTAATAAAATCTCTGATGGAATGTTTCTTATTATTTATGATTATATCCACCTTTACCTGTCATTCAGCAAACGTTATATATGGAATAGAATGCAGGTGTAATAAATTTTATATAGGTAGAACAAGCCGTCCATTAAAAATCAGGAATGGCGAACACCTACGAAATATCCGTAAAGGCATGGAAACACATGCCTTATCACTCCATTTTAAGGAAGTACATCAGTGTGATACGGCACATATTTTTTACATTTTTTGGATCAGTGTAAGATAAGTTGTTTAATTGGATTTTTATTGATTCATATACTAATAATAATCTTTTATGTTTTAATCTTATGATGCTGCTGCTCTATATAACAATGATAATAACAAACCAATAAGATGGCCTCCGCCATGATGCTGCTATACGATATCGGCAATTACAAACCAATAAGATGGCCGCCGCTACGATGCAATAGAAAGTTACATGGAAGGAGGAAACACGTCACCGGAAGTGACGTCAGCTGGACCGCAAACGAAAGCGGAAGTGCCATGATATGGAACGCAAACGGAGCGACAACTTCCGGTTACCACGAGCGGGAAGCTGGAAATCAACTACAGCTGTATAAGTATAGCTGTTTGGAAGAAACGGACTGGATGAACTTCTTTTTTTATATATTCTGTATAGGATTTAGTTGGTTAGGAATTCCATGTCTGGTATTAGGTTTTAGACACAAATCCCTCCCCTAAACTATCAGGTGTATAAATATTGGTATCGATAACTGACCTCCTTATACCTTGAAAAAGATACCCTGGGTGGTATCGAAACGCGTTGGTCAGGAGGAAAGGGGAATATCTTTTGGACTCTCTGTGGTGTGGAACATCTGTCCAGGGACGCCTGTGATTTACACTTATGCGATTTTAGTCTGCCTTGTGTGTAGACCATCATTTCTGGTGAGAGTCCATCCTTAATCCCCTCTGTGCTATTTACTGAATTGCTTTTTAAAAAAAAACTTTTTTATGGTAATAAAAACTGTGTTACACTACGTGGAGTCTTTCCATTTATGTTTCATATATGGTCTGTGGAGCTTAACATCATCATGGTGAAAAGAACATGACCGGTATAAGATCCGCTCCCTATGCTCATTTGTCTACCTATAGTAGACCATCTTTTCTGGTAGGAGTCTGAAATTAGCACCTACTACACGATATTATTTTGAATAGTACCATCTGCACTATTTGTTGTATTTCTTTTTTCTTGTTTAAAGGAAACCATTTGCAAATAACAAAAGAATTATTGAATTCATCCGGTTTATTATTGAGCGCCTATATAAACAGTGGTATTTCTTGCATGGGTTGTATGTTTTAGGTTTGGTGATACCTTTTCCACTGGTTGTGGGCTACTTTGCATCTCAAGCGCAGATTTACCTTCTCAACACTTTGTTTTATGGTTCTTGAAGCATCCTCTACGGACTAAGAGAAAAGGATTTACCGGCAGGTATTAAAATCCCATTTTTGCACATGCGCACTATGGGTGAGACACATGGGCACTATGGGTGAGACACATGGGCACTATGGGTGAGACACATGGGCACTATGGGTGAGACACATGGGCACTATGGGTGAGACACTTTTTTGTTTGTTTTTTTCATATTTTTGCTCTGCCGGCCAGCGTGTTACAAATTTAATTTGTCTAGTTAAATTGGGGCAGATGTATTAATCTGGAGAAGGCATAAGGAAGTGATAAACCAGTGATAAAGCAGTGTTAAGTGCAAGGAATGCAAGTTAAATGCACCAGCCAATCGGCTCCTAACTGATAATTTACATATGGGTGCTGATTGGCTGGTGGGTTTATCACCTTGCACAAATCACTGGTTTATCACTTCCTTATGCCTTCTCCAGGTTAATACATCTGCCCCATTGTTGCTTGGGACCCCTTGGCACTTTGAGGTCCAGTACAGGGGTCCCCTTTGTACCCTCGCCAGGCATGCATATGGATATTGGAAATGGTTTCCGCAAGCTTGGAGACAGCAGTGTTTTCCCTCTTCACCCTCCATGTCAGCCATTGCAATGGGTAACTTCCTTGTATGGAGTATTTACAAAGTGAACTCTCTTCATGCTCCTTACATCCCTGCTGCTCTAGTCCATATACTGATGGTTCCATCATCCATCAGAAGCAGTATACATATGGTAATAATATAACCCTCCAAGCACTGGGAACTCAGTCCTTTTACTATAAATCACTTTTCCAAGGAGCGTAATCTGCATCAGCAGGCCCGTATCCAGAAACCTGGCAGTGGTAGGCAACGGTTGAGGACCTCCGTCTGCAGTTACCAACAGCACAGAAGTTGTCTGCAGGGGTATCTGCAGATCTTCTTATGCTATCCCCTCAACAGCCCCTACCCCATCCTTTGGGCCTTACATCACTGTTGCCCCCTCAGTGGATTATTGCTGGATGTCACCTGGGGGATCCTCCATCTTCCCCAGATCGCTCACCTCTCCCAGCCTGACCGGCTGAGGGCCTGGCTGAATGCTATTCTTACTCTTGCTGGCATCTCCTTCATGACCCCAGGCGCATTATCCCTTTCTCTCCTCTGTGCTATGCTGGCTAGACTTGAGTCTTCTACATCACAGAGAAGACTGGGGTGCAAGTGTTGTCTCCTAACATCCACTGTATCAGCATTTGCTTGGATGTCTCCTAGTGCTGACATAGTTACAGTCCACAAAGCTTTTATGGGGCTTACAGTAGCGCAACATATCCCCATCTAGTTCCTGCTCTGATCTTGGGTTATCAGCCTCTGATACACGTGTCCTTTCTAAACCACAAGGTACAGACCAGCACTCAGATTTCAGCTCCTCACTCTCTAAATTGCTAAGTGGGAATAATAATTCATAATTGTCTTGTCAGCTGAATATGCTGCTCAGCCTAGGGCATGATGCCACCCTCGACTGGTGGTCAGGAAGTAGGACAATAATACCCCATCCATGGTTATCTCCTCTTGGACACAGTCCTCATAGATCTCCTGCCAGCTGGTTGATAGGTTTCCATCTTCTATATTAGCAAATGGGAAGGTGTAGTTGTGCATTACCCCCTGCTTGCCACCAAATGTGAAGGTCCTAGGTCTATGTATGTGCCAAACTGGCACCCTGCTTCCTTCTCCAAGTCCTACAGATCACACAGGACACACAATAGCAAAGATACAAATGATACCTCTATTTTACACACACTGGATATACATGTAACATCAGTAAATACAATCTATATACACTACATACGGATTGGCCAGCATTATTAACCATACTCTGAGAACCTTACCAGGTCCAAACCACTTTGGCCTGAGAAGTCTCCTGAACAGGAACCAAGACTCCACAATTCCAGTATCTCAGGTTTCAGGAAGTGATCTGAGCTAACATATAAAGTCCTCGGTTTGCCGTTATAAAACCTCTGCTTTTACCTGATGGGGTGACACCCTTGAGGCCTAGCTTTGGGTGATATGAATGAAGGGACTGGCTACAGAACAGTCTGTTTTTCCCCACTTACCCCTGCGGATTTTGGTGCCTGGCTGTCTGACAAAGACAAGGTTAGAATAAAGCCCACTCCATCACATTGACAGGGGGATTTGCATCTCGGGGCAATAAAACTGGTCGCTATTAACCCCTTGCAGTCATTTGTGATGTCAGAGCCTCTTCAGCTGTTCATGGCCTCCAGTGAGAGAGGGGGCAGTGTGCGGTGTCGGCCTTGGGACTTCCTGTAGGTCACACAGCAACACTGCCAAAGAGACACAGGATAGCTTACCTGGCTAGGCAGTCACCATGGTGACCAAGACATTACACCCTATAATACAATAATCAATATCTTCATGTATAAACAGGTCATACACATTCTGTAAGGAACAAATCCGGCTTAGAGTCCTCATTCCCTGATAGGCACACCCATATAACAAGAGGGACAATTTCCCACACCGAATACCTATAGGTAATGACAGGCCCTGATGTCGCCAACTGTTTTCTGCCCATGCATGTGCAATGCATCATGGGAGGTAGCTAGATCCAGGGGACCATGCCGTAGATAGGACCCAAAATGGCTGTGTAGTTCCCAGTTTCTAAAATCGTAATGGGAACTGTGTGTGACATCTGGATACCTTTTTAAGGTTAATTGGATAGGGAGTTTTTGCGATGAACTGAATCCCCCCCCCCATAAAGTGTTTATACATACAGTGTGATATTACATTGAGATTACCGCTGGAGGAAACTCTGCCACAATATTATTGAATGTGTAAAATATCCCATCCTCGTATGGGTGTAATATATAAATATATTCTTACTGAACAGGATTACCAGCACTGAATCAATTATCATCCAATATAATATACATGCCGATGTTTAACAACAAATACACTTGTTTCTTTATTACTTTATTCATGTTAGGGTCTCCTGCCCTGTGCTGCCACGTCGTCATGGCAACCGGGAGACAAGTGCTAGTGGAGTAACCTGAGCGCAGCTGATACTCCGGTTCGGGTCTTTTGCTGTGCAGTGGTTATAGGCTCTGTGCACGGCAGGGGATCCGGTGCTGGTTTTTGTGCTCACAGTCTGTGAGGTCTGAGTGGGGCGTGGACAGCACCTGCTTTATAAGGCCTCTTTTCAGGGTAAGCAGATGCTGCTGAATCTTTGTTGGTTAGTCAGTTCATGAAAGTTAGCCAGTACTGTGTAGCTTTGTATTTGTTGCTTACTGCAAATAGGCCTGGGGATTTGGTATTACACTCTGCCAATCCAGACCTAGCAGTAAGACTGGAGTCAGTCGTTTAGCTTGCTGGGGTTCTGTTACTACTCTGTGAACTTAGCAAGTTTGCGGCTGTATTCTAAGACTTGCCTGTCTAATCCTGTCTCACTGTGCTAGGTGTCAGGGGTCAGTTTAGTGGCAGTAAGCTGAACCTGTGCACTGCAAGTGAGAATTAGGATTGTGGAGACTCTCCTTGTGTCTATCATTCCATCTCTGACCAAGGAGTTTACTGCCACACCCGTTGGTAACCCTTTAGGGTTTTGCTGTTGCCCTTAGCAACAGCATTTCGGGTTCTCTACGTATTAAAACACAACATCTTGCTTTTCCCATCTGAGCAGTTCTAATACAAGGGAGATACCCAGTTCCTTAGCCTCTGGGCTTCTCTGTTCACTTTGTGTGTATTTTGTTACCCTATCACCTTCTGTGTACGTTATGTCATATTCCCCAGTCTGTCTGTGAGTCCATTTGTTTTGCATAACAGTTCAAACACCAGTACATTCCTGCAGGCACTGGAGTGCATAATAATTCACCTTTTATACATTTACCTTTGTGTTTAGTATATCACTTGATAATGCTGATTTATTACCTTATAACTTTCACTATATGTAGGTAAGAGACTCAGTACGCAATTGGCGTATGGGGTACCGTAAGGGTACGCACTTACGTAGCAGACGATCAGCCGTGATTAAGACGCACAAGCGGCACGCTCGCTCACAGCCTTTCGCTTGGTATCGAACACGCTATAGGCGGCTGACTACTGTAATGCTACGCTACTAGCGTAGCGGACGCTGTGACCGCGAGGGGAACACGAGCGGCGCAGACGCTCACGGGATGACACTCAGTAAACCTTGTATGCAACACACTACGATTGAGTTTGTATTGTAAACCTTACTACTGAAATACTGCAGCGATATAACGCTGCTTAACCTTGTTAGTGTAAATGCTGTTTGAGCGATTGAGACGCTCTGAATACCCTCTGCAATGTAATAAACACACAATACCTTGCTAAGGCTCCAAAACCTTTACTAACAGGATTTAGTTATATAAAAAGGGAAAATACAGTTGACAGTTCATACAATACAAGCTAACATCAATATCTAACAGAATAACTACACATAAATACACAATAGCGGCACAATCGCAAACAATAACATACAATGAGAGAGAGAGAGATCGTGGCACAATTACAGTCTGAGATTAAGAATGGTCACAGAGAGAAGTTACACACTGGGGAATGATTCGCTGCGCAGTCCTGGTTACCAGCTCTGGGTTAGTCAATGATGAAAACCGTTGTGGAGAGAAGACTGAGCTGGGCCAGGCTGGCTGATCTTATATACACTGCTTACAGTACACTACAAAGGGACCTATAATCTCATTGTTCATTGGACACAGGAATGTCTCCTCGCATTATAACAAAAAGTCATAGGTTGGTTTAAACAGGTGGGCTGTGACTATATCAAACTGCTCAGGTGGGAGGGAATCTCAGAATTCCCGCCGCATGGATAATGAACCGCAAATATAGTAAATGTCCAGAAACTACTAATAGACATAACTATTCGCAGGAGCAATTAATCTTTACCTAACCAGCACCGGATTGTTCCTAATAAAATGTTCTTTAGTTAGGTACCAGGAACCACCGCTCAGACCCTAACTGACCCTTCGCATCATGTAAAGAGGAATTCCCCTGTCCAGGGACCAGCTACAATAAACAAACTTACAGTTATTATTAAGGGGAACATTATCTATAAAACATACTATTTGGATTTATTATTTAACAATTGAGTCGCCCGCTAGACGCACACAAACTCTACCGTAAATGCACATACCACGCGCCCGAGCGCACGGCCGTGGAGGCGCCGGCACGCAACTGCGAATATGCGCACGCGAGAAAATGTGTACGTGCAGCGGGCAAGCGCATGGGGTGAATATATGGCAACGTGTAGCATGATATTTTTCCGAATTCGACAGTCCACCCTTTGGCAGTCATCAATAACTGCCACTTCCTAAAACAGTTCAAAAAAGAAAAATATATGTCATCACGTAAATACCTTTTTATGATTGGGTAAAGAGAGGAGAGGAGAAGGTGGGAAAAGGGTATGACCTAGTGAGATAGTAGAAGCATGTGTGTATGAATCCATGTTTGGGGGGTCATGTATCATCATGCCGTACGTGTTTTTAAATCAAGCTTCGAGGTATTGCGAAGTATACATTTGAATCCTTCTTATCCCATATTAAGGGTCAGTGGATGGGCTGTCAAACTCTACCGAGCTCTTTTCGGCTTTTGGTTGCAACAAATGGGGGAGCACATTTAGTTGATGATACATGAATGGGGGGATATGTAAGTGCTGATATCTGTGTCTATATTCCCTATCGACTATGTGTGTCATTACCTGAAGGTTGCAGAAATGAAGATAAGAAGCAATTATTATAAATGCAGTCATAAACTATGTGAGTTTAGTATGCATTAGTTAATTGAGGTCTTGTCTTGTGTCTTGTCTTGATGTACATGTTGTCTGATGTCTCTCGATGCTTTTGCTATAAATGGCGACAAAAGCTTTTCCATTGTCCAGAAAATTACAGTCTCTAAAGTATTTGGGGCTATCGTAAAATTTAAAGTCACTAGGGATATTGGGGGTCTGTGGTATAGTCCCATCAATGGTCTGTAGAAAAGAGGTTGTCAAATTCTTCTTCCAAGCGGATGTCTTTGTACCTTGGAAGAAAACAAAGGAGAAACGGGTGAAAGCAACGGACCGTGGAATCACATTTTCATCACAGCATTGTCTCTATCGTTGGGTCATAAATCAAATTAGTTGTTTTTATTAGTGTCTTCACTCCTCAGACTCATCACTCTGGTATTACCTTTACACTTCGTTAAAACCCGAATGCATCTAAATATCAGACCAATCAATATTACGGCACCCAGAATACACGAGAAATTTCCGTACATCCATAATAATACCTTAGGCCCATTCTCCTAAACCAGAGAACCAATTTCGTGGGTTCAACCATGACACCCAACTGGTCAGCTCATTACCCACAGCAGCGAGAGTGAGATTGTGTTTCCTTCGGAACTCCCACTTTAATTGCAAAATGTCATCCATCTTTTGGTCTATGACCTCGGCCGGGTCCTCAGTGCTGTTTGTAATGTACGTGCAGCACTTTATTCCATATTGAGTTGCTAAGGTGACACAATACCCGCCTGTCACTGCTGTGAGATAATTGAGAATCATCCTATGCTGAACCAGTTCTGTTTTGTAGGCTTGTAACTCTCTCCCCGTATACCTGAACGTGTCGTCATACATTTCAGTGATATTGTCTAATAAATTTGCGAGCGCAGATATATACCTAAAGTTTATCACTCCCCTGGCGGTACGAGTGATATCCATCGCGAGGAGAAATTGAATCCCGGTGGATTCATGGATCAGATCAGAGGCATGATGCTCTGTCTTCTCTATCAGGTGCCTTTTAACGACGTGCTCGTAGTGAGTGTGAGTATAAGGAGCTTGGGCACCGCGGTGAATATCTTTCATTTTGGTATGGGATACAGTCATTACTTCAGGCAGTACTTTTCCAATATAACACAATCCTTCTGAGTTTGGGGCAAGCCACTTATACGCCTTCTTCCCGCATATGAAATATGCATCATCGGGGAGAACATATGGGACGGAGTGTGTCATAACCATGTTACAAATTTTCCATGTGAAATCTCCTAACCCTAATTCTCCCATCTGTTCAGTACACATATCTGGTTGTATGATATGTGCACAGTATCCTGGTGATACTTCTCCAACTCGCATGATCCTACTTCCTAGAGTGTACCTATACCGGAAATATTTTCCACTGTCGGCTATCTGGCGTATAAGCTCTGTGTCTATGGGCATTCGGTCGACTCTATGTGAAAATGTCATGGTTTGATTACTCCATGACACTTCCCAATTTCCCGGCTTTCGGGGATTGGAAATGTTAAAGCAAACTAAGGATCTATCCACATGATATTGGTGGAGCTTCAAACTAGGAGGGCTAGAGATATTAAACCTCTTGTCCACCGGCCTCCCACCGCTTAACTCAAGTACCTCACCTACAGTTAAAGGGAATGGTACTAGCCCTGATTTGCTATGACCTTGAGGTACTTGAGAGCATACCCAACAGTCTGTCTTATTTAACACTTTACCCACTAATGAGTGATAGTCACCCAATGGATGCCGGTCCATGTGGATATTAAAACTGGACTGACATTTCTTGATGCACCCATCCTCAACTATATTATCGCAATGCCTACAGATGCAGTTTTCTTCAGCTAACAATCCTTCACAATTCATTCTATTGTCAATGCTACCAGATCGTTTTCTGATACTCGCCTTTACTCTGTGATTATGTTGTTCTTGAAAATTTACGCCTCCATCCTGGTCATTAGAACCTATTCCAGATCCTTTCTCGACCTCCATGGTACTCTCACCGAAACAGACTGCTCTGGTCAACATCATGGTCAACAGGAAAATCAGGATCACAGTCTCTTGAGGCAAGTCCATCTTAGAGGAGTAAAAGGAGAAAAATAAGAAGGGGGAAGGGAAATAGGAGGGAGGAGGGAACTGGAGAAAATAACAAATGGGGAAAAGAAATCTGGCTCGACAAACGCCTCCGGTCTTATTATTCTCAGCGCTCAGGTGTCGTCTCAATCTTCCCTGAACAGACACTCTAGTGATACAACCTCTACCGTTTGTTCTTTATCACGGGACCTCTCTGGGTCAGCAACCTTTTTACAATGAGACGAATGGACCCAAGTCTCCCTCTCGGCAACCTTCAATGCAGTTGTGCTGGTCAATAAGACTTCATATGGTCCTTCCCATCTGTCAATAAGGCAACCTGAGCGTAGAAAATTCCGTATCATTACATAATCCCCAGGTTCAATGTCATGACAATTACTGTCTGGCAAATCAGGAATCACCAATTTTAGATTATCATTCTGATTCCTCAATTGCTTACTCATCTTAACCAAGTACTTTACGGTTACTTCATTGTTGCATTTCAAATCATCCTGGGGGTTAATCATAACGTGGGGTTGTCGGCCAAACAGAATTTCAAAAGGAGACAGATGAAGAGGGGACCTGGGAGTGGTTCTGATGCTGTATAATACGATTGGCAAAGCTTCAGGCCATAACAGTCCTGTTTCAGTCATTACCTTGCTCAATTTATTTTTAATAGTACTGTTTACTCTTTCCACCTTCGCACTCGCCTGGGGGCGGTACGGAGTGTGCAGCTTACTATTAATTCCCATCAACTTACACATTGTTTGAAAGACTTCACCTGTAAAATGGGTACCCCTATCGCTTTCAATGATTCTGTGGATACCATATCTACACACAAATTCCTGCACAATTTTCTTTGCAGTAAACACAGCGGTATTTGTGGCCGCGGGAAATGCTTTGACCGAATTTGAGAACACATCAATACAGACCAAAACATACTTTAAATTTCTACAAGGTGGCAATTGTATGAAATCAATTTGTATTACCTGAAAAGGGCCATCTGTCGGAGGGATATAGGATGGCTCTGTCGGTATTGCCTTTCCGATATTCTTCCTCAAGCAGGTGAGACATGTCATCGCTCTTTTACCCGCATGGGAAGAAAATCCTGGGGCGCATCAATAAGCTCTTACCAACTTACACATTCCTTCTTTGCCTAGATGAGTCAGCCCATGTGCCGCTTCCGCTAGACTTGGAAGGTATGCTCTGGGTGCCACTGGCTTACCCTGTCCATCTGTCCAGAGTCCTGAGGACTCCTGGCCATATCCTTTTGACCTCCAAACTGCCTTCTCCTGTGGTGAACACAAATTTTGCATTTCATACAATTTCTGTGTGTTTACAGTATTAAATACCATCAGTTGTGTGGTGTCTGTCTGTATGGGGGTACCGGCTGCTGATTTAGCAGCTTCGTCTGCTCGGCTGTTACCAAGTGATACCGGGTCTTGGCTATATGTGTGAGCTTTACACTTGATAACAGCCACTCTGTCGGGTTCCTGTATCGCTGTTAGAAGTCTTTTGATGTGAGCTGCATGCGCTACCGGTGTACCAGCTGCCGTCATGAAATTTCTGAGGCGCCATAGGGCTCCGAAATCATGGACTACCCCGAAGGCGTATCTAGAATCGGTGTAGATATTGGCTGACTTTCCCTTAGCCAATTCGCATGCTCTGGTTAGGGCAACCAGTTCAGCAACTTGCGCTGAGTGTGGTGGGCCTAGCGGTTCTGCTTCTAAGGTACTTTGGTCATCTACGACTGCGTATCCAGTACACAAGTCTCCCGAGTCCGTCTGTCTGTGACAACTACCGTCAGTGTAGAAAGTAAAATCTACATCTTCCAGTGGGTTGTCACTGATGTCAGGCCTTGCCGTGAAATTTTGGGTCAAATATTCCATACAATCACGCGTGTCATCTCCTGTACTAAATCCTCCTTCACCATCACTCTCATCCTCCACCCTTTGTGGCTGTCCAGGCACACCTGGAAGATATGTTGCAGGATTTAGTGCACTGCATCTCTTTATAGTAATGTTTACCTGGGCCATTAATGCTAATTCCCATCTTATAAACAGTGCTGATGAGACGTGTCTGGTTTGGGCAGAATTCAGCAAGGCTGACACTGCATGTGGCGTATGAATTGTGAGGTTGTGTCCTAGCACTACATCTTCGCTTTTCGTAACTAGCAATGCTATTGCTGCAATGCTTCGCAAGCATGTGGGGAGGGATCGCGCTACCGTATCTAGCTGAGCGCTATAGTAGGCTACCGGCCTGCTGGCATCACCATGCTTCTGGGTTAAGACACCTGCTGCGCACCCAGCACTCTCTGTTCCGTACAGCTCAAAGGGTTTCCCATAGTCTGGCATACCTAATGCCTGTGCCTGCGTTAGGCACTGTTTACGTCTCTCAAATGTCATCTTAGATTCCTCTGTGTGCGAAATCCGATCAGGTTTGCTTGATGAGACCATCTCCTGCAAAGGTAAGGCTAGTATGGAAAAACCTGGGATCCAGTTACGGCAATACCCACACATTCCTAAAAACGTTCTAATCTGTTGCTGGGTTTGTGGCAGGGTTATGTCACGAATTGCTTGAATTCTATCAGCGGTGAGGTGTCTTAGTCCTTGTGTCAGACAGTGTCCCAAGTACTTCACTCTGGTCTGGCATAATTGTAACTTATCTTTGGAAACCTTGTGTCCTGTGTCTGAAAGATGAAACAGGAGTTGTTTCGTATCTCTCAGGGACGTTTCCAGTGAATCTGAACACAGCAGTAAATCATCCACATACTGTATCAATATTGATCCACTCTCTGGTTGGAAAGACTGTAAACAATCATGCAGGGCCTGTGAGAAAATACTTGGACTGTCTATGAAACCTTGTGGTAAGCGAGTCCAGGTGTATTGAACTCCTCTGTATGTAAATGCGAATAAGTATTGACTGTCAGGGTGCAGAGGTACCAAGAAGAAGGCGGAGCAGAGGTCTATCACAGTGAAATATTTGGCAGTGGGAGGGATTTGCATAAGGATAACAGCTGGATTTGGCACTACAGGGAATTGACTCTCAACTATTCTGTTGACCCCTCTTAGATACTGCACTAATCTGTAACCCCTCCCCCCACTCTTTTTAACAGGGAAGATGGGACTATTGGCCGTGCTGGACGTCCTTACCAGAATGCCTTGTTGTAGCAAGCGCTCTATTACAGGGTAAACTCCTAACTCCACCTCTGGCTTCAGAGGGTACTGTGGGATTTTTGGAGCTATCCTACCATCTTTTACTTGCACAACTACTGGGGCTACATTTGCCATTAATCCAGTGTCTTGTCCATCCTTGGTCCAAAGTGACTCCGGTATCTGGGAAGTCATTTCTTCTACCTTGGATGGAAACCTATTTACAATAACAGTGTGTGACATTAATCTTGTTGGGGAGTCTAGCATATCTTGCGCTTCCTGAGCGTGGTTTTCGGGTATGTCCAAGAACACACCTTCAGGAGTACAATATATGACGCATCCCATTTTGCACAGTAAATCTCTCCCTAGGAGATTAGTCGGAGCCGATGCAGCCAGCAGAAAAGAATGCTTGGTATGCAAAGGCCCTATCGTAATCTCTACTGGTTTGCTTAAAGCAGGCATGTCCAAACTGTGACCCTCCAGCTATTGTGAAACTACATATCCCAGCATGCCCTGACACAGTTTTGCTGTCAGAGAATGCTAAAGCTGTGTCAGCGCATGCTGGGATGTGTAGTTTCTCAACAGCTGAAGGGCCGCAGTTTGGACATGCCTGGCTTAAAGGATATTGTCGTACTACTCCTGTTACTCCCATGGCTGGAATTGTTTTACCAGTGGTTCTCATGCCCAAGGTCGAATTTATCACTGACTTGGCCGCCCCCGTATCTACAAGGAAATTTAGTGACCTACCAGCTACATCAATTGTGACCTCGGGTTCACTTCCAAGGCTCGCAATCAATTTCACTGGCTGCAGATAACAGTCTCGTGCATAATGTCCCTCTTTATGACAGTAATAACAAGTTACCACATTTGACTTACCCACAGGGGTCTGAGATTTATACTGAGGTGGCCTTGTGGCCAGAGCCTGTATACTTACGGCCATTAACTTATCACTCTGCGACTCCCTGTGTCTGGTGATATTCCGATCATGATCAATAGCGGCCTCTCTCAAAGTAGCCACAGACAAACCTCGCCAACATGGTTGGGTGGTCTGTACCCTAGTCTTCAATACCTCTTTTAAACCGTCCATTAACACAGATACTGCTACTTCTCTATGATTCACATTTGTCTTAATGTCTTCTATCCCTGTATACTTAGCCATGTCCTGCAGTGCCCGATGGAAATACTCAGCAGCTGTTTCTCCCTCTTTCTGTTTAATGGAGAAAATCTTGTTCCATTTGACAACAGCCGGGAAATACTCTAACTGTGAATTGATTCTCTTTACGTTATCTTGATTGTACGCATCCGTAAGGGGTACTTCTTCGTCTAATTTATAGTCTGCAATAAATTTCACTGCGTCGACATTGGGGGGGTAAACATGCCCTCAGCAATGTCCACCAATCTTTGTTAGTGGGCTCTGCAGAATTACCTAGCTCTCTAATGTATCTCTGGCTTGCCACCAGATCTTTCCTAGGATCAGGGAATTCAGACATCATTGATCTTAATTATGTTCGGGAAAAGGGGCAGTGCATGGCGATGTTCCTGACTGGAGTGGCTCCTGAAGTGTCAGTTTTCCCATTTGGCACTGCAATTACCCTGACAGGATTAAGTTCAATAACGTCCTTCTGAGTAGATTCTACAGCATGTGGTGTAATGGTTTCAGCATAATGTACAGTGCCGTACTTACCGGTTGATACAACCTCACCTGTCCCTCCGCTAGGGGCTTTTGATACTATTCTTACGGGTTGGGCCATGCCCACTGTCGTTTCTGCTGTGGTGGCTGCTAGAGAGAGTGCCGATATTGTTGTGGGTTCGTCCTCTTGGTCACAATCCTGGGGAAAGTTTAAAACGGGGTACAGCTTGCACAAATTAGTATTAGCATCAACAATCTTAGTTACATTATTCTTAACATCTATACATTTACTAAGTGCATGTTTATCAATCACCAGTGTGCCACTCTCTGTAACCACCTTCTCTCCAGTCATGTATGGTGGTGGGGGAGCAGTAGCTATCAGTTTTCTGATAGGGTTAGATCCAGCCGCTTGAGCCAATCCTCTCTGTATTTCACCCTCCTGTTGCCATAGCTGTAAATAGTCATAATGCCTGAACCGTCTCTTTGCAGATTTAATGAGACATATCCTTCTCCTTAGATTTTGCAACACCTCTGGGCTAAAACTGCCTACCCGTGGGAACTTTTCCCCATCGTGCACAGTCATTCTTTCCCATTCATCGCACAAAACCTCTGTGTGTGAACCGTATTTCTCACACATGATATACCTTGCCGACCCTATTGGTCGGTTTACTAAATAAACCTGGACCAGGGTTGATCGCACCCTACCTGAACAACTGGCCCCCATCTTTGCAGGTGTTGCTTTCGCTACCTCTGACCTTCAAATCAGGGTCTTCAGCTAACCCTTACAAAAACCAAGATGTCCGGTAGGCCATCGGTAAAAGTTTATCGAGTACCTTCACTCACTCCCCCACGTCGACCAATACGCCCACACGCTGCCCTAGCGCTGGCGTACTCAACCCAGGGCCCCTGCGATCTGAACCTCTATTTACTGGAACATGTGGGGGTGATCTGCAGAGCACTTACCCATCCCAGTAACTATTGGTTGTTAGAGAATTCCCGAGTGACCAGCGAATCTCCCTTAAAATAAAAAAAATTACACAAATCACGTTAGAATGTACAAATAGCGTTTATGATCCCACTAGTGTACGCAAATGGTACTGGGTCAAGTTACTAACTAATGCACACAATTACATGCGGTACAATCGTACTGCACACAAGCAACTAATCTTATGTGCAGAACGACCAACGGAATCGAAAATTGTCGCTGCGAATTCCTTCAGCCGGAGCTTAATGGCCTATATGGGTACCGCACCAACCCTTCCTGGTGTTCTGCTTCTTGACTCTATCTATAGCGGACTTCCTAGTCTGCTGTACCTGGACCTCCTGGTATGTGCTACAGTAGACCTCCTGGTCTGCTATACTCTAATGCTCTTCTTTTTAATATGTTTAACAAGGGATGCCTCCCAAGCCACCGTGCTGTCACTCTCACGAATGTACCTCCCGAGAACTCGATTTCCTGTGGTTCCACCCAAAAATGAGAAAATACTTATATATATATATATATATATATATATGAGTATTTTCTCATTTAGGGACAATTTTTGTCCCTAACAAAGGGTGGGACTAGCGTACGCGATGCAAGGGCCGACGCACGGAGCGTATATTACGCAACGGAGCGTCTAGGTACGCCCACATGATACAAATCACACGATAGTATTGTTTTAAGTAGGCAATACGGAGGCAACGCGATAATAGCGCAAATCAATCTCAGTGTCCAAAATTTTAATCTAATAGATCATTCTCTAGTTGCAACTCCTCTGGACTAGACTGCGATACTGAATTAAATGGATTTCTGCGCAGAAACGACAGTAAAGAGTATATGAGGTGAAAGTGTGTGTATACATATATATATATATATATATATATATGTGTATACACACACTTTCACCTCATATACTCTTTACTGTCGTTTCTGCGCAGAAATCCATTTCATTCAGTATCGCAGTCTAGTCCAGAGGAGTTGCAACTAGAGAATGATCTATTAGATTAAAATTTTGGACACTGAGATTGATTTGCGCTATTATCGCGTTGCCTCCGTATTGCCTACTTAAAACAATACTATCGTGTGATTTGTATCATGTGGGCGTACCTAGACGCTCCGTTGCGTAATATACGCTCCGTGCGTCGGCCCTTGCATCGCGTACGCTAGTCCCACCCTTTGTTAGGGACAAGTGTACGCAAGCCAGGTATATCCACAGAAATACAACTAACGTTTATATCAATGTAAATGATCTTTAACTGTAATCATCTACCGAACACCACACAGATCTTTCCTTGTATCTTTAGG
The DNA here is from genome assembly GCF_028390025.1 of Pseudophryne corroboree. Classification (NCBI taxonomy): domain Eukaryota; kingdom Metazoa; phylum Chordata; class Amphibia; order Anura; family Myobatrachidae; genus Pseudophryne; species Pseudophryne corroboree. The sequence continues at coordinate 2,526,589 of NW_026967541.1, forward strand.
CAAAGCCGTGTGCGTGTTTTACAATTTACTCCTTAACGTATTATTTTTACTTTTAACTTACCAATATCAACCAATCTTTCTCAGCACGTTATCAATTATAAATGGCAAACAGGAGAGTGAGGCGTGAAACTACCCAATTGAAAAGAAATACAGATGTGTGCGTGCGTGCGTGTGTGCGTACGCAAAACAGAAATAAACAGTTTTAAAAGATAATAGCGTAATGTTCTTACCTTCCCGTTCCGGATTCCACCCCAGCACTCCTACAGCGTAGCGTAACAGACGCTTATCTAGTCAGCACCACTGTATCCCTCACCACCAATACGGATTTGAAAGGATACTGCTTTCCCGCCCTTTGCTGACAGATAAAGTCTGTTTGCACTAGTGTGGATATGTGGAGGACGGACGAGCTCCCAATTGATAATGCTGATTTATTACCTTATAACTTTCCCTATATGTAGGTAAGAGACTCAGTACGCAATTGGCGTATGGGGTACAGTAAGGGTACGCACTTAGCATAGCAGACGCTCAGCCGTGATCGAGACGCACAAGCGGCACGCTCGCTCACAGCCTTACGCTTGGTATCGAACACGCTATAGGCGGCTGACTACCGTAATGCTACGCTACTAGCGTAGCGGACGCTGTGACCGCGAGGGGAACACGAGTGGCGCAGACGCTCACGGGATGACACTCAGTAAACCTTGTATGCAACACACTACGATTGAGTTTGTATTGTAAACCTTACTACTGAAATACTGCAGCGATATAACGCTGCTTAACCTTGTTAGTGTAAATGCTGTTTGAGCGATTGAGACGCTCTGAATACCCTCTGCAATGTAATACACACACAATACCTTGCTAGGGCTCCAAAACCTTTACTAACAGGATTTAGTTATATAAAAAGAGGAAGTACAATTGACAGTTCATACACTACAGGCTAACATCAATATCTAACAGAATAACTACACATAAATACACAAAAGCGGCACAATCGCAAACAATAACATACAATGAGAGAGAGAGAGAAAGATCGTGGCACAATTACAGTCAAAGATTAAGGGCCCATATACACTTGACGATGCACACGTCGTTAACGACTTCCCTTGAACTTCCCTTTAACGGCTGAGCAAACGACATGAGCATACACACTACCAACGACCAAAGACCATAGACCATTCATCGTTGAAGCATCTAAGCTGAACAGTTTATTAAAATAATGAGCTGGGAACAGGGCTGGTGAACATTGGCTTGGTCGTTGGTCTTTGGTCGTTCACACCATACACATTCAACGACGTCTCTGGTCGGTAACGGCCATAGTGGAAATTGAGCATACATGCTCCACAGATAAGCGAGGGTCGTTAACGTTCCGCGGGGCCGCGCATCGGTGGTCGTCGGATGCATACACACTTGACGATATAATGAGCGACGTCGTTGATGAGGGCTGAAATGAACGACATCGTTCATTTTATCGTCAAGTGTGTATGGGCCTTAAGAATGGTCACAGAGAGTACTTACACACTGGGGAATGATTCGCTGCACAGTCCTGGTTATCAGCTCTGGGTTAGTCAATGATGAAAACCGTTGTGGAGAGAAGACTGAGCTTGGCCAGGCTGGCTGATCTTATATACACTGCTTACAGTACACTACAAAGGGACCTATAATCTCATTGTTCATTGGACACAGGAATGTCTCCTCGCATTATAACAAAAGGTCATAGGTTGGTTTAAACAGGTGGGCTGTGACTATATCAAACTGCTCTGGTGGGAGGGAATCTCAGAATTCCCGCCGCATGGATAATGAACCGCAAATATAGTAAATGTCCAGAAACTACTAATAGACATAACTATTCGCAGGAGCGATTAATCTTTACCTAACCAGCACCGGATTATTCCTAATAAAATGTTCTTTAGTTAGGTACCAGGAACCACCGCTCAGACCCTATCTGACCCTTTCTATCATGTAAAGAGGAATTCCTCTGTCCAGGGACCAGCTCCAATAAACAAAGTTACAGTTATTATTAAGGGGAACATTATCTATAAAACATACTATTTGGATTTATTATTTAACAATTGAGTCACCCGGTAGACGCACACAAACTCTACCGTAAATGCACATACCACGCGCCCGAGCGCACGTCCGTGGAGGCGCCGGCACGCAACTGTGAATATGCGCACGCACGGGAGAAAATGTGTACGTGCAGCGGGCAAGCGCATGGGGTGAATATATGGCAACGTGTAGCATGATATTTTTCCGACTTCGACACACTGATTTAGCTTACATACTTTACCGTACTTAATAAAGGTTATATGTTATTTATTAGTGCGCAAACAGGACAGCACTTTCTCTTTGCTGTTTTATTATTGCAAAGCCCAAGTCACCTCCAGTAATCCCACATGAGTGCCCATGTCACCTCTAGTAATCCCACATGGGCGTCCATGTCACCTCTAGTAATCCACATGTGCGTCTGTGTCACCTAGTAATCCCGCATGTGCGTCCCTGTCACCTCTAGTAATCCCACATGTGCGTCTGTGTCACCTCTAGTAATCCCGCATGTGCGTCCCTGTCACCTCTAGTAATCCCACATGTGCGTCCCTGTCACCTCTAGTAATCCCACATGTGCGTCCCTGTCACCTCTAGTAATCCCACATGTGCGTCCCTGTCACCTCTAGTAATCCCACATGTGCGTCCCTGTCACCTCTAGTAATCCCACATGTGCGTCCCTGTCACCTCTAGTAATCCCACATGAGCGTCCGTGTCACCTCTAGTAATCCCACATGAGCATCAGTCACCTCTAGTAATCCCACATCAGCGTCCATGTCACCTCTAGTAATCCCACATGAGTGTCCATGTCACCTCTAGTAATCCCACATGTGCGTCTGTGTCACCTCTAGTAATTCCACATGTGCGTCCGTGTCACCTCTAGTAATCCCACATGAGCGTCCGTGTCACCTCTAGTAATCCCACATCAGCGTCCATGTCACCTCTAGTAATCCCACACGAGCGTCCATGTCACCTCTAGTAATCCCACACGAGTGTCCATGTCTCCTGTAGTAATCCCACATGAGCGTCCATGTCACCTCTAGTAATCCCACAAGAGCGTCCATGTCACCTCTAGTAATCCCACATGAGCATCAGTGTCACCTCTAGTAATCCCACATGAGCGTCCATGTCACCTCTAGTAATCCCACATGAGCGTCCATGTCACCTCTAGTAATCCCACATGAGCGTCCATGTCACCTCTAGTAATCCCACATGAGCGTCCCTGTCACCTCTAGTAATCCCACATGAGCTTCCATGTCTCCTCTAGTAATCCCACATGAGCGTCCATGTCTCCTCCAGTAATCCCACATGAGCGTCCATGTCTCCTCCAGTAATCCCACATGAACGTCCATGTCTTCCTCTAGTAATCCCACATGAACGTCCATGTCACCTCTAGTAATCCCACATGAGCGTCCATGTCACCTTTAGTAATCCCACATGAGCGTCCATGTCACCTCTAGTAATCCCACACGAACGTCCATGTCTCCTCCAGTAATCCCACATGAGCGTCCATGTCTCCTCCAGTAATCCCACATGAACGTCCATGTCACCTCTAGTAATCCCACATGAACGTCCATGTCACCTCTAGTAATCCCACATGAGCGTCCCTGTCACCTCTAGTAATCTCACATGTGTGTCTGTATCACCTCTAGTAATCCCACATTAGCGTCCACGTCACCTCTAGTAATCCCACATGTGCCTCTGTGTCACCTCTAGTAATCCCACATGTGCGTCTGTGTCACCTCTAGTAATCCCACATGTGCGTCTGTGTCACCTCTAGTAATTCCACATGTGCGTCCGTGTCACCTCTAGTAAACCCACATGAGGGTCCGTGTCACCTCTAGTAATCCCACACGAGGGTCCGTGTCACCTCTAGCAATCGCACACGAGCGTCCGTGTCTCCTCTAGTAATCGCACACGAGCGTCCGTTTCACCTCTAGTAATCCCACACGAGCGTCCGTGTCACCTCTAGTAATCCCACACGAGCGTCCGTGTCACCTCTAGTAATCCCACACGAGCATCCATGTTGGTCAGTAAAACAATACAGTAGGAAACTGTAGGTCAGTAAAACAATACAGTAGAATTAGGAAACGATGAGTCAGTAAGACAATATAGTAAGAGACAATAGGTCTGTAAGACAATACAGATGGAAACTATAGGTCAGTAAGACAATACATTAAGAAACTAGGTCAGAAAGACAATACAGTAAGAAACTATAGGTCACTAAGACAATACAGTAGTAAACTATAGTTCAGTAAGACAATACAGTAGGAAACTATAGGACAGAAAGACAATACAGTAAGAAACTATAGGTCAGTAAGACAATGCAGAAGGAGAAAAGGTCAGTAAGACAATACAGAAGGAAATTATAGGTAAGATAATACCATAAGAAACTATAGGTCAGTAAGACAATACAGTAAGAAACTATAGTTCAGTAAGACAATACAGTAAAAAACTATAGGTCAGTAAAACAATATGGAAGGAAACTAAAGGTCAGTAAGACAATCCAGTATGTAACTATAGGTCAGTAAGACAATACAGTAGGAAACTATAGGTCAGTAAGACAACACAATAGGAAACTATAGGTCAGTAAGACAACACAATAGGAAACCTATAGGTCATTAAGACTATATTTAAGGAAACTAGGTCAGTAAGACAATTCTGTAAGAAACTAGGTCAGTAAGACAATACATTAGGAAACTATAGGTGAGTAAGACAATACATTAAGAAACTATATGTCAGTATGACAATACAGAAGGAAACTAGGTCAGTAAAAGAATACGGAAGGAAACTAGGTAAGTAAGACAATACATTAAGAAACTATAGGTCAGTAAGACAATATAGTAGGAACCTGTAGGTCAATAAGTCAATACAGTCGGAAACTTGGTCAGTAAGACAATACAGTAGGAAACTAGGTCAGTAAGACAATACAGTAGGATTAGGAAACAATAGGTCAGTAAGACAATATAGTAAGAGACAATAGTTCAGTTAGACAATACAGTAATAAACTATAGGTCAGAAAGACAATACAGTAGTAAACTATAGTTCAGTAAGGCAATACAGTTGTAAACTATAGGACAAAAAGACAATACAGTAAGAAACTATAGGTCAGTAAGACAATACAGAAAGAAATTATAGGTAAGATAATACCATAAGAAACTATAGGTCAGTAAGACAATACATTAGGAAACCTATAGGTCATTAAGACTATATTTAAGGAAACTAGGTCAGAAAGACAATACAGTAAGAAACTATAGGTCAGTAAGACAATACTGTAAGAAACTATAGGTCAGTAAAACAATATGGAAAGAAACTAAAGGTCAGTACGACAATCCAGTATGTAACTATAGGTCAGTGAGACAATACAGTAGGAAACTGTAGGTCAGTAAGACAATACAGTAGGAAACTATAGGTCAGTAAGACAATACAATAGGAAACCTATAGGTCATAAAGACTATATTTAAGGAAACTAGGCCAATAAGACAATTCTGTAAGAAACTATAGGTCAGTAAGACAATACTGTAAGAAACTATAGGTCAGTAAGACAATACATTAGTAAACTATAGGTGAGTAAGACAATACATTAAGAAACTATAGGTCAGTATGACAATACAGAAGGAAACTAGGTCAGTAAAAGAATACGGAAGGAAACTAGGTAAGTAAGACAATACAGTAAGAAACTATAGGTCAGTAAGACAATACAGTAGGAAACTGAAGGTCAGTAAGTCAATACAGTCGGAAACTAGGTCAGTAAGACAATACAGTAGGAAACGATAGGTCAGTAAGACAATACATTAAGAAACTATAGGTCAGTAAGACAATTCAGTAAGAAGCTATAGGTCAGTAAGACAATACAGTAAAACTATAGGTCAGTAAGACAATATGGAAGGAAACTATAGGTCAGTAAGACAACACAGTAGGAAACTATAGGTCAGTAAGATAATACATTAGGAAACTAGGTCAATACGACAATACAGTAATAAACTATATGTCAGAAACACAATATAGTAAGAAACTATAGGTCAGTAAGACAATACGGTAAGAAACTATATGTCAGTAAGACAATACAGTAGGAAACATTTAAAAAGGCTTTTTATACGAGTTCCTCCTAACACCGCAGAACTGCTCAGTGCGCAGACATTTGTGCGCAAAATAAAAAAACTTGCAGTAAAACCTATGGAGAATTTTCACCACTAACTTTTTGCAGCTAATTGGATAGGGAATTTTTTGCGATGAACTGAATCCCCCCCATAAAGTGTTTATACATATAGTATGATGTTACATTGAGATTACCGCTGGAGGAAACGCTGCCACAATATTATTGAATGTGTAATTTAGCCCGTCCTCGTATGGGTGTAATATATTAATATATTCTTACTGAACAGGAGTACCAGCACTGAATCAATTAACACCCAATATAATATTCATGCCGATGTGTAACAACAAATACACTTGTTTTTCTCTAACGTCCTAGTGGATGCTGGGGACTCCGTAAGGACCATGGGGAATAGACGGGCTCCGCAGGAGACTGGGCACTCTAAGAAAGAATTTGGATACTGGTGTGCACTTGCTCCTCCCTCTATGTCCCTCCTCCAGACCCCAGTTAGAATCTGTGCCCGGCCGAGCTGGGTGCTTTTTAGTGAGCTCTCCTGAGCTTGCTATTAGAAAGTATTTTGGTAGGTTTTTTTTATTTTCAGAGAGCTTCTGCTGGCAACAGGCTCTCTGCTACGTGGGACTGAGGGGAGAGAAGCAACCCTACTAACTGCGGATAGGTCTTGCTTCTTAGGCTACTGAACACCATTAGCTCCAGAGGGATCGTACACACGATCTCACCCTTTGTCGTCCGATCCCGGAGCCGCACCGCCGTCCCCCTCGCAGAGCCAGAAAACGGAAGACGGTGTCTGAAGATAGAAGACATCGAAATCGGCGGCAGAAGACGTCAGTCTTCATTCTGAGGTAGCGCACAGCACTGCAGCTGTGCGCCATTGCACCCACACGATCCTACACACTCCGTTCACTGTAGGGTGCAGGGCGCAGAGAGGGGGGGGGGCGCCCTGGGTAGCAATTAAAGACCTCTTGGCAAAACAGCAGCATATATACAGTTGGGCACTGTATATATGCATGAGCCCCCGCCATTATTTTGCACAGAAAAGCGGGACAGAAGCCCGTCGCTGAGGGGGAGGGGCTTCTTCCTCAGCACTCACCAGCGCCAATTTCTCTCCACAGCTCCACTGAGAGGAAGCTCCCCAGGCTCGCCCCTGCAGAATCACGGTAGAAGAGGGTGGAAAGAGAGGGGGGGCACATAATTTGGGCGCAAAAACTATACATACAGCAGCTACTGGGTTAACACTAAGTTACTGTGTGATTCCTGGGACATATAGCGCTGGGGTGTGTGCTGGCATACTCTCTCTCTCTGTCTCTCCAAAGGGCCTTGTGGGGGAACTGTCTTCAAAAAGAGCATCCCCTGTGTGTGTGTGGTGTGTCGGTATGAGTGTGTCGACATGTTTGACGAGGAAGGCTATGTGGAAACAGAGCGGGAGCTGTTGAAATCGGTGTTTCCCTGCCGACGGCGCCGACACCTGATTGGATGGATATGTGGAAGGTTTTAAATGAAAATGTTAATTCTTTGCATAAAAGGCTGGATAAAGCAGAAGCCTTGGGACAGTCGGGGTCACAGCCCATGTCTGATCCTGTGTCGCAGAGACCGTCAGGGTCTCAAAAGCGCCCACTATCCCAAATTGTTGACACAGATACCGACACGGACTCAGAGTCCAGTGTCGAGTGCGATGATGCAAAATTACAGCCTAAAATGGCTAAAGCCATCCGATACATGATTATAGCAATGAAGGATGTGTTGCACATCACAGAGGAAACCCCAGTCCCTGACAAGAGGGTTCATATGTATGGGGAAAAAAAGGCAGGAGGTGACCTTTCCCCCTTCACATGAGCTAAATGAGTTATGTGAAAAGGCTTGGGAAATTTCCGGATAAGAGACTGCAGATTTCCAAGCGGTTGCCTTTCCCGCCAACGGACAGGTTACGCTGGGAATCCTCTCCCAGGGTGGATAAAGCTCTGACACGCTTATCCAAGTGAGTAGCCCTGCCGTCACAGGATACGGCCACCCTAAAAGATGCTGCAGATAGATAACAGATGCTGCAGAAGTCCATTTATACACATTCAGGTACCTTACTAAGTCCGGCAATTGCGTTGGCCTGGGTGTGTAGTGCATGGACGGATATCTTATCTGAGGATTTCGATACTGTGACAGGACGGAACCGTACGGAAGCACTCGCCGCTTCTGCGTCCCGTTGACTGCGCACAGAATGGAAGGTCAAGCCGCACGAGGCCTGACCACACAGGGGATTCCCGCTTACCGTCAGTAACCGCCTGTTACTGACTCCACCCACTGCGCTGTGGGCGGGTTCTTGCTGCCACCACCAAACTCCTAACCTGCCGTGGCGTTTGGAACCACGGTTCTGCTCTGTATGTGCCGACGCACTGCTTTACCACACCTGTGTGGTGTCGACGAATCCCCACTAGCCACTTGCTAGGCCTCTACCGGTAGCTGGCGGAAGGCGGAGCTTGGAGACGTCAGGTGCTTCCCTGGACAGCCGGAGAACGGGGCTAGGTTTGGCCTAACCCTGTTGGTCACAAGATGAAGCAATCTTCTTGAGGCAATGATGTTTATTTGCTCAAATATAGTTCTAAAGAGAACTCTTCCCTATTGCTAGGGGCAACAGCATACAGCAAGATGTTCCAGCAGAATAAGATGGTATAACTACACAATCCTATGGGCCAACTGCCCTCCTTTTATCCCTCTCCAAGACCCCTTACCACAGGGGGTAAGCCCGCCCTGTGGTGTACAACCAATCAATGTTTACCCATGAGCTGTGCATGCTCTGGTCTCATGCACACACAACATTGTTCCCAATGGACAGTGGGGAGTGGTCGGTCTCCTTTGTCTCTCCCATCTGGGAGAGCAGGCTACTCCCACGGTGCCGTTCAGTCTGGCTGGGGGGAAGTTTTCCCTCCTAAATCTGACTTCCAGAAACCTGCCCGGGACCCCTCTCACTGCCTGCAGCCTGGATTTGGGCTCCAGAGCTGGGCAGCCTGGCTCCCCGGTCCAGGTCTCTGGTCCACTACGGCTGATCTCCATGGAGCTCCAAGAAACCACTCAGCTTGTTTTATAGCTAAGCTGCTTCTCTTTCTCCCTGTCCCCATTGGAACTGTGAGGCTGGATGGGAAAGCATTCCGTTTTTAGGGAAAAGGTCTGGGAGAATCCATCAGCCTGCACAGCTATGGATTCCCCCCTCCTGGGACACACAATCAAGTAAGTGCATTTTATCTTTAAATACATTACATTTTAAAATCACACTGTACATTTCCCCTTTTAAATATACTCTGAGCCTGTGCCCTGCACAGACTCTACATACTCAGGCACTGCAGTGCCTTCCCTAGCCCCGCAGCCTGGCTGCGAGGGCTCTCTGTGTGCTGGAGGTATGGGGCTGGCTTCCCCCATCCTCCAGCCTGCTTTTCTGCCTCTGGGGTTCCAGGGAGCTGGCTCTCCCTGTCCCCCCAGGGTGGCACTAATCAGTGGCCTCGCCGCACGCAGCGGCGCACCCCCCTGTACCGAAGTCCGGCGGACCGGGACACTTGTCCCGGCCGCCGTGACTCTGGCTTTGTTGTGGTGCTGGGGCGCCGGGAGCGTAGCTCCCGGACCCCAGCGCTCATCAGCCTGCTCGCCCGCCTAATGTGCCCACGCCGCTAGGGAGCCGGCTAGCCCGGTCCCCCCTGAGCGGCGCCTGTCTTGTGGCCTCGCTGCAGCGTCCGGCGGGGAGCCGGGCTGCAGCGCACCCCCCTCGCCGACTAGCAGCCCGGGACGTCCGTCCCGGCTGCTGCGGCTGGCCACCCGTGCTGGGCTGAGGCGCTGGGAGCAGAGCTCCCGGCCCCCAGCGGCGGCTCTCACAGAGAGCACTGCAGCGGGAGCCGAGCTCCCAGCCGCAGCGCTCACCCTTCTCCCCGGCGCGCACACTCCAGTGCGCCCGGGGCTACACTGACCGCTGCCGGGAGCGGAGCTCCCGGACTCCGGCGGTCAGCGGCTGCCTCCTCTCCCCCGGTGCGCACACACTGCTGAGCGCGCCGGGGGCTGTCCTCCCTGCCGTGGTCTCCGGAGGGGTCCGGGACCACGGCACAGTTAAAATACAGCATTTTAAACATTTTATACACTGTTATAAACACGGCGCCTAGCGCCCACAGTATTTTCAAATCTGGCGCCAAGCGCCCTTTGTCTGTGAAAATGGCGCCGGGCACTAGGGGTTAACCCCTTCAGTGCTGCAGGCGGCCATTTCCCTCGTGGCTGGGGCTCTCCGGCCACACTCCTCCCCCCCCATTCAAGCGGGTCAACCAGGGACCCATGTCCCAACGATTTGGGTCCTGGTCCCGCAGTCCGTTGGGGTGAAGGGGGCGCTACCTGGGGGGTGTAGGCTCTGGCCTAGACAGTTCATCCATAGTGTAGTGGGCCTCTCTTCGTGGGTGCACAATGTTCAAATAGTCCACCTGAAGTCCAAGTTCAAGGCTCCACCACAAAAGTCTGTCCAATTCCCCCAAGGTAGGTTGCAGCCACCTAACAGGTAGGTGGTAAGTCACCACTGTGGGGGGCCGGTTACAAACAAGTGCCACCCACGGTGTCCCAATTGTGGCATACCCCACCTCCCACAATAGCAGTCTTCTGCTCAAACAGGCCACAGGGTGCTCCTGCCCATATGGCTCTTTCTGGCTCGGTACTGCTCCCAGTCCGTGCAGTGGCGCAATAGTTCGTAACACACAGTCCTGGTCAAGAATGTGCGCCATCAGCACTGGAGCGGGTACCCGAGCCTCCTTCAACGACTGGAATGCCAACTCGCAAGCGGGTGCAAAGTCCACTGACTTGGGAATGCCCTTCCTAGCCATCTCTGTCAAGGGGTTCACTACAGGACTAAAGTCAATGACAACATGTCCGTAGGGCCTTACAGGTTCTAAGGTCAGTACCGGTCTGGGTGATGTGGGTCGGGGACAGCCTCTGGTTGCCTCCACCCCCTCTGGGTTGGGCCTACCCCTGTCTCCTCCCACATGGTGCCCCAGGCACTGCACCTCCGTCATACCTATCGGGCAACTGTCTGCCCTAACTGTCAGACCTGCCCTCCAATCCTCCTCCGTCGACCTATGACTCGGGAAACCTACCCTGTCACCTAGGCCTACTCCTTCCTCCTCGTCCGCTACCTGTGCCACAGTGATGGCGGCCAGACCACCAGCCTCTGGATCCTGTGTGGCATCCACTGCAGGGAGGCTGCGTGTCTTCCCCGATCTACTGTGCACAGGCAGGGGACCTGCTACGTCCACAGCAACTTGCTGCGAGGGTTCTCCTATGGGCAGAGGCCCAGAGACAACACAACCGCGGGAGTGCCCCGGCTGCCAACGCATGGCACCAGCCTTACAGTTGGTCTGGGCGTCATCCGACATTCCAGACCAGGGTAAGCTCTGTGTCAGGCACTTCAGGGTACGGTCTGTCTCCGGGTTACTGTCCAAAGGGGTTTCGCTGGCAACCGACACCGGTTGCGCAGGAACGTTCCCTGAGGGGACCAGTTGGACACATTCCCTATCTGGTCTATCCCCTCCCACTTTCCTGGCTACCCTGTACCTTAACCCTTCCCGCCAGGTCAACCTCCTCGCCCCAACCCTGTCAAGGCCGCTGCCAGAGTGGCGCCTCATGCCTTTCGGGGATGGGTCAGAGAGTTGAGCCTCCCTAAACTCCTGCCTGTGGCCCTCAATCTCTCCTAAATTGGGACGCTCTACAGGGGGATCTAGGTGGGGACTACTAGGGTCAGTCTGGTAGGGGTCAGTCATGGAAAAGTCAATGTGGTTTCTCATACTCACCGCCGGAGTTGGCAAACCACTTGGGTCAGGAACATCATTGGGCACCCCCACAGGATCAAACGAGCTGGAACCGACATCCTCTGCGTTGCTAGGGGACGTGGGCATACCAGAGGCAAAAGGCATGTGGGGTCGATGTGCTGATCTAGCCGCTGTAATCTTTTCCTCTGGGCTGGTTGATGCTGTGGTTGGCTGTGCTGGCAGTTGTCTAGCAGCTGTAGTCTTTTCCTCTGGGCTGGGCTGTGCTGGAGCAGCTGATGTCAACAGTGGTTTCGGAACTTGACTCCGGGGAATGGCGCCAACAAACATAGTGACGATCCCACCACCCAGATCATTTCCTAGGACCACATCAGTTGGGAGACCATCCATGACGGCAACTTCTCGCAACTCTGGTCCAGCTCCCCAGTCCAGGTAGACTCTTGCCATGGGAACCGCTTTTTCTGTTCCTTCTGCCAGGGTGACCGTGGCAGTGCGACCCTGCAATACTGCAGCAGGATCTATGAGGTGGGGGCTCACCACAGTGATTGAGGCCCCAGAGTCTCTTAGGCCTTCTCCCTGCAGGGGTCCCACGTGGACTGGCTGCAGGTGCCTCCACATGTTGTGTAGGGGCGGTTTGGCCATGCAGGTGACTCTCTCCGCAGAGTGCACCTGTCTCTCGCCACACTCCGTCGGACTGACTGGAGGGGGAACAGTCTCTGTAGGCTCATCTCCTCTCGTCAAACAAGCGATCCGGGCTCCAGCACTCGGATTTGGGGCACGAGTCTGGGGTGCTTGGGATGCAGGACAGTTCATCCTCAGATGTCCGATTTTCCCACAGCCGTAGCACTTCTTCTCCAGTCGTGGCACCGATGATCTCTGATCAGTTGCAGGGACGCTGCGGTGCGGTTGCTGGCCAAGAGCACCCGGGTTGGAAGATGCTTGTCTTTGGGGTTGATGAGCTGAAGAGGGTGGTCCCCTTGGTGGTACAGTCTGTTGGAGCTGGCTGCTCGCTGGGCGCTTCTGGCCCCGTGGCCGAATTGCCACATATTTGTCGGCTAGTTGGGCAGCCACTTTTAAGCTGGGTGGCTCCCGATCTAGCACCCACTCCTTCACTTCCTGGGCGCACCGGCGGTAGAACTGCTCCCTGCAGATCAGGTCGATCAGTGCGTCCCATGTAGTGGCTTCTGAATCCTTCACCCACTTCACCACGTACTGCCGCAGCTGGGTGGCGAACTGCTCATGGGTGCTGCTAGGATTCTTGGACAAGTCTCTGAATTTCTTCCTGTAAGACTCTGGAGTGATGAAGAATCGCTGGAGGAGGGCCTTCGCGACTTCGTCGTAGTTCCCACAGTCCTCCGTGGCCACTCCTCGATAGGCCTCCAAGGCCTCTCCATGCAGAGTGGGCACAAGGTGTCTCACCCACTCTGACTTGGGTAGATCGTGTAGTTTGCAAGTCCTTTCAAAAACTTGTAAATGTCCATCAATGTCCCCATCACTGTCTGCAAACTTGGCAAACTGAACTCGTCCTGATCTGTGTACAACAGCTGACAACGGCTCCCGGGGTACCACGGCCTGTGGTGCCCGCTCCGCATGCCACATCCGAATGACAAGCATGCGTTCTTGCTCCGTTGCCCTTTCCCCCAATTCCGCTAGCCGATCTGCTAGGGTATCCGGGTCGCCCCCCCTGGGACGTTGGGATCCTGGCCCTGCTAGGGATTGCTGGGAAACATTGCTGCTGTAAGAGAGGGCGGGGCTTGTGGTTCTCACCGGTTCCTCACGAAGGTCCACTGTTGGGCCGTCCTCTGCGATGCTGACGCCGTCAGTGCTTTCCACCTCCGCCCGATGAGACTCCTCCACGCTCCTGAGCGCCGCCTTCATGACGCTTCTGGACGCGTTGGAAGGGATAACCACACCCTTCTCCTGGCATACGATCTCCAGATCATCCTTGGACATTCCGCTGAATTCCGCCATCTTGTGCGTTCTCCTGCGCTGCAGTTACTCCTCTCCTGAGTAACTCGGCTTCTCCAATCAGGTGATGAAAAGCCGCCTGGGATTATCCCACCACTATGCCACCAATTTCTGTGACAGGACGGAACCGTACGGAAGCACTCGCCGCTTCTGCGTCCCGTTGACTGCGCACAGAATGGAAGGTCAAGCCGCACGAGGCCTGACCACATAGGGGATTCCCGCTTACCGTCAGTAACCGCCTGTTACTGACTCCACCCACTGCGCTGTGGGCGGGTTCTTGCTGCCACCACCAAACTCCTAACCTGCCGTGGCGTTTGGAACCACGGTTCTGCTCTGTATGTGCCGACGCACTGCTTTACCACACCTGTGTGGTGTCGACGAATCCCCACTAGCCACTTGCTAGGCCTCTACCGGTAGCTGGCGGAAGGCGGAGCTTGGAGACGTCAGGTGCTTCCCTGGACAGCCGGAGAACGGGGCTAGGTTTGGCCTAACCCTGTTGGTCACAAGATGAAGCAATCTTCTTGAGGCAATGATGTTTATTTGCTCAAATATAGTTCTAAAGAGAACTCTTCCCTATTGCTAGGGGCAACAGCATACAGCAAGATGTTCCAGCAGAATAAGATGGTATAACTACACAATCCTATGGGCCAACTGCCCTCCTTTTATCCCTCTCCAAGACCCCTTACCACAGGGGGTAAGCCCGCCCTGTGGTGTACAACCAATCAATGTTTACCCATGAGCTGTGCATGCTCTGGTCTCATGCACACACAACATTGTTCCCAATGGACAGTGGGGAGTGGTCGGTCTCCTTTGTCTCTCCCATCTGGGAGAGCAGGCTACTCCCACGGTGCCGTTCAGTCTGGCTGGGGGGAAGTTTTCCCTCCTAAATCTGACTTCCAGAAACCTGCCCGGGACCCCTCTCACTGCCTGCAGCCTGGATTTGGGCTCCAGAGCTGGGCAGCCTGGCTCCCCGGTCCAGGTCTCTGGTCCACTACGGCTGATCTCCATGGAGCTCCAAGAAACCACTCAGCTTGTTTTATAGCTAAGCTGCTTCTCTTTCTCCCTGTCCCCATTGGAACTGTGAGGCTGGATGGGAAAGCATTCCGTTTTTAGGGAAAAGGTCTGGGAGAATCCATCAGCCTGCACAGCTATGGATTCCCCCCTCCTGGGACACACAATCAAGTAAGTGCATTTTATCTTTAAATACATTACATTTTAAAATCACACTGTACATTTCCCCTTTTAAATATACTCTGAGCCTGTGCCCTGCACAGACTCTACATACTCAGGCACTGCAGTGCCTTCCCTAGCCCCGCAGCCTGGCTGCGAGGGCTCTCTGTGTGCTGGAGGTATGGGGCTGGCTTCCCCCATCCTCCAGCCTGCTTTTCTGCCTCTGGGGTTCCAGGGAGCTGGCTCTCCCTGTCCCCCCAGGGTGGCACTAATCAGTGGCCTCGCCGCACGCAGCGGCGCACCCCCCTGTACCGAAGTCCGGCGGACCGGGACACTTGTCCCGGCCGCCGTGACTCTGGCTTTGTTGTGGTGCTGGGGCGCCGGGAGCGTAGCTCCCGGACCCCAGCGCTCATCAGCCTGCTCGCCCGCCTAATGTGCCCACGCCGCTAGGGAGCCGGCTAGCCCGGTCCCCCCTGAGCGGCGCCTGTCTTGTGGCCTCGCTGCAGCGTCCGGCGGGGAGCCGGGCTGCAGCGCACCCCCCTCGCCGACTAGCAGCCCGGGACGTCCGTCCCGGCTGCTGCGGCTGGCCACCCGTGCTGGGCTGAGGCGCTGGGAGCAGAGCTCCCGGCCCCCAGCGGCGGCTCTCACAGAGAGCACTGCAGCGGGAGCCGAGCTCCCAGCCGCAGCGCTCACCCTTCTCCCCGGCGCGCACACTCCAGTGCGCCCGGGGCTACACTGACCGCTGCCGGGAGCGGAGCTCCCGGACTCCGGCGGTCAGCGGCTGCCTCCTCTCCCCCGGCGCGCACACACTGCTGAGCGCGCCGGGGGCTGTCCTCCCTGCCGTGGTCTCCGGAGGGGTCCGGGACCACGGCACAGTTAAAATACAGCATTTTAAACATTTTATACACTGTTATAAACACGGCGCCTAGCGCCCACAGTATTTTCAAATCTGGCGCCAAGCGCCCTTTGTCTGTGAAAATGGCGCCGGGCACTAGGGGTTAACCCCTTCAGTGCTGCAGGCGGCCATTTCCCTCGTGGCTGGGGCTCTCCGGCCACACTCCCCCCCCCCCATTCAAGCGGGTCAACCAGGGACCCATGTCCCAACGATTTGGGTCCTGGTCCCGCAGTCCGTTGGGGTGAAGGGGGCGCTACCTGGGGGGTGTAGGCTCTGGCCTAGACAGTTCATCCATAGTGTAGTGGGCCTCTCTTCGTGGGTGCACAATGTTCAAATAGTCCACCTGAAGTCCAAGTTCAAGGCTCCACCACAAAAGTCTGTCCAATTCCCCCAAGGTAGGTTGCAGCCACCTAACAGGTAGGTGGTAAGTCACCACTGTGGGGGGCCGGTTACAAACAAGTGCCACCCACGGTGTCCCAATTGTGGCATACCCCACCTCCCACAATAGCAGTCTTCTGCTCAAACAGGCCACAGGGTGCTCCTGCCCATATGGCTCTTTCTGGCTCGGTACTGCTCCCAGTCCGTGCAGTGGCGCAATAGTTCGTAACACACAGTCCTGGTCAAGAATGTGCGCCATCAGCACTGGAGTGGGTACCCGAGCCTCCTTCAACGACTGGAATGCCAACTCGCAAGCGGGTGCAAAGTCCACTGACTTGGGAATGCCCTTCCTAGCCATCTCTGTCAAGGGGTTCACTACAGGACTAAAGTCAATGACAACATGTCCGTAGGGCCTTACAGGTTCTAAGGTCAGTACCGGTCTGGGTGATGTGGGTCGGGGACAGCCTCTGGTTGCCTCCACCCCCTCTGGGTTGGGCCTACCCCTGTCTCCTCCCACATGGTGCCCCAGGCACTGCACCTCCGTCATACCTATCGGGCAACTGTCTGCCCTAACTGTCAGACCTGCCCTCCAATCCTCCTCCGTCGACCTATGACTCGGGAAACCTACCCTGTCACCTAGGCCTACTCCTTCCTCCTCGTCCGCTACCTGTGCCACAGTGATGGCGGCCAGACCACCAGCCTCTGGATCCTGTGTGGCATCCACTGCAGGGAGGCTGCGTGTCTTCCCCGATCTACTGTGCACAGGCAGGGGACCTGCTACGTCCACAGCAACTTGCTGCGAGGGTTCTCCTATGGGCAGAGGCCCAGAGACAACACAACCGCGGGAGTGCCCCGGCTGCCAACGCATGGCACCAGCCTTACAGTTGGTCTGGGCGTCATCCGACATTCCAGACCAGGGTAAGCTCTGTGTCAGGCACTTCAGGGTACGGTCTGTCTCCGGGTTACTGTCCAAAGGGGTTTTGCTGGCAACCGACACCGGTTGCGCAGGAACGTTCCCTGAGGGGACCAGTTGGACACATTCCCTATCTGGTCTATCCCCTCCCACTTTCCTGGCTACCCTGTACCTTAACCCTTCCCGCCAGGTCAACCTCCTCGCCCCAACCCTGTCAAGGCCGCTGCCAGAGTGGCGCCTCATGCCTTTCGGGGATGGGTCAGAGAGTTGAGCCTCCCTAAACTCCTGCCTGTGGCCCTCAATCTCTCCTAAATTGGGACGCTCTACAGGGGGATCTAGGTGGGGACTACTAGGGTCAGTCTGGTAGGGGTCAGTCATGGAAAAGTCAATGTGGTTTCTCATACTCACCGCCGGAGTTGGCAAACCACTTGGGTCAGGAACATCATTGGGCACCCCCACAGGATCAAACGAGCTGGAACCGACATCCTCTGCGTTGCTAGGGGACGTGGGCATACCAGAGGCAAAAGGCATGCGGGGTCGATGTGCTGATCTAGCCGCTGTAATCTTTTCCTCTGGGCTGGTTGATGCTGTGGTTGGCTGTGCTGGCAGTTGTCTAGCAGCTGTAGTCTTTTCCTCTGGGCTGGGCTGTGCTGGAGCAGCTGATGTCAACAGTGGTTTCGGAACTTGACTCCGGGGAATGGCGCCAACAAACATAGTGACGATCCCACCACCCAGATCATTTCCTAGGACCACATCAGTTGGGAGACCATCCATGACGGCAACTTCTCGCAACTCTGGTCCAGCTCCCCAGTCCAGGTAGACTCTTGCCATGGGAACCGCTTTTTCTGTTCCTTCTGCCAGGGTGACCGTGGCAGTGCGACCCTGCAATACTGCAGCAGGATCTATGAGGTGGGGGCTCACCACAGTGATTGAGGCCCCAGAGTCTCTTAGGCCTTCTCCCTGCAGGGGTCCCACGTGGACTGGCTGCAGGTGCCTCCACATGTTGTGTAGGGGCGGTTTGGCCATGCAGGTGACTCTCTCCGCAGAGTGCACCTGTCTCTCGCCACACTCCGTCGGACTGACTGGAGGGGGAACAGTCTCTGTAGGCTCATCTCCTCTCGTCAAACAAGCGATCCGGGCTCCAGCACTCGGATTTGGGGCACGAGTCTGGGGTGCTTGGGATGCAGGACAGTTCATCCTCAGATGTCCGATTTTCCCACAGCCGTAGCACTTCTTCTCCAGTCGTGGCACCGATGATCTCTGATCAGTTGCAGGGACGCTGCGGTGCGGTTGCTGGCCAAGAGCACCCGGGTTGGAAGATGCTTGTCTTTGGGGTTGATGAGCTGAAGAGGGTGGTCCCCTTGGTGGTACAGTCTGTTGGAGCTGGCTGCTCGCTGGGCGCTTCTGGCCCCGTGGCCGAATTGCCACATATTTGTCGGCTAGTTGGGCAGCCACTTTTAAGCTGGGTGGCTCCCGATCTAGCACCCACTCCTTCACTTCCTGGGCGCACCGGCGGTAGAACTGCTCCCTGCAGATCAGGTCGATCAGTGCGTCCCATGTAGTGGCTTCTGAATCCTTCACCCACTTCACCACGTACTGCCGCAGCTGGGTGGCGAACTGCTCATGGGTGCTGCTAGGATTCTTGGACAAGTCTCTGAATTTCTTCCTGTAAGACTCTGGAGTGATGAAGAATCGCTGGAGGAGGGCCTTCGCGACTTCGTCGTAGTTCCCACAGTCCTCCGTGGCCACTCCTCGATAGGCCTCCAAGGCCTCTCCATGCAGAGTGGGCACAAGGTGTCTCACCCACTCTGACTTGGGTAGATCGTGTAGTTTGCAAGTCCTTTCAAAAACTTGTAAATGTCCATCAATGTCCCCATCACTGTCTGCAAACTTGGCAAACTGAACTCGTCCTGATCTGTGTACAACAGCTGACAACGGCTCCCGGGGTACCACGGCCTGTGGTGCCCGCTCCGCATGCCACATCCGAATGACAAGCATGCGTTCTTGCTCCGTTGCCCTTTCCCCCAATTCCGCTAGCCGATCTGCTAGGGTATCCGGGTCGCCCCCCCTGGGACGTTGGGATCCTGGCCCTGCTAGGGATTGCTGGGAAACATTGCTGCTGTAAGAGAGGGCGGGGCTTGTGGTTCTCACCGGTTCCTCACGAAGGTCCACTGTTGGGCCGTCCTCTGCGATGCTGACGCCGTCAGTGCTTTCCACCTCCGCCCGATGAGACTCCTCCACGCTCCTGAGCGCCGCCTTCATGACGCTTCTGGACGCGTTGGAAGGGATAACCACACCCTTCTCCTGGCATACGATCTCCAGATCATCCTTGGACATTCCGCTGAATTCCGCCATCTTGTGCGTTCTCCTGCGCTGCAGTTACTCCTCTCCTGAGTAACTCGGCTTCTCCAATCAGGTGATGAAAAGCCGCCTGGGATTATCCCACCACTATGCCACCAATTTCTGTGACAGGACGGAACCGTACGGAAGCACTCGCCGCTTCTGCGTCCCGTTGACTGCGCACAGAATGGAAGGTCAAGCCGCACGAGGCCTGACCACATAGGGGATTCCCGCTTACCGTCAGTAACCGCCTGTTACTGACTCCACCCACTGCGCTGTGGGCGGGTTCTTGCTGCCACCACCAAACTCCTAACCTGCCGTGGCGTTTGGAACCACGGTTCTGCTCTGTATGTGCCGACGCACTGCTTTACCACACCTGTGTGGTGTCGACGAATCCCCACTAGCCACTTGCTAGGCCTCTACCGGTAGCTGGCGGAAGGCGGAGCTTGGAGACGTCAGGTGCTTCCCTGGACAGCCGGAGAACGGGGCTAGGTTTGGCCTAACCCTGTTGGTCACAAGATGAAGCAATCTTCTTGAGGCAATGATGTTTATTTGCTCAAATATAGTTCTAAAGAGAACTCTTCCCTATTGCTAGGGGCAACAGCATACAGCAAGATGTTCCAGCAGAATAAGATGGTATAACTACACAATCCTATGGGCCAACTGCCCTCCTTTTATCCCTCTCCAAGACCCCTTACCACAGGGGGTAAGCCCGCCCTGTGGTGTACAACCAATCAATGTTTACCCATGAGCTGTGCATGCTCTGGTCTCATGCACACACAACATTGTTCCCAATGGACAGTGGGGAGTGGTCGGTCTCCTTTGTCTCTCCCATCTGGGAGAGCAGGCTACTCCCACGGTGCCGTTCAGTCTGGCTGGGGGGAAGTTTTCCCTCCTAAATCTGACTTCCAGAAACCTGCCCGGGACCCCTCTCACTGCCTGCAGCCTGGATTTGGGCTCCAGAGCTGGGCAGCCTGGCTCCCCGGTCCAGGTCTCTGGTCCACTACGGCTGATCTCCATGGAGCTCCAAGAAACCACTCAGCTTGTTTTATAGCTAAGCTGCTTCTCTTTCTCCCTGTCCCCATTGGAACTGTGAGGCTGGATGGGAAAGCATTCAGTTTTTAGGGAAAAGGTCTGGGAGAATCCATCAGCCTGCACAGCTATGGATTCCCCCCTCCTGGGACACACAATCAAGTAAGTGCATTTTATCTTTAAATACATTACATTTTAAAATCACACTGTACATTTCCCCTTTTAAATATACTCTGAGCCTGTGCCCTGCACAGACTCTACATACTCAGGCACTGCAGTGCCTTCCCTAGCCCCGCAGCCTGGCTGCGAGGGCTCTCTGTGTGCTGGAGGTATGGGGCTGGCTTCCCCCATCCTCCAGCCTGCTTTTCTGCCTCTGGGGTTCCAGGGAGCTGGCTCTCCCTGTCCCCCCAGGGTGGCACTAATCAGTGGCCTCGCCGCACGCAGCGGCGCACCCCCCTGTACCGAAGTCCGGCGGACCGGGACACTTGTCCCGGCCGCCGTGACTCTGGCTTTGTTGTGGTGCTGGGGCGCCGGGAGCGTAGCTCCCGGACCCCAGCGCTCATCAGCCTGCTCGCCCGCCTAATGTGCCCACGCCGCTAGGGAGCCGGCTAGCCCGGTCCCCCCTGAGCGGCGCCTGTCTTGTGGCCTCGCTGCAGCGTCCGGCGGGGAGCCGGGCTGCAGCGCACCCCCCTCGCCGACTAGCAGCCCGGGACGTCCGTCCCGGCTGCTGCGGCTGGCCACCCGTGCTGGGCTGAGGCGCTGGGAGCAGAGCTCCCGGCCCCCAGCGGCGGCTCTCACAGAGAGCACTGCAGCGGGAGCCGAGCTCCCAGCCGCAGCGCTCACCCTTCTCCCCGGCGCGCACACTCCAGTGCGCCCGGGGCTACACTGACCGCTGCCGGGAGCGGAGCTCCCGGACTCCGGCGGTCAGCGGCTGCCTCCTCTCCCCCGGCGCGCACACACTGCTGAGCGCGCCGGGGGCTGTCCTCCCTGCCGTGGTCTCCGGAGGGGTCCGGGACCACGGCACAGTTAAAATACAGCATTTTAAACATTTTATACACTGTTATAAACACGGCGCCTAGCGCCCACAGTATTTTCAAATCTGGCGCCAAGCGCCCTTTGTCTGTGAAAATGGCGCCGGGCACTAGGGGTTAACCCCTTCAGTGCTGCAGGCGGCCATTTCCCTCGTGGCTGGGGCTCTCCGGCCACACTCCTCCCCCCCCATTCAAGCGGGTCAACCAGGGACCCATGTCCCAACGATTTGGGTCCTGGTCCCGCAGTCCGTTGGGGTGAAGGGGGCGCTACCTGGGGGGTGTAGGCTCTGGCCTAGACAGTTCATCCATAGTGTAGTGGGCCTCTCTTCGTGGGTGCACAATGTTCAAATAGTCCACCTGAAGTCCAAGTTCAAGGCTCCACCACAAAAGTCTGTCCAATTCCCCCAAGGTAGGTTGCAGCCACCTAACAGGTAGGTGGTAAGTCACCACTGTGGGGGGCCGGTTACAAACAAGTGCCACCCACGGTGTCCCAATTGTGGCATACCCCACCTCCCACAATAGCAGTCTTCTGCTCAAACAGGCCACAGGGTGCTCCTGCCCATATGGCTCTTTCTGGCTCGGTACTGCTCCCAGTCCGTGCAGTGGCGCAATAGTTCGTAACACACAGTCCTGGTCAAGAATGTGCGCCATCAGCACTGGAGCGGGTACCCGAGCCTCCTTCAACGACTGGAATGCCAACTCGCAAGCGGGTGCAAAGTCCACTGACTTGGGAATGCCCTTCCTAGCCATCTCTGTCAAGGGGTTCACTACAGGACTAAAGTCAATGACAACATGTCCGTAGGGCCTTACAGGTTCTAAGGTCAGTACCGGTCTGGGTGATGTGGGTCGGGGACAGCCTCTGGTTGCCTCCACCCCCTCTGGGTTGGGCCTACCCCTGTCTCCTCCCACATGGTGCCCCAGGCACTGCACCTCCGTCATACCTATCGGGCAACTGTCTGCCCTAACTGTCAGACCTGCCCTCCAATCCTCCTCCGTCGACCTATGACTCGGGAAACCTACCCTGTCACCTAGGCCTACTCCTTCCTCCTCGTCCGCTACCTGTGCCACAGTGATGGCGGCCAGACCACCAGCCTCTGGATCCTGTGTGGCATCCACTGCAGGGAGGCTGCGTGTCTTCCCCGATCTACTGTGCACAGGCAGGGGACCTGCTACGTCCACAGCAACTTG
Organism: Pseudophryne corroboree; assembly: GCF_028390025.1. Lineage (NCBI taxonomy): Eukaryota > Metazoa > Chordata > Amphibia > Anura > Myobatrachidae > Pseudophryne > Pseudophryne corroboree. Next base: position 2,549,429 of record NW_026967541.1, read on the forward strand.
CTGCGAGGGTTCTCCTATGGGCAGAGGCCCAGAGACAACACAACCGCGGGAGTGCCCCGGCTGCCAACGCATGGCACCAGCCTTACAGTTGGTCTGGGCGTCATCCGACATTCCAGACCAGGGTAAGCTCTGTGTCAGGCACTTCAGGGTACGGTCTGTCTCCGGGTTACTGTCCAAAGGGGTTTTGCTGGCAACCGACACCGGTTGCGCAGGAACGTTCCCTGAGGGGACCAGTTGGACACATTCCCTATCTGGTCTATCCCCTCCCACTTTCCTGGCTACCCTGTACCTTAACCCTTCCCGCCAGGTCAACCTCCTCGCCCCAACCCTGTCAAGGCCGCTGCCAGAGTGGCGCCTCATGCCTTTCGGGGATGGGTCAGAGAGTTGAGCCTCCCTAAACTCCTGCCTGTGGCCCTCAATCTCTCCTAAATTGGGACGCTCTACAGGGGGATCTAGGTGGGGACTACTAGGGTCAGTCTGGTAGGGGTCAGTCATGGAAAAGTCAATGTGGTTTCTCATACTCACCGCCGGAGTTGGCAAACCACTTGGGTCAGGAACATCATTGGGCACCCCCACAGGATCAAACGAGCTGGAACCGACATCCTCTGCGTTGCTAGGGGACGTGGGCATACCAGAGGCAAAAGGCATGCGGGGTCGATGTGCTGATCTAGCCGCTGTAATCTTTTCCTCTGGGCTGGTTGATGCTGTGGTTGGCTGTGCTGGCAGTTGTCTAGCAGCTGTAGTCTTTTCCTCTGGGCTGGGCTGTGCTGGAGCAGCTGATGTCAACAGTGGTTTCGGAACTTGACTCCGGGGAATGGCGCCAACAAACATAGTGACGATCCCACCACCCAGATCATTTCCTAGGACCACATCAGTTGGGAGACCATCCATGACGGCAACTTCTCGCAACTCTGGTCCAGCTCCCCAGTCCAGGTAGACTCTTGCCATGGGAACCGCTTTTTCTGTTCCTTCTGCCAGGGTGACCGTGGCAGTGCGACCCTGCAATACTGCAGCAGGATCTATGAGGTGGGGGCTCACCACAGTGATTGAGGCCCCAGAGTCTCTTAGGCCTTCTCCCTGCAGGGGTCCCACGTGGACTGGCTGCAGGTGCCTCCACATGTTGTGTAGGGGCGGTTTGGCCATGCAGGTGACTCTCTCCGCAGAGTGCACCTGTCTCTTGCCACACTCCGTCGGACTGACTGGAGGGGGAACAGTCTCTGTAGGCTCATCTCCTCTCGTCAAACAAGCGATCCGGGCTCCAGCACTCGGATTTGGGGCACGAGTCTGGGGTGCTTGGGATGCAGGACAGTTCATCCTCAGATGTCCGATTTTCCCACAGCCGTAGCACTTCTTCTCCAGTCGTGGCACCGATGATCTCTGATCAGTTGCAGGGACGCTGCGGTGCGGTTGCTGGCCAAGAGCACCCGGGTTGGAAGATGCTTGTCTTTGGGGTTGATGAGCTGAAGAGGGTGGTCCCCTTGGTGGTACAGTCTGTTGGAGCTGGCTGCTCGCTGGGCGCTTCTGGCCCCGTGGCCGAATTGCCACATATTTGTCGGCTAGTTGGGCAGCCACTTTTAAGCTGGGTGGCTCCCGATCTAGCACCCACTCCTTCACTTCCTGGGCGCACCGGCGGTAGAACTGCTCCCTGCAGATCAGGTCGATCAGTGCGTCCCATGTAGTGGCTTCTGAATCCTTCACCCACTTCACCACGTACTGCCGCAGCTGGGTGGCGAACTGCTCATGGGTGCTGCTAGGATTCTTGGACAAGTCTCTGAATTTCTTCCTGTAAGACTCTGGAGTGATGAAGAATCGCTGGAGGAGGGCCTTCGCGACTTCGTCGTAGTTCCCACAGTCCTCCGTGGCCACTCCTCGATAGGCCTCCAAGGCCTCTCCATGCAGAGTGGGCACAAGGTGTCTCACCCACTCTGACTTGGGTAGATCGTGTAGTTTGCAAGTCCTTTCAAAAACTTGTAAATGTCCATCAATGTCCCCATCACTGTCTGCAAACTTGGCAAACTGAACTCGTCCTGATCTGTGTACAACAGCTGACAACGGCTCCCGGGGTACCACGGCCTGTGGTGCCCGCTCCGCATGCCACATCCGAATGACAAGCATGCGTTCTTGCTCCGTTGCCCTTTCCCCCAATTCCGCTAGCCGATCTGCTAGGGTATCCGGGTCGCCCCCCCTGGGACGTTGGGATCCTGGCCCTGCTAGGGATTGCTGGGAAACATTGCTGCTGTAAGAGAGGGCGGGGCTTGTGGTTCTCACCGGTTCCTCACGAAGGTCCACTGTTGGGCCGTCCTCTGCGATGCTGACGCCGTCAGTGCTTTCCACCTCCGCCCGATGAGACTCCTCCACGCTCCTGAGCGCCGCCTTCATGACGCTTCTGGACGCGTTGGAAGGGATAACCACACCCTTCTCCTGGCATACGATCTCCAGATCATCCTTGGACATTCCGCTGAATTCCGCCATCTTGTGCGTTCTCCTGCGCTGCAGTTACTCCTCTCCTGAGTAACTCGGCTTCTCCAATCAGGTGATGAAAAGCCGCCTGGGATTATCCCACCACTATGCCACCAATTTCTGTGACAGGACGGAACCGTACGGAAGCACTCGCCGCTTCTGCGTCCCGTTGACTGCGCACAGAATGGAAGGTCAAGCCGCACGAGGCCTGACCACATAGGGGATTCCCGCTTACCGTCAGTAACCGCCTGTTACTGACTCCACCCACTGCGCTGTGGGCGGGTTCTTGCTGCCACCACCAAACTCCTAACCTGCCGTGGCGTTTGGAACCACGGTTCTGCTCTGTATGTGCCGACGCACTGCTTTACCACACCTGTGTGGTGTCGACGAATCCCCACTAGCCACTTGCTAGGCCTCTACCGGTAGCTGGCGGAAGGCGGAGCTTGGAGACGTCAGGTGCTTCCCTGGACAGCCGGAGAACGGGGCTAGGTTTGGCCTAACCCTGTTGGTCACAAGATGAAGCAATCTTCTTGAGGCAATGATGTTTATTTGCTCAAATATAGTTCTAAAGAGAACTCTTCCCTATTGCTAGGGGCAACAGCATACAGCAAGATGTTCCAGCAGAATAAGATGGTATAACTACACAATCCTATGGGCCAACTGCCCTCCTTTTATCCCTCTCCAAGACCCCTTACCACAGGGGGTAAGCCCGCCCTGTGGTGTACAACCAATCAATGTTTACCCATGAGCTGTGCATGCTCTGGTCTCATGCACACACAACATTGTTCCCAATGGACAGTGGGGAGTGGTCGGTCTCCTTTGTTTCTCCCATCTGGGAGAGCAGGCTACTCCCACGGTGCCGTTCAGTCTGGCTGGGGGGAAGTTTTCCCTCCTAAATCTGACTTCCAGAAACCTGCCCGGGACCCCTCTCACTGCCTGCAGCCTGGATTTGGGCTCCAGAGCTGGGCAGCCTGGCTCCCCGGTCCAGGTCTCTGGTCCACTACGGCTGATCTCCATGGAGCTCCAAGAAACCACTCAGCTTGTTTTATAGCTAAGCTGCTTCTCTTTCTCCCTGTCCCCATTGGAACTGTGAGGCTGGATGGGAAAGCATTCAGTTTTTAGGGAAAAGGTCTGGGAGAATCCATCAGCCTGCACAGCTATGGATTCCCCCCTCCTGGGACACACAATCAAGTAAGTGCATTTTATCTTTAAATACATTACATTTTAAAATCACACTGTACATTTCCCCTTTTAAATATACTCTGAGCCTGTGCCCTGCACAGACTCTACATACTCAGGCACTGCAGTGCCTTCCCTAGCCCCGCAGCCTGGCTGCGAGGGCTCTCTGTGTGCTGGAGGTATGGGGCTGGCTTCCCCCATCCTCCAGCCTGCTTTTCTGCCTCTGGGGTTCCAGGGAGCTGGCTCTCCCTGTCCCCCCAGGGTGGCACTAATCAGTGGCCTCGCCGCACGCAGCGGCGCACCCCCCTGTACCGAAGTCCGGCGGACCGGGACACTTGTCCCGGCCGCCGTGACTCTGGCTTTGTTGTGGTGCTGGGGCGCCGGGAGCGTAGCTCCCGGACCCCAGCGCTCATCAGCCTGCTCGCCCGCCTAATGTGCCCACGCCGCTAGGGAGCCGGCTAGCCCGGTCCCCCCTGAGCGGCGCCTGTCTTGTGGCCTCGCTGCAGCGTCCGGCGGGGAGCCGGGCTGCAGCGCACCCCCCTCGCCGACTAGCAGCCCGGGACGTCCGTCCCGGCTGCTGCGGCTGGCCACCCGTGCTGGGCTGAGGCGCTGGGAGCAGAGCTCCCGGCCCCCAGCGGCGGCTCTCACAGAGAGCACTGCAGCGGGAGCCGAGCTCCCAGCCGCAGCGCTCACCCTTCTCCCCGGCGCGCACACTCCAGTGCGCCCGGGGCTACACTGACCGCTGCCGGGAGCGGAGCTCCCGGACTCCGGCGGTCAGCGGCTGCCTCCTCTCCCCCGGCGCGCACACACTGCTGAGCGCGCCGGGGGCTGTCCTCCCTGCCGTGGTCTCCGGAGGGGTCCGGGACCACGGCACAGTTAAAATACAGCATTTTAAACATTTTATACACTGTTATAAACACGGCGCCTAGCGCCCACAGTATTTTCAAATCTGGCGCCAAGCGCCCTTTGTCTGTGAAAATGGCGCCGGGCACTAGGGGTTAACCCCTTCAGTGCTGCAGGCGGCCATTTCCCTCGTGGCTGGGGCTCTCCGGCCACAGATACCTTGGACAAAGATACTATATTATTGACCCTGGGGCACATAAAAGACGCTGTCCTATATATGAGAGATGCTCAAAGAGACATTAGCATTCTAGGCTCTAGAATAAATGCAATGTCTATTTCTGCCAGAAGGGTCCTGTGGACTCGGCAGTGGACAGGTGATGCCGACTTGAAACGGCACATGGAGGTTTTACCTTATAAGGGTGAGGAGTTGTTTGGGGAGGGTCTATCGGATCTGGTCTCCAGAGCCACGGCTGGAAAGTCATCTTTTTTGCCATATGTTCACTCACAACCTAAGAAAGCACCGTATTACCAAATGCAGTCCTTTCGTTCACAAAGAGGCAAGAAAATACGAGGTGCGTCCTTTCTTGCCAGAGGCAAGGGTAGAGGAAAGAAGCTGCACAACACAGTTAGTTCCCAGGAACAGAAGTCCTCCCCGGCTTCAACTAAATCCACTGCATGACGCTGGGGCTCCACAGGTGGAGCCAGGCCCGGTGGGGGCGCGTCTCCGAAATTACAGCCACAAATGGGTTAACTCCCAGGTGGATACCTGGGCAATAGAGATTGTGTCTCAAAGATACAAGCTGGAATTCGAGGAGATACCCCCTCACTGTTACCTCAAGTCGGCCCTGCCAGCTTCCCCCTTAGAGAGGGAAATAGTATTAGCTGCAATTCAAAAATTGTATCTTCAGCAGTTGGTGGTCAATGTTCCCATCCCTCAGCAGGGCAAGGGGTATTATTCGACCATGTTTGTGGTACCGAAACCGGACGGTTCGGTCAGACCAATATTAAATTTAAAATCCCTGAACATATACCTGAAAAGGTTCAAGTTCAAGATGGAATCGCTCAGAGCGGTCATCGCAAGCCTGGAAAGGAGGGATTTTATGGTGTCTCTGGACATAAAGGATGCATACCTGCATGTCCCTATTTATCCACCTCATCAGGTGTACCTAAGATTTCTGGTACAAGATTGTCATTACCAATTTCAGACGTTGCCGTTTGGTCTCTCCATGGCACCGAGAATATTTACCAAGGTAATGGCGGAGATGATGGTAAACCTGCAAAAGCAAGGAGTCACAATTATCCCGTACTTGGACGATCTCCATATAAAGGCGAGGTCCATGGAGCAGTTGCTGATCAGCGTAGCGCGATCTCGGGAGGTGTTACACCAACACGGCTGGGTTCTGAATATCCCAAAGTCGCAGTTGATCCCTACGACTCGTCTGCCCTTCCTGGGCATGATTCTGGACACAGACCAGAAGAAGGTTTATCTCCCGATGGAGAAGGCTCAGGAGCTCATGACATTGGTCAGAGGCCTGTTGAAACAAAAATAGGTGTCGGTGCATCACTGCACGCGAATCCTGGGAAAGATGGTGGCATCATACGAGGCCATTCCCTTCGGCAGGTTCCATGCGAGGACCTTTCAATGGGATCTGTTGGACAAGTGGTCCGGATCGCATCTACAGATGCATCGGCTGTTCACCCTATCCCCCAGGGCAAGGGTGTCGCTCCTGTGGTGGCTGCAGAGTACTCACCTTCTAGAGGGCCGCAGATTCGGCATTCAGGACTGGGTCCTGGTGACCACGGATGCAAGTCTCTGAGGGTGGGGGGCAGTTACACAGGGAAGAAATTTCCAAGGTCTGTGGTCAAGTCAGGAGACTTGCCTCCACATCAATATCCTGGAACTAAAGGCCATATACAACGCCCTGTGTCAAGCGGAAAACCTGTTTCACGAAAAGTCGGTGCTGATTCAGTCAGACATCACCGCAGTGGCTCATGTAAACTGCCAAGGCGGCACAAGGAGCAGGGTGGCGATGGCGGAAGCCGCCAGAATTCTTCGCTGGGCGGAGAATCATGTGAGAACCCTGTCGGCAGTGTTCATCCTGGGAGTGGATAACTGGGAATCAGACTTCCTCAGCAGGCACGACCTCCACCCGGGAGAGTGGGGACTTCATCAAGAAGTCTTCACACAGATTGTGAGTCGGTGGGAATTGCCACAAGTAGACATGATGGCGTCCTGCCTCAACAAAAAACGACAGAAGTATTGCGCCAGGTCAGGAGACCCTCAGGCGATAGCTGTGGATGCACTGGTGACACCGTGGGTGTTCCAGTCGGTTTATGTCTTTCCTCTTCTTCCTCTCATACCCAAGGTGCTGAGAATTATAAGAAAAAGAGGAGTGAGAACAAACTCATTGTTCCGGATTGGCCAAGAAGAACTTGGTATCCAGATCTGCAAGAGATGCTCACAGAGGAACCATGTCCTCTGCCTCTAAGGCAAGACCTGTTGCAACAGGGGCCCTGTCTGTTCCAAGACTTACCGTGGCTGCGTTTGACGGCATGGCGGTTGAACGCCGGATCCTAGCGAAAAAAGGCATTCCGGATGAGGTCATTCCTATGCTGATAAAGGCTAGGAAGGACGTAACGGCAAAACATTATCATCGTATATGGCGCAAATATGTTGCGTGGTGTGAGACTAGGAAGGCCCCCACGGAGGAATTCCAGCTGGGCCGGTTCCTTCACTTCCTACAGTCGGGAGTGTCGTTGGGCCTGAAATTGGGTTCCATTAAGGTCCAGATTTCAGCCCTGTCTATTTTCTTTCAAAAAGAACTGGCTTCGCTGCCTGAAGTTCAGACATTTGTAAAGGGAGTGCTACATATTCAGCCACCTTTTGTGCCCCCAGTGGCACCTTGGGATCTTAACGTGGAGTTAAAATTTCTGACGTGGAAGGTGGTCATGCTGTTAGCCTTGGCCTCGATGAGGCGTGTGTCCGAATTAGCGGCTTTGTCACATAAAAGCCCCTATCTGGTTTTTCATATGGATAGAGCGGAATTGAGGACTCGTCCACAATTTCTGCCAAAGGTGGTGTCATCTTTTCATATGAACCAGCCTATTATGGTGCCTGTGGCCACTCGTGACTTGGAGGACTCCGAGTTACTAGACGTGGTCAGGGCTTTGAAGATTTATGTAGCCAGAACGGCTAGGGTCAATAAAACTAAGTCGCTTTTTATCCTGTATGCATCCAACAAGCTGGGTGCTCCTGCTTCGAAGCAGAGGATTGCTCGCTGGATCTGTAACACGATTCAGCAGGCTCATTCTGCGGCTGGATTGCCGCAGCCTAAATCAGTAAAGGCCCATTCCACAAGGAAGGTGGGCTCTTCTTGGGCGGCTGCCCGAGGGGTCACGGCATTACAGCTTTGCCGAGCAGCTACTTGGTCAGGGTCAAACACTTTTGCGAAGTTCTACAAGTTTGATACCCTGGCTGAGGAGGACCTTGAGTTTGCTCATTCGGTGCTGCAGAGTCATCCGCACTCTCCCGCCCGTTTGGGAGCTTTGGTATAATCCCCATGGTCCTTACGGAGTCCCCAGCATCCACTAGGACGTTACAGAAAATAAGATTTTACTTACCGTTAAATCTATTTCTCGTAGTCTGTAGTGGATGCTGGGCGCCCATCCCAAATGCGGACTTCTTCTGCAATACTTGTATATAGTTATTGCTTACATAAGGGTTTGTTGTAGTTGCATCAGGGTTGTTCTGATGCTCTATTGTTGTTCATACTGTTAACTGCGTAAGTTTATCACAAGTGATACGGTATGATTGGTGTGGCTGGATGAGTCTTGCCCTGGATTCCAAAATCCTTCCTTGTACTGTCAGCTCTTCCGGGCACAGTTTCCTTAACTGAGGTCTGGAGGAGGGACATAGAGGGAGGAGCCAGTGTACACCAGTATCCAAATTCTTTCTTAGAGTGCACGTCTATTCCCCATGGTCCTTACGGAGTCCCCAGCATCCACTACGGACTACGAGAAATAGATTTACCTGTAAGTAAAATCTTATTTTTTTATTACTTTATTCACCTTTATACATTTACCTTTGTGTTTATATATCACTGATTTAGCTTACATACTTTACTGTACTTAATAAAGGTTATATAGTATTTATTAGTGCGCAAACAGGACAGCGCTTTCTCTTCTTTGCTGTTTTATTATTGCAAAGCCCAAGTCACCTCTAGTAATCCCACATGAGTGTCCATGTCACCTCTAGTAATCCCACATGAACGTCCATGTCACCTCTATTAATCCCACATGAGCATGCGTATCACCTCTAGTCATCCCACACAAGCGTCCGTGTCACCTCTAGTAATCCCACATGACTGTCCATGTCACCTCTATTAATCCCACATGAGCGTCCATGTCACCTCTAGTAATCCCACATGAGCGTCCATGTCACCTCTAGTATTCCCACATGAGCGTCCATGTCACCTCTAGTAATCCCACATGAGCATCCATGTCACCTCTAGTAATCCCACATGACTGTCCATGTCCTCTCTAGTAATCCCACATGAGCGTCCGTGTCACCTCTAGTAATCCCACATGAGCGTCCGTGTCACCTCTAGTAATCCCACATGAGCGTCCGTGTCACCTCTAGTAATCCCAGATGAGCGTCCATGTCACCTCTAGTATTCCCACATGAGCGTCCATGTCACCTCTAGTAATCCCACATGAGCGTCCATGTCACCTCTAGTCATCCCACACAAGCGTCCATGTCACCTCTAGTCATCCCACACAAGCGTCCGTGTCACCTCAAATAATCCCACACAAGCGCCCGTGTCACCTCAAGTAATCCCACACAAGCGCCTGTGTCACCTCTAGTAATCCCACATGATCAAGCTCCAGTCTAAGCATCCCAACTTTTTTGTTTTTTAATGATTACAGGTAAAAAAAAATTCAGTTATAGAATTATATATTGTAACCTGTAACACCCTGGGTCTTGTCTTCTCATTTTATATTTCCATAATGTATTTTACTTCCAGCAGATGGACACACAAGCAGGAATATCTCAGAAGGACATCTAATGTTATCCCCGGATTGTGATATAAAAGATAATGACAGTAGACAGGATTCTCCAGGAGATAACACCATTACCCCAATTATACATCCAGCTCTATCAGCTGATCCCTCTGATCCTGGGAAATGTTCTCCTGATCACTCTGATATTGGTGCAGTTACAGCTCCTACAGTAGATACAGAGTTTCCCTGTTCTATAGATGCCAAATGTTTTACACAGAATACAAAGCGTATTACCCATCAGCCAGCTAAGGCAGGTGAGAGGCCATTTCCATGTTCTGAGTGTGGGAAATGTTTTACACAAAAATCAGCTCTTGTTACACATCAGAGAAGTCACACAGGTGAGAAGCCATTTTCCTGTTCTGAGTGTAGGAAATGTTTTCCACGGAAATCAGATCTTGTTACACATCAGAGAAGTCACACAGGTGAGAAGCCATATTCCTGTTCTGAGTGTGGGAAGTGTTTTGCACAGACATCAGCTTTTATTACACATCAGAGAAGTCACACAGGTGAGAAGCCATATACTTGTGCTGAGTGTAGAAAATGTTTTCCACGGAAATCAGATCTTGTTACACATCAGAGAAGTCACACAGGTGAGAAGCCGTATTCCTGTTTTGAGTGTAGGAAATGTTTTGCATATAAATCAAGTCTTGTTACACATCAGAGAAGTCACACAGGTGAGAAGCCATTTTCCTGTTCTGAGTGCGGGAAATGTTTTACATATAAATCACATCTTATTTCACATCAGAGAAGTCACACAGGTGAGAAGCCACATTCCTGTTCTGAGTGCGGGAAATGTTTTAAACAGAAATCAGCTCTTGTTACACATCAGAGAAGTCACACAGGTAAGAAGCCGTATTCCTGTTCTGAGTGTGGGAAATGTTTTGCATTGAAATCAATTCTTGTTATACATCAGAGAAGTCACAGAGGTGAGAAGCCATATTCCTGTTCTCAGTGTGGGAAATGTTTTGCATCGAAATCATATCTTGTTACACATCAGAAAAGTCACACAGGTGAGAAGCCATATTCCTGTACTCAGTGTGGGAAATGTTTTTCATATAAACCAAATCTTGTTACTCATCAGAGGAGTCACACAGGTGAGAAGCCATTATCCTGTTCTGAGTGTGGGAAATGCTTTACATATAAATCATATCTTGTTATACATCAGAGAAGTCACACAGGTGAGAAGCCATATTCCTGTTCTGAGTGTGGGAAATGTTTTGCATTGAAATCAATTCTTGTTACACATCAGCGAAGTCACAGAGGTGAGAAGCCATATTCCTGTTCTCAGTGTGGGAAATGTTTTGCATCGAAATCATATCTTGTTACACATCAGAAAAGTCACACAGGTGAGAAGCCATATTCCTGTTCTGAGTGTGGGAAATGCTTTACATATAAATCACATCTTGTTACACATCAGAGAAGTCACACAGGTGAGAAGCCATATTCCTGCTCTGAGTGTGGGAAATGTTTTGCACAGACATCAGCATTTGTTACACATCAGAGAAGTCACACAGGTGAGAAGCCATATACCTGTGCTGTGTGTAGGAAATGTTTTTCACGGAAATCAGATCTTGTAACACATCAGAGAAGTCACACAGGTGAGAAGCCGTATTCCTGTTTTGAGTGTGGGAAATGTTTTACACAGAAATCAGCTCTTGTTAGACATCAGAGAAGACACAGGTGAGAAGCCGTACTTCTGTTCTGAGTGTGGGAAATGTTTTGCATGGAAATCAGATCTTGTTAAACATCAGCAATTTCACAAGTGAGAATCCATTTTCATGCTGAGAGATAAATAAATCTGCTCTTGTTGAACATATTAGACATTACCCAAGTACGGAACCATTTAAATCTTCTGGAGTATAATTATCACTGACGTGCAATGTTCCTCAAGGGTCAATCCTATCTCCTATGCTTTATAAAATATACATGCTACCACTGGGTGATGTAATCAGACGTCATGGCCTGGTCTACCACTGCTATGCTGATGACCTGCTTTTTGCTCCATGTACTGAGAACCTAATACCAATCCTAAATGGTACTAGAAGCAGCTTCTGCCTCCTTACTGCCCTGCTTGCTTGCTTCTACAGATGGACTGTTACCAGCAGTACCAAGAATCTCCTGTAATTCATTTAAGGGTTGAACTTTTAGTTTTGCAGCCCTGACCATGGAAGTCCAAGAGGCCTCCACTCTAGAGACCTTCACAAGCAGACTGATGACTGTTACTCACGCTTTTCATTAATGTACCTCTATTTACTTCCTAAATAATACATCCCAAATGCTTAGGTCTTTTTTCTGCTGTTTATTTTGTATCTTGTGCTTTGTATAAATGTAAATGTCTAATACCAGTTTCCACAATCTGTATTGCTACACGACAATATGGCGGCCATTGGAACGTGTTTTCACTTCTAGTTTGCCTAACTTGTTGCAGACACTCATCTTGATCAGGAGTGTCGAGTGTTTTCTGATACAAGATCCTATCTATATATACCCTGTACATTATCATGTGCATTAGAGTCACCCGGGTTCCATCTGCAGTGGTTTGTTGTATGTTACATCTATATGGCGCGGATACTCCCCTGTATGATTTCATAATAAAAGCTTTTGTTTGCATCTAATTATTGCATCATAGCTTTTATTTCTCTTACGTCCTAGAGGATGCTGGGGACTCCGTAAGGACCATGGGGTATAGACGTGCTCCGCAGGAGATATGGGCACTCTAAAGATCTTTTAGTATGGGTGTGCACTGGCTCCTCCCTCTATGCCCCTCCTCCAGACCTCAGTTAGATTCTGTGCCCAGAGGAGAATGGGTGCTCTACAGGGCAGCTCTACTGAGTTTCTCTGATAAAATAATTTGGTTAGGTTTTTTATTTTCATGGAGGACTGCTGGCAACAGGCTCCCTGCATCGTGGGACTGAGGAGAGAGAAGCAGACCTACTTAAATGATAGGCCCTGCTTCTTAGGCTACTGGACACCATTAGCTCCAGAGGGATCGGAACGCAGGTCTCCCCCTGCCGTTCATCTCAGAGCCGCGCCGCCGTCCTCCTCGCAGTGCCGGAAGATAGAAGCCGGGTGAGTATAAGAAAAAAAGAAGACATCTCTGGCGGCAGAAGACTTCTGATCTTCACTGAGGTAAGCATTGCTCCCACATGTTACACACACGGCCGGCACTGATTGGTGCAGGGCACAGGAGGGGCGCCCTGGACAGCAATATATACTTTTTTTTGGCATATTAGACACATATAGGCATATATTACCTGACTACTAGCGACCACTAGGATCCCTTGCCGCACCGACCCTCCGGGGGGACCCCCACCATTTTTGTTTCTACCTCTTCCATATTTGACAAAATACAAGTAATAAATATAGGCTCTGGACATTACAACGAGACTTTAGGCACTACAGAGGTGGGACGCCACCGACCTGAGTGCCTCCATTACGGTAGAGCGACAAATTTTTAATATATCCGATACATACGGATATTTCCTTATATATACAATATATATATATATATATATATCTTTTTTCCCCTTTTTGTCCACTCCCCTCTCCCTCCAACATCCAGTTCCTTACACCCCCCCCCCCTCTTTTTGGTTTAAATAAAACTTTCGTTAGCTAAAACAATTAGTCTGAGTGTTATTACAACAACATCATCCCTCTTACACAAAAAGAACTTGTCCACTTGGCGCACCTAACTCTGTATTGTATTATATCTATATCGAAGCTTGTGGCACTTCTGAAAATAGGTAGCAGCCTTAGGACAATCCAAATACTCTAGTACATGAGCACTGGATAACCTTCTTTCTAAACAATAGTTTAAAGAAGCCTGGACCTCTAGGCTTGGCAGACAATATGTGTGTCTAGGCAGTCCTTTCGTCGGGCATATAGAAAGAATAATGCCAGACAATGACTACTACTGCCCTCTTCCAGTAGGAGCAAGGCTTCAGAAATTTGCAGAAAGGTGGAAGACATTTGGGTTTTAAATAATGTATCAAACGGTTACCATATACAGTTTTTTTGAAGATACCAAGAGGAAACGGATTTGTAGAATCAAAAATGCCAAGCCTACCTTTACAGGTGACAGTGTTGAAACAAAGTTTAGGACACCTGTCAGATTTCCAGGCTGTGGAACCAGTGCCAGTTTTTTTTTTAAAAAGAGAACAAAAAGCTTTTATTACTTTTAAAGAAAAGATACAGAAGGTTTCAGGACAATTCTGGACCTCAAGGAATTGAATTAGTTCATGAAAGAAAACCGTTCTGCTTTGAAACATTAAAATTGATCCCTGCAGGTTTCAGAAGAAAAGATTTCCTAGCCTCAATCAATTTAAGAGATGCTTAATTTCACGTGCCAGTCAATCAGCAAAGCCTAAAGTTTCTCAGATTCTGTGTTCAGGGCATACACTTCCAATGTACCTGCCTGCCATTTGTCCTATCAACATCACCCTAAATATATTCACAAAGGTTCTTATAAACGTTGATGGCTTATGTGAGGACACCCGACATGGATATTAGGCCATATCTGGATGACATTCTGATCTCAGGGAGATTAGAAGAGTTGGTACAGAAGAATTTGCATCAAGTAATATAATTCTAAGTTTTCACGGATGGATCATAAACTTAAAAAAAATAAAAGTGCACTTTGTGCCAGTTCAAAGAACCCAGTTTCCTAGAATGTTCCTTATTCTGGATTGCAAGTCCTGAATCTTTTCTTGTGGAAGAAACACTCTGTGACACTGGGTGTCAAACAGAAGCCCCCAAAACATCATCCTATTGGATGGCCTTAAATTTGACTTTGGAAAATGTATAATCCATCTGAAATCCCAGTAATCTGAAGATAACAGAATAATTACTGCGCCCCCCCCCCCCCCCCTAAAAAAACCCAAATTGCCTCTGAAATGGCCGATCTTCTGTAATGACTTATTGGAAGGAGAGTGTAAAAGATTCTTTATGAAACGAGAGCCTCTAGGTCTAACCTGTAACTCCTGGTTACCAGAGCCTTTAAACATTGATCTGGGCTGGATTGCATCCAGGTATCCCTAAACCTGAGTAAAGGAGCTCCCACCAGAGACCAGGTCCCTGTTCCTATATAGTCAAGTGGATTGTAAAGTGACTTTTTCAGCAGGACAATGGCTGTTGGGAGCCCCTCACCCTCTGAAGGCACTTCTATGGAAACTTCTGGCCATACGCTGAAAGGCCTGGAATCTTCCTCTGCCTTGGGGACAACAGGAACTGAACCTGGGACTTTTTTGTTTTGATACCAGTAAATCCACAATCTTCCCACCTGTAATCTGGGAAATAGTCTATACCAATTCAGGTCCAAATAGATTTACAGATTGAATACAGACTGAACTGCTGAAATAACTATATTCCTCACCAACCTAGCAATCGGTGCATCCACCATACGTGGATTTTTCCAAAGGCTAGTATCTTCTTCCGAAAAAGGGCTAAAGATATTTGATCCTTTTTGGAATATTCCATTTTGAATCTGGTGTTAACTGTGCTTCACCTAGAATTTCACCAAAGTGAGGGAAACCTGGAAACACAGATACCTGCTTCTTCTTCCATTTGAAGAAAGAATTTGAACTGGCCACTGGCACACTGGATTCCTTTAAATTCAAGGTCTCCCGGACCAAATCTACCAAAAGAGAGACCCCTGAATTGAGGTGAGAATCATCCTCCTAATTTGAGGAATCCTCCCATTCCCAATCCAGTTCCCCTTCTTCCTGAGGAGTTGCCAAAACTTCCTCTTCATGGAACTCAAAAGGTGATCTAACTTTAAAATATATATTTTAAAAGGTATATTAAGGTATATAAAAAATATTTTTACTTTTTGTGTATTAACCACAGTTTTTGAGTTGGCCGCTCTGTCATCTCTAATCCAGAATTTATTTATTAATAAACAAAGACACCTGACATCTTCACTGAACACTAATAATATCATAATATCAATTTAAAACTACTAAAATGGCTGTCGCCGGACTTCCTATTAAGAAAGAACTACCAAAATGGTGTCTATTGATACCTTGTACTACAAATATGGCAGCGGCGGAACTTCCTGTTACACTGGAAAACTACCAAAATGGCTGCCGCAGGACTTGCCGAACAGCTATACACAGGGAATCCTACCCACTATACCACAGTTTGTCACTTTAAACAGTGGGAGAGTCTGCCCTGAAGTTTTCCCACACACAGATATCCTTATTTAAGAAATGTAAGTACAATGACATCACTTCCTATGTCTGAAACCGGAAGTGCATCACAACAGGAAATAGTAATCACTATGAATCTCCTCTGGGCAATAAAAGGAGCCCTTTGCCCACAGGTGAGTATCAAGCCCTGAAGAAGAGACCTGCTGTGACTCGAAATGCTTCACCTGTGGTTACTACAAAGAAGAATACCACCGACTCTCCTGGGAAACCTTTCGGTTCAAGCTTTGGAGCCATGTACAGGGAGAACCTGGTTACTTTGCACATTTACACCTGAGGCTCCAATACATCATCCTTTTCTCCAGCCTATGTCATAGACCTTATGCTAATGAAAGAGTTCCATTTCTGTTCTTGACTATATTATTGTCTACAATACTGTATATCCATGTTTGGTCTGAATTTTTTTTTATTACATCTGCATTTTACAATTGTATATTCTTTCCTGCTTTTATCGGTTCAGTGGATAAGCACCAAATATGTGACACTATCTCCACAATCACTGTCTGTTTCTGTGGTTCCACTAGGGGAACCTAAGTGTTACTGAAGGCTTAGCTCATAGACACAGAAGCTCCAATTCAGTTCCTCAAGCTTTGTATTGCATTTAAACCTCCTATACTATCTAACGTCCACTCTGTTAGTGCTTGCCACCTGTTTCGCTAGAGTCTAAGCACCCCAAACCTCGAAAGAACAAAAATAAATAAAACCTAACTAAAATCTAGGAACTAGCTAGTGCCTTCTCCAAGGCCGAGGTTCTGGTGGATGAGGAGCGGTTATATAGCAGGTGGGAGCCTGTTACAATCTAGTTACTGCACACAGCCCACTATGCATAACCAAGAGGTAATGGCATCCCCCCAGATGGATGATAAAGGAAAGAAACAAACCTCTTTTGGGGGAACTCTTATTTTTCTATAGATTATAAAATTTAACTTTTACTTAGTATTTATTAAAACTATCATTCATACATTTTTTTAAATCTCCCTTCCTGGGGAGGAAAACAAATCTAAAACCAAATTACAGATTAGATATCCAGGGTTAGAATAGGAACCTGGTACACATCAGCAACCGCTATGTAAGCAACAGGTCTTGTGACACGCAAGTGGGTGACATGATTATCCCAATAAGCCCCTGTGTACAGACTATCACCATATTATAGTGACTGTGGCTGAGATACATACTACATTATATACCTGTCCTATATACTGTGTAGAAATAACAGTTTGGGGAATTAGCTTTATTTGGAAGTGAGAGAGAAGCCGGTTTCAGTGCTTTCTTTACTCCTGGGAGAGGATTGCGCACCTCTTATATCTGTATGTGCACCAACATGAACGTGCACCAACACGAATGTGACGTGGCCAGGGCTCCACAGGGGACTTTGCTGAGTAATGTGATATATGGCGCATATCTGTGTGTGACCGAGCCTCTGAATCTGTACACGAAGTGCTACAATGTAGCAGCATCAACTTTTTTCCTGGCTGAGTTCCGTTGTGCATCGTTTATATGGGGAATTCAATTAGCCTGATTCGCCACCTTCCCCCATCCTGCTGAATTCACCTAAAAGTGCCCAATACCTGTGGGGCAGCGAGCACTTGTGAGTGAGATCCATGTCGCTGCAGTATTGGGCAGATTCACCGAGCCAATCTGTCCTGCATCTCAGTGGATTCTATACAAAGAAGATTATAGCTGCGCTTACAATCAACTGGTTTATACAAAAGAGGAATTGAATATATATAAAAAAGGAGTTTTAATAAACAGACATTGTGCACAATTAAAATTCACATTAAAAAACTCTTTGTCACCATTCTTTCATTATACATTGGCTAGTGCTAGTTCCTATAACTGAACTTTAAGGCAGACTGTGGACAGTAATTGCATTCACTAGAACTGACAGCACAGTCCACAATATGGTGATGTCCGATCATGTAGAAGTGGCAAGAGGTGGCTTCCGACGCGTTTCACTGCGTGTCACTGCAGCTTTTTTACAGGTAACATGCCATGTGCTTCCCAGTATATTTATACCCTTAATAGGTTTCAATTAATCAACAACTGTCATCAATTCCTATAATTAATGTTCTAAATAGATAAAATGTACATAGAAAGACAAACATAAACTCTTATACACAATCACTATGTAGAATAATGTTTTATTTAATGAATAAGCCTCGACAACCATGGAAAAATATTCATTATGGTAAAAACTTACCGTTGATAATTGTATTTTTCCTAAGTCCACAGGATCCACAGGATAACATTGGGATATGATGACATGACAGCGGATTTGCACCAAACGGTCAAAGCTTTCAGCCTCCCAGCATGCAACGGGCCTGTCCATATCTCCCCGCCTCCTGCCTCAGGCAAATCAGTTGTTTTTCCAAAGCTCAAGGCAGGAGCATCATAGATAACCCTAATCAGGCTATAAGAACACACATAAACACCCTTCTGTACATTAAGGAAAAGGTTACTGAGTGAAAGGATCCTAAAATCAGGTGCGTCAGGGTGGGATCCCTGTGGACTTAGGAGAAATACCATTGTCAACTGTAAGTTCTTACCATAATGAATATATCTCCGCCAGGGTCCACAGGTTATCCACCGGATAACATTGGGATGTCCCAAAGCAATTTAGTGGTGGGAAATCCATCGCCCGAATTCAGCATGCCCAAGTGAACACTGACACCAGTCACACAGCCGCCTATGCTGTGACTGGGTCCCCTTAGATACACAGCATCTCAGATGGAAGTGGGAAATCAGTCCATGCCGGGAGATTCAGAGGAAACTGGTCATGAACCAGGGGGAGGGGCAAACATCTGACTCTCCACTGCTGACATCAACCGCAGGGATCACAGCCTCATACAACCCTTGGGGCCTATGATCTCTAGGGTCTAGCGCTGGTGCACCCTAGGTGGTGGCTGTGTCAGCGACTAATAGTCTTCTCCCAAAACAGTGCATCTGTGTCCGTGCTCCAGCAACAACCTGGTAATGTCTGCTGGACTTGCTAGTACATCCTACACAGACGCCCACCAAAACAGCACTGTACACGTGGGTTGTCGGGACCCAGCAGAGAATTGTTGGAGTGACTTTCTAAGGTACGTAGAAAGATCACTCAAAAAATTATAAAGACTCTAAAAAAAAAGCTTATGGCTGCTAAAAATCAGCAGCCCATTGACCATGGTCTGGCTCCTGCCAAACCAAACAAAAAAACGATTTGTCTGAGCAAGGAGGCAGGGATATATGGATGGGCCCATTGCATGCTGGGAGGCCGAAAGCTATGACCATTTGGTGCAAATCCGCTGTCATGTCATCATATACAAATGTTATCCTGTGGACCCTGTCAGAGAAATGAAGAATTTTTAAGTTCCCAGCATTACTTCCGGCTGTTGGAACACAAGTGCGGTCACGTGACTTCCAGTCCGTGACCTGCACCATATGCTTCTACCATTAATGTTCAGCCCCTTCCGGGCAGTGCATTGCAGACTCGATCATGTGACTACCAGTCCATTACCCATATCGTATTTCATATTTATTTATACCACCAAGTCAGAGAATTTGCTTCTAATTGTAAAATACTGTTATATAGGTTGGACCTAATTGGCCACAAATGGTATGAGTTTTTGCATTCCCCAGAACTGTTGCTGAATAATGAAATGCAGGCACGGTCATGTGACTTTCAGTCCGTGAACCGTGCCATGCGTGTCTTTATTGAAGAATGGATCCTTTGAAGACAGTGGCGTAGGTGCGATCACATGACTTCTGGTCCATGAACCGCATCCTGAGTGCCACCATATGAATACATAATTAGAGAGTGAAATACAGAAACAGTATATGCAGTGCATCTGGAAAGTATTCACAGCGCTTCACTTTTTCCACATTTTGTTATGTTACAGTCTTATTCCAAAATGGAATAAAGTAATTTTTTCCCTCCACCTGTGGTAAATTCAGTTGATTGGACATAATTTGTAAAAGGCACACACCTGTCTATATGAGGTCCCACACTTGACAGTGCATGTCTGAGCATGAAGTCAAAGCAATTGTCTGTAGACCTCCGAGACAGGATTGTCTCGATGCCCAAATCTGGGGAAGGGGACATAAAAATATCTGCTGCTTTGAAGGTCCTAATGTGCACAGTGGCTTCCATCATCCGTAAATGGAAGAAGTTCGGAACCACCAGGACTCTTCCTAGAGCTAGCCGGCTGTCTAAACTGAGGGATCGAGGGAAGAAGAGCCATAGTCAGGGAGGTGACCAAGAACCCAATGGTCACTCTTTCAGGGCTACAACATTCCTCTGTGGATAGAAGAGAACCTTCCAGAAGGACAACTATCTCTGAAGCAATCTATCAATCAGTCAGGTATGGTAGAGTGGCCAGATGGAAGCCACTCTTTAGTAAAAAGCACATGGAAGCCCACCTGGAGTTTGCCAAAATGCACCTCAGACCATGAGAAACAAAAAAATTTGGTCTGACGAGACAAAGATTAAACACTTTGGTGTGAATGCCTGCCGTCATGTTTGGAGGAAACCCGGCAAAGCTTATCACTATAACAATACCATCCCTAAAGTGAAGCATGGTAGTGGCAGCATCATCATGTGGGGATGTTTTGCAGTTGCAGGAACTGGGAGACTAGTCAGGATAGAGGGAAAGATGAATGCAGCACTGTACAAAGAAATCCTGGATGAAACCTGCTCCAGAGTGCTCTTGACCGCAGACCGAGGCAACAGTTAATCTTTCAGCAGGACAACGACCCTAAGCCAAGATATCAAAGGAGTGGCATCAGGACAACTCTGTGAATGTCCTTGAGTGGCCCAGCCAGAGCCCAGACTTGAATCCGATTGAACATCTCTGGAGATATCTGAAAATTGCTGTGCACCGACGCTTCCCATCCAACCTGATGGAGCTTGAGAGTTGGTGCACAGAGGACTGGGCAAACCTGCCCAAAGATAGGTGTGCCATGCTTGTGGCATCATATTCAAAAAGATTTGAGGCTGTAATTGCTGCCAAAGGTACATCAACAAAGTATTGAGCAAAGGCTGTGAATAATTATGTACATGGGTTTTCTTAGTTTTTTTTATTTGCAAAAATTTAAAAAACAGTTTTTTCACATTGTCATTATGGGGTATTCTGTGCAGAATTTTGAGGGAAAAATAATATTTTAATACCTACAGGTAAATCCTTTTCTCTTAGTCCGTAGAGGATGCTGCGGACTGTGTAAGGACCATGGGGTATAGACAGGATCCGCAGGAGACATGGGCACACTATAAGACTTTGAATGGGTGTGAACTGGCCCAGGGAGACGGACATTTTGAGGAAAGAATTCAATGTTTAAACACAGTGAGTGTCATAACAGCTCACACCTCGAACATACCGCAGAACATGGGATTCAATAGAACACCAGCCAACGGCATGAACAATACACAGCCACATGCTGAGAGAATATGTAACACAACCAGTGTGTCAACACAACCAATAATAAGACACCGCATGCCATGGCATATACAACATCAGCAACAGCCTGACAGAAAAGAAACACCACAAGAGTGTAACCATTACCAATAACTGCAGAGACAGTATGCACTGGGACGGGCGCCCAGCATCCTCTACGGACTAAGAGAAAAGGATTTACCGGTAGCTATTAAAATCCTATTTTCTCCTACGTCCTAGAGGATGCTGGGGACTCCGTAAGGACCATGGGGTTTATACCAAAGCTCCAGACCGGGTGGGAGAGTGCGGACAACTCTGCAGCACCGATTGAGCAAACATGAGGTCCCCATCAGCCACTGTATCAAACTTGTAGAGCTTAGCAAAAGTGTTTGAACCCAACCAAGTAGCCACTCGGCAAAGTTGAACCGCCGAGACTTCCTCGGGCATCCACCCAAGAAGAGCCCATCTTCCTAGTAGAATGGGTCTCCACCGAGTAACAGCAATCCAGCCATAGAACGAGCACGCCGAATCGAATCACAGATCTAGCGTGTAACAGACTGCAGAGACGCAGGCGCCCCAATCACGCTGAGAGCATACCGGACAAACAGAGCCTCTGTTTCCCCAATCTGAGCCAAATTGGCGACATAAATATTCAAAGCCCTGGCTACATCGAGAGACCTTGAATCAGCCAATGCTTAAGTAACCATAGGCATTAAATAGGCTGATTTCTGCGAAACACAGAAACCACGTTTGGCAGAATTATTATCCGAGTTCTCAATTCCGCTCTATCCACATGGAAGATCAAACCGGGGCTCTTGTGAGACAAAGTCGCTACTTCTGACATCCGCCATGCGGACGCCAAAGCCAAAAGCATGACCACTCTCCAAGAGAGAAATTTTAACACAACCTTTCATAAAGGTTCCAATCAGTGTGACCCAAGAAAACGCACCACCACGTCAAGGTCCCACGGTGCCAATGGTGGCACAATGTGCAGTACTCCTTTCACGAAGGTCCGAACTTCCGGAAAGGTGGTCAATTCTTTACTTGAAAGAAAATTTATAAGGCCAAAACTGCACTGAAATGGAGCCTAACTTTAGGCCTGCATCCACACCTGCTTGCAAAGAATGGAGAAGAACGACCCAGCTGAAAGTCTTCCGTAGTAATCTTTCTGGATTCACACCAAGACACATTTTCTCCAAACACGGTGGTTAGGCTTTGCCGTTACTTCTTTTCTACCCTGAAGAAGTGTGGAAATGACTTCACTGGGAATACCCTTTCGGGCTAGGATATGGGGTGCAACCGCCACGCCGTCAAACGCAGCCACGGTAAGTCTTGATACACGACCCGGATCTTAATTGTGCAATAGGGAGGGAACAGGAGAATTTGTAGATGTAGTTCCAGATAAATATAAACGTATACTACCTCTCCGGCAAAGGCTGGTGTAAACTTGGCCGGGCGTCCCCGGCTAGTGAGTCCTACGTTGCCCAATGTTCTGCACAGAGGAGAGGAGTATTGCGGTGCCCAGTGCCAAGCACCTACCAATAGAAAGAGATGTATAGACCTTTGATAAAGTCAAGTGATCGTGACGAAACGCGTCAGAACCCCGCCTTCCATACACCTGGTCCAGGTGAATTAATCCTGTGCAATCCACACAGCTTCTCTTCCATCCGGCTGACCGCGGCAAGAAACCACCTTTGACTCTCCGACAGCAGCTTGCTATCACCGCCGGCCAGCGATCACGAGAACAGGAGACGACCGCACATTTCCTCCTGGCAGCAGGTACTCAGCATTGGGTTACCCACCTTCCCGCTCCGCTGTGCAATCACATTGTGCATCTCAGCAGCTTGCTTCATCGCCGGCTGGAGTGCAGGAGACGACTGTACATATTGCCTTGGCGGGGACATTGAGAAAATGGAGCTGAATCCTGTTGTGAGGGCTAAGCCCCGCCCCTTCTCGACGCGCTTCAGCCCTGCAATTTATATAGCTTTTTATGCTGGCCGGACTCAATGGAGGTATGTATTGCTGAAGAGCCGTTGGTGTGTGGGAGCAATGGCGGGCAGCACGACCGCTGCATGGTACCTCTGAGACTCGGAAGTCTTCTGCCGTCACTGAAGTCTTCTGTTCTTCTCATACTCACCCGGCTTTTTTCTGGCTTCTGTGAAGGGGGTGACGGCGCGGCTCCGGGAACTAGCAGCTAGGCGCACCAAGTGATCGAACCCTCTGGAGATAATGGTGTCCAGTAGCCTAAGAAGCAGAGCCTTTAACTCACAGAAGTAGGTCTGACTTCTCTCCCCTCACTCCCACGATGCTGGGAGCCTGTAGCCAGCAGGTCTCTCTGAAAATAATAAACCTAACATAAAGTCTTTTAGAGCAACTCAGTAGAGCTCCCCTAGTGTGTGTTCAGTCTCTCCTGGGCACCGAATCTAACTGAGGTCTGGAGGAGGGGCAAAGAGGGAGGAGCCAGTTCACACCCATTCAAAGTCTTATAGTGTGCCCATGTCTCCTGCGGATCCCGTCTATACCCCATGGTGCTTACGGAGTCCCCAGCATCCTCTAGGACGTATGAGAAAAATGTATTCCATTCTGGAATAAGGCTGTAACATAACAAAATGTGGAAAAAGTGAAGCGCTGTGAATACTTTCCAGATGCACTGTATACTCGATTTTACATTGGTCACAATTATCTCGCATGATATGAATAATTTGGAGTACAATATATAGCATGCTTTAGGGATTGATTAGAGTGTATTTGCGGTCACATGGTTTTCATGCAAGGACTCTCTATTTTACATCGAACCATACATAAAGTGCATAGATATATCCAGCATGACCTATAGAGGGAGTTAACCTTTTCATAAACATATAGGTCAATCATACCAGATTCCTAACCTATAAAGAACCTAAAGCGTCCTATAAAGAGTCCCAAACCACAGGAAAGATCTCAGCATTAAATCAGCAATGGTGCTTTAGAGCTGAGTGGAAGTGAATAACCAGAAACATTATAAAGCAGACGTATCATCCATAACTTCTTTACTGAAAACGTTTTGTGCTAACGTCACCCAGAGGCTGGAAATGGGAAACCTAAATGACAGTATTGAGTTTCACTGACTCGTTCAAACCCTCCAGGAAGATGTCGTTCACTTGAAACATCCAAAAGATGCAAAGATTTCTATACCGGTCCCCCCCCCACCACCACCACCAACCCCCCCCCCCCCCCTTGGCACTTTTCATAGCATCGTAAGGATAGATTCCATGCCAAACAATTTAAGACATTTGGGGTTTCCATTGTGACAGTCATGCTAACTGCATATGTACTAACATGCGATTAACATGTGAGAAGGTGTGCGGGGGTCTCCGTCACCTCCCAGGCCAGCAAGCAGGCAGCTCCAGGCTCCTCCTCCCTGCAGCCAGGACTTTTGGCTGTATTGCTAGGGGGGAGGGGTTTGTCTGCACCTAGGTATTTCCTGGGGGGGCGGCGTGAGCGTCATGGTGCTGTGGTAAGAAGCCCATAGGTTTCTATAGGGTACCACCATCAAAAGATGGCGATGCCCGCAGTGGCGAAAACCCGGTGGCCAGGGGTTAGTACATATGAAGATGCGGGGGTTTTACCGTATTTTCCCTTTAGCACATCCCGCTCTATGTGTTTGAACTCTTCTCAGTATATTTCTATGGTGCGCCAAGAACCTTTACAGCACCAGTTGTTCTACTGATATATTTATTATTACAACCACAAACAAGCAAGTAAATTACTTAAGATGTTTCACAATTAATGAAACTTTTAATTTGATATATTAAATAAGGATCTTCTAGATGAATTCTCTGGGTTCAGTTTTGTATGAAATGACATGTTATACATCTGTTCCTGACACACTTATAGCGCCCTTTAAGGGCGGTACTCACGGAGCGATATTCTAAGCAATCTGACTAGATTGCTTAGAATTTCAGCATTATCGTTCCGTGTGTACCCCCTACAGCAATACGCAGCCCCGCGCATCGCTATCGCTGCTGCTAGATTGGCCTGTGGGTCGCTCACTTCACCCGCTGGGTGAAATGAGCGCCCCCCGTCTCCCCTCACACGCTCAGCACACATCTCTCCTGCATCGGCCCGTCTATATGGGCATTTAGTCTTTCTTTGCTGTTGTTTAAACCAGTTGTTTTTTCCTAATAAGTTTTTATCTTGTTCTTTGATATTTCTCAGGTGGCTCGGTGCCAACAGAGTCTTGCGAGATTTATTTCTATGGAATATAAAGCAGGGCTGTTGTGACAAGATGGTAGATAGAATGTTATCTTGTTTTAGGATGTTATAGTTTTTTAACACAATGCTCTTAATTTCAGAGTGGCGGTTATTATATGGTGAAAAAAAAGCAATCTCCCTTTCTTGGGATTAAGTCTGTTTTATAGTCAGGACAAAGAGTTTATCTCTTTCCATAACTTTAACATCATTTAGTGCTTTCTGGACCAGATGTTCTGGATACCCTCTAACAGAGGATTCAACCATACTCCTTGCTTGTGCCTCAAAGGAGTCAAGATCTGAACGGTTCCTTCTAAAGCGCACTAGTTGACCTTTAGGAATACTCTTTTTCCAAGGTAATTGGTGGGCACTTTTACAATGAAAATAGGCATTTGTGCGTACTGCTTTGAAATAGTCTGAAGTAGAGCTATTGTTATCCTTTATTTCTAAAGGGACATCAACAATATGTAGAAAAGGGATTGTCTTTTTGGTGGTGCACTTGTAAGAAGAAAAAAGTATCTAAAATATAACTTTGAATGTTTTCAATTATAATGCCTCACAATGTGAAACAATATATAAGACTAAAATTGTGTACTAAATAAAATCTCTCTCAGTTTATTAGAATATGGTTCACTGTGTATTGTCTCTTATTTTCATTCCAATCTTTTTATTATGTTTAGGATTATTTATGGACTGCCCGCAATGGTCTATTGACAATTATTTACTATATTGTCCATTGTATCCAGTGATATACCATGAAAATAGAGCATATTATATAGTATTGGTATGACTCCCAATATAACTGTTCTGTGAGTTTTGCTTGATCTATTTATAGTTATGAAGCACTAAAAGGTGAGCAGTATATTTCTCAGAGAATATGTAAAATGATATGTCCGATGTCATAGGATATTCTCATATTCATATGAATTAATGCCCAAACTACGTCTATTATGCAGATTCATTATGGGAATGTACCTCCACATAGGACTCGAAATTACAGGTGATTATAATGACATCGTATAATTCAGAATGACTGTGCTGACAATGGGCAGAATATTTTTTATTCTGTAGCTGATTCAGCTTTGATATATTAATAGGCCATGTCTATTACACAGGTCTAACCAATGCAGAGTGTCCAATATAGGGGAGAGAAACTACTGGCAATATGATATATAAAGTTATATGCCACATATGTATTCCCTATAGTGGTGTGTAGTCTATATACCCTATATCTTCGGTTAGTGGCTAAAAGCTTATATGGCTTTATTTATCACTACAATCCGTAATTATCCTGCTACCTGGTCTCCAGCAATATTAATTAGTTGCTGCTGATAATTATAATCATATTCCCAGATAGTCTGCTGACTGTAGTACTGGCGTTATGGTAAAAATATGGTTTTTGATTATATATAAAACCTAGCTGAAACGTATTTCTAATTACCACTTCTGTACACCTTTATTTTAAACAAATAACATTAGATACCAAACCAGTATCAAAAAGTGGAACTGCAGTTCAGAAACGTGTTTATTGCATTGATGGGTAACATTGTAACGAGATGCCTCTAGTTATATTGTAGTTTCATTCTCAATCTGGGCTGCGTGAGATTTCATTATTAGGACTCATCAGCTCACTCTGCACTAGATTAATAAATACCATTCACAGTATTGCCCTTTCATTAAGGGTTAAATGTCAACATTTATGTGTCTATCACTACAAATATTTAATATATGTCCTGTAATTTAGTTTGAGAGAGATATTTTGTTTAGTACACACTTTTAGTCTTATATATTTTCCCACATTGTGAGACATTATAATTGAAAACATTAAGTTATATTTTAGATACATTTTTCTTCTTACAAGTGCCCAAACAAAGACACAATCCTTTTTCTATATATTGTTAACCTTCACCCTTATTGTCTATGGCAGCCCCCCCTATTTGATTGATGCAGAAATATTCCATGCAATAAATTGGGGATTCCACATTAATAAAATACATATAAATTGATTAGTGTAGAAGATATCCCTATTCCTGTTTCCCTTGATTCAGAACTAAAGTGACATCAAGAAAGTTGGTGCATGGAGATGAAACATGTCAGTGAGAGGTTGTGTTATTGGAATAGAGGTGAGTAACAAAATAGTGAGCAGAAGTGCTGTCCCCATCCCAAATAATAAAAAAGATTGTCTATATAACAGCCATAGAGTACCAGGTGCACGCTAAAGCCACCGCCCCCCACGAGCTGGTCTTCAACCTCACCCATGTAGAGGTTTGCATAACTTGGCGCGTACCTGGTTCCCATGGCCGTTCCCACCACGTGTAAATAAAATGTGTCCAAAAATAAAAAGAATTATGTTGAAGAATAAAGTAAATAGAATCTAGAATGAATCATCTGTGTTTCACCAGAGACTCAGTGACACACAGTATACAGGTGTCACATATCACTTTACTTAGCACAGTCTCCTAGTGCGTCTTAGTCACATCAAGTTGAGACTAAGATGCATTCTCTGCATAAAAGCCACCTGATACAAGCAGTCATACAAGACCTGTCAGCTCACTCACGCCAGGCTTCTCCCACTGTGTGGTATATTAAGGCTGGCTGTATGAGGACACATCTGTAATAGCCTCTAATGCTTATTATCTCTCCATAATTACATATGGCGTATAGCTTGGGCGTCACACACAGTGCAGATACAGTATTCAGTCTTACACATAATTATATGTATCTATAACAGATATAGGAGCTTACAAACACATTTCCTCTTCTGTATATGTAACGTATGGTGTAACTAGATCTGACTCCTGTCATTCTCACCAGTAATAATGTTACTTATACATTTCCCCTTCTGTATATGTAATGTATGGTGTAACTAGATCTGACTCCTGTCATTCTTACCGGTAATAATGTTACTTATACATTTCCCCTTCTGTATATGTAAAGTATGGTGTAACTAGATCTGACTCCTGTCATTCTCACCAGTAATAATGTTACTTATACATTTCCCCTTCTGTATATGTAATGTATGGTGTAACTAGATCTGACTCCTGTCATTCTCACCAGTAATAATGTTACTTATACATTTCTGTATTGGGTGGGTTTTTCTTGGAGTCTGCACTGGACAGGATTGTACATTACTTGATGAAGAAATTTGATGATAATGAAATTTCAAATTAAATTTAAACCAACATGAAGCTGCCAATTCCGCCTAAAAAGGCTTTTGGGGCAGAGCAAGGTTGGTGGTGCTCCCGGACATTATTTCAGAAAGAACTGTTGAAGGTGGTTTTGCAGAGAAGCAAAAAATGGGACTGTTTGATATATCTCTCTGGGGCACACTTGATTATAATTGAATGACAAATTTATGGATCCGTGGAATGTATATGTAGCATTAAAACGTAACTTTTAATTTATTCTTCAGACGATAAGAATATACTCAAGTATTATTAAGGAAAAAAATTTTTATACAAGAATTATTAATTAATTGATTAACCTTATAAGAAAAAAAGTAATTAATGCTGTATAAGACAGCAAAAAAGGATTAAAACAAGTATTAAATGGTATACAAATATGACGATATAATGATATGTCACTCGCCTAATGGGGATGGGTGACAGATAATTTAGCTGTAAACCCACTTGATTTTAGACGAGTATTATTGTAAGACATTTGTCCATAGCGAAAATAAAGGAATTCTTGTTACCTCCATGAATGTATGATTACACGTATATATGTGTTTTTCATATAGGAGATTCAAGAAAAAGGCTTTTTTATTGCTGGGCTCCTTTTTAGGTGGTCAGCTCTATTGCGTATCTTGTGGTGTTGGCTTGCAAAAAAGTTTTTTTTGCTAGTCAATGAAAGGTATGTACCTTAATTGGACTACAGTACCCAGTATTCCCGGAAGGTCACCCTTTCTGGTACTGACCGGGCCCAATGCTGCTTGGCTTCCAAGATCAGACGAGATTGGGCAGATCCAGCATGGTATGACTGTAGAAGATATAGTAAGTACCTCTCAGCCTAAAAAGCCGCTAATCTTAGCAAGCTGTGGTTCTGTTAGCAGAACTAATGGGTAAATAGTAGCCAAATAATGGTCCTTAAAAAGGACTCCCGTGGTTTTCGAGGGAACCAAAATGTGGAAAAGGTTAGAAACACATAAAGAATGATGATGAGAAAATGATGACCTCACGCAAATTGAGGTGTGATGATTAAATACTGATATGACAAAAATAGTAATATTAATATGGAATTGCTTTATACAGCTGTCTGAGTGGCACCTTATCTCAAAATATAGTTGTTATAAATAGTTTCCTAATAAAGAGTTCATTGGTATAAGGTGACTGATAAATGATATAACTTTGCAACATTACAAGGTAGCTGACTGTTCAATCACTGGGATTTTGCAAGGAAAAAAGCAGTTATAGCAGCACTGTGTCCAATTGAAGAACAGATACAATTTGTTTAAGAATGTGACACATAAATTGCAATGAGCAGCTGACTTGTGTCACTGCATGATACAAATGTTTATATTTATCACAGACAGATATAGATATTTATAGATAAATCACATAAGCTGCAGAAGGCAGCTAATTTCTATTGCTGAGAAATGCAAAAGTCAAAATAATATTTTGCTAGGAATACTGCAGTAAAGCTGACTCAAATTTCAACATAAGAATTATTTGAAAAGAATTCATTTAAACCAGCACAAGTACTAAAAGAGCAGCTGAGGTTCTTTTTGCCAATAAATAGCACTAATCAACTGATTTTAATTGACAAAGTAGTCACAATCAATGAAAGCAAAATATTTGCAAATGAAAGCTGCTCTAATAATGAATAAGCAAAAGCTCTCCTGTCAATGAAATGCCCTTGGTTAAGGATAATAATGCTTTCTTAATTTCCTGACTGAAGTTGGTGATAATAACATGATTAAACATTTAATTATCACACCAATAAGATGACAGCTGATAGTATTATTCCCTGTATTGGATGAGTGCCTTGTATCTGTGCACCGTATCCAAGGGTTTAATGTTTACACCCATTAATTGCTGAACAAGAAAATGTATGTTTTACCATGTAAGGGAAAAATCCCTTGCTTGAGTGTAAAGTGGTCAGGAAACATAAGGCAAATTGTATGCCGGCTTGTGTGTTGCCAGGTGCTTAAAAGCACTGGGCGGGAGCAGCTTCTCCCGTGTATTATGCACTTGGCACAAAGGGAGGGAGCTGACCAGGGGAGCTAGTAAACCGCTACAAGGAGCGGTGTGATACTTGCGGCTTGTGCTGGAAGGAGGCCGCCCGTCGGAGCCCCGTTGCCGAGGTCCCGGAAGTCGGGTGCCGGACCGGATGTGACGCGCGTTTCGCTGGGAGGAGCTTGTTCACAGGATCGTCTGATCTGTGAGCCCTCCGTGTGAGTCTCTTAACGGACACTGCATCCAATCGTATTGCTTGTTGAATAGATTGACTTGTGCCTGGACCTATTACTGACTTGATTCAAAAGTGGTGACACACAGGGATTTTCATTGCTGAGGTGCAAAGACAATGAAAACAATAAATGTAATTAGTGTGAAGCGCAGAGCTGGTATGGATTAGCTTGAGTTTTTTGAAGGTAGTAATCCTGAATATAAAGATTGATGATGTAGATGTAGTAAAATACAGTTCATGTATATCACATATATCACATTTGTTCTGTAAGAAGCAAAGTTTAGTGGGGCTTCCCTCAAAATTATGAAGAATGATAAAAGATGTTGAAATAATAAAAGGATACAAGGGTGAAGAAGGTGAGCAAGGAAAATGTTAATTATTTATAAATCAATGATTGATAATATTAATAATTGTTGGAAAATGAATAATGAAATGATGAAATGGATTGGTCATAAGCTAAAAAATTGATTAATTAATTAAAAATTGTGCAAGTGAATGGAAAAAATTGGAAAAAAATAGAAAAAAAAAAAATTAATAAATGAATATGTGAATATGTAATAGTATTAAAAGTATGAGAGAGAAATGTGAAAAAATGTGAAAAAATATATATATATTTGTAGTGATGTGTATATGGTTGAAAATATTGCTATTAAATTATTTTTTTGTGTTTTATTGTGTTTGGTGTGTTTGAACTGTAGGAAATTAGTGCTGCTGTGCAATATCTTGTGATGGAAGTGATCGGGTGGGGAAAGGGGGCAAGGGGGGAAAAGGATGGGGCGGGAAGGGGAAGGAGGAAGAGGGGGGGGGAAATGGGGGGGAGGGGGGGGGAAGTGGGGAGGAGGTGGGTGGAAGGGCAGGATTGGACAGAGTGTGGAATGTGGTTGGAGGAAAGGTGGTGGGAAGAAATGGAGGGGGAAAAAGGGGGGGTTATTTGTGGGGGGTGGGGCTATGGAGGGAGGAAGAAGGGGGTGAGTGGGAAGGGAAAGAGAAGGAAGGATGGGGGAGGGGAGGAGTGAATTGAGGGAAAGAAGAGGGGGATTGTGGGTATGTGTGCCTGTTAGAGGTGGGCTCTGTATTGGGGAGAGAAGAGGGAGGGGAAGGGTGAATTTGGGGGGAAAAAGGGGGGGGAATTAGGTGTGTGTGCCTGTTAGAAGGGACTCTGTATTGGGAAGGAATGGTGCAACGTGAACGAAGGTGATGTGAATGAATAGCTGATAAAGGAAAGATAATGTTTGGGCTATGGGCTAAGTCATGAGTGATGTGAATTGGTGAAAAAGAAGTGCTGGATAAGGAAAGAAAAGTTGAAAGAAAGAAAGAAAGAAAGAAAGAAAGGGGGTTGAGATATTGTAGTATTAATGTCTATGGGCCGTGATAGGAGAATGGGATAGGCTGGGGTAGGAGGGGGAATGAATAAAGGAGGTAAGGAATAGAAGAAAAAAAAATGTTCCATTTTGAAGCTGAACAAAATCTCGGTACATCTTTGCATTAGCTTACTGGGAAAGATAATGGCCTCCTATGACGCATTTCGGTAAGGAAGATTCCATGCATGACCATTCCAGCTGGATCTGCTGGACAAATGGTCTGGGTCACATCTGCACATACGCCAGATGATATGCCTTTCACCAAAGGCCAGGATTTCCCTCTTATGGTGGTTGCTGATCTCCTTCCTGGAGGGTCGACACTTCAGAATTCAGGATTGGATTCTGTTGACAACTGATGCAAGCCTCCATGGTTGGGGTGCAGTGACCCTAGGGGCTCGGTTCCAATGAAGGTGGTCTGACCAAGAGGCTTCCCTTCCGATAAAAGTTTTGGAACTCAGGGCGATTTACAATGCCCTTCTGCTGACCTCTTTTTTATATCCTTCAGTATCAGGCCATACAGGTATGGTTGGAAAAAGCACCAACTGTGGCATACATAAACCAACAAGGAGGTCCAAACAGCAGAGTTGCAATGAGGGAGGTGTTACAGATACTCCTCTTAGTGGAGCGAAATCCCAAAGCCATTTCTGCCATATTAATTCTGGGAGTAGACAGTTGGGGAGCAGACTTCCTCAGTAGACACGATCTGCACCTGGGGGAATGGGGCCTCTACCCACAAGTGTTTCAGCAGATATTTCATCGGTGGGGCTACCCGCAAATCAACTTGTTGATTTCTCAGCTTACCAAGAAGCTTCTTTGTTACTGTTCTGGGATGAGGGATCCACAGGCCGCATGAGTGGATGCTCTGGCGACACCATGGATTTACCGGTTGGTGTACTTGTTTCCTCCAGTTCCTGTAATTCCAAGAGTTCTCAGAGGACTTAAAGGGACAGGGTTCAGGCAATTCTGATTGCCCCAGACTGGCCCCGCAGGGCCTGGGATGTAGACATTCTAGCCTTATTACTCGTAGGCCCCTGGCCTTCCAATTGAGGATGATCGTCTTACACCAGGGACGTTCGTCTATCCAGACTTACCACGGCTACGTTTGATGCAATGGAAGTATATTGGGAGGATTTTTGCCAGGAAAGAGATACCGGGCAAGGTTATCTCGACTATTCTCTAAGCCGGCCAGATGGTCGCATCAAAACATTACCATCGCATATGGAAGAAATGTGTCTCTTGGTGTGAGGGTCAACAGTATTCTGCTGTGGATTTTCATCTGGGACATTTCTTGCACTTCCTGCAGGCTGTTGTCGATGTGGGCCTACATTTAGGCTCCATAAAAGTTCAAATCTCAGCCTTGTCTTTTTTTCTTCCAGGGAAGTAGATTATAGTGGTACTATATAAATATAAGGTAGTTTCACCTCCAGGCAAATGCTTCAATTTAGTGTAGTGACCCTGGTCCAGCTGTCAGGACACTTATTTATATTACACCTTATTGAAGGCAAAGCATGCGATGGCCATGCACCAGGATGCAAAATGGCAGTTATCTTCCTCCCCAATATCACCACTGGGCTCCAGTGACTGTGGGCAGCCCATTCTGTCCCCAGCAGTAGCGGGAGCTACGCACCTGTGTTACCTGGAGAGCAAGTACTCCCGTCTGAGCCAAAAGCACCTTCAAGTCAGCTATCCGGAGCGTGCAGGAAAGTCTGGGCGCACATAGCCCCAGAATACAGCCCATGGCTTCATAGTCGTCACTAGGCTGCGGCAGTGAACGGTGCCCAGAGTGAGCGGCTTTAGGGCAGTAGGAGTGGGGGACTTAATAGATTGGGTCTTGGTCCCAGCGGTGGCTGAGAGCTATCAGGTAGGGTAGATAAGAAGCCACTTAGTGAGGAGAGCTCCAGAAAGCACGTCTGGATGGACCACACCCCTCTTTTTTTTAATTTTATATACTAACAGGGGTGACAGGTGTGGTACATCCCTGCAAAGGCAGATCCAATCTCTTTCTCATCAGACTCTGCTGTCTTCCCTGCACTCTCACTCAGATGTTCACTGCTGCCAGTAGCACACGTATGAGAGGCAGAAGTATGGCGGCAGCAGTATAGATTCTGATATGTAATTCTCTATATCATACGTACTATACACACATCATCCTTATTACTATTGAGAGTATAGAGGTAATACACTGATGATGGGGATGTAAAAATAGGATTTTAATTACCTACCGGTATATCCTTTTCTCATAGTCTGTTGGGGATTCTGGGGTCCATTTAGTACCATGGGGTCTAGACGGGTCCTTTGGGACCCACTGGCACTTTAAGAGTTTAATAGTGTAGGCTGGCCCCTCCCTGTATGCCCCTCCTACCAGACTCAGTCTAGAAACGGTGCCCGAGGAGACGGACATACTTCAAGAGAAGGAAATACACAGATAGTGGTGAGATTCACACCAGCTCACACATAACAAAAAGCCGAACTAACCAACTTGGAACAATTCAGCAATGGCTGATCCAACAATACTGAACCAAGTAACAATGCAGTAATACGAAGCACAGGGCGGGAACCCAGCATCCTCTATGGACTATTAGAAAAGGATTTATCGGTAGGTAATTAAAATCCTATTACGTCCTAGAGGATGCTGGGATCCATTTAGTACCATGGGGATGTACCAAAGCTCCCAGTACAGGAGTGAGAGTGATGAGGTTCCTACAGAACTGATTGCCCAGACTTGAGGTCCTCAGAGGCCAAAGTATAGAACTTGTAAAACCTAGCAAACATGTTCGACCGTGACCAAGTAGCTGCTCGGCAAAGCTGAATAGCCGAGACACCCTGGGCAGCTGACCAGGAAAAACCCACTTTACGGGTAGAGTGGGCCTGAACAGATTTTGGAATTGGCAATCCTGCCGTGGAATAAGCATCCTGGATAGTAAGCCTGATCCAGCGTGAAATTGTCTGCTTAGAAGCAGGACACCCAATCTTGTTGGGATCATAAAGTACAAATAGTGCGTACGACTTCCTGTGATGAGTAGTTCTCTTCACATAGATTTTCAAAGCCCGCATGACATCCATGGACTTTGAGGTAATTAAGGTGTCAGTAGCCACTGGCACCACAATAGGTTGGTTGATATGAAAAGCTGACACAACCTTAGGGAGAAATTGCTGACGCATTCTGAACTCCGCTCTATCCTCATGGAAAATCAAGTAGGGGCTCTTGTGCAAAAATGCCCCCAATTCTGACAGACGTCTGGCAGAAGCCAAGGCCAACAACGTGACCGCCTTCCAAGTAATACATTTTACGTCCATCTCCTGTAAAGGTTTGAACCAATCCGATTGCAGGAACTGCAGCACCACATTAAGATTCCAAGGTGCCATAAGAGGCACAAAGGGTGGTTGGATGTGCAGAATTCCTTTCAAGAAAGTCTGAACCTCAGGGATAGCAGCCAATTGTTTCTGGAAGAAAATAGACAAGGCCGAAATCTGGAACTTGATGGAGCCCAAGCGTAGGCCAACATCCACACCCGCTTTCAGAAAGAGGAGAAAATGTCCCAGTTGAAACTCCACCGTAGGAAACTTCTTGGATTCACACCAAAACACATACTTTTTCCAAATCTGGTGGTAATGCGTTACCCCCTTCCTAGCTTGGATCAGAGTAGGAATAACTTTATTCGGAATGCCCTTCCAAGCTAAGATCTGGCATTCAACCTCCATGCCGTCAAACGTAGCCGCGATAAGTCGTGATAGGCGAAAGGCCCCTGCAGTAGAAGGTCCTCGCGAAGAGGAAGAGGCCTCGGAAGATCCGCATGCCAAGCCTGCCTTGGCCAGTCCAGAGCAATGAGGATCGCCGAAACTGTTTATCTTTTTATTAGTTTGAGAATCCTTGGGATGAGTGGAAGTGGAGGGAACACATATACTGACTGGAACACCTATGGAGTCACCAGGGCGTCCACCGCCACTATCTGTGGGTCTCGTGACCTGGAAAAGTACCTCCGAAGAGCCTTGTTGAGGCGATAGGCCATCATTTCTATCTGAGGTACACCCCATCTGCGTTTTAGTTCTGTGAATACCTCCGGGTGGAGGCCCCATTCTCCTGGAAGGAGATCATGTCTACTGAGGAATGAAGATCGCCTACAGTGCCAGCGCGTGTCTTTCTGCCCAGAGGAGGATTCTTGTTACCTCTGACATTGCAGCCCTGCTCTTCATTCCACCCTGCCTGTTTATGTAGGACACCGCTGTGACGTTGACTGACTGAACCTGCATGGCTCGATATTGCAGAAGATGAACCACTTTTAGAAGGCCATTGTATATGGCTCTTAGTTCCAGAATGTTTATTGGAAGGACCGATTCCTGGCTTGACCACTTTCCTTGGAAGTTTTCCCCCTGGGTGACTGCTCCCCAACCTTTGAGGCTTGCATCTGTGGTTAGAAGAATCCAATTCTGAATCCCGAACCTGCGGCCCTCGAGCAGGTGAGAAGTTTGCAGCCACCAGAGTAGTGAAATTCTGGCATTCGGCAACAGGCATATCCGTTGGTGCATGTGAAGATGCGATCCCGACCACTTGTCCAGGAGATCCAGCTGGATGAAGCGTGCATGAAATCTTCCGTATTGTAGAGCCTCGTAGGAGGATACCATCTTCCCCAGAAGGCAAATGAACCGATGAACCGATACCCAGGGAGGTTTCAAGACATCCCGGACCATTGATTGGATCACCAAAGCTTTCTCCACCGATAGAAACACCCTCTGCACTTCCGTGTCGAGTATCATCCTCAGAAAGGGCAGTCTCCTTGTCTGTTCCAAATGTGACTTTGGAAGGTTCAGGATCCACCCATGATCCCAGAGTAGTTGAGTTGAGAGTGAAATATTCTGCAACAGCTTCTCCTTGGAAGATGCTTTTATTAGCAGATCATTCAGATATGGAATTATGTTCACTCCTTGTTTGCGTAGGAGTAGCATCATCTCCGCTAGTACCTTAGTGAACACCCTCGTTGGTGTGGAGAGGCCAAATGGCAATGTTTGGAATGGATAGTGACAGTCCTGTAGTGCAAACCGTAGATAGGCCTGGTGAGGCGGCCAGATTGGAATGTGAAGGTACGCATCCTTGATATCCAGGGATACTAGGAATTCCCCCTCCTCCAGACCTGAGATTAACGCTCTCCGAGACTCCATCTTGAATTGGAAAACCCTCAAGTAGGGGTTCAACGCCTTCAGGTTCAATATAGGCCTTACCTAACCGTCCAGTTTTGGTACCACAAACAGGTTTGAGTAATAACCCTTGATTTTTGGGTGAGGTGGAACTGGAACAATAACATTTGTGCGTACCAGTTTTTGAATGGCTTCCTGTAGGATAGCACTTTCTGTCTGCGAACCTGGTAAGCCTGATTTGAAGAATCTGTGAGGTGGGAGTTGCTGAAACTCCAGTCTGTACCCCTGGGTAACAATATCTGTCACCCAGGGGTCTAGGCATGATGACGCCCAGACATGACTGAAATTTTTTACTCTCACTACCACCTGCCTGATCTCCAGACTGAGCGGTCCACCATCACGCTGAATATTTGGAGGTAGC
Source organism: Pseudophryne corroboree (assembly GCF_028390025.1). Lineage (NCBI taxonomy): Eukaryota > Metazoa > Chordata > Amphibia > Anura > Myobatrachidae > Pseudophryne > Pseudophryne corroboree. The sequence goes on from NW_026967541.1 coordinate 2,587,134, forward strand.
TGAACCTGGATTCTGTCCCTGGGAACCTGTTGGTGCAGGTTTTTTGGATCTTCCCCAACCTCCTCTAAAGAAGATGGGAGGGTTGGATTTTTTAAATTTTGCCGTCCGAAAGGACTGCAGTGTAGGTGTACGATAAGATTTTCGACCTGGGGCTGCTGCGGAGGGAAGAAATGTTGTCTTACCCGCAGTGGCAGTGGAAATCCACAAATCCAATGCGTCCCTAAATAGTGCCTGACCTGTGAATGGCAGGTTCTCCACACTTTTCTTAGATACTGCATCCACAGTCCATTGACGTAGCCAGAGTCCTCTGCGTGCCGAGACAGCCATGGAAGTAGCAGGCCAATGTCCTTCATGGCCTCCACCATGAAACCTGCAGAATCCTGTATGTGATGTAAAAACAAGTCAATGTCACTCCTATCTATAGTATCTAAGTCCTCTAGTAAGTTGCCTGACCACTTTACTATGGCTTTAGAAATCCATGCACAAGCAATAGTGGGCCCTAAAGCCACACCTGTAGTACTGTATAGTGATTTAAACGTAGTCTTAATCTTGCGGTCAGCTGGCTCCTTTATGGCGGTTGAACCAGGGACAGGTAAAACCACCTTTTTAGACAGCCTAGGTACAGAAGCGTCTACTATAGGTGGGTTTTCCCACTTCTTCCTATTCTCTTTAGGGAAAGGCAAAGCAATGAGAATTCTTATAGGGATCTGGAATTTTTTCTCTGGGTTTTCCCAAGATTTTTCAAACAAGGAGTTTTAACTCCTTAGAATCAGGGACGGTAAGCGAGGACTTCTTATTTACTGTAAAATGAGATTCCTCTACTTGTTCCGGAACCTTCTCAGAAATATGCAAAACATCTCTAAAGGCTTCAGTCATTAGCTGCACCCCTTTAGCAATGGATGCATCCCCCCTGCATGTCCCCATCACCGTCCCCTGTAACAGAGTCGGTATCAGTGTCAGCTTGCATTATCTGTACGTTTTTTGGGGTATGTAGGGGGGGTTTTAGATGAAGTAGTGGGAGCTGAATACTTCAAACCCACTACAGATTGTCTCAAAAACTGCGTCTCTTTCTCAGTATGTGACATCCTTGTTGAAATCTGGGATATCATTCCCCTTAAAGAATCCACCCATGGGGGTTCAGATTCAGAAGGCTGAGACAGCACATTGCAGTCCTGAGTACATGGAATAGACTCCTCAGGAGAAGATACACACTCTGCAGCACAGGATACAGAGTCCTTAGACATGGTAATGTGGATATACACACTTACACACACACACACTCACACACAGGAAAATGTCAGACACAGTTTCCCCCAGAGTACCTTCAGAGAGTCACAGAGTATAAGGAGCCAGCCACACAGCGCCCCTGTAGGCAGTTATTATGATAAAAGCCCGGCGCTGACTAACCTTAATAGGGAGGGCAGCGCTCCCTGTCAGTGTCCTAGTTCCTATGATCTGCAGGGAGAAAATGGCGCTGGTGAGTGCTGGATCCACTCTGAGAGGAAGCCCTGCCCCATGTAATGGCGTGCGGCTTCCCGTACTAATTGTTTATACTGGCCTGAGGATTTTAGTGATAACAGGTATATTAGCCCCTGTTATCTGCGTGACCAGTATAGGGTTTATCCGCGCTGGCTCAGGACGCCCCTCAAAGCGCCTACACTGTGTGTTGCTGAGCCTTCCTGGAGTGCAGCCTGTCAGAGCTGCGCTTCCACCCTTGCGCCGGCAACCCGCTAACCGGGACGCTTGCGCTGTACTCACCACTTTCTTCTGGCTTTGTTAGGGGTTGGCGGCCATGCTGCGGGAGTGAGCAGTTGCCTCATGGACTTGCGATCAGCAACCTCAGGAGCTCAGTGCCCTGTCAGCGGAGTAGAGAACCATTATCTCTTCAGGAAGTTGGTTTCTATCCTTCCCCCCCCTAAGTCCCACGAAGCAGGGAGGCTGTTGCCAGCAGCCTTCCTGTAACCTAACTAACTCTAGAAAATGAAAAACTAAGAAAACTCCTAGGAGCTCCCCTAGCTGTGACCGGCTCCTCCCGGCACATTTTCTAAACTAAGTCTGGTAGGAGGGGCATAGAAGGAGGGGCCAGCCCACACTATTAAACTCTTAAAGGGCCAGTGGCTCCCAAAGGACCCATCTATACCCCATGGTACTAAATGGACTCGAGTGTCCTCTAGGACCTAAGAGAAAGTTGATTATAATCTAGCAGATGATGATTAGAGGATATCATATGGTGTATTGCATGTAAAGTACCTTGTTCCACACCTACTCTGCTGTAGCAATATACCTTATATAAGGGTGAGTTACACATGTACAGGCTTACCAGCGTATGAGCACACACATAAAGGAATGCTACCTTACTAATGCTTCCAGGAGTAACATTAGGAGACATTTCTCTGATCCATCAGCTCATATGACTGATGTTATTATTCATCTAGAATCTCCAATTCATACGATATGTTCCCCATCCATTGTTTTACATTGGTGCTGACATAGGACTTGGCGAGTGACTACATCTCCATTTATATTTCATGGATAGTTACCAGTACAAGAGATAGATATATCTAAGTCTTTTTATAATATTACATTTGTTATTGTGATGTTCTCAGGAGGGTGGACACAATGATAGTATGAGACACAATATTATAAAGCCTTCATTAAAAGTTATGTTTTATTATACACACACATTTACAATTAATTGTCCCAGAGAGTCGTCTTCTCCTATTGTTTACAAGATTAATATTGTTACAGAAAATGTCACATTTCCATAATGTATTTTATTTCCAGCAGATGGACACACAAGCAGGAATATCTCAGAAGGACATCTAATGTTATCCCCGGATTGTGACATAAAAGATAATGACAGTAGACAGGATTCTCCAGGAGATAACCCCATTACCCCAATTATACATCCAGCTCTATCAGCTGATCCCGCTGATCCTGGGAAATGTTCTCCTGATCACTCTGATATTGGTGCATCTGTTACAGCTCTGACAGTAGATACAGTGTTTCCCTGTTCCATAGATGCCAAATGTTTTACACAGAACACAAAGCTTATTACCCATCAGACAGGTAAGGCAGGTGAGAGGCCACTGATATGTTCTGAGTGTGGGAAATGTTTTACATACAAATCACAACTTGTTATACATAACAGAAGTCACACAGGTGAGAGGCCATTTCCATGTTCTGAGTGTTCGAAATGTTTTACAACGAAATCAGATCTTATTACACATCAGCGAAGTTACACAGATGAGAAGCCATTTTCTTGCTCTGAGTGTGGGAAATGTTTTACACAGAAATCACAACTTGTTACCCATCAGCGAAGTCACACAGGTGAGAAGCCATTTCCATGTTCTGAGTGTGGGAAATGTTTTGTAAGTAAATCACAACTTGTTACACATCTGCGCAGTCACACAGGTGAGAAGCCTTTTCCATGTTCTGAGTGTGGGAAATGTTTTACATGTATATCAGATCTTGTTATACATCGCAGAAGTCACACAGGTGAGAAGCCATTTTCTTGCTCTGAGTGTGGGAAATATTTTACACGGAAATTACAACTTGTTACCCATCAGCAAAGTCACACAGGTGAGAAGGCATTTCCATGTTCTGAGTGTGGGAAATGTTTTGCACTCAAATCACGTCTTGTTACACATCAGAGAAGTCACACAGGTGAGAAGCCATTTTCTTGCTCTGAGTGTAGGAAATGTTTTGCACACAAATCAGTTCTTGTTATACATCAGAGAAGTCACACAGGTGAGAAGCCATTTTCTTGCTCTGAGTGTGGGAAATGTTTTACACAGAAATCAAGTCTTGTTAATCATCACGGAAGTCACACAGGTGAGAAACGATTGTCTTGCTCTGAGTGTGGGAAATGTTTTACATACAAATCACAACTTGTTTCCCATCAGCTAAGTCACACAGGTGAGAAGGCATTTTCATGTTCTGAGTGTGGGAAATGTTTTGCACACAAATCAGTTCTTGTTAGACATCAGAGAAGTCACACAGGTGAGAAGCCATTTTCTTGCTCTGAGTGTGGGAAATGTTTTACATACAAATCACAACTTGTTTCCCATCAGCAAAGTCACACAGGTGAGAAGGCATTTCCATGTTCTGAGTGTGGGAAATGTTTTGCACACAAATCAGTTCTTATTAGACATCAGCGAAGTCACACAGGTGAGAAGTCATTTCTATACTCTGAGACATAAATCATCAGAATCAGCTTTATTGGCCAGGTGCACTCGCGTACACTAGGAATTGTTTGTGGTACAATGCATCGCCAAGCAGCATAAGGGAAATACATGGCATAAGAAGGGGGAAAAACATAGCATACATTACACACATTACACATATGAGTTCATACTGCACATTGCAACTGTACAATAGACTCAACATATTATGCATGTAAGACTAAAGACGAAGGCTGCTTGGCAGAGCGGCACTGAGGCAGCCATCCGCAGCGCCAACTAGAACTCAAACAATGCATATAATACAGAAGATTTAAGTATTACACATCAAAAGATAAACCAGACAGACAAAAAAAAAAAGACACAGAGAGAATAATGCAGGACTGATGTAGGCATTTTGAGTAATAACTTCCATGGGCTGTGTATTCCACCCTCACAGGTTACCAGGTGCGGCAGCCATCTTCGGCGCACTGCGTAGGATTACCCTGGGTGGAGTTGTCCATCCTTGAGGGGTAGGCCTGTAAGGTACTACTGATGTTCTCTGCCAGAGGGTTAGTGGGCATAGTCCTGGTGATTTCATTTTCGAGGTTTGATGAGTCCTCATAATGGTCTGCATTTCTTTCTTGATGTTGCTGCTTAGAGATAGGAATGCTTTGAGTATTTTAACGCACAGCTGTGCATGGCTGAAGCTATAGATATATACACACACAATAGACATCACTCAAATTGTACACAATAGACATCACTCAGGTGAGGAACCATTTTAATCTTCTGGAATATACTCATCATTGCCATGCGTTGTTCTTCATGGTTCTTATCCTATCTCCTATGCTTTTTGCAATATACATGTTACCACTGGGTGAAATAATCAGATGTCATACCATCGTCTACCACTGCTATGCTATAGACCTGTCTTTGCTCTAGGTACTGAGAACCCAGTACCAATCCTAAATGGTGTCTAGCTGAGCTCCAGGTGTGGGTGATGCCAGTTAGCTGTGATTCAGTCCTGGTGAAACAGGTCTTTAAGCTCACCAACAAAGAGCAGGGCTGCAGCTCCGCTTTACCTACCAACCAGACTTACACTTGGGGGTTTAGAGTTACAAAATGCTGATCATGTGCGGAATCTTGGTATCCTGTATGGTGGAGTGACACTTAGACATCAGTATCTGCCACTATCAGATCCTCATCTGAGGAACATAGCCAGACTCCAGCACTTTATTCCCTCAGAAGATCTACCTACAGTCATACATGTACTTGTATCATCACGCATAGACTACTGCAATGTCCTCTACCTGGGTCTCCCAGCAATAGAATTGCACCGCTTGTAGCTTGTACAGAATGCAGCAGCCAGGCTGTTACCTAACCAGCCCGTTCCTGCCACATAACACCCATTCTCTGCTCCCTTCACCGGCTACCTGTAAGATGGTGACTATTACATAATCTTACTGACTCCCAATCCTACATGACCAGGATCCATGGTACCAGAAGCAGCTTCTGCCTCCTTACTGCCCAGTTACTTCCACCTGCAGATGTAGGACTGTTACCAGCAGTACCAAGAATCCTCAAGCAGTGCTGAGAGGTCAGGGGGAAGACCGGGTGGTGGCACTAGTGCTGTAGTAGGGGCTGCCGGAGGCAGTATCTGTGAGAATCTTGCCCTCAAACAGCGCTAAGGTGTCAGAGGGGAGACAGGGTGGTGGCAGTAGTGGGGGGAGGCGGGGCGGGTGGCAGTTGGGGGGGATGTGGCAGTAGCAGAGATGGGGCAGTGGCAATAGTGGGGGAGACAGGGCAGATGGTCAAAGTGCAGTACCAGGGGCTGCCGGAGGCAGTAAAGAGGTGTATGGGTCCCACACAGAACCAGTTGATAATTAGACCTAATGATGATTATGCTTCCTTATTTCTAATGAATCCCTTGTATGTGTTACTGTTATTTGCTGTGTCAGCCTTTATGTGTGTTCTGTGTAATAATCCTGAAAGTAGTGCTGCTACCGATCTCATATCATTTGTAGTAACTTGGAAAAGATGAGATATGAGGTGCACTCTGGAAGCTTATAGGGGGTTAATTAAACAGATGAACACAGATGTGACATCACGCAGCCCCTGGAAAATGGTCTCGGCCCACCCGCGTTCACCCCTCAGGGATGCGACCGCAATGTGTGTGTCTGCGCGGCCACTGCGCATGTGCATATTGCCACCACCAGCAAACTGCTGCGGGACGCTATTGCGGCTGGGTCTGAATGACCCCCATAGGCTTTTGGCTCCTGATATCTATCTGTTATACTTACCTGCAATGCTATAATGTAACTTTAATTGTTTCTGTGCTTTAAGGATATTTTATCCATGTTGTGCAGAGTAAAGTATTTTTTAAGCTTAAAATATAGAGAAAAATCTGTGTATTAAAGATATGAAATAAAGTTTTTTTTAAAAACAAGATTTCTGTTGAGTCTTTTTATGTGTCTGTGTATTATCTTATTTCCAGATAATTGTCGCTATGGTGACAGAAACAATTTCCTGTTAATGTGTCACTTGCATTGTTACTTTTGTGTCCAGTGGGTGGGCTCGGAAATGTTATCCTTTTCCTCACAACCCAAGTTGCTGGAGAAAATGAAGGAGGAGCTGTTGACGGGTCACGTTCCGCTTGAGCTGACAATTTTCTCACCAGCAGGTCTTTCCACCTCTGCAGACTTGTGTCCGGAGAGAGAGATACAATGTAGGCTTTAAACCTAGGACCGAGCACGGTAGCCAAAATGTAGTGCTCTGATTTCAACAGATTGACCACCCTTGAATCCTGGCAAAGCGAATGAAGGGCTCCATCCACAAGTATTTCCAGGGAAGACGCTAAGTCTGAGGGACTATGCACAGGCCCAAATGATAATTGTTTTATGATCCTTCTATGTATGAACCAAGCGATAGAGGGAATAATCCAAAACTGTTAATACCAAAGATTAGCTAATCTGGTTGGAGGTGCGCCATTAAACAAATTGCAATGACTGGTTAGGGGGTTTAGAAAAAAACGCTAGTGGGCTTATATCTAAAGAAGCCTTAATGTGTGGCGCACTCTTTTTTTCTTTATGTTTCATGAATAAATTAAAACATAACTATTTTTATTTATGAAAGATTTTTCAATAGACATGACAAAAGGCAATTGATTGTCAGCCTGGAAAGACAAAAAATTAATGAAAGATATAAAATAATTTATATACCAGCACTACCTATGTATGGGTATATGGGTAGAGCAATAACTGATATAAGCAAGTGAAATATAAAAGGGATTTAAACACAGGTTTTATTTATCAAATTTATGAGATCCTTTCACAACTGGAGCACTTAGGTTGTATGCAGTAGTAACCCTCTGCAGGGAGCACTTAGGTTGTATGCAGTAGTAACGCTCTGTAGGGAGCACTTAGGTTGTATGCAGTAGTAATGCTCTGTAGGGAGCACTTAGGTTGTATGCAGTAGTAATCCTCTGCAGGGAGCACTTAGGTTGTATGCAGTAGTAATGCTCTGCAGGGAGCACTTAGGTTGTATGCAGTAGTAACGCTCTGTAGGGAGCACTTAGGTTGTATGCAGTAGTAATGCTCTGTAGGGAGCACTTTGGTTGTATGCAGTAGTAACGCTCTGCAGGGAGCAGCTTTAAAAGACTATTTTTCTGAGATCACAATCTCGTTGTGAAAGGATCTCATAAATTTGATAAATAAAACCTGTGTTTAAATTCCTTTTATATTTCACTTGCTTATATCAATTATTGCTCTACCCATATACCCATACATAGGTAGTGCTGGTATATAAATTATTTTATATCTTTCATTAATTCTTTGTCTTTCCTGGCTGACAATCAATTGCCTTATGTCATGCCTATTGAAAAATCTATCTTAAATAAAAATAATAAAAGTCAGGTTTTCATTTATTCATGAAACAAAAAAGAGTGCGCCACACATTAAGGCTTCTTTAGATATAAACCCTCCATCCATAAGTCCCACATACTTAATGGAATCGCTTCATCTTAGCTCCTCCTTCAATTTCTCCAGCTGCTTCTGTAAAAGCCTGATGAGGGGAATGACCTGACTCAAGCTGGCAGTGTCTGAATTGACTTCACGTGTGGCAAATTTGAAGGGTTTGAGAAACTTGCAAAACACAGAAATCATTCTCCATTGCGCTTGAATCAGGTTCATTCCCCCTCCTTTGCTTGTATCATAGGTGGATGTGTTGGTTTGAATGGCCTTTTGCTGCTCCTCCATCCTCCGAAGCATATAGAATGTTGAATTCCCCCTCTTGCTTCAGCTGATGGCAGGGCATGTTCAGGAGTGTTTGCTGGTGCTCCAGTCTTCAGCACGCGGTGGCTGAATGTCGAAAGTGGCCCGTAATTTTTCGGGCCACCAACAGCATCTCCTACACGCCCCTGTCGTTTTCAAAAGAATTCTGCACCACCAAATTAATTGTATGTGCAAAACATGGGGCGTGCTGGAAGTTGCCCAGATGTAATGCACGCACAATATTGGCGGCGTTGTCAGATATCACAAATCCCCAGGAGATTCTAAGTGGGGTAAGCCATTGTGCGATGATGTCCCTCTGTTTCCGTAAGAGGTTGTCGGCGGTGTGCCTCTTATGGAAACTGGTGATACACAGCGTAACCTGCCTAGGAACGAGTTGGCATTTGTGAGATGATGCTGCTGGTGCCGCCGCTGTTGTTGCTGTGGGAGGCAATACATCTACTCAGTGGGCTGTCACAGTCATGTAGTTCTTAGTCTGCCCTAGTACACATGTCCGTGGTTAAGTGGACATTAGGTACAACCTCATTTTTCAGGACACTGAGGACACTTTTCCTAATGTCCCTGTACAGTCCGGGAATCGCTTGCCTAGTGAAGTGGAATCTAGACGGAATTTGGTATCAGGGACACAGAATGTCCATCAGCTGTCTAAATCCCACTGCACTAATGGAGGATACCGGACGCACATCTACCACCAGCATAGTTGTTATGGACTCAGTTATCCGCTTTGCAACAGGGTGACTGCTGTCATATTTAATCTTCCTCACAAAGGACTGTTGGACAGTCAATTGCTTAGTTGAAGTAGTACAAGTGGTCTTCTGACTTCCCCTCTGGGATGACGATCGACTCCCAAAAGCAACAACAGCTGCGGCGGCAGCAGCAGTAGGTGTACCACTCAAGGATCCCCCGGAGGAATCCCAGATAGGAGAGGACTCGTCAGTCATGGCAGTGACATGGCCTGCAGGACTACTGATGTTCCTGACTGAGGAGGAAATTGACATTGAGGGAGTTGGTGGTGTGGCTTGCAGGAGCTTAGGTACAACAGGAAGAAGGGATTTAGGTGTCAGTGGACTGCTTACGCTATTACCCAAAGTTTCTGAACTTGACAATGACTTCTGATGAATGCGCAGCAGGTGACGTATTAGGGAGGATGTTCCTAGGTGGTGAACATCCTTACCCCGACTTATTACAGATTGACAAAGGCAACATATGGCTTGACACCTGTTGTCCACATTTGTGGAGAAATAATTTGACACCGAAGAGGTGGCTTTCTTGTATTTTTCCCAGGCATGTCAATGTGCTTTCTCATCCCATGGACAACAACTGTCTCCACTGGTGCCTTATTCAAACCAACCACATCTCCATCAGAATCCTCATCATAAACTTCCTCCTCAGTGCCAGCTACACCAATATCCTGCTCATCCTTTTGTACATCTACAGTGACATCCTCAATCTCAATATCAGCAACTGGACTGGTGGTGCTCCTCCCAGCACTTGCAGGGGGCGTGCAAATGGTGGTAGTATCCTCTTTCCATACAGTCTTGGGAAGGTCAGGCCTAGACATCGCAACCGCGGATACACTTGGACTCTCCTTGGGAATTTGCGATATCTCTGAACGCACAGATGTGTTTTCCTGTGCTTTAACAAGCTTAATTTTATTTGAGAGGCTGGAGGGCTTCCATCCTCATGAGAAGCTGAGCCACCAGTCATGAACATAGGCCAAGGCCTTAGCCTTACCTTGCCACTTCGTGTCGTGAATGGCATATTGCAAATTTTGCCAATTTTACGTTTCTCGTCAGATAATTTTTTTTTATTCTTCTGATTATTAATTTTTGCTTCTTGGATTTTACACGCCATCTATAACATTGGGCATCTGCCTTAGCAGATGAAGTTGATGGAATTAAATCGGCAATGTCATGACTGGTGGCAGCAGCAGCTTCAGCACTAGGAACTGCAAGTGGTTCCTGATCTTGCACAATTTTTCCTCCAAATTGTTCTCCATTTCACAGGACAGCACCCGTTATTATTACAGCACACAGAGCAGTGCCCCTTTATTTTCACAGCACCCCTGTATACTTACAGCATAGAAAGGCAGTGTAATGTTATTTGACCAGCAACACCCCTATATTTTACAGCATACAGAAGTGTGCTTTTAATTTTACCAACTGCACCCCTGAATTTTTATGACATACAGTACCAGTGTAATGTTATTTGAACATCAACACCCCTACATTTTACATAATACAGGAGCAGTGTGCTGTTAATTTTTAACTACACCCCTGAATTTTTACAACATACAGGACCGGTGTATTGTTATTTGAACAGCAACACCCCTATATTTTACAGCATACAGCAGTGTGCTTTTAATTTTTAACAACCGCACCCCTGAAGTTTAACAACATACATAGCCAGCAGCACCCCTATATTTTACAGCATAGAGCAGTGTGATTTTAATTTTTAACAACTGTACTGCTTAATTTTATAGCATACAGGGCCAGTGTAATGTTATTTGAACAGCAGCACCCCTATATTTTCCAGCATACAGGAGGACAGTGCCCTTACACCCTGTACAACACAGTGACAGCCAGGACAGCAACAGCCATGTACAGCTGCAGCACATGAAACACCAGTGACAGCCAGGACAGCACTCCTAAGGTACACTACAGTGTTAGGCGTGGCAGCTCCTGCTCCCCGCACGGCGCCTGGCACCTATGCGGCACGAAGGTGCCGCGTAGGGTGTGGACAGAGTTACCTTTGTTCTCTTTTTCCATTGGCGGCCGTGCCACACATACATTTTGTTTGAGTTCTGTAGTAGCCCCTAGCTCTGTGTTTTATTTAGTTAGAGGTCCCCCTGCTCTCGCCCTATCTCAGTTTACGCCTTGTCTCCAATTAAGACCTGGGGGCATCGGAGGTGGGCAGACTTAATCCGCCCTTCAAACACGGCTGCCGCGGGCCCAAGAAAACATAGTCTCGCAGGCGTAGACTGACCACGCGGGTGGAACAACGGAGTTAGGGTCCTAGGGGTTGCTGTTGAACTTCCCTCTTAGTACAGCATCACGTTCCTGTGCCCGGGACTTACCCACTCAGAATCTTACGTTCAGAGCACAAAGAACGTAACATTATCACCGACCCAAATACCAAACAAAAAACAAACTAAATCTGATACTCAAACCAGGGTGTCCTTGAAATTCTGTCCTCATGAATCCGGCAGTACTAGGACAGAATTCCAGCCATCTTTTAGCCAATCAGATTCAGGAATGCACTCAGAAGGTGCAGGATCTTACCCTTCGGGTGAGGTCACAGGAAGATCTTTTACGAGCCTCCCCGGGTATGATTCCTGAGCCTAAGATGCACCTTCCTGACCGCTTTTCGGGTAACCGAAAAGATTTCTTTAACTTTAAGGAAGGATGTAAACTTTGTTTTCGTTTAAGGCCCCAGTCCTCAGGTACAGAGTCTCAGCAGGTGGGCATTGTGATGTCTCTGCTTCAAGGCTATCCACCTACCTGGGCTTTTGGGTTGAAATCTGATGAGGCAGCCTTGCTAACAGTAGATGCCTTCTTTAAGTCATTAGGCCTTATGTATGATGACCCAGATAGGGAAGCGTCGGCCGAGAGCCACCTACGTGCACTTAAACAGGGTAAAAATCCCGCTGAGGCGTATTGTACAGAGTTTCGCCATTGGTTGAACGACTGTGGCTGGAATGATCCTGCCCTGTGCAGTCAGTTTCACCTCAGTCTGTCGGAAGTAATCAAGGATAGTCTCATTCAGTACCCAGTTCTGGAGACTTTAGATAAGCTCATGGAGCTTGCTATCAAGATTGATCACCGTCTCCGAGAGCGGAGGGCTGAAAGAGGGGCTAATATCAGGTCTAGTCCATGTGTGTATGCTCTCCCTGAAGACGTGGAGGAGCCCATCCAAGTGGGCAGGGCCGTAACTACGTGTGTGCCAAGGGGGCTTGGCACACAGCGCAGTTGCCCTGGGGGCGCACGGCCAGCGGCATGTAATGAGTCAAATTGACTCATTACATGCCGCCTCTGAACTGCGCCGTGCGCCGCGCTGGAGGAGAGAAGACAGTCACAGTAGCGCCGGGCAGCGGAGGAGGAGGGAGGGGGAGCAGAGAGCCGCAGCAGCGCTATTTGATTGGTAGTAAGCGCTGCTGCAGCATCCCCCTCTCCTTCTGTATTGGCTGCCTGGCGCTGCTGTGGATGCATCCCAGCATCCACAGCAGCGCCGGGCAGCCAATACAGAAGGAGAGGGGGATGCTGCAGCAGCGCTTACTACCAATCAAATAGCGCTGCTGCGGCTCTCTGCTCCCCCTCCCTCCTCCTCCTTCTCAACTGACTTCACACTGCACCGAGAGGGAGCTGCACGAGGAGCCTGTCAGCGGGGAGAAGGTAAGTATGTCTCTCTCTCTCTCTCTCTCTCCTGCAATGTGTAAAAAGGGGTCCCATCTGCTGCAATGTGTAAAAAGGGGTCCCATCTGCTGCAATGTGTAAAAAGGGGTCCCATCTGCCGCAATGTGTAAAAAGGGGGACTGGCTGCCGCAATGCGTAAAAAGGGGTCTTGGCTGCCGCAATGCGTAAAAAGGGGTCCCATCTGCCGCAATGTGTAAAAAGGGGTCCCGTCTGCCGCAATGTGTAAAAAGGGGTCCCGGCTGCCGCAATGTGTAAAAAGGGGGACTAGCTGCCGCAATGTGTAAAAAGGGGGACTGGCTGCCGCAATGTGTAAAAAGGGGGACTGTCTGCCGCAATGTGTAAAAAGGGGGACACTGTCTGCTGTAATGTATAAAAGGGGCTCTACCTGGTGTGGTGGCGCTACTGTGCAGCGTAATTTGAATAATGGAGACTACTGTGCACCGTAGTATGAATTGCTATTATTTTGTTGCCACGCCCCTTCCCGTGAAGCCACGCCCCTATATATTTTTCACGCGCCTACGGCGCGCACTGCGCCCATCTTGTACGGGGGGGGGGCGCCAATGTCAGTTCTTGCACACAGCGCTAAAATGCCTAGTTACGGCACTGCAAGTGGGTCTCTCCCGGCTGTCCCCAGAAGAGAGAGCCAGAAGGCTAAATTCTGGGCTCTGCTTATATTGTAGTGGCAAGGGACATGTTGCGCGTAACTGCCCAAATAAACAGGGAAACGCTCTGACCAAGTGAATTGTGAGGGAGTTCACTTGGGTCTGCAGTTAATCTCCTCAAATTATTCTTTGTTAGTTCCAGTAAAAATTTCTTCAGGAAATCTCAGTTAATTTGTTTCAGCCTTCATTGATAGTGGAGCTGCCGGGAACTTTATGGATCGTGCTTGTGCTCAGGCTCTAGGGGTTCCACATCTTCAATTAGATAGACCTATCACTATGCATGGACTAGATGGTGGTCCACTTTCTAATGGGTTAATAACCCATCGAACCCCCCCAGTACAATTGACAGTAGGGGCATTACATTCCGAAAAAATTTAGTTTTTCCTCACCCATTGTCCGGCTGTGCCTGTCGTCTTAGGTCACCCCTGGCTTGCCCTTCATAATCCCACCATAGATTGGCGGTCTGGGGAAATTTCCCGGTGGGGTTCCTTCTGTGTTAAAGGATGTATGTCTCGTCCAGTCCGGGTCGCGGCTGTCACTCCGGAACTCATACCTTCAGCATATCAGGATTTTGCTGAAGGGTAACGCTGATATCCTGCCGCCCCACCGGTCATATGACTGCACAATTGACCTTGTCCCTGGTGCCACTCTGCAAAAAGGGAGACTTTATGCACTATCTGGGCCCAAGACTAAGGCCATGGATGATTATGTGCAGGAAAGCCTGAAGAAGGGGTTTATTAGACCCTCGAAATCTCCGTTAAGTGCAGGGGGGTTTTTTTGTTGAAAAAAAAAAAACGGATCTCTAAGGCCATGCATAGACTATCGGGCCTTGAATAAGATTAAAAACACCTACCCCTTGCCGTTAATTTCGGTGTTGTTTGATCAGCTCCGCACTGCGGTTATTTTCTCTAAAATCGATCTCAGAGGAGCCTACAACCTCATCCGAATAAGATCTGGGGATGAGTGGAAGACGGCTTTCAGTACAAAGTCCGGACATTACGAATATCTTTTGATGCCGTTCGGTCTGTCTAACGCTCCTGCTGTGTTTCAGGATCTTATTAATGACGTTCTCTGCAACTTTCTAGGGAAATTCGTGGTTGTTTATTTAGACGACATTTTGATTTTCTCAGAGTCTCCTGAACAACATGTTGTCCATGTGCGGCAAGTGCTTCAAAGGTTGTGGGAGAACCATTTGTACGCTAAATTGGAGAAGTGTGATTTCCACATTACTGAGGTGTCCTTTTTAGGGTATATTATTTCTCCTAAGGGTTTTTTTATGGAACCTAAGAAGCTCCAGGCTATCCTAAGCTGGACGCAACCCACTAACTTGAAGGCTATTCAGAGATTTTTTATTTTTTATTATTATTATAGGCGTTTTATTCATGCCTTTTCAGATTTAGTTGCTCCTATTGTGGCATTAACAAGAAAGGGAGCTGATCCGTCCAACTGGTCGCCTCAAGCCGAGTCTGCCTTCTGGGCCCTAAAACAGGCCTTTGTCTCAGCTCCAGTTCTCAGACACCCCAACCCTGATCTTCCCTTTATTGTCAAGGTGGACGCCTCAGAGGTTGGAGTTGGAGCCATTCTTTCTCAGGAAGACCCCAAGTCTCTGGTGTTACACCCTTGTGCCTTCATGTCCAGGAAATTCTCCTCCGCAGAATCCAACTATGATGTTGGTAATCGAGAGTTGCTGGCAGTCAAATGGGCTTTTGAGGAGTGGAGGCATTGGCTTGAAGGAGCTAAGCATATCATTACTGTGTTCACTGACCACAAGAACCTACAGTATATTGAATCAGCAAAGCGGCTAAATGCTCGGCAGGCGCGTTGAGCGCTGTTTTTTACACGATTCAAGTTCATCATCACCTACAGGCCCGGTTCTAAGAACACCAAGGCCGATGCCCTGTCTCGTTGTTTTCTTCCGGCTCACAAGAACCACTCTTCCGCAACTCCCATTGTTTCAATATTCGTCATCTGGGCCGGCCTCACACAGGATTTGTTCACACAGCTTGTCCAGGATCAACAGCGGGCTCCCAGTGATACTCCTGTTGATCGTCTCTTCGTTCCTGAGTTCTTGAGAGGCAGTGTCCTCGCAGAGTTTCATGATAGTAAGGTTGCTGGCCATCCAGGTATTGCTAACACCTTGGAGTTAATCTCTCGCTCGGTGTGGTGGCCTAATCTTTCTAAGGATGTTAGGGAATTTGTCCTTTCCTGTCAAGATTGTGCTAAGCACGAAGTATCCCGATCCTTGTCGGTCGGGCAACTCACGCCTCTTGCAATTCCACTCAGGCCATGGTCACACATTTCTATGGATTTCGTGGTGGATCTTCCTCTTTCATCCAGGTTCCAGGTGATTTGGGTAGTTGTAGACTGTTTTAGCAAAATGGCCCACTTTACTGCTCTTCCCCGATTACCCTCCGCTCAAGTTTTGGCAGTTCTGTTCCCCCGCCATATCTTCAGGCTCCGTGGTTTACCTGTGGATATAGTCTCAGACTGGGGACCACAGTTTATTGCCCTTATTTGGAAACGTTTTTGTGTCTCGTTAAACATAAAACTCTGTTTAACATCTGGATACCATCTGTGAGGACCCCGGGTTCATGTGTGCATTATTCTCGCCTATCGCTCATCTCCGCCTTGAGAAAGGCAGCGTTTACAGTTCTGCACGGCGCCCCAGGGTCACTACCGAGTTCCCAGATCACACAGTAAGAACGCAATAGCAAGGTACAATGGCACCTTTATTTTCATACACACTAATTATACAGGAAAATCCGTAACACACTTTGTACAATATATACAGGTAGCATTAATAATGATTACGATTAAGATTATATAAAAGAGAAAAGAACCACACAAAGCAACAACTCCTTCCCCTACACAGTCACTAGCCACCTCAGGGAATACTTGCGTTTGGGCGACTCCTTGCGGATACTGGTTTGCTGATCCCGGCCGCATGGCCTGATGGTCCTCTACCATGCAGAGGTAGGGTGTGCTGACCAGTCACCCGACTCCAGCCGGCACACCAGTCACACACCTGGGACAGCTCCCGATGGAGCTAACGCTTAACTGTAGACTGGACCCTCTCCACAAAGCCAGGTCTCCAGACAAACGGCTGACAGGATCTCTCGACTCCTGGCAACAGCCTGCGTTTCCTTAGTCAGAATCCCCTTCCCATCTCTCTGCGGGCCCTTTTGAAACCTCCTAAACTCCCATGATGCTTTGCTCACCTGGTGATGCGGCAGAGTGTCCTGATTGGAGGGATTTTCAATCCTCATATGTAAAAGTGTCTAGGGACACCAGGTGGCCCCCTGTGGCTTTGGAGTCCCTAAGTCTACTGGAAGGCCATCCAGAACAATGGGCACTAATTATGGAGATAGGAAGGTTGGCTGCCCTCTGGCCATAACCTGAGTGGAAGTTAACCCTGTATAGTCATTTGTGATGTCACAGCCTCCTCAGCTAAGTGATGCTTCCTGTGAAGGGGGTGGGGTGGGGGCTGTGACAGAGGGGGCTCAGCCCTGCACTTTTGGTATATCACCCAGCCAGATGTCTCTGACCGTTTACCTGGCTGGGCACCCACCTGACACCAAGCACTGACCCCCATTAGTGCAATCCAATACAATCACACATATACATTTAATAGGCATTGTGTAGAGAGCAAATCAGGGCTAGAAAGATATTCACTGAGAGTCACAAGCATATAAAGAAAAGGGACAATTACCTAAATACATATGTCCACTGCATACAGTAATATGGGGTATACAGCACCGATACGAATAACAGCTGGGTGTTATACAGGATAAAATACAGTTATCTCTGGCATTCTGCCATCACTACTGAAGCGCAGGACCAGGCTGGCCAAAAAATACGCGACGTGACGCTGGCATGGCCACATCCGTCACACCATCCACAGTCTAACGGGCAGACTGAACGTGTGAATCAGTCACTGAAACAATATTTACGTCTTTATACTGCCAACCTTCAGAACGATTGGTCAGATTTTCTTCCTCTGGCCGAGTTTGCCTACAATAACTCTTGCCATTCATCCACCAAAGAGTCTCCATTATTTTCGGTTCTGGGCTTTCACCCTAGAGCCAATTCCTTTACTCCTCATTATCCAGCTTCTTGTTTGACCTTAACCTCCCGTCTCAGAGTTATTTGGAAGAAGGTACACCTTGCTCTTAAGATAGCTGCTTTCCGAATTTGGACTTCCGGTTCCGGCTGCGATGCACTAGCAGCGTGTGGAGAGAGCTCCGCTGCCGCCCGCTGGGAAAACACTTTTAAAAGGTTGTAAAACCTCCATTACGGCCCGGTCTTCTCCCCCACGCCACTTGTGGAAGCCCCCTGCCCACCATGGACCACTATTTAGCCCCGCTATGCTCTCGAAAATAGAGCAAAAGCGGGAAAAGGAAAAGCGCTGCCTGGAACTTAAAATGGTGCTGGACGCGGAGGTACCGGCGGCGGCTTCCCCCTCCTCCTCTTCAGAAACACTGACAGCGGAGGCTATGATGCCTGCAGCAACTATTGAATCTGCTCCAACTGCGCGGACCGCAGATCGTGTACTTTTACACCTGCAGTACCTGTTACATATGATGACATGGTGGGGGCGATACGTAAGGCTATGGGGCCCCTAATTAAAGCCCAGACAGAAGATATAAATAAACAATTGACTCAGCTTACGCACTGTGTCCTGTAAACTGAACAAAGGGCAGGAGAAATGTTTCATGACATATCTGAGCTTAAACAAGATATGGCCCATGTTACCCACTCTCACCACCAGATCTGGAACAAGCTAGAGGATTTTAAAAAGAGGTCGAATTTGGAAAGCATCCCGAAAAATCCGGAATCTCATGTGGGAATCACATAAAGTTTTCATTTTTCAGGATTATTCGGTGGTACACTCGAAAGCACGGAAAGCGTTTTCCCCATTATGCTCTAAGCTGGTACAACTCAGCAGGAAATTCTCACTATTATACCCTGCAAGGCTCCGTATTTACTCAAGCACCTCCTTTACGGATTTCTTCTCGGCAGATGACGCGGATGCTTTCTTAAATGAGGAGGAAGATTCTGTACGACCACATGGAGATGCATCTGTGGACATATGACCTCTCATAATTAAGCTCCTCTGCTAATTGGAGTGCTTTCCTTATATTATTACATGGGTTTATTGTGACTGCTTGCTTAGATCTAATTCTCTATTGCCAATTTTGCTTTATACTGCTACCTTTAGACCTTGTATTTAAGATATCTGTGAAATCTACAGACTTTCTACTTGTATTATGTGCGATAATGGACTGTTGTACCTTGCTGCATGTGGGTCTTTATTGCTGAAACCGTTTATTTTGAGAGGGCAGGCCGTACTGGTCTATTTCTTACTACCCGGCGGGGTAGGCGAGGAGTTTCTCCTCCTTCCTTATGGTTATGTTATTACTTCCTTCATTTAACCCCGGATGTTATTTAATTATGTTAAGAATGTTCTTCTTGACTGCTATTTTTCTGACTTGTAATTTCGTTGTCTCGCTGCTAGACGGGCGGCAACGATTACTTCTTCTATGGTTTCGCTGCGATACGTGGATTATTAATTCTACGTCTCCTTTTCAATTCTCTTTTTCCTCTCTCCCTTCCCCAAATACTGATTTGTCACAATGGAGTATTGTGTACCAATGTTTAGTCGTGTATCTGATATCTGCTGCTTTTATATTATCATGCCCACCCTTATCCCCCTTACTACAAACTGATAATTAGATGACTACGATTAAACTAGGGTCTTGGAATATTGGAGGGATCAACTCTCCACATAAAAGGTTTTGTTATACCACATCTCCAATTTGTTTAGGTATATTTGCAGGAAACCCATTTAAAAGAATCTGAGATGCTCAAACTGAATTCTCTGTCGTGTAAACTGATTGCATCCTCACCATATACATCCAAGGCTAGAGGTGTAGCTATATTAGTTAAACAACATGTTAGGATGGAAATTAAGGAAACAATAGTGGATCCTGAGGGTAGATATGTGGTATGTAGAGTTCTTCTGGATAATAATGCCTATTGCCTATGCAATTTGTATGCCCCAAATACGAATGTGCAGCCCTTCTTGCAAAATATATTGCAAATTCTCACGCCTTATTCAGACATTCCTATTATCGTAGGAGGTGACCTCAATGCGGTGTCCTCTTTGTTGCTAGATAGACAATTGCCCCAATGTAGGAAGGTCAAACTACCCCAAAAAAGGTGTTCCCTGGTTTACAAGATCAATGAACTTGATATATACATGGAGAACTCTTAATCCGACGGATAAGGTATATATGTGCCTCTCGGCAGCGCATAACACGCTATCTAGGATTGACTACTTGCTGCCCTCCATAACAATAATGCCCAATATAATGACAGTAGGTATTGAGCCCATCACAATATCCGATCATGCAGTAGTGTGGTTGGACATGACATTACAGACAGATAGGGGTCCTTTCCGATCTTGGAGATTCCCATCGTCAATGGCATTATCTCTTGATTTTAGAGGAATGCTTATTGAGGCCTGGGACTCTTACTTGGCTAATAATGAGAGTACTTTAATAGATTCCCCACAGTTGTTCTGGCAGGCTTCTAAAACAGTCTTACGAGGTGAAATTATTTCCTATACCTCTAAAGTTTATAGAAAATTGCAGAATGGCTTTCTCCAAGCCCAGCAATCATTGACAGACAACTTTCAGGCTTATAAAACTTCCCCGGCGGCAGTGAACAGGGATAATTACTCAAAGGCGAGGGTGGAGTTTGAGAGTTTGTTTGCCAAAATGGAATCCCGTCATACTTTTAAAAAAAGATGCCAAATTCCACCGTTTTGGCTATAAATCAGGGAAACTCCTCTCCAGTTTACTGAGAGGACAAAGGTCACCTATGCTTGTACATCCTCTTAAGACTAGCACGGGTTTGGTTACAATGGATAGTGTTCAGATTTCCCAGATAATGCAAACATTTTACGTGGATTTATATTCAGAACCCCCACCGCCAAACCCAGATGCTAAATTATTTTGGGAGAACTTACCAGTCCCCCAGTTATCGGATGGACATAGGGATCAGCTGATCCTGGCTATCTCTGAGGCAGAGGTATCCAAGGCCATTGCGAACCTTAAAACCAGCAAAGCACCGGGCCCGGATGGCCTTACATCCGAATAATATAAATTACTGGCCCCTAGGCTGATCCCTCTACTTACTAAAGTGTTTAACAGTATCTTGACCACCGGGAATATGCCACTGTACTTTAATTCGGCAGTGATTCATTTCCTTCCCAAAGTGCGAAGAAACTTATCTGATCCGGGGTCTTATAGACCAATCTCCTTGCTCAACTTAGATTATAAACTTCTAACCAAAATATTAGCGGAAAGGCTTAAAGCAGTATTACCCACTTTGCTCCACTGTGATCAGACAGGCTTTATAGTGGGCAGATTCTCTGTGGTCAACATCAGGAAAGTGTTAACAGCTATAGATATATCCCAGCGTGAGTGCCAAAGATTCCTGCAGTGATTTTGTCATTGGATGCGGAATAAGCCTTTGACATGGTGCATTGGGAACACCTGTATGACACAATACAACGCTTTGGCATCCCCATTTTATCAAAACATTGTATACCAACTCTAATACTCATGTTCTATGCAATGGTTACCTGTCACCAGCGTTCTCTATTTATCGGGGCACCAGACAGGGCTGCCCACTCTCACCTCTCCTGTTCTCGCTGGCCTTGGAGCCCCTAGCTATTGCCATCCGGCAGACACTTATACCAGGGTATGAAGATTAGGGAAGTGGATATTCGCATCTCATTGTTCGCAGATGACATGTTACTATTCGCCTGGAATCCTCATGAAACATTGCCTGTGGTATTTAGTTTGATTACTGACTTTGGTAAATTCTCGGGCTATAAAGTAAATATTCACATCTGAACTCATTCCTTTAAATGGAGAAGCCACATATCTGGCATCACTGGGTCCACTCCACAATCTAAGAGTAGCCACTACAGATATAAAATACTTGGGTATTCAGACCCCTGTAAAATGACATGACTTATATAGACTCAACTACACCCCTACAATACTTGCCATGTCCAGAGAAATTCACACATGGAGATTTCTGCCATTGTCAATGTTAGGACGGAACGCAGTGATTAAATCGGTACTCTTCCCCCAGCTATCATATCTGATTCAGATGTTACCGATGCGTCTGTCCAGAGCGGATGTCATCCTCGTCCAGAAATGATTTAGTAAATGTATCTGGAAGGGAGGAAAGAGTAGGATTTCTAATGCACATCTGAAATAACCACGTGCAATAGGGGGGGATCGGCTTGCCAGGTGTTCTGCCATTTTCACACTCTGTCCATTATCCATACATATTACAGAGAAGTGTTTACACATTGTATCCCGGGGATTGTGCTGTGATGGCTCCATTTTCTCCAGGGGCTTTACTGCATATGCCCGAATCTAAAATCCCTCTTACCGCCTGAAACCATTTGCTGTTCCGGGACACATACGCTTCCTGGAAGGCTCTAAACAAGAGATTAAATAGCAATCCTAAGTATTCTCATTTGTTACCCTTGTGGGGTAACCCTATGTTTCTGCCTGGATTGTGTGATGCGGTCTTTTACCGTCTACAACTAAAAGGTATTAAAAAGATAACAGACGTGTTCGATCCAGGAGGTGTTATGCTTTCCTTTATAGGTGTACAGGAACGGTATGGCGTACATAGATCCGCTCTATACGCATACTTACAGATTAGGCATTATATTTTATCACTGTCAGTAGATATGACTAATTTGTCACGCTCAGACCCTTTGTTCTCTATACTGCAAGAAGCAGGGACTCGACCATACAAAACAAGACTGTTATATCATAAGCTGGTTGCTACGAATAATGGAAAAATACAAAGTCAGGTCGTGCTGTCATGGACACAGTTTATTCCCACTATAGGTGACACAACAGGATTATTTGATCAGTCTGACAAGACGTTACGATTAATACAAGCTTCCTCTTTACAGGAGGTACACATTAAAACAAGTTACAGAGCATACATCTTACAAGCTCAGAGGAAACATTTTGTTCCGGAAGAATCTGGAAGATGCTTGAAGTGTTCTCACTCTTCAGCTACATTCTTTCACAGCTTCTGGGAGTGTGGAGTTATAAAGAAATTCTGGAACAAAATAGTTCTATATATAAAGTGTACTTATGGTATTAGAGCTTCTCTTCTTCCGCAAGCTTTACTATTAGCAGATTTTACACCTTGGAATCTCGACAAGAGACATACACACTGTGACAGGAACACTGGAATAGTGGTGGTGGTGTGGACTAGATGGCGCTATCGCTCAAGCAGTGGTGGTAAAGGTGAGAGTGTTAAATAAATACTTAACTTAGCTGTTTCCAAATGAAAAGTCAAGGATGTTCTGTGTCCAATATTTGTTGAAAAACTCGCCGTATTCAAAGATAAGGGAAATAAAACAGAGGTAGGCAATGTGTAATATCGTCGTATACAAGAAAAAATGAGTACATTTTTCTATATGCGAGCCGGTAGGCTTCCCTAATCAATGATCAGGGAATTGATGGTCTTTTTGACTCGATTAATATGAACACACCTGACTTATACAAAAGACAGGTGTTGTGAAGCCCATAAAGGTATCTTTTCAAGGTGTGACGTTCTCTTTATCAGTTAATTGTTGAAGGCCAACACTTGAAATGGTGTCTGCTAGTATAAGAAGGGGGCGTACCTAACACTCACGTGAAAGACAGTGGGTATCCTCATATAACGGTTTCTTTCAAAGGCATCGTTCCAAAGGGGTTACCATGGTGGTTGTGCTTGCCCAAATATGAAAAAATGAAACAAAAATACACAATGTGCAGTATCGTCGTATTTCAAGGAGGAAAGTGTAATGTCTTTTATCACTTAATCAGTGTACCTAAGATATAATATTTGGTATACTTCTATAAAGGTAATGGAACCGTAGGGTTCCTATGGACACACCTGACTTACATAGAGACAGGTGTCTGGACGTTCATAAAGGTATCTTTCATGAAGTGTTGGATTCTCTATCAGTTAGTAGAGGATACCCAAAATTTTACAGTGGAAAGCGTACATAACACTCACGTGTGAAGTGGTTGGTGTCCTCATGTAAAGGTTTCTTTCAAAGACCTCAATCCAGAAGTGGTAAAAATAAAAATAAATTTATTCAAAAATACATGATGAAAAAACAATCACTAATCCAAGCATCAGAGTCCGGCTCTGATGGAAGTAAGAACCGTCTTGGAACAATAAGTGGCCAACTTTGGGGTTCCAAAATAAATAAATAAATATGACAAGGTCCTACCTTCCTTCAGAGTCTGAGGACAAATCCGCTGTAGTAGTGTCCCCTCTAATCCGACGCGTTTCGAGTCAGGAGACTCTTTTTCAAGGCATGAGGGTCTAAACAAACATGTTGCCCTATTTATAGCAAAATGTGGTTACATCACTTCCGGTCACATGACCGGAACTGCATGCTAAAATTTCAAAGAAATAATAAAAATTCTCCTTACAGTTTAAATTGCAAGTGGTCAAATAAAGAGCCCCATTAATGATATAACACAATGTTGATTTAAAAAGGCGATTAGAAATAGAGATCAACTATCACTAAGAATTCTGGGATATGTAGTCAATTCATTAATCTAAAAGGCGTCCGTAACCGGAAGTAGATAGGCTTCCTGGGTAATGTAGTCATTTGCAGTTAAAACAAACACAAAATTGAAGTTAAAAACTTATGCATGCAGTCACCCCTATTTGAAAGGATTACCTGTCACTGGGGATAACTCAGTATACAGTGTCACAACTTATTATTAAAATCGTAAAGCCGTCCGCGACCGGAAGCCGCTCGGCCTGCTGGGTAATGTAGTTTTTTTGCGTGTACAGGAAGTCGCGCTTTCAATAACCGGAGCGGAAGTCCATATAAGGCGTATCTTTACTCCCGGAAATGTCAGCCGCGGCGGTTGTGACGTGATAGTTCTGGGTAATGTAGTTCCCAGGTGGATGTGTTCAATGCGGTTAAAATGAAAGTGTGAGAGCCGCTCCATTGCTGGGGATTGTAGTTCTTAATCACAGTCACAGCAGAAAAAAGTTGATATGCAGTCTCAAAAAGAATCATTTTCCTTAAGAAAGATACTTGTAGCTTAATCACTGCAGAAATTAAAAGATTAAATGCTGGTTCTTAAAATAGCAATGTTCAATAAATAAAGAACAATTAAACATAGAAGAAATAGATGTGACCCAAATGATGCTAATCTTTAAAGGGCCGGTGTATATAAAAATATACTGTGCTTTAAAAGTGAAAATGAACATGCTGTGCTTTGCAAATAAGGCATGCTGTTATTTTTATTTAAAAGTGAACCTCTAACAGACAGATATAGAAGACAGAAAAATTAACCATGTTGTGCTCAACAGATAGGGCATGCTGTATATAAAGATGACCTCTATCGAAAAATAACAATCTTGTATTAAACAGGATAATATTGGTTGAGAAGATGAAAAATCGATGCATCGGTATTTATTCACAGTAGGTGTGATATTTTCTTTAAAGGAACCACTTCAGTTCAAAGTCATGGTTCAACCCGCCTGGGGTTAGGGTATTCAGTAAGAAAATAGTTCTCATCTCTGACATCGCTAGGTTTTTCTCTGTGTTCTTGTCCTTCCATGTGGCTTTGATGTGTTTGATCCCGATTCATTTTTTTATATGTTGAGTAGAACATCCATGCTTAATTTTAAAATGATTAGAAAGATGATGGGTCTCTATCCCTTTTTTGACATTTCTTAAATGTTCTCCTATCCTGGTTTTTAAGTGTCTGGTCATTCGTCCAATGTAACAGAGTCCACAGGAACATTCGACTAAATAAATAACATTAGCAGTATGGCACGTAATAAAGTCTTGATCTTCAACGATGGAATCCTTTGGTTCAAATAAGGTTGCGGGATGGCAGAGGTAACGTGCTTTTTACCAGTTGGTTTTTTAGATTTCTGGATTTCCTGTAAATGAAATTGTTTTTTTTGGAATAATGTCCGTGAGAATGGGATCTTTTGTTAATCTTTTCATGAGTTTTTGGATAGATAGAGCGATTCATGGTAGCATAGCTTGGGGCGGACCCCTTACAAATTGGTTTCGTTACATAGACGATGTTCTCCTTTTTTGGAGGTCTCCACTAGAAGATCTGGAAACATTTTTTGAATCAATGAATGAAAATGACTTTAATCTAAAATTCACTTTGGTAACCAGCAATGAACAAATCAATTTCTTGGATTTGACCATCTATCAGAAAAATAATGTCTTGAACACTATGACCTACCAAAAACCAACAGATGTCAATACGTACATTCCGTCTGATAGCCAACATCATTCCCTATGGCTAAAAGGGGTACCTAAAAGCCAATTTTTAAGAGTGCGTAGGAATTGCAGTGACCAACAGGTCTTCAAATAACAGTCAACACAAATGAAAGAGAACTTCCTTAAAAAAGGATATAAAGAAGAACTCGATCAAGTTATCAGTGAGATAGAAACGATTGATCGCACATCTTTACTAGTAACCAAACCAGAAAAGAAGAAAGAAGAAAATAAAACGGATAAACTCCAGTGGGCATTCATTTCCCAATATGATGGGCAACACAAACAAATAGAAAAAATTATCAACAAAAATTGGTATCTTTTAACAAAAGATCCCATTCTCACGGACATTATTCCAAAAAAAAAAAAACAATTTCATTTACAGGAAATCCAGAAATCTAAAAAACCAACTGGTAAAAAGCACATTACCTATGCCATCCCGCAACCTTATTAGAACCAAAGGATTCCATCGTTGTGGCTTATGCATTGGGTGCAAAAACATCAAAGACTCCACCAACAAATACTGTGAAGTAACGGTTAATAATGTAACATTGAAAATCAAAGACTTTATTACGTGCTATACTGCTAATGTTATTTATTTAGTCGAATGTTCCTGCGGACTCTGTTACATTGGACGAATGACCAGACCCTTAAAAACCAGGATAGGAGAACATTTAAGAAATGTCAAAAAAGGGATAGAGACCCATCATCTTTCTAATCATTTTAAAATTAAGCATGTATGTTCTACTCAACATATAAAAAAAATTCATCGGGATCAAACACATCAAAGCCACATGGAAGGACAAGAACACAGAGAAAAACCTAGCGATGTCAGAGATGAGAACTATTTTCTTACTGAATACCCTAACCCCAGGCGGGTTGAACCATGACTTTGAACTGAAGTGGTTCCTTTAAAGAAAATATCACACCTACTGTGAATAAATACAGATGCATCAATTTTTCATATTCTCAACCAATCATTATCCCGTTTAATACAAGATTGTTATTTTTCGATAGGGCATGCTGTTTATAAAGATGACCTCTATCTGTTGAGCACAACATGGTGAATTTTTCTGTCTTCTATATCTGTCTGTTAGAGGTTCACTTTTAAATAAAAATAACAGCATGCCTTATTTGCAAAGCACAGCATGTTCATTTTCACTTTTAAAGCACAGTATATTTTTATATACACCGGCCCTTTAAAGATTAGCATCATTTGGGTCACATCTATTTCTTCTATGTTTAATTGTTCTTTATTTATTGAACATTGCTATTTTAAGAACCAGCATTTAATCTTTTAATTTCTGCAGTGATTAAACTACAAGTATCTTTCTTAAGGAAAATGATTCTGTTTGAGACTGCATATCAACTTTTTGCTGCTGTGACTGTGACTGTGATTAAGAACTACAATCCCCAGCAATGGAGCGGCTCTCACACTTTCATTTTAACCGCATTGAACACATCCACCTGGGAACTACATTACCCAGAACTATCACGTCACTTCTGCCGCGGCTGACATTTCCGGGAGTAAAGATACGCCTTATATGGACTTTCGCTCCGGTTATTGAAAGCGCGACTTCCTGTACGCGCAAAAAAACTACATTACCCAGCAGGCCGAGCGGCTTCCGGTCGCGGACGGCTTTACAATTCTAATAATAAGTTGTGACACTGTATACTGAGTTATCCCCAGTGAAAGGTAATCCTTTCAAATAGGGGTGACTGCATGGATAAGTTTTTAACTTCAATTTTGTGTTTGTTTTAACTGCAAATGACTACATTACCCAGGAAGCCTATCTACTTCCGGTTACGGACGCCTTTTAGATTAATGAATTGACTACATATCCCAGAATTCTTAGTGATAATCAACATTGTGTTATATCATTAATGGGGCTCTTTATTTGACCACTTGCAATTTAAACTGTAAGGAGAATTTTTATTATTTCTTTGAAATTTTAGCATGCAGTTCCGGTCATGTGACCGGAAGTGATGTAACCACATTTTGCTATAAATAGGGCAACATGTTTGTTTAGACCCTCATGCCTTGAAAAAGAGTCTCCTGACTCGAAACGCGTCGGATTAGAGGGGACACTACTACAGCGGATTTGTCCTCAGACTCTGAAGGAAGGTAGGACCTTGTCATATTTATTTATTTATTTTAGAACCCCAAAGTTGGCCACTTATTGTTCCAAGACGGTTCTTACTTCCATCAGAGCCGGACTCTGACGCTTGGATTAGTGATTGTTTTTTCATCATGTATTTTTGAATAAATTTATTTTTATTTTTACCACTTCTGGATTGAGGTCTTTGAAAGAAACCTTTACATGAGGACACCAACCACTTCACACGTGAGTGTTAGGTACGCTTTCCACTGTAAAATTTTGGGTATCCTCTTCTAACTGATAGAGAATACAACACTTCATGAAAGATACCTTTATGAACGTCCATATTAGGGAAGCCTACCGGCTCACATATAGAAAAATGTACTCATTTTTTCTTGTATACGATGATATTACACATTGCCTACCTCTGTTTTATTTCCCTTATCTTTGAATACGGCGAGTTTTTCAACAAATATTGGACACAGAACATCCTTGACTTTTCATTTGGAAACGGCTAAGTTAAGTATTTATTTAACACTCTCACCTTTACCACCACTGCTTGAGCGATAGAGCCATCTAGTCCACACCACCACCGTCTCTGTTCTATTTTTTGGACTACTTGGGATAAGTCCACCGTGGGACTGAGAAGGCAGCAGTCGATCAACTAGAAGCGTCAGTAAGGATTACACCCCCCTTTTTTCAACACTGGAATAGTGTTTGAGGGCAGGTATGTTTGTCCCAGGTTCTTGTCTTACATGTATTAGAAAACTTCTAGGAAAATGTTTTGTTTTGTCAGAACCTTTTCAGTGTATTGGAAAAGCTGGATAAGGGCCCTGAAAGAGAGAGGGCAAGTTCCAGATATCAGGCCCAGTTCGGGTCTTTTGCCTCACAGAGGGCTAATCAAGGCTTTCAGCTGTGCAAGAGCCTTTTAGGGCTGCTAGCCTCAGTGTGGGGGAGATTGCCTGGGGAGAGACTGCAGAATCTCTGTGAGAGGAGCTTTCTTATACAAGTGAGCTATACGTTGTTTACTGGAGAACTCTGTGTTTTTGTTTAGTGATAGTTAGGAACGTCTTCTGTTTAGTTAGTGCCGGACAGGAAAGGTATTTTCTTTTGATGTTTGTTTTGTTTTCTGTTCAATAAAACTGGTCGTGGCCAGTTACACCCCACACTGGACTTGTGTGATTCCCCAGCTGCTATTTACCCCACGAAACGGCACCTTGTGCCCTTACAGTGTTACAACTTGGTGGAGAATGCGAGCATGCCGCTCTGCGCATAAGTGTAAGCAGCAGCTTTATGAGGCTTGCAGAAAACAGTGGTTTATGCAGATACAGCCCGGTGTGAAGTTGCTGAGACTCACCCCGAGGGTTTGATATATGTCCTGGGTGAAAGCAGCTAGAAAGCCGCCTGAAAAATATGTCGACATGGAGGAACTGCTTAAAGCCCTGCTGCAAACTACAGCGGCTCAGCAAGAGGCCAACAGACAGCAGCAGGTGGCTATGGAGGAAAATTGGAGACTACAGCAGGAGGCCAACAGACAGCAGCAGGTGGCTATGGAGGAAAATTGGAGACTACAGCAGGAGGCCAACAGACAGCAGCAGGTGGCAATGGAGAAAAATTGGAGGCAACAGCATCAGGATAGAGAGGCCTTAGCAGAAGTGGTGCAGAGACTTGCAGCTCGGGTTGGAGATGTGGCCGTCAGTGCTCCGACCAGCTCTAGTTCTAAACGGGCCAGTCACTTCCTGCAGAAAATGATAGAGGCTGATGAAGTGTAGGCCTACCTGAGCACGTTTGAAAGGACTGCCGAGCGTGAGAACTGGCCAAAAGCACAGTGGGCCAGTCTCCTGGCACCTTTTTTGTCAGGTGAGCCCCAAAAAGCGTAATTTGATTTCAGCCCTGCTGAGGCTTGGGACTATGATAAACTAAAGACTGAGATCCTGATCCGCCTGGGAGTCACGCTGTCAGTACGAGCACAACGGGTGCACCGTTGGGTGTACGCCATGGAGAAGCCTCCGCGCTCCCAGATGCACAACCTTATTCAGCTAACAAAAAAATGGCTACAGCCAGAGACATTAACTGGTCCCCAGATGGTTGAAAGAGTCGTCATGGACCGCTACTTGAGATCTTTGCCCATGGTCCTGCGCAAGTGGGTGACCCATGGAAACCCGGGTACTGCTGACCAATTAGTGGACATGTTAGAGAGGTATATGGCAGCAGGGGAATTACTGATGACCACCCAACAACCCATAGAGCCTCGACAGCGCCCTTCAGTAAAAACTGGTAAGACTGTTCCGTGGGAACACGTCGCTGGGCGGTTAAGAGAACGCAAGGCTGGAGAGACTGTAAACACTGGCCCTGGAGACAGGCCAATGGGGCTAGAATGGTCTATGCTGCCCAAACGGGTTGATAATTGTGTGGTTAAATGTTTTAGGTGTGGTATGCCAGGTCATGTTATTGCCAATTGCACAGTCATGCAAGAACCCATGCAATGGGGCGTGGCCTAGCTGGAGAAGAGAGCAGCCGTGCTTTTGCTGCACTCCTCTCTCTTGCTTTGCAAATCCTATCTAAATTCCCCCCTGGGCCATATCAACTCACCTCTGGAGGCTCCCCTGTCGATCTGCAACCCCCCTGTGCCCAGCAGTGACCGCCGCGGAGCTGTTTTCACAGCTCCCGCAGGTTGCGGCCTAGGACCATCTGGAAGCCGGGGACTCACGTACTCCCAGCGCCCGCGTTTTGAGCTCCACGGCGGAGCCGGAAAGAGACGCGGACCCTGCCGGAGCCCCTGGAGCCACCCAGCTTACTCTCCTGGCCCCCAGGGAGGATACCCTGTGGGGCAATAGGCCGGGGGGACCCCTGGAGGTGGGGGAAAGTCGGGACACACACACTGGGAGAGGTGCAGCGGCCATCTTGGTTTTTACAAAGTGAACTGCTGCAGGCTGCAGAAATCATTGAGATTAGCATTCCCAGCCAGCTTGCTCTCCTGGGTGGTATCTACTGATCTCTCAACCCTCTCCTTACTGTTGATTCCTGGATCCTACAACAGAGAAGTGCCTGGAGGGAAGTGTACCACATTTATTCAGCTCTATCTTACAGCATTTAACACACAGCGCTGCTGGACCCGAGGTGTGTACCTGGCCTCCCATCCCCCTCTCCTGGCTGGGTTCCTTTCATCTGGGACCCGCAAAATGGAGATGGCCCTCGGCCTGGTCTTGTGTGATATCGCTCTTCTGATGTAGCGCGGATCATTTGCCCGCCACCACCCGTGTCTTTTATGCTTACCTAAATTTCCGTTATATCCTGCGAGATCCTGAGCTTCTTCATTATTATCTTCATTCCGTCTGCGGAACCTTACTCCACGGGAATGCCTCCTAAAAAGTTCGAAGGGGTGCTGCCCCCCAGAGTATCTTTCCCGCCTCAGAAGACGACACCTGACGCCTCTTCTTTGCGGAAGTCCCCGGCTGCCGCTTCTCTGCAAGGTATCCCCAGCAGCCCTACCTCCCTGCCGGGGTTTGACCCTGAATCTGATGCACCTCTCACAGTCAAAACTCTGTACCAGGCCCTCTCAGCATTCAAATCTGAGTTGACGCAGGACCTCTCCGCAGCTCTTCGGGAGGTTAAGACGGAGCTGCATGCTATAGGAGACCGTACGGATCATCTAGAGAGGAAAGTAGAGGAATTGGTCTCGTCTCATAATGACCTCATAATGGCCCACGACCAGCAGCAAAGTGACCTTGAGGCATTTAAACTCAAGATCGCAGATATAGAGGACAGATCCCGGCGTAATAATATTAAGATCCGAGGCATCCCCGACTCCGTGCAGAACTCCGGAAAATTACGCTCCGGTCCTGTTCCAGAAGCTTCTGCCTAGAACCGACGCCAGAGAGCTGCTTATTGACCGGATTCATAGACTGCCTAAACCACGCTCAGTTGCCCCCTCGCTCCCGAGAGATACACTCCTGAGGGTGCATTTTTTCACAATCAAAGAACGTATCCTGAAAGCGGCCAGAGAGGCGGGCGACTCCGACTCGGATGTCCTTGGCGGTGTACAACTGTTCCCGGACTTCTCCGCTCTAACCTTGGCTAAACGACGAGCATTCCTTCCCGTCACTTTGGCACTTTGCGACCAAGACATCACGTACAGATGGGGTTTTCCAGTGAAGCTTGTCATCTCGTATGAAAACAAGTCTTACACAGTGACTTCATTGGAGACTGGAGTCAAATTATTGGCGGAGTGGGATATCTCTGTCACACTACCTCCTGGATCCAAGAAACAGCCCGCCATTCGCTCGGAATGGGTCACCGCCTGACGCTGATACGTCCAGCTTGGGTTCTGAAGTTAAACTCTCTCCGATACTGTTACTACAGAATTGACTTCGCCATTGTTCTTGTTGGGGTCACGTGAGTTGCCCTGCGTGCAGTTGTGATAATAGTGTCCCAGCCTTTCATGTTATATCTGAGTTTATTTGTATCTGTTTTTTTATTTTTCATATGCTCTCATGTGTATTGTAGGTAGGCATATTTACTTCTGCTTACTCTTATTTTATTTATTTTTTCTGTTTATTTTCATGGGTGGTGGCGCTAGGCCACATGTTCCCCCCTGGTACTATACTACTGCATTTTTTTTACCTCCCTTGCAGTGGTTATGCCGACCCGATATACTGGGTCGTTTTGGTTTTTTCCTTCCCCTTACCTCCCTATACCCCTACTCCCCTCCCCCATCCCCACTTTTATGATGTAGGTACTCGCTGCTCGAGACAATTCTATTTTTGTAGGTGTCAAGGCCCCTCACCTTCCACAACGTACATTAGCTTGCTTCGATGGTTCGGGTATTATCTATGAATGTTAAGGGGCTGAATTCTCCTAATAAGCATAGGCTGGCTCTGGGTTATTTTACTAAGAATAAAACGGATATTGTTGCCCTGCAGGAGACACACTTTTCATCTGTAGCACCCCCTATTTTCAGATATTGCAGATTTCATCTAGGTTATTTTGCCAATGGCCCTTTTAAGAGGAACGGTGTGGCCATATTATTTAGAGACTCCATCTCCTTCATTTTGCACTCTCAGATAGCGGATAAAAACGGCCGGTATCTTATACTGAGCGGCCTTTTAAACGACAAACCGGTCACTCTGGTCTCAGCATATGCCCCGAACTCACACCAAGTTGCCTTTATCCGAAAGTTATGTGAAGCTATTCAGAAGATTCGTACGGGCTCCCTTTTGCTCACGGGGGATTTTAATTTAGTCCTTGACCCTAAGCTGGACAGGTCTCCTAGGACCTCTCCTTCCACTTCAGTCTCCC
Organism: Pseudophryne corroboree; assembly: GCF_028390025.1. NCBI lineage: Eukaryota > Metazoa > Chordata > Amphibia > Anura > Myobatrachidae > Pseudophryne > Pseudophryne corroboree. The sequence goes on from NW_026967541.1 coordinate 2,620,418, forward strand.
CCAACGCCCCTTCCTTAGCCTTTCGCAACCTCTTAGCTGAATTTGATCTCTATGATATATGGCGAGTGCAAAATCCCACAGGACGGGAATACACCTACTATTCCCCCGTCCACAACTCTTACTCCCGCATTGATTTTATATTTTCGGATAAATGGACCCTCCAGTTCGCCAGATCTTTAGATATTCTCCCTATAACTTGGTCAGACCACGCCCCGCTGATTCTTAAATGGATTGTAGCTAACCAACACTGTCTCCCCCCGTCCTTGGAGACTCTCTCCTCATTTGCTGTCCAACCCAGTCTCAAAAAAAATAATAACTGACAGTATTGCATCCTATTTGGAGTTTAATTCCCCTTCAGACACGTCCACCCTGAACTTCTGGTGCGCACTTATAGCTGTCACCCGGGGAGCAGCGATTCAGGCGGGAGCACAGCTGAAGAAACTTAATCTACAACGCCAGGCCGATTTGGAGCTCAAACTGAAGGACTTAGAGGACAAAAATCAATCTAGACCTACGAAATCCTTACAGAAGCAGTTAGTCGATATTAGGTCCCAACTTCAGACATTACTAATGGCGCGCACCCAGGCTTCATTAAATAGGATACGTCAGAAGTTTTATCTAGCGGGGAACAGGCCGGGGAAAATGCTTGCACGGAAGCTTAGGGCTCAGCAGGCTCGGAATAGAATCAAGCTCATTGTATCCCCCACAGGCACAAAAATTTCTAATCCAAGTGAGATAGCGAATCAGTTTGCCAACTTCTACTCCCATCTCTATAACCTCTCGGCAGATCCTAACACCCCACAGCCTACCCCTTCCTCTATCAACTCCTTCTTAGCTAATTTAAACCTCCCAAATATCTCAGACGATCAACTAGAATTGCTGAATGCCCCATGGTCCTTATCAGAAACCCTCCAAGAGATCAAGTCCCTTCCTCAGGGTAAGGCACCGGGCCCTGATGGCTTTATTAATGACTTTTATGTTTCGTTCCAAGACCTTCTAGCTCCCTCTTTAGTGGCAGTCTACACCGATATTACCTCTCAGGGCACCCTCCCGCAGGAGTTGCTCGAGGTGCGTATTGTCACGATCCCTAAACCGGGCAAAGATGTGACCTTTTGTCAAAATTATCGTCCCATTGTGTTACTGAATGGGGATATTAAAATATACGCTAAATTGATAGCCTCTCTGTTGAACGCCCTCCTCCCCTCCCTGATACATACGGACCAAGTTGGCTTTATCCCGGGAAGACAGGCGTCCGATAATACACCCAGGGTCTTTAACCTTGTTGATTCCCTAACCCCCGAGCGAGGTCTCCTCCTGCTATCTTTGGACGCAGAGAAGGCCTTTGATCGTTTAAACTGGTCTTATATGCGAGAAGTCCTATTAAAATTTGGCCTGTGCGATCGCATCCTCTCTTCGATATTAGCCCTGTATAGCTCCCCGACGGCCCGGGTATTCAGCAATGGTTTTTTTATCTCGCTCTTTTCCAATCTATAATGGCACTCGCCAGGGCTGCCCTCTCTCCCCCCTCATATTCGTACTGGCCATTGAACCACTGGCAGCTAGGCTTCGAGCTGACCCACAGTTCCCTGGACTGCGATTTGGTGCCATGTCGCATAAACTATGTCTGTTCTTCTATTTGTAACAGATCCAACCACAACTCTTCCCCATTTGCATAATGTTTTACATAGCTACTCTGCAGCATCGTATTATAAATTAAATGCCTCTAAGACAGATGCTCTGCCCATTAATCTCTCTAACTCCCTGCCCACATTACGCACTAAGTATCCGTATAACTGGCAAACATCCTCGATACGATATCTGGGTATCTACATACCCCGATCTTCTGTATTTGATGTTAATCTCCCTCCTCTGCTGTCCTCCCTTCAGATGTTCACCAAATCATGGCTCAACTATGAAGTTTCTTGGTTAGGTGGTCTGGCCGCCGTTAAAATGTCGCTGCTCCCTAAATTAATGTTCTTGTTCCGAACTATCCCTTTTATCTTCCCCAAGAAGTATCTAGATAAGGCCACTACAATCCTCACTAATTATATATGGTCTTCGCGCCCACCTAAACTTGCTTGCGCGAGGATGTCTCTACCGAGGAGAGTCAGTGGCCCAGATATGCACAATTTATCATTGTACCAGGAGGCCTCCCTTCTAGCCCACATTAAAGAATTCTACAAAGATGTATGTCCGGAGTGGGCGTGTCTGGAGGAGGCGACCTGCACCCGTTTTCCCCTGAAAGATCTTTTTTGGATTCCTACGCACCTTCGCCAATGGAGCGTAAATATCCTCCCCTCTACCCGAGCCACGCTCTAGATTTGGGACAAAGTGACTGCGGCCATATCACCTTCCTATCATAATCTCTCTCTGATATCACTACGAACGGTGGCCGCTCTAGTCCCTAATCTTAACCTGGCGGGCTGGAGGTCCAGGGGGATGGAGATCCTGGGAGACTTGTTTAATGGGTCTGTACTCGCCTCCTTTTCTGATATTCAGAGACGCTTCTCTCTGCCAGACGCTGAGAGGCTTCGATATTACCAAATACAGCACTGGTGGGCTAGCCTCCACCTCTCCTCCCTCCCCACCACCACCTGGTATTCTGCAAGTCATAGGCCGATTTTCTAGCGCTACTTCTAGAGGTGAGATCTCCTTCTGGTATAAAACATTACTTTCAATACTCCCTGTTACTAAATCTAGAGCCCAAGTCAGGTGGGAGGCGGATGTGGGATGTGTTCTCCATGATTCTCAATGGCAACGCGTTTTTATGTCATCCTTTACTATGTCTAAATGCCTGAATCACTCCGAAATGCACGTTAAGCTACTCCATAGATTGTACCTCACACCGGAAAGGCTGCATACGATCTGGCCGGCATGTTCGAAGTTTTGTTGGCGTCTATGCGGAGAGGTAGGCCACATCTTCCATATTTTTTGGTCATGTCCCCATATTCAAGTGTACTGGACAGAGGTATTTGGCCTTATCAACAAAGTTTTGAACCTCGACCTGTCCCCCTCCCCTCTTATAGCTTTATTGAATATATACCCGCGAGGCATGGGTGTACATCTACACTATGTCTTAGGCCACATCTGTCTCGCCGCGCGCGCGGCTTTAGCCCAAAACTGGAAACAGCCCACACCGCCTCCAGTGTTGAAGGTGATACACAAAATACAGCTGTACTTCTTGATGGAGACTGAACACATCCCATACTCCTTCACTGCTAAATCTCCATTTGTGCGCTGGATGCCTTGGTATCTATTTACCTTGGAGGGTGAGGGTGCTGCATTGATGTTGCGAACCCACCCCCCTGGACAGTCACCTCATAGCCCCATCGGCTGATGTGCCCCCCCCCCCCTAAAACAGCAATGACCTCCTATTTGTGTTGTATTCATTTCAAGACCATTGCCGCCCTTCCATCTCCATTAACTTTTTTGTTTTCCTTACAATGTACTGGTGTGATCGACTTTGAATTGTCTGCACATGTCTGTTAAAGCATTCTCTTATGTGTGTATGTACCTACTTCCCCTCCCCCCAATCCTTTTTCCTTTTGTACCCCTGTTTGCAATGCAAAAAATTTCAATAAAAACTATTGATGATAAAAAAAAAGAACCCATGCAATGTGATGCTGCCTTTGAATGTCGCAGAATGTCTTTCTTTGCTAGGTTAGCCTGTATTGTGGTACCTTCACCTAAGTTGGAAAAACAAATGTGTGACATGTTCTTAGAGGGTAACCGGGTGGAGGCCTTGCTAAATTCAGGAAGTTTAGTTACCCTCGTGAAAGCTGGGTTAGTGAACCCCTTAAAGGTCCAGCAAATACCTATTGGGGTAACGTGCATACATGGGGATACCCAACATTATGTCACTGCTGAAGTGAATATAGAAAATTGTTGTGGGTCAGCAATGGTTAAAGTAGGACTGGTCCCCACCTTGGTGCACAAGACTATAATAGGGAGGGATTTTACTCATTTTTGGGAAACTGTGGGAATCACGTTTATCAACAGTTGTGAGAAGTAAAGATCCAGTTGATAATACCGGTGTTTGTATGGATGTACGTGTGTCTTCGGAACTTTCTCACCCTTTGCCAGTTTGGCTGGGGAAGTGACAGATGGGGAGTCCAGTGAGGATCCTCTTGCTGGGAACAGAGACATAGTAGTTAGAAATGAAAGCTTGCCTGACCTGGAGGTAAAGAAGGATCTGTTTGCATCTGAACAGTTAAAGGATCCTACCTTGATAAAGGCTAGAGAGAATGTTAAGATTGTTAATGGGGAACCTGTGGTACCAGGTGACAGGGTTACGTATCCCCACATGGCCATCTGTAATGAGCTCTTGTACCACATTGTCAAAAAAGGTGAGGATGTGGTGGAACAGCTGGTAGTTCCCCAGCCTTATCGGAGAACGGTACTAGATTTGGCTCATAGTCACGTTACCGCAGGACATTTAGGGGCAGAAAAAAACACTGATAGAGTTTTACAAAGGTTCTTTTGGCCAGGGGTTTATAAAGAAGTGTCTGAATATTGTTCTTCCTGTCCTGAATGCCAGTATCATGCACCTAGACCCCATTTCAGGAGCCCACTAGTTCCCATGCCTATTATAGAGGTCCCGTTTGACAGAAAAGCCATGGATCTCGTGGGGGCCCTTGTTAAAGTCTGCTCGGGGCCATCAGTATATCCTGGTAATTATGGACTATGCCACTCGATATCCTGAGGCTGTCCCTTTACGCACTATCACAACCAAGGCGATAGCTAGGGAGCTGGTGCAGATTTTCAGTAGAGTGGGAATACCAAAATAAATTGACTGACCAAGGTACTCCATTTATGTCAAAGATCATGAAGGAATTGTGCAAATTGTTTAAGGTCACTCACCTCAGGACGTCCATCTACCATCCCCAAACTGACGGGTTGGTGGAAAGGTTTAATAAAACATTAAAAAGTATGTTAAAAAAGGTTGTTGAGAGAGATGGGAAAAACTGAGATTGTTTGTTGCCCTACTTGTTAATGGCCATCAGAGAAGTTCCTCAGTCCTCTACGGGGTTTTCTCCATTTGATTTGTTGTATGGTAGACACCCCAGATGGCTGTTGGAAATTGCCAAAGAGACGTGGGAAGGACAGCCCACTCCTTTATAGAAGCGTTATTGAACATGTATCACAAATGCAGGATAGGATTGCAGCCGTGGTACCTATTGTCAGAGAGCACATGGAACAGGCCCAAAGTGCTCAACAGAGGGTATATAACCGGAGTGCCAAGATACGGGAATTTGCTCCTGGAGATAGAGTTCTTGTTTTGGTACCCACTGTGGAAAGTAAATTCCTAGCTAAATGGCAGGGTCCATTTGAGATTAGGGAAAAAGTGAATGAGGTTAATTACAAAGTATACCAGCCGGGAAAGAGAAAACCCGAACAAATCTACCATGTTAACTTAATCAAACCCTGGAAAGATAGGTTGTCTCTGTCAGCGGAGCCTTGCTCTTCTGTGTCTTCACCTCGGTTTCTTCCCACAGTAAAGGTGTCAGAGACGTTATCAACTGATCAGAACAATCAGGTTAAAGAATTTCTCATCCAAAATAGGGAGATATTTTCAGAGCTGCCTGGCCGAACAACCATAATAAAACATGACATTGTCAAAGAACCAGGGGTCAGGGTTCATTTAAAGCCATATAGGATTCTTGAAGCTCAGTGAGAAGCTATTTATAAAGAAGTTAAAACCATGTTAGAACTTGGAGTCATAGAGGAATCTAACAGTGAGTGGTCCAGTCCCATAGTTCTCATCCCGAAGCCCGACGGTAGCATACGCTTCGGTAATGACTTTCGTAAGTTAAATGAGGTGTCCACGTTTGACGCATACCACATGCCCTGTGTGGATGAGCTTATAGAAAGGCTGGGGGAACAGCCAGGTTTCTCACCACGTTGGACCTGACCAAGGTTACTGGCAAATACCTTTATCTGATAGTGCAAATGAAAAAAGAACCTTTTCGGTTCCGGAGGGGCTGTACCAGTATAAGATGTTACCTTTTGGGTAGCATGGGGCTCCAGAAACCTTTCAACGGGCGATGAATAAAATTTTGAGGCCCCATAGAAAATATGCAGCTGCCTATTTGGATGATGTGGTAATTCATAGTACAGACTGGGGGTCCCATTTGGTTAAAGTACAAGCAGTACTGGACTCAATCAGAGAGGCAGGGTTAACTGCTAACCCAAAGAAGTGCTGCCTCGCAATGGAGGAGATCAAATACTTGGGCTTCACCATATCACCATAGGCAGAGGTCTAATCAGGCCCTAATTGAATAAAATTGATGCTATTCAAAACTGGCCTCGTCCAGTGAATAAAAAAACAGGTAAGGGCTTTTTTTGGGAATAACTGGCTACTATAGATGGTTTATTCCCAATTTTGCGACCACAGCGGTGCCGTTGTCAGACCTTACCAAAGGGAAGCAGTCAAATATGGTGAAATGGAACCCTGATGCAGAAAAAGCATTCCAAGCGTTAAAAGTGGCTTTTTGTTCACAACCGGTATTGATAACACCAGATTTTTCAAAAGAATTTGTGGTACAGATGCCTCATAGGTAGGGATAGGCGCTGTGCTGTCCCAAACCAGAGATGGGGACAAACACCCTATCAATTATTTGAGTAGGAACCTAATCAGCATGAAAAAAGGTATGCCATTGTGGAAAAGGAGGCTTTGGCCATTAAGTGGGCACTAGATACCTTGAGATATTACCTCTTGGGTAGACAATTCAGACTAGTGACAGATCATGCCCCTTTAAAATGGATGTATGTAAATAGAGAGAAGAATGCTCATGTAACTAGATGGTTTCTAGCATTGCAGGATTTTAAGTTTACTGTCGAACATAGACCGGGTACACAATTGGCCAACGCAGATGTATTGTCCCGCATCTTCTGTTTGGGGGCTACAAGTGTTCCGACCCCTAGGTCGAAACAGGGTAGGGGGATATGTGACAAGAACACTGGGATAGTGTTTGAGGGCAGGTATGTTTGTCCCAGGTTCTTGTCTTACATGTTTTAGAAAATGAAAACTTCTAGGAAAATGCTTTTGTTTTGTTAGAACCTTTACAGTTTGCTGGAAAAGCTGGATAAGGGCCCTGAGAGAGAGATAGGGCGAGTTCCAGACATTGGGCCCAGTTTGGGTCTTTGGCCTCACAGAGGGCTAATCAGGGCTTTCAGCTGTGCAAGAGCCTTATAGGGCTTCTAGCCTGATTAATGTGTGCAGACTGCCTGGGAAGACAGCAGGATCTCTGTGAGAGAAACACGCTTCCTGATACAAGTGAGCTATACAGTGTTTGCTGGAGAACTCTGGGTTTTGTTTAGTGATAGCTAAGAACATCTTGTGTTTAGTTAGTGCCGGACAGGCAAGGTATTTTCTTTTGGTGTTTGTTTTATTTTCTGTATAATAAAACTGGCTGGGGCCAGTTGTACCAGAAACTGGACTTGTGTGGTTCCTCAGCTGCTGCGTACTGCCAGTTATCCCAGGAAACGGCACTTTGTACCCTTACATCGTTACAAAATATATATTTTAAAGTTAGATCACCTTTTGAGTTCCATGAAGAGGAAGTTTTGGCAACTCCTCAGGAAGAAGGGGAACTGGATTGGGATTGGGAGGATTCCTCAAATTAGGAGGATGATTCTCACCACAACTCAGGGGTGTCTCTTTTGGTAGATTTGGTCCGGGAGACCTTGAATTTAAAGTAATCCAGTGTGCCAGTGGCCAGTTCAAATTCTTTCTTCAAGCGGAAGAAGCAGGTATCTGTGTTTCCAGGTTTCCCTCACTTTGGTGAAATTCTAGGTGAAGCACGGATAACACCAGATTCAAAATGGAATATTCCAAAAAGGATCAAATATCTTTAGCCATTTTTCAGAAGAAGATACTAGCCTTTGGAAAAATCCACGTATGGTGGATGCACCGATTGCTAGGTTGGTGAGGAATATAGTTATTTCAGCAGTTCAATCTGTATTCAATATGTAAATCTATTTGGACCTGAATTGGTATAGACTATTTCCCAGATTACAGGTGGGAAGATTGTGGATTTACTGGTATCAAAATAAAAAAGTCCCAGGTTCAGTTCCTGTTGTCCCCAAGGCAGGGGAAGATTCCAGACCTTTCAGGGTATGCCCAAAAGTTTCCATAGAAGTGCCTTCAGAGGGTGAGGGGCTCCCAACAGCCATTGTCCTGCTGAAAAAGTCACTTTACAATCCACTTGACTATATAGGAACAGGGACCTGGCCTCTGGTGGGAGCTCCTTTACTCAGGTTCAGGGATACCTGGATGCAATCCAGCCCAGATCAAAGTTTAAGGGCTCTGGTAACCAGGAGTTACAGGTTAGACCTAGAGGCTCTCATTTCATAAAGAATCTTTTACACTCTCCTTCCAATAAGTCATTACAGAAGATCGGCCATGTCGGGTTTCCTCACATAAGCCATCAATGTTTATAAGAACCTTTGTGAATATATTTAGGGTGATGTTGATAGGACAAATGGCAGGCAGGTACATTGGAAGTGTATGCCCTGAACACAGAATCTGAGAAACTTTCGCTTTGCTGATTGACTGGCACGTGAAATTAAGCATCTCTTAAATTGATTGAGGCTAGGAAATCTTTTCTTCTGAAACCTGCAAGGATCAATTTTAATGTTTCAAAGCAGAACGTTTTTTTTTCATGAACTAATTCAATTCCTTGAGGTTCAGAATTGTCCTGAAACCTTCTGTATTTTTCTTTAAAAGAAATAAAAGCTTTTTGTTCTATTTTTTGAAAAACTGGCACTGGTTCCACAGCCTGGAAATCTGACAGGTGTCCTAAACTTTGTTTCAACACTGTCACCTGTAAAGGTAGGCTTGGCATTTTTGATTCTACAAATCCGTTTCCTCTTGGAATCTTCCAAAAAACTCTATATGGTAACCGTTTGATACATTATTTAAAACCCAAATGTCTTCCACCTTTCTGCAACTTTCTGAAGCCTTGCTCCTACTGGAAGAGGGCAGTAGTAGTCATTGTCTGGCATTATTCTTTCTATATGCCAGAAGAAAGGACTGCCTAGACACACATATTGTCTGCCAAGCCTAGAGGTCCAGGCTTTTTTAAACTATTGTCTGGATGATGAGGGTAGGGCAGTGGCTCTCAAACTGTGTGCCGTGTCATTGAAATAGGTTACCTACCTATCTAACCGCTCCTTCAGTGCTCTCTTCTCTGAATCTACCTCCTCTTCGCTACCTCTTTCAGCTGGAGTACCGCAAGGCTCAGTCTTGGGTCCTCTGCTTTTCTCTATCTATACCTCATCTCTTGGTAAACTCATCAGCTTTTAGATTTCAGTATCATCTGTACGCAGATGATACTCAAATCTACCTATCCTCTCCTGACTTGTCCCTATCTGTACTGGGCCGTGTCACTGAATGCCTTTCTGCCTGGATGACATCTCGCCACCTCACACTTAATATTTCAAAGACAGCGTTAATTATATTTCCACCGGCCAACAGTAGGTATGAACCTGATATCTCTATCACTGGAGAAAACTCGACTATCTACCCTACCCTACAAACCCGCTGCCTAGGTGTCATCCTTGACTCTGATCTGTCCTTTGTTCCCACATTTAATCTGTCTCAAAATCATGTTACATGCATCTAAAAAACATATCCAAAATACGGCCATACTTTACACAAGACACTGCTAAAACTCTAATCCACGCTCTCATTATCTCCCGCATTGATTATTGCGATAGTCTCCTAACTGGTCTTCCCAAAACAAGACTCTCACCACTACAATCCATTCTGAATGCAGCGGTGAGGCTAATCTTCCTCGCTAGACGTTCATCGTCTGCTGATCCACTCTGTTAGCCCCTCCATTGGTTACCTGTATTCTACCGTATTCAATATAAAATACTTTTACTCACACACAAGGCCATTAACCAAACTACACCAAATTACATCACTTCGCTTATCTCAAAATATCTCCCAACCCAATGTCTTCGCTCTTCACAAGACCTGCGTCTCTCATCCACACTCATTACTCGCTCCCACTCACGATTGCAGGACTTTCATGGGGCTGCACCCACTCTGTGGAATGCCCTACCACGCACAATAAGACTCTCCTCTAGTCTCCAAACCTTCAAGGTTCCCTGAAAACTCACCTCTTTAGGCAAGCATATCAAATTCCAGAACCGCCCACATAACTTTCATAAACCTTCCTATCAAACTGCATCGATTCTGCACAGTCCAAACATTCTCACATGTCTTCTCATTCTTCACTTTCCCTTCCTCTCAAACCCGGTTCATCATTGCTGTATGACCATATCATACAGCTCTCCAAGAACCTGTGCAATCTGGCGGACAACTATGTAATAGATAGCTCCTATCCTTGTATATACATGCCTATTTCCCTATAGAGTGTAAGCTTGCGAGCAGGGCCTTCCTACCTCTATGACTGTTTGTTATTACCCAGTTTTGTTATATCATTGTTATTTCCAATTGTAAAGTGCAACGGAATTTGCTGCGCTATATAAGAAACTGTTAATAAATAAATAAATAAATAAATAAATGGAGATCTCCTCCAGACTCCGACCTCTGAATTCAACCATTCTCCCTTGCACGAGGGTCACGAAGAGCTTTCTTAACTTGGCCAGCTGCAGGGTACCTTCTTGAAGATGGTAATACTGTAGCCAACCAGGCTCCTGACAGCATTCACCACATTTAAGAAGTTGTATGGGTGAATGGAATCTTCCATGCTCTACAATGGAGTGACCTTCATCACATGCAGCAGGAGCCACCCCACCTCCCGGAGCTTATGGCGGATGTACTCATGATTGCTGACATCAGACCCCAGTCGGTTGTAGAGGTGCTGCCCAAACTGCATGATGCAGTGTTCCTCCTTGATCCCGGGTACCACATTATCTTAATTCATTTGGATCAACAACTTCCACGGGCTGGTGCCAACCCCTGGTGGAACGGGGGTGTTGTAAGTGCACAGGGACTGGACTCTACCGGGTTTGGGATGGCCACCCCTGTTGCGAAGCAGGCACCTCTTCACATGTCACCACAGGTGTCGCCTGGAGAACAGACCTTGGCAGTCTGCTCAGTGCATGAAATCTTGCAGAGCTGCTGCTTTATCCGGCTGCTTGTATGGTAGTAAGACACCGCTGCCTTCGCAGAGAACACCGATATTATATGCAAAGTTCCCCCGGTGGAGAATCAGGTCCAGCTGCATGATTTTTGCTCAGTGCCCTCAGAGCTAAGAACTGGCACTCAACCTCCATGCCGTCAAACGTAGCCATGGTAAGTCTTGATACGCGAACGGCACCTGCAGCAGCAGATCCTCCCGAAGAGGTAAGGGCCGTGGATCTTCCAGCAGAAGCTCCAGCAGATCCGCATACCAAGCCCTCCTTGGCCAGTCCGGAGCAATGAGGATTGCCAGAACCTTTGTTCTTCTTACAAGCTGTAGAACTCTTGGAATAAGAGGAAGTGGTGGGAACACATACACTGACGGAAACACCCACGGTGTTACCAGTGTGTCCACCACCACTGCCTGCGGGTCTCTCGATCTGGAACAGTACCTCCGCAGCTTCTTGTTGAGGTGGGAGGCCATCATGGCTATGTGAGGAACCCCCCACCAACCGGTTACCTCCTCGAACACCTCCGGATGGAGGCCCCACTCTCCTGGATGGAGATCGTGTCTGCTGAGGAAGTCTGCTTCCCAGTTGTCTACTCCCGGAATGAAGGTTGCCGACACCATCACTGCGTGTCTTTCCACCCACAGGAGGATTCTTGACACTTCTGACACTGCAGCCCTGCTCTTAATTCCGCCATGTTGGTTTATGTAGGCCACGTTGTCCGACTGCACCTGAACAGCCCAATCCTGTAGAAGGTGTGCTGCATGAAGAAGGCCATTGTATATGGCCCTTAGCTCCAGGATGTTTATTGGGAGAAGGGATGCTTAATCCGACAACCTTCCTTGGAAGGTTTTCCCCTGAGCGACTGCTCCCCAAGCTCTTAGACTTGCATCCGTGATTAGAAGGATCCAGTCCTGAACTCCGAACCTTTGGTCCTCTAGAAGGTGTGGTAGTTGTAGCCACCAGAGGAGCAAAATCCTGGCTTTCGGTGACAGACGTATCCTCTGGTGCCTATGTAGGTGAGATCCCGACCACTGGTCCAAGATATCCAGCTGAAAGGATCGAGCATGAAACCTTCTGTACTGCAGAGCCTCATAGGAGGCAACCATCTTCCCCAGAAGGCGGATGCACTGATGAAACGATAACCGGGCAGTCTTTATTGAGACTTTGGAAGGTTCAGGATCCAACCGTGCTCTTTGACCAGATGTGTCGTGAGAGCAATGGATCTTAACAACTTCTCCCTGGACGATGCCTTGATCAGAAGATCGTCCATATACAGAATTATGTTCACCCCTTGCTTGCGGAGAACCATCATCTCTGCCATCACCTCGGTGAAGACCCTCTGTGCCGTGGAGAGACCGAATGGCAGTGCCTGAAACTGATAGTGATCGTCTAACAGTGCAAACCTGAGATATGCCTGATGCGGCGACCAAATGGGAATGTGGAGGTATGCATCCTTGATGTCCAGGGACACCAGGAACTTCCCCTCTATCAGTCCTGAGATGACAGCTCTCAGAGACTCCATCTTGAATTTGAACTCTCTGAGATAAGGGTTCAAAGATTTTAAGTTCAGAATTGGCCTTACTGAACCATCCGGCATCGGTACCAAAAAAAGGTTTGTATAGTAACCTTTGTTCCACTGATGAGGCGGAACTGGAACAATGACCTCGGACACTACCAATTATCGGATAGCGTCCAGAATTGCTCTGTCTGCCGGCAAAGCTGGCAAGCCTGATTTGAAGAAACGGTGAGGCGGGAGAGTTTGAAACTCTAGCATGTACCCTCTGGACATGCTATCTTTTATCCAAGGGTCCAGGCCAGACGTGGCTGAATTGCCAGAGTCTTGTTCCCACCTGACCTTCCTCCAGGCTGTACGGTCCACCGTCATGCGGAGGACTTGGGGGTACCAGAAGCATGCTTCTGGACTTGAGAACCTGCGGGAGCAGGCTTTTTGGCTTTAGCACGACCACCTCTGAAGGTGTGAGAAGGCTTGTTCTTTGTAGGGCTTGCGGGCCGAAAGAGCCGTGACGTGGCGGCCGTAAAAGGCTTCTTAGTAGCCGGTGTAGCTGAGGGGAGAAAAGGAGACTTAACCACGGTACCCGTGGCAATCCACGCATCCAGTGCCTCCTCAAATAGAGCCTGACCTGTGCAGGGTAGGCCCTCCACACTCTTCCTGGATTCCGCGTTCGCAGACCATTGGCACAGCCAGAGACCTCTGCGAGCCGAGTGTTATGCACACCAGTACCTGCAGGAAAGTACTGGTGTCAGAACTGTTATGCACTCCAGTGCCTGCAGGAATGTACTGGTGTTTGAACTGTTATGCACACCAGTGCCTGCAGGAATGTACTGGTGTCTGAACGGATAGGTATGCAAAACAAATGGACTCACAGACAGACTGGGGAATATGACATTACGTACACAGAAGGTGATAGGGTAACAAAATACACACAAAGTGTACAGAGAAGCCCAGAGGCTAAGGAACTGGGTGTCTCCCTTGTATTAGTAATGCTCAGATGGGAAAAGCAAGATGTTGTGTTTTAATACGTAGAGAACCCGAAATGCTGTTGCTAAGGGCAACAGCAAAACCCTAAAGGGTTACCAACGGGTGTGGCAGTAAACTCCTTGGTCAGAGATGGAATGATAGACACAAGGAGAGTCTCCACAATCCTAATTCTCACTTGCAGTGCACAAGTTCAGCTTACTGCCACTAAACTGACCCCTGACACCTAGCACAGCGAGACAGGATTAGACAGGCAAGTCTTAGAATACAGCCGCAAACTTGCTAAGTTCACAGAGTAGTAACAAAACCCCAGCAAGCTAAACGACTGACTCCAGTCTTACTGCTAGGTATGGATTGGCAGAGTGTAATACCAAATCCCCAGGCCTATTTGCAGTAAGCAACAAACAAATACAAAGCTACACAGTACTGGCTAACTTTCAGGAACTGACTAACCAACAAAGATTCAGCAGCATCTGCTTAACCTAAGAAGAGGCCTTATAAAGCAGGTGCTGTCCACGCCCCACTTAGACCTCACAGACTGTGAGCACAAAAACCAGCACTGGATCCCCTGCCGTGCACAGAGCCTATAACCACTGCACAGCAAAAGACCCGAACCGGAGTATCAGCTGCGCTCAGGTTACTCCACTAGCACTTGTCTCCCGGTTGCCATGACGACGTGGCAGCACAGGGCAGGAGACCCTAACACCGAGATGGACATGGAGGAGATCACCACAGCCATGGAACCCAGATCCTTTATGGATTCTACCAGGAACCCCGCAGAATCCTGTATGTTACGTAAAAACAAATCAACGTCACCTCTATCCATCGTAGTCAAGTCCTCTTGCAGAGTGATTGACCACTTGGCAATAGCTTTAGAAATCCATGCACAGGCAATAGTAGGCCGCAGTATAGCCCCTGAAGCTGTGTATATGGATTTGAGCGTAGCATCCACCTTGCGATCTTCCGGGTCCTTCAACACGGTAGATCCCAGGACTGGTAAAACTACATGTTTTGACAGCCTGGAGACAGAGGTGTCAACATAGGCAGAGACTCCCATTTTTTTCTATCATCTTCCGGGAAGGGAAAACCATGAGAAACCTTTTAGGGATCTGGAATTTTTTCTCAGGTTTTTCCCAGGCTTTTTCAAATATAACATTTAATTACTTAGATCAGGGGCGGCCAACCAGTCAGTGACAAAGAGCCAAAATACCTTGTTGGGTACGTCAAAGAGCTGACATCAAGCCGAAGGCGTGCATGCAAAAATGGAATGTGGCCCTGTGCCTGCTAGACCACGCCCCTGGTATAAAATACATTGAAAAAGCCAGAACGACATAAAATAAAAAAATGTAAAGTCGGATCCATTGACAAAGCCACTTTCACATAAAATAATTGAAAAAGCCAGATTCACATAATAAACTTAAGTTCCCCCATGTGTTGCTCCAGCCAGCTCTTCCATGTGTCACTCTTGCTACCACCCTACTATGTCACTCCAGCCAGCTTTCCCATGTGTCACTACTACCAGCACCCTCCATCACTCCAGTCAGCTCCTCCATGTGTCACTCCTGCCAGGACCCTTCTGTGTCACTCCAGCTAGCTCCGCCTTGTGTCACTCTAGCCCACCCTCATGTCACTAAAGTTCCCCCACCAAGTCGTGCCATTGCTGCAGCCCCTAATGTGTTCTCTGTTTGCCAGTGGGTGTCTCGCCTCTAGTATCTGGCTCCTTCAATTTTCAGTCCCTGTAGTGCTGCTGCATGTCTGGCTGGAGTGTAGAAGTTTCTGTATTTGTTGTGGTCACATGTTGGGAGCCACATTTAAATAAAGAGAGAGCCTCATGCGGCTCAAGAGCCACTGGTTGGCCACCGCTGACTTAGATGCTGGGAAGGTGAGTGAGGCCTTCTTACTGTCCGTGAAAAAGGCCTCCTCAACCTGTTCAGGTGTGACGCCGTACCCCTCGACCCATCACCGTCTGCTGTATCAGAGTCGGTATCCGTGTCATCCTGCAAAATTTGGGCAAGAGCATGTGAGAATGTACCGCAGGGGACCCTGAGAGAGCAGTATCAGACCATACAACCATAGAGGATTGCAATACCTGAGTTGCATGCTCAGTTCTTGTAACCCTTTCAGAAATCTGAGAGAGGCTGACCACTCTGGTTCTCTAGCTGGGATCTGCGCTACAACAGTGCAATCCTGATTACATGGGATGGGATCTTTCTGAGAAGATAAATCCTCTGCAGCATATGAAACAGAGTCAGTAGACATGTTTGCTAATACACCCCACATACACACAGGGTACAGGGCAGACAGAGTTTCCTCCCCAAGAATGGCAGAGAGACACAGAGATTGGAGCCAACCCACACACAGCGCTATTATAGGTATAGGGAGACCCTAAACCAACGCCGACTGTGTCCCTTAATAGGTGACACAGTCTTACACAGCCTCCCCTCCCTTCTACAACCCCCTGGTACCGTACAGATAGCTGGAGTTGCACTGGAGGGACTGATCTTCCACTTGCAAGCAGGAAAATGGCGCTGAAACGCTGCTGGGTCTGCTCTGAGAAGCTCCGCCCCCTTAATGGCGCTGTCTTCCCGCTCTTCATAGATTATACTGGCCTGAGGTTGTGTGTGCTGGCTGAGATCCACAGACCCCGACAGGCTGGAATGGTCAGTGTAGGGTCAGGTGCCGGCTCAGGGCGCCCCTCACAGCGTCACACCTAGGTACCGCTGAGCTGTCCGGGAGCGGTTAATACTGCGCTCCTACCCTATAGCCGCCATCTTCACACAGACCCCCCACTTGTTGGGGGGGGCGGGGACTCACTCGCCACACTTCAGCTCTGCAAGGGGGTGGCGGCATGCTGCTGGGGTGAGCGTTCCCCTGCGGTGGGGAGCGATCTGTCCCCTCTGGAGCTCAGTGTCTAGTCAGCGGAGACAGTGGCTTAGACCCCGCAGGGTGGACACTGCTCCCCCCCCCCCTCAGTTCCTCGATGCAGCGAGGCTGTTGCCAGCAGCCTCCCTGTAAAATAAAAACTCTAAAATAAACTTTTTCTAAGAAAGCTCTGTAGAGCTCCCCTAGCTGTGACCGGCTCCTTCTGGCACATTTTCTAAACTGAGTCTGGTACGAGGGGCATAGAGGGCGGAGCCAGCCCACACTGTTAAACTCTTAAAGTGCCCATGGCTCCTGGTGGACCTGTCTATACCCCCATGGTACTAATATGGACCCCAGCATCCTCTAGGACGTAAGATAAACAGTATGGGAAAAATGCATGGGCTGGCAGTGGGGTTAAGCAGTATCCCAATCTGTCACTGTTGTGCCTGGGCCAATAACATAACACACACCCCCTTAAAAAAGCATCCCCCCGCAACTATTAAGCAGGAGAGCAAGGGTACAGGCTGAGTATTAAGCCAAGGGAGGGGGGGACCGGTGGACCAGGGGAGACCCCCCCCAACACCCGCGCGCCAGCCGGGGAGTCCCTAGTCTAGTTCCCAGAACAGTGTATGAATGAAGTGACAATAGTGTTTTGGGTTTACATATGATGTTACATTACCACCAAGCAAATTTAATTTTGGTAATCACATATGATGCGTTCTGTATTGAATGGTGCCAGGTGACCGCGGATGAAAGTGACCTAACCCAGAACGCGCATATCCCACCAGGAAACATTGCGTGATCTGACCTCATCCTGCTGTGATGATCTATCAGTGACCATTGAAAGACACTTTGAGAAAGGATTTATTCGAAACATGGCATGGTTATAATACCTGGAAATACGGTGGACATAAGGTTCTTTGATGATTAGATTGTTATCAAGCCCTGGCATGGAGGCAGAAGATAGTCTTTAAAAACCACTCTGAGATGCCCAAAGAAACCTTGGAGGGTGACCAGGTTACTGAACAGCGGAGTATAGAGGAGATGCAGAATGAAGAAAAAAGATTTACAAGCAAAAATACAGTTTAGAAGGAAGATAAACTGTTGCTGCAACTGGGAGAGCGTTACATGAAATGAGGAGCTGGTGCAGCTGGGAGAGAGTTACATGTAATGAGGAGCTGGTACAGCTGGGAGAGAGTTACATGAACTGAGGAGCTGGTGCAGCTGGGAGAGTTACATGGAATGAGGAGCTGGTGCAGCTGGGAGAGTTACATGGAATGAGGAGCTGGTGCAGCTGGGAGAGAGTTACATGAAATGAGGAGCTGGTGCATCTGAGATAGAGTTACATGGAATGAGGAGCTGGTGCAGCTGGGAGAGAGTTACATGAAATGAGGAGCTGGTGCAGCTGGGAGAGAGTTACATGGAATCAGGAGCTGGTGCAGCTGGGAGAGAGTTACATGAAATGAGGAGCTGGTGCAGCTGGGAGAGAGTTACATGAACTGAGGAGCTGATGCAGCTGGGAGAGAGTTACATGAAATGAGGAGCTGGTGCAGCTGGGAGAGAGTTACATGAACTGAGGAGCTGGTGCAGCTGGGAGAGAGTTACATGGAATGAGGAGCTGGTGCAGCTGGGAGAGTTACATGGAATGAGGAGCTGGTGCAGCTGGGAGAGAGTTACATGAAATGAGGAGCTGGTGCAGCTGGGATAGAGTTACATGGAATGAGGAGCTGGTGCAGCTGGGAGAGCGTTACATGAAATGAGGAGCTGGTGCAGCTGGGAGAGAGTTACATGAAATGAGGAGCTGGTGCAGCTGGGAGAGAGTTACATGAAATGAGGAGCTGGTGCAGCTGGGAGAGAGTTACATGAAATGAGGAGCTGGTGCAGCTGGGAGAGAGTTACATGAAATGAGGAGCTGGTGCAGCTGGGAGAGAGTTACATGGAATGAGGAGCTGGTGCAGCTGGGAGTTACATGGAATGAGGAGCTGGTGCAGCTGGGAGAGAGTTACATGAAATGAGGAGCTGGTGCAGCTGGGAGAGAGTTACATGGAATGAGGAGCTGGTGCAGCTGGGAGAGAGTTACATGAAATGAGGAGCTAGTGCAGCTGGGAGAGAGTTACATGAAATGAGGAGCTGGTGCAGCTGGGATAGAGTTACATGGAATGAGGAGCTGGTGCAGCTGGGAGAGCGTTACATGAAATGAGGAGCTGGTGCAGCTGGGAGAGAGTTACATGAAATGAGGAGCTGGTGCAGCTGGGAGAGAGTTACATGAAATGAGGAGCTGGTGCAGCTGGGAGAGAGTTACATGAAATGAGGAGCTGGTGCAGCTGGGAGAGAGTTACATGGAATGAGGAGCTGGTGCAGCTGGGAGTTACATGGAATGAGGAGCTGGTGCAGCTGGGAGAGAGGTACATGAAGTGAGGAGCTGATGCAGCTGGGAGAGTTATATGGAATGAGGAGCTGGTCCAGCTGGGAGAGAGTTACATGGAATGAGGAGCTGGTGCAGCTGGGAGAGAGTTACATGAAATGAGGAGCTGGTGCAGCTGGGAGAGAGTTACATGGAATGAGGAGCTGGTGCAGCTGGGAGAGAGTTACATGGAATGAGGAGCTGGTGCAGCTGGTAGTGTGTTACATAGAATGAGGAGCTGGTGCAGCTGGGAGAGAGTTACATAGAATGAGGAGCTGGTGCAGCTGGGAGAGAGTTACATGAACCGAGGAGCTGATGCAGCTGGGAGAGAGTTACATGAACTGAGGAGCTGGTGCAGCTGGGAGTTACATTGAATGAGGAGCTGGTGCAGTTGGGAGAGTTATATGGAATGAGGAGCTGGTGCAGCTGGGAGAGAGTTACATGAACTGAGGAGCTGGTGCAGCTGGGAGAGAGTTACATGAAATGAGGAGCTGGTGCAGCTGGGAGAGAGTTACATGGAATGAGGAGCTGGTGCAGCTGGGAGAGAGTTACATGGAATGAGGAGCTGGTGCAGCTGGGAGAGAGTTACATGAACTGAGGAGCTGGTGCAGCTGGGAGTTACATGGAATGAGGAGCTGGTGCAGCTGGGAGAAAGTTACATGAAATGAGGAGCTGGTGCAGCTGGGAGAGAGTTACATGGAATGAGGAGCTGGTGCAGCTGGGAGAGAGTTACATGAACTGAGGAGCTGATGCAGCTGGGAGAGAGTTACATGAACTGAGGAGCTGGGAGTTACATTGAATGAGGAGCTGGTGCAGTTGGGAGAGTTATATGGAATGAGGAGCTGGTGCAGCTGGGAGAGAGTTACATGGAATGAGGAGCTGGTGCAGCTGGGAGAGAGTTACATGAAATGAGGGTCTGGTGCAGCTGGGAGAGAGTTACATGGAATGAGGAGCTGGTGCAGCTGGGAGAGAGTTACATGGAATGAGGAGCTGGTGCAGCTGGGAGAGAGTTACATGGAATGAGGAGCTGGTGCAGCTGGGAGAGAGTTACATGAACTGAGGAGCTGGTGCAGCTGGGAGTTACATGAACTGAGGAGCTGGTGCAGCTGGGAGAGAGTTACATGGAATGAGGAGCTGGTGCAGCTGGGAGAAAGTTACATGAAATGAGGAGCTGGTGCAGCTGGGAGAGAGTTACATGGAATGAGGAGCTGGTGCAGCTGGGAGTTGAATGGAATGAGGAGCTGGTGCAGCTGGTAGAGTGTTACATAGAATGAGGAGCTGGTGCAGCTGGGAGAGAGTTACATGAACCGAGGAGCTGATGCAGCTGGGAGAGAGTTACATGAACTGAGGAGCTGGTGCAGCTGGGAGTTACATTGAATGAGGAGCTGGTGCAGCTGGGAGAGTTATATGGAATGAGGAGCTGGTGCAGCTGGGAGAGAGTTACATGAACTGAGGAGCTGGTGCAGCTCGGAGAGAGTTACATGGAATGAGGAGCTGGTGCAGCTGGGAGAGAGTTACATGGAATGAGGAGCTGGTGCAGCTGGGAGAGAGCTACATGAAATGAGGAGCTGGTGCAGCTGGGAGAGTTACATGGAATGAGGAGCTGGTGCAGCTGGGACAGTTACATGGAATGAGGAGCTGGTGCAGCTGGGAGTTACATGAACTGAGGAGCTGGTGCAGCTGGGAGAGAGTTACATGGAATGAGGAGCTGGTGCAGCTGGGAGAGAGTTACATGGAATGAGGGTCTGGTGCAGCTGGGAGAGAGTTACATGGAATGAGGAGCTGGTGCAGGTGGGAGAGAGTTACATGGAATGAGGAGCTGGTGCAGCTGGGATGACCTGGAGGAAATCACAGGAACTATACTGGAGCTGCAGCAAGTAAAGAGTAAAAAGTTTTCCCAAATGCTGCTTCCATGGAGCTGTCTGAGACCGGTCGGAATGTTGATGCAGAGGAGATCCAAGCTGGGGATGAAGGAGACCTGGAGAGTTCCAGCTTAGTCGTGGAAAGCCATGGAGAGGTGGCTCTCCAGGAGAAAGTATATCTGCTGGTGGGTGACAAATGTGGATTCGCTGGTGGCTGTGGTCTCCCAGGGTCTGGTCTAGGATTGGCAATCAACCATTGACGTTCAGGAATAATTGATGGTCTATACCTGACGTTAACTAGTTTTACAATGAAAGGTGGAGAGCCAGTTAGTTCCCCGCCATCAATAGTAGACATGGGCCAGATGTTTTTTCCCATCACTTGCAGACTGCTGCCACTGTACAGAGCTAAGCTGTCAGCTAGCAGCCCTACCTCTTACAAATAGTGTGCTGTACCAGCTGGGAATAAGATGCCCCATCCACCTCACTGAAGTGACAGGCTCAGCTGTTAGTCATGCAGCCCCACTGCATCCACTCTGTCCATTCTTCTCCATACATGCCTTCCTGGGAGTGTGTCTCCTCGTCTCGTCACGGTTGTTAGTGAGAGTGTCTCTGGCACAGCTGTGTAATGTTTGTGCTCACAGCTCCGCTGCAGTAGAGCAGTGTGATGGGGTGGGAGGGGGGGGGGGGAGGGGTTGCGACATCAATGAGTGAAGGAATGGGGTAGTTGGATGGGACTCTGGCCGCTGCAGCCAAAGTGAAGTAAAATGAAAATAAAGTCATTAAACACCACACACCAGGTGGTGGGACCTAGAAGGGATCAGTGAGGGTAGGGACTCTCAAGGAAAATTGGAGTGGGATCCCACAGGTACCAAACTGGGTAAAGAGCAGCTTTTAGGAAGGAAATAGATGAGCCAGTCCCTGTGGTTGACCCTTCTTTGCCTCATGTGAGTGGGTCATTGGACTCTCCAGTTCCTATGGGAGTCTGTGGATTCTTCTTGCCCACTACCTGGTGGTTCTGTGGTCATCTCAGGCCATGAATCTCTCAGATACCAGGCCTCCAGATAAACATGAAATGGTCATGCAGGTGGTCCTGGGCTCTGGAACAAGCAAAGGAAAGTTGTGTCCCTTCTGAAGGGGCAGTGGTGGACATTGTGAATGGTGAAGGGAAGGTTTTGTGGGCGAAGAGGGAGTTATGCCATACATCCCAGAAGTATGGGTCCTCAGCCTATATGATGTGCCACCATTAATGTGGCTTCTGTCTTGTCCGACCAAGCTTGATTTATGGGCTTTGTCATTTTTTTAAGCAGGATTAAGGCTGTTTTTTTTATTTCTGCAGTAGACTAGAATAAGTCCAGACAGTCCCACTTTCATTATACCACTGAAATGTGACAGTGACCACCGTGCCATCACTTACATGTATTCTTACACGAAACAGAATGATGGAACACTTACACGGTTTCTTTACATCTTCTGGTGTCCACTCCGAGATTAAACATTATGGCGTAATTACTCAGACGGGAATGTAAAACAGAATGAAAAAATAAGATTTTAAACCTACCGGTAAATCTTTTTCTCCTAGTCCGTAGAGGATGCTGGGGACTCCGTAAGGACCATGGGGTATAGACGGGTTCCGCAGGAGATATGGGCACTCTAAAGAACTTTTAGTATGGGTGTGCACTGGCTCCTCCCTCTATGCCCCTCCTCCAGACTTCAGTTAGAGAAACTGTGCCCAGAGGAGATGGACAATACGAGGAAAGGATTTTGTAAATCTAAGGGAAAGATTCATACCAGCCCACACCAATCATACCATATAACATAGAATATACGCAACTAGTTAACAGTATGAACGAAAAAAACAGTATCAGTCAAAGACCGATTCCAACTGCAACATAACCCTTATGTAAGCAACAACTATATACAAGTCTTGCAGATTTAGTCCGCACTGGGACGGGCGCCCAGCATCCTCTACGGACTAGGAAAAAAAGATTTACCGGTAGGTTTAGAATCTTATTTTCTCTTACGTCCTAGAGGATGCTGGGGACTCCGTAAGGACCATGGGGTTTATACCAAAGCTCCAAACCAGGCGGGAGAGTGCGGATGACTGCAGCACCGATTGAGCAAACGCGAGGTCCTCATCAGCCAGGGTATACTTGTAGAATTTAGCAAAAGTGTTTGAACCCGACCAAGTAGCAGCTCGGCACAACTGCAATGCCGAGATGCCTTGGGCAGACACCCAAGAAGAGCCCACCTTCCTAGTGGAATGGGCCTTTACCGAATTAGTTACCGGCAATCCAGCCGTAGAATGAGCCTGCTGAATCGTGTTACAGATCCAGCGAGCAATAGTCTGCTTAGAAGCAGGTGCGCCAATCTTGGCTGCATACAGGACAAACAGAGCCTCTGTTTTCCTAAGCCTAGCCGTCCTGGCTATGTAAATTTTCAAGACCCTGACCACATCCAAGGACTTGGAGTCCTCCAAGTCAGGCGTAGCCACAGGCACCACAATAGGTTGGTTCAAATGAAACGAAGACACCACCTTAGGCAGAAATTGAGGACGAGTCCTCAACTCTGCCCTATCCACATGAAAAATCAAGTAGGGGCTCTTGTGAGACAAGGCCGCCAACTCCGACACCCGCCTTGCAGATGCCAAGGCTAATAACATAACCACCTTCCAGGTGAGAAATTTTAATTCCACAGTTTGAAGAGGTTCAAACCAGTGTGACTTAAGGAACTGTAACACCACGTTAAGGTCCCATGGCGCCACTGGTGGCACAAAAGGAGGCTGGATGTGCAGCACTCCCTCCACGAAAGTTTGGACTTCTGGGACAGAAGCCAATTCTTTTTGAAAAAATACAGATAGGGCCAAAATCTGCACCTTAATGGAGTCTAATTTTAGGCCCAAATCCACTCCCATCTGTAGGAAGTGGAGAAACCGGCCCAGATGGAAATCTTCCGTAGGAGCATTCTTGGTTTCACACCAAGATACATACTTTCTCCAGATACGGTGATAATGCTTCGACGTTACCTAATTTCTAGCCTTTATCAGAGTAGGGATAACTTCCTCTGGAATACGTCTCTCTGCTAGGATTCGGTGTTCAACCGCCATGCCATCAAACGCAACCACGGTAAGTCTTGGAACATGCAAGGCCCCTGTTGTAACTGGACTTCCCTGAGAGGAAGAGGCCACGGATCTTCCGTGAGCATTTCCTGAAGATCCGAATACCAGGCCCTTCAAGTATTGCTTGCACTCTGATTCTCAACACTTTTGAGATGAGAGGAAGAGGAGGGAACACATAGACCAACTGAAACACCCATGGTGTCACTAGGGTGTCTACCGCTACTGCCTATGGGTCCCTTGACCTGGTACAATACCTCTGAAGCTTTTTGTTGAGGCATGATGCCATCATATCTGTTTGAGGAAGTCCCCAAAGACTTGCAATCTCTGCAAAGACCTCTTGATGAAGTCCCTACTCTCCCGGGTGGAGATCGTGTCTGCTGAGGAAGTCTGCTTCCCAGTTGTCTACTCCCGGTATGAAGACTGCTGACAGAACACTTACATGGTTTTCTGCCCAGCGCAGAAATCTTGTGGCTTCCGCCAATGCCACTCTGCTCCTTGTCCTGCCTTGGTGGTTTACATGAGCCACTGCTGTGATGTTGTCTGATTGAATCAAAACCGGTAGGTCGCGAAGAAGACACTTTGCTTGTCGTAGGCCATTGTATATGGCCCTTTATTCTGTAGATGGGACCCCGACCATTTGTCGAGTAGGTCCCACTGAAACGTCCTCGCATGGAACCTGCCGAAGGGAATGGCCTTGTAGGCTGCCACCATCTTTACCAGAACTCGAGTGCATTGATGCACCAACACTCTTTTTAGTCTTAGCAGGTCCCTGACCATGTTCTGGATGTCCTGGGCTTTTTCTATTGGTAGAAAACCCATTTTCTGTTCCGTGTCCGTGGAAAGCCCAAACGGCAACGTCTGAAACTGGTAATGACAGTCCTGTACTACGAAACGTAGGTATTCTTGATGAAGAGGAAATATGGGGACATGAAGGCAGGCATCCTTCACGTCCAGTGACACCATAAAATCCCCTGCTTCCATACTGGATATCACCGTCCGGAGTGATTCCATCTTGAATTTGAACTTTTTCAAGTATAGGTTTAGTGACTTTAGATTCAAAATTGGTCTGACCGAATCATCCGGCTTCGGGAACACAAACATTGTTGATGTGTAGACAAGCCCCCTGGCTTGACCATATCCCCTGAAAATGTCTTCCTTTTGTGACTGCTCCCCATCCTCGGAGGCTCGCGTCCGTGGTCACCAGAACCCAGTCTTGAACGCCGAACCTGCGACCCTCTAGAACAGGCATATCCAAACTGCGGCCCTCCAGCTGTTGAGAAACTACACATCCCAGCATGCTCTGACACAGCTTTAGCATTCTCTGACAGCAAAACTGTGTCAGGGCATGCTGGGATATGTAGTTTCACAACAGCTGGAGTGCCGCAGTTTGGACATGCCTGCTCTAGAAGGTGAGCACTCTGCAGCCACCACAGGAGAGACACCCTGGCCCTGGGGGACAGGCTTATCTTTTGATGAAGGTGAATAGTACCCTTTTCCCTGTTGGCCTAGGGGAACCTTGACAATCACTTGCTGTTGACACAGCTTTTGAATTGCATCTAATACCACTCCCCTCTCTGGGGAAGAAGATGGCAAGGCCGACTTGAGAAATCGGCGAGGGGGCACCTCTTCGAACTCCAGTTTATAACCTTGGGATACAATTTCTAACGGCCAAGGATCCATACCCGATAGGACCCAGACTTAGCTGAAGAGTCGAAGACGTGCCCCCACCGGTGCGGACTCCCTCCGTGGAGCCCCAGCGTCATGCGGTGGATTTAGCAGAGGCCAGGGAGGACTTCTGCTCCTGGGAACTTGCCGAAGCAGGTGTTCTCTTACCTCTACCCTTACCTCTGGTGAGGAAAGAGGAACCCCGACCTCTTCTGGACTTATGCGACCGAAAGGACTGCATCTAATATTGTGGGGTTTTCTTGTGCTGTGGGGGAAAAGGCAAAAATGTAGATTTACCATCGGTAGCTGTGGAAACCAGGTCCACTAGACAATCCCCAAACAAAACCTCACCCTTGTAAGGTAAAACCTCCATATGCTTTTTTGAGTTGGCATCACCCGACCATTGGCGGGTCCACAGAGCTCGCCTTGCCGAAATTGCCATGGCATTGGCCCTGGAACCAAGCAGCCCCACGTCTCTTTGAGCGTCTCTCATATACAAGACTGCGTCCTTAATGTGGCCTAAAGTCAGGACAACAATATCCTTGTCCAGGGTATCCATGACAGCCAACAAGATATCTGTCCATGCTGCAACAGCGCTACAGACCCATGCCGATGCTATTGCCGGCCTGAGAAAAGCCCGTGTATGTGCATAGATTTTAAGGTAGTTTCCTGTCTACGATCAGCAGGATCCTTAAGGGCCGCGGTGTCTGGAGATGGTAGCGCCACTTTACTAGACTTACGCGTTAATGCCTTGTCCACCCTGGGCAAGGATTCCCAACGTACCCTGTCCTTTGCAGGGAAAGGATACGCCATAAGGATCCTTTTGTCTGGAGTTTCCCAAGCTTTTTCAAATAATTCGTTCAGTTCATGAGATGGAGGAAACGTTACCTCAGGTTTCTTCCCCTTAAACATGTGTACCCTTGTGTCAGGGACAGAGGGGTCATCTGTAATATGCAAAACATCTTTTATTGCCACAATCATATAATGAATACTCTTGGTCACCTTAGGGTGCAACCTTGCCTCATCATAGACGACACTGGAATCAGAATCCATGTCGGTATCAGTGTCTACTATTTGTGATAAGGGACGCTTTTGAGACCCTGACGGGCCCTGTGACTCAGCCAAATCCGCGGATTGACTCCCTGCTGTTTCCTTGGACTCAGCTTTGTGCATTCTCTTATGTAATAAGGTCACATTAGCATTTAAAATATTCCATATATCATACCAATCATGTGTCGGCATTGCCGACGGAGACACCACAATCATCTGCTCCACCTCCTCCTTGGATGAGCCTTCCGCTTCAGACATGTTGACACACGCATACCGACACTCACACACACAGGGATCTATCTGTAAGAGGACAGGTCCCCAACAAGGCCCTTTGGAGAGACAGAGGGACACCCAGCGCCACCGGACACTGGAAACAATTCCCAGATATAGCACTTTTATATTATGTCAACCGTGTAATACACTCACTGCGCCAAAATGTGCCCCCCCCCCCCTCTTTTTCAGCCCTGTATCACCGTTCTGCAGGGGAGAGTCCGGGGAAACAGCTTCTCTTCAGCACACTATGGAGAAAATGGCGCTGGTTGCTGGTTAGTGCTGTGCGACCAAGCTCCGCCCCCTCTAGTGGCAGTCTTCGGTCCCGCTCAAATTTACAATTAATGGCGGGGATAAACATATTCACTGACTCCGCAGCCTATATGTGTCTAATATGCCCAAAAAAATAAGATTTTACTCACCGGTAAATCTATTTCTCGTAGTCCGTAGTGGATGCTGGGAAATCCGTAAGGAACATGGGGAATAGCGGCTCCGCAGGAGACTGGGCACAACTAAAGAAAGCTTTAGGACTACCTGGTGTGCACTGGCTCCTCCCACTATGACCCTCCTCCAGACCTCAGTTAGGATACTGTGCCCGAAAGAGCTGACACAATAAGGAAGGATTTTGAATCCCGGGTAAGACTCATACCAGCCACACCGTATAACTCGTGATACTATACCCAGTTAACAGTATGAAATATAACTGAGCCTCTCAACAGATGGCTCATAACAATAACCCTTTAGTTAGGCAATAACTATATACAAGTATTGCAGACAATCCGCAATTGGGATGGGCGCCCAGCATCCACTACGGACTACGAGAAATAGATTTACCGGTGAGTAAAATCTTATTTTCTCTGACGTCTTAGTGGATGCTGGGAACTCCGTAACGACCATGGGGATTATACCAAAGCTCCCAAACGGGCAGGAGAGTGCGGATGACTCTGCAGCACCGAATGAGAGAACTCAAGGTCCTCCTCAGCCAGGGTATCAAATTTGTAGAATTTTGCAAACGTGTTTGACCCTGACCAAGTAGCAGCTCAGCAAAGTTGTAAAGTCGAGACCACTCGGGCAGCCACCCAAGAAGCGCCCACCTTCCTTGTGGAATGGGCTTTTACAGATTTAGGATGCGGCAGTCCAGCCGCAGAACGCGCAAGCTGAATTGTGCTAAAAATCCAGCGAGCAATAGTCTGCTTAGAAGCAGGAGCACCCAGCTTGTTGGGTGCATACAGGATAAATAGCGAGTCAGTTTTCCTGACTCCAGCCGTCCTGGAAACATAAATTTTCAAGGCCCTGAATACGTCAAGTAACTTGGAATCCTCCAAGTCCCTAGTAGCCGCAGGCACCACAATAGGTTGGTTCAAGTGAAAAGCTGATACCACCTTAGGGAGAAACTGGGGACGAGTTCTCAATTCTGCCCTATCCATATGGAAAATCAGATAAGGGCTATTGCACGACAAAGCCGCCAATTCTGACACACGCCTGGCCGAAGCCAAGGCTAATAGCATGACCACCTTCCACGTGAGATATTTTAAATCCACGGTTTTAAGTGGTTCAAACCAATGTGATTTTAGAAAATCCAACAGCACGTTGAGATCCCAAGGTGCCACTGGAGGCACAAAAGAGGGCTGAATATGCAGCACTCCCTTTACAAATGTCTGAACTTCAGGCAGTGAAGCCAGTTCTTTCTGGAAGAAAACCGACAGAGCCGAAATCTGGACCTTAATGGAACCCAATTTTAGGCCCATAGTCACTCCTGACTGTAGGAAGTGCAGAAATCGACCCAGCTGAAATTCTTCTGTTGGGGCCTACCTGGCCTCCCACCACGCAACATATTTTCGCCAAATGCGGTGATAATGGTTTGCGGTTACTTCTTTCCTAGCTTTAATCAGCGTAGGAATGACTTCCTCCGGAATGCCCTTTTCCTTCAGAATCCGGCGTTCAACCGCCATGCCGTCAAACGCAGCAAGTCTTGGAACAGACAGGGGCCCTGCTGCAGCAGTTCCTGTCTGAGCGGTAGATGCCATGGGTCCTCTGAGATCATTTCTTGAAGTTCCGGGTACCAAGTTCTTCTTGGCCAATCCGGAACAATGAGTATAGTTCTTACTCCTCTTTTCCTTATTATCCTCAGTACCTTGGGTATGAGAGGAAGAGGAGGGAACACACAAACCAACTGGTACACCCACGGTGTCACTAGAGCGTCCACAGCTATTGCCTGAGGGTCTCTCGACCTGGCGCAATATCTTTCTAGCTTTTTGTTTAGGCGGGACACCATCATGTCCACCTGCGGCCTTTCCCAACGGTTTACAATCAGTTGGAAGACTTCTGGATGAAGTCCCCACTCTCCCGGGTGTAGGTCGTGTCTGCTGAGAAAGTCTGCCTCCCAGTTGTCCACTCCCGGAATGAACACTGCTGACAGTGCTAACACATAATTTTCCGGCCATCTAACACATAATTTTCCGGCCATCGGAGAATCCTTGTGGCTTCTGCCATCGCCATCCTGCTTCTTGTGACACCCTGTCGGTTTACATGGGCGACTGCCGTGATGTTGTCTGATTGGATCAGTACCGGCTGGTTTTGAAGCAGGGCTCTTGCCTGACTTAGGGCATTGTAAATGGCCCTCAGTTCCAGAATATTTATGTGTAGGGAAGTCTCCTGACTTGACCAAAGTCCTTGGAAGTTTCTTCCCTGTGTGACTGCCCCCCAGCCTCGAAAGCTGGCATCCGTGGTCAACAGGACCCAGTCCTGTATGCCGAATCTGCGGCCCTCTTGGAGATGAGCACTCTGCAGCCACCACAGCAGAGACACCCTGGTCCTTGGAGACAGGGTTATCAGCCGATGCATCTGAAGAGTGGAACCTGCCGAATGGAATTGCTTCGTAAGAAGCTCCCATCTTTCCCAGGACTCGCGTGCAGTGATGCACCGAGACCTGTTTCAATTTCAGGAGGCCTCTGACTAGAGATGACAGCTCCTTGGCTTTCTCCTCCGGGAGAAACACTTTTTTCTGGCCTGTGTCCAGAACCATCCCCAGGAACAGTAGACGCGTCGTAGGGACCAGCTGTGACTTTGGAATATTTAGAATCCAACCGTGCTGTTGTAGCACTTCCTGAGATAGTGCTACCCCGACCAACAACTGCTCTCTGGATCTCGCCTTTATTAGGAGAACGTCCAAGTATGGGATAATTAAAACTCCCTTTTTTTGAAGGAGTATCATAATTTCGGCCATTACCTTGGTAAATATCCTCAGTGCCGTGGACAGCCCGAACGGCAACGTCTGGAATTGGTAATGACAATCCTGTACCACAAATCTGAGGTACTCCTGGTGAGGATGGTAAATGGGGACATGCAGGTAAGCATCCTTGATGTCCAGCGATACCATGTAATCCCCCTCGTCCAGGCTTGCAATAACCGCCCTGAGCGATTCCATCTTGAACTTGAATTTTTTTATATATGTGTTCAAGGATTTCAAATTTAAAATGGGTCTCACCGAACCGTCCGGTTTCGGTACCACAAACATTGTGGAATAGTAACCCCGTCCTTGTTGAAGGAGGGGCACCTTGACTATCACCTGCTGGGAATACAGCTTGTGAATTGCCTCTAGCACAGCGTCCCTGCCTGAGGGAGTTGTTGGCAAGGCAGATGAGGAAACGGCGGGGGGGAGACGTTTCGAATTCCAGCTTGTACCCCTGAGATACTACTTGTAGAATCCAGGGATCCACCTGTGAGCGTGCCCACTGATTGCTGAAATTTTTGAGCCGGCTCCGCACCGTACCTGGCTCTGCCTGTGGAGCCCCACCGTCATGTGGTGGCTTTGGAGGAAGCGGGAGAGGACTTTTGTTCCTGGGAACTGGCTGTATGCTGCAGCTTTTTCCCCCTACCTCTGCCTCTGGGCAGAAAGGAAGCTCCTTTTCCCCGCTTGCTCTTCTGGGGCCGAAAGGACTGTGCCTGATAATATGGTGCTTTCTTTGGCTGTGAGTGAATATGGGGTAAAAATGCTGACTTCCCAGCTGTTGCTGTGGAAACTAGGTCCGAGAAACCGTCCCCAAATAACTCATCACCCTTGTAAGGCAATACTTCCATGTGCCTTTTAGAATCTGCATCCCCTGTCCACTGCCGAGTCCATAACCCTCTCCTGCAGAAATGGACATTGCACTTATTTTAGATGCCAGCCAGCAAATATCCCTCTGTGCATCTCTCATGTATAAGACTGCGTCTTTTATATGCTCTACGGTTAGCAATATGGTGTCCCTGTCAAGGGTGTCAATATTTTCCACAGGGAATCTGACCACGCAGCTGCAGCACTGCACATCCATGCTGAAGCAATAGCTGGTCTCAGTATAATAGCTGAGTGTGTATATACAGACTTCAGGATAGCCTCCTGCTACCTATCAGCAGGCTCCTTTAGGGCGGTTGTATCCGGAGACGGTAGTGCCACCTTCTTTGACAAGCGTGTGAGTGCTTTATCCACCCTAGGGGGTGTTTCACAACGTGACCTATCCTCTGGCGGGAAAGGGTACGCCATTAGTAATATTTTAGAAATTACCAGTTTCTTATCAGGGGAAGCCCACGCTTCTTCACACACTTCATTTAATTCATCAGAAGGGGAAAAAACCACTGGTAGCTTTTTCTCCCCAAACATAATACCCTTTTTAGTGGTACCTGGTGTAAGATCAGAAATGTGCAACACATTTTTCATTGCCTCAATCATGTAACGAGTGGCCCTATTGGACATTAGATTAGTCTCATCGTCGTCGACACTGGTATCAGTATCCGTGTCGACATCTGTGTCTGCCATCTGAGGTAGCGGGCGTTTTAGAGCCCTTGATGGCCTTTGAGACGCCTGGGCAGGCACGAGCTGAGAAGCCGGCTGTCCCGCATTTGGCATGTCGTCAAATTTTATATGTAAGGCGTTGACACTTTCACGTAATTCCTTCCACAAATCCATCCACTCAGGTGTCTGCCCCGCAGGGGGTGACATCACATTTATAGGCATCAGCTCCGCCTCCACATAAGCCTCCTCGTCAAACATGTCGACACAGCCGTACCGACACACCGCACACACAGGGAATGCTCTGACTGAGGACAGGACCCCACAAAGGACTCTGGGGAGACAGAGAGAGTATGCCAGCACACACCAGAGCGCTATACAATACAGGGACTAACAATTATATCCCCTTATAGCTGCTATATAGTTATGCTGCGCCTAAATTTAGTGCCCCCCCTCTCTTTTTTACCCTTATGTAGTTGTAACTGCAGGGGAGAGCCTGGGAGCGATCCTTCCAGCAGAGCTGTGAGGGAGAAATGGCGCCAGTGTGCTGAGGGAGATAGCCCCGCCCCTTTTTCGGCGGACTTCTCCAACTTTTTCTGTAACCCTGGCAGGGGTATTTTTACACCTATATAGCCTCTGGGACTATATATGGTGTAGATTTGCCAGTCAAGGTGTCTAATATTCCCCTCAGGGCGCCCCCCCCCGGCGCCATGCACCCATCAGTGAACAGAGTGTGAGGTGTGCATGAGGAGCAATGGCGCACAGCTGCAGTGCTGTGCGCTACCTTGAAGAAGTCTTCTGCCCCGATTTTCCAGACTCTTCTTGCTTCTGGCTCTGTAAGGGGGACGGCGGCGCGGCTCTGGGACCGAACGATCGAGGTCGGGTCCTGTGTTCGATCCCTCTAGAGCTAATGTTGTCCAGTAGCCTAAGAAGCCCAAGCTAGCTGCAAGCAGGTAGGTTCGCTTCTTTCCCCTTAGTTCCTCATAGCAGTGAGTCTGTTGCCAGCAGGTCTCACTGTAAAATAAAAAAACTAAAATATACTTTCTTTCTAGGAGCTCAGGAGAGCCCCTAGTGTGCATCCAGCTCAGCCGGGCACAAGATTCTAACTGAGGTCTGGAGGAGGGTCATAGTGGGAGGAGCCAGTGCACACTAGGTAGTCCTAAAGCTTTCTGCAGTTGTGCCCAGTCTCCTGCGGAGCCGCTATTCCCCATGGTCCTTACAGAGTTCCCAGTATCCACTAGGACGTCAGAGAAAGTATATATTGCTGGCCAGGGCGCCCTGCACCCATCAGTGCCTGCCTTGTGTGTAACATGCGGGAGCAATGGCACACAGCGTTACCGCTGCGCGCTTACCTCAGTGAAGATCAAAAGTCTTCTGACGCCTGAGACATCTTCTTTTTTTCTTATACTCACCCGGCTTCTATCTTCCGGCTCTGCGAGGACGGCGGCGCGGCTCTGAGACGAACGGCAGGGGGAGACCTGCGTTCCGATCCCTCTGGAGCTAATGGTGTCCAGTAGCCTAAGAAGCAGAGCCTATCATTTAAGTAGGTCTGTTTCTCTCTCCTCAGTCCCACGATGCAGGGAGCCTGCTGCCAGCAGTGCTCCCTGAAAATAATAAACCTAATAAAATTCTTTTATCAGAGAAACTCAGTAGAGCTCCCCTGTAGAGCACCCATTCTCCCTGGGCACAGAATCTAACTGAGGTCTGGAGGAGGGGCATAGAGGGAGGAGCCAGTGCACACCCATACTAAAAGTTCTTTAGGGTGCACATATCTCCTGCGGAGCCCGTCTATACCCCATGGTCCTTACAGAGTCCCCAGCATCCTCTAGGACGTAAGAGAAATAAAAGCTATACATCTATAATTAGATGCAAACAAAAGCTTTTATTATGAAATCATACAGGGGAGTATCTGCACCATATAGATGTAACATACAACAAACCACTGCAGATGGAACCCGGGTGACTAATGCACATGATAATGTACAGGGTATATTTGGATAGGATCTTGTATCTGAAAACAATCAACACTCCTTATCAAGATGAGTGTCTGCAACAAGTTAGGCAAACTAGAAGTGAAAACACGTTCCAATGGCCGCTATACTCTCGTGCAGCAATACAGATTGTGGAAACTGGTATTAGACATTTACACAATGCACAAGATACAAAATAAACAGCAGAAAAAAGACCTAAGTATTTGGAATGTTTTATTTAGGAACTAAATAGAGTTACATTAATGAAAAGCGTGAGTAACAGTCATCAGTCTGCTTGTGAAGGTCTCTAGATTGGAGGCCTCTTGGACTGTGCAAGGCAGTGAGTTCCATGGTCAGGGCTGCAAAGCTAAACGTTCAACCCTTAAATGAATGACA
Organism: Pseudophryne corroboree; assembly: GCF_028390025.1. Lineage (NCBI taxonomy): Eukaryota > Metazoa > Chordata > Amphibia > Anura > Myobatrachidae > Pseudophryne > Pseudophryne corroboree. Next base: position 2,654,383 of record NW_026967541.1, read on the forward strand.
GAGGATTCTTGGTACTGCTGGTAACAGTCCTTCATCTTTAGAAGTAAGCAAGCGGGGCAGTAAGGAGGCAGAAGCTGCTTCTAGTACCTTGGACCATGTAATGCTGGGCTGGCATCATCAACCCCTGGCGCTCAGCTAGACAACCATTTAGGATTGGTATTAGGTTCTCAGTACATGGAGCAAAAAGCAGGTCATCAGCATAGCAGTGGTAGACCAGGCCATGATGTCTGATTATATCACCCAGTGGTAGCATGTATATTTTATAAAGCATAGGAGATAGGATTGACCCTTGAGGAACATGCACGACAGTGATAATTATACTCCAGAAGATTTAAATGGTTCCGTGCTTGGGTAATGTCTAATATGTTCAACAAGAGCAGATTTATTTATCTCTCAGCATGAAAATCTATTCTCACTTGTGAAATCGCTGATGTTTAACAAGAACTGATTTCCATGCAAAACATTTCCCACACTCAGAACAGGAGTACGGCTTCTCACCTGTGTGACTTCTCTGATGTGGAACAAGATGTGATTTCTGTGTGAAACATTTCCCACACTCAGAACAGGAATATGGCTTCTCACCTGTGTGACTTTTCTGATGTTTAACAAGACATGATTTCGATGCAAAACATTTCCCACACTGAGAACAGGAATATGGCTTCTCACCTGTGTGATTCCTCTGATGTGTAACAAGATTTGATTTCAATGCAAAACATTTCCCACACTCAGAACAGAAGTACGGCTTCTCACCTGTGTGACTTCTCTGATGTGGAACAAGATGTGATTTCTGTGTGAAACATTTCCCACACTCAGAACAGGAATATGGCTTCTCACCTGTGTGACTTCTCTGATGTGTAACAAGATCTGATTTACGTGGAAAACATTTCCCACACTCAGCACAGGTATATGGCTTCTCACCTGTGTGACTTTTCTGATGTATAACAAGACCTGATTTCAATGCAAAACATTTCCCACACTCAGCACAGGAATATGGCTTCTCACCTGTGTGACTTTTCTGATGTGTAACAAGATTTGATTTATATGCAAAACATTTCCCACACTCAGAACAGGAATATGGCTCCTCACCTGTGTGACTCTTCTGATGTGTAACAAGATTTGATTTATATGCAAAACATTTCCCACACTCAGAACAGGAATATGGCTTCTCACCTCTGTGACTTTTCTGATGTATAACAAGATATGATTTCGATGCAAAACATTTCCCACACTGAGAACAGGAAAATGGCTTCTCACCTGTGTGACTCCTCTGATGTGTAACAAGATTTGATTTCGATGCAAAACATTTCCCACACTCAGAACAGAAGTACGGCTTCTCATCTGTGTGACTTCTCTGATGTGTAACAAGATTTGATTTCCATGCAAAACATTTCCCACACTCAGAACAGGAATATGGCTTCTTACCTGTGTGACTTCTCTGATGTGTAGCAAGTTCTGATTTCCGTGGAAAACATTTCCTACACTCAGAACAGGAATATGACTTTTCACCTGTGTGACTTCTCTGATGTGTAACAAGAGCTGATTTGTGTGTAAAACATTTCCCACACTCAGAACATGGAAATGGCCTCTCACCTGCCTTAGCTGGCTGATGGGTAATACGCTTTGTGTTCTGTGTAAAACATTTGGCATCTATAGAACACGGAAACTCTGTATCTACTGTCAGAGCTGTAACAGATGCACCAATATCAGAGTGATCAGGAGAACATTTCCCAGGATCAGGGGGATCAGCTGATAGAGCTGGATGTTTAATTGCGGTAATGGGGTTAGCTCCTGGAGAATCCTGTCTACTGTCATCTTTTATGTCACAATCCGGGGATAACATTAGATGTCCTTCTGTGATATTCCTCCTTGTGTGTCCATCTGCTGGAAATAAAATACATTAAAATATAAAATGACCCAGGGTGTTACAGATTACAATATATAATTCTATAACTGACATTTTTTTTACCTGTAATCATTAAAAAACAAAAAAGCTAGGATGCTTAGACTGGAGCTTGATCATGTGGGATTACTAGAGGTGACACAGACGCTTGTGTGGGATTACTAGAGGTGACACGGACGCTTGTGTGGGATAACTAGAGGTGACATGGACGCTCACGTGGGATTACTAGAGGTGACATGGACGCTCACGTGGGATTACTAGAGGTGACATGGACGCTCATGCGGGATTACTAGAGGTGACACGGACGCTCATGTGGGATTACTAGAGGTGACGCTTCTCTGAATCTACCTCCTCTTCGCTACCTCTTTCAGTTGGAGTACCGCAAGGCTCAGTCTTGGGTCCTCTGCTTTTCTCTATCTATACCTCATCTCTTGGCAAACTAATCAGCTCTTTTGGTTTTCAGTATCATCTGTACGCAGATGATACTCAAATCTACCTATCCTCCCCTGACTTGTCCCTATCTGTACTGGACCGTGTCACTGAATGCCTTTCTGACATCTCATCCTGGATGACATCTCGCCACCTCAAACTTAATATTTCAAAGACAGAGTTAATTATATTTCCACCGGCCAATAGTAGGTACCATCCTGATATCTCTATCACTGTTGAAAACTTGACTATCAACCCTACCCCACAAGCTCGCTGCCTAGGTGTCATCCTTGACTCTGATCTGTCCTTTGTTCCCCACATTCAATCTGTCTCAAGATCATGTTACATGAATCTAAAAAACATATCCAAAATACGACCATACCTTACACAAGACACTGCTAAAACTCTAATCCACGCTCTCATTATCTCCCGCATTGATTATTGCAATAGTCTCCTAACTGGTCTTCCCAAAACAAGACTCTCACCACTACAATCCATTCTGAATGCAGCGGCGAGGCTTATCTTCCTCGCTAGACGTTCATCGTCTGCAGATCCACTCTGTCAGTCCCTCCATTGGATACCTGTACTCTACCACATTCAATATAAAAATAAGAATTTACTCACCGGTAATTCTATTTCTCGTAGTCCGTAGTGGATGCTGGGGACTCCGTCAGGACCATGGGGATAGCGGCTCCGCAGGAGACAGGGCACAAAAATTAAAAGTTTGACCACTAGGTGGTGTGCACTGGCCCCTCCCCCTATGACCCTCCTCCAAGCCTCAGTTAGGATACTGTGCCCGGACGAGCGTACACAATAAGGAAGGATTTTGAATCCCGGGTAAGACTCATACCAGCCACACCAATCACACTGTACAACTTGTGATCTGAACCCAGTTAACAGCATGATAACAGAGGAGCCTCTGAAAAGATGGCTCACAACAATAATAACCCGATTTTTGTAACAATAACTATGTACAAGTATTGCAGGCAATCCGCACTTGGGATGGGCGCCCAGCATCCACTACGGACTATGAGAAATAGAATTACCGGTGAGTAAATTCTTATTTTCTCTGATGTCCTAAGTGGATGCTGGGGACTCCGTCAGGACCATGGGGATTATACCAAAGCTCCCAAACGGGCGGGAGAGTGCGGATGACTCTGCAGCACCGAATGAGAGAACTCCAGGTCCTCCTTAGCCAGGGTATCAAATTTGTAGAATTTTACTAACGTGTTCTCCCCTGACCACGTAGCTGCTCGGCAGAGTTGTAATGCCGAGACCCCTCGGGCAGCCGCCCAAGATGAGCCCACCTTCCTTGTGGAGTGGGCATTTACAGATTTAGGCTGTGGCAGGCCTGCCACAGAATGCGCAAGTTGAATTGTGCTACAAATCCAACGAGCAATCGTCTGCTTAGACGCAGGAGCACCCAGCTTGTTGGGTGCATACAGTATAAACAGCGAGTCAGACTTTCTGACTCCAGCCGTCCTTGAAATATATATTTTTAAGGCTCTGACAACGTCCAACAACTTGGAGTCCTCCAAGTCGCTAGTAGCCGCAGGCACCACAATAGGTTGGTTCAGGTGAAACGCTGAAACCACCTTAGGGAGAAACTGAGGACGCGTCCGCAGTTCTGCCCTGTCCGAATGGAAAATCAGATATGGGCTTTTGTACGATAAAGCCGCCAACTCTGACACTCTCCTGGCCGAAGCCAGGACCAGTAGCATGGTCACTTTCCATGTAAGATATTTCAAATCCACCGATTTGAGTGGCTGAAACCAATGGGATTTGAGGAATTCTAAAACTACGTTGAGATCCCACGGTGCCACTGGAGGCATAACCGGGGGCTGTATATGTAGTACTCCTTTGACAAAAGTTTGGACTTCAGGAACTGAAGCCAATTCTTTCTGGAAGAAAATCGACAGGGCCGAAATTTGAACCCTAATGGACCCCAATTTGAGGCCCATAGACAATCCTGTTTGCAGGAAATGTAGGAATCGACCCAGTTGAAATTCCTCCGTCGGGGACCTCCTGGCCTCACACCATGCAACATATTTTCTCCAAATGCGGTGATAATGCTGTGCGGTCACTTCCTTCCTGGCTTTAATCAGGGTAGGGATGACTTCCTCTGGAATGCCTTTTTCCTTCAGGATCCGGCGTTCAACCGCCATGCCGTCAAACGCAGCCGCGGTAAGTCTTGGAATAGACAAGGTCCCTGCTGAAGCAGGTCCCTTCTTAGAGGTAGGGGCCATGGATCTTCCGTGAGCATCTCCTGAAGTTCGGGGTACCAAGTCCTTCTTGGCCAATCCGGAGCCACGAGTATCGTTCTTACTCCTCTTATATTTATGTGAAGAGACGTCTCCAGGCTTGACCACACGCCCTGGAAGTTTCTTCCCTGTGTGACCGCTCCCCAGCCTCTCAGGCTGGCATCCGTGGTCACCAGGACCCAGTCCTGTATGCCGAATCAGCGGCCCTCTATCAGATGAGCACTCTGCAACCACCATAGCAGAGACACCCTTGTCCTTGGAGACAGGGTTATCCGCTGATGCATTTGCAGATGCGACCCGGACCATTTGTCCAGCAGATCCCACTGAAAAATTTGTGCATGGAATCTGCCGAATGGAATTTCTTCGTAAGAAGCCACCATTTTCCCCAGGACTCTTGTGCATTGATGCACAGACACTTTTCCTGGTTTTAGGAGGTTCCTGACAAGTTCGGATAACTCCCTGGCTTTCTCCTCCGGAAGAAACACCTTTTTCTGAACAGTGTCCAGAATCATCCCTAGGAACAGCAGACGTGTCGTCGGGATCAGCTGGGATTTTGGAAAATTCAGAATCCACCCGTGCTGTTGTAGCACTACTTGGGTTAGTGCTACACCGACCTCTAGCTGTTCTCTGGACCTTGCCCTTATCAGGAGATCGTCCAAGTAAGGAATAATTAATACGCCTTTTCTTCGAAGAAGAATCATCATTTCGGCCATTACCTTGGTAAAGACCCGGGGTGCCGTGGACAATCCAAACGGCAGCGTCTGAAACTGATAATGACAGTTTTGTACCACGAACCTGAGGTACCCTTGGTGTGAAGGGCAAATTGGGACATGGAGGTAAGCATCCTTGATGTCCAAGGACACCATAAAGTCCCCTTCTTCCAGATTTGCTATCACTGCTCTGAGTGACTCCATCTTGAACTTGAACTTTTGTATGTACATGTTCAAAGACTTCAGATTTAGAATAGGTCTTACCGAGCCGTCCGGCTTCGGTACCACAAACAGTGTGGAATAATACCTCTTTCCCTGTTGTAAAAGGGGTACCTTGACTATCACCTGCTGAGAATGCAGCTTGTGAATGGATTCCAATACCGTCGCCCTGTCGGAGGGAGACGTTGGTAAAGCAGACTTCAGGAACCGGCGAGGGGGAGACGTCTCGAATTCCAACCTGTAACCCTGAGATACTACCTGCAGGATCCAAGGGTCCACTTGCGAGTGAGCCCACTGCGCGCTGAAATTCTTGAGGCGACCCCCCACCGCACCTGAGTCCGCTTGTAAGGTCCCAGCGTCATGCTGAGGACTTTGCAGAAGCGGGGGAGGGCTTCTGCTCCTGGGAGGGAGCTGCTTGCTGCAGTCTCTTACCCTTTCCTTTGCCTCGGGGCAGATATGAATGTCCTTTTGCCCGCTTATTCTTATGGGAACGAAAGGACTGCGGCTGAAAAGACGGTGTCTTTTTCTGCTGGGAGGTGACCTGAGGTAAAAAGGTGGATTTTCCGGCTGTTGCCGTGGCCACCAAGTCCGATAGACCGACCCCAAATAACTCCTCCCCTTTATACGGCAATACTTCCATATGCCGTTTGGAATCCGCATCGCCTGACCACTGTCGCGTCCATAAACTTCTTCTGCCAGAAATGGACAGCGCACTTACCCTTGATGCCAGAGTGCAAATATCCCTCTGTGCATCTCGCATATAAAGAAATGCATCCTTTAAATGCTCTATAGTCAATAAAATATTGTCCCTATCCAGGGTATCAATATTTTCAGTCAGTGACTCCGACCAAGCCACCCCAGCACTGCACATCCATGCTGATTCGATAGCTGGTCGCAGTAAAACACCAGTATGTGTGTATATACTTTTTAGGGTATTTTCCAGCCTCCTATCAGCTGGGTCTTTGAGGGCGGCCGTTTCAGGAGACGGTAACGCCACTTGTTTTGATAAGCGTGTGAGCGCCTTATCTACCCTAGGGGGTGTTTCCCAGCGCGCCCTAACCTCTGGCGGGAAAGGGTATAATGCCAATAACTTCTTTGAAATTAGCAGTTTTTTATCGGGGGTAACCCACGCTTCATCACACACTTCATTCAATTCATCTGATTCAGGAAAAACTACAGGTAGTTTTTTCACACCCCACATAATACCCCTTTTTGTGGTACTTGCAGCATCAGATATATGCAAAGCCTCCTTCATTGCCGTGATCATATAACGTGTGGCCCTACTGGAAAATACGTTTGTTTCTTCACCGTCGACACTGGAGTCAGTGTCCGTGTCGGTGTCGACCGACTGAGGTAATGGGCGTTTTACAGCCCCTGACGGTGTTTGAGACGCCTGGACAGGCACCAATTGGTTTGCCGGCCGTCTCATGTCGTCAACCGACTTTTGCAGCGTGCTGACACTATCACGTAATTCCATAAACAAAGCCATCCATTCCGGTGTCGACTCCCTAGGGGGTGACATCACCATTACAGGCAATTGCTCCGCCTCCACGCCAACATCGTCCTCATACATGTCGACACACACGTACCGACACACAGCAGACACACAGGGAATGCTCTGATAGAAGACAGGACCCCACTAGCCCTTTGGGGAGACAGAGGGAGAGTTTGCCAGCACACACCCAAGCGCTATAATATACAGGGACAACCTTAATATAAGTGTGTTCCCTTTATAGCTGCTTAAATATAATTATCGCCAAAAGTGCCCCCCCTCTCTGATTTTACCCTGTTTCTGTAGTGCAGTGCAGGGGAAAGCCTGGGAGCCTTCCTACCAGCGGAGCTGTGTGGGAAAAATGGCGCTGTGTGCTGAGGAGATAGGCCCCACGCCCCCTTTTCGGCGGGCTCTTCTCCCGGTTTTTTCTGGATTCCTGGCAGGGGTTAAATACATCCATATAGCCCAGGGGCTATATGTAATGTATTTTTAGCCAGCTTAGGTATCTACATTGCTGCCCAGGGCGCCCCCCCCAGCGCCCTGCACCCTCAGTGACCGCTGGTGTGAAGTGTGCTGAGAGCAATGGCGCACAGCTGCAGTGCTGTGTGCTACCTTAAGAAGACTGGGAAGTCTTCAGCCGCCGATTCCTGGACCTCTTCTGTCTTCAGCATCTGCAAGGGGGCCGGCGGCGCGGCTCCGGTGACCCATCCAGGCTGTACCTGTGATCGTCCCTCTGGAGCTAGTGTCCAGTAGCCTAAGAAGCCAATCCATCCTGCACGCAGGTGAGTTCACTTCTTCTCCCCTAAGTCCCGCGTTGCAGTGAGCCCGTTGCCAGCAGGACTCACTGAAAATAAAAAACCTAACATAGGAGAGCCACCTAGATTGCACCCTGCTCGGTCGGGCACAAAAACCTAACTGAGGCTTGGAGGAGGGTCATAGGGGGAGGAGCCAGTGCACACCACCTAGTGGTCAAACTTTTAATTTTTGTGCCCTGTCTCCTGCGGAGCCGCTATCCCCATGGTCCTGACGGAGTCCCCAGCATCCACTTAGGACGTCAGAGAAATACTTTTACTCACACACAAGGCCATTAACCAAACTACACCAACGTACATCACTTCGCTTATCACAAAATATCTCCCAACCCGACCTCTGCGCTCTTCACAAGACCTGCGTCTCTCATCCACACTCATTACTCGCTCCCACTCACGACTGCAGGACTTTCATCAGGCTGCACCCACTCTGTGGAATGCCCTACCACGCACAATAAGACTCTCCTCTAGTCTCCAAACCTTCAAGCGTTCCCTCAAAACTCACCTCTTTAGGCAAGCGTATCAAATTCCTGAACCGCCCAGATAACTTTCATAAACCTTCCTATCAAATTACATCCACTCTGTACAGTCCACACATATCCTCACATGTCTTCTCATTCTATGCAATAGATAGCACCTTTCCTTTTGTACATATGCCTATTTCCCTATAGATTGTAAGCTTGCGAGCAGGGCCTTCCTACCTCTATGACTGTTATCACCCAGTTTGTTATTATTTCAAATTGTAAAGCGCAACGGAATTTGCTGCGCTATATAAGAAACTGTTAATAAATAAATAAATAAATAAATAGGTGACACGGACGCTCATGTGGGATTACTAGAGGTGACATGGGCACTCATGTGGGATTACTAGAGGCGACATGGATGCTCATGTCTGATTACTAGATGTGACATGGACGCTCATGTGGGATTACTAGAGGTGACATGGACGCTCATGTGGGATTACTAGATGTGACATGGACGCTCATGTGGGATTACTAGATGTGACATGGATGCTCATGTGGGATTACTAGAGGTGACATGGACGCTCATGTCTGATTACTAGATGTGACATGGATGCTCATGTGGGATTACTAGAGGTGACATGGACGCTCATGTCTGATTACTAGATGTGACATGGATGCTCATGAGGGATTACTAGAGGTGACATGGACGCTCATGTGGGATTACTAGAGGTGACATGGATGCTCATGTGAGATTATTAGAGGTGACATGGATGCTCATGTGAGATTATTAGAGGTGACATGGACGCTCATTTGGGATTACTAGAGGTGACATGGACTGTCATGTGGGATTACTAGAGGTGACACGGACGCTTGTGTGGGATGACTAGAGGTGACATGGACGCTCATGTGGGATTACTAGAGGTGACATGGACGCTCATGTGGGATTACTAGAGGTGACATGGACGCTCATGTGGGATTACTAGAAGTGACATGGACGTTCATGTGGGATGACTAGAGGTGACATGGACAATCATGTGGGATTACTGGAGGTGACATGGACGCTCATGTGGGATAACTGGAGGTGACATGGACGCTCGTGTGGGATTACTAGAGGTGACATGGACGGTCATGTGGGATTACTGGAGGTGACATGGACGCTCATGTGGGATTACTAGAGGTGACATGGACGCTCATGTGGGATTACTAGAGGTGACATGGACGCTCGTGTGAGATTACTAGAGGTGACATGGATGCTCATGTGGGATTACTAGAGGTGACAAGGATGCTCATGTGGGATTACTAGAGGTGACATGGACGCTCATGTGGGATTACTAGAGGTGACATGGACGCTCATGTGGGATTACTGGAGGTGACATGGGCTTTGCAATAATAAAACAGCAAAGAAGAGAAAGTGCTGTCCTGCTTGTGCACTAATATATAACCTTTATTAAGTACAGTAAAGTATGTAAGATAAATCAGTGATATATAAAACACAAAAGTAAATGTATAAAGGTGAATAAAGTAATAAAAAAACAAGTGTATTTGTAGTTAAACAGCGGCATATATATTATATTGGGCGATAATTGATTCAGTGCTGGTAATCCTGGTCAGTAAGAATATATTAATATATTACACCCATACGAGGATGGGATAAATTACACATTCAATAATATTGTGGCAGAGTTTCCTCCAGCGGTAATCTCAATGTAACATCATACTGTATGTATAAACATTTTATGGGGGGGGAATCAGTTAATCGCAAAAAATTCCCTATCCATTTAGCCGCAAATAGTGGTGAAAATTCTCCATAGGTTTTACTGCAAGTTTTTTTATTTTGCGCACAAATGTCTGCGCACTGAGCAGTTGTGCGGTGTTAGGAGGAACTCGTATAAAAAGCCTTTTTAAATGTTTCCTACTGTATTGTCTTACTGACCTATAGTTTCCTACTGTATTGTGTTTCTGACCTATAGTTTCTTACTGTATTGTCTTACTGACCTATAGTTTCTTACTGTATTGTCTTACTGACCTATAGTTTTTTACTATATTGTGTTTCTGACCTATTGTTTCTTACTGTTTTGTCTTACTGACCTATAGTTTCCTACTGTATTGTCTTACTGACCTATAGTTTCTTACTGTATTGTCTTACTGACCTATAGCTTCTTACTGTATTGTCTTACTGACCTATAGTTTCCTACTGTATTGTCTTACTGACCTATAGTTTCCTACTGTATTGTCTTACTGACCTATAGTTTCTTACTGTATTGTCTTACTGACCTTCAGTTTCCTACTGTATTGTCTTACTGACCTATAGTTTCTTCTGTATTGTCTTACTGACCTAGAGTTTCCTTCTGTATTGTCTTACTTACCTAGAGTTTCCTTCTGTATTGTCTTACTGACCTATAGTTTCTTACTGTATTGTCTTACTGACCTATAGTTTCTTCTGTATTGTGTTACTGACCTAGAGTTTCCTTCTGTATTGTCTTACTGACCTATAGTTTCCTTCTGTATTGTCTTACTGACCTATAGTTTCCTACTGTATTGTCTTACTGACCTATAGTTTCTTAATGTATAGTCTTACTGACCTATAGTTTCCAGGAGAAAAAAAGAAGAATGTGAAATGCCCTATAGTGGTGCACAGAATCTTATACTAAAATATAACTTTTATTGAAATATATATTAAGACCAGCGAATATTAAAAGGAAAGTTGCATAGTGTAAATAGAGAAGAAATCGTGTTTTAAAATGAAAATGCTGCGCACTAGAGGTCACCAGATTCGCTCATATATTGCTTACAAAATCTATAGATGGTCAAGAGTAGAGTTCTCAAACTTGGTCCTCGTGGGCCCACACACAGTGCATGTTTTGCAGGTAACCCAGCAGGTGCACAGGTGTATTAATTACTCACTGACACATTTTTAAAGGTCCACAGGTGGAGGTAATATTTCACTTGTGATGCTGTGAGGAGACCTGCAAAACATGCACTGTGTGCGCCCCCGAGGACCGAGTTTGAGAACCTCTGGTCAAGAGTGTATCAGAAATATTTCATATGTGTTATATTTCACATATTAGACAACTAAGAAGGCTCCAAGAATAGGTGTCCCACAATTATATATATTCCTTCCCAGGATTCCAAATATAGGAGCGTTGAAGCCAGATTCCAGATGTCACCATATATAACGCTAATGGTTTGCTATATGTCATGCTGAAATATCTCTCAATAAACTAATCAAAATACTAAATGTGTACTGTGTCTCTCTATATCTCAGAGTTAATATACAAGCTCTGTTATAAGGTCTCAATAACACCTGTGTGTTCCAGTGGCGTGCAGTGAGGTCAGTGGCTGGTGAGGCATGCCCACTAAAGCCACCGCTATGGCCGCTGCCAGAGGCGAGATTAGACCTCATGGAGCCCTAAGCAACACACGGATTTGGGGCCCCATTCCTCGTACAATCCATAGCACTATATCATGTAATCACCGCCCCTGGCTGTGCCTGCTGTGCTTGTGTCTCCTTCTACCTGCACTACAGCAGTAGGGGGCAGATTCTGGAGCCTCCTTTTGGGCAGCATGGGGACAGACTCTGCTCTCCTCCATTCTCCTCCAGCAGCAGCAGGTCTCCCAACAGCTGCGCTGCTGCTTGTGATGGAGGCTGGAGACAAGCAGTCATCCCTGGCCAGCAGTACCAGTCTAGGAATGGGCTCTACCTGGCGCAGTTTAAGAACAGGCTGCAGGCAGGGAGGGTTGGGGGGGTTGTTGGGATCCTGCACATCGGGATGACGCTGTCGGTATTCTGACCGTCGTTATCTCAAGTGCCAGGATTCTGATACCATCCCTCACAGTGGTCGAAGTGGAATTTTGAAGTTGGGATATGGAAAAGTGAAGGTTGCAATTATGTGCGCGCCGAAGGCGCATGCGCTCCGGATAAGGCGGCGTGGCCACTCACAAAGGGCGCGTGTCCTTCCATGTAGTTTACCACACCATATACCCCACAATAGTAGAACCCCTTATACTGTCTAGTACTGGTGCCCATTTCACATTATACCACACAGTATATGCGGAAATTTACACTGTAGCACACAGAATGAGCCAAAATTCTTATTGTAGCACACAGAATGAGACGAAATTCACCTTGTACGACACAGAATGATCCGACATTCACACTGTAGCTCACTGAATGAGCTGAAATACACATTGTACACACTGACTGATCCAATATTCACATTGTAGCACACTGAATGATCCAATATTCACATTGTAGCACACTGAATGAGCCGAAATTCACATTGTACACACTGACTGATCCAATATTCACATTGTAGCACACTGAATGAGCCGAAATTCACATTGTACACACTGACTGATCCAATATTCACATTGTAGCACACTGACTGATCCAATATTCACATTGTAGCACACTGACTGATCCAATATTCACATTGTACACACTGAATGATCCAATATTCACATTGTACACACTGAATGAGCCAATATTCACATTGTAGCACACTGACTGATCCAATATTCACATTGTAGCACACTGACTGATCCAATATTCACATTGTAGCACACTGACTGATCCAATATTCACATTGTAGCACACTGACTGATCCAATATTCACATTGTACACACTGAATGATCCAATATTCACATTGTACACACTGAATGAGCCGAAATTCACATTGTAGCACACTGAATGAGCTGAAATTCACATTGTAGCACACTGAATGATCCGATATTCACATTATAGCACACTGAATGAGCCGAAATTCACATTGTAGCACACTGACTGAGCTGAAATTCACATTGTAGCACACTGAATGATCCAATATTCACATTGTAGCACACTGACTGATCCAATATTCACATTGTAGCACACTGACTGATCCAATATTCACATTGTAGCACACTGACTGATCCAATATTCACATTGTAGCACACTGAATGAGCCGACATTCACATTATAGCACACTGACTGATCCAATATTCACATTGTAGCACACTGAGCCGAAATTCACATTGTAGCACACTGACTGATCCAATATTCACATTGTAGCACACTGAATGAGCCGAAATTCACATTGTAGCACACTGAATGATCCAATATTCACATTGTAGCACACTGACTGATCCAATATTCACATTGTAGCACACTGACTGATCCAATATTCACATTGTAGCACACTGAATGAGCCGAAATTCACATTGTAGCACACTGAATGATCCAATATTCACATTGTAGCACACTGACTGATCCAATATTCACATTGTAGCACACTGACTGATCCAATATTCACATTGTAGCACACTGACTGATCCAATATTCACATTGTAGCACACTGAATGAGCCGACATTCACATTATAGCACACTGAATGATCCAATATTCACATTGTAGCACACTGACTGATCCAATATTCACATTGTAGCACACTGAGCCGAAATTCACATTGTAGCACACTGACTGATCCAATATTCACATTGTAGCACACTGACTGAGCTGAAATTCACATTGTAGCACACTGAATGATCCAATATTCACATTGTAGCACACTGACTGATCCAATATTCACATTGTAGCACACTGACTGAGCTGAAATTCACATTGTAGCACACTGACTGATCCAATATTCACATTGTAGCACACTGACTGATCCAATATTCACATTGTAGCACACTGAATGATCCAATATTCACATTGTACACACTGAATGAGCCGAAATTCACATTGTAGCACACTGACTGATCCAATATTCACATTGTAGCACACTGACTGAGCTGAAATTCACATTGTAGCACACTGACTGATCCAATATTCACATTGTAGCACACTGACTGATCCAATATTCACATTGTACACACTGACTGATCCAATATTCACATTGTAGCACACTGACTGATCCAATATTCACATTGTAGCACACTGAATGAGCCGAAATTCACATTGTACACACTGACTGATCCAATATTCACATTGTAGCACACTGACTGATCCAATATTCACATTGTAGCACACTGACTGATCCAATATTCACATTGTACACACTGAATGATCCAATATTCACATTGTACACACTGAATGAGCCAATATTCACATTGTACACACTGACTGATCCAATATTCACATTGTAGCACACTGACTGATCCAATATTCACATTGTAGCACACTGACTGATCCAATATTCACATTGTAGCACACTGACTGATCCAATATTCACATTGTACACACTGAATGATCCAATATTCACATTGTACACACTGAATGAGCCGAAATTCACATTGTAGCACACTGAATGAGCTGAAATTCACATTGTAGCACACTGAATGATCCGATATTCACATTATAGCACACTGAATGAGCCGAAATTCACATTGTAGCACACTGACTGAGCTGAAATTCACATTGTAGCACACTGACTGATCCAATATTCACATTGTAGCACACTGACTGATCCAATATTCACATTGTAGCACACTGACTGATCCAATATTCACATTGTAGCACACTGAATGAGCCGAAATTCACATTGTAGCACACTGAATGATCCAATATTCACATTGTAGCACACTGACTGATCCAATATTCACATTGTAGCACACTGACTGATCCAATATTCACATTGTAGCACACTGACTGATCCAATATTCACATTGTAGCACACTGACTGATCCAATATTCACATTGTAGCACACTGAATGAGCCGACATTCACATTATAGCACATTGAATGATCCAATATTCACATTGTGGCACACTGACTGATCCAATATTCACATTGTAGCACACTGAGCCGAAATTCACATTGTAGCACACTGACTGATCCAATATTCACATTGTAGCACACTGAATGATCCAATATTCACATTGTAGCACACTGACTGATCCAATATTCACATTGTAGCACACTGACTGAGCTGAAATTCACATTGTAGCACACTGACTGATCCAATATTCACATTGTAGCACACTGACTGATCCAATATTCACATTGTAGCACACTGACTGATCCAATATTCACATTGTAGCACACTGAATGAGCCGACATTCACATTATAGCACACTGACTGATCCAATATTCACATTGTAGCACACTGAGCCGAAATTCACATTGTAGCACACTGACTGATCCAATATTCACATTGTAGCACACTGAATGAGCCGAAATTCACATTGTAGCACACTGAATGATCCAATATTCACATTGTAGCACACTGACTGATCCAATATTCACATTGTAGCACACTGACTGATCCAATATTCACATTGTAGCACACTGACTGATCCAATATTCACATTGTAGCACACTGACTGATCCAATATTCACATTGTAGCACACTGACTGATCCAATATTCACATTGTACACACTGAATGATCCAATATTCACATTGTACACACTGACTGATCCAATATTCACATTGTAGCACATTGACTGATCCAATATTCACATTGTAGCACACTGAATGATCCAATATTCACATTGTACACACTGAATGAGCCGAAATTCACATTGTAGCACACTGACTGATCCAATATTCACATTGTAGCACACTGACTGAGCTGAAATTCACATTGTAGCACACTGACTGATCCAATATTCACATTGTAGCACACTGACTGATCCAATATTCACATTGTAGCACACTGACTGATCCAATATTCACATTGTACACACTGACTGATCCAATATTCACATTGTAGCACACTGACTGATCCAATATTCACATTGTAGCACACTGAATGATCCAATATTCACATTGTACACACTGAATGAGCCGAAATTCACACTGTAGCACACTGAATGATCCAATATTCACATTATAGCACACTGAATGAGCCAAAATTCACATTGTAGCACACTGACTGAGCTGAAATTCACATTGTAGCACACTGACTGATCCAATATTCACATTGTACACACTGAATGATCCGACATTCACATTATAGCACACTAAATGAGCCAAAATTCACATTGTAGCACACTGACTGAGCTGAAATTCACATTGTAGCACACTGACTGAGCCGAAATTCACATTATAGCACACTGACTGAGCTGAAATTCACATTGTAGCACACTGACTGAGCCGAAATTCACATTGTACACACTGAATGAGCCGAAATTCACAATGTAGCACACTGAATGAGCTGAAATTCACATTGTAGCACACTGAATGAGCCGAAATTCACATTGTACACACTGAATGAGCCGAAATTCACAATGTAGCACACTGAATGAGCTGAAATTCACATTATAGCACAGTGAATGAGCTGAAATTCACATTGTAGCACACTGACTGATCCAATATTCACATTATAGCACACTGAATGAGCTGAAATTCACATTGTAGCCACTGACTGAGCCGACATTCACATTATAGCACACAGTATGAGCCGAAATTCACATTGTAGCACACTGAATGATCCAATATTCACATTGTACACACTGAATGAGCCGAAATTCACATTGTAGCACACTGAATGATCCAATATTCACATTATAGCACACTGAATGAACCAAAATTCACATTGTACACACTGAATGAGCCGAAATTCACAATGTAGCAGACTGAATGATCCAATATTCACATTATAGCACACTGAATGAGCCGAAATTCACATTGTACACACTGAATGAGCCGAAATTCACAATGTAGCACACTGAATGAGCTGAAATTCCCATTGTAGCCACTGACTGAGCCGACATTCACATTATAGCACACAGTATGAGCCGAAATTCACATTGTAGCACACTGACTGAGGCAAAATTCACATCTGGTGTATGACTAGGCTGCGATCACCCCCGTTGGTGGCTCATGTGGTCTATACATACATCACATGAGTCGTCAGCGGGGGTGAGCCCAGCAGTCTCAGCGGAGCCCTAGGCACTGCACTGAAGCTTCTCCTGGCCGACACTCAATGAGCCACCAGCGGGGGGTGAGCGCAGGATAGTGTCAGTGAAGCCCCGGGCACGGGCTGGCACTACAGCTTCCCCCAGCCGCCCAATACCCCAGAAACCAGGAGGCTGACTGTGAGCTGGGGGTGGAGCCATGGGCAGTAAATTCCTCAACCCGCGGCTCCACCCCCAGCTCACAGTCAGCCTCCTGGTCTGTTGCGTGTGCAACCACGGCGACATAATTATGTCAAGGCACCCACCAGCAAAAAGATAGATTGGCGCCACTGGGTGGGGGGAGTTTGGGAATTTACAAGCTACTCACCAGTCACCGGTGTCTGTCAATAGCGGCTGTGGTCTCTCACATATTCCCAGATGCTGCGGTCAAGCCTCGGCAACTTCTCCTGCCCTCCCTCCAGGTGATAGCCCAGCTCAGCTCAGCTGGCAAGCAAACGGCGGGCGGTAGTGAGGTGGAGGGGGGAGATGAGCAGCACTGGCAGTGAGCAGGGGGAGGGGTGGGAGTCTGTGGGGAAGATGAGCAGCGCTGGCAGTGAGCGGGGGGAGATGAGTAGCACTGGCAGTGAGCGGGGAGGGGCTGTGGGGAAGATGAACAGCACTGGCAGTGAGCGGGGGAAGATGAGCAGCGCTGGCAGTGAGCGGGGGGAGATGAGCAGCACTGGCAGTGAGCAGGGGGAGGGGTGGGAGTCTGTGGGGAAGATGAGCAGTGCTGGCAGTGAGCGGGGGGAGATGAGCAGCACTGGCAGTGAGCGGGGAGGGGCTGTGGGGAAGATGAACAGCACTGGCAGTGAGCGGGGTGGGAAGTGAGAAGCACTGGTGGTGAGCGGGGTGGGAAGTGTAAGCACTGGTGGTGAGCGGAGGGAGAGGTGGGGGCTGTGGGGAAGATGAGCAGCACTGGCAGTGAGCGGGGGGATGACCAGCACTGGCGGTGAGCAGGGGGGGGGGGGGGGTGATGAGCACTGGCGGTGAGTGAGGAGGGAGAGATGAGCAGCATTGGCACTGAGGGGGGGGGGTGTGCAGCACCAGCGTTTGTTTGGGGGCTGGGGGGGGGTTGGGAGATGAGCAGCACTGATGGTGAGTGGGGGATGAGCAGCACCAGATGAGTGGGGGGGGGGGAGATGATGAGCAGCACTGGCACTGAGCAGAGGGGGGGGGGGGAGAAGATGATGATCAGCACCATGAGAGCGGGGGGGAGATGAGATGCACCAGCGGTGGTTGGGGGGGGAGAGATGAGCAGCACTGGCACTGAGCAGGGGGAGGGGGGAGATGAGCGGAGAGATGAGCTGCATTGTTGGTGAGCGGGCGGTGAGGGGGAGATGAGCAGCACTGGCAAGTGAGCGGGGGAAGATGAGCAGCGCTGGCAGTGAGCGGGGGGAGATGAGCAGCACTGGCAGTGAGCAGGGGG
Source organism: Pseudophryne corroboree (assembly GCF_028390025.1). NCBI lineage: Eukaryota > Metazoa > Chordata > Amphibia > Anura > Myobatrachidae > Pseudophryne > Pseudophryne corroboree. The sequence continues at coordinate 2,672,972 of NW_026967541.1, forward strand.
AGGGGTGGGAGTCTGTGGGGAAGATGAGCAGTGCTGGCAGTGAGCGGGGGGAGATGAGCAGCACTGGCAGTGAGCGGGGAGGGGCTGTGGGGAAGATGAACAGCACTGGCAGTGAGCGGGGTGGGAAGTGAGAAGCACTGGTGGTGAGCGGGGTGGGAAGTGTAAGCACTGGTGGTGAGCGGAGGGAGAGGTGGGGGCTGTGGGGAAGATGAGCAGCACTGGCAGTGAGCGGGGGGATGACCAGCACTGGCGGTGAGCAGGGGGGGGGGGGTGATGAGCACTGGCGGTGAGTGAGGAGGGAGAGATGAGCAGCATTGGCACTGAGGGGGGGGGGATGTGCAGCACCAGCGTTTGTTTGGGGGCTGGGGGGGGGGGTTGGGAGATGAGCAGCACTGATGGTGAGTGGGGGATGAGCAGCACCAGATGAGTGGGGGGGGGGGGGGATGATGAGCAGCACTGGCACTGAGCAGAGGGGGGGGGGGGGGGAGAAGATGATGATCAGCACCATGAGAGCGGGGGGGAGATGAGATGCACCAGCGGTGGTTGGGGGGGGAGAGATGAGCAGCACTGGCACTGAGCAGGGGGAGGGGGGAGATGAGCGGAGAGATGAGCTGCATTGTTGGTGAGCGGGCGGTGAGGGGGAGATGAGCAGCACCAGGTGAGCGGGGGTGCGGGGGGGGGGGAGACGGGCAGCACTAGCACCAAGCGGGGGGGAGACGAGAAGCACCTGCGGTGGTTGGGGGGGAGAGATGAGCAGCACTAGGTGAGTGGGGGGGGGGGGGGGGGGGGAGAAGATGATGAGCAGCACCAGCTGAGCAGGGGGGGGAGAGAGATGAGCAGCACTGAGCAGAGGGGAGGGGGGGGGGTGGAAGATGAGAAGCACCAGCGATGGTTTTGGGGGGGGAGAGATGAGCTGCACTGATGGTGGGGGGGAGATGAGCAGCATCAGGTGAGTGGAGGGGGAGGGAAAAGATGATGAGCAGCACCAGGTGAGCAGGGGGATGGGGCGAGATGAGCAGCACCAGCGGGGAGTTAGAGGGGGAGAGATGGGCAGCACTGGCACTGAGGGGGGGGGGGGGTAGATGTGCAGCACCGACGGTGAGGGGGGGCGGGGGGGGGGGGGAGAGATGAGCAGCACTGACAGTGAGGGGGGGGGGGTTGAATAAGCAGCACGCCATGAGATGAGAGCCACCAGCGGTGGTTGCAGGGGAGGGTAGCAATGACGGTGAGCGGGTGGGGGGGGGGGGGGTTTGGATGAGCAGCACCAGGTGAGCGGGAGGGGGGAATGAGCGGCGCCGGTGGTGTGCGGGTGATTAGCGGCGCAGGGCACTCTACGCGGCCGCCTGGTCAGGAGAGGTCAGCACCAACGAGCGGGGGGAGGGTGCTGGGGTGATGAGCGGTGCCGGCGGTGTGACTGTGTGGGTGATGCGGGTCTGGCCGGAGGAAGGAGGATCAGACAGTACCCAATCATATCTGTCTCAGAGGAAGGGGCGTGCTTTCATATGGGCAGAAGGCACGCCCCTGTCACTGAGGCACTCACACTGGTGCCGCTGTTCCTGTTTTTTTTAATGGGCTTTTACAGCCCTCTCCTTGGCCCCGCCCCCCGCTTCTGGACCTTTGTCATTATCTACAGGAGGCACCGCTCTCGATGCCTCTAAAAACAAATTAAACAGTTTGAAAATGTAGAAATGACTAAAATAATATAAAGCATATACTTAGGACACAGAATATGTGTCAGAAGTATCTTCTTTATATTATTGTAACGAAATCGTTAATGACAGGGGAGAATGACGGCGGAGGCACTGCCGCCCCTGCCTGCACGTCCCTGGTGTGTTCTCTCAGGCTTCATGAGCAGTGCTGTATCCACTGAAATAGGAGCATAAGAAACATTCAGATACAAATGTATCCACTAAAGAGAAACAATTGTTCAGCTCTGACAGTATCCAATCTTTCAGTTGTCACAAGGTTTTATCATAGCATCACTATGGCTCATTGAGAGCTGTGACAATTAGTGACAATAAGTGGTCAGAAATCTTATAACAGGATATTGCTGTACACCATATTCATTCCCTTAAGTTCCTTATACTCAGATATGTTAATGATCTAAGATCATAAGAGTAGTTTATTCCTCTATGTTATAATAGAAATGTTGAGGGCTCAGCATATTCTTATATGAATGTAGGCTCAAAATATTAATTTAAACATAGTTCATTAATGTATCATGTTATGCCTTCAGGGTGTGTGTGTAATAGTGAATCTTACACCTGGTACCTACATATATTAGGCGCCCTCTGCTGCCCTTTTATTTAGGAGGGTTACATATATGCAGTGAATATATAACACTTGCTGTAAATGGATCTATGATCACTATAGAGTTGTTGTAAATGTGAAACATGTCACTAGTGTCCTGACACACATCCAGCCTTTTATAGAATCATTTCTGATATAGATTTATATACACATTAAATATATTTTGGTATGCGTATCAGGGCTTTATTATCCAGCCTTGTGAACACCATTTAATACCATTCATAATACACAGTGTTATTTCGGCACAGTGAATTATTTTATCAGCGTCTGATTGTGCAGTTTCCACACTTTGCCTGGATTGAGACACTTTCAAAATAAATTATTTCTGATATAGACACATTAAACGTCTAATGACCATATGGATTAGAACTTTGGCGTACAGCCGTAAATATAAGGTTCAGTATGGTTCATTACACATAGCATTTTCTTGCACAGTAAGGCATTATGTTAGCAGCGGACTATGTTGTTTGCTTTCAATACTGACCTAGTTTCCTACTGTATTGTCTTACTGACCTAGTTTCCTACTGTATTGTCTTACTGACCTATAGTCTCCTGTGGTATTGTCTTACTGACCTAGTTTCCTACTGTATTGTCTTACTGACCTAGTTTCCTACTGTATTGTCTTACTGACCTAGTTTCCTACTGTATTGTCTTACTGACCTAGTTTCTTACTGTATTGTCTTACTGACCTAGTTTCCTACTGTATTGTCTTACTGACCTAGTTTCCTACTGTATTGTCTTACTGACCTAGTTTCTTACTGTATTGTCTTACTGACCTAGTTTCCTACTGTATTGTCTTACTGACCTAGTTTCCTACTGTATTGTCTTACTGACCTATAGTCTCCTGTGGTATTTTCTTACTGACCTATAGTTTCCTACTGTATTGTCTTACTGACCTATCATTTCCTAATCCTACTGTATCGTCTTACTGACCTATCATTTCCTAATCCTACTGTGTTGTCTTACTAACCTATAGTCTCCTGTGGTATTGTCTTAGTGACCTAAAAAGTTTCCTACTGTATTGTCTTACTGACCCATAGTTTCCTTCTGTATTGTCTTACTGACCTATAGTTTCTTACTGTATTGTCTTACTGACCTAGTTTCCTACTGTATTGTCTTACTGACCTAGTTTCCTACTGTATTGTCTTACTGACCTAGTTTCCTACTGTATTGTCTTACTGACCTAGTTTCCTACTGTATTGTCTTACTGACCTAGTTTCCTACTGTATTGTCTTACTGACCTAGTTTCCTACTGTATTGTCTTACTGACCTAGTTTCCTACTGTATTGTCTTACTGACCTAGTTTCCTACTGTATTGTCTTACTGACCTAGTTTCCTACTGTATTGTCTTACTGACCTAGTTTCCTACTGTATTGTCTTACTGACCTAGTTTCCTACTGTATTGTCTTACTGACCTAGTTTCCTACTGTATTGTCTTACTGACCTAGTTTCTTACTGTATTGTCTTACTGACCTAGTTTCCTACTGTATTGTCTTACTGACCTAGTTTCTTACTGTATTGTCTTACTGACCTATAGTCTCCTGTGGTATTTTCTTACTGACCTATAGTTTCCTACTGTATTGTCTTACTGACCTATCATTTCCTAATCCTACTGTATCGTCTTACTGACCTATCATTTCCTAATCCTACTGTGTTGTCTTACTAACCTATAGTCTCCTGTGGTATTGTCTTAGTGACCTAAAAAGTTTCCTACTGTATTGTCTTACTGACCCATAGTTTCCTTCTGTATTGTCTTACTGACCTATAGTTTCTTACTGTATTGTCTTACTGACCTAGTTTCCTACTGTATTGTCTTACTGACCTAGTTTCCTACTGTATTGTCTTACTGACCCATAGTTTCCTAATGTATTGTCTTACTGACCCATAGTTTCCTAATGTATTGTCTTACTGACCTAGTTTCCTACTGTATTGTCTTACTGACCTAGTTTCCTACTGTATTGTCTTACTGACCTATAATTTCCTACTGGATTCTCTTAACGACCTATAGTTTCTTACTGTATTGTCTTACTGACCTATCATTTCCTAATCCTACTGTATCGTCTTACTGACCTATCATTTCCTAATCCTACTGTGTTGTCTTACTAACCTATAGTCTCCTGTGGTATTGTCTTAGTGACCTAAAAAGTTTCCTACTGTATTGTCTTACTGACCTATAGTTTTCTACTGTATTGTCTTACTGACCTAGTTTCCTACTGTATTGTCTTACTGACCCATAGTTTCCTAATGTATTGTCTTACTGCCCTAGTTTCCTACTGTATTGTCTTACTGACCTATAGTCTCCTGTGGTATTGTCTTACTGACCTATAGTTTCCTACTGTATTGTCTTACTGATCTATCATTTCCTAATCCTACTGTGTTGTCTTACTAACCTATAGTCTCCTGTGGTATTGTCTTAGTGACCTAAAGTTTCCTACTGTATTGGCTTACTGACCTATAGTTTCCTACTGTATTGTCTTATTGACCTATAGTTTCCTACTGTATTGTCTTACTGTCCTATAGATTCCTACTGTATTGTCTTACAGACTTATTGTTTCTTCTGTATTGTCTTACTTACCTATAGTCTCCTGTGGTATTGTCTTAGTGACCTAAACTTTCCTACTGTATTGTCTTACTGACCTATAATTTTCTACTGGATTCTCTTAATGACCTATAGTTTCTTACTGTATTGTCTTACTGACCTATCATTTCCTAATCCTACTGTATTGTCTTACCGACGTACAGTTTTCTACTGTGTTGTCTTACTGACCTATAGTTTCCTACTGTATTGTCTTACTGACCTATAGTTTCTTATGTATTGTCTTATTGACCTATAGTTTCCTACTGTATTGTCTTACTGTCCTATAGATTCCTACTGTATTGTCTTACAGACTTATTGTTTCTTCTGTATTGTCTTACTTAACTATAGTCTCCTGTGGTATTGTCTTAGTGACCTAAACTTTCCTACTGTATTGTCTTACTGACCTATAATTTCCGACTGGATTCTCTTAACGACCTATAGTTCCTTACTGTAATATCTTACCTACCTATAGTTTTCTTCTGAATTGTCTTACTGACCTATATATTACTACTGCATTGTCTTACTGACCTATAGTTTCTTCTGTATTGTGTATCTGATCTATAGTTTCTTACTGTATTGATTATTGACCTATAGTTTCCTTCCATATTGTCTTACTGACCTATAGTTGCTTCTGTATTGTCTTACTGACCTATAGTTTCCTACTGTATTGTCTTACTGGCCTATAGTTTCTTACTGGATTGTCTTACTGACCTATACTTTTATTCCTGTATTGTCTTACTGATGTATAGTTTCCTACTGTATTGTCTTAATGACCTAAAGTTTCCTACTGTATTGTCTTACTGACCTATAGTTTTACAGTTTTGTCTTAATGACCTATCATTTCCTAATCCTACTGTATTGTCTTACTGACCTAGTTTCCTACTGTATTGTAATACTGACCCATAGTTTCTTAATGTAGTCTTACTGACCTAGTTTCTTACTGTATTGTCTTATTGACCTATAGTTTCCTACTGTATTGTCTTACTGTCCTATAGATTCCTACTGTATTGTCTTACAGACTTATTGTTTCTTCTGTATTGTCTTACTTACCTATAGTCTCCTGTGGTATTGTCTTAGTGACCTAAACTTTCCTACTGTATTGTCTTACTGACCTATAATTTCCGACTGGGTTCTCTTAACGACCTATAGTTCCTTACTGTAATATCTTACCTACCTATAGTTTTCTTCTGAATTGTCTTACTGACCTATAGTTTTTTACTGTATTGTCTTAATGACCTATAGTTTCCTACTGTATTGTCTTACTGACCTAGTTTCCTACTGTATTGTCTTACTGACCTATAGTTTCCCACTGCATTGTCTTACTGACCTATAGTTTCCTACTGTATTGTCTTACTAACCTACACTTTCCTACTGTATTGTCTTACTAACCTACACTTTCCTACTGTATTGTCTTACTGACCTATAGTTTCTTACTGTATTGTCTTAATGACCTATAGTTTCCTACTGTATTGTCTTAGTGACCTAGTTTCCTACTGTATTGTCTTACTGACCTATAGTTTCCCACTGCATTGTCTTACTGACCTATAGTTTCCTACTGTATTGTCTTACTAACCTACACTTTCCTACTGTATTGTCTTACTAACCTACACTTTCCTACTGTATTGTCTTACTGACCTAGTTTCTTACTGTATTGTCTTACTGACCTATCATTTCCTAATCCTACTGTATTGTCTTACTGACCTACAGTTTCCTACTGTGTTATCTTACTTACCTATAGTTTCCTTCTGTATTGTTTTACTGACCTATAGTTTCTTAATGTATTGTCTTACTGACATACAGTTTCTTACTGCATTGTCTTAATGACCTGTAGTTTCTTACTGTATTGTCTTACAGGCCTATAGTTTCTCACTGTATTGTCTTGCTGACCTATAGTTCTTACTGTATTGTCTTACTGACCTACAGTTTCCTACTGTATTGTCTTAATGACCTATAGTTTCTTACTGTATTGTCTTACAGACTTCGTTTCTTCTGTATTGTCTTAGTGACCTATAGTTTCCTACTGTATTGTCTTAGTGGCCTATAGTTTCCTACTGTATTGTATTACTGAGCTATAGTATCATTCCTGTATTGTCTTACTGATGTAGTTTCCTACTGTATTGTCTTACTAACCTACACTTTCCTACTGTATTGTCTTACTGACCTAGTTTCCTACTGTATTGTCTTACTGACCTATAGTTTCCCACTGTATTGTCTTACTGACCTATAGTTTCCTACTGTATTGTCTTACTAACCTACACTTTCCTACTGTATTGTCTTACTAACCTACACTTTCCTACTGTATTGTCTTACTGACCTAGTTTCTTACTGTATTGTCTTACTGACCTATAATTTCCTAATCCTACTGTATTGTCTTACTGACCTTCAGTTTCCTACTGTGTTGTCTTACTTACCTATAGTTTCCTTCTGTATTGTTTTACTGACCTAATCTCCTTCTGTATTGTCATACTGACCTATAGTTTCTTAATGTATTGTCTTACTGACCTACAGTTTCTTACTGCATTGTCTTAATGACCTATAGTTTATTACTGTATTGTCTTACTGACCTATAGATTCCTACTGTATTGTCTTACAGACTTTGTTTCTTCTGTATTGTCTTACTAACCTATAGTCTCCTGTGGTATTGTCTTAGTGACCTAAAGTTTCCTACTGTATTGTCTTACTGACCTATAGTTTCTTACTGTATTGTCTTACTGTACTATAGTTTCCTAATGTATTGTCTTTCTGACTTAGTTTCCTAATGTATTGTCTTACTGACCTAGTTTCCTTCTGTATTGTCTTACTGACATATAGTTCCTTAATGTATTGTCTTACTGACCTATAGTTTCTTACTGACCTATAGTTTCCTACTCTATTGCCTTACTGACCTATAGTTTCCTTCTGTATTGTCTTAATGACCTATAGTTTCCTTCTGTATTGTCTTACTGACCTATAGTTCCTTAATGTATTGTCTAACTGACCTATAGTTCCTTAATGTATTGTCATACTGACCTATAGTTTCTTAATGTATTGTCTTACTGACCTATAGTTTCTTACTGTATTGTCTTATTGACCTATTGATGCCTACTGTATTGTCTTACTGACCTAGTCTCCTTCTGTATTGTCTTACTGGCCTATAGTTTATTAAGGTATTAGCTTACCTATAATTTCCTTCTGTATTGTCTTACTGACCTAGTCTCCTATATTGTCTTACTGACCTATAGTTTCTTACTGTATTATCAATCTGACCTACAGTTTCTTACTGTATTGTTTTACTGACCTAGCTTCTTACTGTATTGACTTACTGACCTATAGTTTCTTACTGTAATGTCTTACTGACCTATAGTTTCCTACTTTATTATCTTACTGACCTATATATTACTACTGCATTGTCTTACTGACCTACAGTTTCTTACTGTATTGTCTTACTGACCTATAGTTTCTTCTGTATTGTGTATCTGATCTATAGTTTCTTACTGTATTGATTATTGACCTATAGTTTCCTTCCATATTGTCTTACTGACCTATAGTTGCTTCTGTATTGTCTTACTGATGTATAGTTTCCTACTGTATTGTCTTAATGACCTAAAGTTTCCTACTGTATTGTCTTACTGACCTATAGTTTTACAGTTTTGTCTTAATGACCTATCATTTCCTAATCCTACTGTATTGTCTTACTGACCTAGTTTCCTACTGTATTGTAATACTGACCCATAGTTTCTTAATGTAGTCTTACTGACCTAGTTTCTTACTGTATTGTCTTACTGACCTATAGATTCCTACTGTATTGTCTTACAGACTTTGTTTCTTCTGTATTGTCTAACTAACCTATAGTCTCCTGTGGTATTGTCTTAGTGACCTAAAGTTTCCTACTGTATTGTCTTACTGACCTATAATTTCCTACTGGATTCACTTAACGACCTATAGTTTTACTGTAATATCTTACCTACCTATAGTTTCCTTCTATATTGTCTTACTGACCTATAGTTCCTTAATGTATTGTCTTACTGACCTATAGTTTCCTATTGTATTGTCTTACTGTACTATAGTTTTCTAATGTATTGTCTTACTGACCTATAGTTTCCTTCTGTATTGCCTTACTGATCTATAGTTTCCTTCTGTATTGCCTTACTGATCTATAGTTTCCTTCTGTATTGTCTTACTGACCTATAGTTCCTTAATGTATTGTCTTACTGACCTATAGTTTTTTAATGACCTATAGTTTCCTACTGTATTGTCACACTGACCTATAGTTTCTTAATGTATTGTCTTACTGACCTATAGTTTCCTACTGTATTGTCTTACTGACCTATAGTTTCCTACTGTATTGTCTTACTGACCTATAGTTTCCTACTGTATTGTCTTACTGACCTATAGTTTCCTACTGTATTGTCTTACTGACCTATAGTTTCTTACTGTATTATCTATCTGACCTACAGTTTCTTACTGTATTGTTTTACTGACCTAGCTTCTTACTGTATTGACTTAATGACCTATAGTTTCTTACTGTAATGTCTTACTGACCTATAGTTGCCTACTTCATTATCTTACTGACCTATATATTACTACTGTATTGTCTTACTGACCTACAGTTTCTTACTGCATTGTCTTAGTGACCTATAGTTTCTTACTCTATTATCTTACTGACCTATAGTTTCTTAATGTATTGTGTTTCTGACCTATAGTTTCTTACTGTATTGATAATTGACCTATATTTTTCTAATGTATTGCCTTACTGCCCTATAGTTTCCTACTGTGTTTCCTTCCATATTGTCTTAATGGCATATAGTTTCCTACTGTATTGTCTTACTTATAGTTTCCTACTGTATTGTCTTACTGACCTATAGTTTCTTACTGTATTGTCTTACTTATAGTTTCCTACTGTATTGTCTTACTGACCTACTTTCCTACTGTATTGTCTTTCTGACCTACAGTTTCCTACTGTATTGTCTTTCTGACCTAGTTTCCTACTGTATTGTCTTTCTGACCTATAGTTTATTACTGTATTGTCTAACTGATCTATCATTTCCTAATTCTACTGTATTGTCTTTCTGACCTATAGTTTCTTACTGTATTGTCTAACAGACCTATAGTTTATTACTGTATTTTTCTAATGTATTACCTTACTGACCTATAGTTATCTACTGTGTTGTCTTACTGACCTATAGTTTCCTTCCATAATGTCTTAATGGCCTATAGTTTCCTACTGTATTGTCTTACTGGCCTATAGTTTCTTAATGGATTGTCTTACTGACCTAGTTTCTTACTGTATTGTCTTACATAGTTTCCTACTGTATTGTCTTTCTGACCTATAGTTTCTTACTGTATTGTCTAACTGACCTATCATTTCCTAATCCTACTGTATTGTCTTACTGACCTAGTTTCCTACTGTATTGTCTTAATGACCTATAGTTTTTACTGTATTGTCTTAGTGATCTATAGTTTCATACTGTATTGTATTACTGACCTAAAGTTTGCTTTTGTATTGTCTTAATTACCTATAGTTTCCTTCTGTATTGTCTTAATGACCTATAGTTTCTTATTGTATTGTCTTTCTGACCTATAGTTTCTTAATGTATTGTCCTACTGACCTATAGTTTCTTACTATATTGTCTTATTGACCGATAGTTTCTTAATGTATTGTCTAACTGACCTATAGTTTCCTACTGTATTGTCTTACTGACCTATAGTTTCATACTGTATTGTCTTACTGAACTAGCCTTCTTCCATATTGTCTTACTGACCTATAGTTTCTTACTGTATTGTCTTACTGACCTATAGTTTCCTACTGTATTGTCTTACTGACCTACAGTTTCTTACTGTATTGTCTTACTGACGTATAGTTTCTTACTGTATTGTTTTACTGACCTAGTTTCATACTGTATTGTCTTACTGAACTAGCCTTCTTCCATATTGTCTTACTGACCTATAGTTCCTTAATGTATTGTCTTACTGACCTATAGTTTCATACTGTATTGTCTTACTGACCTATAGTTTTTTCTGTATTGCCTTACTGACCTATAGTTTCCTTCTGTATTGTCTTACTGACCTATAGTTTCTTACTGTACTTTCTTATTGACCTATAGATTCCTACTCTATTGTCTTATTGACCAATAGTTTCTTACTGTATTATTTTATGACCTATAGTTTCCTACTTTATTGTCTTACTGACCCTATAGTTTCCTATGGTATTCTTACTGACCTATAGTTTTTTACTGTATTGTCTTACTGACCTATAGTTTCAAACTGTATTGTCTTACTGATTTATAGTTTCCTTCCATATTGTTTTAATTACCTATAGTTTCTTACTGTATTGTCTTACTGACAGTTTTTTACTGTATTGTTTTAATGACCTAGTTTCCTACTATATTGTCTTTCTGACCTATAGTTTCTTACTGTATTGTCTTACTGACCTATAGTTTCTTACTGTATTGTCTTACTGACCTATAGTTTCTTCTGTATTGTCTAACTGACCTATCATTTCCTAATCCTACTGTATTGTCTTACTGACCTAGTTTCCTACTGTATTGTCTTAGTGACCTATAGTTTCCTACTGTATTGTATTACTGACCTAAAGTTTTCTTTTGTGTTGTCTTAATTACCTATAGTTCCTTACTGTATTGTCTTTCTGACCTATAGTTTCTTACTCTATTATCTTACTGACCTATAGTTTCTTACTGTATTGATAATTGACCTATATTTTTCTAATGTATTGCCTTACTGCCCTATAGTTTCCTACTGTGTTTCCTTCCATATTGTCTTAATGGCATATAGTTTCCTACTGTATTGTCTTACTGACCTATACTTTCTTTCCTGTATTGCCTTACTGATGTATAGTTTCCTACTGTATCGTCTTAATGATCTAAAGTTTCCTACTGTATTGTCTTAATGACCTATCATTTCCTAATCCTACTGTATTGTCTTACTGACCTAGTTTCCTACTGTATTGTCTTACTTAACTATAGTTTCCTTATGTATTGTTTTACTGACCTAATCTCCTTCTGTATTGTAATACTGATCCATAGTTTCTTAATGTAGTTTGACTGACCTACAGTTTCTTACTGTATTGTCTTACTGACCTATAGTTTCCTACTTCATTATCTTATTGACCTATAGATTACTACTGTATTGTCTTACTGACCTATAATTTCCTACTGGATTCTCTTAACGACCTATAGTTTTACTGTAATATCTTACCTACCTATAGTTTCCTTCTGTATTGTCTTACAGACCTATAGTTCCTTAATGTATTGTCTTACTGACCTATAGTTCCTTAATGTATTGTCTTACTGACCTATAGTTTCCTACTGTATTGTCTTACTGACCTACAGTTTCCTGCTGTATTGTCTTACTAACCTACAGTTTCTTACTGTATTATCTTACTGTACTATAGTTTCCTAATATATTGTCTTACTGACTTATAGGTTTCTACTGTATTGTCTTAGTGACCTATAGTTTCTTCTGCACTGTCTTACTGACCAATAGTTTCTTCTGTATTGTCTTACTGACCTACAGTTTCCTACTGTATTGTCTTACTGACCTATAGTTTCCTACTGTATTGTCTTACTGACCTACAGTTTCCTACTGCATTGTCTTACTGACTTAGTTTCTTCTGTATTGTCTTACTGACCTACAGTTTCCTACTGTATTGTCTTACTGACCTAGTTTCCTTTTGTATTGTTTTACTGACCTACAGATTCCTACTGTATTGTCTTACTGACCTACAGTTTCCTACATTGTCTTACTGACCTAGTTTCTTAATGTATTGCCTTACTGACTTATAGGTTTCTACTGTATTGTCTTAGTGACCTATAGTTTCTTCTGCACTGTCTTAATGACCAATAGTTTCTTACTGTATTGTCTTACTGACCTATAGTTTTTTACTGTATTGTCTTACTGACCTATAGTTTCCTACTTCATTATCTTACTGACCTATAAATTACCTATAGTTTCAAACTGTAATGTCTTACTTATTTATAGTTTCCTTCCATATTGTCTTACTGACCTATAGTTTCTTACTGTATTGTCTTACTGACGTATAGGTTTCTACTGTATTGTCTTAGTGACCTATAGTTTCTTCTGCACTGTCTTAATGACCAATAGTTTCTTACTGTATTGTCTTACTGACCTATAGTTTTTTACTGTATTGTCTTACTGACCTATAGTTTCCTACTTCATTATCTTACTGACCTATAAATTACCTATAGTTTCAAACTGTAATGTCTTACTTATTTATAGTTTCCTTCCATATTGTCTTACTGACCTATAGTTTCTTACTGTATTGTCTTACTGACGTATAGTTTTTTACTGTATTGTTTTACTGACGTAGTTTCCTACTGTATTGTATTACTGACCTACAGTTTCCTACTGTATTGTCTTTCTGACCTATAGTTTCTTATTGTATTGTGTAACTGACCTATTTCCTAATCCTACTGTATTGTCTTACTGACCAACAGTTTTCTACTGTATTGTCTTAATAACCTATAGTTTTACTGTATTGTATTACAGACTTAGTTTCATCTGTATTGTCTTAGTGACCTATAGTTTCCTACTGTATTGTCTTAGTGACCTATAGTTTCCTACTGTATTGTCTTAGTGACCTATAGTTTCCTACTGTATTGTCTTAGTGACCTATAGTTTCCTACTGTGTTGTATTACTGACCTAAAGTTTCCTTTTGTATTGTCTTACTGACCTATAGTTTCTTACTGTATTGTCTTACTGACGTATAGGTTTCTACTGTATTGTCTTAGTGACCTATAGTTTCTTCTGCACTGTCTTAATGACCAATAGTTTCTTACTGTATTGTCTTACTGACCTATAGTTTTTTACTGTATTGTCTTACTGACCTATAGTTTCCTACTTCATTATCTTACTGACCTATAAATTACCTATAGTTTCAAACTGTAATGTCTTACTTATTTATAGTTTCCTTCCATATTGTCTTACTGACCTATAGTTTCTTACTGTATTGTCTTACTGACGTATAGTTTTTTACTGTATTGTTTTACTGACGTAGTTTCCTACTGTATTGTATTACTGACCTACAGTTTCCTACTGTATTGTCTTTCTGACCTATAGTTTCTTATTGTATTGTGTAACTGACCTATTTCCTAATCCTACTGTATTGTCTTACTGACCAACAGTTTTCTACTGTATTGTCTTAATAACCTATAGTTTTACTGTATTGTATTACAGACTTAGTTTCATCTGTATTGTCTTAGTGACCTATAGTTTCCTACTGTATTGTCTTAGTGACCTATAGTTTCCTACTGTATTGTCTTAGTGACCTATAGTTTCCTACTGTGTTGTATTACTGACCTAAAGTTTCCTTTTGTATTGTCTTACTGACCTATAGTTTGTTACTGTATTGTCCAACTTGAACTATAGTTTCCTTCCATATTGTCTTACTGACCTATAGTTTCTTCTGTATGGTCTTACTGACCTATAGTTTCTTACTGTATTGTTTTACTGACGTATAGTTTTTACAGTATTGTTTCACTGACCTAGTTTCCTACTGTATTGTCTTACTGACCTACAGTTTCATACTGTATTGTCTTACTGACCTATAGTTTCCTACTGTATTGTCTTAGTGACTTATAGTTTCCTTCTGTATTGTATTACTGACCTATAGTTTCCTACTGTATTGTCTTAGTGACTTATAGTTTCCTTCTGTATTGTATTACTGACCTATAGTTTCCTTTTGTATTGTCTTAATTACCTATAGTTTCCTTCTGTATTGTCTTATTGACCTATTGTTTCTTACTGTATTGTCTTTCTGACCTATAGTTTCTTAATGTATTGTCTTACTGACCTATAGTTTCCTTCCATATTGTCTTACTGACCTATAGTTTCCTACTGTATTGTCTTACTGACCTTTCATTTCCTAATCCTACTGTATTGTCTTACTGACCTAGTTTACTACTGTATTGTCTTATTAACCTACAGCTTCTTACTTTGTCCTAATGACTTAGTTTCCTACTGTATTGTCTTACTGACCTATAGTTTCTTACTGTATTGTTTTACTGACCTATAGTTTCTTACTGTATTGTCTTACTGACCTATAGTTTCTTACTGTATTGTCTTACTGACCTATAGTTTCTTACTGTATTGTCTTACTGACCTATAGTTTCTTACTGTATTGTCTTACTGACCTATAGTTTCTTAATGTATTGTCTTACTGACCTATAGTTTCTTAATGTATTGTCTTATTGATGTATAGTTTCCTACTGTATTGTCTTACTGACCTACAATGTCCTACTGTATTGTCTTACTGACCTATAGTTTCCTTCTGTATTGTCTTAGTGACCAACATGGATGCTCATGTGGGATTACTAGAGGTGACATGGATGCTCATGTGGGATTACTAGAGGTGACATGGACGCTCACGTGGGATTACTAGAGGTGACATGGACGCTCACGTGGGATTACTAGAGGTGACATGGACGCTCACGTGGGATTACTAGAGGTGACATGGACGCTCACGTGGGATTACTAGAGGTGACATGGACGCTCACGTGGGATTACTAGAGGTGACATGGACGCTCACGTGGGATTACTAGAGGTGACATGGACGCTCACGTGGGATTACTAGAGGTGACATGGACGCTCACGTGGGATTACTAGAGGTGACATGGACGCTCATGTGGGATTGCTAGAGGTGACATGGACGCTCACGTGGGATTACTAGAGGTGACATGGACGCTCACGTGGGATTACTAGAGGTGACATGGGTTTTGCAATAATAAAACAGCAAAGAAGAGAAAGTGCTGTCCTGTTTGTGCACTAATAAATAATATATAACCTTTATTAAGTACAGTAAAGTATGTAAGATAAATAAGTGATATATTAAACACAAAGGTAAATGTATAAAGGTGAATAAAGTAATAAAGAAACAAGTGTATTTGTTGTTACACAGCGGCATGTATATTATATTGGGTGATAACTGATTCAGTGCTGGTAATCCTGTTCAGTAAAAATATATTTATATATTACACCCATATGAGGATGGGATAAATTACATTCAATTATATTGTGGCAGAGTTTCCTCCAGCGGTAATCTCAATGTAACATCACACTGTATGTATAAACACTTTATGGGGGGTATTCAGTTAATTACAAAAACTCCCTATCCAATTAACCTTGAAAGGTATCCAGATGTATGACCTGTTTATACATGAAGATATTGATTATTGTATTATAGGGTGTAATGTCTTGGTCACCATGGTGACTGCCCAGCCAGGTAAGCTATCCTGTGTCTCTTTGGCAGTGTTGCTGTGTGACCTACAGGAAGTCCCAAGGCTGACACCCCACACTGACCCCTCTCTCACTGGAGGCCATGAACAGCTGAAGGGGCTCTGACATCACAAATGACTGCAAGGGGTTAATAGCGACCAGTTTTATTGCCCCGAGATGCAAATCCCCCTGTCAGTGTGATGGAGTGAGCTTTATTCTAACCTTGTCTTTGTCAGACAGCCAGGCACCAAAATCCGCAGGGGTAAGTGGGGAAAAACAGACTGTTCTGTAGCCAGTCCCTTCATTCATATCACCCAAAGCTAGGCCTCAAGGGTGCCACCCATCAGGTAAAAGCAGAGGTCTTATAATGGCAAACCGAGGACTTTATATGTTAGCTCAGATCACTTCCTGAAACCTGAGATACTGGAACTGTGGAGTCTTGGTACCTGTCCAGGGGACTCCTCAGGCCAAAGTGGCTTGGACCTGGTAAGGTTCTCAAAGTGTGGTTAACAATGCTGGCCATTCTGTATGTAGTGTATATAGATTGTATTTACTGATGTTACATGTATATCCAGTGTGTGTAAAATAGAGGTATCATTTGTATCTCTGCTATTGTGCGTCCTGTGCAATCTGTAGGACTTGGAGAAGGAACCAGGGTGCCAGTTTGGCACATACATAGACCAAGGACCTTCACATTTGGTGGCAAGCAGTGGGTATTGCACAACTACACCTTCCCATTTGCTGATATGGAAGATGGAAACCTATGAACCAGCTGGCAGGGGATCTATGAGGACTGTGTCCAAGAGGAGATAACCATGGATGGGGTATTATTGTCCTATTTCCTGACACCAGTCGAGGGTGGCATCATGCCCCAGGGTGACCAGCATATTCAGCTGACAAGACAATTCTGAATTATTGTTCCCACTTAGCAATTAAGAGAGTGAGGAGCTGAAATCTGAGTGCTGGTCTGTACCTTGTGGATTAGAAAGGACACGTGTGTCAGAGGCTGATAACCCAAGATCAGAGCAGGAACTAGATGGGGATATGTTGCGCTACTGTAAGCCCCATAAAAGCTTTGTGGACTGTAACTATGTCAGCACTAGGAGACATCCAAGCAAATGCTGATACAGTGGATGTTAGGAGACAACACTTGCAACCCAGTCTTCTCTGTGATGTAGAAGATTCAAGTCTAGCCAGCATAGCACAGAGGAGAGAAAGGGATAATGCACCTGGGGTCATGAAGGAGATGCCAGCAAGACTAAGAATAGCATTCAGCCAGGCCCTCAGCCGGTCAGGATGGGGGAGGTGAGTGATCTGGGGAAGATGGAGGATCCCCCAGGTGACATCCAGCAATATTCCACTGAGGGGGCAACAGTGATGTAAGGCCCAAAGGATGGGGTAGGGGCTGTTGAGGGGATAGCATAAGAAGATCTGCAGATACCCCCTGCAGCCAACTTCTGTGCAGACAGAGGTCCTCAACCGTTGCCTATCACTGCCAGGTTCCTGGATACGGGCCTGCTGATGCAGATTACGCTCCATGGAAAAGTGATTTATAGTAAAAGGACTGAGTTCTCAGCATTAGTTCCAGTGTTTGGAGGGTTATATTATTACCATATGTCTCCTGCTTCTGATGGATGATGAAACCATCAGTATATGGACTAGAGCGGCAGGGATGTAAGCAACATGAAGAGAGTTCCCTTTGTAAATTCTAATTGCAATGGCTGACGTGGAGGATGAAGAGGGAAAACACTGCTGTCTCGAAGCTTGCAGAAACCATTCCCAATATCCATGCGCATGCGTCTCACCCATAGTAAGCATGCGTCTCACCCATAGTAAGCATGCGTCTCACCCATAGTAAGCATGCGTCTCACCCATAGTAAGCATGCGTCTCACCCATAGTAAGCATGTGCAAAAATGGGATTTTAATACCTACTAGTAAATCCTTTTCTCTTAGTCCGTAGAGTATGCTTCAAGAACCATGGGGTATAGACGGGATCCGCAGGAGACATGGGCACTTAAAGACTTTAAAAGGCTGGCTCCTCCCTCTATGCCCCTCCTCCAGACTCGTTATAGGAAGTGCACAGGGAGATGGACAATTCGATGAAAAGGATTTATTTAATTTTAAACTAAGGTGAGATACACACCAGCTCACACCTCAAACACGCCATACAACATGGCAGTCAACAACAACGCATGCAACAGCATGACCAACCTCAGCCACAGACTGACTGTACTTAACTCAACATGAGAGTAACCAATAACTGCAGCACAGTACGCACTGGCACGGGCGCCCAGCATCCTCTACAGACTAAGAGAAAAGGATTTACCGGTAGGTATTAAAATCCTATTTTTTCATACGTCCTAGAGGATGCTGGGGATGCTTCAAGAACCATGGGGTTTATACCAAAGCTCTAGAATGGGCAGGAGAGTGCGGATGACTCTGCAGCACCGATTGACCAAATAAGAGGTCCTCATCAGCCAGGGTATCAAACTTGTAAAACTTAGCAAAGGTTCGGCAAAGCTGATAAGGCCAAAATTTGTACTTTAATGAAGCCTAACTTTAGGCCCGCATCCACACCTGCTTGCAGAAAATGGAGAAAACGCCCCAGCTGGAATTCCTTTATAGGTGCCTTCTTGGATTCACACCAAGACGCACATTTTCTCCAAATACGGTGATAATGTTTCGCCGTCACTTCTTTTCTAGCCTGAAGAAGTGTGGGAAAGAATTCACTGGGAATACCCTTTCGGGCTAGGATTTGGCGTTCAACTACCATGCCATCAAACGCAGCTGTGGTAAATCTTGATACACGCACGGCCCTTGCTGTAACAGGTCCTCTCGTAGAGGAAGAGGCCAGAGATCTCCTATGTGTAATTCCTGAAGATCCGGATACCAGGCCCTCCTTGGCCAGTCTGGAACAATGAGTATTGCATGAACCCTTGCTCTTCTTATGATCTTTAACACTTTGGAATGAGTGGAAGTGGAAGGAACACATAGACCGACTGAAACACCCACGGTGTCCACCGCTATTGCTTGAGGGTCCGTCGACCTGAAACAATATCTCTGAAGCTTCTTGTTGAGGTGAGACACCATCATGTCGATTTGAGGAATTCCCCAACGACTTGTCACTTCTGCAAAGACCTCTTGATGAAGACCCCACTCTCCTGGATGGAGATTGTGTCTGCTGAGGAAGTCTGCTTCCCAGTTGTCCACCCCTGGAATGAAAACCGCTAACAGAGCGCTTGCATGTCTTTCCGCCCAGCGGAGAACTTTTATGGCCTCTGCCCTTCCGTTCTGCTCTTTGTTCCGCCCTGGCGGTTTATATGCGCCACTGCTGTTATGTTGTCTGACTGAATCAAGACGGGCAAACCGCGCAGAAGATGTTCCGCTTGCAGAAGGCCGTTGTAGATGGCCCTTAATTCCAGAATGTTTATGTGCAGACAAGCTTCCTGGCTTGACCATTTTCCCTGGAAATTTTCCTCATATGACTGCTCCCCAGCCTCGGAGACTTGCATCTGTGGTCACCAGGATCCAATCCTTAATCCCGAACCTGCGACCCTCTAGGAGATGAGAGCTGTGCAGCCACCACAGAAGGGAGATTCTGGTCCTGGAGGACAGGATTATTTTCCGGTGCATGTGTAGGTGAGTGCCGGACCACTTGTCCAACAGATCCCACTGAAACACTCTGGAATGGAATCTGCCAAACTGAATGGCCTCGTAGGCCGCCACCATCTTCCCCAGCAACCGAGTGCATTGATGAATTGACACTCCTGCCTGTTTCAGAATCTGTTTGACCATGTTCTGAATTTCCAAACCCTTTTCCACTGGAAGAAAGACTCCCTGCAATTGTGTGTCCAGAATCATACCCAGGAATGACAGCTGTGTTGTCGGAACCAACTGTGACTTTGGCAAGTTTAGGAGCCAACCATGTTGTTGCAGAATGGTCAGGGAGAGCATCATGTTCTGCAGTAATTGCTCCTTGGATCTCGCCTTTATCGGGAGATCGTCCAAGTACGGGATAATTGTGACTCCCTGCTTGCGCAGGAGCACCATAATTTCCGCCATTACTTTGGTGAGAATTCTAGGAGCCGTGGACAGACCAAACGGCAACGTCTGAAACTGATAATGGCAATCCTGCATTCCAAACCTCAGATAAGCCTGATGTGGAGGATAAATGGGAACACGCAAGTAAGCATCCTTTATATCTACCGATACCATAAACTCCCCCTCCTCCAGACTGGAGATCACTGCCCGGAGAGATTCCTTCTTGAATTTCCTTAGGTAGAAATTGAGGGATTTGAGGTTCAGGATAGGCCTGACTGAGCTGTCTGGCTTCAGGATCACGAACAGGCTGGAATAAAAGCCTTCGCCCTGTTGCGACAGGGGAAACCTGACAATGACCTGATTTAGACACAATTTTTGTATTGCATTGCATACCACCTCCCTGTCCTGAAGAGAAGCTGGTAAGGCCGATTTGAAAAATTAGTGAGGGGGAACGTCTTGAAACTCTAGCTGGGACACTATTTCCAAAATTCATGGGTCTAGGGCCGAACGAGCCCAGAACTGACTGAAGAGTTTGAGACGTGTCCCCACCGGTGCTGACTCCTCCAGAGGAGCCCCAGCGACATGTGGTGGGTTTGGCAGAAGCCGGGGAGGACGTTTGCTCTTGGGAACTTGCCGCAGCCGGTGACCTTTTTCCCATTCCTCTTCCCCTTGAAGGAAGGAAGTCCCTCCTCCTATTTTGTACTTACTGGGACGAAAGGACTGCATCTGACAGTGGTGTGTTTTCTTTTGTTGCGCAGGAACATAATGTAAAAATTACGACTTACCCGCGGTAACCGTAGATACCAGGTCAGTGAGACAGTCACCAAACAAGACACCACCTTTATGCAGCAAAGACTCCATCGCCTTCTTAGAGTCAGCATCAGCATTCCAATGATGAATCCACAATGCTCTCCTGGCTGAGACTGCCATGGCATTGGCCCTCGATCCCAAGAGGCCAATATCCGTCGCAGTTTCCTTTGGGTAGGCTGCAGCGTCCCTGATATGACCCAGTGTCAAAAGAACGCTATCCATATCCAGGGTATTAGATGACAAGTTATCTGTCCATTTTTCAATAGTGCTACTCACCCATGCCGATGCCACAGCAGGTCTGAGCAGCGTACCTGTAGTGACATGAATGGATTTTAATGTATTTTCCTGCTTACGATCCGCAGGTTCCTTTAGGGATGCCATTTCGGGGGACGGCAGCGCCACCTTTTTGGACAGCCGTGACAGAGCTTTGTCCACAGTGGGGAGTGACTCCCACTTTTCCCTATCCCCCGAGGGGAATGTTTATACCGCCGGAATTCTCTTGGGAATTTGAAACTTCTTGTCAGGAGTTTCCCAAACCTTTTCAAAAAGAGCGTTCAGTTCATGAGAGGGAGGAAACGTTACCACAGGTTTCTTTCCTTTATACATGCAGACCCTTGTATCAGGAACATCAGGGTCCTCCGTGATATGTAACACATCTTTTATCGCCACAATCATGTACTGAATGCTCTTGGTCAGTTTTGGATTTCGTCTGGCATCACTATAGTCGACACTGGAGTCAGAGTCCGTGTCGGTATCTGTCTCTGCTCTCTGGGTAAATGAATGCTTTTGTGAACCCCAGAGAGTCTGAACCTGGGACAACACATCCTCTACGGATTTTTTCCATGCCTGGTTCTGAGAGCCACATTCGCATTCAAAGCACTCAAAACATCTACCCAATCAGGAGTCGGCGGTGCCGACAGGGCCACTCCCACAGCCGTTTCTTTCCCTAATCCAGTCTCCTCCTGGGAACAGCACTCTGCCTCAGACATGCCGACACACGTGCACCAACACCCACAAACACACTGGGCATATAGGGGACAGACCCACAGTAAATCCTGTCAGAAAAACAAAGGGAGTTTGCCAGCTCACAACCCAGCGCCTAGCCCGGTTCTGAACACCTTTATATAAAGCCCCAGACCTGGTAGCGCTTTTATATTATATTAAAGAAGACCAAAATAACTGTGCCCGCCCCCCCCCGCCCGCCCCCCGCCCCCCCCCCCCCCCCCGTTTTGCACCGTTACTTGTACAGCAGTGGAGAGGAAGACCAGCATCTCTGCAGCTCTGTGGAGAGAAAATGGCGCTGGTGAGAGCTGGGAGGTCTAAGCCACGCCCCCTCTATGGCGCGCTTCAGCCCCGCTATCTTTTTACATTTTTATACTGGCGGGGGACTGGATTCAGTGCCTAGGCACCTGAAAACCATTTATGCCAGTCATATTGAGGGCTTACATGCTGCCCAGGGCCCGGCGCCCTGCACCTTGTAGTGCCGCTGTGTGTGGGAGCATGGCGCGCAGCACGGCCACTGTGCGGTACCTCAAAGCAGTCACTGGAGTCTTCTGATCATCTTCTACTCGCCTGTCTTCTGACTTCTGGCTCTGCAAGGGGGGTGACGGCGGGCTCCGGGAACGAGCATCTAGGCGTACCTAGAGTTCAGACCCTCAGGAGCTAATGGTGTCCTGTAGCCTAAGAAGCAGAGCCTAGAAACTCACAGAAGTAGGTCTGCTTCTCTCCCCTAAGTCCCATGATGCAGGGAGACTGTTGCCAGCAGGTTTCCCTGGAAATAATAAACCTAACACAAGTCTTTTTCTGAGAAACTCTGGAGAGCTCCTCAGTGTGCATCCAGTCTCGCTGGGCACAGATTCTAAACTGGAGTCTGGAGGAGGGGCATAGAGGGAGGAGCCAGTTCACACCCCTTTTAAAGTCTTAAAGTGCCCATATCTCCTGCGGATACAGTCTATACCACATGGTTCTCGAAGCGTCCCCAGCATCCTCTAGGACGTATGAGAAAACTCTCTACATGTGATATTTGTCATGGATAGCCTTGTGTTAGAAACACCCAACTGAGAACAAGGCTGATGGCGGAGGAGGGTGTAGGATAAGAGATTGCTGTAGTGACTGAGCAATGAGAATATGTTACTTCTGTAATAAGTGTTTATTACTCACCTGTGCTGATATCTGTAGGGATCACCTCCTCCTTACACTGCTGATCACCCCTCACATACGTGTCTTCTTCTCCCTCTATATCTTCTGCCTTCATATCAGTCACATACGTCTCTTCTTCTCCCTCTGTATCTTCTGTCTTTATATCAGTCACATGCGTCTCTTCTTCTCCCTCTATATCTTCTGCCTTTATATCAGTCACATACGTCTCTTCTTCTCCCTCTATATCTTCTGTTTTAATATCTGACAGACGTTGTGCCTAAAAAACAAACACACACTATAATGACATTAAAAAACAAACAAACAAACAAACAAACAAACACTATAATGACATTTGCATACAGTCAGATTAAACTGAGGTGAAACAGTATAATATCAGGGAATAAAACACACAGCTCCTCTACAGATCATATAGTGACAGTCACTTTGGTATATTGGGGAGACCCTAAATCCCACCTACCTGATCCTCCTGTGGGATCCTGTGATTCTCCTCTGTACAATCCTGGGAATACAGAGGACGGGGACATCTCTCTGGGGTATCTCTGTTACTGGGCCCATCTGTAGGAGACACACAGTGACTGAGTACAGTGTATATATGTGATTATCAGATGATGTATGTATATAGGGGGCCCCCATACCTGCTCTCCCCTGTACAATACATGACAGTCTCCTCTTACCCAGTGATGTGAGGGGCCGGTGATTCTCCATCATCACGTCCTTGTACAGACCCCTGTGTTCCTCTATATATTCCACCTCCTGCATGGAGACATAGACAGTGACATCCTGACACCTTATAGGAACCTGACACACAGTGATACAGTCATCACCCAGACACATCCCCTGGTGTTACTGTATAATGCCCCATTCCCAGCAGTCACCTCTCCAGTAATCACCCAGACACATCCCCCGGTGTTACTGTATAATGCCCCATTCCCAGCAGTCACCTCTCCAGTCAGCAGCTGAATGATCTTGTTGGTGAGTTCCAGGATCTTCTTGTCAATGTGTCTCACGTGTCAGTGAGTGAGGTGGAGGCACCGGAATGAGGCTCTGAGTCCTTCTTCCTGACACACGGGGATGGCTGCTCGGTGTCTCACCCTCACCAGATGTCTTCTTCACTACTGTGTAACCCTGCGAAATGGGGGAGACATCAATGTAAATACTCCCAGATCCCCTCACCTCCCCAGTCATGTCCCAGTATGATTACAATGGATATAAGTGATGTCACTGTGACGCTCCCAGATCCCCTCACCTCCCCAGTCATGTCCCTGTATGATCACAATGGATATAAGTGATGTCACTGTGACGCTCCCAGACCTACTCACCTCCCCAGTCATGTCCCTGTATTATTACTATAGATATGTGATGTCACTGTGACGCTTCCAGATCCCCTCACCTCCCCAGTTATGTCCCTGTATTATTACTATCGTGCCAATAGACACGCTCATCCCAACACAAACATAGAGTGCACCTGTCCTATAATGGGAACACTTACCTCTGCATTATGGTTACCTCTATTCTACTCAATGTACCTACTAGACATGCACACCAGGGACGTGCGGTGAGGTACATTTCTCAAGAGGCACTGGCTAGTACCAGAGCCAGATTTACACACAATATATGAGCCCAAGGATTATACACAGGGGCAGCGGTATACACACGTGGCCATTACACACAGGGGCAGCGGTATACACACGTGGCCATTACACACAGGGGCAGCGGTATACACACGTGGCCATTACACACAGGGGCAGCGGTATACACACGTGGCCATTACACACAGGGGCAGCGGTATACACACGTGGCCATTACACACAGGGGCAGCGGTATACACACGTGGCCATTACACACAGGGGCAGCGGTATACACACGTGGCCATTGGTATACACATGTGGGCATTACACACAGAGGCAGCGGTATTCACACGTGGGCATTACACACAGGGGCAGCGGTATACACATGTGGGCATTACACACAGGGGCAGCGGTATACACACATGGGCATTACACACAGGGGCAGCGGTATACACATGTTGGCATTACACACAGGTGCAGCGGTATATACATGTGAACATTATACACAGGTGTAGCAGTATATACATGTGGACATTATACACAGGTGTAGCAGTTTACACACATCTGGGCATTATACACAGGAGGAGGAGTATAAATTTGGTGATTGCGGGTAAGGTAGGTGGACATGATGGGGGGGGGGGGGGGGGGGGGGGGGGGGGGGGAGCACTGACTCACCTACCATAGAATTTTTACTTCTGACTACAGAAATGATTAGAATAATACAAAGATTATATTTATATGTTCTTTGTGTTTTACATATACTGTATATAGTGAAAACTGTGGTGTATACGTTAGTATGACAGGAAAAGCTCTGTCTCCCCGCAAGTCACTGATACACAGGTACACCCAACCCCATGTGTGCAGAGCGTTCTACCCTCACTTCTGCTGCGCACACTTCTCCCACCACAACCTAACTGTGACGTGTGCGCATCCTACCCTCACTTCTGCTGTGCACACTTATCCCACCACAACCTGTGATGTGTGCACCTATCAGTCACACATCCTACCCCCAATACTGCCACCATTCACGCACCCCTCCCCCATGAAGCCACCGGTCACGCACCCCTACCCCATGCTGCCATCGGTCACTGGGTGACAGGGTACAGGCAGCGGGTGGAAGGGTACAGGCAGGGCCAGCAGGTGAGGGGGCATTAGGAGAATGTCAGGGCCAGCAGGTGAGGGGGCATTAGGAGAATGTCAGGGCCAGCAGGTGAGGGGGCATTAGGAGAATGTCAGGGCCAGCAGGTGAGGGGGCATTAGGAGAATGTCAGGGGCAGCAGGTGAGGGGGCATTAGGAGAATGTCAGGGGCAGCAGGTGAGGGGGCATTAGGAGAATGTCAGGGGCAGCAGGTGAGGGGGCATTAGGAGAATATAAGGGCAGCAGGTGAGGAGGCATTAGGAGAATGTCAGGGGCAGCAGGTGAGGAGGCATTAGGAGAATGTCAGGGGCAGCAGGTGAGAGGGCATTAGTAGAATGTCAGGGGCAGCAGGTGAGGAGGCATTAGTAGAATGTCAGGGGCAGCAGGTGAGGGGGCATTAGTAGAATGTCAGGGGCAGCAGGTGAGGAGGCATTAGGAGAATGTCAGGGGCAGCAGGTGAGGGGGCATTAGTAGAATGTCAGGGGCAGCAGGTGAGGGGGCATTAGGAGAATGTCAGGGGCAGCAGGTGAGGGGGCATTAGGAGAATGTCAGGGGCAGCAGGTGAGGGGCCATTAGGAGAATGCAGGGGCAGCAGGTGAGGGGCCATTAGGAGAATGCAGGGGCAGCAGGTGTGGGCCCATTAGGAGAATGCAGGGGCAGCAGGTGAGGGGGCATTAGGAGAATACAGGGGCAGCAGGTGAGGGGCCATTAGGAGAATGCAGGGGGAGTGTGTGGGTGGGCATTAGCAGAATGCAGGGGCAACAGGTGGGGGGCCATTAGGAGAATGCAGGGGCAGTAGGTGAGGGGGCATTAGGAGAATGTCTGGGGCAGCAGGAGAGGGGGTATTAGGAGAGGATGGGGGCAGGAGAGGGGGTATTAGGAGAGGATGGGGGCAGGAGAGGGGGTATTAGGAGAGGATGGGGGCAGGAGAGGGGGTATTAGGAGAGGATGGGGGCAGGAGAGGGGGTATTAGGAGAGGATGGGGGCAGGATAGGGGGGTATTAGGAGAGGATGGGGGCAGGAGAGGGGGGTATTAGGAGAGGATGGGGGCAGGAGAGGGGGGGTATTAGGAGAATGTCAGGGGCAGCAGGTAAGGAGGCAGTAGGAGAATGTCAGGGGCAGCAGGTGAGGGGGCATTAGGAGCATGTCAGGGCTAGCAGGAGAGGGGGTATTAGGAGAATATAAGGGCAGCAGGTGAGGGGGTATTAGGAGAATGTCAGTGGCAGGAGAGGGGGCAATAGAAGAATATAGGAACAGTAGGTGAGAGGGCATTAGGAGAATGAATGGGCAGGTGAGGGGGCATTAGGAGAATGTCAGGGGAAGCAGGTGAGGGGGTATTAGGAGAATGTCAGGGGCAGCCAGTTGGGCAGCAGGTGAGGGGGCATTAGGAGGATGTCAGGGGCAGCAAGTGAGGGGGCATTAGGAGAATATAAGGGCAGCAGGTGAGGGGGTATTAGGAGAATGTCAGGGGCAGCAGGTGATGAGGCATTAGGAGAATATAGGGGCAGCAGGTGAGGGGGCATTAGGAGAATATAGGGGTAGCAGGTGAGGGGGTATTAGGAGAATATAGGGGTAGCAGGTGAGGGGGCATTAGGAGAATGCAGGGGCAGCAGGTGAGGGGGCATTAGGAGAATGCAGGGGCAGCAGGTGAAGGGGCATTAGGAGAATGCAGGGGCAGCAGGTGAGGGGGCATTAGGAGAATGCAGGGGCAGCAGGTGAGGGGGCATTAGGAGAATGCAGGGGCAGCAGGTGAGGGGGCATTAGGAGAATGCAGGGGCAGCAGGTGGGGGGCCATTAGGAGAATGCAGGGGCAGTAGGTGAGGGGGTATTAGCAGAGGATGGGGGCATTAGGAGAGGGGGTATTAGGAGAGGATGGGGGCATTAGGAGAGGATGGGGGCATTAGGAGAGGGGGTATTAGGAGAGGATGGGGGCAGGAGAGGGGGTATTAGGAGAGGTGGGGGCAGGAGAGGGGGTATTAGGAGAGGATGGGGGCAGGAGAGGGGGTATTAGGAGAGGTGGGGGCAGGAGAGGAGGTATTAGGAGAGTATGGGGGCAGGAGGGGGTATTAGGTGAGGTTGGGGGCAGGAGGGTGGGTATTAGGAGAGGATGGGGGCAGGAGAGGGGTATTAGGAGAGGTTGGGGCAGGAGAGGGGGTATTAGGAGAGGATGGGCAGGAGAGGGGGTATTAGGAGAGGTGGGGGCAGGAGAGGAGGTATTAGGTGAGGTTGGGGGAAGGAGGGGGGTATTAGGAGAGGTTGGGGGAAGGAGAGGGGGTATTAGGAGAGGATGGGGGCAGGAGAGGGTATTAGGAGAGGTGGGGGCAGGAGAGGGGGTATTAGGAGAGGATGGGGGCAGGAGAGGGGGTATTAGGAGAGGATGGGGGTATTAGGAGAGGTGGGGTCAGGAGAGGGGGTATTAGGAGAGGTGGGGGTAGGAGAGGGGGGCATTAGGAGAGGATGGGAAGGAGAGGGGTATTAGGAGAGGATGGGGGCAGGAGAGGGGTATTAGGAGAGGATGGGCAGGAGAGGGGATATTAGGAGAGGTGGGGGCAGGAGAGGAGGTATTAGGAGAGGATGGGGGCAGGAGAGGGGGTATTAGGAGAGGATGGGGTATTAGGAGAGGATGGGGGCAGGAGTGGGGGTATTAGGAGAGGTGGGGGCAGGAGAGGGGGTATTAGGAGAGGTGGGGGCAGGAGAGGGGGTATTAGGAGAGGTGGGGGCAGGAGAGGGGGTATTAGGAGAGGTGGGGGCAGGAGAGGGGGTATTAGGAGAGGGGGTATTAGGAGAGGATGGGGGCAGGAGAGGGAGTATTAGGAGAGGATGGGGGCAGGAGAGGGGGGTATTAGGAGAAGATGGGGGCAGGAGAGGGAGTATTAGGAGAGGTGGGGGCAGGAGAGGGGGTAGTAGGAGAGGTGGGGGCAGGAGAGGGGGTAGTAGGAGAGGATGGGGGCAGGAGAGGGGGTATTAGGAGAGGATGGGGGCATTAGGAGAGGATGGGGGCAGGAGAGGGGGTATTAGGAGAGGATGGGGGCATTAGGAGAGGATGGGGGCAGGAGAGGGGGTATTAGGAGAGGATGGGGCAGGAGAGGAGGTATTAGGAGAGGTGGGGGCAGGAGAGGGGGTATTAGGGGAGGTGGAGGCAGGAGAGGGGGTATTAGGAGAGGTGGGGGCAGGAGAGGGGGTATTAGGAGAGGATGGGGGCAGGAGAGGGGGTATTAGGAGAGGGGGTATTAGGAGAGGATGGGGGCAGGAGAGGGGGTATTAGGTGAGGTTGGGGGCAGGAGAGGGGGTATTAGGAGAGGATGGGGGCAGGAGAGGGGGTATTAGGAGAGGATGGGGGCAGGAGAGGGGGTATTAGGAGAGGTGGGGGCAGGAGAGGAGGTATTAGGAGAGGATGGGGGCAGGAAAGGGTTTTAGGTGAGGTTGGGGGCAGGAGGGGGTATTAGGAGAGGATGGGGGCAGGAGAAGGGGTATTAGGAGAGGATGGGGGCAGGAGAGGGGGTATTAGGAGAGGATGAGGGCAGGAGAGGGGGTATTAGGAGAGGTGGTATTAGGAGAGGTGGGGGCAGGGAAGGGGGTATTAGGAGAGGAGGGAAGCAGGAGAGGGGGTATTAGGAGAGGATGGGGGCAGGAGAGGGGGTATTAGGAGAGGATGGGGGCAGGTGAGGGGGTAGTAGGAGAGGATGGGGGCAGGAGAGGGTATTAGGAGAGGGGGTATTAGGAGAGGATGGGGGCAGGAGAGGGGGTATTAGGAGAGGATGGGGGCAGGAGAGGGGGTATTAGGAGAGGATGGGGGCAGGAGAGGGGGTATTAGGAGAGGTGGGGGCAGGAGAGGGGGTATTAGGTGAGGTTGGGGGCAGGAGGGGGTATTAGGTGAGGTTGGGGGCAGGAGAGGGGGTATTAGGAGAGGATGGGGCAGGAGAGAGGTATTAGGAGAGGATGGGCAGGAGAGGGGGTATTAGGAGAGGTGGGGGCAGGAGAGGAGGTATTAGGAGAGGATGGGGGCAGGAAAGGGTTTTAGGTGAGGTTGGGAGCAGGAGAGGGGGTATTAGGAGAGGTTGGAGGAGAGGGGGTATTAGGAGCGGATGGGGGCAGGAGAGGGGGTATTAGGAGCGGATGGGGGCAGGAGAGGGGGTATTAGGAGAGGTGGGGGCAGGAGAGGGGGTATTAGGAGAGGTGGGGGCAGGAGAGGGGGTAGTAGGAGAGGATGGGGGCAGGAGAGGGGGTAGTAGGAGAGGTGCGGCAGGAGAGGTGGTATTAGGAGAGGATGGGGGCATTAGGAGAGGGGGTATTAGGAGAGGATGGGGGCATTAGGAGAGGGGGAATTAGGAGAGGATGGGGGCATTAGGAGAGGGGGTATTAGGAGAGGATGGGGGCATTAGGAGAGGGGGTATTAGGAGAGGATGGGGGCATTAGGAGAGGGGGAATTAGGAGAGGATGGGGGCATTAGGAGAGGGGGAATTAGGAGAGGATGGGGGCATTAGGAGAGGGGGTATTAGGAGAGGATGGGGGCATTAGGAGAGGGGGTATTAGGAGAGGATGGGGGCATTAGGAGAGGGGGTATTAGGAGAGGATGGGGGCATTAGGAGAGGGGGTATTAGGAGAGGATGGGGGCATTAGGAGAGGGGGTATTAGGAGAGGATGGGGGCATTAGGAGAGGGGGTATTAGGAGAGGATGGGGGCATTAGGAGAGGGGGTATTAGGAGAGGATGGGGGCATTAGGAGAGGGGGCATTAGGAGAGGGGGCATTAGGAGAGGATGGGGGCATTAGGAGAGGGGGTATTAGGACAGGATGGGGGCATTAGGAGAGGGGGTATTAGGAGAGGATGGGGGCATTAGGAGAGGGGGTATTAGGAGAGGATGGGGGCATTAGGAGAGGGGGTATTAGGAGAGGATGGGGGCAGGAGGGGGTATTAGGAGAGGGGGTATTAGGAGAGGATGGGCAGGAGAGGGGGTATTAGGAGAGGTGGGGGCAGGAGAGGAGGTATTAGGAGAGGTGGGGGCAGGAGAGGAGGTATTAGGAGAGGATGGGGGCAGGAGAGGGGGTATTAGAAGAGGTTGGAGCAGGAGAGGGCATATTAGGAGAGGATGGGGGCAGGAGAGGGGGTATTAGAAGAGGTTGGAGCAGGAGAGGGCATATTAGGAGAGGATGGGGGCAGGAGAGGGGGTATTAGGAGAGGTTGGGGCAGGAGAGGGGGTATTAGGAGAGGATGGGGGCAGGAAGGGGTATTAGGTGAGGTTGGGGGCAGGAGAAGGGGTATTAGGAGAGGATGGGGGCAGGAGAGGTTGGGGCAGGAGAGGGCGTTTTAGGAGAGGATGGGCAGGAGAGGGGGTATTAGGAGAGGTGGGGGCAGGAGAGGAGGTATTAGGAGAGGTTGGGGCAGGAGAGGGGGTATTAGGGGAGGTTGGAGCAGGAGAGGGGGTATTAGGGGAGGATGGGGGCAGGTGAGGGGGTATTAGGAGAGGATGGGGGCAGGAGAGGGGGTATTAGGAGAGGGGGTATTAGGAGAGGATGGGGGCAGGAGAGGGGGTATTAGGAGAGGATGGGGGCAGGAGAGGTGGTATAAGGAGAGGTGGGGGCAGGAGAGTGGGTATTAGGAGAGGGGGTATTAGGAGAGGGGGTATTAGGAGAGGATGGGGGCAGGAGAGGGGTATTAGGAGAGGATGGGGCAGGAGAGGGGGTATTAGGAGAGGATGGGGCAGGAGAGGGGGTATTAGGAGGATGGGGGCAGGAGAGGGGTATTAGGAGAGGATGGGGGCAGGAGAGGGGGTATTAGGAGAGGTTGGGAAAGGAGAGGATGGGGGCAGGAGAGGGGGTATTAGGAGAGGATGGGGGCAGGAGAGGGGTATTAGGAGAGGATGGGGCAGGAGAGGGGGTATTAGGAGAGGATGGGGCAGGAGAGGGGGTATTAGGAGGATGGGGGCAGGAGAGGGGTATTAGGAGAGGATGGGGGCAGGAGAGGGGGTATTAGGAGAGGATGGGGGCAGGAGAGGGGGTATTAGGAGAGGATGGGGGCAGGAGAGGGGGTATTAGGAGAGGATGGGGGCAGGAGAGGGGGTATTATGAGAGGATGGGGGCAGGAGAGGATGGGGGCAGGAGAGGGGGTATTAGGAGAGGTTGGGGTAGGAGAGGGGATATTAGGAGAGGATGGGGGCAGGAGAGGGGGTATTAGGAGAGGATGGGCAGGAGAGGGGGTATTAGGAGAGGTGGGGGTAGGAGAGGAGGTATTAGGAGAGGATGGGGGCAGGAAAGGGTTTTAGGTGAGGTTGGGGGCAGGAGGGGGGGCATTAGGAGAGGTTGGAGCAGGAGAGGGGGTATTAGGAGAGGATGGGGGCAGGAGAGGGGGTATTAGGAGAGGTGGGGGCAGGAGAGGGGGTAGAATGAGAGGATGGGGGCATTAGGAGAGGGGGTATTAGGAGAGGATGGGGCAGGAGAGGGGGTAGTAGGAGAGGATGGGGGCAGGAGAGGGGGTATTAGGAGAGGTGTGGCAGGAGAGGTGGTATTAGGAGAGGATGGGGGCATTAGGAGAGGGGGTATTAGGAGAGGATGGGGGCAGGAGAGGGGGTATTAGAGGATGGGGGCAGGAGAGGGGGTATTAGGAGAGGATGGGGGCAGGAGAGGGGGTATTAGGAGAGGATGGGGGCATTAGGAGAGGGGGTATTAGGAGAGGATGGGGGCATTAGGAGAGGGGGTATTAGGAGAGGATGGGGGCATTAGGAGAGGATGGGGTATTAGGAGAGGATGGGGCATTAGGAGAGGGGGTATTAGGAGAGGATGGGGCATTAGGAGAGGGGGTATTAGGAGAGGATGGGGGCAGGAGAGGGGGTATTAGGAGAGGATGGGGGCAGGAGAGGGGGTATTAGGAGAGGATGGGGGCAGGAGAGGGGGTATTAGGAGAGGATGGGGGCAGGAGAGAGGGTATTATGAGAGGATGGGGGCAGGAGAGTGGGTATTAGGAGAGGATGGGGCAGGAGAGGGGGTATTAGGAGAGGATGGGGCTAGAGAGGGGGTATTAAGAGAGGATGGGGGCAGGAGAGGGGGTATTAGGAGAGGATGGGGCAGGAGAGGGGGTATTAGGAGAGGGTGGGGCAGGAGAGGGGGTATTAGGAGAGGATGGGGCAGGAGAGGGGGTATTAGGAGAGGATGGGGCAGGAGAGGGGGTATTAGGAGAGGATGGGGGCAGGAGAGGGGGTATTAGGAGAGGATGGGGCAGGAGAGGGGGTATTAGGAGAGGGGATATTAGGAGAGGTGCGGCAGGAGAGGTGGTATAAGGAGAGGTGGGGGCAGGAGAGGGGGTATTAGGAGAGGGGGTATTAGGAGAGGGGGTATTAGGAGAGGATGGGGGCAGGAGAGGGGATATTAGGAGAGGATGGGGGCAGGAGAGGGGTATTAGGAGAGGTTGGGGCAGGAGAGGGGGTATTAGGAGAGGATGGGGGCAGGAGAGGGGTATTAGGAGAGGATGGGCAGGAGAGGGGGTATTAGGAGAGGTGGGGGCAGGAGAGGAGGTATTAGGAGAGGATGGGGGCAGGAAAGGGTTTTAGGTGAGGTTGGGGGCAGGAGGGGGGGCATTAGGAGAGGATGGAGCAGGAGAGGGGGTATTAGGAGAGGATGGGGGCAGGAGGGGGGGTATTAGGAGAGGTGGGGGCAGGAGAGGGGGTATTAGGAGAGGTGGGGGCAGGAGAGGGGGTATTAGGAGAGGTGGGGGCAGGTGAGGGGGTAGAATGAGAGGATGGGGGCATTAGGAGAGGGGGTATTAGGAGAGGATGGGGGCAGGAGAGGTTGGGGCAGGAGAGGGGGTATTAGGAGAGGATGGGCAGGAGAGGTTGGGGCAGGAGAGGGGGTATTAGGAGAGGTTGGAGCAGGAGAGGGGGTATTAGGAGCGGATGGGGGCAGGAGAGGGGGTATTAGGAGAGGTGGGGGCAGGAGAGGGGGTATTAGGAGAGGTGGGGGCAGGAGAGGGGGTAGTAGGAGAGGATGGGGGCAGGAGAGGGGGTATTAGGAGAGGTGCGGCAGGAGAGGTGGTATTAGGAGAGGATGGGGGCATTAGGAGAGGGGGTATTAGGAGAGGATGGGGGCATTAGGAGAGGGGGGTATTAGGAGAGGATGGGGGCATTAGGAGAGGGGGTATTAGGAGAGGATGGGGGCATTAGGAGAGGGGGTATTAGGAGAGGATGGGGGCATTAGGAGAGGGGGTATTAGGAGAGGATGGGGGCATTAGGAGAGGGGGTATTAGGAGAGGATGGGGCATTAGGAGAGGGGGTATTAGGAGAGGATGGGGGGATTAGGAGAGGGGGTATTAGGAGAGGATGGGGGCATTAGGAGAGGGGGTATTAGGAGAGGATGGGGGCATTAGGAGAGGGGGTATTAGGAGAGGATGGGGGCATTAGGAGAGGATGGGGCATTAGGAGAGGGGGTATTAGGAGAGGATGGGGGCATTAGGAGAGGGGGCATTAGGAGAGGATGGGGGCATTAGGAGAGGGGGTATTAGGACAGGATGGGGGCATTAGGAGAGGGGGTATTAGGAGAGGGGGTATTAAGAGAGGATGGGGGCAGGAGAGGGGGTATTAGGAGAGGGGGTATTAGGAGAGGTGGGGGCAGGAGAGGAGGTATTAGGAGAGGTGGGGGCAGGAGAGGAGGTATTAGGAGAGGATGGGGGCAGGAGAGGGGGTATTAGAAGAGGTTGGAGCAGGAGAGGGCATATTAGGAGAGGATGGGGGCAGGAGAGGGGGTATTAGGAGAGGTTGGGGCAGGAGAGGGGGTATTAGGAGAGGTTGGGGCAGGAGAGGGGGTATTAGGAGAGGATGGGGGCAGGAAGGGGTATTAGGTGAGGTTGGGGGCAGGAGAGGGGGTATTAGGAGAAGATGGGGGCAGGAGAGGTTGGGGCAGGAGAGGGCGTTTTAGGAGAGGATGGGCAGGAGAGGGGGTATTAGGAGAGGTGGGGGCAGGAGAGGAGGTATTAGGAGAGGTGGGGGCAGGAGAGGAGGTATTAGGAGAGGTTGGGGCAGGAGAGGGGGTATTAGGAGAGGTTGGGGCAGGAGAGGGGGATTAGGAGAGGATGGAAGCAGGAGAGGGGGATTAGGAGAGGATGGAAGCAGGAGAGAGGGTATTAGGAGAGGTTGGAGCAGGAGAGGGGGTATTAGGAGAGGTGGGGGCAGGCGAGGGGGTATTAGGAGAGGGGGTATTAGGAGAGGATGGGGGCAGGAGAGGGGGTATTAGGAGAGGATGGGGGCAGGAGAGGTGGTATAAGGAGAGGATGGGGGCAGGAGAGGGGGTATTAGGAGAGGGGGTATTAGGAGAGGGGGTATTAGGAGAGGATGGGGGCAGGAGGGGGTATTAGGTGAGGTTGGGGGCAGGAGAGGGGGTATTAGGAGAGGATGGGGGCAGGAGAGGGGTATTAGGAGAGGTTGGGGCAGGAGAGGGGGTATTAGGAGAGGATGGGCAGGAGAGGGGGTATTAGGAGAGGATGGGCAGGAGAGGGGGTATTAGGAGAGGTGGGGGCAGGAGAGGAGGTATTAGGAGAGGATGGGGGCAGGAGAGGGGGGTATTAGGAGAGGATGGGGGCAGGAGAGGTGCGGCAGGAGAGGTGGTATTAGGAGAGGTGGGGGCAGGAGAGGTGGTATTAGGAGAGGTTGGGAAAGGAGAGGATGGGGGCAGGAGAGGGGGGTATTAGGAGAGGATGGGGGCAGGAGAGGGGTATTAGGAGAGGATGGGGCAGGAGAGGGGGTATTAGGAGAGGATGGGGCAGGAGAGGGGGTATTAGGAGAGGATGGGGGCAGGAGAGGGGGTATTAGGAGAGGATGGGGGCAGGAGAGGGGGTATTAGGAGAGGATGGGGGCAGGAGAGGGGGTATTAGGAGAGGATGGGGGCAGGAGAGGGGGTATTAGGAGAGGATGGGGGCAGGAGAGGGGGTATTAGGAGAGGATGGGGGCAGGAGAGGGGGTATTAGGAGAGGATGGGGGCAGGAGAGGGGGTATTAGGAGAGGATGGGGGCAGGAGAGGGGGTATTAGGAGAGGATGGGGGCAGGAGAGGGGGTATTATGAGAGGATGGGGGCAGGAGAGGGGGTATTAGGAGAGGATGGGGGCAGGAGAGGGGGTATTAGGAGAGGTTGGGAAAGGAGAGGATGGGGGCATTAGGAGAGGTTGGGAAAGGAGAGGATGGGGGCAGGAGAGGGGGTATTAGGAGAGGATGGGGGCAGGAGAGGGGTATTAGGAGAGGATGGGGCAGGAGAGGGGGTATTAGGAGAGGATGGGGCAGGAGAGGGGGTATTAGGAGGATGGGGGCAGGAGAGGGGGTATTAGGAGAGGATGGGGGCAGGAGAGGGGGTATTAGGAGAGGATGGGGGCAGGAGAGGGGGTATTAGGAGAGGATGGGGGCAGGAGAGGGGGTATTATGAGAGGATGGGGGCAGGAGAGGGGGTATTAGGAGAGGATGGGGGCAGGAGAGGGGGTATTAGGAGAGGATGGGGGCAGGAGAGGGGGTATTAGGAGAGGATGGGGCAGGAGAGGGGGTATTAGGAGAGGATGGGGGCAGGAGAGGGGGTATTAGGAGAGGATGGGGGCAGGAGAGGGGGTATTAGGAGAGGATGGGGGCAGGAGAGGGGGTATTAGGAGAGGATGGGGCTGGAGAGGGGGTATTAGGAGAGGATGGGGCTGGAGAGGGGGTATTAGGAGAGGATGGGGCAGGAGAGGGGATATTAGGAGAGGATGGGGCTGGAGAGGGGGTATTAGGAGAGGATGGGGCTGGAGAGGGGGTATTAGGAGAGGATGGGGCAGGAGAGGGGGTATTAGGAGAGTATGGGGGCAGGAGAGGGGGTATTAGGAGAGTATGGGGGCAGGAGAGGGGGTATTAGGAGAGGATGGGGCTGGAGAGGGGGTAATAGGAGAGGATGGGGCAGGAGAGGGGGTATTAGGAGAGGATGGGGCAGGAGAGGGGGTATTAGGAGAGGATGGGGCAGGAGAGGGGGTATTAGGAGAGGATGGGGCAGGAGAGGGGGTATTAGGAGAGGATGGGGCAGGAGAGGGGGTATTAGGAGAGGATGGGGCAGGAGAGGGGGTATTAGGATAGGATGGGGCAGGAGAGGGGGTATTAGGAGAGGGGATATTAGGAGAGGTGCGGCAGAAGAGGTGGTATAAGGAGAGGTGGGGGCAGGAGAGGGGGTATTAGGAGAGGGGGTATTAGGAGAGGATGGGGGCAGGAGGGGGTATTAGGTGAGGTTGGGGGCAGGAAAGGGTTTTAGGTGAGGTTGGGGGCAGGAGGGGGGCATTAGGAGAGGTTGGAGCAGGAGAGGGGGTAATAGGAGAGGATGGGGGCAGGAGAGGTGGTATTAGGAGAGGTGGGGGCAGGAGAGGGGGTATTAGGAGAGGTGGGGGCAGGTGAGGGGGTAGAATGAGAGGATGGGGGCATTAGGAGAGGGGGTATTAGAAGAGGATGGGGGCAGGAGAGGTTGGGGCAGGAGAGGGGATATTAGGAGAGGATGGGCAGGAGAGGTTGGGGCAGGAGAGGGGGTATTAGGAGAGGATGGGCAGGAGAGGTTGGGGCATTAGGAGAGGATGGAAGCAGGAGAGGGGGTATTAGGAGGATGGAAGCAGGAGAAGGGGTATTAGGAGAGGATGGAAGCAGGAGAGGGGGTATTAGGAGAGGATGGAAGCAGGAGAGGGGGTATTAGGAGAGGATGGGGCAGGAGAGGGGGTATTAGGAGAGGATGGGGGCAGGAGAGGGGGTATTAGGAGAGGTTGGGGCAGGGGAGGGGGTATTAGAAGAGGTTGGGGCAGGAGAGGGGGTATTAGGAGAGGTTGGGGCAGGAGAGGGGGATTAGGAGAGGATGGAAGCAGGAGAGGGGGTATTAGGAGAGGATGGGGGGCACGAGAGGAGGTATTAGGAGAGGGGGTATTAGGAGAGGATGGGGGCAGGAGAGGAGGTATTAGGAGAGGATAGGGCAGGAGAGGTGGTATTAGGAGAGGTGGGGGCAGGAGAGGGGGTATTAGGAGAGGATGGGGCAGGAGAGGGGGTATTAGGAGAGGATGGAAGCAGGAGAGGGGGTATTAGGAGAGGATGGGGGCAGGAGAGGGGGTATTAGGAGAGGATGGGGGCAGGAGAGGGGGTATTAGGAGAGGTTGGAGCAGGAGAGGGGGTATTAGGAAAGGAAGGGGGCAGGAGAGGGGGTATTAAGAGAGGATGGGGGCAGGAGAGGGGGTATTAGGAGAGGGGGTATTAGGAGAGGATGGGGGCAGGAGAGGGGGTATTAGGAGAGGATGGGGGCAGGAGAGGGGGTATTAGGAGAGGTTGGAGCAGGAGAGGGGGTATTAGGAAAGGAAGGGGGCAGGAGAGGGGGTATTAGGAGAGGATGGGGGCAGGAGAGGGGGTATTAGGAGAGGGGGTATTAGGAGAGGATGGGGGCAGGAGAGGGGGTATTAGGAGAGGATGGGGGCAGGAGAGGGGGTATTAGTAGAGGATGGGGGCAGGAGAGGGGGTATTAGGAGAGGATGGGGGCAGGAGAGGAGGTATTAGGAGAGGATGGGGGCAGGAGAGGGGGTATTAGGAGAGGATGGGGCAGGAGAGGGGGCATTAGGAGAGGATGGGGCAGGAGGGGGTATTAGGTGAGGTTGGGGGCAGGAGAGGGGGTATTAGGAGAGGATGGGGCAGGAGAGGGGGTATTAGGAGAGGATGGGGGCAGGAGAGGGGGTATTAGGATAGGATGGGGCAGGAGAGGGGGTATTAGGAGAGGGGATATTAGGAGAGGTGCGGCAGAAGAGGTGGTATAAGGAGAGGTGGGGGCAGGAGAGGGGGTATTAGGAGAGGGGGTATTAGGAGAGGATGGGGGCAGGAGGGGGTATTAGGTGAGGTTGGGGGCAGGAAAGGGTTTTAGGTGAGGTTGGGGGCAGGAGGGGGGGCATTAGGAGAGGTTGGAGCAGGAGAGGGGGTAATAGAGGATGGGGGCAGGAGAGGGGGTATTAGGAGGATGGGGGCAGGAGAGGGGGTATTAGGAGGATGGGGGCAGGAGAGGGGGTATTAGGAGAGGTGGGGGCAGGTGAGGGGGTAGAATGAGAGGATGGGGGCATTAGGAGAGGGGGTATAAGAAGAGGATGGGGGCAGGAGAGGTTGGGGCAGGAGAGGGGGTATTAGGAGAGGATGGGCAGGAGAGGTTGGGGCAGGAGAGGGGGTATTAGGAGAGGATGGGCAGGAGAGGTTGGGGCATTAGGAGAGGATGGAAGCAGGAGAGGGGGTATTAGGAGGATGGAAGCAGGAGAGGGGGTATTAGGAGGATGGAAGCAGGAGAGGGGGTATTAGGAGAGGATGGAAGCAGGAGAGGGGGTATTAGGAGAGGATGGGGCAGGAGAGGGGGTATTAGGAGAGGATGGAAGCAGGAGAGGGGGTATTAGGAGAGGATGGGGCAGGAGAGGGGGTATTAGGAGAGGTTGGGGCAGGGGAGGGGGTATTAGAAGAGGTTGGGGCAGGAGAGGGGGTATTAGGAGAGGTTGGGGCAGGAGAGGGGGGTTAGGAGAGGATGGAAGCAGGAGAGGGGGTATTAGGAGAGGATGGGGGGCAGGAGAGGAGGTATTAGGTGAGGTTATGGGCAGGAGAGGGGGTATTAGGAGAGGTTGGAGCAGGAGAGGGGGTATTAGGAGAGGAAGGGGGCAGGAGAGGGGGTATTAGGAGAGGAAGGGGGCAGGAGAGGGGGTATTAGGAGAGGATGGGGGCAGGAGAGGGGGTATTAGGAGAGGATGGGGGCAGGAGAGGGGGTATTAGGAGAGGATGGGGGCAGGAGAGGGGGTATTAGGAGAGGATGGGGGCAGGAGAGGAGGTATTAGGAGAGGATAGGGCAGGAGAGGGGGTATTAGGAGAGGTTGGAGCAGGAGAGGGGGTATTAGGAAAGGAAGGGGGCAGGAGAGGGGGTATTAGGAAAGGATGGGGGCAGGAGAGGGGGTATTAGGAGAGGGGGTATTAGGAGAGGATGGGGGCAGGAGAGGGGGTATTAGGAGAGGATGGGGGCAGGAGAGGGGGTATTAGGAGAGGTTGGAGCAGGAGAGGGGGTATTAGGAAAGGAAGGGGGCAGGAGAGGGGGTATTAGGAGAGGATGGGGGCAGGAGAGGGGGTATTAGGAAAGGGGGTATTAGGAGAGGATGGGGGTAGGAGAGGGGGTATTAGGAGAGGATGGGAGCCGGAGAGGGGGTATTAGTAGAGGATGGGGGCAGGAGAGGATGGGGGCAGGAGAGGGGGTATTAGGAGAGGATGGGGGCAGGAGAGGAGGTATTAGGAGAGGATGGGGGCAGGAGAGGGGGTATTAGGAGAGGATGGGGCAGGAGAGGGGGCATTAGGAGAGGATGGGGCAGGAGGGGGTATTAGGTGAGGTTGGGGGCAGGAGAGGGGGTATTAGGAGAGGATGGGGCAGGAGAGGGGGTATTAGGAGAGGATGGGGCAGGAGAGGGGGTATTAGGAGGATGGGGGCAGGAGAGGGGGTATTAGGAGGATGGGGGCAGGAGAGGGGGTATTAGGAGAGGATGGGGGCAGGAGAGGGGGTATTAGGAGAGGATGGGGGCAGGAGAGGGGGTATTAGGAGAGGATGGGGGCAGGAGAGAATGGGGCAGGAGAGGATGGGGCAGGAGAGGATGGGGCAGGAGAGGGGGTATTAGTAGAGGTGGGGGCAGGAGAGGAGGTATTAGGTGAGGTTGGGGGCAGGAGAGGGGGTATTAGGAGAGGTTGGAGCAGGAGAGGGGGTATTAGGAGAGGATGGGGGCAGGAGAGTGGGTATTAGGAGAGGTGGGGGCAGGAGAGGTAGGGGTAGGAGAGGTAGGGGTATTAGGAGAGGATGGGGGCAGGAGAGGGGTATTAGGAGAGGATGGGGGCAGGATAGGGGGCATTAGGAGAGGATGGGGGCAGGAGAGGGGGTATTAGGAGAGGATGGGGGCAGGATAGGGGGTATTAGGAGAGGATGGGGGCAGGAGAGGGGGTATTAGGAGAGGATGAGGCATTAGGAGAGGGGGTATTAGGAGAGGATGGGGCATTAGGAGAGGGGGTATAAGGAGAGGATGGGGGCATTAGGAGAGGATGGGGGTATTAGGAGAGGATGGGGGCAGGAGAGGGGGTATTAGGAGAGGATGGGGGCAGGAGAGGGGGTATTAGGAG
Source organism: Pseudophryne corroboree (assembly GCF_028390025.1). NCBI lineage: Eukaryota > Metazoa > Chordata > Amphibia > Anura > Myobatrachidae > Pseudophryne > Pseudophryne corroboree. The sequence goes on from NW_026967541.1 coordinate 2,713,934, forward strand.
AGGATGGGGGCAGGAGAGGGGGTATTAGGAGAGGATGGGGGCAGGAGAGGGGGTATTAGGAGAGGATGGGGGCAGGAGAGGGGGTATTAGGAGAGGTTGGAGCAGGAGAGGGGGTATTAGGAGAGGATGGGGGCAGGAGAGGGGGTATTAGGAGAGGATGGGGGCAGGAGAGGAGGCATTAGGAGAGGATAGGGCAGGAGAGGTGGTATTAGGAGAGGTGGGGACAGGAGAGGTGGTGGCAGGAGAGGGGGTATTAGGAGAGGTGGGGGCAGGAGAGGGGGTATTAGGAGAGGTGGGGGCAGGAGAGGGGGTATTAGGAGAGGTGGTGGCAGGAGAGGGGGTATTAGGAGAGGGGGTATTAGGAGAGGATGGGCAGGAGAGGGGGTATTAGGAGAGGATGGGGGCAGGAGAGGTGGTATTAGGAGGTGGGGGGCAGGAGAGGTGGTATTAGGAGAGGTGGGGGCAGGAGAGGTGGTATTAGGAGAGGTGGTATTAGGAGAGGATGGGGGCATTAGGAGAGGGGGTATTAGGAGAGGATGGGGGCATTAGGAGAGGGGGTATTAGGAGAGGGGGTATTAGGAGAGGATGGGGGCATTAGGAGAGGGGGTATTAGGAGAGGATGGGGGCATTAGGAGAGGGGGTATTAGGAGAGGATGGGGGCATTAGGAGAGGGGGTATTAGGAAAGGATGGGGGCATTAGGAGAGGATGGGGGCATTAGGAGAGGGGGTATTAGGAGAGGATGGGGGCAGGAGAGGGGGTATTAGGAGAGGATGGGGACAGGTGAGGTGCGGCAGGAGAGGTGGTATTAGGAGAGGTGGGGGCAGGAGAGGTGGTATTAGGAGAGGTTGGGAAAGGAGAGGATGGGGGCAGGAGAGGGGGTATTAGCAGAGGATGGGGGCAGGAGAGGGGGTATTAGGAGAGGATTGGGACAGGAGAGGGGGTATTAGGAGAGGATGGGGCAGGAGAGGGGGTATTAGGAGAGGGGATATTAGGAGAGGTGCGGCAGGAGAGGTGGTATAAGGAGAGGTGGGGGCAGGAGAGGGGGTATTAGGAGAGGATGGGGGCAGGAGAGGGGGTATTAGGAGAGGATGGGGGCAGGAGAGGGGGTATTAGGAGAGGATGGGGGCAGGAGAGGGGGTATTAGGAGAGGATGGGGGCAGGAGAGGGGGTATTAGGAGAGGATGGGGGCAGGAGAGGGGGTATTAGGAGAGGATGGGGGCAGGAGAGGGGGTATTAGGAGAGGATGGGGCAGGAGAGGGGGTATTAGGAGAGGATGGGGGCAGGAGAGGGGGTATTAGGAGAGGATGGGCAGAAGAGAGGGGGTATTAGGAGAAGATGGGGGCAGGAGAGGGGGTATTAGGAGAAGATGGGGGCAGGAGAGGGGGTATTAGGAGAGGATGGGGCTGGAGAGGGGGTATTAGGAGAGGATGGGGGCAGGAGAGGGGGTATTAGGAGAGGATGGGGGCAGGAGAGGGGGTATTAGGAGAGGATGGGGGCAGGAGAGGGGGTATTAGGAGAGGATGGGGGCAGGAGAGGGGGTATTAGGAGAGGATGGGGGCAGGAGAGGGGGTATTAGGAGAGGATGGGGCAGGAGAGGGGGTATTAGGAGAGGATGGGGGCAGGAGAGGGGGTATTAGGAGAGGATGGGGGCAGGAGAGGGGGTATTAGGAGAGGATGGGGGCAGGAGAGGGGGTATTAGGAGAGGATGGGGCAGGAGAGGGGGTATTAGGAGAGGATGGGGCAGGAGAGGGGGTATTAGGAGAGGTGGTATTAGGAGAGGTGGTATTAGGAGAGGATGGGGCAGGAGAGGGGGTATTAGGAGAGGTGGTATTAGGAGAGGTGGTATTAGGAGAGGTGGTATTAGGAGAGGTGGTATTAGGAGAGGTGGTATTAGGAGAGGTTGGGGCAGGAGAGGGGGTATTAGGAGAGGATGGGGGCAGGAGAGGGGGTATTAGGAGAGGTGCGGCAGGAGAGGTGGTATTAGGAGAGGTGGGGGCAGGAGAGGTGGTATTAGGAGAGGTTGGGGCAGGAGAGTGGGTATTAGGAGAGGATGGGGCAGGAGAGGGGGTATTAGGAGAGGGGGTATTAGGAGAGGATGGGGGCAGGAGAGGGGGTATTAGGAGAGGTGCGGCAGGAGAGGGGGTATTAGGAGAGGATGGGGGCAGGAGAGGATGGGGGCAGGAGAGGATGGGGGCAGGAGAGGATGGGGGCAGGAGAGGGGGTATTAGGAGAGGATGGGGCTGGAGAGGGGGTATTAGGAGAGGATGGGGCTGGAGAGGGGGTATTAGGAGAGGATGGGGCTGGAGAGGGGGTATTAGGAGAGGATGGGGGCAGGAGAGGGGGTATTAGGAGAGGATGGGGGCAGGAGAGGGGGTATTAGGAGAGGATGGGGGCAGGAGAGGGGGTATTAGGAGAGGATGGGGGCAGGAGAGGGGGTATTAGGAGAGGATGGGGGCAGGAGAGGGGGTATTAGGAGAGGATGGGGGCAGGAGAGGGGGTATTAGGAGAGGATGGGGGCAGGAGAGGGGGTATTAGGAGAGGATGGGGGCAGGAGAGGGGGTATTAGGAGAGGTTGGGGCAGGAGAGGGGGTATTAGGAGAGGATGGGGCTGGAGAGGGGGTATTAGGAGAGGATGGGGGCAGGAGAGGGGTATTAGGAGAGGATGGGGCAGGAGAGGGGGTATTAGGAGAGGATGGGGCAGGAGAGGGGGTATTAGGAGAGGTGGTATTAGGAGAGGTGGTATTAGGAGAGGATGGGGCAGGAGAGGGGGTATTAGGAGAGGTGGTATTAGGAGAGGTGGTATTAGGAGAGGTGGTATTAGGAGAGGTGGTATTAGGAGAGGTGGTATTAGGAGAGGTTGGGGCAGGAGAGGGGGTATTAGGAGAGGATGGGGCAGGAGAGGGGGTATTAGGAGAGGATGGGGGCAGGAGAGGGGGTATTAGGAGAGGATGGGGGCAGGAGAGGGGGTATTAGGAGAGGATGGGGGCAGGAGAGGGGGTATTAGGAGAGGATGGGGGCAGGAGAGGGGGTATTAGGAGAGGATGGGGGCAGGAGAGGGGGTATTAGGAGAGGATGGTGGCAGGAGAGGGGGTATTAGGAGAGGGGGTATTAGGAGAGGATGGGGGCAGGAGAGGGGGTATTAGGAGAGGTGCGGCAGGAGAGGTGGTATTAGGAGAGGTGGGGGCAGGAGAGGTGGTATTAGGAGAGGTTGGGGCAGGAGAGTGGGTATTAGGAGAGGATGGGGCAGGAGAGGGGGTATTAGGAGAGGGGGTATTAGGAGAGGATGGGGGCAGGAGAGGGGGTATTAGGAGAGGTGCGGCAGGAGAGGGGGTATTAGGAGAGGATGGGGGCAGGAGAGGATGGGGGCAGGAGAGGATGGGGGCAGGAGAGGATGGGGCAGGAGAGGGGGTATTAGGAGAGGATGGGGCTGGAGAGGGGGTATTAGGAGAGGATGGGGCTGGAGAGGGGGTATTAGGAGAGGATGGGGGCAGGAGAGGGGGTATTAGGAGAGGATGGGGGCAGGAGAGGGGGTATTAGGAGAGGATGGGGGCAGGAGAGGGGGTATTAGGTGAGGATGGGGGCAGGAGAGGGGGTATTAGGAGAGGATGGGGGCAGGAGAGGGGGTATTAGGAGAGGATGGGGGCAGGAGAGGGGGTATTAGGAGAGGATGGGGGCAGGAGAGGGGGTATTAGGAGAGGATGGGGGCAGGAGAGGGGGTATTAGGAGAGGATGGGGGCAGGAGAGGGGGTATTAGGAGAGGATGGGGGCAGGAGAGGGGGTATTAGGAGAGGATGGGGGCAGGAGAGGGGGTATTAGGAGAGGTTGGGGCAGGAGAGGGGGTATTAGGAGAGGATGGGGCTGGAGAGGGGGTATTAGGAGAGGATGGGGCAGGAGAGGGGGTATTAGGAGAGGATGGTGGCAGGAGAGGGGGTATTAGGAGAGGATGGTGGCAGGAGAGGGGGTATTAGGAGAGGGGGTATTAGGAGAGGATGGGGGCAGGAGAGGGGTATTAGGAGAGGATGGGGCAGGAGAGGGGGTATTAGGAGAGGATGGTGGCAGGAGAGGGGGTATTAGGAGAGGATGGTGGCAGGAGAGGGGGTATTAGGAGAGGGGGTATTAGGAGAGGATGGGGGCAGGAGAGGGGGTATTAGGAGAGGGGGTATTAGGAGAGGATGGGGCTGGAGAGGGGGTATTAGGAGAGGATGGGGGTAGGAGAGGATGGGGGCAGGAGAGGGGGTATTAGGAGAGGATGGGGCTAGGAGAGGGGGTATTAGGAGAGGATGGGGCTGGAGAGGGGGTATTAGGAGAGGATGGGGCTGGAGAGGGGGTATTAGGAGAGGATGGGGGCAGGAGAGGGGGTATTAGGAGAGGATGGGGCTGGAGAGTTGGTATTAGGAGAGGATGGGGGCAGGAGAGGGGGTATTAGGAGAGGATGGGGGCAGGAGAGGGGGTATTAGGAGAGGATGGGGGCAGGAGAGGGGGTATTAGGAGAGGGGGTATTAGGAGAGGATGGGGGCAGGAGAGGGGGTATTAGGAGAGGATGGGGGCAGGAGGGGGGGTATTAGGAGAGGATGGGGGCAGGAGAGGGGGTATTAGGAGAGGATGGGGGCAGGAGAGGGGGTATTAGGAGAGGATGGGGGCAGGAGAGGGGGTATTAGGAGAGGATGGGGCAGGAGAGGGGGTATTAGGAGAGGATGGGGGCAGGAGAGGGGGTATTAGGAGAGGATGGGGCAGGAGAGGGGGTATTAGGAGAGGATGGGGGCAGGAGAGGGGGTATTAGGAGAGGATGGGGGCAAGAGAGGGGGTATTAGGAGGATGGGGCAGAAGAGAGGGGGTATTAGGAGAAGATGGGGGCAGGAGAGGGGGTATTAGGAGAGGATGGGGCTGGAGAGGGGGTATTAGGAGAAGATGGGGGCAGGAGAGGGGGTATTAGGAGAAGATGGGGGCAGGAGAGGGGGTATTAGGAGAGGATGGGGGCAGGAGAGGGGGTATTAGGAGAGGATGGGGGCAGGAGAGGGGGTATTAGGAGAGGATGGGGGCAGGAGAGGGGGTATTAGGAGAGGATGGGGGCAGGAGAGGGGGTATTAGGAGAGGGGGTATTAGGAGAGGATGGGGCAGGAGAGGGGGTATTAGGAGAGGATGGGGCAGGAGAGGGGGTATTAGGAGAGGATGGGGCAGGAGAGGGGGTATTAGGAGAGGATGGGGGCAGGAGAGGGGGTATTAGGAGAGGATGGGGGCAGGAGAGGGGGTATTAGGAGAGGATGGGGCAGGAGAGGGGGTATTAGGAGAGGATGGGGCAGGAGAGGGGGTATTAGGAGAGGTGGTATTAGGAGAGGATGGGGCAGGAGAGGGGGTATTAGGAGAGGTGGTATTAGGAGAGGTGGTATTAGGAGAGGTGGTATTAGGAGAGGTGGTATTAGGAGAGGTGGTATTAGGAGAGGTTGGGGCAGGAGAGGGGGTATTAGGAGAGGATGGGGGCAGGAGAGGGGGTATTAGGAGAGGATGGGGGCAGGAGAGGGGGTATTAGGAGAGGATGGGGGCAGGAGAGGGGGTATTAGGAGAGGTGCGGCAGGAGAGGTGGTATTAGGAGAGGTGGGGGCAGGAGAGGTGGTATTAGGAGAGGTTGGGGCAGGAGAGTGGGTATTAGGAGAGGATGGGGCAGGAGAGGGGGTATTAGGAGAGGGGGTATTAGGAGAGGATGGGGGCAGGAGAGGGGGTATTAGGAGAGGTGCGGCACGAGAGGGGGTATTAGGAGAGGATGGGGGCAGGAGAGGATGGGGGCAGGAGAGGATGGGGGCAGGAGAGGGGGTATTAGGAGAGGATGGGGCAGGAGAGGGGGTATTAGGAGAGGATGGGGCTGGAGAGGGGGTATTAGGAGAGGATGGGGCTGGAGAGGGGGTATTAGGAGAGGATGGGGCTGGAGAGGGGGTATTAGGAGAGGATGGGGGCAGGAGAGGGGGTATTAGGAGAGGATGGGGGCAGGAGAGGGGGTATTAGGAGAGGATGGGGGCAGGAGAGGGGGTATTAGGAGAGGATGGGGGCAGGAGAGGGGTATTAGAAGAGGATGGGGGCAGGAGAGGGGTATTAGAAGAGGATGGGGGCAGGAGAGGGGGTATTAGGAGAGGATGGGGGCAGGAGAGGGGGTATTAGGAGAGGATGGGGGCAGGAGAGGGGGTATTAGGAGAGGTTGGGGCAGGAGAGGGGGTATTAGGAGAGGATGGGGCTGGAGAGGGGGTATTAGGAGAGGATGGGGGCAGGAGAGGGGTATTAGGAGAGGATGGGGCAGGAGAGGGGGTATTAGGAGAGGATGGGGCAGGAGAGGGGGTATTAGGAGAGGATGGTGGCAGGAGAGGGGGTATTAGGAGAGGATGGGGGCAGGAGAGGGGGTATTAGGAGAGGGGGTATTAGGAGAGGATGGGGGCAGGAGAGGGGGTATTAGGAGAGGGGGTATTAGGAGAGGATGGGGCTGGAGAGGGGGTATTAGGAGAGGATGGGGCTGGAGAGGGGGTATTTGGAGAGGATGGGGCTAGGAGAGGGGGTATTAGGAGAGGATGGGGCTGGAGAGGGGGTATTATGAGAGGATGGGGCTGGAGAGGGGGTATTAGGAGAGGATGGGGGCAGGAGAGGGGGTATTAGGAGAGGATGGGGCTGGAGAGGGGGTATTAGGAGAGGATGGGGGCAGAAGAGAGGGGGTATTAGGAGAGAATGGGGGCAGAAGAGAGGGGGTATTAGGAGAAGATGGGGCAGGAGGGGGTATTAGGAGAGGATGGGGCTGGAGAGGGGGTATTAGGAGAGGATGGGGGCAGGAGAGGGGGTATTAGGAGAGAATGGGGGAAGAAGAGAGGGGGTATTAGGAGAGAATGGGGGCAGAAGAGAGGGGGTATTAGGAGAGGATGGGGGCAGGAGAGGGGGTATTAGGAGAGGATGGGGGCAGGAGAGGATGGGGGCAGGAGAGGGGGTATTAGGAGAGGATGGGGGCAGGAGAGGGGGTATTAGGAGAGGATGGGGCAGGAGAGGGGGTATTAGGAGAGGATGGGGCAGGAGAGGGGGTATTAGGAGAGGATGGAGGCAGGAGAGGGGGTATTAGGAGAGGATGGGGCAGAAGAGAGGGGGTATTAGGAGAGGATGGGGCAGGAGAGGGGGTATTAGGAGAGGATGGGGGCAGGAGAGGGGGTATTAGGAGAGGATGGGGCAGAAGAGAGGGGGTATTAGGAGAGGATGGGGCAGAAGAGAGGGGGTATTAGGAGAAGATGGGGGCAGGAGAGGGGGTATTAGGAGAGGATGGGGCTGGAGAGGGGGTATTAGGAGAGGATGGGGGCAGGAGAGGGGGTATTAGGAGAGGATGGGGGCAGGAGAGGGGGTATTAGGAGAGGATGGGGGCAGGAGAGGGGGTATTAGGAGAAGATGGGGGCAGGAGAGGGGGTATTAGGAGAGGATGGGGCTGGAGAGGGGGTATTAGGAGAGGATGGGGGCAGGAGAGGGGGTATTAGGAGAGGATGGGGGCAGGAGAGGGGGTATTAGGAGAAGATGGGGCAGAAGAGAGGGGGTATTAGGAGAAGATGGGGGCAGGAGAGGGGGTATTAGGAGAGGATGGGGCTGGAGAGGGGGTATTAGGAGAGGATGGGGGCAGGAGAGGGGGTATTAGGAGAGGATGGGGCAGGAGAGGGGGTATTAGGAGAGGATGGGGCTGGAGAGGGGGTATTAGGAGAGGATGGGGCAGAAGAGGGGGTATTAGGAGAGGATGGGGCAGGAGAGGGGGTATTAGGAGAGGATGGGGCAGGAGAGGGGGTATTAGGAGAGGATGGGGCAGGAGAGGGGGTATTAGGAGAGGATGGAGGCAGGAGAGGGGGTATTAGGAGAGGATGGGGCAGAAGAGAGGGGGTATTAGGAGAGGATGGGGCAGGAGAGGGGGTATTAGGAGAGGATGGGGGCAGGAGAGGGGGTATTAGGAGAGGATGGGGCAGAAGAGAGGGGGTATTAGGAGAGGATGGGGCAGAAGAGAGGGGGTATTAGGAGAAGATGGGGGCAGGAGAGGGGGTATTAGGAGAGGATGGGGCTGGAGAGGGGGTATTAGGAGAGGATGGGGCAGGAGAGGGGGTATTAGGAGAGGATGGGGGCAGGAGAGGGGGTATTAGGAGATGGGGGCAGGAGAGGGGGTATTAGGAGAGGATGGGGGCAGGAGAGAGGTATTAGGAGAGGATGGGGCAGGAGAGGGGGTATTAGGAGAGGATGGGGGCAGGAGAGGGGTATTAGGAGAGGATGGGGGCAGGAGAGGGGGTATTAGGAGAGGATGGGGGCAGGAGAGGGGGTATTAGGAGAGGATGGGGCAGGAGAGGGGGTATTAGGAGAGGATGGGGGCAGGAGAGGGGGTATTAGGAAAGGTTGGGGGCAGGAGAGGGGGTATTAGGAGAGGATGGGGGCAGGAGAGGGGGTATTAGGAGAGGATGGGGGCAGGAGAGGGGGTATTAGGAGAGGATGGGGCAGGAGAGGGGGTATTAGGAGAGGATGGGGGCAGGAGACAGGTGGGATGAGGGGACATTACCTGGAGGATGAGGCGGCAGAAGAGATCACACCGTGGACGGAGAAATGTGTACCGGAAGTAGGCGGGGCGGTATTTCCGAGCCATCGCCTGCATAGCACATGGGATTATGGGTAGTGACTACCACGGTAACTCAGCAACCATGAGCAGCCCCGCCCACTCACTGCCCATTGGTCGCGGCCTCCAGTCACTGCCTCGCCCTCTCATAGGCCGCAATGATCCGTCACTCATTTACCTCCAGCCCCGCCCACTCACTGTCCATAGGACTCAGGCACTCGTCACTCACCAACCCGTCCTGCCCCGCCCACTTTCCCGCCCATTGGCCGATGTATCCTGTCACTCTCCTCCCTAATGTCCGCGGGCACGCCCACTCTCCTGCTCATAGGCCACAGCTTCCAGTAACTGTTACAGCCAGCCCCGCCCTGTCTCAGTCTCATAAGCCGCAATGCTCCGTCACTCATTTACCTCCAGCCTCGTCCCCTCACTGCCCATAGGACGCATCGTCTCGTCACAGAATTATACTGCCCCGCCCACTATCCCGCCCATTGGCTGCCGTATCCTATCAACTGCCAATTGCCGGAGGCCACGCCTACTCTCCTGCTCAAAGGATGCAGCATCCCGTCACAGTTACATCCAGTCCCGCCCTCTCATAGGCCACAATGCCCCGTCACTCAACTACCTCCAGCTCCGCCCCATAGCATGCTGCCTCCCTTCTCTTAGCCATCATTAGCCCCGCCTACTCTCTAGCCCGGCTCCCTGTTACGTCATAATCAGCGCTTGGTCAGACTAAGCCAACATGGCGGCGCCCATAGGGAGCCGGGAAAATGGTGCCTGCCCCGTCCTGATGCTGTGATGTGTGTATATTAATAATGGGTGATGTGTGGTCACAGCTGCTGTGTTACTGACCGGGCTGCAGCCACCTAGGCTTCATATCCCAGCACACACACAGTGCCAGCCATGGGGGGTGATGGGCCCATGGGGGTATGTAGTGACAGGGGCCCATGGGGGGGGGGAGGAATGTAGTGACAGGGGCCCATGGGGGGAATGTAGTGACAGGGGCCCATGGGGGGGGGGAGGAATGTAGTGACAGGGGCCCATAGGCGCTACATTGTAACACTGCCGGGTGCCGCCTGTCAGTCAGTACAGGAGCACACAGGCGATCAGGAGGGTGCCAAACGTGGCGCTCCCTGATTGGCTGATGGAACCTTCTTGGACTTAAGTCAGAGGGGGTTCCAGGCATTCGGGGAAAGGGGTCCCATGTGAAAACATGGGGTCCCTTTCAGTGCGAGGTCGGGTATCCGTTTTTTTATTTTAACAAGTACGTGGATTACAAAAGGATTACCAGCCGAGGAGCCTTCTACACTGGATTTGGTGAGTATAATTTTATCAACAGGTACACCATGGATTCTACTGGAGAAGAGGACCGAACCTGCGTGGGAACATAAGGTAAGTATGTGTATATGGTGGTGTGCATGGATGTATTAAAGTTATACTTTCAAGGTGTGTGTGTGATGTCTTTATTGGGGTATTTTTTTAGTACTAGTACTACAGGTACCAGCGGGCCCGTTTTTCCGCCGCATGCTGGTATTTGTGGTTCTCCAAGTACCAGCTTGCGGGGAGGCTTGCTGGGCCTTGTAGTACTGCTACTAAAAACAATATCAATCACTTTAAACTTTGGCTATCAGCCCCCCATCCGCAGCCCTTGGGTGGGGGGAACAGCCTCGGGCTTCACCCCTGGCCCTTGGGTGTCTGGGGGGGGGGGGGGGGGCCTTGATTGAAGGGGTCCCCACTCCCCCAGGCTACCCCGGCCAGGGGTGACTAGTTGGGTATTTAATGCCACGGCCGCAGGGCACTGTATAAAAGTGACCCCCGGCTGTGGCATTATCTGTCCAGCTAGTGGAGCCCGGTGCTGGTTGCAAAAATACGGGGGACTCCTACTCTCTTTGTCCCCCGTATTTTTGGAACCAGGACCAGGCGCAGAGCCCGATGCTGGTTGTTTAAATATGGGGGAACCCCTGTCCATTTTTCCCCCATATTTTTACAACCAGGATCGGCTCAAAGAGCCCGAGGCTGGTTTGGCTTAGGAGGGGGGACCCCACGCAATTTTTTTTATAAAAAATAACACTTTCCCACCCATTCCCAATGATAAACATGCACGGATCTCATGGATCCGTGCATGCATATCAGAACACGGTAATAAAAAGCAGGTCTGTTTTTTTTTTAGCACTTTATTTCGATTTGTATTTTTTCACAGACACATTACAAATACGAATGGTTAGTAAATGACCGTGATTCAGACCTAAACAGCCGTGTTTTGACCAATGGTGTATTCATTCGTATTTTTTTCTTTGACTTCCAAAAAAATACGAATGCCCTCATCACTGCCGTGATTTGAGTTTAGTAAATTCCCGAGATGACACTTTGAAGAAAAAACGGCATCTCGGTCAAAATCGGGACCTTAGTAAATATACCCCTAGGTGTGAAGAAACTGAATACGTGAAGATGGGGCTAAAAACTCTGAAGAAATATGGTTACTGGATATTATAAGACGTGGCTGAAGAACTCTGAAGAAATGTGGTGATTGGATATTTAAACATGTGTCTGAAAAACTCTGAAGATGTATGGATACTGAGTATTAGAAGACGTGGCTGTAGAACTTGGATATTCAAACACGTGGCTGAAGAACTCAGATATTCAAGATGTGGCTGAAGAACTCTGAAGGGAGATTGGCAGACCCCACAGGATCCCAGGGAACCCAAAGTACCAACCAGAGCACAGGTAACTGTGGGCGGTGTACTGGAGTGCTGGCCGGTAGTATGCAGCGGTGGAAAGCAGGTATTCACAGTGAGCGGAGTGGAAACCGAGACTACCTGGAGACACAGAATCTATATGTGGGAGCAAAGAGCTGGGCTTTTGCTAAACAACAACAAAGCACTGGCAGAGAGTGCAACAAGATGCCCCTATTTAAAGGAGGAAAGGCACCAGGATTGGCTGGACACTTACCCTGAGAAGCCCCATTGGTTCCTAAGCCATTTTGGTCTCCAACATGGCCTCCTCCCATGCTGCAGACACACAGGAATGCAGCCATGCCCCTGCCCATCCACACAGCACTGCCAGCAGCTGGATCAGCAGCGCCTGGATCCCAGTACCCACGGTAAGCCTGTGGCGGTGCGTGAAAGGTGTGTAATAATGTGTAATGGGCATTACGGTGTGTAATAATGTGTAATGGGCATTACAGTGTGTAATAATGTGTAATAGGCATTACAGTGTGTAATAATGTGTAACAGTGCTGCAGATTGGTTTCAGTTTTCAGCTGGGTGCTCATAATTCAAGTTGCTGTTTGTGCGTTACTATACAGGTTGTATGACACATGTGTGTACATTACACTTGTACTTTGTAATTAAATTGAGTATAATATTTTTCCCACAGATATGTCAGCAGAGGCAAATCACAAATTCTGGTCTGGATTCATTGAACTGTATCACGAGAACGAGTGCCTGTGGTGTGTAATAAGTGTGGACTATACCAACAGGACACAGAGGAACCGGGCATATGACCAGCTGATCAGATACAGTAAAGCCAGGAACAGCGCTGCAGACCTAAATTGGGTAAAGAAGAACATTGCAAATTTCCAGTGTTTTTGTAGGAGCACAAGAAGTACATGGAATCGCAACATTCTGGAGCCTGGACGGATGAGGTTTACAAGCCAACGCTGTGGTACTATAAACTCATGAAATTCACTTTGGAACAAGAGCCAAGGATAAGGTCACAGTGTGACTCTTGTGGAAGAGGAGGCATCGGAGAGTCTGGATCTGGTAAGTACACACACATTTCTCCTATCACACAGCCTTTTCCCATGCCTTACTGCCCCTTCCCATCCCTCTTACCAACTCTGACATCTTTCTCCCATGCATCTGGAGAGGAAGTCATGGCCCTCATTCATTCCTGTCCCCTCACCACCTCCCCACTTGACCCTATCACCTCCCGCCTCCTCCGCTACCTCTCTCCTTCTGCTTGTTCCCATCTTTCCCACCTTCTCAATCTCTCCCTCTCATCAGGCACTGTCCCCTCTGCCTTTAAGCATGCACTCAGCTCTTCTATTCTTAAAAAACCTACCATTGATCCAAACACTCTCTCCAACTACCGACCCATCTCTCTCCTCCAAACTCCTTGAGCGTATTGTCTATAACCGCCTAACTTCCTTTCTTTCCTCACACTCACTGCTTGACCCATTCCAGTCTGGCTTCCATCCTCTCCACTCCACTGAAACTGCCCTTACAAAAGTGTGCAATGACCTCTATGCTGCTAAATCTAAGGGACACTACTCTCTACTTATTCTACTGGCTTTCTCTGCTGCTTTTGACACTGTGGACCATCCTCTCCTACTGCAAATCCTTCACTCCATTGGTCTGCGTGACACTTTCCTCTCTTGGCTGTCTTCCTACCTCTCTGACCGTTCATTCGCTGTCTCCTCCCATGACTCCACCTCCCCTCACTTCCACTAACTGTAAGTGTACCCAAAGCTTCTGCCCTAGGACCTCTTCTCTTCTCTCTCTATACATCCTCACTAGGTAAGCTCATTAGTTCTTTTGGTTTCCAATATCATCTCTATGCTGATGACACCCAAATCTTTCCTCTCCTGATCTCTCCCCTGCTCTCCTCACTCGAATCTCCAACTGTCTGTCTATCTCTGTTTGGATGTCCCAGCGCTTTCTTAAACTTAACATGTCTAAGACTGAGCTGATCATCTTCTCTCCCTCCTGCATAACCTCACCTCCTACAATCTCATTATCTATTGATGGTACTACTATCTCCTCTAGCTCCCAAGTGCACTGTCTAAGAGTAATCCTTGACTCCTCCCTCTCCTTCAAACCACACATTCAGCACCTCTCACAAACCTGCCATTTTCATCTAAAAAATATTTCCAGGATCAGACCCTTTCTGACCCAGGATGCTACTAAGACTCTTATCCACTCACTGGTCATCTCCAGACTGGACAACTGTAATCTCCTCCTGACTGGCATTCCTGACCAATATCTCTCCACTCCAATCTATCCTCAATGCTGCTGCCCGGCTCATTTTCCTCACCAAACGCACTACGTCCACCTCTCCTTTCTTACTAGACCTTCACTGGCTTCCCTTCCTTTTCAGAATCCATTTCAAGCTTTTCACACTCGCTTACAAAGCCCTCACCCACTCCTCTCCCATCTACATCTCTGACCTTATCTTCCTTTACACTCTCACCTGTCCTCTTCGCTCTGCTAATGCACGCTGACTCTCCTGCCTATGGATTACTTCCTCCCACTCCTACCTCCAAGATTTTTCACGTGCTGCACCACTTCTCTGGAATTCCCTACCTCTGCCCCTCAGACTATCCATCTCTCTACAAAACTTCAAACGGGCTCTCAAGACCCACTTCACCAAACCCAGCCAAATCTCATCCTAACCCTCTGTTTCACGCTCGCTATGTACCCCATCTGTGTCACTCCTGTCTGTCTACCCCTCCTCTTTAGAATGTAAGCTCTCACGAGCAGGGCCCTCTTCCCTCATGGGCTTATCCTTTTTCTTACTTTAATAATCTTCAACTGCACCAAATCCAGCAGTCTTCTGCCACCTGATACTTATTCCAGTGTCATCTGCTGATGTAACTATGGAGGTCATTCCGAGTTGTTCGCTCGCAAGGCGATTTTAGCAGAGTTGCTCACGCTAAGCCGCCGCCTACTGGGAGTGAATCTTAGCATCTTAAAATTGCGAACGATGTATTCGCAATATTGCAATTACAAACTTCTTAGCAATTTCAGAGTAGCTTCACACTTACTCGGCATCTGCGATCAGTTCAGTGCTTGTCGTTCCTGGATTGACGTCACTAACACTCCCAGCGTTCGCCCAGACACTCCCGCGTTTCTCCAGCCACTCCTGCGTTTTTTCCGGAAACGGTAGCGTTTTTCTGCACACGCCCATAAAACGCTGTGTTTCCGCCCAGTAACACCCACTTCCTGTCAATCACACTACGATCGCCTGAGCGATGAAAAAGCCGTGAGTAAAAATCCTAACTTCATAGCAAATTTACTTGGCGCAGTCGCAGTGCGAACATTGCGCATGCGCACTAAGCGGAAAATCGCTGCGATGCGAAGAAATTTACCGAGCGAACAACTCGGAATGACCACCTATGTGTATTTACCCTGTACTTGTCCTATATTGTCATCAACTGTAAGTTGCTGGTTTTCCTGTTTGATTATTTATGTACTCTGTAATTGGGTGCTGCGGTAACCTTGTGGCGCCATATAAATAAAGGATGATAATAATAATAATAATTTGTATTGTACCCACACATTTTTACATGGAGTTCATTTTTATTTTATTTTGCACGATATTACACCAGAGCTGGAAGTGGAGCCTTCCATGAGTGAGGTAACTGAAGTGGACAACCCAACCCCACAGCCAAGACCCCCGAAACAGTGGAGGTCATCAGGAAACCCACTTCTGCCCTGCCCAGCTAACAGTTTTTTTACTCACACCGAGGAGATTCTTAATAGGCCCCCGAACTTGGAGCAAACTTTTGGCAATTACATCGCGGCGGAGCTGCGACTGATGGAGGATCAAAAGATCTACAAGCGTCTGGTTCTTGATGCTACCTCATGCACAATGATGAATCTCTTGTTGAGGCGTGTGAGATAACACCTCCTGCCAGATGCTGTCTCCCAAATGTGACCCCACCCACCTACCCACATCACCAACCCATGCATTATGTGCCGGGAAACCCTCCTCAACAGATGAGCTGTTTTCCGCTGGGAACCATACAGCCCACCCCTCCTCCCATTCCAGCGCGTTGTCCAGTGGAACGTACTTAGACATGCTGAGTACACAGTCCTCTGTACTGGACCATCCTTGTTTTTTTATAGTTTTTTCAAACCAGTTTTTTAGTTGTTTGAAAAATAGTTGTTGCCCTTACCCTAGTCTCTTGCTCCAAGTGACCTGTATTGAGGCCATTAATACCACAGCGTTGGTTTCTTGACCTCATTGTCCCGGACTTCTGATCATTGTGATCTATGCACTTCTTGTGTTCCTTCTAAAAGCACTGTTCAGAAATCTGCACTTTATCTTCTCTCCCCAATGTATGGTGGCAGCACTGATATTCTGTGGGATACGCCCGATTCCTCTACTGGTTACTGGTGGCATAAAAAGGCTCTTGTTCTCCTGATAGAGTCAATGAGTCCAGACCAGAATTGGTGATTTTCTTCTTTTTCTTGTTTTATTAATGGCTGTTAATGCAAATGTAACATATTGTTTAAAAAATCAGGGGGTCAACGAGACGTTATGGAGCCAATATGTCATTTAATATTTGCTGCTAATTCCTCCAAAATTACTGTACCTCCCAAATGTAAGAAGGGACTGCAGCAGTATCTCCCATTCCTTCATACATGGACATTTCCAGACAAGGGTCAGGTAAGTTATTTTTAAATACAACAACCCTAATTCACCTACAAGTAAAAAAAACACCCAGAACATTTGAATAGACATCATTTATTTAAAACAAATACACATATATATATATATATACACACACACACACACACACACACACACACACACACACACACACACACGGGAATATGGAAACCAGAGGAAGTCACATGATGTAATTGCAGCTTTCTGACAGGCAACTGCCCCCACTCTGCATAAATGCACTGATATAAAATGTCTGCCACTATTTAGTTACACCGATAGAGATCCCCCTGTAATGTCACCTCACTATTCACATGAGCTGTCACAATCAGACATAGCCACAGTCACAAGTACATACAGTCACTATTGGTGGTTCTGGGCTCCGGCCAGTTCAAGGGGAATCGCACAGTCACAATGGCAGCGTGTGTACCCACCTTTACACACCAGACAGGATATTTATACACAGCAACACTGATACTATGTGGACACAAAAGTAACAACACAAGTGACACAGTAACAGGAATTTGTTTCTGTCACCATAGCGACAATTATCTGGAAATAAGATAATACACAGACACATAAAAAGACTCAATGGAAATCTTTTCTTTTTAAACAACTTTATTTCATATCTTTAATACACAGATTGTTCTACATATTTTAAATTTAAATACTTTACTCTGGACAACATGGATAAAAATAGATAGTGGATAATTACCTATGGGTAAGTCCGTTTCTCGTAGTCCGTAGAGGATACTGGGGTTCCATTTAGTACCATGAGGTATAGACGGGTCCACTAGGAGCCATGGCACTTTAAGAGTTTAATAGTGTGGGCTGGCTCCTCCCTCTATGCCCCTCCTACCAGTCTAGAAACTGTGCCCAAGGAGACGGACATACTTCGAGAAGGATATACACAGACAGTGGTGAAATTTGAACTAGCACACACATAACCAAAGGAAAACCATGCCAACAAATCATGAAACATGAACAGCAACAGCTGAACCAATACTTAACCACGTAACTATGCAGGAATACGAAGCACTAGGCGGGCGCCCAGTATCCTCTACGGACTACGAGAAAAGGAATTACCGGTAGGTAATTAAAATCCTATTTTCTTTTATGTCCTAGAGGATACTGGGTTTCCATTTAGTACCATGGGGATGTACCAAAGCTCCCAGTATGAGAGGGAGAGTGCTGAGGGTCCTGCAGAACTGACTGACCAAACTTTAGGTCCTCAGAGGCCAAAGTATCGAACTTGTAGAACTTAGCAAACGTGTTTGAACCTGACCAAGTAGCTGCTCGGCAAAGCTGTAGAGCCGAAACACCCCAGGCAGCCATCCAGGAAGAACCCACTGAATGAGTAGAGTGGGCCTGTACAGATCTTGGAGCCGGCAATCCTGCCATGGAATAAGCATGCTGGATAGTAAGCCTGATCCAGCGAGCAATTGTCTGCTTAGAAGCAGGACATCCAATCTTATTGGGATCATAAAGGACAAACAGCGCGTCCGATTTCCTGTGACTAGCTGTCCGCTTCACATATATCTTCAAAGCTCCCACAACATACAAGGACTTTGAGGAAGCCGAGGAGTCAGTAGCCACTGGCACCACAATAGGTTGGTTGATATGAAATGCAGACACAATCTTAGGAAGAAACTGATGACGCGTTCTGAGCTCAGCTCTATCCTCATGGAAAATCAAGTAGGGGCTCTTGTGCGACAATGCCCCCAATTCTGACACGTCTTGCTGTTGCCAAGACCAACAGTGTGACAGCCTTCCACGTAAGAAACTTTACGTCTACCTCCTGTAAAGGCTCAAACCAATCCGATTGCAGGAACTGTAACACCATATTAAGATCCCAAGGTGCCGTAGGAGACACAAAGGGCGGTTGGATGTGCAGAACCCCTATCAAGAATGTCTGAACCTCAGGGAGAGCAGCCAATTGTTTCTGGATGAAAATGGACAATGCCGAAATCTGGACCTTTATGGAGCCTAGGCGTAGGCCCACATCCACACCAGCTTGCAGAAAGAGGAGGAAATGCCCCAGTTGAAACTCCACCGCAGGAAACTTCTTGGATTCACACCAAGATACATGTTTTTTCCAAATCCGATGGTAATGCTTAGACGTTACTCCGTTCCTAGCTTGGATCAGTGTAGGAATCACCCTGTTCGGAATCCCATTCCAAGCTAAGATCTGGCGCTCAACTTTCATGCCATTAAACGTAGATGTGGTAAGTCTTGATAAATGACCAGCGCCTGTTGCAGCAGGTCCTCACGAAGAGGAAGAGGCCTCAGATCCTCTATGAGTAATTCCAGAAGATCTGCGTACCAAGCCCTTCTTGGCTAGTCCGGAGCAATGAGGATCGCCTGAAGCCTTGTTCTTTTGAGAATCCGTGGGATGAGTGGAAGTGGAGGGAACACATATACTGACTGGAACACCCACGGCGTTACCAGTGCATCCACGGCCACTGCTAACGGGTCTCTCGACCTGGAACAGAACTGCCTGAGCTTCTTGTTGAGACGAGAGGCCAGCATGTCAATCTGAGGTACTCCCCACCGGCCTGTCACCTCCGGGTGGAGGCCCCACTCTCCTGGATGGAGATCGTGTCTGCTGAGGAAGTCTGCTTCCCAGTAGTCCACTCCCGGAATGAAGATTGCCGACAGTGCCAATGCATGTCTTTCTGTCGAGAGAATAATTCTTGTTACCTCTGACATTGCAGCTCTGCTCTTCGTTCCACCCTGTCGGTTTACGTAGGACACCGCCGTTACATTGTCCGACTGAACCTGAATGGCTTGATCTCGCAGAAGATGTGCCGCTTGTAGAAGGGCATTGTATACGGCCCTTGGTTCCAGAATGTTTATTTGAAGGATGGCTTCCTGACTTGACCACTTTCCTTAGAAGTTTTTCCCCTGGGTGACTGCTCCCCAACCTCTAAGACGTGCATCTGTGGTTAGAAGAATCCAATTCTGAATCCCGAAACTGCGGCCTTCGATCAGGTGAGAAGTCTGCAGCCACCAGAGAAGTGAAATTCTGGCTTTCAGCGACAGGCGTATCCGCTGGTGCATGTGAAGATTTGATCTGGACCACTTGTCCATGAGATCCAGCTGGAAGAATCTTGCATGGAATCTTCCGTACTGCAGTGACTCGTAGGAGGCTACCATCTTCCCCAGAAGGCGAATGCACTGATGAACTGACTTCAGGACATCCCGGACCACTGACTGGATCACCAACACTTTTTCCAATGGAAGAAACACCCTCTGACCTTCCGTGTCGAGTATCATCCCCAAGAAGGGAAGTCTCCTTGTCGGCTCCAAATGTGATTTTGGAAGGTTCAGAATCCATCCATGATCTTCAGAATCCATCCATGATCCTGAAGTAGATGAGTTGAGAGAGCAACACTCTGCAACAACCTCTCCATGGAAGATGCCTCTATCAGTAAATCGTCCAGATATGGAATTATGTTCACTCCCTGCTTGCGGAGGAGCATCATCTCTGCCATGACCTTGGTGAACACCCTCGGTGCTGTGGAGAGGCCAAATGGCAGAGCCTGGAACTGATAGGGACAGCCCTGTAGTGCAAACCTTAGATAACAGAACTCCAAAAATCACAATTCAGGCGCTATATGGTTTTAAATTGTATAAATTCAATACGTTTTTATACTACGAGCTGCAAAAAAACCAGTCCAGCTGTGTCTGTGTGCACACAGCTATTTTAATTAGTGATGATGAAGAGCCACAGATCTCCACCTCAGAAATTAAAGCAAACCAAAGAACCAAGAAATTACTGTTTTGCGCTAAAATACTAAATGGTGCATATATGAATGAAAACTCCTGTATAATATATAACCATCTGATTCATTTATTCAATAAAAAATATATATATAAAAAGATTGGGTAACGGTCTGCTTTTACTATATAGAATTCATGTGTACAAGTCATCAAATACTTTTCCTAATTGCTATAACAATATAAAATACCTGATATATATTACCACATGTCGTATGAACACTTATGCACACTCTAGATAGTATCCAATCTTAAGTATACATCTTTCATAAAAAAAGTGCAATTTAACTTTAAAATGTTATCCATATAGATATTGTAGAAACAACTGTGTTTAAAGATGCTGTCCCAAATTGTGGTTACCACTCATATGATGTATGCACACAGCTTATTGTTCCATGATATATACTGTATGCACTCAGCTTATTGTTCCATGATATATACTCTATGCACACAGCTTATTGTTCCATGATATATACTGTATGCACACGGCTTATTGTTCCATGATATATACTGTATGCACACGGCTTATTGTTCCATGATATATACTCTATGCACACGGCTTATTGTTCCATGATATATACTGTATGCACACAGCTTATTGTTCCATGATATATACTGTATGCACACAGCTTATTGTTCCATGATATATACTCTATGCACACAGCTTATTGTTCCATGATATATACTGTATGCACACAGCTTATTGTTCCATGATATATACTCTATGCACACAGCTTATTGTTCCATGATATATACTCTATGCACACAGCTTATTGTTCCATGATATATACTCTATGCACACAGCTTATTGTTCCATGATATATACTGTATGCACACAGCTTATTGTTCCATGATATATACTGTATGCACACAGCTTATTGTTCCATGATATATACTCTATGCACACAGCTTATTGTTCCATGATATATACTCTATGCACACAGCTTATTGTTCCATGATATATACTGTATGCACACAGCTTATTGTTCCATGATATATACTGTATGCACACAGCTTATTGTTCCATGATATATACTGTATGCACACAGCTTATTGTTCCATGATATATACTGTATGCACACAGCTTATTGTTCCATGATATATACTGTATGCACACAGCTTATTGTTCCATGATATATACTGTATGCACACAGCTTATTGTTCCATGATATATACTGTATGCACACAGCTTATTGTTCCATGATATATACTGTATGCACACAGCTTATTGTTCCATGATATATACTCTATGCACACAGCTTATTGTTCCATGATATATACTCTATGCACACAGCTTATTGTTCCATGATATATACTCTATGCACACAGCTTATTGTTCCATGATATATACTCTATGCACACAGTTTATTGTTCCATGATATATACTCTATGCACACAGCTTATTGTTCCATGATATATACTGTATGCACACAGCTTATTGTTCCATGATATATACTGTATGCACACAGCTTATTGTTCCATGATATATACTCTATGCACACAGCTTATTGTTCCATGATATATACTCTATGCACACAGCTTATTGTTCCATGATATATACTCTATGCACACAGCTTATTGTTCCATGATATATACTCTATGCACACAGCTTATTGTTCCATGATATATACTCTATGCACACAGCTTATTGTTCCATGATATATACTCTATGCACACAGCTTATTGTTCCATGATATATACTGTATGCACACAGCTTATTGTTCCATGATATATACTCTATGCACACAGCTTATTGTTCCATGATATATACTCTATGCACACAGCTTATTGTTCCATGATATATACTCTATGCACACAGCTTATTGTTCCATGATATATACTCTATGCACACAGCTTATTGTTCCATGATATATACTCTATGCACACAGCTTATTGTTCCATGATATATACTCTATGCACACAGCTTATTGTTCCATGATATATACTCTATGCACACAGCTTATTGTTCCATGATATATACTCTATGCACACAGCTTATTGTTCCATGATATATACTCTATGCACACAGCTTATTGTTCCATGATATATACTCTATGCACACAGCTTATTGTTCCATGATATATACTGCATGCACACAGCTTATTGTTCCATGATATATACTGCATGCACACAGCTTATTGTTCCATGATATATACTCTATGCACACAGCTTATTGTTCCATGATATATACTCTATGCACACAGCTTATTGTTCCATGATATATACTCTATGCACACAGCTTATTGTTCCATGATATATACTCTATGCACACAGCTTATTGTTCCATGATATATACTCTATGCACACAGCTTATTGTTCCATGATATATACTCTATGCACACAGCTTATTGTTCCATGATATATACTCTATGCACACAGCTTATTGTTCCATGATATATACTCTATGCACACAGCTTATTGTTCCATGATATATACTCTATGCACACAGCTTATTGTTTCATGATATATACTGTATGCACACAGCTTATTGTTCCATGATATATACTGTATGCACACAGCTTATTGTTCCATGATATATACTGTATGCACACAGCTTATAGTTCCATGATATATACTGTATGCACACAGCTTATTGTTCCATGATATATACTGTATGCACACAGCTTATTGTTCCATGATATATACTGTATGCACACAGCTTATTGTTCCATGATATATACTGTAAGCACACAGCTTATTGTTCCATGATATATACTGTATGCACACAGCTTATTGTTCCATGATATATACTGTATGCACACAGCTTATTGTTCCATGATATATACTCTATGCACACAGCTTATTGTTCCATGATATATACTCTATGCACACAGCTTATTGTTCCATGATATATACTCTATGCACACAGCTTATTGTTCCATGATATATACTCTATGCACACAGCTTATTGTTCCATGATATATACTCTATGCACACAGCTTATTGTTCCATGATATATACTCTATGCACACAGCTTATTGTTCCATGATATATACTCTATGCACACAGCTTATTGTTCCATGATATATACTCTATGCACACAGCTTATTGTTCCATGATATATACTGCATGCACACAGCTTATTGTTCCATGATATATACTCTATGCACACAGCTTATTGTTCCATGATATATACTCTATGCACACAGCTTATTGTTCCATGATATATACTGTATGCACACAGCTTATTGTTCCATGATATATACTGTATGCACACAGCTTATTCCATGATATATACTGTATGCACACAGCTTATTGTTCCATGATATATACTGTATGCACACAGCTTATTGTTCCATGATATATACTGTATGCACACAGCTTATTGTTCCATGATATATACTGTATGCACACAGCTTATTGTTCCATGATATATACTGTATGCGGTATCCGGTCGATGGATCGGCAGACGCTTGATCGACAATGCGAACATCGACCACGCAACATAGACAACATCTACATCGACAGTGTTCGAACATCTACAAACACAAGATCGACATCACACTAACATCGGCACACACTACATCGACAAACACTGAACATCGACAATACGTATACTCGATAAACAAAACATCGACACACAAATGATCGATCACGCACAACATCGAAACAACGTCAGGTCGACCAACAAATCATCGACATGTAATTGTTCTACAAACAAATGCATCGACCTACTGAAGATCGACCAACCATAGACAGACAAAACATAGATCGACATGTAATTGTGCGACAAACAAATACATCGACCTACAGAAGATCGACAAACCATAGACCGACCACACATAGATCGACATGTAATTGTTCGACAAACAAATACATCGACTTACTGAAGATCGACAAACCATAGACCGACCACACATAGATCGACATGTAATTGTTCGACAAACAAATACATCGACTTACTGAAGATCGACAAACCATAGACCGACACTACATTTAATATATCGACATATAAATAGGCCAAGTATAGAAAAACACTCTACAGCGCTATCCCTGCCTAGCCCTTACATCCACCACCTACACAATACCCTGACCTGCTGCACATCTGCAACACCCTCCCCCCCCCCCCGCTATTCCCCACGATACCCTTCCAAAGTCAGACGCCGCCTCTATCCCCCCTAGTCACCCCGCTGCCCGTCTACATTTACACGCCTAGCTAGACACCCCACTACATTACGCGCCCCATGTTTCACCGTGGCACTACAAGTAACACAACGCCCTGGCACTGCTCCCCGCTCTGGTAGCACAGTCACACCCTTTAAGAAACACCCCACTCATGTCTGCCAGCACACCTGGGCACCCGGCTGCACATCTGCAACGCTGACACCCTCCCCCCCCCGCTATTCCCCACGATACCCGTCCAAAGTTAGACGCCGCCTCCATCCCCCCTAGTCACCCCGCTGCCCGTCTACATTTACACGCCTAGCTAGACACCCCACTACATTACGCGCCCCATGTTTCACCGTGGCACTACAAGTAACACAACGCCCTGGCACTGCTCCCCGCTCTGGTAGCACAGTCACACCCTTTAAGAAACACCCCACTCATGTCTGCCAGCACACCTGGGCACCCGGCTGCACATCTGCAACGCTGACACCCTCCCCCCCCCCCCCCGCTATTCCCCACGATACCCGTCCAAAGTTAGACGCCGCCTCCATCCCCCCTAGTCACCCCGCTGCCCGTCTACATTTACACGCCTAGCTAGACACCCCACTACATTACGCGCCCCATGTTTCACCGTGGCACTACAAGTAACACAACGCCCTGGCACTGCTCCCCGCTCTGGTAGCACAGTCACACCCTTTAAGAAACACCCCACTCATGTCTGCCAGCACACCTGGGCACCCGGCTGCACATCTGCAACGCTGACACCCTCCCCCCCCCCCCGCTATTCCCCACGATACCCGTCCAAAGTTAGACGCCGCCTCCATCCCCCCTAGTCACCCCGCTGCCCGTCTACATTTACACGCCTAGCTAGACACCCCACTACATTACGCGCCCCATGTTTCACCGTGGCACTACAAGTAACAACGCTCTGGCACTGCTCCCCGCTCTGGTAGCACAGTCACACCCTTTAAGAAACACCCCACTCATGTCTGCCAGCACACCTGGGCACCCGGCTGCATATCTGCAACGCTGACACCCTCCCCCCCCCCCCCCCCCCGCTATTCCCCACGATACCCGTCCAAAGTTAGACGCCGCCTCCATCCCCCCTAGTCACCCCGCTGCCCGTCTACATTTACACGCCTAGCTAGACACCCCACTACATTACGCGCCCCATGTTTCACCGTGGCACTACAAGTAACACAACGCTCTGGCACTGCTCCCCGCTCTGGTAGCACAGTCACACCCTTTAAGAAACACCCAACTCATGTCTGCCAGCACACCTGGGCACCCGGCTGCACATCTGCAACGCTGACACCCTCCCCCCCCCCCCCCGCTATTCCCCACGATACCCGTCCAAAGTTAGACGCCGCCTCCATCCCCCCTAGTCACCCCGCTGCCCGTCTACATTTACACGCCTAGCTAGACACCCCACTACATTACGCGCCCCATGTTTCACCGTGGCACTACAAGTAACACAACGCCCTGGCACTGCTCCCCGCTCTGGTAGCACAGTCACACCCTTTAAGAAACACCCCACTCATGTCTGCCAGCACACCTGGGCACCCAGCTGCACATCTGCAACGCTGACACCCTCCCACCTCCCCCCCCCCCCCCCCCCCCGGCTATCACATTTTACAAACTCACAGTTACAGATTTAACATTTTTTTTAAAGTATTCTCTCCTAAACTTTTCCATGATATCACCACTATCACCTTGGCATCATGTCCCAGACTTGCTATTCAGAATTCATTGTAAACTAATCCATTTAAGTTATAGCCAAACAAAGCTATTATTATGAACCTGTCTCTATTCTTTTTTTCCACTCTCATTAGTCTATTCTAAACAGGTTCATTAAATCACCACTATCACCTTGGCGTCAGGTCCAACATTTTTTTCCACCAATCTTTTCAAAATAATCGAATTAAGTTCCATCTAGACAAAGCCATTATTCTGAACTTATTTCAATTTGTTTTGGCCATTTTTTCCAAACGACTTAACTCATGGAACACATACGTCTCCAGTTACCCTTTTAGCATAGTTAAGAAAAAGTCTGATTTTTATTATCCCAAATATATGCGATGCCCTACTAAATTAAATACCAATTCCAATATAATCCATTTAATATGTTTCCACATTAATAATATTACATATGCCACTACCTGAAACTTTGGTACTACAGGCTCCAGCTTGTCCGTTATTCTCCAAAGATACTGAAATGAATCCCAGTCCAAACAACCATGCTTTTGAACTTTTTATGAAGAACTGTGCACCTCCATAAGCTGAACATCACCCCGTATCTCCTCCGACTCCCGCTTCTTGTGCTCCCAGAGATTATAGAGCTCCTATCCCATAGATGACAGAGCCCCTACACCTAACGTCTCTACACCCCGTTAACTTCCAGAAGACCCCCGCTATTAGCGCTACCACCTTCGCTGATTCCATCCTTGGAACTACAGCTCCCAGCAAGTCCTTACCACCACCGCCACAAGCCCCTCTGCCCGTCACCTGAACTGCTTAGCCCCCCTAGTCCCTGCAGTGCACCCCTTCTTCCAACCACTACTCCCTCCATGTCCTCCCAGCGATCCTGGGTTGCCTACACTTAGTCTTCCCGACACCCCGTCTACTTCAACACTATCCCCCGCTAATCGTGCTACCCCAGCTACTGTTTTAATCCTTGTAACTACAGTTTCCATCCCTCAGTTTAGACCCTGCAAGCTTGGCTGTAAAATACATTCCCCACAACACTGCTTTTCACCCCTGCTTGCTGCAGATTACACCATCTTCTACACTACTCCCTCCACTCATTCCTCCACGATATTACCTTGGACCTTGACGTGGTCTCATCCTGACCCCAACCCAAAAACGACATTTTTCCCTACACACAAATTTTTTATTTCATGACTTGAAATATGCACACATCATCCTTAAACCCCACCACCCACAAACAAACACACAATTTACACTCACTGATTGAAATCTGTCTTGAACTAGTCTCTCTTAAATAGGTTCATTAAATCACCACTATCACCTTGGCGTCAGGTCCAACATTTTTTTCCACCAATCTTTTCAAAATAATCGAATTAAGTTCCATCTAGACAAAGCCATTCTTCTGAACTTCTTTAAATTGTTTTTGGCCATTTTTTCCAAACGACTTAACTCATGGAACACATACGTCTCCAGTTACCCTTTTAGCATAGATAAGAAAAAGTCTGATTTTTATTATTCCAAATATATGCGCTGCCCTACTAAATTAAATACCAATTCCAATACAATCAATTATATATGCTTTCACATAAATATCATAACTCGTTTTACCCCCAAAAAAATCTGGTACAGTGCCCAGCTTTTCTTTTAATCGCAGAATATGCCGATATGATTGCCAGGCCAAACAACCATGCTTCTGCCCATTTCTTGAAGAACTTTTCACCAGAGATTACGGACCCCATACACCTAGATATATCTCTACACCCTGTCAACTTATAGACGTCTCCCGCTAATAGAGCTACAGCTGTCTCTGATTCTAACAGTGGAACTACAGCTCCCAGCCATCCCTTACAGCCACAAACTACACAAGCCCCTCTGTCCTCACCTGAACTGCTGCGCACACCTTTTTCCAAACACTATCACATCCATGTCCTCCCCGCGATAATGTGTCGCTTACACCTAGCCTCCTCCACACCCTGTCTACTCCCATGCGACCTCCCGCTAATAGCGCTACCCCTGTCGAAAATTCTACCCATGGAACTCCAGCTCCCATCAAGTACTTATCACCACCTACACAATCCCCTCTGTCCTTAATCAGAACTGCTGCTCACCTCTTTTTCCCACCACTACTCCCTACCTTTCATCATCTTGATTATGGTTCCACTCCACCTGTTCGCAACTTCACCACGTCTACCTCCATACTCCAATAGTGCTACCCCTGCTGCTGCTGTCACACGTGTAAATATAGTAAAAAACTAACAATTTCATACATACATGTGCCTCCTATTAAAACAAGCCCGAATAGCCATCCATTCACACTTTGCCCGAATATTTTTGAAAGAACAACTTCTGTAGCGCAGCGCAACGCCGTCCTTCCCCTACAAAGATTCTAAAATCGGTTTCTGTTGTCAGTGTATTTGTCCCATAAATATTATTTATATAAACTAAAAAGAATAAACTTTGTTTTTAACCAATGGTAGTAAAATATTTTATATCTAAAAACTGATTAACCATCCCTCTTTTTTTCTTTAAAACGTAGTCATCCAATAGGCAACCACTGTGTCTTAACTCCACCTACTTAAAATGTTTTAAAAGTCTAATTTTAAAGATACCTGCTACCATTATACGGAAAAAGTTTTCTGTGGTGTATCCTTATACTATAGAGATTGATTCTACAATGGCAGCTCAACCGTCAATTCGTTTTGTTCCTTCACGGAGAGGAATGCTCTTGAATATAGATGGATATCTACTTGCCAAAAACAAGCAGCGCGGGGACGTGGTCTACTGGCACTGTACTGAGAAGGTTACAGGGCCTTGTTCTTGCTATGCCAAGACAACCATCGTGGCCGGAGAGCATCAACTCAACACACACGGAGAACATAATCATGCTCCTAAACCCGAGAAAACAGATGTGGCTATTGCTAAGGATGCTATAAAGCGACGTGCTCGGGACACCAATGACTCACCATCTCAAATAATTCAATCTGTGACCGGTGATATGCCTTCTACAAGTGCACCCTGTTTGCCTAACCGTGAATCTCTCCGTCAGTTAGTGAAAAGAGCCCGGAGAGAAGATTGTCCTCCAGAACCCACTTCCTTGGATGACATAGATGTCCCAGAACATTTGGCTAATATAGATGACATCAAGTTTTTGGGAAAGGACAGTGCTTTCCACAATGAAAGAACTCTTTTATTTTCAACAGAAGCTAACTTAAAAAAACTCCACGAAGCTTGTTGCTGGGTTATGGATGGCACATTCAAGACTTGCCCCACATTATTTCGTCAGATATATTCAATACATGCCATGGTTGGAACTGATGAAACAACACAACGTTTTGTTCCACTTGTATACGGATTGCTCAGTAGCAAAAGTGAAGATTGCTATACCCGTTTTTTCGAAGATCTTCAGGATTATGCACTTGAGTATGATATACAGTTTGCTCCGCTGTTCATTTTAACAGATTTTGAAAATGCTGCAATCCAAGCCGCAAAAAGAGTTTTTCCTGGCAGTACCCATAAATGTTGTTTATTTCATTTAGGACAAAACATTTGGCGTAAAATCCAGTCCTTTGGACTTGCCACACAATATGGACATGACCATGCTTTTGCAATGAAATTGAGGCACCTTCAAGCACTGGCTTTTCTTCCCTCAGATGAAATTCCACCTGCATTTGAGTCTTTAAAAGCAGAGATGCCCACTAATGCAGCCCCATTAATGAACTATTTTGAGGAGACATATGTATTGGGACGTATTCGAGACCGTACTAGAAGTCAAACAAGATCTCCGCCTATATTTCCCCCAAACATGTGGTCTGTTCACGAGAGCATGCGTGGTGGTTTTCAAAGGACACAAAACAAGTTGGAGGGCTGGCATAGGAGATGGAATATTGTCCTTGGAGAGAAAAAGCTTGGAGTTTACAAGCTTATTTTGTGCATGCACAAGGAACAAAAAGTGACTTCCAGTCTCTTAGAAAAAGTGACTTGCAATATTGCCAGAACACCCCCAAAAAGAGAATCCAAAGCTCGTGAAGACGCATTACAAAGATGTGTCTTACAACTTGGTACAGTGGATTTAATGGAATATCTACGTGCCATAGCTTTTCACCTTCAATTTGAATAATTTATTCTCTACTTGGCAATTGTAATATTTTCCTCCAGTTTTTTTTACGTTTTTCAGTTATATAATTTATTTTTAAATTGTTAAATTTTTCAATAGTTTTTTTTGTATAATAAACATGTTATGGATCCAGACTACTGGTAAGTACCAAATTATAAATTAAATGTGTACTATGTAAATTATAATTAGCATGTACTAGCATAAAATGATATTATAATATTTTCCATAGCTGTTCAGTTTTTTCATATGTATTTTTTTAATGTTAACCAATTAATTTTAGCAACAAGGTTATTTTGATCAGTGAGAAGGGTTTATAAAAATTTGCAATAGCATAGGTTTACTATGTCAATCAATCAGCTGTTTCCTTTAAATTCATATAATCTACCTGATAAAGGTTAGTTTCAATATAGTTTTTCCCCCCATGTTAAAATCCAAAACTGCTAACTTTGTTACACTATTTTAACTTATTCAGCACAAAGCCACAAAGAGTAATAGTAGGAGATTGTCTACCCTACATATCAGACTGTATTTTTAAATCTTGATAATTTATAAAAAAATATAACTGAAACTGAAAAAAATGACACACCTATTTTACTAATTATTTACTCCAGTTACGACTAATGAAACCGGACGGAATCATCTGCCACCAAACAGGAAGAAGAACGCTAAGCTCAACAACAGAGTCCTATGCGGTGATATAATTTTAATTTATTTCATGTTTCAATGTTAAAGTTAATGTTTTTACAATTAATTTAACACGTTTTATCAACATAATCTTATACGTTTAAAAGAGTTATTAATTACAATATAGTTTTTAATCAATGTATGCTTCATTTCAGTTATCCAACATTTATGTTCTACAACATTTTACATTGTTGACGCTGTGTTTTGGGAATACATGCGCGTGTATGTATTTACAGTTTTTGGGCAATGATGATAGCGTCATTGGCCAGATAGTTAAATCTATCAAAGAGGCAAATACTAGCTATTCTGAGCCCAAGCCCATACCCTATCTCAAATCATGCAATAAAATCTTTCATTTTAATTTTAAAATTATATTTTTAAAATACAAACAATAATATATTCCAATAATTTTAGAAAATCATAATGTTGATTAACAATTACTAATAAAATTTATATAAAATAGATACACTATTTTAAATACTAGATTATTGTCCCTAAGACACAGGCACATAGTTAAAAATCTTGCGTCATACTTTATAGGTCACCATAACCTAACCGATATTTCCTGGCAAGGCGTGTTGTATATAGTTGAAGGAACATATAATTGTTAGCCATTGTAAATATTGAAATATCTTGTTATTTCTATGCAATCCAGAGTGCGTTACCACTATTTTCAACACAACTATACATACCTTGTACCAAAAACTACCCATTTGTGGTAATTCTAAGTAGATGGCAGCACGAATTATGTTAGCAACTGGGCCAAAACATGTGTACTGCAGGGGAGGCAGAGAGAGTTAGATTTCGGTGTGTTGTGTTCAATCTGCAATCTAATTTGCATTATAAAAATAAAGCTGCCAGTATTTACCCTGCACTTAACTAAAATAAAATAACCCACCCAAATATAACTCTCTATGCAAATGTTATATCTGCCTCCCCTGCAGTGCACATGGTTTTTACCAACTCCTTAAAAATTTCCTGCTGCAATTAACTTGTAATTACCCCCCTTACCCAAAGATTTGCAATTCTCATCCCATTACATACCTCTATCTAATTATTACACATATTTTTATAAATAAATTGTATTAAAATACAAATATTGATATTAATACAAGTCAAAAATTATATTCTACAAAGCTTGGACTATCTATGTTAACATTTATCAATTTATTTGATAAATAATTAAGAATGAACATGCTGCTGTGTGACCACTATACTTGTTTTTTATTTGAATTTTATGTACAATCCTGTCCAAAATTTCCCTTATTTTTCTAGATGAAATCACCCTATTGCAAATCGACGTTTTGTGATAAACAACATCCGTCATCTACGTGTGCAGACTGAGTGATTAACTGGGGAAGGTGCACGTGTCTCAAGTCCAGCGACGACAATATTTAAAGACATTGTACATTTAGTTCCACAGAGGAAATTCACTATTCCTGTTAATGCTTTCATCCCAATTGTATTATATATATATATACACACACACACACACACACATATACATATATATATATATATATATCATTCACAAATGGGTGGCACTCACGAGGACCTGTCACAGCGGAAAGAACTAACGAGAGAGACTGAGCTCTGGTAACGTTTCAGCTATATTCTAGCTTTCGTCAGACCCGTTCTGACGAAATATAGAATATAGCTGAAACGTTCCCAGAGCTCAGTCTCTCTCGTTAGTTCTTTCCGCTGTGACAAGTCCTCGTGAGTGCCACCTATTTGTGAATGATTTATACTGGCATGCAGCCATAAAAGGCACCGAGGCAGCTGCTAATAAGAGTCCCGTTCTTTTTGGATTATGTATATATATAATCCAAAAAGAACGGCACTCTGTGTTATTAGCAGCTGCCTCAGTGCCTTTCATGGCTGCATGCCAGTATAAATCATTCACAAATAGGTGGCACTCACGAGGACTTGTCACAATAAATAACGAGAGAGACTGAGCTCTGGGAACGTTTCAGCTATATTCTAGCTTTCGTCAGAACGGGTCTGACGAAAGCTAGAATATAGCTGAAACATTACCAGAGCTCAGTCTCTCTCGTTAGTTCTTTCCGCTGTGACAGGTCCTCGTGAGTGCCACCCATTTGTGAATGATTTATACTGGCATGCAGCCATGAAAGGCACCGAGGCAGCTGCTAATAACACAGAGTGCCGTTGTTTTTGGATTATATATATATATATATATATATATATATATATATATATATATAAGTATTATTTTATTTTATAAATTCAGTTTTATGCACTCTGAAATAAATAATCAACATCACAGTGGTCCCCTTTGTCATTCCTTCTGTAAATTTCTAATTAATATTGTATTTTAAAATGCCATGCTCCAACATTGTGAAAATTATATTTAAAATACAAAAGCCCTATAGGCAGTATATGTTAAATACAACAGAGATGAGATGATTTGCCATAGTTTAAAACCAAAAGATACTTTCAATGCCCCAGAAGTATACCTGGTTTTGTTGTATCCATGCTTTGCTACTGTCCACGTAATTTTATCATCCTGTCATCTTTACATAAGCGTAATTTCCAAGGCATGGCTAAGATGTATAATTTTACCATTGTTGTGCCTTGAACACCGCATTGGTGAATGCCTTATATATTCCCAAATTCAAGATGTGTTAAGATTGTCAGTCATGTTAATTAAATGTGTATTATATGACAATATTAGATACACAAATTGAAATATTCCCAAAAATGTATTTAAAGTACAACAAATAAAACGACAACCACTTTGTAATAACACATAACATTAAGTTATACAAACATTTAAACAATTTATTTAAAGTTCTACAACAATTTTTTATTAATACATAACAGAAAGTTAAACAAACTTACCAAAAATGTATTTAAATTATAAGAACAACCACTTGGGAATAACACAATATAAAGTTATACAAATATTTAACATATCAAAAAATATAGCAAGTGCAGTCTGTCACATTAAAAAAATCTTTATTCTATTCAGATTAACTGTAAAGAGAAACTTAATTCTATACACGTTGTTTCTTGATAGTACCTAAAATCAAACAATGCTTAGAAATGTTTAACTCTATTTCTTAAGATATTATCCCTTTATTAACAGTAAATTATATAGTGTGTATGTGGTCATTGTCTTATATTTTCCCAAATCCCCTTACCAAACATTATTTTTTCATTCCCACAAATGGGTATCAACCCATGTTTTTTATCTGAGGTGGAAATGGTACAATGAACGGGCTCAGTACCAGCTTTGGAATTGATTTATTTTGAATCCAAATTTTAATTTTTAGAAGGTGGTAAGCCTGTTTTGAAAACTAAGTGAGGTAAGAATCATTGAAAGAACTGTCCTTCTACCCCTGTGCAGTACCATCTTTTACCCATGGATGTAGGACAGATGTCGGCCATATGTTATCCGTAAAATTAAAAACGTGGTCCCACCTGCCTATTGCTCAGGCAGTTGGGTCCACCGGTAGTCTGAAGGCTTTGAGTAAGCAGATTTTGAGTTTTGTTCCTGAAAACCAGTCACAGCATTTTTCATATACTCCCCTCTCAAGGTAATAGAGGATGCAGTGTTTTTCTTTTATTATTTATTCATCCAAAATGAATGCAATATAGGGGCAGTATACGATTTCGTAGCCAGTATAGCTGTGGAAGGAAGATATGTATACTTACCCACCATTGCCTTAGTTACTCACTTATCGCTTTCAACCAAAAACATGGACTCACCTGTGAAGGGCAGGATGTACACGTTTCTCCTGTAGTCTGCTTCCGCAGTCTATTGTCTGTGGTAGTCTGTAGATGGTATCCTTGTGCCGCCATATACATAGTCTACAAGCTAATTGTTACGCCGGAACTGTACTCACCACTCTTCATATCTTCATGCTCTGTTAGGGGTGTTGTTTGTTCTTGTGAATAACTCCATCATGTGCTCCTTGTGTCAAGTCCAACGAAGCAGGCATACTGGTCCAACCCATTCTCCGGTCAAATACTAACCTTAAACTAATAAAAATCTGCTAAAATCCTCAGGAGCTCTCACACTTGTGAATTTCTCCTCCAGGCAGATTTTCTAAACAGTCTACTAGGAGCGACATAGAGGGATTAGCTAGTCAACACTACTAAAAAGCACATGGCTCCTAGTGGACCTGTCTATTGTCCATGGTACTAATGTTTACCCCAGTTTCCTCTAGGATGCAAGATAAAGTACTTTATTTTGAATCCTGAGGAATACAGGTAACCGAATGAGCCACTAACAGAGTGCATCTGCATGCTATGAGCATCTAGCGTGTTCATATAGCCTCACTGCTGCATACATAATGGATTTTTGTGGTTAATACTCTCAATTTTTTTTAAAACAGTTCCAACAATCAATGCTGGTGATCATGCGAGCATTGGATTACAGTTTTTGAAGTCCTAGTTTAGCTATGCCCCCATTTTTCCGCTTCTTTATTTGATGCCTGGAACAATGACTTTAGGGTTGATGTTTTTGGTTTTGACTGTAGAAGGCTTCTGTGCCGCAATGATCTTTTAGTTCCAAATTCTTTGGTTCTTCCATCATGGACGTTCTGCAAAAGGAGATTAAAATAGTAAATTTAGAGTTATTTTTCAATACAGCCATATCAATGTATAACCATGTCCCCTCATACCTCAACTTTTCACAACTTAGTTTTCTGCAAATACAGCATTTGACCATTTTGATGCTGTAATAGTAAACATGATTTTTTTATTAAATTGAAATAAGACTCCATGTCCTCCATATTTTTTCAGTAATTTGTATAATGTTGCTTATTGTTTAGATCACAGATTTTAGCCCTTGTAATAAAGATACAGACCCCCACCAAAAACATTACCATACTCTGCGTAAGACACTTCATCATCATTGTCAGCTTGCATCATATATGCCACAGTACGCATTGTTGGACTAATGGTAAGGGTCTGTGACTCTGGCTCTGGTATTGTCACTTAATCTCTATTCATCATGTCACCCATAGACTGAGTTAACTTTTTCATCTCTTTCTCAGTATGCTAAAATTTGATATAAATATTTGATATGATCCCTTTAATGGCATCTTTTTGATTAGTCCCTCTCGCCTGAGAATGTCTAATAGTTTTGTTACATTTACTATATTAACCCGAGGAATATAGACACTCTGCTGTGCATCAAACACATGAACATGACATTGTAATGTGAAGGGACACACGCACACACATGAAAATTGAAAAACACAATTTATCACAGAGCCAACATGGAACCACAGAACATGGATACCGCAACACCAACTTTTTAAAAATTACAAATCAGCAGGGTTGCTAAATCAAGTTAATTATATTTTTATTTCTATTCTACAATGCTCCCCCCCCCCATCCTTACTAAGAAGGATTGGTACCGCTGTGGAGCCAAATTTAGTTCAGGAGATGCGCTTCCCTGTGATGCCTGTTGGTGTAATCTGCCAAAATAACATTGCGCTTGCGAGATCAGTCACCTATCAGCGTGGAACAGTACCAGTAAGCCCATATGAGGTTGGCCTGTTCCACACAACCCTAAGTCCCACTAAGCATGCAGGCTTGTGTCAACCAGTCCTGCATGAAAAATGTGAAAAACAAAAGCAGATAATTAACAATCTTGCACAAGTGTGCCCGGCTCCTACGGTCAAATAAATAAAATTGCGTCTGTTAGTATGGGAATACAACAGGCATCCACCATACACTATTTACTAAAGTGCACAAGGCAAATATAGAACTGGTCCATACCCCGTAAAACTAATGTGTATCCATTATCTTCTGTGACTTAAAAAAAATCAGACTTATACGATGCAGCATACCTTGGTAGCTCTATGCCTGCATCATTATTCTGTTGTCTTCTCGGACTGGACCCTTCTCCGATTAGGTCTTGCCAGTTGTCGGTATGCTGTAAAGAAAAAAAGACACAGTCAGTTTATAAAAAAAACTACCTTTGCTTGTCACTAACTGTCCCTGACACCATTGCTGATCTCCTTTCCCAAACTTAGCACACCGCTACGGACAAATACCTAACTTGTTGGGGAAAAGAAAGAGGAAAAAGCTAGATGACTTACCCTTGGCAAGTCCTCCGCCAAGCTCTATGCCAGCCTCTGTGCTTGATTAGCGGACTGGACCCTTCTCCGGTTAGGTCTTGCCAGTTGTCGGTATGCTGTAAAGAAAAAAAGACACAGTCAGTTTATAAAAAAAACTACCTTTGCTTGTCACTAACTGTCCCTGACACCATTGCTGATCTCCTTTCCCAAACTTAGCACACCGCTACGGACAAATACCTAACTTGTTGGGGAAAAGAAAGAGGAAAAAGCTAGATGACTTACCCTTGGCAAGTCCTCCGCCAAGCTCTATGCCAGCCTCTGTGCTTGATTAGCGGACTGGACCCTTCTCCGGTTAGGTCTTGCCAGTTGTCGGTATGCTGTAAAGAAAAAAAGACACAGTCAGTTTATAAAAAAAACTACCTTTGCTTGTCACTAACTGTCCCTGACACCATTGCTGATCTCCTTTCCCAAACTTAGCACACCGCTACGGACAAATACCTAACTTGTTGGGGAAAAGAAAGAGGAAAAAGCTAGATGACTTACCCTTGGCAAGTCCTCCGCCAAGCTCTATGCCAGCCTCTGTGCTTGATTAGCGGACTGGACCCTTCTCCGATTAGGTCTTGCCAGTTGTCGGTATGCTGTAAAGAAAAAAAGACACAGTCAGTTTATAAAAAAAAACTACCTTTGCTTGTCACTAACTGTCCCTGACACCATTGCTGATCTCCTTTCCCTAACTTAGCACACCGCTACGGACAAATACCTAGCTTGTTGGGGAAAAGAAAGAGGAAAAAGCTAGATGACTTACCCTTGGCAAGTCCTCCGCCAAGCTCTATGCCAGCCTCTGTGCTTGATTAGCGGACTGGACCCTTCTCCGATTAGGTCTTGCCAGTTGTCGGTATGCTGTAAAGAAAAAAAGACACAGTCAGTTTATAAAAAAAACTACCTTTGCTTGTCACTAACTGTCCCTGACACCATTGCTGATCTCCTTTCCCTAATTTAGCACACCGCTACGGACAAATACCTAGCTTGTTGGGGAAAAGAAAGAGGAAAAAGCTAGATGACTTACCCTTGGCAAGTCCTCCGCCAAGCTCTATGCCAGCCTCTGTGCTTGATTAGCGGACTGGTCCCTGTGTCCGGCTAGTTTGCTGTTGTGGACGGCTCCTCCTGGGCTCCTGACGGCTCCTCCGGGGCTGTGGCATGCTCCTCCGGTGCTGTGGCATGCTCATCCTGGGCTCGGGCATGCTCCTCCTGGGCTCGGGCATGTTCCTCCTGGGCTCGGGCATGCTCCTCCTGTGCTCTGTTCCACATAACCGTCTGTGCTTGTTCCAACATCTCCTGCTGTGCTCTGTTCCACATCTCTTGCTGTATTATGGACTGCTCCAATTCTTCTGACCTTTGACGCTGCAGTCTCAAAACTGACAATGCTCTTTGGTAAGCCAGATCTCCTCTCTCTTCATGAGCATACATTTCTTGATCAATTGATGTTCTGTTTGATGGTGTTGTGACTTCCGAACTTCGTTCTGCCTGCTGTGGTTGTGCGCTGTGCAATCTTCTTCCTTCGTCTGTCATCAGCTGCAGGCTTGTTGAAATCATGCTTGTGTTTAGGTTGCACTGTTGTTGCCACAGTAGCATGCTTTGAAGGCCTGTTCCAATCTGTTGGCATTGCAATGAAATATGTTCCAGAGAATCATTGTGTTGTCGACAGAGTTGTTCCTGATGCGATTCTCCATCCCGCTGTTCATTTTGTTGGGTGCTGATCTGTTCAATCTTCTGCTCCATGCTCTTGCAATGTCCAACCACCGACATATGTGCTGACACAAGTTGATCGTAGTATCGGGCCAGCGATATCATTGCGTCATTTTGTTGAACAACAGCTGTCTTGATATGGTCGATGTTCTGTTCCATGTTGTCCAAACGATTATTAATCCTTTGGCTTTCTTCAGCTCTACATTGGTCCATGTTCTTTAAAGCTTCCAGTATTAGATTGAGTGATGACTCTGTAATACAAGTAAATAATTTAGTTTAACAAATTACAGTTGAACACAATTAAACACTCCTAAATTGTAAATAAATATAAAATTGCTACCTCCTGGCGTAGTTTCCGGTGTTTTTGATTCAAGGACTTCTGGTACACTGCCTGAAGTTTCCATGTCCGGAATTTGCTCTGTTCTTTCAACAAGATTATGGTCTCCAATTGCAGGGTAGCTCTGTGAAAAGGACTCTTCTGGCAGTGTCTGTGGTTGCCCCTGTGATGAATTTTCTTCTGGAAGTGGCTGTTGGGATGATGTTTCTTCCTGCACCGTGGGTGGGTGCATCTGGGCTGATTCTGCTTGAAGTGTCGCTGCTTGCAGTGTTGAATCAATCGGCAATATTGTATGCTGTATCTGGGTTTCTAAAATGTCAATATAGATATATACAATAATTATAACCCAAAAATATGCAGTGCCAGAAATACAGACAGCTAAAGATACGCAAACAGTACAAGCTAGAGGTATATACCCATTGATAGATATACATGTACCAAAATTTATAATTTCATGTACAAAAACTATGCCTTACCGGTATCCTCAGCACCTCCTCCAGTTGTCGGATATCCAAAAGAAACTCTTCTCTTTGCCTTAACTGTGGAATCTGTAATATTTATATAAAGAACATACTGTAGTTATTAGTTTTGTTTCCATACAAAATATTTTTTGAATATATATATATATATATATATATATATATATATATATATGAAAATACGATATGTCCCTAACCTTTCTGCGATTTTGTTTTCTTCTTTGGCGTTGTTTCCATTTGTGGCGTGCTATGTTTTGTTGGCGTAGAATATTTTGTGGCTCCTTTTGAAAGAAATACGAAATTTAAATTTTTGTTGAAATAATTAGTTTTTTAAAAAGAATATTAAAAAATTAATTTTATAGAATTTTTAAAAATAATACCTTCGGCACTGGTTCCTGCCATTTCTTCCTGCACAAGTACGAAGTAGTTCTCCATCTTCTTTTCCCAATCCTTGTGTAATTTTTGCCCTTTTTGGATCTTGAGATTGACGGATCTTCTACAGTCGCGTAACCTTTTCTTGCAACTTTCGTTGCTTCGCTTGAACCCACCTCCCAAAGAAACTGATTCAGAGATTTCATTCCACGTCGTTCCCTTGAATCGGTGATGAACATTTCTTGCCGGCGATCCGAAAAGTTGAAAGGAGTGATGAACAACTTGATTGATTAGGGTGTCCGTTTCTTCATCTGTGAAGTTGGGTGCCCTGCTGCTGGATTCTTCTCCCGAGTCCGCTTCTTCATGCGAAACTCTGCCATGGTCGGTTGGTGATGTTTGTTGCTGTCTTTCCGAGGATTCTTCTTCCTGTGCGGATAGAGAAAGCCTCCTTGCTTCTTCCTCGGACATCTCTGGAAAAAAAACTTTAAAAAAAAATAAAATCATACTAATATTAATAATAATAATAATAATAATAATTAGTATACTAGCAGTGCAACATACCCAAATTTTGCCAACCAGCTGTTACAAATATACACAAGTAATGAACCCCAGCAGTGCCAAATACAGAAATTATGCCACCCAGCAGTGCCAGATACTCAAATTATGCCACCCAGCAGTGCCAAATACATAAATTATGCCACCCAGCAGTGCCAGATACCCAAATTATGCCACCCAACAGTGCCAAATATAGAAATTATGCCACCCAGCAGTGCCAAATACAGAAGTTATGCCACCCAGCAGTGCCAGATACTCAAATTATGCCACCCAGCAGTGCCAAATACAGAAATTATGCCACCCAGCAGTGCCAGATACCCAAATTATGCCACCCAGCAGTGCCAGATACCCAAATTATGCCATCCAGCAGTGCCAAATACAGAAATTATGCCACCCAGCAGTGCCAGATACCCAAATTATGCCACCCAGCAGTGCCAAATATAGAAATTATGCCACCCAGCAGTGCCAAATACAGAAATTATGCCACCCAGCAGTGCCAGATACTCAAATTATGCCACCCAGCAGTGCCAAATACAGAAATTATGCCACCCAGCAGTGCCAGATACCCAAATTATGCCACCCAGCAGTGCCAGATACCCAAATTATGCCACCCAGCAGTGCCAGATACCCAAATTATGCCATCCAGCAGTGCCAAATACAGAAATTATGCCACCCAGCAGTGCCAAATACATAAACTATGCAACCCAGCAGTGCCAAATATAGAAATTATGCCACCCAGCAGTGCCAGATACCCAAAATATGCCACCCAGCAGTGCCAAATACATAAATTATGCCACCCAGCAGTGCCAGATACCCAAATTATGCCACCCAGCAATGCCAAATATAGAAATTATGCCACCCAGCAGTGCCAAATACAGAAATTATGCCACCCAGCAGTGCCAGATACTCAAATTATGCCACCCAGCAGTGCCAAATACAGAAATTATGCCACCCAGCAGTGCCAGATACTCAAATTATGCCACCCAGCAGTGCCAAATACAGAAATTATGCCACCCAGCAGTGCCAGATACCCAAATTATGCCATCCAGCAGTGCCAGATACCCAAATTATGCCACCCAGCAGTGCCAGATACCCAAATGATGCCATCCAGCAGTGCCAAATACAGAAATTATGCCACCCAGCAGTGCCAAATACATAAACTATGCAACCCAGCAGTGCCAAATATAGAAATTATGCCACCCAGCAGTGCCAGATACCCAAATTATGCCATCCAGCAGTGCCAAATACAGGAATTATGCCACCCAGCAGTGCCAAATACATAAACTATGCAACCCAGCAGTGCCAAATATAGAAATGATGCCACCCAGCAGTGCCAGATACCCAAATTATGCCACCCAGCAGTGCCAAATATAGAAATTATGCCACCCAGCAGTGCCAAATACAGAAATTATGCCACCCAGCAGTGCCAGATACTCAAATTATGCCACCCAGCAGTGCCAAATACAGAAATTATGCCACCCAGCAGTGCCAGATACCCAAATTATGCCACCCAGCAGTGCCAGATACCCAAATTATGCCACCCAGCAGTGCCAGATACCCAAATTATGCCATCCAGCAGTGCCAAATACAGAAATTATGCCACCCAGCAGTGCCAAATACATAAACTATGCAACCCAGCAGTGCCAAATATAGAAATTATGCCACCCAGCAGTGCCAGATACCCAAAATATGCCACCCAGCAGTGCCAAATACATAAATTATGCCACCCAGCAGTGCCAGATACCCAAATTATGCCACCCAGCAGTGCCAAATATAGAAATTATGCCACCCAGCAGTGCCAAATACAGAAATTATGCCACCCAGCAGTGCCAGATACTCAAATTATGCCACCCAGCAGTGCCAAATACAGAAATTATGCCACCCAGCAGTGCCAGATACCCAAATTATGCAACCCAGCAGTGCCAAATATAGAAATTATGCCACCCAGCAGTGCCAAATACAGAAATTATGCCACCCAGCAGTGCCAGATACTCAAATTATGCCACCCAGCAGTGCCAAATACAGAAATTATGCCACCCAGCAGTGCCAGATACTCAAATTATGCCACCCAGCAGTGCCAAATACAGAAATTATGCCACCCAGCAGTGCCAGATACCCAAATTATGCCACCCAGCAGTGGCAGATACCCAAATTATGCCACCCAGCAGTGCCAAATACAGAAATTATGCCACCCAGCAGTGTCAAATACAGAAATTATGCCACCCAGCAGTGCCAGATACCCAAATTATGCCACCCAGCAGTGCCAGATACCCAAATTATGCCACCCAGCAGTGCCAAATACAGAAATTATGCCACCCAGCAGTGCCAGATACAGAAATTATGCCACCCAGCAGTGCCAGATACCCAAATTATGCCACCCAGCAGTGCCAAATACAGAAATTATGCCACCCAGCAGTGCCAAATACAGAAATTATGCCATCCAGCAGGGCCAGATACCAAAATTATGCCACCCAGCAGTGCCAAATACATAAATTATGCCACCCAGCAGTGCCAAATACATAAATTATGCCAAACAGCTGTGACATATACACAAATAATGAACCCAAGCAGTGACAGATATACACATTTGGCAAACAAACGGTGAAAAATACACACATTATGCCAGAAAGCAGTGCCAGATACCGACATCTCACACACTGCAGTAACAGATATACAAATAATGCCAATCAGCAGTGGCAGGGATAGCAGTTGGAAGAGATAATAAGAAACATGGGACAGTTTATTTAGCATGATAGTGTAATAGAAAGACAGAGTACATTTAGCTCAGCGCTTACCTATTAAGATGAGAAAAAAAAACTGGATTGGTCTTCTCCTCTTCGTATGAAGAATTCTTGTCACGGTCACTTCTCCAGAAAAGCTCTGATATGTAAATCAGAATCGCTAGAAGCCAATCACAAGACGCTAACAGACCGTATACAGCCAGTTAGCAGTCTCAAGCAAATGGCGCCTATGCAAGGGAGGGACAGAGTTTATATTCTGTGTAAAAGTGCGGGAACATCGCTCCTCCTTCAAGTAGGAATCATGTAGTATTATTGGCTAATTTAGTGGCACCACTATACGTCAGGTTATACTGAACTGTTGATTTGTCTTATGCAGGAGTATATTTTATTGGTTGGATTTCAGCGCGAACGGACATGTTATGTTTTGATTGGTGTCATCAGTGATAGCATTATTTAAATCAAATTTAAAAAAACAAAACAGTAACCGGAATGTATCTTGGAACGTTGTCCGTGAACGGTTAATTTAAGCAAACTCTGCCATTATGGAGCTTGCAGTACTTATCGACGGGGATTATGTAGCTGGAGTGTTGGTGTAATTTTGGCACATATAGTGCAATGGGGAATGCTGGCTGCACCTCAGCACGAGAACGGGGTGACGTTCCGGTGTGCTGGGGCGTATAGGGGCAGTACACGGCTGTGGGGGAGCTTATGGTGGGAGAGGGGTAGATGGCTAGAGAGAGCGGTGTGCGTCTTGGGGTACATGGCTGGTGATAGCTGGTGTTCGGGGGACAGTTGGAGGGAGGCGTTGTGTTACTTGTAGTGCCACGGTGAAACATGGGGCGCGTAATGTAGTGGGGTGTCTAGCTAGGCGTGTAAATGTAGACAGGCCGCTGGGTGACTTGGGGGGATGGAGGCGGCGTCTAACTTTGGACGGGTATCGTGGGGAATAGCGGGGGGGGGGAGAGGGTGTCAGCGTTGCAGATGTGCAGCCGGGTGCCCAGGTGTGCTGGCAGACATGAGTGGGGTGTTTCTTAAAGGGTGTGACTGTGCTACCAGAGCGGGGAGCAGTGCCAGGGCGTTGTGTTACTTGTAGTGCCACGGTGAAACATGGGGCGCGTAATGTAGTGGGGTGTCTAGCTAGGCGTGTAAATGTAGACGGGCAGCGGGGTGACTAGGGGGGATGGAGGCGGCGTCTAACTTTGGACGGGTATCGTGGGGAATAGCGGGGGGGGGGGGAGAGGGTGTCAGCGTTGCAGATGTGCAGCCGGGTGCCCAGGTGTGCTGGCAGACATGAGTGGGGTGTTTCTTAAAGGGTGTGACTGTGCTACCAGAGCGGGGAGCAGTGCCAGGGCGTTGTGTTACTTGTAGTGCCACGGTGAAACATGGGGCGCGTAATGTAGTGGGGTGTCTAGCTAGGCGTGTAAATGTAGACGGGCAGCGGGGTGACTAGGGGGGATGGAGGCGGCGTCTAACTTTGGACGGGTATCGTGGGGAATAGCGGGGGGGGGGGTGTCAGCGTTGCAGATGTGCAGCCGGGTGCCCAGGTGTGCTGGCAGACATGAGTGGGGTGTTTCTTAAAGGGTGTGACTGTGCTACCAGAGCGGGGAGCAGTGCCAGGGCGTTGTGTTACTTGTAGTGCCACGGTGAAACATGGGGCGCGTAATGTAGTGGGGTGTCTAGCTAGGCGTGTAAATGTAGACGGGCAGCGGGGTGACTAGGGGGGATGGAGGCGGCGTCTAACTTTGGACGGGTATCGTGGGGAATAGCGGGGGGGGGGGGGGGAGGGTGTCAGCGTTGCAGATGTGCAGCCGGGTGCCCAGGTGTGCTGGCAGACATGAGTGGGGTGTTTCTTAAAGGGTGTGACTGTGCTACCAGAGCGGGGAGCAGTGCCAGGGCGTTGTGTTACTTGTAGTGCCACGGTGAAACATGGGGCGCGTAATGTAGTGGGGTGTCTAGCTAGGCGTGTAAATGTAGACGGGCAGCGGGGTGACTAGGGGGGATGGAGGCGGCGTCTAACTTTGGACGGGTATCGTGGGGAATAGCGGGGGGGGGGGAGGGTGTCAGCGTTGCAGATGTGCAGCCGGG
This sequence comes from Pseudophryne corroboree, assembly GCF_028390025.1. Classification (NCBI taxonomy): domain Eukaryota; kingdom Metazoa; phylum Chordata; class Amphibia; order Anura; family Myobatrachidae; genus Pseudophryne; species Pseudophryne corroboree. Next base: position 2,758,680 of record NW_026967541.1, read on the forward strand.
TGCCCAGGTGTGCTGGCAGACATGAGTGGGGTGTTTCTTAAAGGGTGTGACTGTGCTACCAGAGCGGGGAGCAGTGCCAGGGCGTTGTGTTACTTGTAGTGCCACGGTGAAACATGGGGCGCGTAATGTAGTGGGGTGTCTAGCTAGGTGTGTAAATGTAGACGGGCAGCGGGGTGACTAGGGGGGATGTAGGCGGCGTCTAACTTTGGACGGGTATCGTGGGGAATAGCGGGGGGGGGAGGGTGTCAGCGTTGCAGATGTGCAGCCGGGTGCCCAGGTGTGCTGGCAGACATGAGTGGGGTGTTTCTTAAAGGGTGTGACTGTGCTACCAGAGCGGGGAGCAGTGCCAGGGCGTTGTGTTACTTGTAGTGCCACGGTGAAACATGGGGCGCGTAATGTAGTGGGGTGTCTAGCTAGGCGTGTAAATGTAGACGGGCAGCGGGGTGACTAGGGGGGATGGAGGCGGCGTCTAACTTTGGACGGGTATCGTGGGGAATAGCGGGGGGGGGGAGGGTGTCAGCGTTGCAGATGTGTATTGTGTATGTCAGGCATGTCCAAACTGTGGCACTCCAGGTGTGGAGAAACTACACATCCCAGCATGCACTGAAACTATATTGGCCTATATTTACATGTAGATATCTTAGATATTTATCTGTCAAAGTAATTAGTGTCGATCTTACTTTTGTCGATCTTGTGTATGTCGACCTATTACATGTCGTGCAATTTAAGTGTCGATCTAAGTTTTGTCGCACTTAGTTATGTCGATCTTGTGTATGTCGACCTATTACCTTTCGAACCTTTTAAGTGTCGATCTAAGTTTTGTCTACCAAATGAGTGGTCGGTCTAACACATTTCGAACTAAAAGATGTTCGATTTAATGGCAGTCGGCCTATTTAATGTCGAACTAGTTACTGTCGGTCTAACGCAGTTGTCGAACAAACTACTGTCGATCTTAATCCATGTCTAAGTAAACTATTCGATAAAGTAGCTGCCGATCATTTGTTATGGTCGATCAAATACATGTCGAACTAAAGATACTGCCGATATACAGACAGTCGATGAGTTGTGTTGTTCGAACTATCGTGGTCGTTCAAAACATTGTCGCACAAACGGATGCCGATAAAACGAACCACACCCCCCGTCTATACCTCATAGTACTAAAATGGACCCCAGAATCCTCTAGGACGTAAGAAAAATATGTATACACTAGAAAAGCGGCAACTAAGAGGAGACATTAATATCTACAAATATGTAAAGGGTCAGCACAAGGAGCTAGCAGCGGATTTGTTTATTAAAAGAACTTTGTATAGGACACGTGGGCACTTGCTGAGGCTAGAGGAGAGAAAATTCCATATACAACGTAGGAAAGGGTTCTTCACGTTAAGGGCAATAAAAATTTGGAACTACCTGCCAGAGAAGATAGTAATGGCAGACTCTGTAAATGTATTTAAAAACCGATCAGACAAATTTCTAACTGGAAAGGGAATCCAGGGTTATAGCATTTAACACAGTGACATTAAACTGAGAGTGCTAAGAATCATTGTTGTCAATTGGTACTAAGCCATTACATCAGCAGGTACATTATAATATGATCAGCTGATCACAGAATACAGGTTGAACCAGACGAGCATTTTGCCTCTTTTCAACCTCACTAATTATGTAACTATGTAACTATTACCTTATATAGGAGTTTAACCGTATTCAGACGCATAGCAAAAGAAACAACAGTAATAATTATTAGACTCGTATGCATCCGGCACTTATCCAACTATTCATACTCAAAAGGTAGATAGAGACTTAGTGCTGTAGTACCCGTGCTCAGTAGAATGTGATACAGGGAGACTCATCCCGCTTCCAGGACTGATCAATACATTAGCAAACGCTGAGTGGATCCAGACGCTAATAGTGTACACACTCGCCTCGTGAACCTACAGTGAACACAGACGCCTATGTTACGACTGGGTCTTTTTAGATACACAGCGTCTCAGGCGAAATCGGGAAAATGGTTCATGGCGGACTCGGATGAAACTGGTCATGAACCGGGGGGAGGGGTGAACAGGGGAGCATCTGACTCCCCACTGGTGACATCAATCCCATACTACCTCAGGAGCCTATGATCCCTAAGGCCTAGCGCTGGTGCACCCTAGGTGGCAGCAGCATTAGTGACTGTTTGGTAGTCTCCTCCAAAACAGTGCGGCTGTGTCCGTGTTCCCCCTCTAAGCAGAACCGATGCCTTACCTTCTCCCCATGCTCCAGCCACAGCCTGATAACTTCTGCTGGACTTGCTAGTATATCCAACACAGACGCCTGCCAAAACAGCACTGTACTCATGGGTAAGCGTTGTCACGACCCGGCGGGGAATTGTTGGAGCGACTCTTTCTAAGGTAGGTGTAAGACGCTTTTTAGAAAGATCACTCAAGAAAAATAGACTATAGAAATAAAATAAGAAAGCTTATGGCTGCTAAAAACCAGCAGCTCTCTGACCATGGTCTGGCTCCTGCTACACCAAACAAAAAACTGATTTGCCTGAGCCAGGAGGTGGGGACATATGGACGGGCCCACTGCATGCTGGGAGGCCAAAAGCTTTGACCGTTTGGTGCAAATCCACTGTCGCGTCATCATATCCCAATGTTATCCTGTGGATAACCTGTGGACCCTGCAGGAGAAAAAACTTGCAGCAGCTGGGATAGAGTTACATGAAATGAGGAGCTGGTGCAGCTGGTTAATGAGCTGGAGGAAATCACAGGAACTATACAGCAGCTGCAGCAAATAGAGTCAAAAGTTATCATAATGCTGCTTCCATTGACCTGTCTGAGGCTGGCCGGGATGCTGATGCAAAAGGAGATCCAAGCAGGTGGTGAAGGAAACCTGCAGAGTTCCAGCCTAGATGTGGAAAGCTGTTGAGGGTAGATCTGCTGGCAGGTGTCAAAGTGCCAGATGTGGCAGCTTCCAGGTACACATTGTGGATCCGGTGATGGCTGTGGTCTGTCAGGGTCCGGTCTAGGATTGGCCATCAACCATTGATGATCAGGAATCATTGATGGTCTACCTGATGATACCTAGTTTTACCATCAAGGAAGTTACCCACCATTGATAGTAGCTGTGATGATACAGAGTTCCGAATCACTCAGGCACAGTGGTAGATGAAAAAACAACGGTGGTTTATTGAACAGAATGGGCTATAAACAGCTCAGCACACCTCTGTAATCCAATTCCACATGAAAATTCCCACCACAAACTCCTGACAGAACATCACTTCTTAGTCAGAGAGCATAGAATCTCTCCTTTCAACTCTGGTTAGCTCTACTAGTAGCTTCATATAGCAGGGGTGTGTGTGACATATTTGTCTAAGGATCTTACAGCATTGGAATACAATACATATTCTAACCAAGGTGATTACATCAGCCAGAGAGCCACAATGTCTGGTCAGCTCACTGTTGGACAATAGGGAGTAAACAAAAAGGGACAATGGTACCTTATATGACTCACCGTTTAAGTGTCCACTGTGGTGGTAGTAAACAATAGAAAACCAGGTCTAACATGAATACTGTTAGGCGCCGAGGGTCCGCCCGTCAGTGCGGCCCGGCGCCTAGCAACTAGGGACGCCGCAGGCAGACAGCCGCCGGCTCCCTAGCAACGCTAGACGCCGGGCGCACGGAGCCGCTCAGACCATAGCAACGGGGACGCCACTGTCGGACCGCGTTCCCCGTTGCTAGGTCTAATTAATCAGTTCATTTGTATCCTGGCCGTGCAGCATGCAGCTGCACGGCATGATGATTATTACCCTGTCTGGATCCTGATTGGAGGGTTCCCAAATAAAAGCACTCTCAGGACTTCTCACAGACGCCGGTAATAGCTTCCTGTTTGCTGTGTCAGTTACAGAGAGTTTCCAGTCCTGCTCAATCCGGTTGTTCCTGTCCTCAGTGATCTAGTACTTGGAATTTGTCATCTATTCCTGGAGTCCGACCGAGCACCTTTAACATCCTGTGGTGTTCGTGAGTCGCGGCGTAGCCGTGTGTTGCGGCTTGACCGCTTACTGTTTATTATTTAGTTTCATTGTGTTCCGGAGCTTTTGCGGAGGATTCCGCTCCCACAAATCCACTCTGGTATCCAGCGGTGCTGGATAGGAGTAACGGATCAGTGGATCTTTGGTTGTCCTTTTCCCTGGCGGTTTGTCCGCACATACTTTTGGTTTAAGTTAGATAGCTTGTAGCCCCTGGCCTGGTTGCTTAGTCAGAGGGCCCCTTGTTATCACCCTGTCTCGGATTTCCCTTTGTCTCCCATTAAGACCTGAGGGGGCATCGGGGTTGGGCAGACATAATCCGCCCTTCGAACGCGGCTGCCATGGGCTCAAGCAACCATAGTCTCGCAGGGGATTTCTGATAACACGGGCGAGACAACGGAGTTAGGGCGCCAGGGGTTACTAGGCTTTCCTGCTCCCGTAACCAGCATATCTTTCCAGTACTCAGACCTCTGCCATAAGATCTCCTCTGGTCTGGAGTACGGGAATCATAACATTATTACCGGCCAGACTAAAATTTAAAATTAAACAGGATTTAATTTTTTCCCTTATTCAGTTGGAAGATTTGTCGGCCTCATGAATCCCACCGGTGTTGGGCCAAATCCTGGCCAGCTTCTAGTTAGCCAGATTCAGGAACTTACTCAGATGGTTCAGGATCTGTCCCTTCGGGTGAGGTCACAGGAAGATCTGTTACGGACTTCCCCGAGGGTCATTCCTGAACCAAAAATGCATTTGCCTGACCGTTTTTCTGGGGATAGGAAGCAGTTTTTTTAATTTTAAAGAGTCTTGTAAACTTTATTTTCGTTTAAGACCAGTCTCCTCAGGTACGGAATCTCAGCGGGTTGGAATTATTATTTCTTTACTTCAGGGGGATCCCCAGACCTGGGCTTTTGGTTTAAGAACAGACGATCCGGCATTATTGTCTGTAGACGCCTTTCTGGGGTCTTTAGGGCTATTGTATGACGACCCTGATAGAGAGGCATCCGCCGAGAGTCAGTTGCGTGCTCTCAGACAGGGTAGGAATCCCGCAGAGATTTATTGTACGGAGTTTCGCCGTTGGTCGAACGAATGTGGATGGAATGACCCAGCCCTGCGCAGTCAGTTTCGCCTCGGCTTATCCGAGTCTATAAAAGACAGTCTTCTTCAGTATCCCGCTCCTGAGACTCTCGATAAACTCATGGAGCTCTCTATTAAGATTGATCGTCGTCTCAGAGAGCGGAGGGCTGAAAAAGGAGCATCTGTCGGGTCTACTCCTTGTGTTTTTTCCATTCCTGTGGACATAGAGGAGCCCATGCAGATAGGCCTCTCCAAACTGTCTCCTGAAGAAAGAACCAGAAGGCAAAATTCTGGTCTTTGTTTATACTGTGGAGGTAAGGGACATTTTGCCCGTAATTGTCCGAACAAGTCGGGAAACGCCTCGACCAAGTGATTTGTGAGGGGGTTCACTTTGGTCTGCAGCTTATCTCCTCAAATAATTCACTGTTAGTCCCAGCTAAAGTTTCCTTTGGCAGCCTCTGTTCCTCGGTCTCGGCTTTTGTGGACAGTGGAGCTGCAGGGAACTTTATGGACTTAACATGGGCCAAGGCATTAGGTATACCTCAGTTAGCCTTGGGTAGGTGTATCACCATGCATGGTTTAGATGGGAGTCCCTTGTCCAATGTGGTTATTTCTCTCTGTACACCCCCTGTTCTACTTTCGGTAGGAGCTCTGCATTCTGAAAAGATTGAGTTTTTCCTTACCCATTGCCCAGCAGTTCCAGTGGTTCTGGGTCACCCTTGGCTGGCCTTTCATAATCCCATCATTGATTGGTAGTCGGGGGAGATCTCACAATGGGGTACCATCTGTAGTAAGGAATGTATTACGTTTCCCATCAGAATAGCTGCTGTCATTCCCGCACCCATTCCTGTGGAATACCAGGATTTTGTTGATGTATTTTCCAAAGGCAATGCGGACATTCTGCCTCCCCATCGGCCTTATGATTGTGCTATTGAGCTAATTCCTGGTGCCACTTTGCCTAAGGGAAGGTTATATGCATTGTCCGGACCAGAAACTGTGGCCATGAATGAGTATGTTAAAGAAAGCCTAGGGAAAGGATTTATCAGGCCATCTAAATCCCCTTTAAGTGCAGGCTTCTTCTTCGTGGAGAAGAAGGATGGTTCACTCAGACCTTGCATTGACTTTAGAGCCTTGAATAAGATCTCAGTAAAAAATACTTACCCTTTGCCGCTGATTTCTGTCCTCTTTGATCAGCTACGTTCGGCTGTGATTTTTTCTAAGATTGACCTGAGAGGAGCATATAACCTCATCCGAATCAAGTCAGGGGATGAGTGGAAAACGGCATTCAGTACTCAGTCGGGTCACTATGAGTATCTGGTTATGCCATTCGGCCTGTCTAACGCTCCGGCAGTTTTCCAGGATCTCATTAACGATGTGTTCCGTGAATTTCTGGGAAGATTCGTTGTAGTCTACTTAGACGATATCTTGATATATTCTGACTCTATAGAACAACATGTTACCCAGGTGCGTCAGGTTCTAAAAAAATTACGTGAAAATCACCTATATGCCAAGCTGGAGAAGTGTGAATTTCATGTCACGGAGGTATCCTTTTTAGGGTACATCATTTCCCCTCGGGGATTCTGTATGGAACCAAAGAAGCTCCAAGCCATCCTTAGTTGGGCGCAACCCACCAACTTAAAAGCAATTCAGCGCTTTTTAGGGTTTGCGAATTACTATAGAAGATTTATTCACTCTTTCTCCGACCTAGTTGCTCCCATTGTGGCACTGACTAAGAAGGGAGCAGATCCAACCAACTGGTCACGTGAAGCTGAGTTATCTTTTCAGGCCTTGAAACAAGCCTTTGTCTCAGCCCCAGTCCTCAGACATCCCAACCCAGAATTGCCTTTCATTGTTGAGGTTGATGCCTCGGAGGTTGGAGTAGGGGCTATCCTATCTCAGAAGGATCCGCATTCTCTTGAACTACATCCTTGTGCCTTTATGTCCAGGAAATTCTCATCTGCTGAATCCAACTACGATGTTGGTAACCGGGAATTACTGGCTATTAAATGGGCTTTCGAGGAGTGGAGGCATTGGCTTGAAGGAGCCACTCATACCATTTCTGTTTTGACTGATCACAAAAATCTTCAATACATTGAATCAGCTAAACGGCTGAATGCCTGGCAAGCTCGTTGGGCTTTATTTTTTTACTCGTTTCAAGTTCATTATCACCTTCAGGCCAGGTTCCAAGAATACCAAGGCAGATGCCCTGTCACGCAGTTTTCTTCCAGTTCAAGATAACAGTCCAGTTACTCCCATACTTCCGTCTTCAGTCATTCGGGCAGGCCTCACACAAGATTTATTTACCCAGTTAAAGCAGCTTCAACATCAAGCTCCTGGGAATACTCCTGCTGGTCGTCTTTATGTCCCTGAGTTTTTGAGAGCAACTGTTTTGACGGAGTTTCATGATAGCAAGGTTGCCGGGCATCCGGGGATCGCTAAGACTTTGGAATTAGTTTCCCGCTCAGTATGGTGGCCTGGTCTTTCCAAAGACATTAAGGAGTTTTTTTTTTCATGTCAGGTCTGTGCACAGCATAAAGTTCCCCGTTCCTTGCCTATCGGTCAACTTATGCCCTTGAATGTTCCTCTTAGGCCATGGTCTCATATTTCCATGGATTTTGTGGTGGACCTCCCTCTGTCAGCCGGATGCCGAGTCATATGGGTGGTAGTGGACCGTTTTAGCAAAATGGCCCATTTTATTGCTCTTCCCCGATTGCCATCTGCCCAGGGATTGGCAGTCTTGTTCCTCCGCCATGTTTTCAGACTCCATGGGTTACCCACTGATATTGTTTCTGATCGGGGTCCACAATTCATTGCACAATTTTGGAAGTCTTTTTGTGCCTCATTAAAGATGAAATTATCTTTAACGTCTGGCTACCATCCCCAATCCAACGGGCAGACTGAGCGAGTTAATCAATCATTAAAACAATATTTGCGTTTGTACTCGGCCAAACTCCAAAATGACTGGTCTGAGTTTCTTCCGTTGGTGGAGTTTGCTTACAACAATGCCTGTCATTCCTCCACCAATGTGTCTCCATTTTTTACAGTTTTTGGTTTTCACCCCAGAGCTAATTCCTTTTTTCAACATTCCTCTGTCTCCTCGCTGACCTTGACCTCTCATCTCAGACTCATTTGGAGAAAAGTGCACCTTGCTCTCAGAAAAGCGGCATTTCGGGAGAAAAAAATTTCTGACAGGCTCCGGCGGCCGTGCACTTTTAAAGTAGGAGATAGGGTATGGTTGTCGACTCGCAACATTAAACTTCGACAAACCTCAGCCAGATTGGGCCCTAAATTTATTGGACCATTTCATATTATAAAGAAAGTCAATCCAGTTGCTTTCCGGTTACGTTTACCAAAAACTTTACGGATCGGAAATACCTTCCATTGCTCCTTGTTGAAACCATATGTTTCGTCCAGTAGATTTCCTCGCAAGATCTCTCAGGGGAAATCACCAATAGATGTACAGGGTCAGCAGGAGTTCTTGGTGGAGAAGGTTCTCGATTCCAGGTTGTCCCGGGGAAGGCTTTATTTTTTGGTACATTGGAGAGGTTATGGTCCAGAAGAAAGGTCTTGGGTCCTGGATGAGGATCTCCATGCCCCAAGGCTTAAAAAGGCATTTTTTCGAGAATTTCCTCAGAATCCTGGCCTTAGGGGTTCCTTGACCCCTCCTCAAGGGGGGGGTACTGTTAGGCGCCGAGGGTCCGCCCGTCAGTGCGGCCCGGCGCCTAGCAACTAGGGACGCCGCAGGCAGACAGCCGCCGGCTCCCTAGCAACGCTAGACGCCGGGCGCACGGAGCCGCTCAGACCATAGCAACGGGGACGCCACTGTCGGACCGCGTTCCCCGTTGCTAGGTCTAATTAATCAGTTCATTTGTATCCTGGCCGTGCAGCATGCAGCTGCACGGCATGATGATTATTACCCTGTCTGGATCCTGATTGGAGGGTTCCCAAATAAAAGCACTCTCAGGACTTCTCACAGACGCCGGTAATAGCTTCCTGTTTGCTGTGTCAGTTACAGAGAGTTTCCAGTCCTGCTCAATCCGGTTGTTCCTGTCCTCAGTGATCCAGTACTTGGAATTTGTCATCTATTCCTGGAGTCCGACCGAGCACCTTTAACATCCTGTGGTGTTCGTGAGTCACGGCGTAGCCGTGTGTTGCGGCTTGACCGCTTACTGTTTATTATTTAGTTTCATTGTGTTCCGGAGCTTTTGCGGAGGATTCCGCTCCCACTAATCCACTCTGGTATCCAGCGGTGCTGGATAGGAGTAACGGATCAGTGGATCTTTGGTTGTCCTTTTCCCTGGCGGTTTGTCCGCACATACTTTTGGTTTAAGTTAGATAGCTTGTAACCCCTGGCCTGGTTGCTTAGTCAGAGGGCCCCTTGTTATCACCCTGTCTCGGATTTCCCTTTGTCTCCCATTAAGACCTGAGGGGGCATCGGGGTTGGGCAGACATAATCCGCCCTTCGAACGCGGCTGCCATGGGCTCAAGCAACCATAGTCTCGCAAGGGATTTCTGATAACACGGGCGAGACAACGGAGTTAGGGCGCCAGGGGTTACTAGGCTCTCCTGCTCCCGTAACCAGCATATCTTTCCAGTACTCAGACCTCTGTCATAAGATCTCCTCTGGTCTGGAGTACGGGAATCATAACAAATACATTATCTAAAGTTGTAACAGATAACGTAACACAATTGCATATATTAATATTAAGGTTGATTTAAACACAATATTGGGTGAGCAGTAATGGACATGTTATGGAGAATGAGGAAACAGATGAATGTATAGGGATATGGGGATAAAAAGTACATATCTGACATGAGAAATGAGGCATAGCTATATTGTCACAGACCTCTCATTTCCTCACAGTAACCATGGGCCAGATGTTATTTCCCATCATTTACAGACTTCTGTCGCTGCACCGAGATGCTAGGCTGTCAGCCAGTAGCCCTGCACCGCTCCGGCTCTTACATATAGTGTGCTGTTCCAGCTGGGAATGGGATGCCCCATCCACCTCACTGACGTGACAGGCTCAGCTGTCAGTCATGCAGCCCCACACAAATGTGTGCTAAGAACTTCAATTATACCCCATGTTAATTGTGAGGGTTTATTTAAATTATTTTTATTATCAGTGTTCTTAGTGCAAAGAGTGTGCATCTGCATCTCTCTTCCCCCAACATAGTATTAGAAGCCTCAGCATGATAGCACCTCTTGATATCTTTAGTAATAGGATGTGCAATCCAGGTCCCCCCCTTTTTTCCATTATATTTGTGTATATATTGTACACTGGAAGGCAAGGCTTCCTTCCTCTGGATTGGCACTCCTCCCATTCACCCTCAGGTGTTTTAATTAGCTGGGTTCCTGCATTTCAGATCACACATTGATAAGGCCCTATTTAGAGGTAAGTCCTGTATAAATTTATAGAATGTGATAATATTAGGGATGTTAGGGACCCATGTGATGAAGTCACCTGGCCGCGGTACATGGGCCCGCATATTTGCGCAAATGTGTGCTAAGAACTTCAATTATACCCCATGTTAATTGTGAGGGTTTATTTAAATTATTTTTATTATCAGTGTTCTTAGTGCAAAGAGTGTGCATCTGCATCTCTCTTCCCCCAACATAGTATTAGAAGCCTCAGCATGATAGCACCTCTTGATATCTTTAGTAATAGGATGTGCAATCCAGGTCCCCCCCTTTTTTCCATTATATTTGTGTATATATTGTACACTGGAAGGCAAGGCTTCCTTCCTCTGGATTGGCACTCCTCCCATTCACCCTCAGGTGTTTTAATTAGCTGGGTTCCTGCATTTCAGATCACACATTGATAAGGCCCTATTTAGAGGTAAGTCCTGTATAAATTTATAGAATGTGATAATATTAGGGATGTTAGGGACCCATGTGATGAAGTCACCTGGCCGCGGTACATGGGCCCGCATATTTGCGCAAATGTGTGCTAAGAACTTCAATTATACCCCATGTTAATTGTGAGGGTTTATTTAAATTATTTTTATTATCAGTGTTCTTAGTGCAAAGAGTGTGCATCTGCATCTCTCTTCCCCCAACATAGTATTAGAAGCCTCAGCATGATAGCACCTCTTGATATCTTTAGTAATAGGATGTGCAATCCAGGTCCCCCCCTTTTTTCCATTATATTTGTGTATATATTGTACACTGGAAGGCAAGGCTTCCTTCCTCTGGATTGGCACTCCTCCCATTCACCCTCAGGTGTTTTAATTAGCTGGGTTCCTGCATTTCAGATCACACATTGATAAGGCCCTATTTAGAGGTAAGTCCTGTATAAATTTATAGAATGTGATAATATTAGGGATGTTAGGGACCCATGTGATGAAGTCACCTGGCCGCGGTACATGGGCCCGCATATTTGCGCAAATGTGTGCTAAGAACTTCAATTATACCCCATGTTAATTGTGAGGGTTTATTTAAATTATTTTTATTATCAGTGTTCTTAGTGCAAAGAGTGTGCATCTGCATCTCTCTTCCCCCAACATAGTATTAGAAGCCTCAGCATGATAGCACCTCTTGATATCTTTAGTAATAGGATGTGCAATCCAGGTCCCCCCCTTTTTTCCATTATATTTGTGTATATATTGTACACTGGAAGGCAAGGCTTCCTTCCTCTGGATTGGCACTCCTCCCATTCACCCTCAGGTGTTTTAATTAGCTGGGTTCCTGCATTTCAGATCACACATTGATAAGGCCCTATTTAGAGGTAAGTCCTGTATAAATTTATAGAATGTGATAATATTAGGGATGTTAGGGACCCATGTGATGAAGTCACCTGGCCGCGGTACATGGGCCCGCATATTTGCGCAAATGTGTGCTAAGAACTTCAATTATACCCCATGTTAATTGTGAGGGTTTATTTAAATTATTTTTATTATCAGTGTTCTTAGTGCAAAGAGTGTGCATCTGCATCTCTCTTCCCCCAACATAGTATTAGAAGCCTCAGCATGATAGCACCTCTTGATATCTTTAGTAATAGGATGTGCAATCCAGGTCCCCCCCTTTTTTCCATTATATTTGTGTATATATTGTACACTGGAAGGCAAGGCTTCCTTCCTCTGGATTGGCACTCCTCCCATTCACCCTCAGGTGTTTTAATTAGCTGGGTTCCTGCATTTCAGATCACACATTGATAAGGCCCTATTTAGAGGTAAGTCCTGTATAAATTTATAGAATGTGATAATATTAGGGATGTTAGGGACCCATGTGATGAAGTCACCTGTCCGCGGTACATGGGCCCGCATATTTGCGCAAATGTGTGCTAAGAACTTCAATTATACCCCATGTTAATTGTGAGGGTTTATTTAAATTATTTTTATTATCAGTGTTCTTAGTGCAAAGAGTGTGCATCTGCATCTCTCTTCCCCCAACATAGTATTAGAAGCCTCAGCATGATAGCACCTCTTGATATCTTTAGTAATAGGATGTGCAATCCAGGTCCCCCCCTTTTTTCCATTATATTTGTGTATATATTGTACACTGGAAGGCAAGGCTTCCTTCCTCTGGATTGGCACTCCTCCCATTCACCCTCAGGTGTTTTAATTAGCTGGGTTCCTGCATTTCAGATCACACATTGATAAGGCCCTATTTAGAGGTAAGTCCTGTATAAATTTATAGAATGTGATAATATTAGGGATGTTAGGGACCCATGTGATGAAGTCACCTGGCCGCGGTACATGGGCCCGCATATTTGCGCAAATGTGTGCTAAGAACTTCAATTATACCCCATGTTAATTGTGAGGGTTTATTTAAATTATTTTTATTATCAGTGTTCTTAGTGCAAAGAGTGTGCATCTGCATCTCTCTTCCCCCAACATAGTATTAGAAGCCTCAGCATGATAGCACCTCTTGATATCTTTAGTAATAGGATGTGCAATCCAGGTCCCCCCCTTTTTTCCATTATATTTGTGTATATATTGTACACTGGAAGGCAAGGCTTCCTTCCTCTGGATTGGCACTCCTCCCATTCACCCTCAGGTGTTTTAATTAGCTGGGTTCCTGCATTTCAGATCACACATTGATAAGGCCCTATTTAGAGGTAAGTCCTGTATAAATTTATAGAATGTGATAATATTAGGGATGTTAGGGACCCATGTGATGAAGTCACCTGGCCGCGGTACATGGGCCCGCATATTTGCGCAAATGTGTGCTAAGAACTTCAATTATACCCCATGTTAATTGTGAGGGTTTATTTAAATTATTTTTATTATCAGTGTTCTTAGTGCAAAGAGTGTGCATCTGCATCTCTCTTCCCCCAACATAGTATTAGAAGCCTCAGCATGATAGCACCTCTTGATATCTTTAGTAATAGGATGTGCAATCCAGGTCCCCCCCTTTTTTCCATTATATTTGTGTATATATTGTACACTGGAAGGCAAGGCTTCCTTCCTCTGGATTGGCACTCCTCCCATTCACCCTCAGGTGTTTTAATTAGCTGGGTTCCTGCATTTCAGATCACACATTGATAAGGCCCTATTTAGAGGTAAGTCCTGTATAAATTTATAGAATGTGATAATATTAGGGATGTTAGGGACCCATGTGATGAAGTCACCTGGCCGCGGTACATGGGCCCGCATATTTGCGCAAATGTGTGCTAAGAACTTCAATTATACCCCATGTTAATTGTGAGGGTTTATTTAAATTATTTTTATTATCAGTGTTCTTAGTGCAAAGAGTGTGCATCTGCATCTCTCTTCCCCCAACATAGTATTAGAAGCCTCAGCATGATAGCACCTCTTGATATCTTTAGTAATAGGATGTGCAATCCAGGTCCCCCCCTTTTTTCCATTATATTTGTGTATATATTGTACACTGGAAGGCAAGGCTTCCTTCCTCTGGATTGGCACTCCTCCCATTCACCCTCAGGTGTTTTAATTAGCTGGGTTCCTGCATTTCAGATCACACATTGATAAGGCCCTATTTAGAGGTAAGTCCTGTATAAATTTATAGAATGTGATAATATTAGGGATGTTAGGGACCCATGTGATGAAGTCACCTGGCCGCGGTACATGGGCCCGCATATTTGCGCAAATGTGTGCTAAGAACTTCAATTATACCCCATGTTAATTGTGAGGGTTTATTTAAATTATTTTTATTATCAGTGTTCTTAGTGCAAAGAGTGTGCATCTGCATCTCTCTTCCCCCAACATAGTATTAGAAGCCTCAGCATGATAGCACCTCTTGATATCTTTAGTAATAGGATGTGCAATCCAGGTCCCCCCCTTTTTTCCATTATATTTGTGTATATATTGTACACTGGAAGGCAAGGCTTCCTTCCTCTGGATTGGCACTCCTCCCATTCACCCTCAGGTGTTTTAATTAGCTGGGTTCCTGCATTTCAGATCACACATTGATAAGGCCCTATTTAGAGGTAAGTCCTGTATAAATTTATAGAATGTGATAATATTAGGGATGTTAGGGACCCATGTGATGAAGTCACCTGGCCGCGGTACATGGGCCCGCATATTTGCGCAAATGTGTGCTAAGAACTTCAATTATACCCCATGTTAATTGTGAGGGTTTATTTAAATTATTTTTATTATCAGTGTTCTTAGTGCAAAGAGTGTGCATCTGCATCTCTCTTCCCCCAACATAGTATTAGAAGCCTCAGCATGATAGCACCTCTTGATATCTTTAGTAATAGGATGTGCAATCCAGGTCCCCCCCTTTTTTCCATTATATTTGTGTATATATTGTACACTGGAAGGCAAGGCTTCCTTCCTCTGGATTGGCACTCCTCCCATTCACCCTCAGGTGTTTTAATTAGCTGGGTTCCTGCATTTCAGATCACACATTGATAAGGCCCTATTTAGAGGTAAGTCCTGTATAAATTTATAGAATGTGATAATATTAGGGATGTTAGGGACCCATGTGATGAAGTCACCTGGCCGCGGTACATGGGCCCGCATATTTGCGCAAATGTGTGCTAAGAACTTCAATTATACCCCATGTTAATTGTGAGGGTTTATTTAAATTATTTTTATTATCAGTGTTCTTAGTGCAAAGAGTGTGCATCTGCATCTCTCTTCCCCCAACATAGTATTAGAAGCCTCAGCATGATAGCACCTCTTGATATCTTTAGTAATAGGATGTGCAATCCAGGTCCCCCCCTTTTTTCCATTATATTTGTGTATATATTGTACACTGGAAGGCAAGGCTTCCTTCCTCTGGATTGGCACTCCTCCCATTCACCCTCAGGTGTTTTAATTAGCTGGGTTCCTGCATTTCAGATCACACATTGATAAGGCCCTATTTAGAGGTAAGTCCTGTATAAATTTATAGAATGTGATAATATTAGGGATGTTAGGGACCCATGTGATGAAGTCACCTGTCCGCGGTACATGGGCCCGCATATTTGCGCAAATGTGTGCTAAGAACTTCAATTATACCCCATGTTAATTGTGAGGGTTTATTTAAATTATTTTTATTATCAGTGTTCTTAGTGCAAAGAGTGTGCATCTGCATCTCTCTTCCCCCAATATAGTGTGCTGTTCCAGCTGGGAATGGGATGTCCCATCCACCTCACTGACGTGACAGGCTCAGCTGTCAGTCATGCAGCCCCACTGCGCCCACTCTCTCCATACTCATACATACATGTCTTTCTGGGAGTGTCTCATCCTGGTTGTCAGTGAGACAGTGTCTCTGGCATGTCACAATCCGGGTATCTGGACGTCATTACTTACCATTCAGATGTCTCCTGAGGCTGGCTCAGCGTTCCAGGGACGGATCTCGCCTGCATTGCTGATGTCCATACTGTACATCTCCCTCCTGTCACTCTAAAGCGATGTCACAAGCGGCTTCATGTTAAGTCTTAGAATGGCGTCTCCAGCCCTCCGTGGCCTCTGCCGCCGTTCCTGTGTTTCCAGTATACAGATTCATCAGTGTGGCGTCCCATGCCTGCCGCGGCCTCCGCTTTCATCCATGTGGTTCCAGTATGCAAGTGGTCAGTGTGGCGTCTCCTGCCCTCCGCGGCCTGCGCCGCCATTACTGCTGAATCTCCACATGGTTTCTCAAACTAGCTTTCCCTCCAAGTGCTAACATGGGCGCAGCCATGTTGGTTTCTATCATATGCCTCAGTTTCCACCAATCCGCTGCTCTACTGGAATCTGCATAATTGTTTAGCCAATGCCTGCCTTGCTGCAGGTATAAATATCCTGTGCCTGAACCAGGAAATCGTCAGTGCTTTGGTTGTCAAACCTTGTTTCCAGTCTCTCTCTCCTGTGGTTGTTTTTCCAGGTTTCCAGCTCCTGTCTCCAGCCTCCACTAAGAGACCCGCACCAGCCTACCACCTGCGGTGCAGCCCGACTCTGCAGTCCTCCGTGACTACTCCAGTTTCCAGCTACAGATCCATCTGCTTCCAGCAGAGATCAGCTTCTCTTAAAGTGCCGGTGCTTTTCCTGCAGATTTCCACAAACCACCGGTACCAGTATTTCATCGCTCCCAAGCTTCATATGATCATTTGGCTGGTACCATCCAGCATCCACTCCGTGTTAACACCTGACTGGTTCCAACCAGTACCCACAACAGCTACTTCATCAACAGCGGACCAGCTTTCCGAGGAACATCAGCTGGTGTGTTCCTGGGCTATTCTCACTACTACAGTCGGGCCTGGTAAGGACTTTCCATCTCAAGGACAATAAGAACTGTACCTAATTCTACCAGAGCCCTGTGGCCATTGCCAACCCGTAGTACCCAGGAACTGTGATATACTTACTGTTGATTATAATATTTATTTTACCACTGCTGTGACACATGGAGCTTGTTTAATAAATGATTATTGACTTTTACTTTGGTTGTCGTGGTCACGCCTTCGGGCAATCTTCCTACGTGTAACTTACATGTCCAGGGGTCTGATTCAACCTCCCAGGTTCCACTACATCTCAGCCCCTACAACTGAGGCTTCCTCCCATCAGCTCAGGCCCTCAGTTGTGACATGGCACAGCTGTGTAATCATGATGTGAGTGTGTATGCTGAGTAGTGAGTACTGCTAGCAGCAAGCCTCACAGCTTAACTGCAGTGTAGCAGTGTGGTGGGTGTGGGGGGAAGGGAGAAGGGGGTTGCTACACCAATGATTCAAGGAATGGAGTAGTTGGATGGGACTCACACAGCAGGTGGTGAAAAGCTTAAAAATGAGGAGTGGTTGTAAGGGGAAGGAACTGGTAGGTGTAGAAGGGATTACTGAAGGTAAGGACTCTCAAGGAAAATTAGAGTGGGATCCCACAGGTACCAAAGTGGGTAAAGAGCAGCTTTTAGGAAGGAAATAGGTAAGACAGACCCTGTGTTTGACCCTTCTTTACCTCATGCAGGGTCGATCTTTGGACTCTCCAGTTCCTCAGGGGGCTATGGATCCTTTTTGCCCACTACCTGGCAGTTCTGTGGTCATCTCAGGCCATGAACCTCCCAGATGCCAGGCCTCCAGATAAACATGAAATGGTCATGGAGATGGTCCTGGGCTCTGTGAAGGAGGAGGTGGAAAAAGCAAAGGAAAGTTGTGTCCCTTCTGAAGGAGCAATGGTGGACATTGTGAATGGTGAAGGGAAGGTTTTGTGGGTGAAGAGGGAGTTATGCCATATATACCAGAAGCATGGGTCTTCAGCCTAGATGATGTGCCACCATTAATGTGGATTCTGTCTTGTCCGGCCAAGCTTGATTTACGGGCTTTGTAATTTTTTTAAGCAGGATAAAGGCTGAGTTTTTTTTATTTCTGCAGTAGACTAGAATAAGCCCAGACAGTCCCACTTCCATTCCAGTGACCACCGTGCCATCACTAACCTGTATGCTTACACAAAACAGAATGATGGAAAACTTACACGGTTTCTTTACATCTTCTGGGGTCCACTCCGAGATTAGACATTATGGCGTAATTACTCAGACGGGAATATAAAACAGAATAAAAAATAAAAGCTTTAATGTAATAATTAGATGCAAACAAAAGCTTTTATTATGAAATACAGAGGAGTATCCGCACCATATAGATGTAACATACAACAAACCACCGCAGATGGAACCCGGGTGACTCTAATGCACATGGTAATGTACAGGGTATATATGGACAGGATCTTGTATCAGAAAACACTCAGCACTTCTGATCAAGATGAGTGTCTGCAACAAGTTAGGCAAACTAGAAGTGAAAACACGTTCCAATGGCCGCCATATTGTCGTGCAGCAATACAGATTGTGGAAACTGGTATTAGACATTCACATTTACACAAAGCACAAGATACAAAATAAACAGCAGAAAAAAGACCTAAGCCTTTGGGATGTATTATTTAGGAAGTAAATAGAGATACATTAATGAAAAGCGTGAGTAACAGTCATCAGTCTGCTTGTGAAGGTCTCTAGAGTGGAGGCCTCTTGGACTGTGCAAGGCAGTGAGTTCCATGGTCAAAGCTAAACGTTCAACCCATAAATGAATGACAGGAGATTCTTGGTACTGCTGGTAACAGTCCATCTGTAGAAGCAAGCAAGCAAGCAAGCAGGGCAGTAAGGAGGCAGAAGCTGCTTCTAGTACCTTGGACCGTGTAATGTTGGGCTGGGAAGGTCAGTTAGCCAATTATGAAATAGATTTGTCATCTTACAGGCAGCCGGTGAAGGGAGTAGAGAATGGGTGTTATGTGGCAGGAATTAGCTGGTTAGGTAACAGCTTGGCTGCTGCATTCTGTACTAGCTGCAAGCTCTGTAATTCTTTTGCTGGGTGACCCAGGTAGATGGCATTGCAGTAGTCTATGAACTTCTGAGGGAATCAAGTGCTTGATTCTGGCTATGGTCCACAGATGAAAGAACGAGGATTTGTATGTGGCGTATACCTGATGTCTGTGTCAGCCACATACCAGGACAACACAAAGATTCAGCACATGTTCAGTATTTTGCAATTCTGAACACCAAAGCATAAATCCAGATGGTTGGTAAAGCTTGTCCTTTATTCGGGAGCTTCTATTATGTTTCACAAAGACTGAGTCACAGCCAACTGGCATCATCCACCCCTGGCGCTCAGCTAGACAACCATTTAGGATTGGTATTAGGTTCTCAGTACATGGTGCAAAAAGCAGGTCATCTGCATAGCAGTGGTAGACCAGGCCATGACGTCTGATTATATCACCCAGTGGTAGCATGTATATTTTATAAAGCATAAGAGATCGGATTCACCCTTGAGGAACATTGGACGACAGTGATAATTATACTCCAGAAGATGTAAATGGTTCCGTACTTGGGTAATGTCTAATATGTTCAACAAGAGCAGATTTATTTCTCTCACAGCATGAAAATGGCCTCTCATCTGTGAAATCGCTGATGTTTAACAAGAACTGATTTCCGTGCAAAACATTTCCCACACTCAGAACAGGAATATGGCATCTCACCTGTGTGACTTCTCTGATGTCTAACAAGATGTGATGTCGATGAAAAACATTTCCCACAATCAGAACAGGAAAATGGCTTCTCACCTGTGTGACTCCTCTGATGTCTAACAAGATGTGATGTCGATGAAAAACATTTCCCACACTCAGAACAGGAACACGGCTTCTCACCGGTGTGACTTCTCTGATGTATAACAAAATGTGATTTGCGTGCAAAACATTTCCCACACTCAGAACAGGAAAATGGCATCTCACCTGTGTGATTTCTCTGATGTATAACAAGATGTGATGTCGATGAAAAACATTTCCCACACTCAGAACAGGAATATGGCTTCTCACCTGTGTGACTTCGCTGATGTATAACTAAATGTGATTTGTGTGCAAAACATTTCCCACACTCAGAACAGGAATACGGCTTCTCACCTGTGTGACTTCTCTGATGTATAACAAGATGTGATTTCCATGCAAAACATTTCCCACACTCAGAACAGGAATATGGCTTCTCACCTGTGTGACTTCTCTGATGTTTAACAAGATCTGGTTTCGATGAATAACATTTCCCACACTCAGAACAGGAATACGGCATCTCACCTGTGTGACTTCTCTGATGTATAACAAAATGTGATTTGTGTGCAAAACATTTCCCACACTCAGAACAGGAATATGGCTTCTCACCTGTGTGACTTCTCTGATGTATAACAAGAGCTGGTTTCCGTGCAAAACATTTCCTACACTCAGAACAGGAATATGGCTTCTCACCTGTGTGACTTCTCTGATGACTAACAAGAACTGATTTACATGCAAAACATTTCCCACACTCAGAACAGGAATATGGCTTCTCACCTGTGTGACTTCTCTGATGTATAACAAGATCTGATTTATATGTAAAACATTTCCCACACTCAGAACAGGAATACGGCTTCTCACCTGTGTGACTTCTCTCATGTCTAACAAGATATGATTTAGATGTAAAACATTTCCCACACTCAGAACATGGAAATGGCCTGTCACCTGCCTTAGCTGGCTGATGAGTAATAAGGTTTGTGTTTTGTGTAAAACATTTGGCATCTACAGAACAGGGAAACACTGAATCTACTCTCAGAGCTATAACAGATGCACCAATATCAGAGTGATCAGGAGAACATTCCCCAGGATCAGGGGGATCAGCTGATAGAGCTGGATGTATAATTGGGGTAATGGGGTTATCTCCTGGAGAATCCTGTCTACTGTCATCTGTTATTTCAGAATCCAGGGATAACATTAGATGTCCTTCTGAGATATTCCTGCTTGTGTGTCCATCTCCTGGAAATAAAATACATTAATATATAAAATGAGTAGACAAGACCAAGGGTGTTACAGGATACAATATATAATTCTATAACAGACATTTTTACCTGTAATCATTGCTTTTATGTTTATTAAAAAACAAAAAAAGCTAGGATGCTTAGACTGGAGCTTGATCAACACTGAAAGCTCATGTGGGATTACTAGAGGGGACGTGGACGCTCATGTGGGATCACTAGAGGTGACGTGGACGCTCACGTGGAATTACTAGAGGTGACACGGGCGCTCACGTGAGATTACTAGAGGTGACACGGGCGCTCACGTGAGATTACTAGAGGTGACACGGACGCACATGTGGGATTACTGGAGGTGACACGGACGCTCACGTGGGATTACTAGAGGTGACACGGACGCTCATGTGGGGTTACTAGAGGTGACATGGACGCTCATGTGGGGTTACTAGAGTTGACATGGACGCTCATGTGGGGTTACTAGAGTTGACATGGACGCTAACGTGGGATTACAAGAGGTGACACGGGCGCTCACGTGGGATTACTAGAGGTGACACGGGTGCTCACGTGGGATTACTAAAGGTGACACGGACGCTCACGTGAGTTTACTAGAGGTGACAGGGGCGCTCACATGGGTTTACTAGAGGAGACAAGGACGCTCGCGTGGGATTACTAGAGGTGACACGGACGCTCACGTGGGATCACTAGAGGTGACGTGGATGCTCACGTGGAATTACTAGAGGTGACGTGGATGCTCACGTGGGATTACTAGAGGAGACATGGACGCTCATGTGGGATCACTAGAGGTGACACGGACGCTCATGTGGGATCACTAGAGGTGACACGGACGCTCATGTGGGATCACTAGAGGTGACATGGACGCTCATGTGGGGTTACTAGAGGTGACATGGACGCTCATGTGGGGTTACTAGAGTTGACATGGACGCTCATGTGGGGTTACTAGAGTTGACATGGACGCTCATGTGGGGTTACTAGAGGTGACATGGACGCTAACGTGGGATTACAAGAGGTGACATGGACATTCATGTGGGATTACTAGAGGTGACATGGACACTCATGTGGGATTAGTAGAGGTGACATGGACGCTCATGTGGGATTACTAGAGGTGACATGGACGCTCATGTGGGATTACTAGAGGTGACATGGACACTCATGTGGGATTACTAAAGGTGACATGGACACTCATGTGGGATTAGTAGAGGTGACATGGACGCTCATGTGGGATTACTAGAGGTGACATGGACGCTCATGTGGATTACTAGAGGTGACACGGACGCACATGTGGGATTACTGGAGGTGACATGGACACTCATGTGGGATTACTAGAGGTGACATGGACGCTCATGTGGGATTACTAAAGGTGACATGGACGCTCACATGGGATTACTAGAGGTGACACGGACGCACATGTGGGATTACTGGAGGTGACATGGACGCTCATGTGGGATTACTAAAGGTGACATGGACGCTCATGTGGGATTACTAGAGGTTACATGGGCTTTGCAATAATAAAACAGCAAAGAAGAGAAAGTGCTGTCCTGTTTGCGCACTAATAAATAATATATAACCTTTATTAAGTACAGTAAAGTATGTAAGATAAATCAGTGATATATTAAGCACAAAGGTAAATGTATAAAGTTGAATAAAGTAATAAAGAAACAAGTGTATTTGTTGTTAAACATCGGCATGTATATTATATTGGGGGATAATTGATTCAGTGCTGGTAATCCTGTTCAGTAAGAATATATTAATATATTACACCCATACGAGGATGGGATAAATTACACATTTAATAACATTGTGGCAGAGTTTCCTCCAGCGGTAATCTCAATGTAACATCATACTGTATGTATAAACACTTTATGGGGGGGATTCAGTTCATCGCAAAAACTCCCTAACCAATTAGCCGCAAAAAGTTATTGGTGATAATTCTCCATAGGTTTTTTATTTTGCTCACAAATGTCTGCGCACTGAGCAGTTGTGCGGTGTTAGGAGGAACTTATTTAAAATAAGATTTTAAACCTACCGGTAAATCTATTTGTCCTAGTCCGTAGAGGATGCTGGGGACTCCGTAAGGACCATGGGGTATAGACGGGCTCCGCAGGAGACATGGGCACCTAAAAATAACTTTTCCTATGGGTGTGCACTGGCTCCTCCCTTTATGCCCCTCCTCCAGACCTCAGTTAGAGAACTGTGCCCAGAGGAGATTGACACTACAAGGCAGGATTTAAAAATCCCAGGGCAAGATTCATACCAGCCCACACCAATCATACCATGTAACCTGGAACATACATAACCAGTTAACCGTATGAACAACAACAGTGACGGTCAAAAACAGACTCCAACTGTAACATAACCCTTATGGAAGCAACAACTATATACAAGTCTTGCAGAGTTTCCGCACTGGGACGAGCGCCCAGCATCCTCTACGGACTAGGAGAAATAGATTTACCGGTAGGTTTAAAATCTTATTTTCTCTTACCTCCTAGAGGATGCTGGGGACTCCGTAAGGACCATGGTGTTTATACCAAAGCTCCCAATCGGGCGGGAGAGTGCGAATGACTCTGCAGCACCGACTGAGCAAAAGCTAGGTCCTCGTCAGCCATGGTATCAAACTTGTAGAATTTAGCAAAGGTGTTTGACCCCGACCAAGTTGCCGCACGGCAAAGCTGTAATGCCGAGACGCCTCGGGCAGCCGCCCAAGAAGAGCCCACCTTCCTAGTGGAATGGGCCTTAACCGAATTTGGAACCGGCAATCCAGACACAGAATGAGCCTGCTGAATCGTATTACAGATCCAGCGAGCAATAGTCTGCTTCGAAGCAGGTGCGCCAATCTTATTAGCAGCATACAGGACAAACAGTGCCTCTGTTTTCCTAATTCTAGCCGTTCCGGCTACATAAATCTTCAAAGCCCTGACTACGTCCAGGGACATGGAATCCTCCAAGTCACTCGTAGCCACAGGCAGCACGATAGGTTGGTTCAGATGGAATGAAGAAACCACCTTAGGCAAAAATTGAGGGCGTGTCCTCAATTCCGCTCTATCCACATGAAAAATCAAGTAGGGGCTCTTGTGTGACAAGGCCGCCAATTCTGACACTCTCCTTGCCGATGCCAAGGCCAACAACATGACCACCTTCCAGGTATGAAATTTAAACTCAACCCTGTTAAGTGGTTCAAACCAGTGTGATTTTAGGAACTGCAACACCACGTTCAGGTCCCACGGTGCCACTGGAGGCACATAAGAAGGCTGGATGTGCAGCACTCTCTTTACAAACGTCTGGACTTCTGGAAGAGAAGCCAATTCCCTCTGAAAGAAAATCGAAAGGGCTGAAATCTGTACCTTAACAGAACCTAATTTCAGGGCCATATCCACTCCTGTCTGCAGGAAGTGGAGAAAACGCCCTAAATGAAAATCTTCCGTAGGGGCGTTCTTGGTTTCACACCAAGACACATACTTTCACCAGATACGGTGATAATGTTTCAATGTTACCTCCTTCCTAGCCTTTATTAAAGTAGGGATGACCTCCTCCGGAATCCCCTTCTCCGCTAGGTTTCGGCGTTCAACCACCATGCCGTCAAACGTAACCGCGGTAAGTCTTGGAATATACAGGCCCCCTGTTGCAACAGGTCCTATCTCAGAGGGAGAGGCCAGGGATCTCCTGTGAGCATCTCTTGAAGATCTGAGTACCAGGCCCTTCGAGGCCAGTCTGGAACAACAAGTATCGTCTGTACTCTTCTTCGCCTTATGATCCTCAACACTTTTGTGATGAGAGGAAGAGGAGGAAACACGTAGACCGAGTGGAACACCCACGGTGTTACCAGGGCGTCTACTGCTACTGCCTGAGGGTCCAGAGACCTGGCACAATACCTCCGAAGCTTTTTGTTGAGGCGTGACGCCATCATGTCTATTTGAGGAATTCCCCAAAGACGTGTTATGTCTGCAAAGACTTCTTGATGAAGTCCCCACTCTCCTGGATTGAGATCATGTCTGCTGAGGAAGTCTGCTTCCCAGTTGTCCACTCCCGGAATGAAGACAGCCGACAGAGCACTTCCGTGATTTTACCGCCCAGCGAAGAATCCTTGCGGCTTCCGCCATCGCGACTCTGCTTCTTGTCCCGCCTTGGTGGTTCACATGAGCCACTGCTGTGACATTGTCTGATTGAATCAGAACTGGTAGGTTTCGAAGAAGACTCTCCGCTTGTCGAAGGGCGTTGTATATGGCCCTGAGTTCCAACACATTGATGTGTAGACAGGACTCCTGGTCTGACCACGGTCCCTGAAAATGTTTTCCTTGGGTGACTGCTCCCCATCCTCGGAGACTCACGTCCATGGTTAACAGGATCCAGTCCTAAATTCCGAACCTGCGACCCTCCAGCAGGTGAGCACTTTGCAGCCACCATAGGAGAGACACTCTGGCCCTTGGGGACAGAGTTATTTTCCGATGTAAGTGCAGATGCGACCCGGACCATTTGTCCAGAAAGTCCCATTGAAACCTCCTCGCATGGAACCTGCCGAAGCGGATGGCCTCGTAGTCCGCCACCATTTTTCCCAGAACTCGAGTGCATTGATGAACTGACACCCATTTCGGTTTTAGCAGGTCTCTGACCATGTTCTGGATGTCCTGGGCTTTTTCCAACGGAAGAAAAACCTTCATTTGTTCCGTATCCAGTATCATACCTAGGAACATTAGTCGAGTTGTCGGAATCAACGGTGACTTTGGTAGATTCAGAATCCAACCGTGTTGCTGGAGCACTCTCAGAGAGAGCGTTACACTGTTCAGCAATTTTCTCTCTTGATCTCGAATTTATCAGGAGATCGTCCAAGTATGGGATAATTGTGACTCCATGCTTGCGCAGGAGCACCATGATTTCAGCCATTATCTTGGTGAAAATCCTTGGGGCCGTGGAAAGACCAAATGGCAACGTCTGAAATTGGTAATGACAATCCTGTACAATGAATCTCAGGTATTCCTGATGGGAAGGATATATGGGGACATGAAGGTACGCATTCTCTATGTCCAGTGACACCATAAACTCCCCCTCCTCCATACTGGCTATAATCGCCCTGAGCGATTCCATCTTGAATTTGAATCTTTTCATGTACAGGTTTAGGGATTTTAGATTCAAAATAGGTCTTTGTGTAGGAGAAAGGAATAACCCAGAGTTCTCGGGCACTTGGATATGGGGTGCTCTGTCAAGCAGCAGCCGTAAAAAACGGGAAGTCACTCCCACAGTAGATATACAAAAAAAAGCAATCGAGGCTGCGCTAGATTATTACATAAAACAAAAATAATATCTGATAATTCAATGTTTAGTTAAAAATGAATGTATTTAATATGGGAATATAAACCATCAATGGTAGTTCCAAATAATGACATTAAAAAGTACACATGGTAGAATAAATAAAACCAGGGTTACCCATAGGCCAGGAATATAGGTGGTATTGAATTAGGAAAGTCAGTTCCAGATTTGTTCCCCCAATAGTTAATATGTCCAGCAACTACAGATTTAGGAGGTGTATATATCCAAAATTGTGGCTTTTACCGCTAGAGGATAAGTTGCTCCAAGGTGGTAAATGGTGAGCTCCTCATGCAGTGCGGTGGACAAAGTTCAACAGCTCAGCCAAATAAGACACCTTCCGGTATGGATCTTGTGCTGGAATGTAGTAGGGGATGGTCTGGACTTTTTAGCAAGAGTTCCTGGCGTGAAAAAGCTGCCACCCCAGTGCATCCAGTAATGGATAGGGCCGAAATCTGCACCTTTATGGACCACTTGCATTCAACATATGCCACATGTCCATCCATTCCTGAGTCGGCACCACCGACGGGGACACACCACTCATTTGCTCCACCTCCTCCTTGGAGAAGCGTTCCGCCTCAGACATGTCGACACGCATGTACCGACACCCCCCACACACAGGGATAAACCTATAAGGGGACAAAACCCCAACCAGGCCCTTAGGAGAGACAGAGAGAGAGTATGCCAGCACACACCCAGCGCTTAATAACACTGGAAAAAATAAATGACCAGATAGCGTATATATATATATATATATATATATATATATATATATATATATATATAAATATATATATATCCAATTCCCACTCACTGCGTTACCAATGTGCCCCCCAGCAGGGGAGAGACCGGGGAGCCAGCGTCCTCATGCAGCTTCTGTGGAGAAAATGGCGCTGGTTAGTGGTGAGGATCAAGCTCCGCCCACCCGACGGCGGGCTTCTGTCCCAGTGCAATTGTAATAAAATGTCGGGGGATTCTTGGATTTACTGCCTCCGCAGCCTAATCATACTCTTTGTGCATCAAACTTTGGGGATTATTGCTGCCCAGGGCGCCCCCCCCCCCCCCCTGCACCCATCAGTGCTGCCTCTGTGTGTTGTGTCTGGGAGCAATGGCGCGCAGCGGTACCTCACGAAGATCTGAAGTCTTCTGCCGCCTGAGATGTCTTCTATCTTCTCATACTCACCCGGCTTCCATCTTCCAGCATCTGTGAGGAGGACGGCGGTGCGGCTCCAGGACGAACCCCAGGGCAAGACCTGTGTTCCGACTCCCTCTGGACCTAATGGTGTCCAGTAGCCTAAGAAGCAGAGCCTATCAGTTAAGTAGGTCTGCTTCTCTCCCCTCAGTCCCACAATGCAGGGAGCCTGTTGCCAGCACGACTCCCTGAAAATAAAAAACCTAACAAAATTATTTTTCCACAGAAAACTCTGGAGAGCTCTCTGCAGTGCACCCATTCTCCTCTGGGCACAGAATCTAACTGGGGTCTGGAGGAGGGGCATAGAGGGAGGAGCCAGTGCACACCCTTAGGAAAAGTTCTTTTTAGGTGCCCATGTCTCCTGCGGAGCCCGTCTATAACCCATGGTCCTTACGGAGTCCCCAGCATCCTCTAGGACGTAAGAGAAAAAGGCTTTGTAGATGTTTACTACTGTATTGTCTTACTGACCTATAGTTTCCTACTGTATTGTCTTACTGACCTATAGTTTCTTACTGTATTGTCTTACTGACCTATAGTTTCCTACTGTATTGTCTTACTGACCTATAGTTTCCTACTGTATTGTCTTACTGACCTATAGTTTCTTACTGTATTGTCTTACTGACCTATAGTTTCCTACTGTATTGTATTACTGACCTATAATTTTACTGTATTGTCTTACTAACCTATAGTTTCCTTCTGTATTGTCTTACTGACCTATAGTTTCTTCTGTATTGTCTTTACTGACCTATAGTTTCCTACTGTATTGTCTTACTGACCTATAGTTTCCTACTGTATTGTCTTACTGACCTATAGTTTCCTTCTGTATTGTCTTACTGACCTATAGTTTCTTCTGCATTGTTTTACTGACCTATAGTTTCCTTCTCTATTCTTACTGACCTATAGTTTCTTCTGTATTGTCTTACTCATCTAGTTGCCTTCTGTATTGTCTTACTGACCTATAGTTTCCTACTGTATCACTGTCTTACTGACCTATAGTTTCCTACTGTATCACTGTCTTACTGACCTATAGTTTCCTGTCATACTGACCTATAGTTTCCTACTGTATTGTCTTAGGGCCCTACACACTAAAAGATTATCTGTCCAATCTGGCTGATTGGAAAGAAAATCTGGCAATGTCTGGGAGCAAATGGCAATTTACTATTTGCTCTCAAAGATTGGAAAACAGACAAAAAGGGACTTTCAGACAAATTGGTTACATTTGTTTCATTAAACCAATTTATCTGAAGTGTGTTTGTCCATTTTCTTGATTTTGGGAGCAAATGGTTGATTGTCATTTGCTCCCAGACATTGCCAGATTTTCTTTCCAATCAGCCAGATTGGACAGATAATCTTTAAGTGTGTATGGCCCTTTACTGACCTATAGTTTCTGACTGTATTGTCTTACTGACCTATAGTTTCCTACTGTATTGTCTTACTGACCTATAGTTTCTTACTGTATGGTCTTACTGACGTATCGTGGCTTACTGTAGTCTTACTGACCTATAGTTTCCTTATTTTTTGTCTTGCTGACCTATAGTTTCTTCTGTAATGTCTTACTGACCTATAGTTTCCTTCTGTATTGTCTTACTGACCTATAGTTTCCTTCTGTATTGTCTTACAGACCTATAGTTTCCTACTGTATTGTCTTACTGACCTATATTTTTCTTCTGTATTGTCTTACTAGTTTCTTCTGTATTGTCTTACTGACCTATAGTTTCCTTCTGTATTGTCTTACAGACCTATAGTTTCCTACTGTATTGTCTTACTGACCTATAGTTTCCTACTGTATTGTCTTACTGACCTATAGTTTCCTTCTGTAATGTCTTACTGACCTATAGTTTATTCTGTAATGTCTTACTGACCTATAGTTTCTTCTGTATTGTCTTACTGACCTATAGTTTCTTCTGTATTGTCTTACAGACCTATAGTTTCCTATATACATAGTTTTCCTGTCTATGTATGGTAGGTATGGAAGGGATACCTACCATACATAGACAGTATATATAAGCCTCAGCCTCTCCCTTCTGAAAATGATAATGAATAAGGTGTATGTGTGGATACCATGCACATGTAACTGATTCTATTTACAGGAAACAATAGGGAGAGCCCACGGCTGTCTGGCAGTGTTCTAGATGGTAAAGTATTACACATATGAATATATTTCTTCTAAATAAAATATTTTTCACCCTGATTGATATAATACTGATAGTAAGAGAATTCAGTCAATAGTAATCTTTCTTTTAATTAATTAAGATCCATATATATGAATTTTTAGTGAATAGTTATTAAAGGTTATATTTTAATTGCAATTAAGTTAACAAGAGTGCTCCCTAAAAGGAAGTTTACTTCTTTCTTTCCGGACCGCTCTTCTATGCAGAAGGGAAATATCTGCTGTTTATTGAGAGATGCTCCCTGTAAGGAATTTACCACTTGCAGCTGAAATTGCAAAAGACCCCTCCCCTTGCATCAGGTAAATTAATGTCTCCTATGATTATGACTTCTCCCTTTAAAGCCATTTTAGTGATGTCCAACAATAGATTCCTGTCCAAATCCTGCCCCAGGCTACGTGGTCTAGAGATCACCCCAATGCGAATAATGTCCTTTTTCCCGGTTTCTGTGGTGACCAAAAGGGCCACAGATTTGTCTTCAATATTTTGTATTAATTGAAGTAGCATTTATGCTTTTTTCCCACATACATTGCTACCCTTCCTCCTACACTGACCATTCTATCCTTCCTAAATAAATTGTATCCTGCTATAGCTATGTCCCAGTCATGATTCTCATTGCACCATGACTCTGTAATTGCCACAATATCCAGGTTATCTCTGGTCATTATCACAATTAGCTCTGGAATTTTGTCTCCTAAGCTCCTAGCATTTGCACACATAGCTTTAAGAATTATGTCTGTGCATCTGTTATTAGTAGCCATGTCCAGACAGTACAAAATAAATGACAAGCTTAAAGTTGAAATTACCTGTTTGGTGATGTTGCTCTGTATTTGGTATTTGTTTTTTTAACTAATCAGGAATCACACTCTGTCCTTTACACCACGACTACACCTCGCTAAATGTAAAGATATAAACCTGACCACAAATGGCCAAATAGGTCTACTATATACAAGGAGTATAAAAAAAAATCATTTAACAAAATGAAGGTTATTTAATAAAAGGTTGCTAAACTGAGAAATTTAGATCCCATACAAATTAGGCACTCCACAAAAAACACACTACTACTTATATATGATCCCTAAAAATAAACTTCTGCTTGTTACTTTTTTATTTTTTTTTATTTAATATTTTTATTAAGTCGAGTAAACTGTTACAATACAGACAGGAGATGACAACTCTGAATAAATATTGAATCACATACATGTTATCCCGTGGAGGGGTAACCCAATATAACAAGAACAAGGGAGTACGTCAATAATGACAGATGTATATATCGACTACAATTTTTCTGTGTTTAAACAATGATAAACATAAAGAGGAAAAGTAGTAAAAAGAAAGAAGAATCTGAGGAGGAGACAGATAGAGTGGGAGAAAGAGAGGGAAGGGGGGGGGAATGGGAGAGTGGTGGATCGTCAGAGAAGCTAGCAGGGTGGGGATGTGCCTTGGAGGGCAATACCTCCCTGGTACAAACCATGTCAACTGTCCAACCAAGGACGGCATAGCATCTCTTATATTTATTATGACCTTTTGGTATAGGTTAATGCAACATACCGCATCACATTACATCACACCCCTGAGGTGGAGGGTGTAATAAAGATGAACCATGGTTCCCATATCCTCCTATATTTGTCCGATCTGTCATGTAAGGATGCTGTAATTTTCTCCATCGTGGAGATATGCCAAATTTTAGCTATTAGCATGCTCCTAGGGGGGGTATTGTTTTTTTTCCAGTTCTTAGCTATAACACAGCGGGCTGCATGTAAGATTTGAAGTACTAGGCTGTTTGCATGGCTATCTAAATTGGGTAAGGGAAGGCCCAGCAGGGCTGACCATGGGCCCAGGGTTATTCGTGAACAGAAGATAGAACTAATGAGAGATTCCACCTGAGTCCAGAACATGTGTATTTTTGGGCATGACCACCATATATGTTTGAAATCTCCGGTTTGGCCGCATCCACGCCAACATAGTGGAGAGGACCCTGGAAAAATCCTGTGCAGGGTCGCAGGGACCCGATACCATCTCGTGTAGACTTTATAAGAATTTTCCTTTACCAAGGAGGAAATTGAAGACTGAGCTACTTTTTGTCTAACAGTTTCCCAGGAGTCTTCGTTGGGGGGTGGGCCTAGGTCCTGTTCCCACTTACTTTCATGGGGGAGTAGATTTACTGCCTTCAGGGAACGTAACAAACCGTAGAGTATGGAGATAATACCCTGCCGCATGGGAGAGTAAATACAAAGACGCTCCAAGGGGGTAGGCTGGCGAAAAACCTGGGATTTGGGAAGGGAGCTTAAAAAGGAGCGGAGTTGTAAGTATTCATATACTACAGGTTGGGAAATATTATATCTGTCACTTAGCGATTGAAGGGAACGCCATGAGGACCCATCTATAAAATCAAACACCAGACACGGGCGCGGGTCCAAACGGAGCCACGAGTGGGATCGCAATGTAGAGCCTGGGGGGAAATCCCGGTTATCCCAAATGGACGTGATGGGTGAAGGGAAAGTGGACAGGCCGTAATGTCGAATGCAGAAAAGCCACAGGGAGCAGGTGAGTTTTGTTGAAGGGATACAAGTATGCATAGACCGTAGTGGCTCTGCTTGTTACTTTTAATAACACTATAGTGATGTGTGTAATAACTCTCTTCATCTGATGTTTGTCATGGATAACCTTGTGTTATAAACACCCAACTGAAAACAGGGCTGATGGCGGAGGAGGGTGAAGAATAAGAGATTGCTGTAGTGACTGAGCAATGAGAATATGTGACTTCTGTAATAATTGTTTATTACTCACCTGTGCTGATATCTGTAGGGATCTCCTCCTCCTTACACTGCTGATCACCCCTCACATACGTCTCTTCTTCTCCCTCTGTATCTTCTGTCATCATATCAGTCGCATACGTATTTTCTTCTCCCTCTATATCTTCTGCCTTTATATCAATCACATACGTCTCGTCTTCTTCCTCTATATCTTCTGCCTTCATATCAGTCACATACATCTTTTCTTCTTCCGCTGTATCTTTTGCCTTCATAACAGTCACATACGTCTCTTCTTCTCCATCTATATCTTCTGCCTTTAGATCAGTCACATGTGTCTCTTCTTCTCTCCTTATATCTTCTGCCTTTATACGAGAAAGACGTTCTACCTAAATAACCCAAAAAAAGATGATTTTGGTACTTACCTATAAATCCATTTCTCTAAATCCTCTAGGGGACACTGGAGTCTTATACAGTAGGGGTGTGAAGCTTGCAACCGGAGGTGTGGCACAATCTAAAATTAGCATTGTCTGCACAGCCGGCTCCTCCCCCTTCACATCCCTCCTCCCTCAGTTTGAAAAATTTGACTGAGAGAATAGGACATGATACTATAGTACTTGGCGAGGAACCAAACCGTACAACAAAGCAAACAGCATCCAAGAAACTCTTAACAGAAAAACCAACGCTGTTTGCACGAACTGTTTGAACAAGAACTTTGAACACAGCAGGTTGACGGCACCGAGGCGGGCATCCAGTGTCCCCTAGAGGATTCAGAGAAATGGATTTATCGGTAAGTACGAAAATCCTCTTTTCTCTTTCATCCACTAGGGGACAATGGAGTCTTATACAGTACGGGACGTCCCAAAGTTATTCCCAAGGGAGGGAGTGCTGTCGATGGCCTGCAAAACTAAACGTCCGAACTTAGAATCTCCGGACGCCATGTATCAAACCTGTAAAAGTTTGCGAATGTGTGGGCTGAAGACCACGTTGTCGCTGTGCAAAATTGAGTAGTGGAAGCACTTCGAATAGCCGCCCATGAGGCACTCACTGATCTGGTATTATGAGCACCAGTCTGAAACGGAAACTGCTTACCACAGGAAATATTAGCTTGCCGATTGGCAAAGCTATTCCATCTAAACAAAGACTGCCTAGATGCTGGCCAACCATTCTTTGGACCAAACCAATGGTCCAACCTTCTAAAGGACGACGTAACTTGTACGTATATTCGTAAGCTCGGACAACATCCAAAGACACGTCCCCATCTGCGAATCCCTGAAAGGATGGGACCACAATCGGTTGGTTTACCTGAAACCCCGAAACGACCTTAGGAAGGAAATCCGCTCATATACGGAGTTTGGCCTTATCCTTCTGGAAAATTAACAAAGTACTCTAACCTAATAGGGCTCCTTACGCCGAAACCCTTCCGGCCGAAGCTAAGGCAAGAATAACATGATCTTCCAAGAGAGATATTGCAGGTCTGTTCTTTCCAACGGCTCAAAAGATGGAGATCTCAAAAATTCCAACTACAAATCAACTACAGTGGGAGGACGGAATGGAGGTTGTATCCTCAGAACCCCCTGTAAAAAGGTTTGAACCTCTTCTAAGGACGCTAACCGCTGTTGAAATAGGATGGAGAGAGACGAAACTTGAACCTTCAAGGAACCTAGTCTTAGTCCTTCATCTAGACCAGCTCGAGTGAAAAGTAGAAGTCTGGGTAAGTGGACATTCGTCGAATTCTACCCATGTTCCTAACACCAGTCCATGTACTTCTTCTAATGTCTGCAGTCGTACATGGGTGTCACCGGCTTTCGAGCAGCGATCATCTTTAAGAATAGCCATTCTTGGTATCCCTCTCACTCTTAAGATCCGGGTCTCAACAGCCACGCCATTAAACGTAGCCTGTTCAGGTCTGAGTGGAGGAACGGCCCCTGATATAGTCGGTCCTCCCTTCGAGGTAACCGCCAAGGGTCCTCCGCTAGTATCCCCCGTAAGTCCGAGTACCGACCTCTACGGGGCCAACTTGGTGCTATGAGAATTGCCCATACTCGCTCTCATATTACCCCTTTTTGGAGAATTCGGGGTATGAGTGTGAAAGGCGGAAAAATGTAAACCCTTCTGTAACACCAAGGAAGTGTCAGCGTGTCCACTTCCTCTGCTGCTGGATCTCTTGTCCTGGACACATACCTGGGCAGCTAATGATTTTGTCGAGACGCCATCAGGTCCACCTGAGGTAGACACCATCTACTCACCATCATGTCGAAGATCTGTGTAAGCACCGCTCACCTGGATGCAGTCCTGGCGACTGTGATAATCTGCTTTCCGGTTCACTGTTAACCACTGACTATATCTTCTGCTAAGAGAAGCGATTTGTAAACTGTTTCTCAGTTCGAGAATGGTTATGGGTAACCCGCTCTCCAGTAAAGTCCATTTGCCCTGAAAGTGATGGGTCTCTAGGACAGCTTCCCCAACCTCTGAGACTGGCATTTGTTGTGAGAATCCTCCAATACTAAATTCCAAATTCTTGCCTGCTGCAAGGTTTTAGTGGAACGACCACCCAATTAAGGAGATCCGTATCTCTTGTGGCAATCGGATCCTTCGATGCAGGAGCCAGTGTTACCCTGGTCCCTGAGCAGTAACGTTCATTGGGAATGGTCGTAAGTGAAGTCAGCTGTACTGGAGAGCCTCGAAAGACGTCACCATCATCCCGAGAAGTTGCACAGAGAGGTGAAGGGAGACCGTCTGTGTCCTCAGTACCTGAGTCACTAGCCTCTGTAGGTCCTGGATCTTGTTCTCTGGTAAGAAAGCCCTCAATCTTACTGTGTCCAAGAGGAGATATAGGAATGGAATACGTTGCATTGGTCTGGGGTTAGGTTTCTGGAAATTCACCATCCACCTATGTTGAATGAGAAGTTGATAAGATGTCTGAGCATCCTTGATGAGCCGTTCTTGAGAGAAGGCTTTGATCAGGAGATCGTCTCAATCCTGCCACCATTACTGCCATGATCCTCGTAAGAGAGTCCTGGGGCTGATGATAGACCGAATGGTAGGAGCCTTCATTTGGAAATGATCCTGCACCAGTGCAAATCTTAAGTAAGCTTGGTGGGGGGTCCAAATCGGGATATGCAGGAATGCATCCCTTATGTCCATGGATACCATTAACTCTCCTGGTTCCAAACCTGCAATAACTGACTGTTATTTAATGAGCGTCCTTTGAAGCCTGGCACAGATAAGCAGCTAATTCTCCAATATGCTCTGCTACTGAGAAACCTCCTCCATGCTACCTATTCACGCCCAGTCCATGTGACAATGTGCTGGTACAAAAATTGCTTTTGATGAAGTGCGACCTGACATATCCTTTAAGGTGGTCACGCTAGGCCTAGGTGACATTGCCTTGTTTGAAAATGCCCAGTAGGCCATTTAACCATTACACTTCTTGATAAAGGATTCTTAAATTCAAACCTCCTTGGCACTTGAAAGCGTTTATCAGGCTGCTTCCAAGCATTCGCCATCTGAGTCTGGAGAGTTCTAGGAATATGGAGCACTACTGGCAACGATAGTGGGATACGAATCAATCGAAAACTCTCTGTATCCTTAACTTCTTACTCCCTGAAGTTTAGGGTCTTTATAACCACTTCTATAAGGGAATCTAAACTCCTGATCTAAGACAGACTTAAGTATCTTGCCTCTTTATCTATAATAAGACCTTCTTCCTCCTTCGTGTAAGATGAGGATGGTTCTCTTAATCGACTTGTTCGCATTTCTTTATGCTTGCGCAGGAGGGATTAATTTAAATCAGAAATTCCTCCATAGTCTTTGAGAATCCCTCAGTCCTTTCCGACTGCTGTTTGCGGGATTCTGACATTTCCTTTGAAATACCTGTTAGGGCTTGCTCCCATGACCTTGGCGGAGCCTTCCTCCCGTGCTGGACGCCCTTAACTAGACAGGCAATGCATACCAAGGAGCCGCTCACCCTTGCTCATCTTACTACATTTTGTGGAAACATAATAAGTCTTAGTGTTGGTGGTAAGTGCTTTTGACATTTGAAGCCGTACCCCATAGAGCGCTCCTCAGTGCTTCCCCCCTTTATAATAGGAACAGAAAGACGGTAACGGGTGATAGGAGTAAAGGTACACTGGATCCCCCTAGCTGGATCTTTCTAAACACTACAAACAAAACAAAAAATAACAATTTATAATAATAATATCACCAGATACACCCAACTGTATTTCAGTTCTGAGGTCGGGGTTGTGATCCAGTCGTTACCATCATTTCATCGGGATCTTTTGTTTAGAAGTCCCTTGAAAATCTAAAGCATAAAAATGCCTGTCAGAATCCATTGAAAATCCATTGCAGCAGAGTCCTAAATACAAATGTCCAGTAGAGGGAGCAGTTGCTCTATTATAATAACCCCTCCCTCTGCTCTGACCGGCCAGGAAGCCCGTCTATTCTAAAGGTAATAACGCCTGAGAGAGTCCTAAATACAAATGTCCAGTAGAGGGAGCAGTTGCTCTATTATAATAACCCGTCCCTCTGCTCTGACCGGCCAGGAAGCCCCTCTATTCTAAAGGTAATAACGCCTGAGAGAGTCCTAAATACAAATGTCCAGTAGAGGGAGCAGTTGCTCTATTATAATAACCCGTCCCTCTGCTCTGACCGCCCAGGGAGCCCGTCTATTCTAAAGGTAATAACGCCTGAGAGAGTCCTTTTGGCGCCTCTATTCGGCCGCCATTTATTTAATAAATATATATTACCAAGGCTCTCTGGGTCCTTCCTAGGGTCACTCTACCTCCTTAACGGCTGCCCCAGGCCGGACTTACTAGCAAGAGGATCAGTTTCTATTAATTTCCCCCTTTGTCGTCACACTCAGCCCTCCGCTGGCGGCGGGAAGGGACGAGAGATCATCTGAGCGGGCGGTGGACGCACTTCCCAAGCGCCCGTAGTGTGTGTGATGCTGCTACTGACAGGCGCGCTGTGTCTCCCTCCGCTGGCAGTGGGAGAGGGCGAGAGACCATTTCCGCTGTATGTGAGGATGCCGCCGCTGACAGCCGCAATGCGTCTCCCCCCGATGTAGAGGGGGGGGGGGGGGAGCTGGCCAGGGAATGTTTGAGCCCGCGCTGTGTGTATAAAAGAAGTGGGCGCGGCGGGGGAGCTGCGCTGCTAGTCTGCCAGGACATAAGTTACAGGAAGCCTGGAGGCAGCAGCGTGCACACTGGCCAGATAATAATAATAATCATTTTTTAAACCTCAAGTTGTGGGAATTGGAAGGAGTCTGCTAACAGCCTCTGCCTTTCTATCTAAAGCCCATATTACCCACCAGTACTCACTGCCCATGGAAATGCTGACTCTGTGCTCCGGATTGTCCATAGAGAGATGCAGATCCCTTTATATGGGATCATTGTCTCTCTAATTCAAAGGCTTTTGTCCCCCTTTTCATTAGGTTGACGCAGCCTGAGTTTTCTGTAATGTTACCTCCTAGGCACAATTTTTCAAACTGAGGGAGGAGGGATGTGAAGGGGGAGGAGCCGGCTGTGCAGACAATGCTAATTTTACATTGTGCCACACCTCCGGTTGCAAGCTTTAGACCCCTACTGTATAAGACTCCAGTGTCCCCTAGTGGATGAAAGGGAAATACAATGGCATTTGCATAATGTTTGATTAAACTGAGGTGAAACAGTATAATATCAGTGTATAATACACACAGCTCCTCTACACAACATATAGTGACAGTCACTTTGGTATATTGGTGAGACCCTAAATCCCACCTACCTGATCCTCCTGTGGGATCCTGTGATTCTCCTCTGTACAATCCTGGGAATACAGAGGACGGGGACATCTCTCTGGGGTATCTCTGTTACTGGGCCCATCTGTAGGAGACACACAGTGACTGAGTACAGTGTATATATGTGATTATCAGGTGATGTGTGTATATAGAGACCCCCATACCTGCTCTACCCTGTACAATACATGACAGTCTGCTCTTACCCAGTGATGTGAGGGGCCGGTGATTCTCCATCATCACGTCCTTGTACAGACCCCTGTGTTCCTCTATATACTCCCCCTCCTGCATGGAGACATAGACAGTGACATCCTGACACCTTATAGGAACCTGACACACACAGTGATACAGTCATCACCCAGACACATCCCCTGGTGTTACTGTATAATGTCCCATTCCCAGCAGTCACCTCTCCAGTCATCACCCAGACACGTCCCCTGGTGTTACAGTATAATGCCCGATTCCCATCAGTCACCTCTCCAGTAATCACCCAGACACGTCCCCTGGTGTAACTGTATAATGTCCCATTCCCAGCAGTCACCTCTCCAGTCATCACCCAGACACGTCCCCTGGTGTTACTGTATAATGTCCCATTCCCAGCAGTCACCTCTCCAGTCATCACCCAGACACGTCCTCTGGTGTTACTGTATAATGTCCCATTCCCAGCAGTCACCTCTCCAGTCATCACCCAGACACGTCCCCTGGTGTTACTGTATAATATCCCATTCCCAGCAGTCACCTCTCCAGTCATCACACAGACACATCCCCTGGTGTACTGTATAATGCCCCATTCCCAGCAGTCACCTCTCCAGTCATCACCAAGACACATCCCCTGGTGTTACTGTATAAAGCCCCATTCCCAGCAGTCACCTCTCCAGTCATCACTCAAACACATCCCCTGGTGTTACTGTATAATGTCCCATTCCCAGCAGTCACCTCTCCAGTCATCACCAAGACACATCCCCTGGTGTTACTGTATAATGTCCCATTCCCAGCAGTCACCTCTCCAGTCATCACCCAGACACGTCCCCTGGTGTTACTGTATAATGTCCCATTCCCAGCAGTCACCTCTCCAGTCATCACCCAGACATATCCCCTGGTGTTACTGTATAATGCCCCATTCCCAGCAGTCACCTCTCCAGTCATCACCCAGACACGTCCCCTGGTGTTACTGTATAATGCCCCATTCCCAGCAGTCACCTCTGCAGTCATCACCCAGACAAATGCCCTGGTGTTACTGTATAATGTCCCATTCCCAGCAGTCACCTCTCCAGTCATCACCCAGACACATCCCTTGGTGTTATTGTATAATGCCCCATTCCCAGCAGTCACCTCTCCAGTCATCACCCAGACACATCCCCTGGTGTTACTGTATAATGTCCCATTCCCAGCAGTCACCTCTCCAGTCATCACCCAGACACATCCCCTGGTGTTACTGTATAATGCCCCATTCCCAGCAGTCACCTCTCCAGTCATCACCCAGACACATCCCCTGGTGTTACTGTATAATGTCCCATTCCCAGCAGTCACCTCTCCAGTCATCACCCAGACACATCCCCTGGTGTTACTGTATAATGCCCCATTCCCAGCAGTCACCTCTCCAGTCATCACCCAGACACATCCCCTGGTGTTACTGTATAATGTCCCATTCCCAGCAGTCACCTCTCCAGTCATCACCCAGACACATCCCCTGGTGTTACTGTATAATGCCCCATTCCCAGCTATCACCTCTCCAGTCATCACCCAGACACATCCCCTGGTGTTACTGTATAATGCCCCAGTCCCGGCAGTCACCTCTCCAGTCATCACCCAGACACATCCCCCGGTGTTACTGTATAATGTCCCATTCCCAGCAGTCACCTCTCCAGTCATCACCCAGACACGTCCCCAGTTGTTACTGTATAATGCCCCATTCCCAGCAGTCACCTCTCAAGTCATCACCCAGACACGTCCCCCGGTGTTACTGTATAATGCCCCATTCCCAGCAGTCACCTCTCCAGTCATCACCCAGACACATACCCTGGTGTTACTGTATAATGTCCCATTCCCAGCAGCCACCTCTCCAGTCATCACCCAGACACATACCCTGGTGTTACTGTATAATGCCCCATTCCCAGCAGTCCCCTCTCCATTCAGCAGCTGAATGATCTTGTTGGTGAGTTCCAGGATCTTCTTGTCATTGTGTCTCTCATGTGTCAGTGAGTGAGGTGGAGGCACCGTGATTGGGCTCTGGGTTCTTCTCAGTCCTCCTGATACACGGGGATGGCTGATGGGTAGCTCACACCCATTGGATGTCTTCTTCACTATTGTGTAATCCTGTGTAATGGTGGAGACATCAAATATCAATATATACACTCCCAGATCCTCACCGCCCCAGTCATGTCCCTGTATTATTACTATAGATATAAGTGACGTCACTGTGAGGCTCCAAGACCCCCTCACCTCCCCAGTCACATCACTGTATCATTAATATAGATATAAGTGACCTCACTATAACGCTCCGATTCCCTCACCTCCCCAGTCATGTCCTTGTATAATTACTTTAGATATGTGATGTCACTGTGAGGCTCCAAGACTCCCTCACCTCCCCAGTCACATCACTGTATTATTACTATAGATATAAGTGATGTCACTGTGATGATCCCAGATCCCCTCACCTCCCCAGTCATGTCCCTGTTTTATTACTATAGACAAAAGTGACATCACTGTGACGCTCCCAAACCCCTCACCTCCGCAGTTATGTCCCTGTATTAATACTATAGATATATGTGACGTCAACGTGATGCTCCCAGATCCCTTCACCTCCCCAGTCATGTCCTTGTATTATTACTATAGATATAAGTGATGTCACTGTGACACTCCCAGATCACCTCACCTCCCCTGTCATGTCCATGTGTTATTACTATAGATATGTGACATCACTGCGTCGCTACCAGATCTCCTTCCCTCCCCAGTCATGTCCCTGTATTTACTATAGATATGTGATGCCACTGTGACGATCCCAGATCCCCTTACCTCCCCAATCATGCCCCTGTGTTATTGCTATTGATGAGTGACGTCACTATGAAGCTCCAAGATCCCATCACATCCCAAGTCAAGTCCCTGTATTATTACTATAGATATACGTGATGTCACTGTGATGCTCTGATTCCCTCACCTCCCCAGTCATATTCCTGTATTATGACTATAGATATTAGAGATGTCACAGTGACGCACCCAGATCCCCTCACCTCCCCAGTCATGTTCCTGTATTATCACTATAGATATAAGGTCACTGTGACGCTCCCAGATCCCCTCACCTCCCCAGTTATGTTCCTGTATCATTGCTAAAGATATAAGGTCACTGTGACACTCCCAGACCCCTCACCTCCCCAGTCATGTCCCTGTATTATTACTATAGATATAAGTAGTCACAGTGATCCTCCCAGATCCCCTCACCTCCCCAGTCATATCCCTGTATTATTACTATAGATATAAGGTCAATGTGACGCTCCCAGATCCACTCACCTCCCCAGTCAGCAGGTAGATGATCTCCAGGGTGATATTTATTATCCTCTCAGTCCTGTGACTCCTGTCCTTGTCCATCCTCGGTGAATCAGAGAGAATACAGAACGTGTGATGTGTAATAAAGACTCTGTTCCTCACAGCTGGAGTTCCTGGAATAAATATAATACATAAAACATATTGCACATGTAACATAGTAAATATAAAATAGAGTGGTCATTAAGTCTCCTATTTCCCCACAGCCATAGAGTCCTGGTCAGTGTCTACGAGGTTCCTGTGACCCAGCCCCATAAGGCTGTACTGCATAGTGGGACTGATCTAGAGTGTAGCGCTATTGTGGGTGGAGTCACAATGAGCTGATGTTCAGTACACTGCTCATGTGCACGACCCGTACGGAGCATGTGCTCTATGTGTCCTGAGTTGTCAGACGAGTATGGCTGCAGCCATGAAGTGGTGTAAGCGTGAGAATTGGTTGTGAAGGGACAGGGTCTCATGAGAGAAATTTCATGGCCTCATTCATGGAGCTGCAGCGTACAGTCACCGTGACGTCAGGTTCCACACATCCAGCCGATGGTGTAGCAAAGGTGGCAGGAGACAGGCATGGGGTGGCAGGAGACAGTCAGGGGAAAGGTGGCAGGAGACAGGCATGGGAAAGGCTGCAGGAGACAGGCAGGGGAAAGGTTGCAGGCGACAGGCAGGGGGAAGGCGGCAAGAGACATTATTTGTTCTCAGGAGATTGCATAATTTCTTAATAATTTGTAATAAAAGTTAAGTTTTATTCTTTGAGAATATCTCATTATTTCTTCACAAGAGTGCACCCACAAAGAAGTCTACTTTCTTTCTCTTGTCACTGTGGCACTCCCAGGTCCCCCTCACCT
Organism: Pseudophryne corroboree; assembly: GCF_028390025.1. NCBI lineage: Eukaryota > Metazoa > Chordata > Amphibia > Anura > Myobatrachidae > Pseudophryne > Pseudophryne corroboree. The sequence continues at coordinate 2,801,018 of NW_026967541.1, forward strand.
CCCCAATCATGTCCCTGTATTATTACTATAGATATTAACGATGTCACTGTGACATTCCCAGATCCCCTTACCTTCCCAGTCATGTCCCTTTATTACTATAGATATAAGTGATGCCACAGTGACGCTCCCAGATTCCCTCACCTGCCCAGTCATGTCCCTGTATTATTACTATATATATAAGTGATGTTAAAGTGACACTCCCAGACCCCTCACCTCGCCAGTCATGTCCCAGTATTACTACAGATATAAGCGATGTCACTGTGACGCTCCCAGATCCCCTCACCTCCGCAGTCATGTCCCTGTCTTATTTCTAGATATATAAGTGACGTCAGAGTGACTATCCCAGACCTCATAACCTCCGCAGTCATTTCCCTGTATTATTTCTATATATATATAAGTGACATCAGAGTGACTATCCCAGACCTTTTCACCTCCCCAATCATTTCCCTGTATTATTACTATAGATATAAGTGATGTCACAGTGACACTTCCAGGAGTGTGATATACATTTGCTTCATACTGCTCCAATTATCATCTGTTACACATGCCAGGGATATTATGGTCCTTGCTTTAATATATCCTAGAATTTGAGCAATATTTTCAATTCCCACAATTACATATAATAAAATTAATAACAATAATAATAATAATAATAACAACGACACTAAAGGCTGCACCCCAGTATAAAAATAACACTAGCTACTAATTCTTTATAATATTAATAATAGGACAACAAAGGTTGCTCCTCCTGTATAATAATAATAATAATAATAATAATAATAATAATAATAATAATAATAAAAGGACACCACAGGCTACTCCCCCTGTATTATAATATAGTGTTCACTCTAGGATATTTTTAGGGCAGGGTGCTGAGCATTGAAGAGGGCACATTTTTATTTTGAGGGGCACACAAAGCATAGCGTATATGTTTATAGTTTTTGTACATACATTTTGCCTTTAGTAAATCATATACCCATACATACATACATATAAGACCCCTAACATCTGTACTGAGAAACATACTGTATATGTCCAGTCTTCTATGTGTTATAAAACAGAAAAGTTATACAATGGGTTAAAATATATAGGAAAAAAATAATTCTGTTCTACTGGGGAAATACTGTAAGCAGTACATGCTCACTGCTTTCCCTGTTCTTTCCCTCTTTATCAGAGTGCTGTGTTATTACAGTGCCTCCTCTGCCATCCAGTTCACTAAGGATAGAAATTGTGTTCCAGTTTCAGAGGTGGGCAAGGAGCAGACGACAACATTGTAACCTGCGCTCTGACTGCTGCATTCTGTATACAAGGGGGCGATTTCTGGTCCTGCAGGGTGCACCGAGACAGGGCAGGGGGCAGCACCCTGCTGAGACAGCCTAGAAGGAACACTATAATAACAGGACACCACAGGCTGCTCACCCTGTATAATAATAATAACAGGACACCACAGGCTGCTCACCCTGTATAATAATAATAATAATAATAATAACAGGACACCACAGGCTGCTCACCCTGTATTATAATAACAGGACACCACAGGCCGCTCACCCTGTATAATAATAACAGGACAACACAGACTGCTCACCCTGTATAATAATAACAGGACACCACAGGCTGCTCACCCTGTATAATAATAACAGGACACCACAGGCTGCTCACCCTGTATAATAATAATAATAATTACAGGACACCACAGGCTGCTCACCCTGTATAATAATAACAGGACACCACAGGCTGCTCACCCTGTATAATAATAATAATAATAATAATAATAATAATAATAATAATAACAGGACACCACAGGCTGCTCACCCTGTATAATAATAATAACAGGACACCACAGGCTGCTCCCCCTGTATAATAATAATAACTGGACACCACAGGCTGCTCCCCCTGTATAATAATAATAACTGGACACCACAGGCTGCTCCCCCTGTATAATAATAATAACTGGACACCACAGGCTGCTCCCCCTGTATAATAATAATAACTGGACACCACAGGCTGCTCCCCCTGTATAAAAATAACTGGACACCACAGGCTGCTCCTCCTGTGTAATAATAACAGGACACCACAGGCCGCTCCCCCTGTGTAAAAATAACAACAGGACACCACAGGCTGCTCCCCCTGTATAATAATAATAACAGGACACCACAGGCTGCTCCTCCTGTGTAATAATAACAGGACACCACAGGCCGCTCCCCCTGTGTAAAAATAACAACAGGACACCACAGGCTGCTCCCCCTGTATAGTAATAATATCAGGACACCACAGGCTGCTCCCCTGTATAATAATAATAACAGAACACCACAGGCCGCTCCCCCTGTATAATAATAATATCTGGACACCACATGCTGCTCCCCCTGTATAGTAAGACGCCATTACCTGATCTCCACGGACCCTGGGAGACTGCAGCAGTCGATGAAAACTCACTTCCTGCATGTGGACCGCACAGTCCGGAAGTAAGGTGGAACGCACAGGCAGGAAGTAGGGCATGATTGGCAAAGGCTGCTTACTGGTTACTGGGTCCTCCCCTACTACACCCCGCCCACAGCCCCGGCCTATGTAATGAATGTTAACCCACATGTCCTCAGTTCAGGAGGCCGGCGGCCATTTTGTTGTAGACAAGTCCGGCAGCAGCAATAGGTTCCCTGGCCTTATAGTGACGTCAGAAGCGGCGGCCATTTTCCCCTGATCTGAGCTCCGCCTTCCTTCTATCATTCCCACAAGGCAGCAGGAGCAGAGAGCAGCCATTGCTGTGTCTGGCAGCAGGTAATGATATTATTATTATTATTCTATAGGCTGAGCAGCTCTGGTGTCAGGTTCTGTACTACAGGGGGAGCAGCCTCTGGTGCCTTGTTATAGTGCAGCTGGAGCAGCTTCTGGTGCTGCATTATCCCCGTACAGGTGGCTGACACTCTAGTGTCCTATTACCGTAATACAGGTGGCGCAGACCCCGCCTTTACTGTAATACAGGTGGCGCAGACCCCGCCTTTACCGTAATACAGGTGGCGCAGACCCCGCCTTTACTGTAATACAGGTGGCGCAGACCCCGCCTTTACCGTAATACAGGTGGCGCAGACCCCGCCTTTACCGTAATACAGGTGGCGCAGACCCCGCCATTCCCGTAATACAGGTGGCGCAGACCCCGCCGTTACCATAATAGAGCAGCCTGTGTACTGTCATAGTATACAGGGGGAGTGGCCTGTGTTGTCATAGTATACAGGGGGAGTGGCCTGTGTTGTCATAATATACAGGGGTAGCATCCTGTGCTGTCATAGTATACAGGGGGAGCGGCCTGTGTTGTCATAGTATATAGGGGGAGTGGCCTGTGTTGTCATAATATACAGGGGTAGCATCCTGTACTGTCATAGTATACAGGGGGAGCGGCCTGTGTTGTCATAGTATATAGGGGGAGTGGCCTGTGTTGTCATAATATACAGGGGTAGCATCCTGTGTTGTCATAGTATACAAGGGGAGGGGCCTGTGTAGTCATAACTTACAGGGGTAACATCTTGTGTTGTCATAGTATACAGGAGGAGCAGCCTGTGGCATCCTACTCTACAGGGGGAGCAGCCTGTGGTGTCCTGTTGTTGTTGTTGTTGTTGTTGTTATTATTATTATACAGGAGGATCAGCCTGTGGTGTCCTGTTATTATTATACAGAGGGAGCAGCCTGTGGTGTACAGTTATTATATTTATTATATTTATTATACAGGAGGATCAGCCTGTGGTGTCCTGTTGATATAATGCGGGAGGAGCAGCCTGTGTTGTCCTGTTGTTATTATTATACAGAGGGAGCAGTCTGTGGTGTACAGTTATTATTATTATTATTATTATTATACAGGGGGAGCAGCCAGTGGTGTCCTATTATTATTATACAGGGGAAGTATTATTATTATTATAATTATAATACCGGGGGAGCAGCCTGTGGTGTCCTGTTGCTGTTGTTGTTGTTGTTGTTGTGGTTGTTGTTGTTGTTGTTATTATTATTACTATTATGCAGGGGGAGTAGCCTGTGGTGTGCATTGGTGTTGTTGTTATAATTTTACAGGGGAGCAGCCTCCAGCGGCCTAAGAAGCGGTAATAACCCTTTTCGGGACTGTGCAATCAGCTCCTAAGCCTGTATATTCTGCCTAAACTGGTGTCCAGTTATTTAAAAGGAACGGACATTTCTGGTTCACTTATTCTGCCGGTGGTCACATTCACTTTTAATTGGTTATTAATCAGAGTTATTAATAACATTTTTAATCTGTTTTCATTCAATCCATCTAATTTTTTAATTTTTAGTATTAATTGAATTCAGCGCTGCTATTATTGGTTTTCTTTTTGTGTATGCTTAGGTATCAGGATTGACTAATCCTGTTATATAGCAGCAGCCTTAGAACAACAGCCCATATTGCGCCCGAGTACCGTTCTTGGTAATTTCCATTATACAGGAGGAGCAGCCTTTGTTGTCCTATTATTACTATTATAAAGAAGGAGTAGCTAGTGGTGTCCACTTATTATTATTATTATTATACAGGGGGAGCACCCTGTGGTGTCCTGTCATTATCATTATACAGGGGAAGCATGCTGTGGTGTTCTGTTATTATTACTATACAGGAGGAGCAGCCTGTGGTGACTTGTTATTATTATTATACAGGAGGAGCAGCCTGTTGTGTCCTATTATTAATATTATAAAGAAGGAGTAGCTAGCGGCGTTCACTTATTATACAGGGTCAGCAGCCTGTGGTGTCCTGTCATTATTATTATACAGGGGTAGCAGGCTGTGCTGTCCTGTTGTTCTTGTTGTTATTATTATTATTATTATACAGAAGGGAGCAGCCTGCTGTGTCCTATTATTATTATTATTTTGCAGAGGGAGCAGCCTGTGGTGTCATTTTATTATTACTATAAAGGGAGAGCAGAATGGGGTGTCCTGTTGTTATTAGTATAATACGGGGGGAGCAGGTTTTTGTGTATGGTTATTATTATACAGGGACAGCAGCTTGTGGTGTCCTGGTAGTATTATTATTATTATTATTATAATACATTTGGAGTGGTGGTGATGACACAGTGATTTCACTTATATTAGTAGTAATAGAGGGACATGAGTGGGGGAAGTGAGGGGGATCTGGGAGCATCACATTGACATCACTTATATCAATAGTAATAATACAGGAACATGACTGGGGAGGTGAGGGGATCTGGGAATGTGACAGTGACATCAGTTATGGCTATAGTAATAATACAGGGACATGACTGGGAAGGTGAGGGCATCTGGGAATGTCACAGTGACATCACATATATAGTAATAATACAGGGACATAACTGGGGAGGTGAGGGGATCTTGGAATGTCACCATGACATTACTAATTTCTCATACATCCTAGAGGATGCTGGGGACGCTTCAAGAACCATGGGGTATAGACGGGATGCGCAGGAGACATGGGCACTTTAAGACTTTGAATGGGTGTTAACTGGCTCCTCCCTCTATGCCCCTCCTCCAGATTCCAGTTTAGATTCTGTGCCCAGTGAGACTGGTCACACACAGGGGAGCTCTACTGAGTTTCTCTGAAAAGACTTTGTTAGGTTTCTTATTTTCAGGGAGCACTGCTGGCAACAGTCTCCCTGCATCGTGGCACTTAGGGGAGAGAAGCAGACCTACTTTTGTGAGTTTCAAGGCTCTGCTTCTTTGGCTACTGGACACCATTAGCTCCAGAGGGTCTAATCGCTAGGTACGCCTAGATGCTCGTTCCCAGAGCCCGCCGTCACCCCCCTTGCAGAGCCAGAAGTCCGATACTTTGCCCAGTTACTACTCCCGGAGATCGACACGAATACTGTTTCTTATGTCGACCATAATGTTTCTCTATCGTCCTAGTGGATGCTGGGGTTCCTGAAAGGACCATGGGGAATAGCGGCTCCGCAGGAGACAGGGCACAAAAAGTAAAGCTTTTCCAGATCAGGTGGTGTGCACTGGCTCCTCCCCCTATGACCCTCCTCCAGACTCCAGTTAGATTTTTGTGCCCGGCCGAGAAGGGTGCAATTCTAGGTGGCTCTCCTAAAGAGCTGCTTAGAGAAAGTTTAGCTTAGGTTTTTTATTTTACAGTGAGTCCTGCTGGCAACAGGATCACTGCAACGAGGGACAGAGGGGAGAAGAAGTGAACTCACCTGCATGCAGGATGGATTGGCTTCTTGGCTACTGGACATCAGCTCCAGAGGGACGATCACAGGTACAGCCTGGATGGTCACCGGAGCCGCGCCGCCGGCCCCCTTGCAGATGCTGAAGTAAGAAGAGGTCCAGAATCGGCGGCTGAAGACTCCTGCAGTCTTCTAAAGGTAGCGCACAGCACTGCAGCTGTGCGCCATTTTCCTCTCAGCACACTTCACACGCAGTCACTGAGGGTGCAGGGCGCTGGGGGGGGGGCGCCCTGGGAGGCAAATGTAAACCTATATACTGGCTAAAAATACCTCACATATAGCCCCCAGAGGCTATATGGAGATATTTAACCCCTGCCAAACTTCACTAAAGAGCGGGAGACGAGCCCGCCGGAAAAGGGGCGGGGCCTATCTCCTCAGCACACAGCGCCATTTTCTCTCACAGAAAGGCTGGAGAGAAGGCTCCCAGGCTCTCCCCTGCACTGCACTACAGAAACAGGGTTTAAACAGAGAGGGGGGGCACTAATTGGCGATATAAATATATATAAAGATGCTATAAGGGAGAAACACTTATATAAGGTTGTCCCTATGTAATTATAGCGTTTTTTGGTGTGTGCTGGCAAACTCTCCCTCTGTCTCTCCAAAGGGCTAGTGGGGTCCTGTCCTCTGTCAGAGCATTCCAGGTGTGTGTGCTGTGTGTCGGTACGTGTGTGTCGACATGTATGAGGACGATGTTGGAGGAGGCGGAGAAATTGCCTGTAATGGTGATGTCACTCTCTAGGGAGTCGACACCGGAATGGATGGCTTATTTAGGGAATTACGTGAGAATGTCAACACGCTGCAAGGTCGGTTGACGACATGAGACGGCCGACAAACAATTAGTACCGGTCCAGGCGTCTCAGAAACACCGTCAGCCTCAGTCGGTCGACACAGACACGGACACTGAATCCAGTGTCGACGGTGAATAAACAAACGTATTCCTCATTAGGGCCACACGTTAAGGGCAATGAAGGAGGTGTTACATATTTCTGATACTACAAGTACCACAAAAAAGGGTATTATGTGGGAGTGAAAAAACTACCTGTAGTTTTTCCTGAATCAGATAAAATAATAATGAAGTGTGTGATGATGCGTGGGTTTACCCCGATAGCAAATATTGGCGTTATACCCTTTCCCGCCAGAAGTTAGGGCGCGTTGGGAAACACCCCTTAGGGTGGATAAGGCGCTCACACGCTTATCAAGTGGCGTTACCCTCTCCTGAGACGGCCGCACTTAAAGATCCATCAGATAGGAGGATGGAAAATATCCAAAAAAGTATATACACACATGCAGGTGTTATACTACGACCAGCTATAGCGACTGCCTGGATGGGCAGTGCTGGGGTAGTTTGGTCAGAGTCCCTGATTGAAAATATTGATACCCTGGACAGGGACAATATTTTACTGTCGTTAGAACAAATAAAGGATGCATTTCTTTATATGCGTGATGCACAGAGGGATATCTGCACACTGGCATCACGGGTAAGTGCTATGTCCATTTGGGCCAGAAGAGCTTATGGACGCGACAGTGGACAGGCGATGTGGATTCAAAACGGCATATGGAAGTTTTGCCGTATAAAAAGGGGAGTTATTTGGAGATTTGGTGGCCACGGCTACAGCCGGGAAATCCACCTTTCTACCTCAAGTCACTCCCCAACAGAAAAAGGCACCGACTTTTCAACCGCAGTCCTTTCGTTCCTTTAAAAATAAGAGAGCAAAGGGCTATTCATATCTGCCACGAGGCAGAGGTCGAGGGAAGAGACTGCAACAGGCAGCTCCTTCCCAGGAACAGAAGCCCTCCCCGGTTTCTACAAAAGCCTCAGCATGACGCTGGGGCTTCTCAAGCGGACTCGGGGACGGTGGGCGGTCGTCTCAAAAATAACAGTGCGCAGTGGGCTCACTCGCAGGTAGATCCCTGGATCCTGCAGATAATATCTCAGGGGTACAGGTTGGAATTAGAGACAGATCCACCTCGCCGTTTCCTGAAGTCTGCTTTACCAACGTCCCCCTCCGAAAGGGAGACGGGTTTGGAAGCCATTCACAAGCTGTACTCTCAGCAGGTGATAGTCAAGGTACCTCTTCTACAACAAGGGAAGGGGTATTATTCCACTCTATTTGTGGTACCAAAGCCGGATGGCTCGGTAAGGCCTATTCTAAATCTGAAGTCCTTGAACCTGTACATAAAGAAGTTCAAGTTCAAGATGGAGTCACTCAGAGCAGTGATAGCGAACCTGGAAGAAGGGGACTGTATGGTATCCTTGGACATCAAGGATGCGTATCTCCACGTTCCAATTTACCCCTTACACCAGGGGTACCTCAGGTTCGTTGTACAAAACTGTCACTATCAGTTTCAGACGCTGCCGTTTGGTTTGTCCACGGCACCTCGGGTCTTTACAAAGGTAATGGCCGAGATGATGATTCTTCTTCGAAGAAAAGGCGTATTAATTATCCCATACTTGGACGATCTCCTAATAAGGGCAAGGTCCAGAGAACAGCTAGAGATGGGATTAGCACTATCTCAAGAGGTGCTAAAGCAGCACGGATGGATTCTGAATATTCCAAAATCCAAATTAATGCCGACAACTCGTCTGCTGTTCCTAGGGATGATTCTGGACACGGTTCAGAAAAAGGTTTTTCTTCCCGAGGAAAAAGCCAAGGAGTTATCCGACCTGGTCAGGAACCTCCTAAAACCAGGAAAGGTGTCTGTACATCAATGCACAAGAGTCCTGGGAAAAATGGTGGCTTCTTACGAAGCAAATTCCATTCGGCAGATTCCATGCAAGAATTTTCCAAAGGGATCTGTTGGACAAATGGTCAGGGTCGCATTTTCAGATGCACCTGCGGATAACCCTGTCTCCAAGGACAAGGGTATCTTTTCTGTGGTGGTTGCAGAGGGCTCATCTATTGGAGGGCCGCAGATTCGGCATACAGGATTGGATCCTGGTGACCACGGACGCCAGCCTGAGAGGCTGGGGAGCAGTCACACAAGGAAGAAACTTCCAGGGAGTGTGGTCGAGCCTGGAAAAGTCTCTTCACATAAACATTCTGGAACTAAGAGCAATCTATAATGCTCTAAGCCAGGCGGAACCTCTGCTTCAAGGAAGACCGGTGTTGATCCAGTCGGACAACATCACTGCAGTCGCCCATGTAAACAGACAGGGCGGCACAAGAAGCAGGAGTGCAATGGCAGAAGCTGCCAGGATCCTTTGCTGGGCGGAGAATCACGTGATAGCACTGTCAGCAGTGTTCATCCCGGGCGTGGACAACTGGGAAGCAGACTTCCTCAGCAGACACGATCTTCACCCGGGAGAGTGGGGACTTCATCCAGAAGTTTTCCACATGCTAATAAACCGTTGGGAAAGACCAATGGTGGACATGATGGCGTCTCGCCTCAACAAAAAACTGGACAGGTATTGCGCCAGGTCAAGAGATCCGCAGGCAATAGCTGTGGACGCGCTGGTAACACCTTGGGTGTACCAGTCGATGTATGTGTTTCCTCCTCTGCCTCTCATACCAAAGGTATTGAGAATCATACGGCAAAGCGGAGTAAGAACGATACTAGTGGCTCCGGATTGGCCAAGAAGGTCTTGGTACCCGGAACTTCAAGAGATGGTCACGGACGATCCGTGGCCTCTACCTCTGAGAAGGGACCTGCTTCAACAGGGTCCCTGTCTCTTTCAAGACTTACCGCGGCTGCGTTTGACGGCATGGCGGTTGAACGCCAGATCCTAAAAGGAAAAGGCATTCCAGAAGAAGTCATTCCTACCTTGATTAAGGCAAGAAAGGAAGTCACCGCGAAGCATTATCACCGCATTTGGCGGAAATATGTTGCGTGGTGCGAGGATCGGAGTGCTCCGACGGAGGAATTTCAACTGGGTCGTTTCCTACATTTCCTGCAATCAGGATTGTCTATGGGTCTCAAATTGGGATCTATTAAGGTTCAAATTTCGGCCCTGTCAATATTCTTCCAAAAAGAATTGGCCTCAGTCCCTGAGGTCCAGACTTTTGTCAAAGGAGTACTGCATATACAGCCTCCTGTGGTGCCTCCGGTGGCACCGTGGGATCTAAATGTAATTTTAGATTTCCTCAAATCCCGTTGGTTTGAACCACTAAAAGATGTGGATTTGAAATATCTCACATGGAAAGTGACTATGTTACTGGCCCTGGCATCCGCCAGGAGAGTATCTGAATTGGCGGCTTTATCTTATAAAAGCCCTTATTTAATTTTCCATTCGGATAGGGCAGAGCTGCGGACGCGTCCGCATTTTCTCCCTAAGGTGGTATCAGCGTTTCACCTGAACCAGCCTATTGTAGTGCCTGCGGCTACAAGCGACTTGGAGGACTCCAAGTTGTTGGACGTTGTCAGAGCTTTAAAAATATACATTTCAAGGACGGCTGGAGTCAGAAAATCTGACTCGCTGTTTATACTGTATGCACCCAACAAGTTGGGTGCGCCTGCTTCTAAACAGTCGATTGCTCGTTGGATTTGTAACACAATTCAACTTGCACATTCTGTGGCAGGCCTGCCACAGCCTAAATCTGTTAAGGCCCATTCCACAAGGAAGGTGGGCTCATCTTGGGCGGCTGCCCGAGGGGTCTCGGCATTACAACTCTGCCGAGCAGCTACGTGGTCAGGGGAGAACACGTTTGTAAAATTCTACAAATTTGATACCCTGGCAAAAGAGGACCTGGAGTTCTCTCATTCGGTGCTGCAGAGTCATCCGCACTCTCCCGCCCGTTTGGGAGCTTTGGTATAATCCCCATGGTCCTTTCAGGAACCCCAGCATCCACTAGGACGATAGAGAAAATAAGAATTTACTTACCGATAATTCTATTTCTCGGAATCCGTAGTGGATGCTGGGCGCCCATCCCAAGTGCGGATTATCTGCAATACTTGTACATAGTTATTGTTAACTAATTCGGGTTATTGTTTAGGGAGCCATCTTTCAGAGGCTCCTCTGTTATCATACTGTTAACTGGGTTTAGATCACAAGTTGTACGGTGTGATTGGTGTGGCTGGTATGAGTCTTACCCGGGATTCAAAATCCTCCCTTATTGTGTACGCTCGTCCGGGCACAGTACCTAACTGGAGTCTGGAGGAGGGTCATAGGGGGAGGAGCCAGTGCACACCACCTGATCTGGAAAAGCTTTACTTTTTGTGCCCTGTCTCCTGCGGAGCCGCTATTCCCCATGGTCCTTTCAGGAACCCCAGCATCCACTACGGACTCCGAGAAATAGAATTATCGGTAAGTAAATTCTTATTTTCCTGACTAGATCCATAAAATCAGCATTCAGTACATGTTTCATACACATTAAGAACGTATTAACGTCACTAGGAACCCTGCTGTTCCTGTCAAAGGGGATATTTATATATGAGTTATATATTTGTGTGTATAGCTATATTTAAAGATATATATATATATATATATATATATATATATATATATACATATAAAAAATTATAATGAATGCTGAGGTAAAGTTATTCCTTCTCATGTGCTGAGTGGCCGTGACCAGATATTTTCAAATCCTCAAGAGGATTCCGAGTGTTTATTCTTTTCCCGCCGTGGATAGAATAAAGTGAGAGTCACCCCCTGTTCTGTACGGGGCCCTGTCACAAAGGATCGTATGCAGGAAGATATGTGATACTCTAATTATGTGTCCGTGTGTACGTTGATTATACTTGCATTACGTGCGCATAGGGGAGTAGTTGTATGCAGGGTACTCCTGAAGTTGGGTAATATCTATAACATTGCAGCAGACTGCCGTGCGACCACAAGGGATATAGGACTCTTGGGTTAGCAGGCCAATTCCATGGTGGTCTCGACTAGGAGGGCGTTGTGGATTCACCAATGGAATGCTGAGGCTGACTCCGTGTAGAACTGGAGTCCCTTCCCTATGAAGGTAAAACCTGGATTGGGGATGGTCTTGTTAAGTTGATCTCGGCAGATTCCACTGGTAAGTCTACCTTCTTGCCCTATGTTCCCTCACAACGGTTGGTGATGCATTATTGTAGGATGCAGTCATTTCGACCGAATAGATACGGATTTCCCTTTCTTTGCAGTTAGAGGATGGTGAAAAGGTCAGAGGTCAGCAGTCTTTTCAAGTTTGCTGAAGCAGAAATCCTCCTCTGTTTCTGCCACATCCACCGCATGACGCTGGGTCTATCTTGCGGGAGTCTACACTGGTGGGACCACGTATAATACTCTTTAGTCAGTCCTGGAACGGACATGGACCAGTGAGTTTAAGAATAGAGTCCCAAGGGGGACATACTGCAGTTTCCAGACGTTTCCCTTCACCGATATTTCAAATAGACCTTACCGATTCTCCTGTGGATGGGGAGGTAGTATGCAACGCCATACAAGAGTTGTGTCAGGATCAGGTCATTGTCCTGCTGTCCCGGTCACAAAAACAAAAAAGCTGTTATTCAAGCTTTTTCGTGCTCCCTAGGCCGGACGGCTCGGTCAGAACAATCCTATATCTAAAATCCCAAAAATTTCTACTTAAGAAGTTGAACTACAAGCTGGAATCTCTCAGGGCAGGAATCTCCAATCTGGAAAAGGAGAAAGGGGGTCTAATTAAGGTTTCTTCCGCATTAGGCTTACCTGGGTTTGCTATTCAGGATTGTCATTACCAATTCACTGGAATGATGGCGATATGATGGTTTTCCTTCGATAGTAAAAGAGTCGCTATTATTCTGTACTGGGACGCTCTCCTGATTACGGCGAGGTCAAGAAACCAAGTGGTGCAAAACGTTGCATTCTCCCTGACAGTTCTTCAACAAAGTAGTTGGCTCCTGAACTTGCCAGAATCACTGTTGATCCCAACGACGCTGTAGTCGGCGTTGGAAATACTGTTAGACACAGAACTGTTGAGAGTTTGGCTTTGTCCCACAAGTGCCCCTATTTAATCTTCCATACGGATAGAGCGGAGTTGAGAACTTATCAGCAATTTTCTGCCAAAAGTGGTTTCGTCGTTTCACATGAACCAACCTATTGTTGTGCTAGTGGCTACTGAAGTCTTGACGGAATAGAAGTCTCTCAATGTGGTCAGAGCTTTGAAAATTTATGTCGCCAGAACGGCTCAGATTAGGACAACGGAGGCTCTGTTTGTCCTGTAGGATCCCAACAAGATTGGGGCTCCTGCTTCCAAGCAGACTATTGCACGCTGGATCTGTGATACGATTCAGCAGGCTCATTCTACGGCTGGATTAGTGTTACCGAAATCGGTGAAGACCCATTCTACCAGAAAGGTGGGCGCATCCTGGGCGGCTGCCCGAGGGGTCTCGGCATTACGACTTTGGTGAGCAGCTACTTGGTCGGGTTCAAACACCTTTGCAAAGTTTTACAAGTTTGATACCCTGGCTGATGAGGACCTCTTGTTGGGCCAATCAGTGCTGCAGAGTCATCCGCACTCTACCGCCCGTTCTAGAGCTTTGGTATAAACCCCATGGTTCTTGAAGCATCCCCAGCATCCTCTAGGACGTATGAGAAAATAGAATTTAAATACCGACTGGTAAATCCTTTTCTTTTAGTCCGTAGAGGATGCTGGGCGCCCGTCCCAGTGCGTACTGTATCTGCAGTTATTGGGTATGGTTACACACATGGTGTGTTGCGTTTAAGTCAGCCTGTTGCTGACGTTATTCATGCTGTGGCATGCGTTATGCTGTAATTGGTTGTGTTTACCCACAGGTTGTGTTATGCTTTATGTCAGCATATTGCTTCATATTCTTCATGCCGTCGGCTGGTGTTCTATTGAATGGAACGTTCTGCGCCATACTGGAGGTGTGAGCTGGTAAGATGCTCACCGTGGTTTAACAATAAATGATTTCCTCGTAATGGCCGTCTTCCTGGGCACAGTTACTTAAACTGGAGTCTGGAGGAGGGGCATAGAGGGAGGGGCCAGTTCACACCCATTCAAAGTCTTAAAGTGCCCATGTCTCCTGCGGATCCTGTCTATACCCCATGGTTCTTGAAGCATCCCCAGCATCCTCTACGGACTAAGAGAAAAGGAATTACCGGTAGGTATTAAAATCCTATTATCTATAATAATAATACAGGCACATGACTGGGGAGGTGAGGAGATCTGGGAGTATTTACAGTGATATTGATGTATCCCCCATTTAGCAGGACTGCACCATAGTGAAGAAGACATCCGGTGAGCGTGAGACCCCCAGCAACCATCCTCGTGTTGCAGGTGGACTAAGCCAGACCTAAAGCCCCATCACGGTGCCTCTACCTCACTCACTGACACACTAATACATAAGAGACACAATGACCAGAAGATACTAGAACTCACCAACAAGATCATTCAGCTGCTGACTGGAGAGGTGACTGCTGGGAATGGGGCATTATAGAGTAACACCAGGGGACGTGTCTGGGTGATGACTGGAGAGGTGACTGTTGGGAATGGGGTGTTATACAGTAACGCCGGGGGATGTGTCTGGGTGATGACTGGAGAGGTGACTGCTGGGAATTGGACATTATACAGTAACACCATGGTACGTCTCTGGGTGATGACTGGAGAGGTGCCTGCTGGGAATGGGGCTTTATACAGTAACACCAGGGGATGTGTCTGGTGATGACTGGAGAGGTGACTGTTGGGAATGGGACATTATACAGTAACACCAGGGGATGTGTCTGGGTGATGACTGGAGAGGTGACTGGGAATTGGACATCATACAGTAACACCATGGTACGTCTCTGGGTGATGACTGGAGATGTGACTGCTGGGAATTGGACATTATACAGTAACACCATGGTACGTCTCTGGGTGATGACTGGTGAGGTGACTGCTGGGAATGGGGCATTATACAGTAACACCAGGGGATGTGCCTGGGTGATGACTGGAGAGGTGACTGCCGAGAATGGGACATTATACAGTAACACCAGGGGATGTGTCTGGGTGATGACTGGAGAGGTGACTGCTGGGAATGGGACATTATACAGTAACACCAGGGGATGTGTCTGGGTGATGACTGGATAGGTGACTGCTGGGAATGGGGCATTATACAGTAACACCAGGGGATGTGTATGGGTGATGACTGGAGAGGTGACTGCTGGGAATGGGACATTTATACAGTAACACCGGGGGATGTGTCTGGGTGATGACTGGAGAGGTGACTGCTGGGAATGGGACATTGTACAATAACACCAGGGGATGTGTCTGGGTGATGAATGTGTCACTGTGGGTGTTAGGTTCCTATAAGGTGTCAGGATGTCACTGTCTATGTCTCCATGCAGGAGGGGGAGTATATAGAGGAACACAGGGGTCTGTACAAGGACGTGATGATGGAGAATCACCGGCCCCTCACATCACTGGGTAAGAGGAGACTGTCATGTATTGTACAGGGTAGAGCAGG
Organism: Pseudophryne corroboree; assembly: GCF_028390025.1. Taxonomy (NCBI): domain Eukaryota; kingdom Metazoa; phylum Chordata; class Amphibia; order Anura; family Myobatrachidae; genus Pseudophryne; species Pseudophryne corroboree. The sequence continues at coordinate 2,816,557 of NW_026967541.1, forward strand.
TATGGGGGCCCCTATATACACACATCACCTGATAATCACATATATACACTGTACTCAGTCACTGTGTGTCTCCTACAGATGGACCCAGTAACAGAGATACCCCAGAGAGATGTCCCCGTCCTCTGTATTCCCAGGATTGTACAGAGAAGAATCACAGGATCCCACAGGAAGATCAGGTAGGTGGGATTTAGGGTCTCCCCAATGTACCAAAGTGACTGTCACTATATGATCTGTAGAGTAGCTGTGTGTCTTATACACTGATATTATACTGTTTCACCTCAGTTTAGTCTGACTGTATGCAAATGTCATTATAGTGTTTGTTTGTTTTTTATAGGTAGAAAGTCTGTCTGATATTAAAACAGAAGATACAGAGGGAGAAGAAGAGATGTATGTGACTGATATAAAGGCAGAAGATATAGAGGGAGAAGAAGAGATGTATGTGACTGATATAAAGGCAGAAGATACAGAGGGAGAAGAAGAGACGTATGTGACTGATATAAAGACAGAAGATATAGAGGGAGAAGAAGAGACGTATGTGACTGATATAAAGGAAGAAGATATAGAGGGAGAAGAAGAGACGTATGTGACTGATATAAAGGCAGAAGATACAGAGGGAGAAGAAGAGACGTATGTGACTGATATAAAGGCAGAAGATATAGAGGGAGAAGAAGAGACGTATGTGACTGATATAAAGGCAGAAGATATAGAGGGAGAAGAAGAGACGTATGTGACTGATATAAAGGCAGAAGATACAGAGGGAGAAGAAGAGACGTATGTGACTGATATAAAGACAGAAGATATAGAGGGAGAAGAAGAGACGTATGTGACTGATATAAAGGCAGAAGATATAGAGGGAGAAGAAGAGACGTATGTGACTGATATAAAGGCAGAAGATATAGAGGGAGAAGAAGAGACGTATGTGACTGATATAAAGGCAGAAGATATAGAGGGAGAAGAAGAGACGTATGTGACCAATATAAAGGCAGAAGATATAGAGGGAGAAGAAGAGACGTATGTGACTGATATAAAGGCAGAAGATATAGAGAGAGAAGAAGAGATGTATGTGACTGATATAAAGGCAGAAGATATAGAGGGAGAAGAAGAGACGTATGTGACTGATATAAAGGCAGAAGATATAGAGGGAGAAGAAGAGACGTATGTGACTGATATGAAGGCAGAAGATATAGAGGGAGAAGAAGAGACGTATGTGACTGATATGAAGGCAGAAGATATAGAGGGAGAAGAAGAGACGTATGTGACTGATATGAAGGCAGAAGATATAGAGGGAGAAGAAGAGACGTATGTGACTGATATGAAGACAGAAGATATAGAGGGAGAAGAAGAGACGTATGTGACTGATATAAAGGCAGAAGATATAGAGGGAGAAGAAGAGACGTATGTGACCGATATAAAGGCAGAAGATATAGAGGGAGAAGAAGAGACGTATGTGACTGATATAAAGGCAGAAGATATAGAGGGAGAAGAAGAGATGTATGTGACTGATATAAAGGCAGAAGATATAGAGGGAGAAGAAGAGACGTATGTGACTGATATAAAGGCAGAAGATATAGAGGGAGAAGAAGAGACGTATGTGACTGATATGAAGGCAGAAGATATAGAGGGAGAAGAAGAGACGTATGTGACTGATATGAAGGCAGAAGATATAGAGGGAGAAGAAGAGACGTATGTGACTGATATGAAGGCAGAAGATATAGAGGGAGAAGAAGAGACGTATGTGACTGATATAAAGACAGAAGATGTAGAGGGAGAAGAAGAGACGTATGTGACTGATATGAAGGCAGAAGATATAGAGGGAGAAGAAGAGACGTATGTGACTGATATAAAGGTAGAAGATATAGAGGGAGAAGAAGAGATGTATGTGACTGATATAAAGGCAGAAGATACAGAGGGAGAAGAAGACACGTATGTGAGGGGTGATCAGCAGTGTAAGGAGGAGGAGATCCCTACAGATATCAGCACAGGTGAGTAATAAACACTTATTACAGAAGTCACATTTTGTCATTGCTCAGTCACTACAGCAATCTCTTATCCTACACCCTCCTCCGCCATCAGCCCTGTTTTCATTTGGGTGTTTCTAACACAAGCTATCCATGACAAATATCACATGTAGAGAGTTATTACACACAACACTATAATGTTATTAAAAGTAACAAGCAGAAGTTTATTATTATTGATTATATATAAATGTGTATATATGTATAAAATATAATTAGTAAAGTTTTTTGTGGAGTGCCTAATTTATATGCATTTTGTTAGATGATGCAGGTAAGAAATATTTCCTGCTATACAGTAGACCTGAGCTCACTAAATACAGTTCGTATGAGATTCAGAAATAAAATGAAATTTGAATCTAGAACTACAAGTAAAACAGATTAAAAGCTTATCACAAGTACATATCTGTATAATCATAAGACAAGCATTTTTCAATTGTCACCCTTACATGGGCGGGCTTGTTCTTATCCACTGCCAATTCACTCTAAATGCAAATTGCGTATCCGCCAACGTGTTTCGTCAATAGTGACTTCTTCAGGGGTGTTTTCTGTTAAAGGCTTTATCCTCATATCAGTTGTGTAGACTTGAAATAATTGTGTAACCTTCAGACGGTAATTGTGGACTTATTCATGATGAACACATTCCTAATTACTTGTGAATAATAGTTCCTGCTCTGTGCAGTTCTGAGGTTATGACTTTAGGGAATGTAATGGTCAGATCAAATATTGCTCAATCTAAGTAGCCTTACTACATACATAAATGTGTCTTGCATTACTATTTTAACTAAAAATAATAAACAGTGGCGTTTTAGTTCATGTATTGCTCAATGCATTTAAGCCTGCAGCCCCCGTCAAGGAACCCCACTATACTGCAGATCCTACTCTATTGCTCAAAATAATTACAATAAAAACAGCTATCACATTAGTGTTAAACTTTAGGTTTGCTCTCAGCGGCAGAACAGTGGCTGAAAGGCTTGGATAGGTTTTCAGAGCACCAGTCTGACGTGCCACCACATCTCACGTGGCCCTCCAATTCACCAGATCTGGGACTGTGGGACTGCTTGGCTGGGTCTGGCATTGTACTGTTGGTGCAGTTCCTGATGCGTTTGGAACGATTGGTGGTTGCTAGGCGCCCTAAATGCCTGTGGTCCCGATTTGTCATGATCTACTTTCGCCCACTGTTCTGCCGCTGATATTCTTGGTGTCCATGCTTCTTCCACTGTAGATGGATACTACTCACTGTCTACAAGGGATCACCAACAAACAAATGCCGGTCTCGGACAAAACCAGTGGCTCCCTTTTGGCAGTTGCATCACGTGCACGACCCATGGTTCCATCTGAAAAAGAAACAATATCTCAACAAATTTGCATTGTATCAATACCTCCATAGGTGTGCGCAGGGGTGGGGGGGTCCTTGTTGCGCACAGGCACCCCCTAATATTTGGCATCCCGATCTCACATGCCTGATGCAGCGATCGCCGAACAGGCTGATTATTGTCCCCTCTGCGCTGCACCCTGTCAGGACTGCATTACTGACCGGATGCTTGGGTTAATCAAGGGTGCCACTGCCACGGCTTTCAAACTCCCGGCTCCACCTCCATGTACAAAAACAGCGTGATGTGATGTGATTACATCATGCTGCTCGCACGCCCACCCGCCACATGCCCAACTCTCTCCTTCTATGCTATGCCAACGCCAGCCACTGATGAGGATCAGCATGCAGCCAGCGTTCCTCTTAGGAAGACAAATTCAATACTGGCAGGCGGTCGACGGCAAAATTGACACATCATTCGTTTTTTCAGCAGCAGCAGCAGCAGTACTAGTCTGTGACTGTCAGTGTCAGTGAGTGACTGACTTGTAAGTAAGCTGCTGCAGCTTGCAGGGGAAAGAGAGGGGGAGCCAGACCAGGCTGAGGAGGAGCAGTGTAATTGCAGTGAGTGGCATCAGGGGTGTTTGCTTGGTGCACACCACAACATCTGACAATGTATCTGCTTTATTAGGATTGGTACAGGGGTGGATATTTTATATTGCGTTGACCGTCAATAGATGGTGCTAGACACGCCCAAAAGGCTAGACACACCCCTCCGACGGTGCACCCCCTAATAAAATGTGCTGGACACATCTATGAATACCTCAGACATTCACAATGATCATGCAGTAGTTTTAGTGTCACCATCTACACGCATGTGCATGTCCCGTGTCGTTAATATACCCGGTGGAACCGTCCATGTCGCCATCCGTCGCTCACTCCAGCGCATCAAAGTGACGTCATCTGACACACGCTATACGTCCGGGGACACGGAGAGAACCTCGTCCACGTGACCTATAGTAACCAATGGGGACAAAAGTATCAAGTAACCTGCCAACAAAACAGTGTAACAACACCGATCAAATTCTATCCTCTTAGACATTTTATATATATATATATGTTCCTCTGGCAGGATCCACAGGTTATCCACAGGATAACATTGGGATATGATGACGTGACAGCGGAAATAGCACCAAACAGTCACGAGATTTGTAACAAACTGTCAAAGCTTTCAGCCTCCCAGTATGCAACGGGCCTGTCCATCTATCCCCGCCTCCTGGCTCAGGCAAATCAGTTTTTCTCCGGCTGGTTCCACAGGTTATCCACAGGATAACATTGGGATATGCCGGAGCGACAGCGGAAATAGCACCAAACAGTCACAAGCTTTCTGGCCTCCCAGGATGCATCAGGGCTCTTGCATATAATCCCGCCCACTGACTCAGTCAAATCAGTGTTTTGTTTGGTGCGACAGGAGCCGGACCATGGTCACAGGTCGCATACTAGAAGGAGTCGCTCCAACAACTCCCCACCGGGTTGCAACAATGCTTACCTTCGCGGTACAGTGCTGTCTCGGCGGGCGTCTGTGACGGATGTTCCAACAGGTCCAGCAGACGTTACCAGGCTGTGGCCGGAGCATGGGGAGAAGGTAAGTACATCGGTTTCCTTTTACTAGGGATTTCCGGACACAGCCGCACTGTATTGGAGGAGACTACAAACAGTGGTTGATGCGCCACCACTCTTAAGTGCGACAGCGCTATGCTTTAGGGACCATAGGCGCCAGGACTAGGTTCAGGCTGCGATCCCTAGAGTTTATGTCAACAAGGGGAGTCAGGCGCTCTCCTGGTCGCCCCTCCCCCCAGTTCATGACCAGTTTCCGTGCGTCTCCCGTCCATGAACTGATGGCCTCACTTCCGTCTCAGACGCTACAACGAGGGTACTCGGTCGCAGCTTGGTGTACACTAGAGTTTCTGCCTAGACCGGGTCGCACACAGGAGCGTCTGCATACACTTATCATTCACTGAGCGTCTGTGTCCGTTATTGAGCGTCTGTGTCTCTCATCAGTTACCGGAGCGGTAGTGTACACTAGTAGTGTCTGAATCCATTCAGCGTCTTTCGAGCGTATTGATCGATCATGGAAGTGGGGTGAGTCTCCCTGTATCCCACTCTACTGAGTAAGGGTTATACAGTACTAAAATTCCTTCTACTTGTTAGTATGAATTGTTAATTTTGGTACATATTGCATATGAGGCCTGTACACTACTGTTGTTTTCTACTAAAATGTCTGAAAAACTTGTTATAATAGCTGTTAAAACATAAATACAGTAATTGTACTCCTACTTACTTGTAAAGTAATTGTTTGTGGTTGATTATATTCTCATATGACAGTGTTTAATATTTAACATGTCACTGACTGCTAGTGTGATTGCTGACTTTTATATGTTGTCAGTTTTATTCTGAACCTCAATTCAGGTGCACGGTTGTGGTCAGATTGATTTCACTTCTATATATTTATGTGTGTGTGTGTGTGTGTGTGTGTGTGTGTGTGTGTGTGTGTGTGTGTGATTCTCAGTCACAAATTGTGTAGTTGGTAAACACGGAAAAATTGACTGTCTGTGAGCGGAAAAAGTGACGAGGATAATTTATCAGGCACTCCTACATCCTTAACATGTTTATTTTGTAAAACGGGGAATTTAGAAGAATTGGAACAGTTTATTACTTATGATGGGTTATGTACAAACTGTTATGCGTATCGGCAAAGTAAAAAGCAGGCTCCGGTTCAACAACCAGTAGAACCACCATGAAATATGTTCACGCAAACCTTGTCTGCAATATTGGACAGATTAACTCCTGCAGTTCCACCCCAGGGAATAGGTTACACTATTAACCCATACATGCAGCTCCCTCCTTATGGTTTGGTTCTAGTAGCTTCTACAAGTAGCCAGGCTGTTAGGACCAGGGTAGATACATCCATGTTACAGACTACACAAGATGATACAACAGATGAGGATACAGTGTATTCTAATACCCCATATGATGATCAGTCGGAGGGTTTTAGCTCAGAGGATATAGCTGAGCTTATTGATGCAATGAATTATATTCTCTCTTTGTAAGAATCAGCCAAGACAGTGTCAAAATCTAAAGCACCTGTGTTTAAATGAACAAAGACAGTTAGGACTGAATTTCCAGTATCAGAAGATCTGACGGAAATGATGGAAGAACCTTGGGCTACACCTGGTAAAAAAATATAAGATTCCGAAAAAATCGGATTCTTATTATCCTTTTCCAGCTGCGGATTGTTCAAAAAGAGAAGTTCCTCCTAAAATAGATGCACATGTAGTGCGACTTGTGCGTAAATCTGTTTTACCATTGCCGTCTACTTCACTGTCTGATGTTACAGATAGAAGAATAGATGGTTTATTGAAAAATATTTTTTTTTCTCTCGGGGGCTGTAATAAGGCCAGCTATGGCTTCAGCCTGGATGACGAGAGCGATGGTAGAATGGGCGGAGAAACTAGAAAAAGGCCTCTCCCCTTCCACAGGGGAGGCGGAATCTCTTTTAGGCCGTATAAAACAAGCTGCGCAATATTTGGAAGAAGCAGCAATTGATATGGGTACAATTGCTTCTAAAGCATCAGCCTTGACAGTAGCTGCTCGCAGAGCAGTTTGGCTACGTACTTGGAAAGCGGATGCAGAATCCAAGAAGGTTCTGGAAGCTCTGCCTTTCGCTGGTGATATTCTGTTTGGAAAACAATTGACAGATATTCTAGAATCGGAAGCTGAATCCAAGAAGGTCAGACTTCCGGTTAGTTATAACCCTAAGACTAGGGGTTAGAAATTTTGGCCATTTCGATGGCAAGGCAGAGCAAAAGGGAAAGAGGAACCTAAGCAGCCCCAGTTCAATAAGTCAACTAGGGGTAGGAAGCAGTGGGCCAATAGACGGCCGGCTTCCAAGCCAGAACAGAAGCCATCAGTCTGAGGGTACTGGCCTCCAGCTGGAGGATTCCAGGGTTGGGGGCTGACTCCTTCAATTTGCACATATATGGCAGCAGTCGACGACAGATGCTTAGGTGCAGAAGGTGGTATCTCTCGGTTATGGTTTCCCCTTCAAGAGGCAGCCTCCTCAAAGGTTTTTTTGCACCAGTCCGTCTCGAATAGATTCGAAGGCAGTGCCCTGCAGGAAGCGGTTCAGAAACTGCTTCAGTCTGGTGTAATTATCCCAGTACCCCCGACACAATGGGGACAGGGGTTTTACTCCAATCTATTTTTGATGCAGAAGCCAAATGGGTCATTCCGACCCATTCTCAATCTCAAAATGTTAAACAAATACATTTGGTTTCCAAGGTTCCACATGGAGACATTATGCTCCATAGTTTTGGCCATGGAACCGGGAGATTACATGGTATCTCTGGATATACAGGATGCTTACCTACATGTGCCTATAGCACAGTCTAATCAGTGTTACCTCTGGTTTGCCATCCTCCAGCAACATTTTCAGTTCCAGGCTTTGCCCTTCGGGCTAGCAACAGCCCCCAGGGTGTTAACCAAAATTATGGTGGTTATGGCAGCTTATCTCCTCAAACAGGGGATAAGAATATTTCCATACCTTGACAATCTTTTAATCCTGGCACAATCTCAGGAATTACTTTTGAGCCATCTTCAACAGACAATAGTTTGTCTACAAAGACACGGGTGGCTCATAAACTGGGAAAAGTCGTCTGAGTCCGTCACAACGGATGGTTCATTTGGGGGCCATATTGGATTCAGGTCTACAGAGAATTTTGTTACCATGGAAAAAGATATCGAAGGTGCAAGTAATGACTCTGGAGTTGCTACAGTCAGACTATATCAGTCCATGCAGCAATGTGACTGATGAGTCTGATGGTGTCTACCTTCGACATGGTGGAATATGCACAATTCCACTCCAGACCTCTACAGCATCTCATTCTGACCCGATGGAACGGAAGACATCAGACAATAAAAAGACAGATGATTAATCTTCCAGTAGACGTAAGAAGGTCTCTAGCTTGGTGGCTACAGACAGACCATCTAAGCAAGGGGAGACCTTTTTTGGGTAACGGATTGGCAAATCCTGACAACAGATGCCAGTCTTCAGGGCTGGGGAGCGGTGTTCGAAAGCCTCTGGTTCCAGGGAAAATGGACCATAAGGGAAAGTCGCCTGCCAATAAATCTGTTGGAAATAAGGGCCATATACATTGCTCTAGTTCAGGCAAAGGACAGTCTGCAAGGAAGACCAGTCCAGATCCGTTCAGACAATGCTACAGCGGTAGCGTACCTCAATCATCAGGGAGGAACTCACAGCAAAAGATTGATGGAGGAAGTAACTCACATACTAAGGTGTGCAGAGCTCCATCTCCCAGCATTGTCAGCAGTGTTTGTTCCAGGAGTGCTGAACTGGGAAGCCGATTTTCTCAGTCGACAACCATTCAGGAAACCGAATGGGCATTATACCCAGAAGTATTTCAGACCATAGTAAACAGATGGGGGTTGCCAGAGATAGATCTCATGGCATCCCATCTGAACAACAAAGTTCCGATATACGGATCAAAAACAAAGGATTCCGGAGCAATCCTTGTAGATGCACTGTCAGTGAATTGGGAGTTTTGTCTTGCATATCTGTTTCCTCCAGTCTCCCTGTTACCCAGGGTAGTGAGGAAAATAAAGCAAGCAAAGGGAGCCATAATTGTAATAGCTTGGCCCAGAAGGCATTGGTACACCGATCTGCTAAGGATGTCCGTGGAAGCTCCAATACTGCTCCCTCAACGTCCAGATCTACTAATGCAGGGTCCTTGTTATCACAGTCATCTGGATTGTCTGTCTTTGACGGCATGGCTGTTGAGACCTCTATCTTAGAAGCAAGAGGATTTTCAAAACAAGTAATTCAAACTATGCTTAGAGCAAGAAAACCTTTTTCAGCTCGTATTTATCATCGAATATGGCAAGCCTATACTCATTGATGTAGCGAAAGAAGTTTGGATCCAAGATCTTTTAAAGTATCCAGGATTTTGGATGGCTTCCTTGAGAGTTCAGGTATCAGCATTAACTTTATGGTTTCAGAAAAAGATTGCTGACTTACAGGATGTGCGTACTTTTTTTCAGGGAGTGATACACATTCAACCACCTTTTGTTCCTCCTGCAGTTCCCTGGGATTTGAATCTGGTTCTTAAAATCCTTCAGGGACCTCCGTTTGAACCTCTTAAGAGAGCAGATCTTAAATGGTTGACGGCTAAAGTTCTCTTTCTACTGACAATAGCATCAGCTAGAAGAGTGTCAGATTTAGGAGCACTATTGTGTAAGTCTCCTTTTCTGATTTTTTTTCCAGATAAAGCAGTTCTCAGAACTAGATCTGGTTATCTTCCGAAGGTGGTCTCAAAATTGAACCTTAACTAAGAGATTGTAGTCCCGATTTTTCAGGTATCGGGACTTTCTGCGGGAGAAGCGTCGCTGGACGTGGTCCGTGCGTTAAGAATCTACGTGGATCGTACTAGTGCCATTAGAAAGACAGATTCTCTCTTCATTCTCTACGGATTTCACAGAAGAGGATGGCCTGCTAGTAAACAGACGCTGGCAAGATGGCTCCGAAAGGTAATTTCAGAAGCTTATTCTCGTGCTGATCTCCCTTTTCCGGCCAATGTCTCTGCACACTACACATAAGGTAGGTCCTTCTTGGGCGGCACAACATGGTGCTTCAGCAGAACAGATTTGTAAGGCAACCACATGGTCTTCCATTAACACTTTCATTAGACATTACGCCTTGGATACTTTTGCCTCTCATGACGCTAAATTCGGACGAAAGGTTCTCCTGTCTAATCAGGAGCGTACCCACCACTAAAAATGGCTTTGGGAATCTCAATGTTATCCTGTGCATAACCTGTGGACCCAGCCGGAGAAGTAGACGTTATGGTAAGAACTTACCGTTGATAACGTGATTTCTCCTATGTCCACAGGAATCCCACCCTGATGCACCTGATTTGAGGATCTTTACAATCACTAAACCTCTTCCCTCTTGTATGGAAGGGTGTGCATGTGTGTTCTTATCGCCTGAACAGGGTTCTACATGATGTTCCTGCCTAAATTGCTGTGGAAACAACTTATTTGACTGAGTCAGTGGGCGGGATTATATGCAAGAGCCCCAATGCATCCTGGGAGGCCAGAAAGCTTGTGACTGTTTGGTGCCATTTCCGCTGTCGCTTCGGCATATCCCAATGTTTTCCTGTGGATACCTGTGGACATAGGAGAAATCACTTTATCAACGGTAAGTTCTTAGCATAACGTCTATTTTGTTTGGTGCGGCAGGAGCCATAAGTTTTCTTATTTTATTTTTATAGTATTACTAATTTTTTTGAGTGATCTTTCTAAAAAAGCATCTTATACGCACCATAGAGTCGCTCCAACAACTCCCCGCCGGATGGCGACAACGCTTACCCACGTGTACAAGTGAGGCAGGCACAGGTTCTGGTAAACCTTCATGGGCTACTTTGCACAGACATTATCCAATGTAGCTATTCCCTATTAACCCATACATGCAACATTCATTCTGAGGTTTATACACCTAGGGAATTGTCAGCCTCTCAAAACAGCAGGCTGAAAGGCTGGTGGTAAGTAAATCACATAGACATGATACAACATCTTCACAGTCTACACATGTTTTAGATGAGGATTCGTTGGAGGATGAGGACTCATTGCACTTCGGAAGGTCTGGACATACCTGACATACCTGAGCTAATTAGTTCTATGTAAGCCATTCCATCTTTAGAAAAGGCAGCGGAGCCTGTGTTAAAAACTATAAAAACTAAGACAACTGTGTTTAAACATCCCAAAACAGCTGATGGAAATTTTGGGTTACGCCCAGTAGGAAGTTAGAATTCCAAGCAATGGAATTCCAATTATCCTCGTCCAGTTGGGGACTGTTTAAAAAAAAAAAAAAAAGAGGTGGCTTCCAAAGTAGATTCGCAGGTCTTAGATTGGTCCGAAAATCTACATAACTTTTGTTTTCAACATCAATAAAAGATGTCACGGGGGTGTGGTCTGACTGGAAAAGCAGCAGAAAGCAGGATAAAGGAGCACCTGCTTATATAGGTCCTTTCTGCCTTTTACAGCTGTCATACGGGTTCTTCCAGGCCCTTTCTTGCCCCTCTGTGTGTTTTGACACCCCGGCGTGTAGGTTGCGGCCTACACCCGGATCCGAAGCTGCGGACTGAAGTTGTGCAGTGATCCCACCACAGACTGGACCTCAGCGAGGTAGCGCTGCTACTCACCATGGGTTGTGCGCCCTGTCCACTCTTGTGCCTAGCCGGAGGGGAGAGGCTGACTGGGGATCAGCGGTGACCGCGGCGGGAAACACTGAGCGGAGCTGCTCTCCTGGCATCTGATGCGGCGCATACTACGGGGATTGGTGGCCGCAGCAGGGACGCGTCAGGTTAGTCAGCTCACCCGCCTGCAGCCTACCTTCTCCTACTGTCCGGCCGTTGAAGCCCTGAGTCGTGGCAGCGGGGAATACATGGAGCGATTTGCCTGTCATCACTCCAGCAGTGTCCGGGCATCTCCCCCTCTCCTCCTAACGCATGGTGCTACGGGGGAATCTGGCGGAGCTGTGAATTATAGAGGACATACACGTGGGGTTCCTACGCAGCCAGATACGCTACCCTGTGCCACTGTATCCTAGTACCCCCTCCTCTCCTGCCTTATTACTGACCTGGTTCACCCACCCAGTTTTTTTTTATTTGGACTTCCCTGCCTGAAGTGCCATCTTGAAAACTGGCAATATAACCACATGCCCTCCTGAAACCAGCCGCTTCCCTGGGAGCTACAGACACTGACAGCCCATGATCAGTGCCCTTCACTACAGCCTCAGTGATTTCCGGCAGGGACTTCTGCCGCTGCGGCAATACCTGGGCAGTAAGTGGTCACCTGAGCTGCTTTTATTATTATTATTGCCTGGCCTCCACTCCTGCTCTGTCGACTCCCTCTGGTGGCAGACTGTGCTGACTACATCCTCCGTACTGTTTGCTGCTGGGGTTTTTTTTCCTCCTGCTCCGCTCAATCACCGTAAGATCTAATTAGAGCTCTTGGGGCTTCAGTATAGCTACGGCGTAACAGTCCATGTGTCCAGGAAAGTAGCAGGCTCCAGTTGCTGGCTCCTATAAATTACTTTACCGCTCAAGGATGTCGTCATCTTGCTATTACCCATAAACAACTGACCTCACAATGTTTCTGTAACCGATGGCCACTGGGGTCTATGCTCACTGATGTCTCCCTATTTCCACACTTCAATACTTCATATGTTGCTACTGGCCTCCTGATCTTGTTCTCTAATCTCCGTAATGTTATGCTGAAGAATGGGCAGAACTGGAAAATCATCTCATAAGAAAGCTAAACCTTGTCCTCAACAGGAATCCTCTCAAACTGACTTGAAACCTTTTCTTCTTCCTAATCAACTAACATTGAGCCCCAGTCCTGATCATTCAGAATCTTCTCCCATCCCGTCTTCTCCTCCAAGTCCTCCCATGATGGCTTAAACCCATTGTTTAAACTGGTTGTTTAAACCGATGGCAAGCCAGGTGGGCTCTCTTCTTCTCTCGGTTCTCCTTTAAACTCTTTAACCGCCCAGGAACCTTATATCAAAGAGCAGATGAACTTTCTCGTTCTTTTCAAACGGATGATTAACTCAACTCCTCTGAGAAACCGTTTATTCTGAATCCAGCTTCATTTGCTTCAACTCGTACTGTTCCTCTACCTCTTCCAGGGAGAACTTTTGTAGCACAAAAATTTTGCAGGAAATTGCTTAAGTGGGCTCATTCTTCATTTTTATGGGTCATGCCGGTGGTCTTAAGACTCTCAAGTTCATTCAGCGATTCTACCGGTGGCCTCATCTTAAAACGGATGTCTTTGAATTTGTAGCAGCCTGTTCGAAGTGTGTTCAACATAAAAGTCCACAAGCATCTCACTCAGGTCTTCTTCATCCACTTCCAACACCTCAAAAGCCTTGGACTCACATCTCTATGGATTTCATAACCGATTTGCCAGTCTCCACAGGAAATAACACCATTTGGGTCATTGTGGAATGGTTTTCGAAAATGGCTCACTTCATACCCCTCACCAGTCTTCCCTCTGCTCCTCAGCTATCCCTCCTCAGCTATCCAAATAGTTTTTCTCATAGATTTTTCATTTGCATGGGCTTCCACAGGAAATAGTTTCTGATCAAGGTCCTCAATTCGTCGCCAAGCTCTGGAAAGCTCTCAGCTCTGTCCTAGGAATCAAGTTGAACTTCTCTTCAGCCTACCATCCCCAGACTGACAGACAGACTGAAAGAGTCGACCAAGATCTGGAAACTTTCTTACGGATGTTCATGTCCCCTGCTCAGGAAGACTGGATGGATTACCTCCCATTTGCTGAGTTTGCATACTATAACCTATATCATTCTTCTACCAATTCCACTCCTTTCTTCATTAACTATAGTTTTCATCCATGAGTTCCTTCCTTCTAATCTCTAACATCTCTTGAGGTTCCTGCTGGTGAATCCACTCTTCATCAGTTCACTAAGATTTGGAGACAAATTCATAAGGCGCTACTAAAGACTTCCCAGAAATAAAAGACCTGCGCTGATCGGAAACGTAGGGCTGTTCCTAGTCTCAAAGTAGGAGATCGTGTTTGGATATCCACCAGAAACCTCAGACTCAAAGTTCCTACAAAAAGTTTGCTCCAAGATTCATCGGTCCGTATCCTATTAAGAGTGTTGAATCCTGTTTCTTACAAGGTGAAACTGCCTTCCTATTTGAAAATTCCCAATGCCTTTCACATTTCTCTGCTAAAGTCTCCTATACTAAATCATTTTCGGGCAGCTTTTCCTTAACCTCCTAAGGTTCAAGCTGCTCAAAATGAGGAATTCGAGGTTCATAAGTTTCTTGACTTCCGCAAGAGTTAGGGTCATCTCCAGTGTCTCATAGATTGGAGGGGATATGGTCCGGAGGAAAGATATTGGGTGGCTGCAGAGGATGGTCATGCTCCAAGACTGAGTTGTGCCTTTCATGCCAAGAATCCCACTAAGCAGCGTGGGTGTTCGGAGACCACCCTAAAAAGGGGGGTACTGTGAGCATCTGTAGTCTTACCACCGGTTCTGGTCCCTGCGGCCTTCCTCTTAGCTGGCTGGTGTCGCTGCAATGGATAGGAACTACAGCAGCAAGGTCCTCCGGTGTGGCTGCCGGGTGTCTGGTGTCCAGGGTCCGGGTCCTGGGGAGCGGAGCTTGGCAGCCGGAGGTGTCTGTTTCCAAGTGTCCTGTTGCTGGAGTGCAGCGTCTGGGAGGCTGAGGCCAGAGGTAGTGGCTGTGTGCTGGTTCCACATGTGTCCTCTGTGCAGGGAGCCACCATGTTGGAGACCAATCCAAGACAATAGGTATCCTATTTCACGTCCAGCCAATCCGGTACAAGCTTCACTTATAAAAAGGGGTTGATGCTTAGCTATGTTGCCTGTGCTTCAAGTTACTTGCTGCTGTAAGGTGCCCTGAACTCTGTGCTCCCAGGTTAACCCCTGGTATCCTAGTTCTGTTGTTTCCACCTAGTGGTCAGTTCTGTTATTGCAGTCCTTTGCTCCCAGTCCACCTGCTCTTATGATTTAACCACTGGGCCCTCTATCTGGTAGAGGGTCTCCATTTGCTGATGGTGCTCACAGTGATCCTCTCTTCAGCATTGTTTAAAAATCACAAGTAATCTCCATTCCATGTTCTTCAGCATTGTTTACAAATCACAAGTCACTTCTTCATTCAGTATTCTTCAGCATTGTTTTCAAGTCATGAACCTTTCGTCTTTCATAATTCACTCAGACTCCTCTCCTAGTCGTTGTGTATGATTGAGGTCTCAAAACTGAATTCCTCTTTCTTCAGTGTATCATTCTCGGTCATTGACCTCATTGCCTACATCTTCGGGGCTAAGGCTTCAATCCATGATTAAGAACTACATTCAGCCACCTTGTTTCCTTCCTTTGCCGATAGCTGCTCCCTCAGTCAATTATCAGTCGTCAGATCCCCAACTCAAGCCAAGTGTGACATGGAAGAAGGGGAATTCCTGGTTTCTCTGGATATTAAGGATGCATATCTTCACAACCCAATATGGCCACCTCTTCAGGCTTACCTCAGGTTTGCACTGCAGGACAGTCACTACCAGGTCCAGGCCTTGCCTTTCGGTCTCTCAACGGCATTGAGGGTGTTATCAGGGGTGATGGCAGAGATGTTGCTACAACTCCGCAAGCAGGACGTGAACATCGTTCTATACTTGGATGATCTCCTCATAATGGCTATATTCAGAGCACCGTTGATGGAAAAGATCAGCCTTCCAACACTCACGGATCATGGGTGGATTCTCAATCTGCAGAAATCCCACCTAGAACCTACGCAGAGGCTTCAGTTCCTGGTAATGATAGTGGACACGGTGTCTCAGAAGGTGTTCCTTTCTATGGACAAGGCAAAGATAATTCAGATGATGGTACGTTCCATTTTGAAGCTGGACAAAATCTCAGTACATCTTTGCATACGCTTACTGGGAAAGATTATGGCCTCCTACGATGAAATTCGGTACAGAAGATTTCATGCATAACCATTCTAGCTGGATCTGCTGAACAAATGGTCTGGATCACATCTGCACATGCGCCAGATGATATGCCTTTCACCAAATGCCAGGATTTCCCTCTTATTGTGGTTGCTGATCTTCCTCCTGGAGGGTCGACACTTCGGAATTCAGAATTGGATTCTGTTGACAATGGATGCAAGCCTCCATGGTTGGGGTGCAGTGACCCTAAGGGCTCAGTTCCAATGAAGGTGGTCTGATCAAGAGGCTTCCCTTCCGATAAAAGTTTTAGAACTCAGGGCGATTTACAATGCCCTCCTGCTGACCTCTTTATATCCTTCAGTATCAAGCCATACAGGTATGGTCGGAAAATGCACTAACTTTGGCGTACATAAACCAACAAGGAGGTCCAAACAGCAGAGCTGCAATGAGGGAGGTGTCACAGATACTCCTCTGGGTGGAGCGGAATCCCAAGGCCATTTCTGCCATATTAATTCTGGGAGTAGACAATTGGTGAGCAGACTTCCTCAGTAGACACTATCTGCACCTGGGGGAATGGGGCCTCTACCCGCAAGTGTTTCAGCAGATATTTCATCGGTGGGGCTACCCGCAAATCGACTTGTTGGTTTCTCAGCTCACCAAGAAGCTTCTGCATTACTGTTCTGGGATCCACATTTTGCAGCAGTGGACACTCTGGTGACACCGTGGATTTACTAGTTGGTGTACTTGTTCCCTCCAGTTCCTCTAATTCCAAGAGTTCTCAAAGGACTTAAAGGGACAGGGTTCAGGCAATTCTGATTGCCCCAGACTGGCCCCGCAGGGCCTGGTATGTATACATTCTAGCCTTATTACTCGTAGGCCCCTGGCCTCTGCCAATTCAGGATAATAGTCTTACGCAAGAGCCGTTCGTCTATCCAGACTTACCACGGCTACGTTTGATGCAATGGAAGTATATTGTGAGGATTTTCGCCAGGAAAGAGATTCCGAGGCAAGGTTATCTCGACTATGCTCCAAGCCGGCCAGATGGTCGCATCGAAACATTACCATCACATATGGAAGAAATGTCTCTCTTGGTGTGAGGGTCAACAGTATTCTGCTGTGGATTTTCATCTGAGACATTTATTTCACTTCCTGCAGGCTGTTGTGGATGTGGGCCTACGTTTAGGCTCCATAAAAGTTCAATTTTCAGCATTGTCTTTTTCTTCCTGGAAACAATTGGCTGTTCTCCCAGTGGTCCAGATGTTCTTGACAGGTGTTCTTCATATTCGACCACCCTTTGTGCCTCCCACAGTGCCGTGAGTTCTCAATTTGGTTCTGGCCTTTCTCCAGTCAGTTTGCTTGAACCTTTCCACAAGGTGGACATGGAGTATTTGACATGGCAGGCTATCATGTTGTTGGCCTTGGCCTCAGTGAGGATTGTTTTGGAATTAGGGACCTTATCCTGTTAGAGTCCTTCTCTGGTGTTTCATGAGGATAGAGCTGTGCTTAAAACTCGCTAGACATTCTTGCCTAAGGTGGTGTCGGCATTTCATATCAATTGGCCGATGGTGGTTCTGGTTGTCACTGACACGTCTGTTACACCAATGTCCTTAGACGTGTTTCGGGCTTTGGAGATTTATGTCAGCTCTTTTCAGAAAATCAGACTCGCTTTTTGTTCTCTATGATGCCTCAAAGATTGGTTGTCCTGCTTCGAAGCAGTCTATTGCATGTTGGATCAGGCTTACGATCCAACAGGCTCACTCTTCGGTGGCTTTGCCGCTGCCGAGGTCTGTTCAGGCCCACTCCACACGGTCAGTGGGTTCTTCTTAGGTGGCTGCCCGGTGGTGTCTCGGCTTTGCAGTTATGCTGGACAGCTACTTGGTTGGGTTCGAACATGCTGTAAAGTTTTAAAGGTTTAATACCTTTGCTATTGAGCACCTTCAGTTTGGTCAATCAATTTTGATGGGGTCTCAGCACTCTCCCACCCGGTTTGGAGTTTTGGAACTTCCCCATGGTACGAAGACCATCCCAGTATCCTATTGGACATTAGTGAAAATAGGATTTTAATACCTACCAGTAAATCCTTTTCTCATAGTCCATAAGGGATACTGGGCGCCCGCTTCTGTGCTTTGATATTTTCCAGCAAGAGTTGTTCTTGTGTGTTGTAGTTTGGGTCTGCTTTTGCTGTCCCTATGTTCAAGTTGTGGTTAGTGTTACTATCCTCTTGTTATGTTGTTCTGGTTCGTTCTCTCACCACTTTCTTGTCTCTTTTCCTCCTTTCAAAGTATGTCCGTCTCCTCGAGCACAATTTCCTAGACTGAGTCTACAGGAGGGGCATAGAGGGGAGGAGCCAGCACACTCTGAAGTTTTAAAGTGCCAGGCTCCAGTGGACCCCATCTAT